>NC_090021.1:97965415-99227290 GCF_037176765.1 Anolis sagrei
ATCATTTGTGTAAATGTTAAACATTCATGGAGCAAGCAAGCTCCCCTGAGGCAGGCCATTCTTCTGTTGTTGTCATTTGCTTCTCTTACCATGGTACTCAACAAAAAGCTCCTGTTTTGCCACAGATTTCCAATGAAGGAGGTAAGGTGGTTATCCTTTGTTATATTATACATTTTTCTCAGGAGGAGGTGATGATTTACAGTATTATAAACTGATGACAAGTCTATGAAGACAGCTCCTGTAATCTGTTGTCTTTCAAAACCATCTTCTATGTGCAGAGTCAGGTTCAGCACTTGTGATCTACAGCTTTTCCCTTTCCTGAAACCAGCTTGCTGTGGCATCATAAGTGGGTCTATTTTTCCCATAATTCTGTGCATGACTAGCCTCTCCAGAACTTTATAAAGATGGCAAAAGGAGATTGGTCTATAGCTTTTTGGATTATTACAGTCTTTGCCTGGTCTCAAAATGGTGATTATTCTTGTTTTCCTCCAGATTTTAGGGATCTGACAGGATGCAATGCAGTTGTTCACCAGCTCCAGCAGCCAGCATCTTGCTTTTCAGCCAAAGTTCTTGTAATTTGTTCCATCCGTAGATCATCCAGGCCAGCTGTTTGGCCATTTTTACATTTATTGAGAGCCATTTCCAGTTTGACAGATGTAACAGGTTCATGAAGATTGTTGTTCTCATTATCTGCTTGTCTGGCTATTGGTTTCCTTCCTAGCTTGGTGGCAAGGCTGAGTTTTTCATTCTTCAGAAATTGATGCACTATCTGATCTACCTTTATGTTGGCATAGGTATTCCATGCCTTCTGCCTACTCCTGTCCATATTGACTTCTGTTATCTGCTTTATCCAGAGAAAATAATGAATGGATATGATTAGCAGCATATTCTGACTTCGAACACTGATGATTCCAAGACACAGAAATATAGATTTATTTGATCTAAATGGTAATCCAAACACTTATGGGAACCGCCAAGTAGTTGAGAAGGAGCAAATAAAAGCAGTTTTACTGCTGAGAGCCAGATGTCAACCCATGACCATCTCCATCTGGGGATAATAGGAAATGCACTTGTGGCTTTGGGGTTGAGAAAATGTTAAAGGGCCTTCATTTCCATAAGCCATATATCTAAATTCCAACCTCATTATCTTAACTAAACAGAACAAATCGCAGCCTTCCAGAACTGTAACACAACTACCATCAACTCTAGTCATGATGTCTATTGGGGAATACAGGAATTATAGTCCAACATCTGAGGGCACATAAAATGAGATGGTGGACCGTATTCGGTCCATAAGTCTTGAGTTTGAAATATAGGGCATAAAGGGAAGTGAGGCAAAAAAAAAAATCCAGAGGTGGAGGGGACAGCTTTAAAAGAAAATGAAACATAGAAAGAAGATGCTGGTGGCATGGTCTTCAATATGGGGACTGAAAGGGCTCTAGACAAGAGGGGGCAGAATTAGGTGAACTCAGTGTAAAAAGAAGACAAAAACCAATTTTATAATACACTGACTTTCATTTTGTCTAGCCAACTAAAATTATTATTTAATTAGGCACATTACATAACCTTCTCATCCAGTCCCGTAGCCAGGATTTCGTTTCGGGTGGGGGGTAAAAAAATTTCAGGGGGGGTTTCGGGGGGAGGGCTGAGTTTCGGGGGGGGGGGGCTGAGTCTGAGTGAAAGAGGGTCTAGCCTAGCAAACCTTTTGTATCATTACCCGAATACCCCCATGCATATGGGATATATTGAGTATGGTGATCAGATCATGATATGAATAAACATAACAGTTTAAATAATGCACCAGTAAGGCCTTTTCGCGAACCACCATGAGAATTTGGGGGAGGGGGCTGAAGCCCCCCGAGCCCCCCCCCCCCCACTCCTGGCTACATGCCTGCTCTCATCACAGCAACTTCTGGTTTCATCTTTGAGTTTTATCACCATTCATACTTTTATTTATGCTGGTGGATAACATATGCTTGTTTTGATTCATTTTAGAAATATCATTTGCTTTTTGATTCATCATTTAAACAGATCTGTTTTATCTTAAATCCTATAGAGGTCCTAAGGATCCATGGCTGAAGGCACCATGCTTAAGCACGAATTAATACAGTATTTCTCTTTGGTCAAAGCAATATAATAGGAAAGGAGAATGCATTTATAACAAACTAGTTGTGCCCTGCCACGCGTTGCTGTGGCCTTTAGTAAGAGTTTTGAAGTCTCTGCCTGGCCTCTCTTCCTTCCTTCCCTCGCTCTCTTTCCCTCTTTCTCTCTCTCACACTCCTTCCTTCCCCCCCCCCCTCTCTCTCTTTCTCTCTCTCTCTCTCTCTGGCATCCCTCCTTCCTCCCCCTTCTTTATGCTTGTGTGTAAACTTGAGTATTTTCTGTTGGTCATGGGGGTTCGGTGTGGCATGTTTGCCCCAATTCTGTCGTTGGTGGGGTTCAGGATGCTCTTTGAGTGTTGGTGAACTCTGAATCCCAGTGACTACAACTCCCAAATGTCAAGGTCTATTTCCCTCAAACTCCATCTGTGTTCATATTTGGGTGTATGGAATTATGCCAAGTTTGGTCCGGATCCGTCATTGTTTGAGTCCACAGTGCTTCTCTGGATGTCGGTGAACTACAACTCCCATACTCAAGGTCAATGCCCTCCAAACCTTTCAAGTATTTTCTGTTGGTCATGGGAGTTCTGTGTGCCAAGTTTGGTTCACTTCCATCATTGGTGGAGTCCAGAATGCTCTTTGATTGTAGGTGATCTATAAATCCCAGGAAGGGAGGGGGCGTGTCTTTCCGGTGGGGGTGAGAGGAGGGAAGGAGTAAGTCACGGAGGGAAGGAGTGGGGCGAAGGGAGGGGGCGGGGTTTGGAGAGGAAGAAGAAGACACACCCCCTCCCTTCGCCCCACTCCTTCCTTCCCTGACTCACTCCTTCCCTCCTCCCTCCCCCTCCAGAAAGACACGCCCCCTCCCTTCGCCCCGCCCCTTTCCCTCCAGGAGTGAGTCAGGGAGGAAAGGGGTGGGGCGAAGGGAGGGGGCGTGTCTTTCCGGAGGGGGAGGGAGGAGGGAAGGAGTGAGTCAGGGAGGGAAGGGGTGGGGCAAAGGGAGGGGGCGTGTCTTCAAAGTCGCCCCCTCCCTTTTCCCCACCCCTTTCCTCCCTGACTCACTCCTTCCCTCCTCCCTCCCCCTCCAGAAAGACATACCCCCCCTTCGCCCCACCCCTTTCCTTCCAGGAGTGAATCACGGAGGGAAGGGGTGGGGCGAAGGGAGGGGGCGTTTCTTTCCGGCGGGGATGTGGCGAGGCTTGGAGTGTCCCTTTCAACTCTATTCTATGGATGTAATGCCGCCGGGGGGGTGAAGGGGCGCACGCGCGCGCGTGTGTGTGCCGCGCGGGGGGGGGGGGTGAGGGGCCATGCGTGCGCGCGCGCCGGGGAGTTTGCACCAGTGCGCATGCTCAGTTGTTTTGCCGTTTTTTGTGGTTGTTGTTGTTGTGTGGTTTTGATTTCTGAGTGGATTAGTTTGTACCTAGTGGGTTGTCCTTGGGGCATGGAATTTTGGTAGAGTTTTGTGGAGGGGTTTTAGAGTTTTGCTTCCCCGTTGGACGCCAGTAGGAAATTTATAGATATAGATGTAATGTTTCCCTAGTCTGCCTCCACATTCAGCTGTGCATGAGCCAGACTGGAGATACTGAGAGCTAAATAATGAATGAACTACCCCACTCAGCGCTAACTTCATGGAGACTTGTGTGAGAAAAGGAAAATCTTCCAAGTAAGATATCAGCTGAAGTATCATATAAGAATATCATATGAAGTAGAAAGTTGTACCGTATATTCCTATAAGATGACTGGGTGTATAAGACGACCCCCAACTTTTCCAGTTAAAATATAGAGTTTGGGATATACTCACCGTATATCCCACCCCGTGAAGGGAGGGAGAGAAGGAGGGTGAGACAAACTAAAGAATTAAAAACATCTAAAAACAATTACATCCGTTATTAAAATCACACAAACCAAACCTGTAATTTTGCTACTCTTATAAATCGTAATGTAAATATATGATATGCAGGATGTAGTTTTATTGTTACAAATGGAACATAATTAAAGCATAGTGATTAATAAAAAGACAATGGTTGGAGGACGATGGACAATGGATGATGGGATTTGCAGTACCTTCTACTGATTCAGCTATGACTTCCACAGACCACTGAGACCTTCACAAATTACAGACCTGGACCAAACTTGGCACAAAAAACCCCCATGACCAACAGAAAATACTGGAAGGGTTTAGGAGGAATTGACAGATTAATGAGAGATGTAGTTCATACATCCAGAGAGCACTGTAAACCAAACAACTATTGATCTGGACCAAACTTGACATGAACGCTCAATATGCCCAAATTTGAACATTAGTGGAGTTTGGGGAAAATAGGCCTCGACATTTGGGAGCTCCTTGGATATACAGTCCACTTGTAATCAAAGAGCACACAGAACTTGCATGAGCAACAGATAATACTGGAGGGGTCTGGGGAAAACTGACCTTGGCATTTGGGAGCTGCTGGGATTTATAGTTCACAGGCAATCAGCGAGCATTCTAAACTCACGCTGCCTTCCTCCCTCTCCTTCCTCTCTCTCCCCAAAGCCAGCCAGGCAGCCAGCCAGCGATCGAGCGAGGGGAAGAGGGAATGCGCATGTGCCTCCTGCTGCGGCAGCTTCTTCCAGGGACTGCCTGGCAGGGCGGACCCGAGTCTTTGTGAATAAGGAAGGCAGGAAGGAAGGCAGAAAGCTCTCCTCCATCCTTGCCAACTTATACCCGGGGTACTAGATGACCCCCAACTTTTGAAAGGATTTTGCTGGGTCAAAAAGTCATGTTGTACCCCGAATATACAGTAATTTTGTTCAAGGTAGCTCTTTTAAAAATACTTTTAAAATACTTTTAAAAATGCAGGTGTTGAGAACTGCAGTGATCTGTTGTATAACTTGTTTTTAAATATGCTTGAACACCATTTTGAGTGATTTTTTTTGTTGTTCAAAGAAGGCAAAAATATAGTAAACACTTAAAATAGATAAATAAGAAAAACACCTCAACAGATAGAAACCAGGAACGTATTTGGACAAGTAGACAGTTGTTCTCCCACAAAGAGAACCACTTTTAATGAAGACAACCCATTCTTATAAATATACAAACATGAATGATTTTATTTAATTTATTAGACAACAGAAGCCCTCAGAATACTTGCTTTATTATGATTGGCTTTGATCAAATGTCTTTCTATTGAGTGGTTTGCCAAAATTAATGCAAATTTGACAAAATACAAAGAAGCCAGAGACAATTGCATAATTTTCAAAGAAACTAAACTCTATTTCCAGGAGACCAAATTCAATTGGCACCACCTACTGAGAGAGTATGTTTTAAAAGCTATAAAGTGAAGGGATGCCTGACTTACTCAATTATAAACAATTGCCTGTAATGATATCTGTTTTGACTCACATTGAATTAGCCTGCTGTTTTAGCATTCATTGATATTTCTGCCTTACTAAGACTTCTTATCCAATATTTAAAATGGAGTAGACAGGGTTCTTCTCAGCTTATGCTAATAGAAAGTAATAGCACGTACATTGAGGGTGGCATATAGATTTCTTTGGAAACAGAATGAAGTCTGATTTCAGTGGTGGCTCTTGATTGCCCTGGAACTTCTATATATATTATTGACAACTAGTTCCATTTGAAAAATAAGACAAAGAGCTTTGAGAGTGAGGTAAGATGTAGACTAAAGCCAATTCTTAATCCCAACTCAACTGAATCAATAGACATTTTTAAAATCAACATTCATGCATGTTCCACTCAAGAGGCCCATCTCTTGGTCAGACTAACAACTTATTTGTATCTTAACATAGATTATCTCAAGTCTCCACAAAAAAACTATCTTCCATATTTTTTTTTTAAAAAAAACCCCCAAGAAAACTATTCCATAAAGCAACAGTGCGGACAATAATGCTGACACATGCCAGACTTAAACCTGATAGATTGAAAAAGACGGGGAAAATATATTTTTTCTTGCTGTCAGAATGATATGAGATTTTAGCACTAGGAAAAGTTTGATGAGATAGCATTAGAGCTGGGATGGGACAGCTGAATAGGTTTCCATATCTTCAGTCACTATTGACATTGTGAGAAATCAAAAAAGGTCTTTCAAGTGTACCTTAAAAGTGTGGCGTGTGTGTGGAAGTAGAGCGATCTTAGTGTTTTTCGGGTATAAATAGATTGGGCTGGAGCTGACACAGACCAGTGTCTACACGTCAAACTGACCTGCTGCTGTTTTACCAGTTATAAGCAATTCCCTGGCAGAGCTTTACTGGTGATGTCACTTCTGCCAGTCACATGGCTGGCCAGCTCATTGTGACCCCATCAGAAGTGATATTGCCAGCAAAGCTCTGACAGGGAGTTTCTTTTGGCTGATGAAATGGCAGCAGCCCCAATGCGCTGTTTGCTTGGACAACATTACATTGGGCTGAAAGGGGTCTTTAGGACAGTCTTGTGTTGTGTCCAGGGCAGCTCCGGATTATTTTGGTAGGTGTAGATAGATGCAGCCTTAGCAATTCCTGGAGGGGTATTCTCAACAATTATAAAAGGTATTAGTTCAATTCAGTTTTTTCCATTTTTGTGGAGGTCCTATGCCCCACCCCAATGAAAATCACTGTACTATTAAAAACCTTCACAATCAATTCCTAAAAGCTTGTTGTAACATATATTTTTCACTTGATGAAGGGAGGGCAACAATTATTCTGTTCCATCTGGCGAGCTGCTTGTGTACAGTTACTCACCAGTAGTGCCAGGCCTACCATTAAAGGAAGTCAGACAGCTGCTACAATCAACAGATCTTAGGTGCTGTGAAAGGCCAGCAAATTGCTATTTAATTTGTTAGTATTTTATTTTGACTGCAAGAGATCAGGAGATGTGCTTGATGGATTTTCTGCTGCCTGTGCCAAAATGATTTGGCAGCCTTTGAGTACTGTTGCTGGAATCCTGTGAGGGCACTACCCTAGTGACTGCACTTTTTGCAGATTCACACAGGGACTGATGAAAGGCAAATAAAATCTTCTGGATTCAACCTGGCTATTTCCTTCACATTTTATATCCTTCAAGATCACTGTGTGCCCACACCCTTTTATCTTCACCACCTGCCTACTGATTGAAAAGAATAACATGGAAGTGATAACTCTGTCAAGGTTTAGCCCAATTTTCACATACCCTGAAAAGTTTCAAAAGATTATTCTATACAGAAGTAAATATGGAAGGATTTACACAAAATTATGTGTCATAGGATGTGAAAACTGTATTTTTGTTTGTTTGTAAAAAATGTGTTTATGTACACGTAAACTGATTTTGTGCAAAACACACCATCTTACAGAGAGGGAAATGCTCTGTGATTCTGGAAGCACTCATGGGGAAAAGTTATCTCAACCAAAACTTTCTCACCAATTCTTGTCTCTACAACAAGATACAGTGTTCCTTCACTATATTGCGGTTTGCTTATTGCGGACTTGCTGTTTCACGGGTCCGTGATAAGCGGGGCGGGGAGCTGTGGGTGAGGAGGAGGAAGAGGGGAGAGGAGGGGGAGCCAGGCACTAGACCTTATCCTAGGGCTTGTCTCTGCCCACTGGGCAGTAGCCTCCTCTTCACCGAGTTTGCTGCTCGCCGCCTTGGAGGCCATCAACTTGCCCAAGGGGCCTCTGAGGCAGCGAGCAGCAGACTCAGCGAAGAAGGCAAGGCTGCTGCCGAGTGGGTGGAGCGTCCTTACTTTGTGAATTTTCACTTATTGTGGGTGGTCCTGGAATGAATCATCTGTAATAAGTGAGGGAATACTATAAATATTTCAAACTCCAATTCTCACAGGGACAAAAAGGGAGGTGAAATCTTCTGAACAGGGGCACAGACAGCAAAACAAACACCACAGGGGTATTAACTCTTCTCTGTTCTATCCAAATATATATTTTTGGCTGTAATTACATTTAACAAATGTACTATTCCAACTTACATACAAATTCAACTTAAGAACAAATCTCCAGAACTTGTGGACTGCCTGTATTTTCTTGCACAGCAGGGAAATAACTAGAGTGATTATTTGTCCTTGATTTACATTCTTTAAACCTGTGCTACTGTCATTAGTCTCTGGGCAAAGTATAAGATGTTGCTGTTGACCTTTAAAGCCCTACGTGGTTTGGGTCCAGGTTATATACAGGGTCGCCTTCACTCATACAATTAGCCCCAAATTCCAGCCTGCCAGAACCCAACTGGCAACTGTCACCGTCACCCAGAGGACCTTTTCATCAGCCATCCCAAGACTGTGGAACAACTTTCTGTAAAGCTCCGACAGCTAGATTAACTGTCAGAATTTAAGACAGAAGGCATACCCAGACAATTTTAATGATACATTTTAAACTTCCACTCTATGTCCAACTTTTGTTTTGTGTATTTTAATATGTATTTTATGGAAATATGTTTTAATATGTATATTGTACAGAGTGTTTTTAAATGATTATGTGTTTTGATTATGTGTTTTGATTATGTGTTTTAGCAATGTTGCAATATGCTAAGTAATAATAATTATGCCACTTGGTGTAGTGTACCAAGCCTGGGCAGCTTACCATAGTAGGAGCATCATTTGTTATTCTGCTTTTGGCAGCAAAATGTCATAAGATAGCTCTGATCATGAGAACTTTCCCATGATGACCTTTTACACACTGCTGATTTGTGACAAAGAGAAACTTCCAATTTCTTTAGTTACTTTGATATGCTGTCAAGCCATGCAGAGTGTTTGAATGTAACTGCAGATAACTGATGGAACAAAGACCTAATCTATGCAAAGTGAAGAGCATGCAATAAAGCTTCTAAGCATCCAAATCTTATCTGTATGGGCAAAAACAAGTAGCCTAATACTTGTAATTCTTCCTCCATGTGGAAATATAAATGTCATTGAGATAACTAGAACAATTTTCTGCATAAAATGGTTTGTTGAATTGAACGTATACGGTTATCATTCATACCCTATCTGTCTTTTCCTTTTCTTCACACACATGTACTTGCCATTTGAAGTAGGTTATTCCAGAAGTAGTATTATCAAGTTTATTTCAACTTAGATATCCACTTCAATATATATTAGCTTGCTTCCAGGTAAATTTTCTTTACATGACAACAATGGAAATTATACTAGGTCAAAAGAAGTTGCTGTTAAAGCTAGTAGCCAAACAGGTGTTTAAAATTAGGTTTCTTGTCAATTGTGTAACTATTATTAAGGGTATCCACAACATTAAATAGCAATTAATAATAATAGGCACATCCTTTGATGGGGAAGTTGCACAAGTGTCTTGTTCATGGAATGCTGAGATAAACTGAGAATATTTAGTTTCTAGTGAGCAAGCTCAAAAAATAAACTTACATGGTCAATTAATTCACGAACCATGCCATTCCATTGTCCACTGGCATCGTCTCGGGCTCCATATTTCCCATCTTCCACTAGCCTGATTTCGTAGGTAAATCCAAGGAAGGTTGATAATTCCCTGAGAAGATCAATGCAATATCCCTCAAATCTATCATTCCCATACAAAGGTTTATCTGACTTCTTGAACATCACATATGGCTCTTCCTGGAAAAATTGATGAAAGAGAGAGAGAGAGAGAGAGAGAGAGAGAAATGTTTCAGTTGTCCTTCTTAAATCATCTATTATAAATATATTTTCATAGTATAGTGTGCATGTAGAGGGGTATACTTGATAATGTTGCATTCAATGCTATCATTTCTAAGGGGAAACTTACTTTGAATTTACTTCATTATTTTAAACCGAACACCACTGTTAGTTTTGTACTAGCAGACTGGTAGTAGTAGAAGGAATTAAGAATAAGAAAAAGAATAATATCCTATCCTTCTTCATCTCAGCAACTATAATTACCAACTGCATGGTTTGACAGGCATCATAAACTAATTAAAGATTACAGCAATTTAACATAGTTATTGCTTAGAAATTGAAAGATTTATATATTTCAAAATCTCAATTAACAATCAGAAAACAAATGAAAATCAATGATTTAGTGGGTGGTAAATAAATTCACAGAAATGTTACTAGAGTATCCAGTGGTTACAAATCTACCAAAGGTTATCATGATGAGTTAGGTTCCACATACTTGCATTTAAATTAGATTTAACTATGACTAGATTACACTTAAAACACTTTATTCTATATTTCCCATGGGAACACTTGTAGCGGTAGAGCATATGCTTTGCATACTAAAACTCTTAAGATTCATCACCTAATGCATACATCTCTAAGCAGTACTCTGGAAGCTTTGATAGCTGTTAAGATCCACTATAGATCAGGGATGGTCAACTTCAGGGGAACCAAGGCCAATTTCTCTTGACTCCCTTATAGGCCATAGCCCCTCACACAACATAAACTCAAATACCTCATTTTTTTCCCCTTGTGATCCCTCTCAAAATGACAGATATTGACACCCCACCACTTTCAATCACAATTTTGAGAGGGATTTCAGTAGAAAACAGTGATGTGATGATAGTATGGGGTTTGGGGTCCAGGATATTTTTGTCCATTTTCCTGCATTTGGGGGTCTTTTTGTGTCTTTTTGAAGCAAAAATTGCTTGAAAGTCATGACTTTTTTTAAAAAAGGGAGTTCTGGAGTACACGTGAACATATTCTACACATCCCTACTGTAGTTGATGAGTTGGAAACATATTGTTCTAGGACCCCAAGGCATGCTTTTTGTTTGTGTGCTGGTGCTCAATCCCGGCAGAGTTCTGTAAGTACTTTTTTCCTGACCCAAATAAAGTATCTCATAGGAAGCTCTAAATCTATCTATATCTATATCTATATCTATATATATAATAAAGAAGAGTGTTTGTATCGGACAGAGGAATTGTGGAGGGCGGAGGGCGGAGGGCGGACGGTGTATGTGCCAGCGTTCTGATTGGCCAGCCAGAAAGTTCCAACATTCCGATTGGCTGGGCAGCGGTGCTATTTGCATATGGTCTCTGATTGGCCAGCTTCAAGAGGAGCCCCTGGTGGAGAAAAGAGTTCATGACAGAAACGGAGTCATGAGAAGGAAATTTGCATATGGTCTCTGATTGGCCAGCCTCAAATCCAACATTCCGAGATGAGAAAGAGAGGAAAGGAAAGGCCGGGGGCTGGGTCAGAACACTACCAATACAGACCGAAAGAGGCACACAGAGCCCCCATCACCCACTCTACATCCTACTGCAGTTTGGAGGAATATGAACCATGGATGATGGGACTTGCAGTACCACCACTCACATTCTGAGACCGCTGTTAACCTTATCCAATGACTGATCAGGACCAAATTTCACACAGAGACCTCTCATGACCCACTTTACGTCCTGGTGTGGTTTGGCCGAGATGGACCGTGGATTATGGGACTTGGTACCACTGCTCAATTCTTCAGACCACTGCAACCCTCATCCAATTACCGATAAATACCAAACTTGGCACACTGAGTCTCCATGACGCACTCTACATCCAGGTGCAGTTTGAGGGAGGATGCACCATGGATGATGGAACTTGCATTACCTGCACTCCCTTCCTAAGACCATTACAACTGCCAACGATGATGGATCAGGACCACAATTTACACAGAGAGCCTGCATAACTCACTCTACATCCTGGTGCGGTTTGGAAGAATTTGACAATGGATGATGGGACTTGCAGTCACTTCACTCACTTCCTGAGACCACTGAGACCCTCGCCAATGACTCATCAAGACTAAACTTGGCACATGGAGCTTCAATGACCCACTCTACATCCTGGAGCAGTTTGGAGGATGACAGACCATGGATGATGGGACTTCAAGTACCTCCACTATCCAAGACTACTGCAAAACTCATCTAATGACCAATCAAGACCAAAGTTGGCACACAGAGCCCCCATGACCCACTCTACATCCTGCTGCAGTTTTGGAGAAGGGTGGACCATGGATGATGGAACTTCCAGTACCTTCACTCACATTCTGAGACCTCTGCAAACCTCATCCAATGACGGATCAACACCAAACTTGGCACATAGACCTCTCATGACCCACTTTACGTCCTGGTGTTATTTGGAAAACTTTGGAGATGGATGATGGGACTTGCAGTACCGTTGCTCACCTCCTGAGACCACTGAGACCCTCGCCAATGACTAATCAAGACTAAACTTGGCACATGGAGCTCCAATGACCCACTCTACATCCTGGTGCAGTTTGGAGGAGGACAGACCATGGATGATGGGACTTCAAGTACCTCCACTCCCTTCCAAAATTGCTGCAACCCCCTTCTAATGACCAATCAAGACCACACTTGGCACACAGAGCCCCCATGATCCACTCTACATCCTGCTGCAATTTGAAAGGGGATGGACTTTGGATGATGGGACTTGCAATACCTTCACTCACTTACTGACACCACTGCCACCCTCATCTAATGACTGATAAAGTCCAAACTTGGCACACAAAGCCCCCATGACCCACTCTATATCCTGCTGCTGTTTGTAGGAGGATGGCCCATGGATGATGGGACTTCAAGTACCTTCACTCACTTCCTGAAAATAATGCTGCCATTATCCAAAGACCAATAAAGACCAAACTTGGCATACAGAACCGCCATTACCCACTTTCTCTAATAACCCGGGCAACGCCGGGTCCCCAAGCTAGTATATAATAAAGAAGAGTGTTTGTTTGTATAGGACAGAGGAATTGTGGAGGGCGGTGTATGTGCCAGCGTTCTGATTGGCTGCCGCTGTGGTGCTATTTGCATATGGTCTCTGATTGGGCAGCTTCAATAGGAGCCCCTGGTGGAGAAGAGGGTTCATGGCAGAAACGGTGCATGACAGAAGGAAATTTGCATATGGTCTCTGATTGGCCAGCCTCAAATCCAACATTCCGAGATGAAAAAGAGAGGAAAGGAAAGGCCGGGGGCTGAGTCAGAACACTCCCAATACAGACCGAAATAGGCACACAGAGCCCCCATCACCCACTCTACATCCTACTGCAGTTTGGAGGAGGATGAACCATGGATGATGGGACTTGCAGTACCACCACTCACATTCTGAGACCGCTGTTAACCTTATCCAATGACTGATCAGGACCAAACTTCGCACAGAGACCTCTCATGGCCCACTTTACGTCCTGGTGCAGTTTGGCTGAGGATGGACTGTGGATTATGGGACTTGCAGTACCATTGCTCATTCTTCAGACCACTGCAACCCTCATCCAATTACCAAAAAATACCAAACTTGGCACACTGAGTCTCCATGACGCACTCTACATTCAGGTGCAGTTTGAAGGAGGATGCACCATGGACGATGGGACTTGCAATACCTGCACTCCCTACCTAAGACCATTATAACTGCCAACAATGATGGATCAGGACCACAATTTACACAGAGAGCCCGCATAATCCACTCTACATCCTGGTGCGGTTTGGAAGAATTTGAAAATGGATGATGGGACTTGCAGTCACTTCACTCACTTCCTGAGACCACTGAGATCCTTGCCAATGACTGATCAAGACCAAATTTGGCACACAGAGTCCCCATGACCCACTCTACATCCTGGTGCACTTTTGAGGAGGACAGACCATGGATGATGGGACTTGAAGTACCACCACTCCCTTCCCAAGACAGCTGCAACCCTCATCTAATGTCTGATCAAGATCAAACTTGGCACACAGAGCCCCCATGACCCACTCTGCATCCTGCTGCAGTTTGAAGGAGGATCGACTTTGGATGATGGGACTTACAGTACCATCACTCACATTCTGAGACCGCTGTTAACCTCATCCAATGTCTGATCAGGACCAAACTTGCCACATAGACCTCTCATGACCCACTTTACCTCCTGGTGTGTGTTTGGCTGGGGATAGACCATGGATTATGAGACTTGCAGTACTTTTGCGCAATTCCTGAGACCACTGCAACGCTCATCCAATTACCGATAAAGACCAAACTTGGCATACTGAGTCTCCATGACGCACTCTACATCCAGGTGCAGTTTGAAGGAGGGTGCACCATGGACGATGGGACTTGCAATACCTGCACTCCCTTCCTAAGACCATTACAACTGACAACAATGATGGATCAGGACCACAATTTACACAGAGACCCAGCATGACCCACTCTACATCCTGGTGCGGTTTGGAAGAATTTGACAATGGATGATGGGACTTGCAGTACCTTCACTCACTTACTGACACCACTGCCACCCTCATCTAATGACTGATAAAGACCAAACTTGGCACACAGAGCCCCCATGACCCACTCTATATCCTGCTGCTGTTTGTAGGAGGATGGCCCATGGATGATGGGACTTCAGGTACCTTCACTCACTTCCTGAAAATAATGCAGCCATTATCCAAAGACCAATAAAGTCCAAACTTGGCATACAGAACCGCCATTACCCACTTTCTCTAATAACCCGGGCAACGCCGGGTCCCCAAGCTAGTATATAATAAAGAAGAGTGTTTGTATCGGACAGAGGAAGGGCGGTGTATGTGGCAGCGTTCTGATTGGCTGCCGCTGTGGTGCTATTTCCATATGGTCTCTGATTGGCCAGGTTCAATAGGAGCCCCTGGTGGAGAAGAGGGTTCATGGCAGAAACGGGGCATGACAGAAGGAAATTTGCATATGGTCTTTGATTGGCCAGCCTCAAATCCAAGATTCCGAGATGAGAAAGAGAGGAAAAGAAAGGCCGGGGCCTGGGTCAGAACACTACCAATACAGATCGAAATAGGCACACAGAGCCCCCATCACCCACTCTACATCCTACTGCAGTTCGGAGGAGCATGAACCATGGATGATGGGACTTGCTGTACCACCACTCACCACATTCTGAGACCGCTGTTAACCTTATCCAATGCCTGATCAGGACCAAACTTCGCACATAGACCTCTCATGACCCACTTTACGTCCTGGTGTGGTTTGGCCGGGGATGGACCGTGGATTATGGGACTTGCAGTACCATTGCTCAATTCTTCAGACCACTGCAACCCTAATCCAAATACCAATAAATACCAAACTTGGCACACTGAGACTCCATGACGCACTCTACATCCAGGTGCAGTTTGAAGGAGGATGCACCATGGACGATGGGACTTGCAGTACCTGCACTCCCTTCCTAACACCATTACAACTGCCAAGAATGATGGATCAGGACCACAATATACACAGAGACCCAGCATGACCCACTCTACATCCTGCTGCGGTTTGGAAGAATTTGACAATGGATGATGGGACTTGCAGTCACTTCACTCACTTCCTGAGACCACTGAGACCCTCGCCAATGACTCATCAAGACTAAACTTGGCACATGGAGCTCCAATGACCCACTCTACATCCTGCTGCAGTTTTGGAGAAGGGTGGACCATGGATGATGGAACATCCAGTACCTTCACTCACATTCTGAGACCTCTGCAAACCTCATCCAATGACGGATCAAGACCAAACTTGGCACATAGACCTCTCATGACCCACTTTACGTCCTGGTGTTATTTGGAAAACTTTGGAGATGGATGATGGGACTTGCAGTACCTTTGCTCACTTCCTGAGACCACTGAGACCCTCGCCAATGACTAATCAAGACTAAACTTGGCACATGGAGCTCCAATGACCCACTCTATATCCTGCTGCAGTTTGGAGGAGGACAGACCATGGATGATGGGACTTCAAGTACCTCCACTCCCTTCCAAAGATTGCTGCAACCCTCTTCTAATGACCAATCAAGACCACACTTGACACAGAGAGCACAAAAGACCCACTCTACATCCTGCTGCAGTTTTGGAGGAGGGTTGACCATAGATGATGGGACTTGCAGTACGTTTACTCACTTACTGAAACCACTGCAACCCTAATCCAATGACTGATCAAGGCCAAACTTAGCACACAAAGCCCCAATGACCCACTCTACATCTTGGTGCAGTTTGGAGGAGGACAGACCGTGGATGATGGGACTTCAAGTACCTCCACTCCCTTTCCAAGATTGCTGCAACTCTCATCCAATGACTAATCTAGACCAAACTTAGCACACAGAGCCCCCGTGACCCACTCTACATCCTGCTGCAGTTTTGGAGGAGGGTTGACCATGGATGATGGGACTTGCAGTATGTTTACTCACTTACTGAAACCACTACGACCCTAATCCAGTGACTGATCAAGACCAAACTTAGCACACAGAGCCCCCATGACCCACTCTAAATCCTGCTGCAGCTTGGAGGAGGGTTGACCATGGATGATGGGACTTGCAGTACCTTCACTCACTTACTGAAACCACTGCCACCCTCATCCAATGACTCATAAAAACCAAATTTGGCACACAGAGCCCCTATGACCCACTCTATATCCTGCTGCTGTTTGGAGTTCCTTCACTCACTTCCTGAAAACAATGCAGCCATTATCCAATGACCAATAAAGACCAAACTTGGCATACAGAACTGCCATTACCCACTTTCTCTAATAACCCGGGCAGCGCCGGGTCCCCAAGCTAGTCATAAATAAATACAAAATCTCTCTTTTGTTCTAAATTCAGTGTTCAGAAACATTGCCTTCTGATTTTCAACAGGTACTATTTGAAACAACACAGCAAAGGTACTATGATTCCACTTTATCTGTGATGGTTCCATCCCATAAAATTGAGAAATTAAGCAAAGGTTGTTTAGAATTCTTAGCCAGAATGCTTTAATGCTTCAAAAACACTTAAAACCCAGGAATTCCACAGGATGCAGCACTGCAGTAAAAGTGGAATCATAGTTCCTTAGTTCAGTCGTTTGTCAGAAGTACTTTAGTTAGAAACTAGTTTCATGGAACTTTAAGACAAAAATGAAAGAATGGGGTGGAAATTCTCATTTCTAAGTGACTTTCTGGCTACATATGCATAGTGATTAATATGAATAAAATTCCTTTATTTTCTTCCTCACCCCAGAAAGCCACAAAACCCAGAATACAGTATTCTACTTTGACCAGGACCTCTTTGTGCAGTTCTCACCGATACACTATGTTTGGAAAGTTACTTTACTTGGGAAGATTTAAAGCAGTCTTTTTTTAAAAAAAATCCCATAAAGGAGTTTTAAAACTGCAGACTGAGCAAATAGGCATTTAATTCAGTCCTGGTCACAACTAGAATTCTATTTCTATTCAAATTCCAGTCATGTTTTCTTTAATTAGCATCTACAACAATTAATAGAATATATAAATATCATACAATTCCCTCAGTTGTTTTTTTTTTGTTTTGTTTTTTGGTCTTTTCATTGTTGATGCATCCCCCGCTTCTTTTAGTCAGTGTAAGAAAAATATTTGGTGTCTACTTTAAAAATAAAAGTAAAGTTCAGGAAAAATTTTTGAAAAAGACATTATTGGTACCATTTACAGATTGAAATTCACTTTATTAATTTAGGAATATAACATTAGGGATAATATTATTTCAAAAATTGCTTTAGAAAAGAATGGGCACAGTAACATGCCATAATCATTCATAACTAAATATCCTGGAGCATCCTCCTACCATTGTTCAGCTATGAGTGGCTTCATCTTGTCATTATATGAATTTTTCTAAAAGTAACTTTACAAAGTATAGTTTTAAATTACAATTCATTGACTATCTTCTTCCCCTTTTCTTGCCTCCTTTGTCAATATTTGTAAATACTTCTTCCCATGGGCTAAAACATCATCTACAGTTTTTATATAAATATAAAGCATGAAATAAATAAAAAAAACAGGAAAAGAGTTCACAGTAAGCAAAGTCCTCCTCTGGGCAAAAATTCAAGATTTTTGGAAAATTGCATCCTGCCTGATACAGTATAAAACATTGTGCTCTGAGGCAAGGATGAGATGTTTTGAGAGCCAGTAATATACCTAGCCAGAAATGCCTCGTACACAAACACCCTCCAGTTCTGTAGCAAAGATAAATTATTTAGAGCTCCTAGTCATGTCAGCCCATATTGACTTTGTATCCCAGTGGAGTGGTACAGAAACCATAAGCAATCCAAGTTCAGCTCACTTGAAAGTTTATATCTGACCTGGCTTCTTGAAAAAAGTGATAAGACATAGAACTGACCCCAGAATAGTCTCCAAAATGCTGAAGCCTTTTAGTTTATCTATTGCCACTGGGTTAAAACACTTAAGGTCAGCCATATTGCACTGTATAATGTTGTCACCTTTACAGTATTTAACAAGCAAGGGAAGATACATATGACAATTTGATAATTTTATTTACAAAAGCAAGTGCTCAGTAGAATTTATTTTCTTACTCCTGTTTAGTGATGCAATTGTGTGCTTTAATGTGGCTCAACTGTGATTGATTCATTAAAATGGAACACTTTTAGCCAAAATACCTACAATATTCATTCTATCTCCATATTAATCTAAACAGAGTTAAGAACATTGCAAATACGATTTTTCTTCAATTTTCTCAGATATAATGTTCTCAGATGAGTACATTTTCCTTTGGTGCCTTCCCTTTCCACTTGTCTATACCTAGATGTATATTTTCTCTCTCTTTCTGTCCACATATATTAAGGTAGTCTAAAGCTGAGTTTATATGGTCATGAAAACCCATACTCACCCTTAGTTGAGTCTTGATTGGTGTTCCTTTACTTCTAGTGAGTATTGTGGGTTATAAAGGGTTAATCTTTTGCACCAATGTAAGTTAAATCAATAGATGTGCTGGAGTTTCCTTGAAACTTTAGAGTAGCTTCAGGGCAGTGTGGATAGCAGTATTGGGTGGTGTTAGTGGGACACCACTACCTTCTCTGTGCTCATCATTACAAGGAAAAGTAATTGGATCATGCTCATATAACCCCATGGCCAGGGAAAAAACGGGGAGATTGGTCACCTCCATTTTCCTGGTTCTGTGGGCACCTCTACCAAAGTTGGAATAGGGTGCCCATGATGGCCAGGAGCTAACATAGATGTTTGTGGCCAGACAGGAGGTGATGTGAAGCCCAGCCCCCCTTGAAAAGAAGAAAGGAAAGGTTCCCAAGAACAGAAAGGGGGGCTGCCTAGCCAAAAACAATTTTTGGGAGGCTCCAATGAAATTTGGATACCAACAATGGATTACCCTCCAGCCAAATTGTACACGCTTATTAGGCATACCATCCACCTTCTTCCCAGCTGGCACTGATTCCATTCTATCCTTCAGAGGACACATTCCTGCATGGAAGAGGGAACTCAATCAAAGTAGCGGAAACACAAGGATAAAAACCCTTCAGTAGTTGCAAAATAAAAGGAAGGAGTCTTGTTGCTCCTTTAAGACCTACTAATTTATTTCATAATTAGCTTTGGTTTTCTACTTGTTACTTCTAAGGAATTACAAGGCATGTTGCAAGAAATCTAACTGTAAAAGTGGAGACTATTTTCTTAAACACATTCCCCACCTCCTCTCTTATCCTTGAAAGCTTTTATTCTACATGAGCAGAATACAGTATTGAGCTCCACTGCTAACACATTTCTGCAATAGAAAGGACTGTGAAATGAAAAATGAGGAGGCGTTCCATGACGCCTTGTATGCTGCTCAGTGAAGAAGATCGAAGCAAAACCATCAGTTGTTAAACAACAATTGAAAGCCATTATCCAGAGGCAGAATGATGCCATATCAGAGACTCAGAGTTTTTATCAAAGAAACTTCCAACAAACTACTTTTGCAAAAGGCAGCAAAAGAAAAAAAAAGAATTATGAAAAAAGAAAAAGATATGGATCTCATAAAGAGCCAACAACACAATGATGAATAAATTTTGATAAATGGGAATCTGTGAAAGCATATGCTGTAGCAAATTTGCTTACAGCTTTGCAAACCAGACCCAAAACTTGTATACTTTGGAAGCAAATCCCATTCATTTAAGTGACTTTTACAATCAGTCAAGATTGCTGAGCATTGAAACCTTTATTGGGCTGTCAACACTAAGACCTGTTTTCTGTTTACAAACCATGCTTCTTTGCAGCCTGTAGACATGGAACTGGGGACATGATTCTTTTTCATGCCACTGTCAGTGCCCTCTTCATTCTCCTTTTTTGGGTGGCATCTGTGGAATCATGTGGACCACTAACTGCCTTCTAGAGCTGGCCCACTGGATGGCCTGGCCAGATTTGCAGGTAAGTCTTAGAAAAGGTATTCAGAAGGTGATTTCTTCAACTAGGTCTGCTGTTAAGACTTATTGGGAGGGTGTCTCTGGCCTTTAACCTCATTCTGTTGTGAAACACTCCTGTCCATCCCCACCCCACCCCCCATTAGATGTAACTGAATTTTTCACAACTTGCTATAATAATCTGGCAATTGCCACCTATAGGGTCACATGAATTGTTAACTACAAACTAGCGGACCTCATAATCCATGGGGTTTCAATTTATTCCCTGACAAAAAGCGTCTGTACAGGAGTTAACTATAAATTGTATGATTTTAACTGTATTTGTGTTTAGATTGGCTGTAGTAATGCTGGAGCGGCCTAAGTCAGAGGAGTCCTCCATGTGCGTTGCCATGGAGACCGATGCAGGAGAGAGGGAAGTGGGAGGAGCTTAGAGGGGAGAGTTTGAAAAAACGACAGTTAAAAATCAGTTAGGGTTTAGGTTTAGAGGGGTGAGCAGTCAGGAGTTAGGTTCAGATGAGTGAGGAGTTAGGAGTTGGGAGAGAAGGAAAGGAAAGGTGGCGGAGTGACTTGTGAAGCAAAACTTTGAGGCTTTGAAAAGCTGGGTTTGGCTATTGGATGTTTCTCAGGCTAGTGCAGCCGAATGGTGAAACATAGCTGGTATTCTTTTAGCCTAAGGAGAGGCTAAAGAATAGTTTACTTATTATTTGATCTACGGAGGATCAACTAAGGGAAACATCCCTGTATGGAAACTTTGTCTGAAATAAGTGCTCTACGTCAGAGAGATACTGTGTTACTTGAAAGAATGAACGGTTAAAGTTACAAGTATTATTCCAAGTGCAACAAGGAAAAGTTACGTCTTGCAACCACACGCTGTGTACTTAATAAAATTGTTAACTTTTATTTGAAGATTGCCTCAGCTCCGTCTATTCTGGGTACAAAGTGCCATTTCTCACAATATTACAACTTACCTCATGTGGTGGCAGAAACGCAGGGAAAAGTAACCAAATAAATCTACATTCTTCTCTCCAGTCATGCTACAGTATATACAGTGTAATTACTACTAAGTTATTACTTTCTCAATAAAGGAGGAGGTGCAATTGAACAGCCTCCTTTCTAACTTGATGGTAAATTTGGTTCCTAATCGGCAACCTCCATTGCAAATCGGCTAAGTCTTTTTAAAATTGGGAACTGGGGTAAAATCTACTGAATACTGGTTCCTTTCAAATTGGTGGCAACAATAAATCATCCCTCAGCTCTCCTGCTTCTTTTCAGGGTCTTTTGTTCTATTGTTAATATATCTCATTGAGACTCTATTTCAGATGTATTTTTGACCAGACCAGATCATCAGTTGCAAAAACTCAAAAGGAGAGGATCCCCACTCCGAACAAGTAATTTTAAGGGATCTTGAGGTGAGAACAATAAGGAATAGCCTGTCTCAGAAGATGGCATGCCAATTTCCATGTGTGGTGAGGGGACCACACAGCAAGCCACAGAATCATTATCCCAGAATTCCCCTTTGCCTTCCCTGCAGGGCAATTCTGTTAATGTACTGGCAGACAGAGCAGATAACTGATGAGCTGGATCCATGCCTCCATGGAATGCCAAAATTCTGCTGAATCACTACTTACTAAAATTGTGGCTCTTCATCCAACATAAAGTGTTTGTATTGTCTGTCTTCCTCTGCCTCTTTCACTGAAAAGTCTATCACTAATGGTTCCTAATGGTTTCTTGCTTACATTTGTTAAATACTAATACTATTCTAGTATTCAACAAATTTAAGAAAGAAATCATTAGGAATGTTTTCTTAGCAACAATTCAGGGGAGTTTTGCCATTGTCTTCATCTAAGACTGTGAGAGAGTAAGCCTTACTGAAGGTCACCAGATGGCTTTCTACCAATGAGCAGAGAATCAGACCTTGTTCTTCCAGAATCCTACATCATCACTCAAACTATTACCTCCCTGTCTTTAGCAGTAAGAAAACCCCTGAATCTTTACCTCTTAGCATGAATTGTTTAACAGTTTCCATAATTTCTGCATAAATGAAATATCAGAATTGCTAATTTCAGAATTTTTAGTTTAAAAATGTTTTAAAGTATGAATTATATATTGCTTGCTCTCACTACGTGACTCTACATAAATAAACCACATTGTTTTAGGGGGTTCTTAGTATCAGGTATGTATACAGTTGAAATTTAATAAATATTTGTGTTGGTTTATATTCTTTCCATTGTGTTACAAGATTAAATTCTGCAAAAGCAGCAAAAAAAAAGAACCCCAAAAGCTAAATCTGGAAATCTAAGGAAAAAATGAGTGAAAGAACTAATTACTATGTTTGAAAAACAAATATTCTGGGTCAGTGTATCAGCCCTCCCCCCTCCCTCTCTGTATTTTTTCTGCAATCTAACAATTATGTTATCTACTTAACCTTTTCTAAAAATGGAAGGAATCATAAAAATGCTAAAAGGCTTCTCAGCTGAGATTATAGCATTGAAATAAAAATGAATATGTCAACATTGTAGACAGAACAAAATCCCATAGCTGAATTAACATTTTAGATCGTTTGTTATACAGTAATTGCTAAACAACAAAACACTTCTTACTAGCCATTATGACTGTAAGCACTGTGTCTTTTCTGAACAATTTTCATCTACAAATGAATTTCTGCAAAGCAATTGCACATTTGATCACTTACCAAGATGGATGATTACTTACCAAAATGGTGGTTACAGTTAAAGAACGATTAGACAGGGAGTCAGTAATGTTTGCTGGTTTTCCTTTCTGATTCTCAGTCATATTAAGGCCACTTGCAGGATCCCAAGTTCCAATCTATAAAACAGCATAGGCACTTACATATTGTCCATGAGTTCTTTTTAGGCCACTAGGACAGAACAGTGTAAGGAAAAGTTAAGTCTCCTAACATTTTTAATTTACCTCTACTACAATTTCTGCTATCATTCTTTTAAAAGCAGCTTGATTAAAATGTGATTCACAGCACTACAAAATACATCTACTGGAGTGTGACATTCAAGGTGAAAATTATGCATAGAGTTCTAAGTGCTTAATTTTTCATTTCAAACTTCTGTCTTCCTAAGATAAAAACAGGTGTCATGTTTGATCACTTGTGTGATTTCACTCCATGCCACAAAATAGTGTGGATGTGTGAGATCAGTTTGCTGTCCTCAGGTGGGAGAGGCCATTAAAGTGATATCAGACAAGCCATGTCTGACATAGAGGAGGAAAGGGGTGTGGAGCAAGGATATTATTTAAGGACTGCTCCATCCCCTTTCATCCCTCTTGGATCTGCATCTGGTATCTTCCACCATACATTTGTTCATATTTTGTCTTAATATTAAGAAACTCATTTTTTTCAGTACATATGAACATTAGGAAAACTACAACTTGTTCTCTGAGAACATAGAGCATTTCCACACAGGCAAAAAAATGCAGCTGGAACCAGCATAAAAATGCCAGTTCTGAGTCACATTTTATCTATATTAGGCAACCCTAAGTGGGAGACTGCCCAGACAGCCCAAACATGCTGAAACTGGTTCAGCAGGGCCATACATGGGCTGGGTTTCCTACCTTTCCTGCACCTTCATTATTCCCTTCCAAACCACCCACCCACACACACACAAAATCATTTCTTACCATTGTTGTGAGCTTGTACTTCCTGATTCTGTGTTATGCAGGAAGCTATGGAGCCTGGATGCAGTAAAAGACCTCCCCTCCTCCAAAGCTCAGTCACTTCCTACATGACACAGAATCAGGAGGTACAGACCCTGTAACAATAGAAAGGCATGATTTTCTGTAGTTCTTTGGGGGGAGGATGAGGGTTCTGGGGAGGTAGAAAGGCATTGCTGTCCAACCTCCTCATGCTTCCTAGGCCAAGGAGCAACAAGATTGCTATGGGAATGCAATGTTGGATTCCACATTGAGATGTGTTGGATTTTCTTGGGTGATTCAGACCTTTCCCAGTGTTTTTTAACCTGGGGTCAAGCCGGATTAAGTGGCTTATCCTGGGTTAAATTGCAGTAGACCAGTGGTTCTCAACCTGGGGTCCCCAGATGTTTTTGGTCTTCAACTCCCAGAAATCCTAACAGCTGGTAAACTGGCTGGGATTTCTGGGAGTTGTAGGCCAAAAACATCTGGGGACCCCAGGTTGAGAACCACTGTAGTAGACTGTTGCTGTGTGGTGTGGCTGCATCAGGCTAATGCACTTACTACATTGCATGAAATGCAAATGGTTTACTGAAACTCAGATACCATTTCTAGCTACTTGTGAAACTTTTATTTCCATCAGCCACCTCCCTTTCAAGTTACACAAATTTATTGATATGCAAACTCTACAGTTATATTTTGTCTCATTTATGTACTGTTCTCCAGAAAAGACTGCCAGTTCAAATTCTCCATCCTTCAAATATCAAGGTTTTGTGGCTGGGTCTTTATTCTGTGGTACCCAGCAAAAGAGCAGGAAATGTGAGAGTGAAAACTGCTTAGAAAAGAAAGATTTGTGTCTATTTTTTTTTTCTGGCATCTGAGGCTTAAAGCCCCAGAAAGATCATCTGGACACCCTCTCTCCCTCTTAAAGTTTGAAAAATCATAGTTGGATCCAGATCTCAATTGAAGGAAGTTATGAATAGGGGGAAATGGTAAACCTTATGGGTGTGCTATCTCAGGAGTTCTACATAATTCCAATTTTAGGTGTTTCCTATTTTATTGCTTGACTGGTTATTATCACCATTCTTGTCCTACTCGTAATGAATCTGAATCTGCAGAATAATTTTATCTCATGGTTGTGGTTGCATCATTGATGGCAAAATGAGTGCTGTGCTTTGGCATTTGAAGCCATCCTCTTAATTATATATTTTGTTTCTCTCTCTCTCTTTCCTGTTTGTTACTCACACGATCCTTTCACAGTTTGGTTGGCATCTTAGGAGAGAGTAGCAGGTTTTGAATGAGCATGCTAGTAGTAGTGTAATTGACAATACTGAATATTTCACACCATTAAATGTTGTGAAAAAATAAAATGTTGCTTCATATAACCCAAATAGTCAGGAATCCTGTTTGTTAGCTCCAACTAGCATAGAGTCACCCAATCAATTGTTAAATTGTGACTCAACACATAGGAAAATTCCAATGATTCAATACGTCTACTCTTCTCAGAAGCAACCATAAAATTGTTTGCAATTAACTGAATATAATTATCAAAGCAGATAATGTGGGATTTTATACAGCTGTGTAGAAGGGACCTGGGTTGAAATTTCCATTCAGCTATCAAATACAGTACTAACTAGTCTGCACAACTTCAAATCCCAACATGTTGTATGTGACCTTACTTTTTTCCCCAGTGTGTTTGCACTTAATATTTGACACTTTAGTACCTATATGGAAATATATTTCTGGGGTGCTCTGCAGTCTGATTGTGTTGTAACTACTGTAAATTGACCATGGTATCCTTCTGGGGTGGCTCTCCAGAATGGGTCTGGGGGGGGGGGGGGCATTGCATTATTGTTGTTGTTAAATAATTTCAGATTATTTGTAAACATGGCCACCTCAGTTGACTGTATTTCATTGCAAGTAGTTTCACATTTGTTATAACCAACTCCCAATATATTAATGTTAATTAAGTCATTTCAGGTATTTTTTTCCATTTTATACATCAATACAGCTACAAACACTGGGTCATTCTATCTACATAATCTGCCCCATATATTTATTATCATCTATAATTTTCATTACATTTACTAATGGGTTTCCAGACAAATTTCAATCTACATGAGAGCTTTCCTATCAAAACCAATTTGCATATTTTCCAAGTAAGCATTATGAAACATGATTTAAATGGTTTACTGAAACTCATATACTATATCCTGTATTTCCTTTCTTTCATTTATTTTGAAACCTATTCATCAAAGTTGTTTACAGTGATGGTTTTACATCCATCTAATCTTGAAAATCTTCTGTAGATGTTTTCTTCTCTGTCCTGCTTCCTCTGCAAACATTAACTGAGATTTCCCTAATATTGTATGTCTATTCTTTGGCTTACCCT
This sequence comes from Anolis sagrei, assembly GCF_037176765.1. NCBI lineage: Eukaryota > Metazoa > Chordata > Lepidosauria > Squamata > Anolidae > Anolis > Anolis sagrei. The sequence goes on from NC_090021.1 coordinate 97,991,583, forward strand.
GTATACTCATATTTACGTCTAGAAATTTTAGTCAAAAAAATTAAACCAAAAAAACTTAGGTCAACGTATCTATGGGTCAATGGGAGTACTGTATTTTAACTCTCTTTGAAAAAAGGAACTATCATCTTCTCTGGGAAGAACAGCAAAAGGCAAAAGCATAGTCCATTCTAAAATAAGCACCAACCCACTTTACTCTCTCTGCCTGGCACCACTTCCGGTCTTCTTGAATGCCTGTGTAGGGAAATTGATGGTTGATCTCCTGAGTTGATATTGGTGCTTTCACCTCTCTGTGGAATGACCCTTGATTTATCCACAGGTCATATCAAAATCTTGGCCCCACAACCTACCCTCAACTTATTTATTTGAAGAAACTTTTCTGTGCTGTAGAAAAGAACCTTCAAATTTCATACTGTTGTATCTCCTCCCTTCAGTTCCCCAAAATGCCCAGTAGATTTTTCTGCCTGAAAGGAAGCAGATCTACCCTATCCATGATCATATCATATCAAACTGGCAGCTGACCCAATCCAACATGACAGCATTTTTATTTTATCTGGGGATACCACACTTGCTGGTGCAGGAGAAGACAGGATAATTCTGGCTTTCATTACTTCATCTCTGTTCTATTTCCTAAAGAGAGATGCTCATATCATCTAATGGTAGGGCAGCCTTTATCTTTTAAGTGTCATTGTTCTAAATACAATGCCATACTTCTTGAGATTCTATATATTGCAAGATTCTTACAATATATGTGCCTCACATCAAGATCACAATTAATGCCCTGAATATTTTATTAATTACTTTTTAATACATCCATTAAATGTATATGATAACATGAGGCAGCAAAGTGGTGGCAGTAAGAACACAAAGCAGATGGATTCTAGGGTCAGGACTCCATGATTTTCATACTTGTCGAGCAGATGCCCCCTTTACCACAAAGACCTGGAAGTGGATAACCAGTAAGTCCCAGGAATAATAATAAAACTTTATTTATAACCTGCCCTTTCTTCCCAAAGGGACTCAGGGCTGTTTACAGAAATAACAAAAATTGCAAACTTTCTATGCCCAAAAACAAATTATTGACAATCAAGGAAAAACATGAAATAAAATAAATTCAATATAACTTATAAACAACCGAAAGCAAGGGTAAACTATATAAACATAATAAGCACAAAGGAAGGTTAACCATAAGGAATACAGTCACCTCCTAATTTGAAGATACACATCCAGATGTGTAGGAGGCAATCCATCATTTGGAGGCCAAAATATCTCAATTATATGGGGATACCTGGGGCTTTAAAAACAGGCTGATAAGTAAGTGGAAACAGGCAGCATTACACCCACCCATGTTGCCCTTAAGAGATCATTTTTATTTGATGTGAATATATCTACACATAACACTGCCATGGTTATGTCTAGCTCAACCTTGACCTTTATCTAATGATTAATATGTTTTATGGGGTGGGAAAAACATGTCCCACTAGAAGTATATGAATGAATATTCCCATCATTTCTACAATTGGCTAGCCTGCTAGGAAATCATTATTTCATTCCTATTGCTACCATTTATTTCCCAACTTCCTTCAAATGATCTCAAGATAGCATTCATTATCACTTTATTCTCATCACATCCTTACAAAGTAGATCATGTTGAAAGTGTATGTGTGACTGACCTAGGAGGCAATTGTAGAGGCAAGTCCCAGTCTAACCTCTACACCAACAATATCTTGAGGCCATGGGGAGCCAATTCCAGCTATTCAGTATATATTAGCTCCAAAAGCAAAAAAAGAACCCCAATGTATCTTTACCCAGGAATATGCATGGATCCATGGGGATTACTTTAATAACAATTGCTTTGAATAGTAGAACCTGGGTCCCTTTTTTTTTTGGAGCTAGAGTGGAATACAAATAAAGTTATTATTATTATTATCCTTACTATTATTAACCAGTCTGCACTGAATCTCTTCCCAGCTATAAAAGTGTTTTGCCATGTACCTGGCCAGACTATTTCTTAAAGAATACAAGTGATTTTCAGAACTGCACATGAAAGTTTATATAAATAAAGCAATTATTTAAACAAACTGCAAGTCAATATGGGATGAAACCTTACCTCTTTAGGTATGAAATATGAATCAATAAAATTGAAATAGATGTGTTATTAAATTATCAGACTAATATTCTTTAATATACTACATGGTGATGCTACCTTAGTGCATATTTTAGTTCTACTATTCAGGACAAGTTTAGATTTATTTATTTTTTACTTTTTATATAACAACTGAAAGAAAGAAAACTGAAATATCTCAAATACCTTTTCAAGACCTTCTTCCTTAAGGCTAATCACATCTAAGTCAAAATCTGTCCTTAAGCCATTAGTTTTGTTGAAAGTTATCCTGCCAGTGAGGCCTTCCCAGTGAGCCTAAGAAAACAGAGAAGAAATTAATCTGGTATGTAAACAATAAGAAAGACAGAGAAAGAGACAGAGAGAATGAATAAATTAATAACCACCAAAATGGAAATATTAATTATTCATTACATTTAAATCATTTTTCTAATGGCCATTTTTTTAAAAAAAATCTTATTCACTACTTGGATTTTCAGCATTTTTTAAATCATAAAACTAACTTCCTTTTAATCTCTGCATACAATTCCTTAATAGCATTTTATTCTTCTGAGTGTGTGCACATTGCATATACATGTACGCACATGCCGAAACTACATCATGTTGAGGATGATAAAAAAGCTGACGTTTCACATTACATTAAGGGGTTTGATTATTGTTTAACTGATCTTTATGTTCCACTGTAGCAATACTCATTAATGGGTATATTCAGCCTGGGCATCCCTATCATATTTGTATTATCACATTAAGAAATAAAATCAAAGGTAATATGCTATGGCATTCCACATGTTATTTTGAACTTATTTTTGTGTTCTATCTGTAATAGAGGGGGAAAAATTGGTGTTTAGCATGTAGGGAACTACATCAATATTCCCCCCGCCCCCTGTTTGGCAAATCTACAAAAGTATGCACAAAGTTTGCATCGCTGCCCTGGAATTGTCTTGATTTTTTTTAAAAAAAATTACTCAAGACAAAGCTATATCTTCTAAACCTTTCTTTAACATCTTACTTTCTATAACATATATTTTCTCATTCAATTTTACTATAGGATTAGTTGTATGAAAACCTGTTACTAATCGCTTGTTTTGAACCCCAGGACACTTTTTAAACAAAAGACAATGACTCTGTTCTAGTAGAAATAGATAAGTTTAAAAGTGCCCAATGTTTAGGAAAATCAAGGTTTTCAGACTTTCTGCCTAGAGCTTGGAATATTTTTTCTTAAATGTTTGAAAGGCAACAAGTTTCTGTTATATGTTGCAGCACTGAGAGAGTAACTCATTACATTACTTGTTCCCAGTCTGCTGCTTTTCTTTAATATCGTTTACATACCAATGATTTCTTTTGGGATCCAAAACGAAGTTTGAACTTGACCCCATATTTCTAGATCAAACTACAAGTTGAACATCCCTTATTCAAAATTCCAAAATCCAGTTTGAGTATCCAAAATGCTTGTGGCTAAAATTGTTTAGAATTTGTTTTGGTTTTTTTTTAAAAAAAGGATTTTGGAATACTTGTATATGCATATATGTACCTAATGAGATCTCTTAGGGTGTATTCTACCCTGTATAATCAATGCAGTTTGACATGAATTTAACTGCTATGGCTCTATACTATGAAATCTTGGGAGCTTTTGTTTTACAGCATGGAGCCATGGCAATTGAAATGGCATAACACTGCATTAATTCTGCAGTGTAAATGTGTCTTTGTAGGTGGAATCCAAGCCTGAACATGAAATTCATTTATGTTATTCATACATAAAGCCTGAAGGTTTTATTTCTCATGTTGGAAGTGAATTGAGGGTACAATTACAATGTGTATAAAAACACAAACAAAGTTAAAAACTTGGCATTATGCTAAATGGAGTGCCTCTGGTGCCGCTGTGATATGGTCTTCCATTGTGCATGTGGCAGGGTTAGGTTGCATTGTAGTAGTTATTTTATACAATATCTTAAATAAATTTGCGAAAGAAACACAGTTGGTATGCATTGAAGCGAAGCAAAGATGTCACTAACTCAGCTAGTCAAGTGGACATTTTCAGATTTTGAAGTATTTTAAATGTTGGAATTTCAAATAATGAATGTTTAACTTGTGCTACAAAATTCAAATTGATCCACATAGTTGTATGCACACAAAATAAAGGAATTTTGTGTTTAAACTTAAATCCCATCTCCAAGATACCTCATTATGTAGATATATGCAAATATAGGTATTACAAAATCAGAAAATTCCAAAATTCAAAATGCTTCTGACCCCAATCATTTAGGATAAGGGATATGAACCTGTACCTAACAGGAAAATCTCTTACAAAAATAGAAAATGCAGCAAGCAACACCCAGTAATTTCATAAGACTGGGTATTGAGTAATCAACAGTCTTTACTTTTACATTATCTAATTATGTTCATTTTAAAACATTAAATAGTAGAAGTACAGACTTATGTAAAGGATAATTTGACGAAAAGTAATCAAGCTCATACAATGTGGATGCTATTAAAACTCAGGAAAGTGAAGAATGTATGGAGACATTAGGCAAAGTAAAAAAAGGATATTGCAAAGTTTAGTGCAAAAAATGTAAGCAGGAGCATCCTGTTGTGTTTATGTTTTATGATTTGCTGAGATGATATTGCCTAGTATAGCAAAATGACATCCCTTGTTCATTATACAACCTCTTATGGCTTTTGTGCCTTATTGTTCCACTTTGACATTTCACTGCACATTTTCTGCAAATTGACATATTTATCTTGACTACAAAGCTCAAGGCATAAAGGACTACAGATCCGAATTTCTACAGATGGACAACAGAGAAAGACTAAGCAGAGCAGATTTTATTGGTAATGTACCTCTTTAATGAGATTCATGAAGCGGGTCCCAAAGCGCCATGGTTTGTGCCGATTACACTGCAACGAACTGACAGTCATCTGTGGGAACTGCTGGACAGCCACTGACACCACATGAACAGCATCATACATTAAAGCTGCGTCCGTCTGAAATGAGAATGCAAGCAATGCTGTGAAAATGACCAACGGAAAGCGTGTGGCACATAGAAGGGAAAGACATGTCCTTCATGCTTCTGTTCATCATAGAGGAAATGAATTACAGTATAATTGGCTTATTAAACAAAGCCGTCACTGCTACGGGTCAAAGTACACATTACTTTAAAAGATGGCATTACCATTTATGTCTTTTTCGCTCTACTGCACAAGAAAAAGTATGTGGATTGGCTCTGGATTGGAAATGTAGTGTGGTGCAATGGGCACATTTGAAGGATATAGTCTTTTTTCTCCATCTGAAACAATTCCAAATTGCATTGGTGTCTACATGCTGGCAAGTAGCATAGCTCCCAAAAGATAATACATTTCCCCCTATTGATCCTTTCAAGGGCAAGATAGATCAAGATCACAGAAGGGAAACAGACCATTAATTTCTGCCTCTCTACTACCAAGTCAAAGCAAATGTCTCTCTCTCTTGCTCTCTCTCTCTATATATATGTGTGTGTGTGTTTGTATTTGAAAACAGAAAATAAAATGTAGCTGCTAGGTATCTCTTTAATGTAGGTGTAAAGAACATGTGGTTTTCCAGATGTTGGACTGCAACTGCCATCAGTTCCCACCAATACAGACAAAAGTGAGAGATTATGCAAGTTGTACACAACAGCTGCTGGTCAGATATGTTCTGATGTATATTTATAAAGGCTTTGATTCAAATAACACACCAGTTTCATTGCAGTTTAACTGCTGGAATCCTGAAATGTGTCATTTGGTGTGGTAATTAGAATTCTGTATTAATTCAGGGGAGTGGACTAGAGCACTCTAGCCTACAATTCTTAAGTAATTCACCGAACTGCAAATCTTAGGATTCCATTGGTCAGAGCCATGGCAGTTTAAAATGGGATCAGACAGGTGTATTATGAAGTACAGATACACAGTGACTCCAGATACACAAGATACTTTCCAAAATTCTAAAGGCTTGCCAACAAACAAAGATGAGAAGTATAGACATTACAAGGGAAAAGTTTTGGTAGCTACTTTCGTCCTTATTTCTGTCTTCATAGAACTTGGGAAGAAGTACAACCCTTTAGTTTATTGCTATATTAATAATAAGGTACATCCACCTAGTATGTGTGTTCTGTACTTTTCTCCAGCTTTCTTTACCTTTTATTAGTATGGAAAAATACCTGAATACTTGAATTGAAAAGTGATTAAATATTTTTTAATTAAACATTATTGAGTGTCAGGGAAACATGAAGGAGAGAATCCTGGATTGCAAAAATCTTCAAGACTTATTCTAGGCAAATTACACTCTTGTTTCACAGAAAACAGCATTTTCTGTCTTGCACAAAATCATGTTTTCTTAGAAAAAGGTGTGAATTTAGCATAGAATTGTGGCATAGAATTGCAAATAGATTTCAAAAATTGTACAGTGGGAAAAAAACTGATGAATCTTGGTCATTTCCTCTTTTGAGATCAAAATTAGAAAGCAATTAATTACATCCCTAGGGGAAGCCTTGAGAATTTTCAGCCAGCATATCTTTCTCAGAAGATGTGTTGGCTCTCATACAGCAAATATAAGGTGTATATTGTCTCTATATGAAATATGACACCAATCACATTCTAATATGAATCTTATTTTGTTACTGTTTTATGAACCTGACTTGTTGGAGAGAGTACCTAGGGTTCCAATTCCCGCAATAAACAAACCATGATCTATGGATGATGCTTCTACTACTCTTGGCTATTTTGATCCCACTTACAAAAGGAACCAAGAGGGAGGGAATGGGCAGCATGTGTGGAAATGTCCTGCTAATACTTTTTCATTCTTATCATGAAAGAAAATGTCCCAATCACAAGTAGGTGTGCATATGTGTGGTAACCCAGAGGCAGGGATTAAGATCTTGGTGAATATATAAGATGCTTGCCCAAGCCTTTGTCTTGAACTGAGAAGAGACACTTTCATAAACTGGGCAAGTGGATATGAATTCTGTAAGGCAACATGTCTTACACAAAAAGAACCTGTTACTGCTCCTCTTTGACAAAATTAATGATCCGTGAAATAAGTTCATTACTGATAGGAAGCCTGAAGATTACTGGATTCGTCATAACACAACACAGACTGCATTTATATCCTTCCTTTCATGCAAATGGATACCAACACTTTACAATAAAGCAAAACATAAAAATGTAAAAGTGTTCTCCAGTGTTATAGACCATAAGTTGGTGCTAAAAGAGAAAACATGAGTTAAGATGTAAATGAGTCTCCTGCGGTTCCTTTTGAAAACCAAAAGAAGATAAATCTTAGGTTGGAAGTAGCTTGCAGAACAGCATCACATAATTTTTGAAGCAGCTAGTGCTGCACTCAGACTTTTACTTCCGTCAAAACATCAGTTGTTTCAAATTGCTCACTGACTTATAACTCAAAGTGCTTTTAGGGCTAATTTGATACCTTTGTAGGAACCAATATATCTCCTGAAATCTGACATGACATGTTGAGTCTGCTTTGTGTAAGTTAAGAATCTGAAGGCAGCATTTCATGCAAGTTAAAGCCACGGCAGCACTCTTTCCTCACAGAAGCCATAAAACAAAAGCACAAACAACTCAACTAGCTCAAAACCACAGAAGAATGTTGCCAAATGTCCCCATAAATCTGTATCATCACCAGTTTGTAACCTTTTCCCCACCCAAGCCTGTACATATTAATAATTCCAGGAATTCAATATCAGCCCCCAAAAGTTATGGTTTAAAGTAAAGTCTTTTCTGGATCTAGACAGCTGTTCAGACCTCCTGAGACTTCCATTTCCTACCAAATCCCAGTGTTCACCCAGAACACAATCCATTTTTCATAAAATATGTAAGTGCTAATTTATATACAGATAGACCTATTCAGAAATAATTGCTATCCCTCTAACAGAATTTTTAAATTAAAAAAACCTCTAGTACAAAAGACTTCTACCTCTTTAAACACTCCGAATGTCATGCCTGCAGTAATGATTACTATACAACTTTCTCTTATCCCAAAACTGATCATCAAATGGACAAACTTTCTAATAGAGAATTGTCCTCTGGAAGTCCTTCAAACTGAAGACTTCAGCACTGATGTCAGATTCTTCCCACCTTGATCTTTTCGGCAATAAGCATACAAGTCTACCGTTACTTCAGTAAATTTCCAGTTAGCTGAGTTGTTAGCATTTTAAGATTCAGAAAACATAAACTGCGCTTTGAGATTTCTACTGAAAATGCCACAAGACTGTGCATGACATTAATTTAGGACGGATGCTTCTTTTGGGATAATATCCTTTCTTTAGTCTATTGCTTTAATACTTCAAAAGAAATGCTTACTCCTTAGAGACAAAATCCTACTTTAGCTATCACCATCACAAATCCTAGATTCTTTAAACCTTAAAGTATAAATGCTATGGGTTCTTGAATTATCAGTGTAGAAGAACAGTTCACCGAGCAAGAAAAAGACAATTAAGAAATAGCTAGAATGAGGGTTATTAAACCCATCGTTTTTCAATTAAAATGTTAATAGGCAAATGTGATTATTTTCGTTAACTAATATCTTCACTAATTAAAGCCTCCTGAGATATGTAGACATGAGTACAAAAGATAGTCTAGTGGATTAATTCCAATAATCAGGATGGTATTTTAATGGAGTGTATGATTTAAAACTCCCTTGTAATAAGGCATATGTCTTTATGTAATAATTTAGGGTTCCTGGTAGACACCGATTATCTAGATCTGGCACAGTCTGGTTTTAGGCTGGGACATGGAACTGAAACAGTCTTGGTTACCTTAGTAGATGATCTATGCCGGGAGTTTGACAGGGGGAATGTGCCCCTGTTAGTTCTGCTGGACCTCTCAGTGGCCTTCAATACCGTTGACCATGGTATCCTTCTGGGACGCCTCACAGAGATGGGACTCTGAGGTACTGCTTTGCAGTGGCTCCAGTCCTTCCTGGAGGGAAGGTCCCAGAAGGTGTTATTGAGTGACACCTGTTCGACCCCACAACCAACAACCATTGTTTTGTGGAGTTCCTCAGGGCTTAGTACTGTCCCCGATGTTGTTTAACATCTACATGAAGCCACTGGGGGAGATCATCTGGAGTTTCGGAGGAAGATGCTATCTGTATGCAGATAATGTTCAAATGTCACTCCTTCGCATCTGTTACTAATGAGGCGGTTCAGACCTTGAACCAGTGCTTGGCAGCTGTGTCAGGCTGGATGAGGGTTAAAAAAATAAAATTGAATCCAGACAAGACAGAGGTACTCCTGGTCAGTCGAAAGGCTGAACAGGGCATAGAGTTACAGCCTGAAGACGTATGTTTGTAGCTTGGGAGTGATCCTGGATTTATCGCTGAACCTGGCAGTGGCCAGGGGAGCTTTTGTATAGTTAAAGCTTGTGCACCAGCTACGCCCGTACCTTGGGAAGTCTAATCTGGCTACGGTGGTCCATGATCTGGTTACATCCAGAATAGATTACTGCAACACACTCTATGTGGAGTGGCCTTTGAAGACTGTTTGGAAACTTCAACTAGTCCAATGGGCAGCAGCCAGATTGCTCACTGGAGCACCAAACAGGGAGTACACCCCCCCCCCCCCTGCTATGTCAACTCCACTGGATGTCAGTCCATTTCCGAGCACAATTCAAAGTACTGATCTTGGCCTATAAAGCCCTATACGGCTCTGGCCCAGCTTACTTATCTGAACGTATCTCCCTCTACGCTAGTCTCGTAGTTTAAGATCCACCGAGGAGGCCCGGCTCTCGGTCCTACCTGTCTCGCAAATGCGTCTGGTGGGGACGAGGGACAGGGCCTTCTCGGTGGTGACCCCTGCTTGTGGAATTCGCTCCCCAGCGAGATTAGATTGGCATCCTCCCTCCTTTCCTTTAGGAAAAAACTGAAATCATGGTTTTGGAACCAGGCTTTTGGCTAGCAGGCACAATGGCACTTTGGACATTTAATTGGACCATATGATGATTGTTATGATAATAGAAATGGCTACTATGACTGTATAATTAATGTTATTGTTATTATGTATTGTGTATTGTGTATTTATGGTTTTTATATTGTTGTATATTGTGATATTGCAGAATGGAATTGTTGCCAGTCCCCCTTGGGGGGTTGAGAAGGGTGGGATAGACATGTTGTAAATAAATAAATAAATAAATAAATAAGGTATCTTCAATATATATTTCATTGATTTCACTTTCAGTTCTTCTTTCTCAAGAATGAAGCTAAATCTACACACATTTATTATGAGCATACAATGTAAGCATGAGAATTTTACAGATTTTGGATATACTTGATAACCGGTCAGGAGACCCTATACTTCTCCTTTCTATTGACGGACCACATATCCATATGCGTGCCAATACTTTGGGATAGTAAGAGGGAGGTTTGGGTTTTCCTTCCACAACCTGAGAAGGCATTTTTCTTATGACAAAGTTTGGTACATTCAGTGGTTATCTTAATGAGAACTGTTATTCCCATTGTGTGTGTTTTTTTTTAAAAAAAAGTTAACAGACAAAAAATATTTTAGTGTTTAGTTTTCTCTATCTGGGTCCAATGTGAAAGCTTTTTAAATAACATTTTAATTGTTTTCTTTTTTTTTTACCTGTCATGGGAGAAGTGCAAGTTATAATACATGAAACAGAATAAAAAATAATCCTTATGTTTCTTTTTTTAATCTAAAATGGCTCTTAAATTACTTATGGGATGTGGAAGCAATTTCACCACAGTTGTCACCCCTCCTTGGATTTTATTATGCCAAGGACATTTTTTAATCAGGTGGTTGGTCATATGCATAGTTATGGCACTTTGATTCTACTTTAAATGACATAGTTTTAACCCATAGCATAATGGGCTTTGAAGTTTAGATGGGAGTATTTTGATTGCTCAGTGAGAGAACCCTAGAGCCATATCAAAAAATTAAACTGAAATCTGTACCAATAATAAGGATTTTACAAAGGATCGAGATATAATTGACCAATTCAACAAATATTACAGAAGACTCTACACAAAAGAACACCTCCAAATAGACAACATAATGTTGTTCCTCAGAAAACAAAAGCTTGAAAAAAAATCACAGATGACCACAGAGAAAGGCTAAACAAAGAAATCTCGGACCAAGAGATTCAAATGGCAATTTCGAAATTAGACCCAACTAAAGCACCGGGACTCAATGGTTTTACGGCCTACTACTACAAAGCTTTTGGAAAGGAACTCATACCAAAATTGAAAATACTTATGAACCAAGCACTAGAAACACAAATTATCCTGAACTCCTGGAACCAAGCAACAATCACGATCCATAAAGAGAATACAGATAAGACCAACATTAAAAACTACCACCCAATATCACTATTAAATATTGATTATAAAATCTATGCAAATATTTTGGCAGAAAGATTAAAACAATTCCTGAGAGTCTGGATAAAAGAAGAGCAATTCGGGTTCCTCCCACAGCGCCAAATTAAAGACAATGTTAGATCCATTATAAATATTATTGAATACTATGAAAAAAAATAATGACAAGAAATGCACTCTCCTGGCAATTGATGCCAAGAAGGCGTTCGACAAGGTAAACTGGGAATGTTTCCTAGCACTCATACAAGAATTAGACATGGGTCATTACTTCATAAACTCCATCAAATCCATTTACAAAAACTAGGAAGCTAAGATCTGCCTAAACAGACAAACTACAGAAAGCATTAATATCCAAAAAGGAACTAGACAGGGATGTCCACTATCCCCTCTATTATTTATAATGACTCTTGAAATCCTTCTAAACTCTATCAGAAACGACAATGCCCTAAAAGGGGCAAAGATCCGAAAACACTCAAACAAATCATGTGCATTCGCAGATGATATAATCTGCATCATCAAAACCCCCCTCACAAACATTGAAAACTGGATTAAGAAAATCGAAGAATTCGGAAATCTAGCAGGATTTAAATTGAATAAGAAAAAAAATGATGATACTGACCAAAAACATTACGAAAGAGAGACAAAAACAATTAGAAGGAAAAATATCCATCCAAGAGGTCTCAAAAATCACATATTTAGGGATAAATTTAACTGCAAAAAAAAAGCACAACTTCTCAAAAACAATTATGAAAAGAAATGGAGCGAGATCAGGAAGGAGATGGAAAAATTGAAATATCTTAACCTCTCCCTGTTGGGCAGGATCTCAGCCATAAAATGATGGTGCATCCAAAGTTACTATTTTTATTTCAAGTAATACCAATCATAAGGACCTCCCAAATAATTAAAAATGGAACAGGGAAATAACAAAATTTATTTGGGCGGGGAAGAAACCCAGAATAAAAATGGCCAATCTAACTGACAACAAGAAGAGAGGAGGCCTTTGATTGCCGGACCTCCAATTATACCACGACGCATGTGGACTCATGTGGACAAGGGATTGGGCCAATCTCAATACAGTCAAAGATCTAGCATTAGAAGGTCACGATCTTTGATGTGGCTGGCATGCATACATGTGGTGTGCAAAAAGAAAGATTGAGAAAAATTTTGGCAACCACTTTGTCAGATCCTCTCTAATTAAAATCTGGGAGAAATACAAATCCAAATTCTATAAGAAAACACCACTCTGGATACCCCCCTAGAAGCGACCCAAAGGAGAGAACTGGGCTGGGAGAAATGGCCCAGATACAAAGAAATTTTAAGTAAAAACATGGATGATTTCAAAATGAAGACACAGGAGGAAATAAGAAGATCATATGGAGACCTGTCCTGGTTCCAGTATAGACAACTCAAGGAGGCCTTTTATAAAGACAAAAAATTCGGTTTTGAATCTGAAGAAAAAACCTGGGATAAGGTTATGAGCTCTGAAAGAAAGGTGATTACCAAACTATATAGAACCTTATTAGGATGGGCAACAGAGAAGGATCAAACAAAAACATGCATGTTAAAATGGACAGCCAACACTGGACATCCAATCAGAACTTCAGACTGGGAAAAGATTTGGAATGTCAAATTAAAATGGATAAACTCCTATAACTTAATGGAAAACTGGATCAAGATGATGTACCAATGTTACCTCTCACCTAGCAACTGGTAAAATGCTATAAAAATCTTTCTGACTCATGTTGGAAATGCCTCAGCAAGAAAGGAACTTCTACCTCTGGTGGATGTGTGAGAAGTCTAAAAAATTTTGGGGGAAGATACATGAAATCTCAAAAAAGATATTAGACTTAAAAATGAAAATGAAACCTGGGGATACTGGACTTTGATATTGACAAGAACAAGGATAGACTATTTTTTCACATGGCCACAGCGGTGAAAATGTTTCTCGCCAGAAAATGGAAGATCAAAGAGACACCAACTTTAGATGAATGGACGTTCAAGCTACAAGACATAATGAATATGGATAATCTCACTCAATTCCTGAAAATCAAACAAAACACTGATCCAATTACTATGGACTGGTCTCCAATCAAAAAATACTTCAATATCAACTAGCTACAGCCCTGAGTGGAGAAAAACTCGATGATCCTATATCACTACTAACATAGCCATAAGGGGGGGAAATCAGTAATTACAAATAATACTAACCTCCCTTCACTCAATCCTGGCCACACTCACTTTCCCCCCTCCTTTTTTCTCTCTCCCCCTCTCCCCCTCTCTTCTCCCCCTACCCCAACCCCAACATTTTTAATATTAAAATATGACATTATTTGTTGATGATTAACAACCCTTCAGATGTACCCTTAAAAACCCGCAATAAGAACTATTAAAAAAAATAAACTGAAATCATAAGGCTATAACTGTAAAGTGTGAAAATAAATAATCTGGATTGTGACTCAGTGGTGCAAAAACATAGTCAAATTATCCCCTTCCTGTCTCACAAATACCCACTCCCTTCCTATAGGCTCTTCTCAGAGCCCCGGAAAACCATTTTAACAAATAATAATAATAATCACTTAAATTTTGGGAAAGACTTTGGGAATTATACAGCCCACAGACTATACTTTCCCCCCTCTTGATATATGAATATTATTCAATTAGTCGTGCTTGGCTATAGATTTTTTCATATTAAGCAAGACAAAATTGTACTTTCTAGGAACGAAAGAAACCTACTTTTGCATTTATAGTCATCAATATTAATAACTTTTCATCAAAAATCATAAATTTAATCATAATATTTTTAGTCCATACAGTAGGTAATAAAGATATGGTGGCTATTCACAAGCTAACATTAACAGGTCATTATATAATATAAATCATTGCTTAGTTTTAAACACCTTAATCTTGTTATAACAGCTGAATCTGGATGACAGCAGAAATAAGCAAAACTTCTTATTACAAGTTGCACATCCTTTATCCAGAAATCAGAAATCATCTAAAAGTTTTAATCGTCCACATAGGTGGCAGAGATGGTCACAACTTTGCTTTCTGATGGTTCAATGTACTGTACATAGACATTGGTTTCTGCACAAAATTATCAAAAAAGTTGGGTAGAAATTTACCTCAAGACGATATGTATAAAGTGTATATCAAATATAAATGAATTTTGCATTTAAATTTAGGCCCCATCTTCAAAATTTCCCATTAAGCACATATATGCAAAATTTGGGAGGAGGGTGGTCCAAATCACTTTTGGTGCCAAGCATTTTGATAAGGGATACTCAACCTGCACTAATTCTTTGGTTACTGGTATAATGTCATTCAGCTGTTTCCCTTTAAAGAGCAATCTTGTATTATCAGACATTTTAAGATCTAGTGAAGGGAGAAACCACATTATAAAGGGAGAAAGAGAAAAATAACTGAATTCTCAAACCAAAGAATTTACTATTTCACATCCTTAGGCAAAAGTTCAGAATTTACTATGTCTGGGCATAAAAATCTCTGCACCTTTTGGATTCTATGTATGGTTCAAGAACTAGACAATTGAAAGAAATTAATGTTGCCATACAGTCAAGGTAACAGGGAATATAAACTGATAAATGACCTTCATCTGACCTCATTCATATCTGTGATTCTGCAGAAGGAAGATGGCTTTTGCAGATTGGAAACTGAAAGCTGCCTTCTTTCACTTTTTTGCAGCTGACTTCAAGAGCCCTTTGTCTTGGCAGGCATGTGGCCGGGGGGGGGGGGGGGGCTTGAGGGGATTCAGCCCCCCCCCCCCAAAATTCTCATGGTGGTTCGCGAAAAGGCCTTACTGGTGCATTATTTAAACTGTTATGTTTATTCATATCATGATCTGATCACCATACTCAATATATCCCATATGCATGGGGGTTTTGGGGTAATGATACAAAAGGTTTGCTAGGCTAGACCCTCTTTCACTTAGACTCAGCCCCCCCCCTGAAATCCCCCCTGAAAAAAATTACCCCCCCCCCCCCCGACCGAAACGAAATCCTGGCTAAGGGCCTGTGTCTTGGAGTCCTCTTTTAGTTTTAAAAGGGAAGCAACATTTGCTCTCCTGGTAGTGGGTTCAAACATGCTTCAGCTCCAAAAAATCAATAATGTACCTTTTCACATCTCTTTGGCAAAATATGATTTTACAAAGGAACATAAAGGATATATGATACAGATCTGGAAGGTGATTTACAAGGTCACAGTGTTTTTCAGGAGTACAGTAGAGTCTCACTTATCCAACATAAACAGGCCGGCATAAATGTTGGATAATAAGGAGGGATTAAGGAAAAGCCTATTACGTTATGATTTTACCAATTAAGCACCAAAACAAGTTTGAAATCCAAAACACCTGGAAGACCAGTGTTGGGAACATATGCATATATTGTAAATTAACCATCACTAGACTCCCATATTGAGCATAGAGGAATGGCAACACTGGAAAACCAAAGTTTGCTAAACACTAATATTGGTCGACTCTCTCCAGAATCTCACCTGGAGCTGGGAGGGCTTGGCTGGTGCCTTCCAGCCTAGCACAATGAGGCTGGGCTGGATAGCCTCTTAAGGAAGTTGGGCCAGTTTCAAGACAGAACTAGCTGCAACTTTTATACAGTCATTCTGTATTCCCCAGGCTTGGCGCGCCCAAGGGCATAGGACAGCACTCGCCACCATCCCATTACTGTCATCATGGCACGCAGTGGGAGTAACATGTCTCATGTTGGTTGGTCAACACTTAAAAGTGATGCTGTATACCTTCAGCCTTAATGAAAAAGTAGAGGTATGAGCTGGTAGGGTGTCCTCTACATATTGTTTTACTACATAGATAAAACATTTGAAGAGGGTTGTGCCAGCATGAGATGTCCAAACTCTCATTATTCCCAAATAACAGTGATCTGATTTAAAATAGTTTATTTCAAGATAATCATGAAGTAACTCATATTATTTCCAAGTCAGACTGACTTTGGACAAATATTAATCAATGGAAAAATAATACATTGAGTCTTGGTATAATAATTGTTGTTCTGCTGAGATCCATCATTTGTCAATACTCAATTTTTAATATAGATCACCATTACTCATCTCCATGAAACTAATCATTTCTTAACCATGCACTCAATGTACCATCTGTTATTTTCAAAACAATGTCCCATAACTTACAAGTTGGACAACTTAGAGGGATAAGTACACTGTGTTTTGGATATCATCCAAATGGAAAGATTGGTCTTGCACAAAATAATTCTGTTCATAAGCATATTAAATATAACATATTTGATTTCTGCAGATGAGACAACTATGTCTGCACATTTCTCCTAGTTCTGCCAAGAAAGTGATAAGTTCTCAGAATTTCCATACCTCCCCCCCCCCCCGCCCCAAATGTGTTCAGTCTGATAGGTAAAATGCTTTTCTATGTACTTTTGTTTCTACCAATATTTTCCAAAATTTGGGTATGTGGGTTTATCTAACCAGTTACTGACAATAAGGGGGGGGGCTGAGTAAAAATTGATTGCCCTCTAGTTGTCTGAGCAAGAGTCTTATTGGGTCATGCTAAATACTAAATAATTGTACTGGTCTCATCTCCCTTCTAGAAAAGGGAAATGGTCTTCCAGTATGGCTCTTGCTTCTGTGATATGTTGCTCACTTGCCTTGCCAACACTATATAGAAAGAGGTTTTTCCTAAACTGAAAACAACAACAGCTACAACAACAACAACAATTTTGCTAATAATGGTATCACTGCTTGTAGCTCTTGGTCTCCACTAAATCCCAAGGCTCTATTTGTTGTAAAGTCGTCATGAGTCTCCCTCCAGGGGTAAGAAGGGCGGGGTACAAATGTGTGAAGTAAATAAATAAATATTTTAAAATGAAACTATCATTAAGCATATGCATACTTGTAGTTGTTTCCAAGGTAACTGTAGAAAAGTAGTAAAAGACTTTATTTTCAGAGAGCAGCAGAGAAGAGTACACAAATTATTATTTTTAAAGTGATTAATAGTTTAATTCCTTCAAACTTCTAAACAGAAGTACATAATAATTTGTAATTTAATGTTGTTGTTGTTCATTCGTTCACTAGTCTCCGACTCTTCGTGACCTCATGGACCAGCCCATGCCAGAGCTCCCTGTCGGCTGTCACCACCCCCAGCTCCTTCAAGGTCAGTCCAGTCACTTCAAGGATGCCATCCATCCATCTTGCCCTTGGTCGGCCCCTCTTCCTTTTGCCTTCCACTTTCCCCAGCATGATTGTCTTCTCTAGGCTTTGCTGTCTCCTCATGATGTGGCCAAAGTACTTCAACTTTGTCTCTAGTACCCTTCCCTCCAGTGAGCAGTCGGGCTTTATTTCCTGGAGGATGGACTGGTTGGATCTTCTCGCAGTCCAAGGCACTCTCAGAACTTTCCTCCAACACCACAGTTCAAAAGCATCTATCTTCCTTCGCTCAGCCTTCCCTAAGGTCCAGCTCTCACATCCGTAGGTTACTACAGGGAATACCATGGCTTTGACTATGCAGATCTTTGTTGCCAGTCTGATGTCTCTACTCTTTACTATTTTATCGAGATTGGACATTGCTCTCCTCCCAAGAAGTAAGCGTCTTCTGATTTCCTGGCTACAGTCTGCATCTGCAGTAATCTTTGCACCTAGAAATACAAAGTCTGTCACAGCCTCCACATTTTCTCCCTCTATATTCCAGTTGTCAATCATTCTTGTTGCCATAATCTTGGGGTTTTTTTATGTTTAGCTGCAACCCAGCTTTTGCGCTTTCTTCTTTCACCTTGATTAGAAGGCTCCTCAGCTCCTCCTCGCTTTTGGCCATCAGAGTGGTGTCATCTGCATATCTGAGGTTGTTAATGTTTCTTCCAGCAATTTTCACCTCAGCTTTGCATTCATCAAGCCCCGCACATCGCATGATGTGTTCTGCATACAAGTTCTGCATACAATTTAATGTTACATTTTACAAATTGTCAATAAATACAGCTTAGTTAATTAAAGAAATGAAAGCAGTGTGTTGTCTATGGTAGCCACCACTGTGCCTAAAAACATATTAGTGCCCACTAATTGATAACAGAATTACATCTTTGCTCCATTTACAGAAACTCGTGACTCTACATAAAGTGTAACTTCAGCAGCCATTTATGACTTTTTCTTCTTCTTCACCAAGGAGAATGGTAAAGACTCTCTGGAAGATCTGCTGACCAGCACTGGTCTTGAAGGGGACTGCTGGGATGACCTGCACAAGGAAGAAAAGGTTGCTCCTAGCCACACTATTTTTACACGTCTGATGAGTAAAACTGTGATAGATTTTGCAGGTTTGATAGTTGTGGGCCTTACCAAGGCATAGTAGAAAGCTATCACAGTCGTTGAAGAAGATGATTTTCCAACGGAAATTCATGCATCCCTTAAAAAGTGGTGAGGCTCCATAAGCCCCCGAGAAGGAAATGAGTTGAGAATAAAATGGAATAAGATGTATCTAGAGGTTCTTCAGGGAGATACTGCCATATGGAACATGATGAAAAACTGAGGGAATTATGCCTGCCAGGGATGCTTACAAGAAGGGATTGGGTGACTGCCAAAACTAGGCAATCTAGAAAGTTCTAAAAAGCACAGGCACTGATACCATATATTTGATGAATAGAGATAATGATGACAAACTAGATTTACTAGCTCAGACATACAAGATTACTGTTTTCCTGAGTTTTAAAGTATGAACATAGATATTTGTGCTTTTGTTCAAATACATTGTTTTGGCAGGGATATGTTATGTGGTTTATGGTTTTGATTAAACTTTTTTTCAGATTTTGAGCTCGTTTTGAGTAAAAGCAAATGTGGGTCATGGAGAGACTAGAAGCTCCAAAAGGAGACACTGTTGTATTCAGCTAAAATGCACTGGATATATTGACAATATTGTGAGGTATGGGCAGCTGAACCACTATTTTCTTCTTTAAAATGCAATTAGAGAACAGTGCATTCTAATACTGAGCAAAGAGCCAAATCAAAATGTTTATAATGTTACATTTCAAAGTGCTTGAGTACATCAAGTAGTGATGGACTGAAGGAGAGATTAACATGTTTCAGTTAGAAAATAACCAGATAAACTCTCAAGTGAATGTATCAAATACTGAAGCCTGAAATTAGAAGAGACAACATTTATACAGTAAGCAGTTTGT
This sequence comes from Anolis sagrei, assembly GCF_037176765.1. Taxonomy (NCBI): domain Eukaryota; kingdom Metazoa; phylum Chordata; class Lepidosauria; order Squamata; family Anolidae; genus Anolis; species Anolis sagrei. The sequence goes on from NC_090021.1 coordinate 98,011,228, forward strand.
ATGGATGGCTTTTAAAAAGTAAACACCAGGTACTGCAGCAGTGACTAAATAGGATTTTGTCGAGTGGTAGGCACAGCCCAGTGCAAATAGCAGGCTCCAAGATCCCAGTAAAAACCAAGGCAGGTAACAGTAAGCCAACCTCCAGTATACCAACAAAGATTTAAACAGGAATGTAGGCCCTCCAGCATTTCTCAGATGAAAAGTGGAGTGTATGCAGATAAGCAATATCAGACTATAGTTAAAATGACAAGTTATTAATAAGGAAAAACAACTAAGCTATGAGCAGCAGGAGCAGTATGATTTTCCTGAGCCTACTAGAAGGGCAAGGCGCGCTCTCCCCCCCCCCCCCACATTACCAACTTACTAGATGTCCCACTGCTTGCTGTTATACTTTGAACTCCATTTGAAGCAATGGACAATTAACTGAGGACAAAGAAAGAAGTGGGTCAAGGAGAAAAACCTTGAACATTTTAAAAGCAGTTGAAAAGTGGGATAATCTGTACCTTTGAAAGTTATACAAAAAAGATGAAAAGAGTGACTGCTATTTATTGTGCATAAAGAAGTAACTGGGTTAAAAGTGGAGGCTGGCTAAACGTTGAGCCAAGGTGTGGGCAGAATCAGTTTAGCAGCTGACATGCATGTGTTTAAAAGGGTGCACTTAAAAACCCAATTCCACCCAGAAAATGTGCACCTCTGCATAACTATATATCCCTGCAGTCATGCAAAACAGGAGATTTCCTTCCCTCCCTACTGTGTGGACTGCTCCAGAGCAGGGCTTTTGTGGACTCTTATCATCAAGCTCCTTAAAGGGAGACAGCACAATTGTTGTGTCTTACTCACAGTATTGCACTGTTTCTCTAATAAAGTTGGACAGTTTATTCTGAGTCTGAAGTCATAACAGGGGTCTTTCAAATTAACTCCTGTGTGCTTAACTAAATGAAAGTAGAAAACATACTAAAGATAATCATTATTCCTTAAGGATATATGGATTTTTCAAGTGCCCTGTGTTTAATAGCTTTAAACATTTTTAGTTAAGCAACAAAAGAAAAATGGATATAGAAAAAAGATAGCAATGAAACAATTTCTTCTGTTCCTGTGGCACAAACTCATTTAATGGTGCTTAGAAAAACCATATGAAATTAAGAAGAAAACAGCCTCAAGGAACCAGTAGCCTTGCACCTCCAACCAGGTAATAAAATATATCACCCCTGAAATAATTTCTCTTAATTCTCTCTGACTTTCACATCCAACATCCTATTTTGCTGAGTGAGATTTAATAAATCTCTTAGTCTGGGATTAAATTTTACTGTTTTATGAACTGTTAAATTGCATTGTATGCTTATTAAAGCTGGTGTTCGCTCAGTTCTTGACACATTCAAACTCCACCCTGGGGTACAATTAAACAAGCAGCAGAGACTTTATTTTCATCACTGCAGTCCATCTCAACTGGGAACAAAACATTAATATCAGCAAGCCATCAAACAATTAAAAACTGCACTTAATTTTCTAAATATCACTGGAGTGGCAAACGTAACGGTTTTTAAAGTAGAGTAATTTATCACATCAATATTAATTTTCACATCATGGGGTAATGGCTATTTTTAAAAAAATCATGAGTTTATACATTTAAAGTTGTACATGTTTTAAGTAAAAATTACACAGTAGAACGTTGACAAGAATTCAGAGATTTTTTTAATAGAACTCAATTTGGAAAAAGCATTAATGAAAATAACATGAGATCTATTCACAGACACCAATTTTCATGGGAGTAAAGAGAGGTTTAGAGTTCTGCCATGAAATAAACAATATTGAAAAATGATTACAGTGATGGAATTCTTTCCATATTTAAAAATAGTGTTCTGCCACACAGCCCTTTCTTTGCATTTGTATTCAACGTGGTACAGAGTTTGTTGCTAACTGCTGTCAAAAAACCTTTAATTTATGATAACCCTCTGAATAAGACACCTCCAGTCAATCTGTCCTCAACAGCTCTGCACAGGTCTTGCAGACTTGGGGCTCTGGCTTCTTTGATTGAATTTGTCTGGAATGCAATCTCCCTTTTTCCTTCTACTTTGTCAGGGTAAAGAGTATCTACTTAAACAGTCATTGGCTCAGAGCACTGTTGAAAACACACAGAATGTAATGCTTCATGTGAACACTTGTCTATAAGGGCAATACTGGGCAATACTGTTATAGCCAAAAGGTGCAGCCTACAGACCAACTCTCCTCGACAGCTACACCTCGCAGCCCCCTCCCACTAGCAGGCAGCAAGGAAGAGGTGAAAAGGAGGACAGTAGACTTCGGCTCCTCCATAGTGGAAGGTGCAGCCTACAGACCAACTCTCCTCAGCAGCAGCTACACCTCGCTGCCCCACCCCCATCCTCAGTCTACTGCCAAGTGATAGCTCACACCTGACTTATGACACCACAACTGATAAAATCTATGTTCCTCTGGACTTTTACCAAAATGATCAGTAGCCTACTGCCAGCATCAAATAAGACTCTCCCCCCCACCCCACCCCATTCAAGGACCTTATTATTATTATTATTATTATTATTATTATTATTGCAGCAATAATATGTTTCATGCTTATGTCTATGTTTGATGTTTTTATAATTGTAATTATTTTAATCTACAGTTATATGTTCTTGATTTAGATATGTGATATATATATATATATATATATATATATATATATATATATGAGGCATTGAATTTGCCATTTATTATGTTATTATGAGTCTTCCCAGGGGTGAGAAAAGCAGTATAGAAATGCAGATGATGATGATGATGATGATGATAGCTATTCATTGTTCAGGGATGCAAAAAGATGATCACACCGACCCTTGCCTGCAGTTGGGGAAAGGAAGATAAGACCAGTCACTCTTCTTAATACACATTAGGGAGAAGGATAATAGAAACTGGAAAGCTTGGTGTATGACCACATTTCCTCTTTTGCCTGGATGGGCTTTGCCTAGTTTCTCCCCTCTTCTCTTTTCTTCCATCCCCCCAGTATGTGAACAGATACTGTCCCAAAAGTAAAGATTTTTTTAAAAAAGAAAGAATTGAACATGCATGTTTATTCCCCTTCAAAATAGGCTCCTTGTGATCGAATACAGGGGTTTGAGTGTTGCTACCACTCTTCATAGCAGTAGAAGAAGTCCTCACTTGAGATGTTTCTCAAAGCCCTCTATGCAAATGCCTCAGTGTTTTCAGCTGTCCCAAAATGATGTCCTTTGATGTGGATTTTGAGCTTGTGGAAAGAAATTGCACAGAGCTAAGTCAGGGCTGTACAGTGATTGGGTGGAGAAGCATTCATAACAGCCAAAACATAACAACCACATTCAGGCCCGTAGCCAGGATTTCGTTTTGGGGGGGGGGGCTGAATTTTTTTTCAGGGGGGGTTTCGGGGGGGGCTGAGTTTCGGGGGGGCTGAGTCTGAGTGAAAGAGGGTCTAGCCTAGCAAACCTTTTGTATCATTGCCCCAATACCCCCATGCATATGGGATATATTGAGTATGGTGATCAGATCATGATATGAATAAACATAACAGTTTAAATAATGCACCAATAAGGCCTTTTCGCGAACCACCATGAAGATTTCGGGGGGGCCTGAAGCCCCCCGAGGCCCCCCCCCCCGGCCACATGCCTGACCACATTGTTCTCAGTTCTTAAATGTAAAGGACATTGCTCCAGACTCTTCTGCATTTCCACGCATGAGAAGACACAAAACTACTATACACTTTGCTGGGCACTGCTGTGTTTGCCACAATATGTGGTGATTCCAGTGGCCCATAAACTGAGCTCAGAGGGCTTTTCCCCATGTAAATAGTTATGGATAGCTGAATGATTAAAAAATGCTATACAAAACACTTTTTTACCACATAGCTAATTTCATCTTTCTAGTATGAAAGATCAGTTAGCATGCTCTTTCCTTCTGTGTAGTCTGAAAGAAACACACAAGTGGGAGATGGAGGCTTACTTCCCTTTCATTCTAATCCCCATCTGCTTTTATAAATCTTGGCTCTTTCAGCCCCCCTCCACACCAATTGCCTGGTAACATGGCAGAGGTTATAACGGCAAGCTTTCCCACTCTCCTTCCTTCTACCCAGTGACCTTGGCTTCCCACCCTCCATAGATTCAGTATTCTAAGGGAACTATTATTTTCAGAAGTTCTTTATAGCATTGTAGGTGTCAGAGGATGGACAGTCAGCATTTCCTGGGTAAAGTGGAGAAAGGGAGGAAAAGAATGAAGATGACAGCAGACAAAGTTCTTGCCTTTGCTTTCATTCCTACCTCTTCTACAACAGGGGAAATCTAAGAGGCAAAAAGGAAGTCAGAGAAAGGGTGACTGAATTACACCAATATAAGACAATGAAAACTCAGACTCAAATAAGATTATCATGTTACCTCAACAAATAAGGCACTGAGAATTGTGGGAACCTCTACTTAAATTCATCCTTTACATTTTGCTTCCATCACTACACAGCCCACTTACAACTAATTTTGAAAATCAGCCCAGCATGGTAATTACCGATTTTTCTAATCAAGACTATATGCATAATTCTGCAAAGTGAATTTTACCATGCCTGTCAAAGCTTGTAAAAAGCATGGAGTGCTCAAAATCAATGTATATAAAAATCTGTGTACAACTTGCTTCAGAAACTGCCTTGGAATAAAGTCTTAGTAAGTAAAAACCAGTGCAACAACCATCATTGTACAATGGATATTTATGACAAGCTGTCCCAACTCATAAGGAACCCCATTTTTTCTGATAGAAAAAAACTACTTTTGCAAACAAATTTTATCTCTAGAATTCTGTGATTCAGAAGAATATTTTTAATTGAATTAATTAATTCTGAACCATGAGTTAAAACTTATAGATCCATTACTTAAATTGACTCATAGAAGAATCATAGACAATCTATCAATTACAAAGAGAGAACTTTTGTGAATGAAGTGAATAATCTGCAAAATGCACTTGGATCAGATGAAATTGTCATCTAAGAACTGATGGACACTGGATGCATAGTTTCATCTGTAGTGTCCCAATATTTCTGAATTTTGGAAAAATACACTTTTAGAATAAGTCAAATTAGAAACCAAGCATTTCCTGATGCCCTTAAAATAGGATTTCTCATTATATTTTGTGACAATTGTGGGACATTAAACCATAGAAAGCTGATAATTGCTAATCATTTCACTACAAAACTGATAATGGCTCAGAATTTGAAAAACTAGTGCATTTCTCCATTGAAATTTAGTATGAAAATAGGGAATAGCACTTATAGAAAAGCTAACACCTACCTATTATACAAGATGACAGACATGACCAGTCAAAACTAAGCTTCTTTTATTAATGATTTCCCACCTTCTCCATGGCCATATCTGGATCTTCAGAGAGATGCTTCAGTAGAATGGTAAATACATTGTTATTTTCTCATGCTGTGAATCAATGAACTGAAGATGTCATATAAAACTTCAAAATCTTTGTGTATGTGTGTGTCTGGGGGGGAGGGGATAATATGTAATGCTTGATAAGTTTCTTGCTTGCTCTATTAAAAATAGATCTATTATCCCACTATATCATATTGTTAATAAATTAATCTTTCTTTTACAAATAAAAATAATTAGATCCTCAGCTCATACAATGTTTTAGGTACCAAGGAAGGAGACACTGAATGTGATGTTCTTCTGTTACCTTGGAAACGAGATGCACACTGAAAGGGTTATTCTACATCTTAGAACCCAGTTCTTAAAAATAATAGTATAGTTTGAGCATCCCTCTTCCAGAATTCAAAAATAATCCAGAATTATCCAAATGGGTGACTGAGATAGTAACACCTTCCCTTTGTGATGGTTCAAATTTCCCAAAACTCAGTAGATGTATGAATATTTCTGAAAGTTGGGGAAAATGATCCCCTGTTATCTTGTGTCATTGTGTAGAAAATTTAAGGAAATAGCTCTTGCCGTTTTTTTTTAAAAAATATTGTTTTTAACAATCTTGAAAATTCCCCAAAATATGTGGATAAGTGAAACACTCTGAAACTTGATGGGCTAACAGTGGTAAATATGTTATATAACGGTAGCAAGTTTTACCCCAATACCTGTAAAAATGAAGTAGAAAGGAGCTCCTGAAGTTTCCCCACATGTGCAATTACTATAACGAAAAAGTAACAAAATTTCTTTACTCTCATTATAGTAATGAAATTTTCACTAGCAATACTTTAGAAACACTTTTAAAATGAAATTCTTGTGTCTCCTAATTTTGAAATGAGTTTCAAAACATTTTTTTTCATCGATCACACTGCCCTAACAAACACACACAGTCCCTCTATGAAAAAACACGGGCATGATCATGCCTGGGCACTTTGCTTTTATCACACTACTTTACATCACATCTAAGGCCTCATGCATACATTCATTACATTCATTATATTTACAGGTATTGCAAGTCATACATAACACTTTCATAAGCACCAAACCTTTATCTCTCTGACTCGTTTGGCAGGTCTCATAATAGTTCACACATAAAGGAACATTACCAGTTTAAACAACATACTTTAGCCATTTATCCATTAAGAAACACACATTTTCTGTTGAGGAACTATACATGTCTGAATAGACATCCAAGGGATTGATAACCTTGGGCACTGTAAAACTGCAAACTATCCAATACCAATACTGTGATTGTCTTTCTCATATGAGCCTCATAAAGTGTAAACTATGAGGGTAGGTTAAGCTGAGAGTGATTGTCCTAAAGTCACCCAGTGAATTACACAGCCAAGTAGATACTGAACTCAGGTCCCAACAATCTAATCCAAGAACCAGCTCTCCAAAATTGCCTCTCATAATTTCGTCAGTTGGAACTGAAATGACAAAACCTCTCTGCTCTGATTAATATGAGGTAGTTTTTGAGTTCCATTAAAAAAAATCAACATTTGCCAACTGATTTTGCATTTGTGTCTACCATTATCTTTCAGGGCAAAATGTAGTAATAGCCAAAATATTTTGTTGCTATGCTAGGATTCCTACTAAATATATTACAATTCTCGGATATTTTGCAAGCTGAGAGTTGAATGCCTGTAAACTGTACAAAAACTAAAAAAAAGCATATTAAAAGTCTGGTTGTTTTCCCCATGCTTCAACTATCTCTCGTAATATCAGTTGATATTTTATTACTCAATTGTTTATTATTTTAGATTTGTAGTTTCACATTCATTCCCAATTGTCTTGTAACTTCATATAACAGCGATAGTTGTAATATAAAATAGTCATTATGTTCTGGAACTATCCCCATGCCACCTCTTGACTGGCATGAAAATCTGCTATACCAATGACAAAATAAGGCATTTTATCATTGGTATAGCCATGTGCAATACATTTTTTACATTTTTAGTTAACAACAGCTCAGCAGTGTGGTAAGCCAATTGTTATTGAAAATTTATGAGAAAATACCATGTGAAACCATTCAATAAAGTTTTCTCCCACCAACTGTTAACTGGTACCTCTGGGCACATAATTAAATTGCAGTCTGATGTAAAGTAAATTGAAACATCCACACTGCTACCATGAAAGTAAATCACAAACAATTAAGAACTGGGTTCTTGAATTCATGTTTTTGCTAAAAATTGTTACAAAAAAAACCTGTTACAAAGTTTTGTGTACACATTCTGTAGTCTTTTCAGATCCTTCATCAGGTATTATATGACAAAATTGGGAAAAGATCTTATGTATTACAGATTACATGTTGCTTTCTTGAGATGTCTTGAGAGGAAAGTGTCTACAAAATATCTGTTTATTTCAGTCTTCCATTTCAAACATTTTCTTCAAAATTGTCAGTGGGTTTGTTTGTTTTTTGCACTTCATGATGTTTCTGCAAAAACATGTGTTTAAAAATATGGGTTTTTTCACACAAAAAAATCTTGTATTTTGTAGAAACCCCAACATTATGCACAGAAAACAGCAAAATGCACTGTTTTCTGTGCATCAGTGTTGCATTTCAGGATAAAAGCAAATGAAACAGCATTTTATATGGTTACTGCAGACACACAAATTGAGTTTGTGAGGTGCATACTCCTCCTAACATGTCAGGACAGCAACAGGCAGACATATTGTAAGATATGTCCCTTTAACTCCTTTTGCAATATCTATTTTTCCTAATGAAGAGTTCAGAACAAATCAAAAGCTTATACCCGATTTTATGCATTATTTGTAGATCTAATAAAGGTATCTTAAGTATAGGTTTTGGAATTTCTCCTTCAGCTAACAAAGTATTTTGTTATAACTCATGGTCCTTGTTTGCACATAATACTAAACCTGAATGTAGTATTATATGTACAGGAAGGTTTTGCTTTTGCCTTCTTTCTCCTTTCAGTGCTGTTGAAAATCAAAGTTAGTCAATGATTAAACAAATTCTTGATTTCCCATTTGGCATGTTGAAGTTTTTTTAAAAAAATAACAATTGTTACTGAAAACAGTACAAACCAGAAATCTATTAAACTTGAACTTCATTTTATTTATTCCCCCTCCTAGTTGGGATGAAGAAATAAAATGGGAACACATGGACTTGGCAGTTTGACAACTCTTCTTCTTTGCATCTGTCTAATGCCACATAAGAGTTTTGCACTATATACAGACCAGCATTTAAGGTGGGCTATATATAAATATTTTTTGCCAAATATCTCCTTTGACATTTATCTTCCACATACATGTATAAATACTACAACTCGTCAATAAATATGATATATAAACACAAGTTTATCAAATGCTTTCATCCTAATAGCTTTTTGCCTTAGACAACATCATTTTTGAAATAGCATTTTAGCAATAATCACTGCTTGAATAGGATGCATTTTCATGAGAAGTTGAAATGGAGCATGAACAAAATTTGTCATATTGATAATATAGAGCAGGTTGTTAACATTCATGACCACCATGAAAATGTTGAGTCTGTCTTGAGATGATTTATGGTCACATGGTTAATTGGCTAGAATAATGAACCTTGCTTTGATATCCAAAAATCAAACAGAGAAGGCTTCGTGACTTCAGCTCTTACAAACTCACATATCTTTCCTGTCAGCAAGAAAGCTTGGCAGTCTGAGTCTACCACTAAAAGTTAATAAAAACCATTGGATTTTACAAGTCTTCATGGAAGAATATTGTGATTCCAATGCCAACACAGCACTCAGTTAATCGTTTGGGGTTAGATTATAATGTCCTGCAGCCATCTAGAATTGAGAGAATCTCTGCAATGCTATTGACATAGCTTTGCAATAGGCATAATTGAATTGGAATAATTTAGTTGTCATGTAAATTAGAATACCAATGAAAATGTATACATGTGTAGTAAAGGTTGGATGTATTCTTAGGTATTGTTTGGAACAGGAGTTGAAAAATGTGGGAAGACATAAATCAAATGAGATTACTTTGTTTAAAGGCCAGGCTAAGGGGAGGGTTGGGCAGGCTACAATGTTATTTTATTCTGAAAGGGAGCAGCCGATAATAATAGCATTTTTCTTCTTGCTGTAAGAAACTATTTGAACACTGTATCCTTTTCAAAGACTATTCCTAGTTTTAAACTCATTATGTGCAAAATTCACAGATGGTATTTTTGCACATGCACTCACATACACAAGCAATGCAATCACCCTCATCATTCTCTGTGCAGGAAACCATCTTTTCCTGCATCAAAATATTATTTGTTTGTTTCTTGTGTTGAAAATGTGATTTGGAATTTATTCTTGTTCAAGCAGAACATTGTTTTCTTTTGATTGAAGAAAAACAGTCAAGTGTGAGCTTTGCATAGAATGAGTTCTGAACTGTAAAGGGCCTCATGAGTCTATATATCTCCCATTGGAAATGTTTTAAAAATCATTCTTTGGTTATCTTTGAATATTCTTTACATCCATAGTGAGAAACATTGAAAAATAGGGACTGTCATGGACACGGACAACCCCCCCCCCCCCCCACCGAATGATAATCCCTTTACATCCTGACATGAATTAAAACAGGGAAAGTGAGGATTGTCTTTATTCCTTTCCATTTGGAAGGAAAGAAGTAACAATCTCAGAAAATATTAATTCTTTTTAATGTCTATTTTTGATCCATGGTAACATTGATTTTAAAAAAACCCCACATTTTTTTCTGAAAATAATTACATCATTCATTCAACAATCCTTTGTTTATAAGGTCTACTCTTCTCTCCCTGGTTATCTTCTCTTCTCTTCTTCTACAGCCTGATGGAGTGTCTGATGGATACCAGCTGATGAGAAGCAAAGTCTAGTTGAAATATAATCTCCCACCTCATAAATCTAGTTCTACATATAATGTAAGAATGCAAGCAACCATTACTAGAAATATATGCAGCTCCTTCACAGTAACATTTTCTTTTGTCCTAATTACAGCCTTATGTTAGATGTAACAAATATGTTTCTATGCCTTCATCATATCCACCCCTTATTCTTGCTTCTGGTCCACCCACCCAGCAAGCATATGTTTATTGTTTTCATCCTTTATAATTTATCTCACTCTTAAGGTTTCACAGATTAATACCATTAGTTACATAGAAAAGCACACGAGACAACAAAAATGTCAATCTCTCTTAACTATTAAATATGCTACTGGTGCAATTGACCAAATGTTTTAAGAGTGTAGGTGAGCAAGCCAAGACTAAAAGCATGAGAAGGTTTCCTGAAGAGGGATTTTGCAGACCAATGCAGGAGCAGATTGTTGATGGCTTCCACCTACCACAACCACCTCCACCCTACAGCAATGGTGGCTGACTTGTTTTTTCCTCCTAGGGCAGTTTACCTGTTTACCAACTGTTAGGATTTCTGGGAGTTGAAGGCCAAAACATCTGGGGACCCACAGGTTGAGAGCCACTGTCCTAGGGGCCAGTGAAGCTTGGAAAGCAGGAGCCATAGAGGAAAGCCAGAACTCCCAACCATTAAATTTAAACCAAGTTTTTAATCATTAGTGGCCAAGTCCTTCACACTCCCCTTGGAGCATAAAAGGAACAGGATTTAAGAAGCAGGGAGCCTGAGGACTTGGCAAAGGCAGGGAACAAAGGCAGGAACCCCCCCCCCCCCAAAAAAAAAGAGAGAGAGAGAGAGCAGACCATGTGTGCGAATGGGTAGTGGAGTGGCAGTAGTGGGAGTTTTGGGAGAGCTCTTACACACATATACAAACACATTATGAAGGAAACAGCAAAAATGTCAACAGATGATGAAGGAACATATCATGCACAGACTTGCTTTTAGCCAAAAGATGAATGCAAACGTTGTGGAGTGTGAGATCAGGAACCACAAAGAGATGGAGGAAGTAAATGCATAAAGCCTTTGGAAAGTCTTTGCACATTGCAGCAACAAATCAATTAAGCCATGCAAATTGTACCAAACTGCTACTCTATCAGTTGAGCCGAAGATCTGCACACAGTTATGTCCTCTTACACAGAGATTAGCTGATCAAAATGGAAAATCTACACCCTCATTTTCTCCCCCAAAAGTGAGATTCAGGGCCAGGCCATAGATCCAGCTACCCAAATTGCACCAGACAATCTACCTGACTTTTTATTAAACTCTGTTCAAACATAAACCACTTGTCAAAAGACAGGACTACCCTAGCCATTTTATAAATAGGATTATAACAATTCCCATCAGAATCTACTGTTGGTCTAGTTTGGGTAAACGACCTTCTCTGCAAGTGGATTTAGCTGTGAAATTATATTTTAGCTTGATGACAAGATCTACAGCTTTTCATTTATGCAGATTAGTATTGGTTGCTCTGCCAAAACAGAGATGAAAGAAGCAATTTTAAAATTGTTCAGAATTACAAAAACAGGCTGTTATCATGTTTGTAGCCTATTATTTTATTGATATTATTATCATTATTATTATCATTACCCCTCGATGCAGTGACCCAATCAGGGATCCAACAGGAATGTATTATTGTCCCAGCCTTATTCTCCTTCTTTATCTCTATCATATTGCATCTTGTTGATGGGAAACTGCCCACCGGAGTGGAAATTGTCTATTGAAAAGATGGCAAGCTCTTTAACCTCAGTAGGTTGAAAGCCAAAAGCAAGGCCACAACAACTTCTGTTATAGAACTACAATATACTGATGATGATATAGTCTGTGTTCATTCAGAAAGACCTACAAACCACCTTTAAACACCTTTGCATAAGCATAAGAAAAACCCCAACATCAAGAAAACCAAAGTGCTCTTCCAGTAGACACCAGCCAATCCCTCTGCAATGCCAGAAATACAGCTTAATGGTGTAACTTTAGAAAATGTTCATCATTTCCACTACCTTGGCGACCAACTCTCCACAAAAGTCAACAGCAAAACCAAAATACAACACAGTCTGAGCTCTGTGAGTGCTGCATTTTTCTGAAATAAACAGGGAGTTTGAGAATTGGGACATTGGTAGGGCTACCAAGATGCTTGTTTATAAAGCTACTAGCTTGGGGACCCGCCGCTGCCCAGGTTATTAGAGAAAGTGCGTAATGGCAGTTCTGTATGCCAAGTTTGGTCATTATTGGTCATTGGATGATGATTGCATTGTTTTTGGGAAGTGAGTGAAGGTACTTGAAGTCCCATCACCCATGGTCCACCCTCCTCCAAATGGCAACAGGATATAGAGTGGGTCATGGGGGCTCTGTGTGCCAAGTTTGGTCTTTATCAGTCATTGGATGAGGGTGGCAGTGGTTTCAGTAAGTGAGTGAAGGTACTGCAAGTCCCATAATCCAAAATCCATCCTCCTTCAAACTGTAGCAGGATGTAGAGTGGGTCATGGGGGCGCTGTGTCTAAGTTTGGTCTTCATCAGTCATTGGATGAGGGTCTCAGTGGTTTCACTAAGTGAGTGAAGGTACTGCAATTCCCTTCGTCCATGGTGCATCATCCTCCAAACGGCACCAGGATGTAGAGTGCATCATGGAGACCCAGTGTGCCAAGTTTGGTCCTTATCGGAAATTGGATGATGGTTGCAGTGGTCTCGGGAATTGAGCAAAGGTACTGCAAGTCCCATAACCCATGCTCGATCCACAGTCCAACCACACCAGGGAGTAAAGTGGGTCATGAGAGGTCTATGTGCCAAGTTTGGTGTTGTTCAGTCATTGTTGAGGGTCGCAGCAGTCTCGGAAAGCGGGTAGAGATACTTCAAGTCCCATCATCCATGGTCTATCCTCCTCAAAAGTGCACCAGGATGTAGAGTGGGTCATGGGGGCTCTGTGTGCCAAGTTTGGTTTTGATCGGACATTAGATGAGGGTCTCAGTGGTCTCAGGAAGTGAGTGAAGTGACTGCAAGTCCCATCATCCATTGTCAAATTCTTCCAAACCGCACCAGGATGTAGAATGGGTCATGCGGGCTCTCTGTGTGAATGGTTGTCCTGATCCATCATTGTTGGCAGTTGTAATGGTCTTAGGAAGGGAGTGCAGGTATTGCAAGTCTCGTTGTCCATAGTGGATCCTCCTCCAAACCGCACCAGGATGTAGAGTGCGTCATGGAGACTCAGTGTGCCAAGTTTGGTCTTTATCGGTAATTGGATGAGGGTTGCAGTGGTCTCAAGAATTGAGCAAATGTACTGCAAGTCCCATAATCCATGGTCCGTCCCTGGCCAAACCACACCAGGGCGTAAAGTGGGTCATGAGAGGTCTATGTGCCAAGTTTGGTCCTGATCAGTCTTTGGATGAGGTCAACAGCGGCCTCAGAAAGTGAGTGATGGTACTGCAAGTCCCATCATCCATGGTCCATCCTCCTCCAAACTGCAGTAGGATGTTGAGTGGGTCATGGGGGCTTTGTGTGCCAAGTTTGGTCTGCATTGGTAATTTTCTGACAGAGCCCCATGGCCTTTTCCTTTCCTCTCTTTGTCATCTCAAAATCTTGGAATTGAGGCTGGCCAATCAGAGACCATATGCAAATTTCCTTCTCATGTCCCCGTTTCTGCCATGAACTCTTTTCTCCATCAGGGGCTCCTATTGAAGCTGGCCAATCAGAGACCATATGCAAATAGCTCCACAGCGGCAGCCAATCAGAACGCTGGCACATACTTCTCCCGCCACATCGCCACACTTTTGTCCTCCGCATACAAACTTTGACTTTTATTATAAGTATAGATAGATAGATTGTACTTCTACCCTGCGAAACATGGACCATCTACAGATGTCACCTTCTGGAATGATTCCATCAGTATTCTCAAAGAAGCAAAGACCACTGGCATTGAAGCGAAGAGCCTTCAACTAATCAACTTCACTGGACTGGCTGTGTTGTTTAAATGCCCAATCACTGTCTCCCAAATCAGTTACTATACATTCAACTTAAGAATGGAAAATGGAATGTTTGAGGACAGGAAAAGAGATTTAAACATGAGCTTAAAGCTAACCTTAAAAACTGTGGCATAGATACCGAGAACTGAGAAGCCCTGACCCTTGAGAGTTCTAACTGGAAGTCAGCTGTTACCAACAGTGCTGTTGAATTTGAAGAGGCATGAATGAAGGGCAAATGGGAACTACATGTCAAGAGGAAGGCATGTCAAGCCAACCCTGAACAGGACTGCCTTCCATCTGGAAACAAATGTCCTCCCTGCGAAAGAACATGCAAATCAAGAATAGGTATGTATAGTAACCTATGAATCCACTGCCAAAGCCTACACTTTGAAGACAATCATACTCGGACATGGGAGATCACAAATGATGAAGAAGAAGATATCATCATAGAATCATAGAATCAAAGAGTTGGAAGAGACCTCATGGGCCATCCAGTCCAACCCCCTGCCAAGAAGCAGGAACATTGCATTCAAATCACCCCTGACAGCTGGCCATCCAGCCTCTGTTTAAAAGCTTCCAAAAAAGGAGCCTCCACCACACTCCGGGGCAGAGAGTTCCACTGCTGAACAGTCAGGAAGTTCTTCCTCATGTTCAGATGGAATCTCCTCTCTTGTAGTTTGAAGCCATTGTTTCACGTCCTAGTCTCCAAGGAAGCAGAAAACAAGCTTGCTCCCTCCTCCCTGTGGCTTCCTTTCACATATTTATACATGGCTATACTATCTCCTCTCAGCCTTCTCTTCTTCAGGCTAAACATGCCCAGCTCCTTAAGCTGCTCCTCATAGGGCTTGTTCTCCAGACCCTTGATCATTTTAGTCGTCCTCCTCTGGACACATTCCAGCTTGTCAATATCTCTCTTGAATTGTGGTGCCCAGAATTGGACACAATATTCCAGGTGTGGTCTAACCAAAGCAGAATAGAGGGGTAGCATTACTTCCCTAGATCTAGACACTATGCTCCTATTGATGCAGGCCAAAATCCCATTGGCTTTTTTTGCCGCCACATCACATTGTTGGCTCATGTTTAACTTGTTGTCCACGAGGACTCCAAGATCTTTTTCACACTTACTGCTCTCGAGCCAGGCATTGTCCCCCATTCTGTATCTTTGCATTTCATTTTTCCTGCCAAAGTGGAGTATCTTTATTTATACCCCACCTTTCCCCCACAGGGATTCAAGGCAGCTAAAAATCCCACACTACACGAGTTGTATTTTTTGCATTGATACTATTTTCAAGTTAGAAAAAGTCAAGGTAGGGGTGTATTTGACGTCTGTATATAAAATAAACACAGATTCCCTCTGCAAGATGTATTTAACAGATGAACTATCAATCATTTAGCTCGAAACGTGACTTCATTTTTAAAAGCAGTTGCAGGAGTAGAGGCAGCCCATTTATACATTCTGGGAAAGGAAACTATTGCAGAAGAAACCCTCTTGTAACTAAATTAAAGCCATAAATATTCACAACTGCAATATAGTTTTTAAAAGCTGTCCTTTCTGCAAGAGAGTCATGACCTGGTGAAACTGAATTACTCCAGTAATATATGCAATCATCATTTTAGTTACTTTTCTGGGAACTGGATAAATTTTAATTTGCTTTAGTTCACTCTGCTGACCTTGATAAAAAAAAGTCAACATTTTATTATGGCAGGAAACTTGGCCAATGGTTTGGAAATCCTTGCTAGACAAGTCCATATAATGTCTTTCACAAGCAACTAATAGAAAGGTGGAGTTATTGTCACAAGCTCTTAAAAGGGAGGGGAATAACACTGCAGTCTTAATTGGAAGTGAATATCTTTTCTTCCTGTGAAATTTCTTAGCAATAGTAGGTTCCCATGAGACAGTGAAGGGAGATGGGAAAAGGGAATGTTGAGTGAGTTTCACTTGTTCTTATCACACTTTCAGCATTAAACAAAGGAAGGGTGAAAAGGATAAGAAAAACAATGAGAAAGAGAATGCCCATAGAAGATAGGGGAACATGAGATGTCCCTAATCAATATATTTCTTGCTTCTTTAAAGTTTGCCACAGCTCAGATCAGTGTGAATTATACTGTGAACCTGAGAAGAGGAGGCCCAGATCAAAAGTACTACCTGTCCTGCTGAATTAGTATAATGGGCAAAGGCACCCTGAATTGCTGGACCAAAGCCATTCTCTAATATTGCCTGCTCAGTACAAGCTTGTGACTTTCTGGTGTGTGTTACCATCTCTGCAGAAAGAAAAGGTCATACCCTAGTATATTGAATTTTTTGTTTAGGATAATTTTAAGGGCTGTGTAAAAATGTCATATCAGCATCATATGTCGGATATGTCATAAGATTTGTACATGTGGCATGATATTAAGAAACACAGATAGTGCCCACACCAAAACTTAAGAATCAAAACTCTCACCTGGTACTTTTGTCTAAACCGCGTAAACGTCATAACTCTCTCTGTGACACAGTTTTAATTTCCAGAGTAAGAAAACTGTACAATAAGGCAAAGTCAAACTTGATATGTCTCTCAGCCTATCAGGACTGGAGACAGAGGCAGAGCCACAATCATTCCCTTTTCAATTAAGAAGCACTATGAGGCTCCCTCCATTGAGAGCTGGGAGGGAAAGCAAAAGAGCAGAGCAGCAGGGTAGAATAACAGTAGGCTAGGCTACAATGAGAGAGGCTAGGGGGACTAAGTGACTGACTGCTTTTAGGAGGAATCCAGATTGCTGGGAGTCCTCTATATTTATTTTATTTTACTTCTATAATTTAATTTATTATTGATTCTGCTAAGGAGTGACTGCGGGAATCAAAAAGGGTTCCCCTCCCCCAAAACCATTCTGTGGGTGTGAAACTCTTCTCAGTTATTGCATCTGCTACTATCTGTGCTGGAGTGAATGGGGAAACAGTCGAAAACCATTCTATGTTTGGGAATCCTAGCTCAATTAAAGTACAGCAGTTTAAAGAAAAAATATCTTCTCAGTTATTGCATCTCATACTGCATCTGCTGGGGTGACTGGGAAAATAGTCCCAAACTCATCAGTGGATAAGTGAAACGTTACAAAACTGGGGAGGGAGGGGGGGAACAGAGGTAAATGTGTACTACAATTGTAGCAAGTTTCATCCTGATAGCTCTAAAAATGAGGGAGAAAGGAGCCATGGAAGCTTCCCCACTTGCACAATTACATAATGAAATAATAACAAAAAATTTGTTACATCATAATAGTTATGATACGGACTCCTTATGATATTTTAGAAACACTTTAGAAACTATTCACCGCCCCTCCCCCAATTTAGTAATGAGTATTGAAGATATTTTTTTTATTGATTGCACACCCCTACTAACTATATCAGCCATCAACACTCTACAAATCCTTTGATGGATGTTGTTGGCTGCAATTGTTTTCCAAATAAATTTCTTACTACTAAAGAATCATAAGTGTTGCAGAAGAATTGAGGTCTCAGATACACAGGTGCTAGCAGTGGGTAGAAGATTTCACTTTTGATGAAGCCCAGGGGATGGAACCAGAAGCCTTTGCACCCAGTGCAAGTCACTGTGACAATGTACATGAAGTTACAGAAAATACAAGGCCTAGTATCTACCCCTCCACATGTCCCTTTCCTATCAGCGTTGTGCTGGGACAGACAGCAGGGTTACTTTTTATGAATCTTCTTTTATCTTTCTTGATTTTTCCCTCCCATCCCTGATGTATGTACTCGTGGTTCATGTGATGACTTGTGTAGACATTTTCTGTCAGCTGCTGTAGTCTTCACAGGCTGTCAGATATTCTGCAGAACCCGAAAGTTAATGAAAATTTAATATATAAAACAGGACACATTTTTCAATCTGTGCTGCCCATGAAAACATACCATATCACATTACAAAAATAAAGTACATTTAATCTAATATAGGAATATATTCTTAAACTTGGTGACATGAATTGCTGCAATCATCATTTCAAAGCACTACAGTTGATTTTAAACTATACATTAGAGGTGTGCAATTTTTTTGTTAGTTTTTTGTAAATCAGATGAAATTTGTTTAATTCGTACCTGCGACACAATATCCAATGCATGGGTATGGCCCATGCCAAAAACTTAAGAATCAGAACTTACCCAATACTTTTTATCTGCATTTTGTAAATCTCAGAAGCATCCCAAAGTCAGTTTTATTTTTAGCACAAGCAAGCACAGCAAATAAAAAAAACCCTGCCTTTCCTCTTTAAAATAATGGCCTCTCATCATTAGGAGAGGCAAGCAGCAGGTGAAAAGCAGAGTGAAAAGCAGGGAAAGAAAGCATCAGAAAGCCCCAGTCAGGACAGGGGAGACATTTGTCCTTCTATTACAGTAACCAGCCAGTAAATAAATTGTTGAATCTGTAAAGAAGAGGACTGACTGATATTGCTAGGAAGCAAATCTCTGTGCTGGGCTGGAAAGAAATCCTTAAATAGAAAACATTCAATGAGATAGCTGTTGTGGCTTTTTAAAAATCAAAACTGTTTTGTCAAAATTAAAAAAAATATTCCTTAATTAAGTAGATGTATGAATATTTTTGAAAGTTAGGGGAAATATCCCTTCTTATCTTGTGTCATTTTATAGAAAATTCAAGGAGATAGCTCTTGTAGTTTTTTAAAATGTTGTTTATAAAAAAACTTTGAAAGTTCCCCAAAAATCTGTGAACAAGTGAAACATTTTGAAACTTGGTGAGCTAACAGTGGTAAATATGTTTTACCAATGTAACAAGTTTCACCCCAATACCTGTAAAAATGAGGGAGAAGGGAGCCCCTTAAGTTTCCCCACTTGTCCAATTACTATAATGAAAAAGTAACAAAATTTCATGACTCTCGTTATAATAATGCAATTTTCATTAACTACACTTTAGAAACAAAACACCAGCACCCCCTAATTTTGTAATGACTTATGAAACATTTTTAATCGATCTCACATGGCTACTATATATGCACACACACTTTCCTTTTTTCCTTTTCTTTATTTCAGCTCAGTTCACTTTAACTTTGATGTTACCTTTTTTTTTTTGAAAAATATATAGGAAGGGAAGCATGTACATTTTTCAAATGTTTGCAAAAACACACATTCTTCTACCTGCTCCATCCCCATCCACTTATCTCACTTTCCCACAGCCTTTTTTCGCACTGCCTTTTGTATCTTTCAGCAATTTTTGGGCAAGGTTCTGGAGCAAGTGGTTGTTTCTCAGCTCCAGGGATTCCTGGATGAAACAGATTTTCTGAACCCAGTGCAGTCTGGTTTCAGGCCTGGTCATGGTACCAAGATGGCTTTGGTCATCTTGGTGGATGACCTCCACAGAGAACTTGACAGGGGGAGTGTGACCTTGTTGGTTCTCTTGGGCATCTCAGCGGCTTTCCATACCATCAATCATGATATCCTTCTGGGATGGCTCTCCGGAATGAGTCTTGGAGGTACTGCATTGCAGTGGCTCCATTCCTTTCTGGAGGGCCGCACCCAGTTGGTGAAGCTGGGGGATACTTGCTCGGACCCCTGGCCTTTGACCTGTGGGGTCCTGCAAGGTTCTATTCTTTTTCCCATGCTTTTTAATATCTACATGGAACCACTGGGTGAGGTTTTGGAGTGTGTTGCCATCTCTATGCAGATGACACGCAACTCTACTACTCCTTCCCACCTAAATCCAAGGAAGCTCCTCGGGTCCTGGACCAATGCCTGGCCACTGTGATGGGCTGGATGAGGGTCAACAGGTTGAAATTGAATCCTGACAAGACAGAGGACCTCCAGGTCAGTTGCTCGGCCGAATGGGGTATACGGTGGCAACCTGTGTTTGATGGGATTACACTCCCCCAGGAGACGCAGGTCTGCAGTTTGGGGGTCCTCCTGGACTCAGTGCTGATGCTTGATGCTCAGGTGTCGGCAGTGGCCGGGAGGGCCTTTGCACAGTTAAAACTTGTGTGCCAGCTGCGATCGTACCTTGAGAAGTCTGACTTGACCCTTGTGGTCCACACCTTAGTTACCTCAAGACTAGACTACTGTAATGCACTCTACATAGGGCTGCCCTTGAAGATGGTTCAGCAACTACAGCTGGTGCAAAGGTCGGCGGCCAGATTATTAACTGGAGCAAGTTACAGGGAGCGGTCAACCCTCCTGTTTAAACATCTCCACTGGCTGCTGATAAGAAAGGGCATTCTCGGTGGTGGCCCCCTATAATAGATCAAGGCTTTAATTGGGTATATAAATCCCAAAAGCGCTGAACACCAGTTATAAAAGGATTGAGGCTTGACACCAATATGTAATGACGGGATTATTATATTGTAAATCACACCAGCTGTACCACCACTTGGTAATGGAATGTGGCTTTAGGTAATTAAAAAAACCAAAAACAAAAAGCTGGAACTTTTTCCCTATCCTGATTGAGGCTTGCTCATGTTGCACAGAATTCTGGGAAATGTAGCACACTCAGAACTTTCCTCCAACACCACAGAACACATATACTATTAAATCTTAAAAGTTAACGTGAGTTCCTGAGGATGATGAATTATAGTATATATGGTCACATTTAACACACATTTTTAATTACAAAGAGCACACCATTGTTAGAAGTGAAGAAGCATCAACCTCTGCATACAGAGCAATCAGAAACAGAAGAGCCCTGTAGTGCACGCCTGCTGTCTTGTTTTTACCTCTGTTTCCTAGGTCTATGTAACTCAACGTGTTTTTGCTTCCTGCTTGCATGAAGAGGTCACTTCCCCCTTCTTCCTGGATGCCTTTCGTGTGCTTTATTATCTTTTGTTTGAAAAGGGAACAGCATGAGGCTTCTCTACCTCAAGATGACTTACACACATTCAAGAGAGTCAGCATTAGGGTGTTTTCTAATAAAGTTTGGTAACTTTCTTTTGTTTGTGTACCCTTTTATCAGCAATGTACTTGCTGTAACAATGAAAATAAGTTTGTTCCTTTTTTAACCTTGGCTGAGCATCCTGCATGTTTCTTCTCCTGTTTCCTACCATAAGCTGATGTATAGCACTGGCGACACTGCACTCTACTCTGCTATAGATACCCAATATTCCTACAGCCATAACACAAAGCTTGTATTTGAAGAGTTACTGTTTATATTGGAGAATAAATTGTAGCGCTTATGTAACTGTTCTTGGTTATACTTGGTAACCTGAGAACCATAGCTATTCTCAAGTTACAAATAAAATAATGTCAGTCTCTGATGGTTAGAGAAGAGAAAACAGAGCAGGAGGAAACTTATCAATTATCAATGCTCATCACAATCTTCAAGGAGTAGTTCTTGGTAAGAAATCAATATTGCATTTACCACAATAGCTCATTTAATTATTTTCCTCCTGAATATCCTGTCAGTAGAAGGAAAGTCTTCCTGATTTTAATTAAAGTTGAAATCATTGATTCTTAGCCTTTCCTATAGTGTCAAATATAGACACCGGGTAGGGACAGAAGTCAGATCTTTATATTGTGATATATGACACACCTATGCAGGTTATTGTTTTGTATCTTGGTAAGTTTTAACTGTATGTTAAAACTTGTCGCTCATCAACCACTGTGAATTTATTTCTACCTTCTACCTATTAAAAGCAGATGGGCCCCAAAAGTGAATGAAAAGTTATGCTTGCTTAACAGTTTTCAGCAAAAATGAAATGCTATATAACTTCTTAAACAATAATTTTAAAAGACACAGAAATATATTATTAAGAAGTTGCAAAGTCACAAAGTTACAAATGTAATTTTGACAATTATAAGTAACTAAGGATGATGATTCACAATTGAAAGCATGAATTGATCCCATAAAAAAGCATTGTGTCTGCAGTGAAACCATACAGATATTTTCCCCATTCTTTCCTGAGACATTCATTTTTGCAGGAAGAGAATTTTATATAATGGTTGAGAACTTAATTTATCTTATTATTTTGAACTGGATATGGATTCTTTGAGAGTATTTTCCCTTTAACCCAAACTGTCCATTTTTTTTCTTTCATTTTAGGAGATGTTCTTCGATAGCCACATCATAGCCTTGGGCATTTTATCACTTCCAAAAATGATGGACAAAAGCTGGGCTAACAGGAGAGTCGCTGGTTGACACTTATGTCATTAGACTGCAATTTGAGAAACAAACTTTGTTCAGAAACAGAGAAAATGTTCCATCACTACAACTACAGTAGACTCTCAGCTAGAATTCAAGCACACAGAACTCTCAAGAAATCAGCAAAAGCAAAGAAATAATACTTCACATTTTAAAAAAGCTATTTTTATAATATAGAAAAACTGTGTTACAATAAATTAAGTTTGTCCTTATTGGTCTTTATTTTATTTTAATTACTCTATTTCAATATTAATATCAAGTCAACACAGAGTTTATGGCATGTATCAATGTATGCCGGTTGGAAGCCACCCTGAGTCCCCCTTCGGGGGTTGAGAAGGGTGGGGTAGAAATACCCGAAATAAATAAATAAATAAATAAATAAATGTATAGTATGGCATATACTATTTGTTAGGCCTATTCTTAATAGTAACCATCAAGCAACCTAAAACTATATTTATCTGACATCTACCAATTATGGATGCACCTTATGACTCTGGGCCAGCAAGCAATTAGGTGGACTGTTCCTGGGGTCAGGTATTTGCCCAGAGGTAGGCGAGGAGATAGTATTGGGTGATATCTATCCCTCTGCCAGGACCCATTTCTTCGTTGTTCCCCCCAAGTTAGTTTTACTGCTTAGAAGTTCAATTTAAATAGATCAATAAATGATCCTTTGTTCCATATTTTGTTGTCTGATCTCTTATTTCTTAGTGGTACTTCAGTGGGCCAAATCCACATAGTCAAGGGCCTTCAAAACAACACAAAGACAGATTACATACTTTCTTATATACAGTCACTCAAATCAGAAGGTCAGTGTCTAAACTAGATAAAGGATCTTCAAAAAACTAAATGTTGCAAACTGTCAGCATAGAAGTAGCCATAACAGCAACAACAGCTGAATAATTCTTGCCAAAATTATCATTGGAATATTGTAATAATGCACAGTTCTACAAACAAATAAAAAAACTAACCATCTGGTTATTACAGGGAATATAAAAATGCTGTAGTTCATTTCAATGCTACATAATCTGTGGAGAGATGGTTTCAAAAATATACAATCAAAAGCTGGGATACAATCTAGAGCATTTGGTTGCTGAATTGCAGTCCATCATTGCTAGAAATTCTATACTATTATCATAAAAAGAATAAAATGTGTGCTCAGTAAAAAAAACAAATGTTCCCAAGGCTCATAAAGTTTTTATATTACTACAGGACTGACAGATATTTATGGGCCAAAATATATCAATAGGCTTTGACTAATCAACAGTCTATTGTTTAATTACCATTAATTCATGTACTTAATAATCTTTCACCTTCTTAGTAACACATTTAATTATTTCACAAGTACGTAGAATAGAACCTCTTAGTGTTACTAAATTTACCAGCATAGAAATATGTTTTAAAAACATATGTGCATATTTATTACAGAGAAAAGAAATAGAAAGTCATTTTAATTGTGAGAGTATATTTTTAGCATATCTTACTATTCAGAATGTCACTTATTTAAAGGCACACTCCCTTGTACTCTTGGTGTGTAGTAGGCATGGTTAGGTTCAGTCGGAATCTTTGTAATTCAGAATAAATTCGGAAAGATTTCCTTTTTGAAGCAATTTCAAAGTTTTTAAGGAAACTGGAAGTCCCTTTGCCCTTCCGAAGCTTTTTCCGGCATTTCTCTTACGAATCAGTAAGTGAGTTGGAAATTATTCAGCTTTCCTCCCATTTCTGTTCCCTGGCCTTAATTCAAGCCAGAGAAGCATTTTAAACCAGAGTGGATGGATTCCCTTCCTTTCCTTTCCATCCCTCTTCAGTCATAAGCGAGAGAAGTGGTTTAAACCAGTGCGGATGGATTCCCTTCCTTTCCTCCCCCCCCCCCCGCTTCAGTCTTAAGTGAGAAAAGCAGTTTTAACCAGAGTGGATGGATTCCCTTCCTTTCCTTTCTCTCCTGCTTCAGTCTTAAGTAAGAGAAGCGGTTTTAACCAGTGTGGATGGATTCCCTTCCTTTCCTTTCTCTCCCGCTTCAGTCTTAAGCGAGAGAAATTGTTTTAACTAGAGTGGATGGATTTTTCCCTTTGCTCCCCCCCCCCACTTCTGGAGTAAAACAACTACTTTCAAAGTAAAGACTGCCCAATGAAACAGGAAATAACACTTTGAAACTATTGACAAAGGATTCAGAAGTCTCAGAAGTTTTGAAACGTTTTGAACATTTTTTTCTGTGAAAATTGGAATTGACTTTAGATCTGAACCACCATCCAAAAAGAGTTTTGAACCATTTTTTAATCAAACAAGCCTAGTGTGTAGCTGTACTTGGTCAAGTTGGTGCCATCTGGACCTTAGGGTATTCCACCACAATGCTTCTATTCTTGTAGATTGAGTTCACTGAATGGACATTGTGAAAACAAGTTCTTAGGATGTAACACCAACATCTACAGTAGCTAGATCTAAGGGCTTGGTCCTAAGTCCCCAGCTTTCATGGGTCATTTGGAGGTGGAAGATGGATATAAATTCTCCAGGTTTGTTAAGCTCAGCTATGCCAAAATGAAAGAACTGCATCCAAATCTCTAGCTCAGATGTCAGTACAATTTGGAGGGATAAATTGATTTGTTGCTCAGAGTTGCATATATTTAGTTAATTATGTATGTCGCCTTTACTTAATTTTCCCCTTCCCTCCCAGATCCGATGGCACCAGGTCTGATCCTCCACTATTCGCAACAATCACTTTCTGGCTAGAAGCAAGTAGACAGGATTAAATATGCCTTGTCCATACTCCCTAAGTAAGTGAACAGGAATAATTCCATAATTCACCTAGAAAAAGACCTGCTTTGTTTTATGGCTGATTTCTGTCTTCAGGTGGTTCTACATAGGCACTTTTATACAGTCTGAAGCCATCTCGAGGTCACAGCATCCACAAAATGTATACTCCTATGTGTGCTGCAGCACACACAAAGACAGAAACAGCTTTTTTAAAAAAAAAACCACTGGAAATTATGAAACAAGACAAAAAAAATCTGCTACAGCTAATCAGTGTATATCTCATACATGGCTGGAATCAAAGATCAAAAAATCTGGAGTTCTTGTCAGGATAGGGTTCTTGCCGATTCATTTCACAAACCGGGAAACACAGCTGGCCAGAACTTAAATAAACACACACAAACACACCCAACAGGAAACCAATTAGTTTAAATGAGAATATTTACTTTCTTCCACCTTGTCTTCATTTCTTGCTCCCTGCTTCAGTCTAGCACTGAATCCAAATCATCAAGGTGATGCACAACGACACATTCCAGAGGATTAGGTAAGAAAAAAAAACCCCGAGTTAGCAGGATGCTGTTAGGGCTAAAGACAGGCCTTTTTTCAAACTAGAATACTTTTTCAAGTCCTGAAAAAGTTCCTAAAATAGCTGGGGGAATCCAAAACATGAAAGGATTCACCTCTATATTCTGTAGAAGATTGGGGAGAGAGGCATTTTGAATTTTAAAAAATCAACATGTTGTGGGGCCACACAAAGTTTTTTGAAACTACAGGCTGCACGTACCACATCCAGTGAACAAAATATCCCTGAATAAAACTTCTTCACTTAACAGATGATACTAGGCTGTGATGTTTATGACAGCTGTCCAAAAAAGGATGGGAAATCTTCATCTTTTCACTCCTCACATCAACACCACTTTCAACACTGCCATGGTGTAGTAAAATGTGTTAAATGAAGGCTTCCCAAATATAACTCTGCTGATTATCTCAGTAACTAGCATTCAAGAGAATGTTTAATAACAAAAATAGGAGAATTAAAATATATTCTATATTATCCAGAATGAGCAAAGAAAAAAAACATGATGATACTATCACATCTGTAAATAGCCTACTGTTTCAAAAGTAAAGCATGCTTTTAAATGGATAAAAATTTTAAAGAAATATTTGCTGCTTTGCTGTGTTTGAAGGTTCAGGTAGTGTACTTTTAGCAGACATTCCTTAGGGAACACAAAACTGGAAACAAGGCCAAGACAGAAAAAGCTCTTTCAGCCACAAAGCACAATTGTAAAACACTCAGCCACATGCTAAAATTCCCAGTGGAGCTGTTATTCTGCTCAGACAAATCCATCTCAGCAAAACCGACAGTTCTGCTCTGCTCCTTTTCCTAAATGGATTAAGATTAGACAAACATTGTGTGTGAGAGTGTGTGATTGTGTATCTGTATGCCAGCACATTACACATGTGCATAGGTGATAATATAGATTGTAAACTACCTTAGTGACTAACCAATTCAAGGAAATATCTTGTCCATGCTCTTTTCCCTTGGAATAAAAGCATTCCGTTTTTTCCAAATAAAGGATGGTTTTTCCTTGATCCCATGATATATTATTATATTTTGTGAAGTGCAGCATAGCAAATTCTCTCCCATTCTCTTCGCAAAAAGATTATTCCTACTTTCTTGTGATAAGCTTGGAGAAGGCTCTGCAGTCATCTAAAGGTTAGACTTTGGATGACTGTGGAATATGGAAATCTAGCCCCAGCCATCAGTGTTGATAGATATGAATTGTGGTTGAACATCTGGAGGGTTAATATGTTTCCCATCCTACCCTACAATCATGTTTATAGATTCTACAGCCTATACTGCTGCCTGCACAATCATCTCACTGCTGGTCAATTACTTGCTGATACATACATTTTTCCTTACCTAGACATTAGCTTTATCTCGACTATTTGGCATATGCTAGGAGGCATATGCTTGAGTATTTGGCATAACTTCCCTGCTGGGATGGAGAATGGAGAGAGGGCCTTCCTTTCACTACTCTACCAAGAAAAGTATTTAAAGTCTAGGTTCACAATGGCAGTCACTCAACTGGGTGATTTTAATGTTCTTGACACTTTTCTTGATAATGGATTTGAGACTCCAGCTGATATAGAGTGCTGATGCCCAGATGGCAGAGACACCAAAGACTGATCATATGACACCTGTTCTGAACTCTCTGCCATGGAGTCAATTTAAATTGTTAATGCTTCATCCCTCAAAATTGCTTGTTGACAGTCCGATTTCCTTTCATTTCCTCCAATTGCTACCATAACTCCTTATAGCAGTGGTTCTCACCCCATAGGTTCCTAAGTGTTTTGGCCTACAACTCCCAGAAATCCTAGCCAGTTTACCAGCTGTTGGGATTTCTGAGAGTTGAAGATCAAAACATCTGGGGATCCACAGGTTGAGAATCACTTCACAAGAAGTACAATGGAAAAATGTGTGCGTGTCCCCGCCACCAAAGATACTCTTCAAATGGAAAGGTTTTTTCTTGCACATCACTCCTTATACCTATTGAATTTTACAAGTATTAATTCCTTCAGAAGAAGAATCTATTCCATTTTCATTTTTTCCATTTTGTCAAGGAAAAAAAACAAATACTGTCCTACAGTTTTATTTTCTTTCATTTTTAATGTAAAGTTAAATGGCAAAAATACTCATACACCAATCTGTCTGCATGTCAATTGATGTACTTCCAAGAAGAGCTATATAAAATGTATCCTGACCTTGTCCTGGGAATGAAATATAGCAATTGCTGAATTTCCACTGATAATTAATAGCAGCTGCAAATATGGATTTCTACATCTCAACTAAGATCCAAATTCCCAGTTGAAGTTGACTTGGGTCTGTATCAATCCTAACTGCTAAACTGTATTCAAACCAAATTATGTGACCTCGGTGTAGATCCCCTGTGATTACATATAACTTTTTGGAATGGTTTAGTGCTGACCAAGATTGGATCACATCTCTTGCGTTTACATTGACACTACTTGCACAAAGACAACGCACATGAATGTATGCTTTGCTTTTCTAATTTAATAGCTTCCACTCAGTTTAGCTCAGAAAAGAAATCAAAAGCTGATATGTGAGATAGCTTTGCAGGCAGAACCATTTATGGCACAATTATAATAAATGCTCAAGTAGATAATGTATGCTTCAGCAAGCTTGGGCATGAATATCAGATCCTAAAAAAATCTTTAGAAAGACTAAGTGGTTCATTTTTTTTCCAGCATGCACTTCTAGGGACTGATCTTACAAAACTAGAGGACAACAGTGAGACCGGAGGGGACTCCTGAAAATCTCTAATTAAATGCATAATCATGGGTGCAGATCTATGTTACCAATGCTAAATGGCTTCTACTTTAATGAGCCATTTGAAATGAAATGGTTGCCTGCAATTAGACATCTGGAGTAGAAGGAGTGCAAGCCAGCTATGTAGTCTGGCTGCCAGAATTATAGCTGCATTCCTGAGCAGGACAATGAGGAGAATGGATAATTATAATTATCTCATATACATCTTTCAGCATCTCATGTTGCAGGAGAGGAATGAACACAGATAAGCTTTTAATTCATTTAATCATATGCTTCTAATAAAGAGTTGAATAACAAAAGGTGAAGCTGTGATTTTTAAGGCATTACTATTCTATTAGCAACATCATGAGTTAAGACTACACCCTACCACCCCCCCCCCCAAAAAAAAAATCAGGAGGAAGCATTTTCTTACTGTAGTTCATGTTTTAGATATACATGTTTAAATTGGAAACAAATCTGATTTGACAGGAAGACTATGGGTGGGGGGGCACATACAAATAATTATTGGGTTGGATAACGTCAGCATTTTTAACCTGATTCTAGGTGAACCAGGTAACATTCTGTTCTTTTTAAAAAATTATCTTTATTGATTTTTTTATAATTAACGAATGATAAAAATGTAAGCTATTATGTATATTAGGTAAAGGAAAAAGGGGTGGGGGAGGGGAATGAGAATTCGGGATTACAGGGAAGGATACATGGAGAACTATCTTGACTTCCAGTCTGTTGGAGTCACACGTCAATCTGTATGTCCTTTCAGTGAAAACGTTAGCCTGTCCATGTCCATTATTTCCCAAACCCTGTCTTGCCAGTGGTCTATAGTTGGTATTTCATCTAATCTCTATTTCCTCGTGTATGTCATTCTTGCTGCCATAGTCAAATATATAAAGAGGATGTCTTTGTTCACATCTAATTCAATATCCGAGTCCGTTAGTCCCAGAAGGAAAAATTCTGGCTTCACTTGAATTTTTATTTTTAATATCTTCTGACACAATTCTTGTATCATTTCCCAGTAAACATTCCGTTCTTATATACCAGACATTTGTATTTGATATCACACTTCCAGTAGTGAACACTGAACTAAAATCACCATATCTGAATATGTTATCAGGTTACTTTATGACTGCCACATTGTGTGACTTAAAGCCACACTTATGAGTGAAAAGGGTAAAGATATATTCCTTTACAGAAGCAATAAACTATGGAAAGCAAATGTAGAATGCTCCAACCCATGCTTGCACAAACATTCAAATCTACATTTTCTTCAATTCTCTTTGAAATCCTGTGCATGATTACTCAGATGTGAGTTCTCCTGAAATCAAATGTGCAGAATAAAGTGTTCCGAGTCCTGTCTCAGTAAGGTTTAATATTGTTCCTACACAACGTTACTTTCTTAAGAAACCCCATCTTGCATCTCCCTTTTCTCTGAGACGGAGCCAGATGGGACATGAATCATGTTCATCAGATCTCTGTAATCTCAGAACAAAGTCCACACTATGGTGGAGTTAAGCTAATTTCACTAACTGGTATAAATTATCTAGCAGGGGGACAGATCTGTGATGGCAAAAAGAGCTGTGAGGCCCATAAAGAACAGCTGGGAGATATAATGGCATCTGCAGCTTATGGCGTCTGCTTTATTCTTAATAAGATAGAACATGGTGGTGAGAGGTTTTTCACATGTGTGTTTGTACACATGCAATGGGCTAGTGTACTACAAAAAGCTAGCACACATATATAATTATGTTGCCAAACAAGTACAATATGCATTTCTCTCACCATTGCAGAGTTACAAGGCATCCCTACACATAAAGGTTTTAACAGGATAGTCAACTTAGGAGAATGTTAAGAAAAACTGTGTTTTTTTCTTAGATCTAATGTATTTATTTATTCATTTTTACAGTTTTTATATACTGCTTTTCTCACCCTGGAGGGACTCAAAACAGTTTAAACAGCGAGAATGGCAAAATTCAATGTCTTACATATGTAAACCAAAGCACAAATCAACACCATATAATTAAACATAAAATCAATAGGACAATTTACTAAAATAAGAAAAAAAAACATTTAAAACATGAACTATAAGAATTAAAACATCTAATAAAAACATTAAAATCACATGATCCAAGCATGTATTCTATATATATTAGCCAGGAGTAGAGGGAAAACTCTGCTATAGTATAGGGGCTCAAAATCATATCTGTTGGGTATCAGGACAATCCAGACAAGGAGAAGCTGAAGTCAAATATACCAAAGCAGTGCAAAATAGGTGCAAACTGCTGACCAAGAGCAACTTCATTTTGGAAAGTCAATGTCAAGTGCCACAAAGTAGTCCTTATCTGATGGGGCCAGATATCAAATGGTTAGGTATGATTCAGTCAGCACCACATGAGACTGACCAGAGTAGGAAACTTAATCAAGAACCAGAGCCACCTATGGCCTTTCTATGCTCCCTGCTTCTGAAGCTCTCGTTCTTTTGAGGAGGAGACTTACACCGAAGGACTTTGGAATTGGTATACAGCATTGGCAAGTGGCTCCTAAGGATGTCATTTCTCTAATTCCAAAGTCAAGACAGGAACCAGACATGAGTCAAAGGCCTGGTTCATAGGTCCCTCTAGGTTTTCTGCTTCCGTGGTCCTGAGATTGCCTGATTTACCAGTGCTTTCAGGTAGGTTATATCAGAAATCTTTCACACTACACAAATTATAGATGTATATTTTCCTTTAGCTGCAATAACAATATCCCTTGTAAGCCTGGAATTTGCAATTTAGGGACTACTTAGAATTCTCTGCAAGGGAGTTCTAGGACCACACCAAATTACAAACCCCAAGATCCCATGAGCAGTTAAAGTGAAATCAGCGTGCTACTGTATAGTGTGAAAAAGGCTTCCATTTTTTCATCCAAGGATGAATTATCCTGGCTTGGGCTTGGATCAGGTTGCTGTTGTACTATTTCTTCAAAAATTCCTAGTTTGAGGCCTGCTATAACTAGGAACCTCCTAAGATTTCAGTAGCAAATATCTTAGCATAGAATTCCAGTCTTGATTCTGCTGAAATCACCAGGATCTACACAGTGTAACTATGCTGGCTTGCACTGAGCAACAATTTTAAATGTTAATGCTTTTCATGTTGTTGGACTTCATTCCTGTCTGTATGGCTAAATAAACACCCTGTTTATTATCAAAGGACTACTTTAAGCAATTCATGAGGATGTTCTGCAATTTAGTGCTCTTTAAGAATTTAATACAATGTGCAGCAAGCTCTATTACCCCTTCCCTTTTTTCACTGGTTTCTATTAACTGCTGTAAATAAAGTAGCATGTTACTTCAAAGCTACAGTTGCATTCATATGGTTGTTCTTGGCTTGCCATTAAAAATGAGGCACAGTGAAGCAGAACTGTATTTAATGAGGATGTCTTCTTTAGACATTGTTTTCATAAGGGCTTCTCCAGCATTTAGCATCATTTCTTGTATCTTTCCACAATGAAAAACATAGTAATCGGTAAGAGTGTTATTTTATCCCAACTTTTTAGGGTAGAGTAATTAACAATGAAAAATACTAACATCCAACATGAAGATCACTGATGTGTTTCACGTAACATTACTTAACTAAATGTCATCTTTTCCCAGATGAACTAGTTTCAAGCGTACAGACAAAAGTAGGCTTAAGGCACAGCTTAGTATTACTATAGACAGGGAAATACAGCCCTTCTCCCAAAGGAACCCCATATCAAATGAGACACTGAACCCATCTTCATGTGTCACATACCTTGAATGGGTAAGAAGTTGCTCCATGATATCTACATTATGCATGGGGCTTTCTTGCCCTAAATATGGAGCAAAACTGTTTAATGCTAGATAAGTCAGGATATGCTCTGGCACTTCTCTGAAATTCTGCAACAGCTCTGAACTTTGGTGTGCCATTAAATAAAGCAAAGCTGCCTTAGGCAACAGATTTAAGGGTGCCACAAATAGGTAACTGATGGTTAAATATGTATAATTTGTTAGCATTATATTTTCATGGCCAAAGACAGGGAGAGGTGTTTGTTGGACTTTCTATGCTTTGTGTCACAATACCTTCACTGCTTTTATGTTCTACCATACATCTGGACTCTGGGAGCTAGATTCACCATTTCCTCCTCCATCTCAGGCAGCAAATTGTCTTATACCAGCCTTCTCTTCCCTCTTACAACATATAGTGCAACTTTATCATGTAATGTGATACTATAAAATTGTGGATTTCTCCATCTTGAAATAAATTGTACATCTAATGTAGAACAGACTTTGGTGAGTTTCATGCATCTTTAGGAATTAATGATTTACAACTAAAGCATGGAATGGTTTTTGAACTCTCAAGTCTATTGACTAAAATACAATTTAACTGAAAGAGTGCAACACTAGTCAATCTTAGCCACCATA
Source organism: Anolis sagrei (assembly GCF_037176765.1). NCBI lineage: Eukaryota > Metazoa > Chordata > Lepidosauria > Squamata > Anolidae > Anolis > Anolis sagrei. Next base: position 98,044,124 of record NC_090021.1, read on the forward strand.
ATTGATGATAAGAAATGTTGGGAGGTGCAGTTCAACATCATACTGCAATACAGTATGTTCCAATACCATTTCAGTTGTGGATGTAGTGATTACCACCAGTTGTAAAGGGTAATATAACTATGTATCCCTATGCTACACTTCTGCCCCTAGTATCTGCCATTGTGTTTTTCTTCATTGTGGCATGGCATCAGGGCTTTTTACTCTCTATATCTAACTTTCCCCCATCTTTTATCATCTTACCTGTTTAAGTAATATGCTAAACATAACATATGAATAGCTGAACTAGACTCTAGGGGAAAGGAATGAAAATGTATGGAAGGAACATTAACCATTTAAGATACACAGATTACATTTCACTATTAGCAGAACACTTCAAAGATTTGAAACAACTACAGAGGATAGTCAGGGAAGAACGTTCAAAGGCAAGTTGAATATTATGAAAATAAAAAACACACATTATTTAAATAGCATTAAAGAGGATGATGATGTTTTCTCTACCTTGGCTTAGTAATTAATCAGAATAGAGAACGTATTAAGAAATCAGAAGCCTAAAACTTGCATGGATAGCTGTATTGGACTAGATAAAATAATAAAGTGTAGAAGATATATCATTTTACCACAGTTGGGATCACCCATGCTATAGTATTTCTGATTTCTTTGTATGGTGAGAAAAGCAGGACAGTGAAAAAAGCTGACGGAAAAAAAATCAACTCATTCAAAATGTAGTGCTGGAGGAAAGTTCTCTGGATGCTATGCCAGCAAACAACTAAATTGGCACTAAAGTAAATTACAACTGAACTCTCTCTAGAAGCAAAATAACTACACCATATCTTGGGCATATCATGAGAATATATGAGGAGTTCTTTCATTCATAGTTGGTCATTCAAGTGTGGGTGAGACGGCCACTTACTTGCTGAAAGAAGAGGAAGTTGCTTGACAACAGATAGGCAAACAACCACATGAGTAAGGCCACAACATAATTTTAAACTCTCTTGTGAGTTTACCCTCAAAGCATGAGACAGAACATCCCACCACCACCACACACTGATGAGTATGGAAGCAGGAATGGAAATATACTTTTAAGCATTGATTTATTGCTGTATGGATCACCTCTAAACCCACCAGCATCTTAATCAAATTCATGTTGCCTAAAGTAGTATTACAGCTGAACAATATAAAGCAAGGCTATGCTTAATGGATTAACTGCCACCCCCCCCCCCCCCCCCCCAAGCAGTCCAGATCTCTCCTGGTATAATGTCAATATAGTAGTTTGATCATTTCCAGTGCAATGAATTGGTGCACTGGAAATAGTGAAATAAATCTATACAGTAACAGCAGAAGTTTTAATGTCAAATTGTTTCTATCAACTGGATTTCTTATTTACTGGAGGTCAAACACAATATCAGCAATCATTAATTGAAAAACCCTATCAAGTCATCTGTCTGCCTTCCTAATGTCAGGTATAGCATTATATAGGATAGACAAGTTTTATTATTAACAATTAGTGTCTGATGAAATGTTTGGTTTCATTTGCTCCCACAATTTCTCTCTCACTCATTTTCTCTTTTTTGAAAATTGATTTTTAATGACAAATTGTTTCCATACAGGTTATGAGGAAATTTGCAGATGTTTGTGATTTGTCATCAAGAAATGAACCAAACAAAATTCTCAATCATCTGCCCCTAATTCAATAAGTATAGATATTCTCAGCACAGAGAGAACAATTTTATAGTTGGTTGACATACAGCTCCAGCCCAATAATAAAAAAGGATGATAAAGCTAATTCAAAAAAACAAATGAGGGATTCAAGCCAAACTTTTAGGAGCTAATCACTCAATGAACCAATTACCCTCTGCCTAAATGGGAAAAGATATCAGTTTAATTTTTCCACATTCATTTTGTTTTTCAAGTTGAGATTATTTTTTTTCCAATTTATGAAAATGTTTGCAGATTTTAGGAAGCACTTAGTTTTTAAGCAAAGATGAACAAAATTTCCATTGACACTCCCCCCTCCCCCCCCCCCCCACTATACTGAACACACACATACAATATAGACCTGTTTTTAAGAGGAATGTTAGCCCATTTGATTTTGTTTCTGAGGGGAATATTATTCTTTGTAGTAACAAGAAAAGAATTGTGATTTGATGAAAGCTGGCTACAATTAAATGCATTTGTGGAATCTCTTATTCATGATTTGGGTATTAAAAGATTAGTTTCAAGATAGGAGGGCAAAAGACTATCTTTACTAAAATTATTTGCATCCTCTTCCCATAAAAAACAAACAACATGACCTGCTCTCAGTTTCAAACAGGATTCAGAGTTCTCGAGTCAGAAGCCATGGGAGCAAGAGCAAAACGAGCCAAGACCGAGAAAGCCATAAATCATAGACAGAATTCCAGGGAACCATTCAGCAGTCAGAGGGCTGTAAAATAATTGAACACACTAGTACAAGCCAAGCTTCAAGTGGTCTGAGTCAGACATCTGAGCCTCTGCCTTTCTTTAAGACTTGTGGAGCTTCTCCACTTTTTCCTTCTACTCTTAACCCAATCTGACCTTCTGAAATCAAGGAGGGTTTGTTTAGTTATCAGGCATGTGATGTGGATCCTCCAAAGAGGGCAGATGACAGAGAAGGCTGGTGTTTCTAGTTTTAGTAGAATAGTGAATCTTTCAATTTTAAAGAAGCTACGCAAGTTGATAAACTTATTTTCAGGATGGTGTCTAGCAACTGCTTTAACTGATAACAGAGAATTATAAGTCTTGATATAAGTCTTGATACAGCCATTCTCACAATTCGGCCAATTATAAATACCCAGACTTGTCTGTGTGTCACATGATAATCCTTTTTGAGTAGAATAAGTGTAAAAACATCATGTAACTATTACCATAGTGAGTGTCTTGCAGAAGTATTTACCCCTTTATCTTTCCATATTTTATTGTATTGCAACTTGAAACTAACTGAAATTGATTTAATTGGCATTGTTATCACTTGATGTACACAAGCAACACCATGAACGTATTTTTGTTATGGGACAAAGTTTAACAAATTAAAACAAGCAATACTTATTGACTTCATAAGACTTCGGGATCTACTGACTCAGTAATTACTAGAAACAATTTCTCAACAATTACTGTTGTCTCTGTCATTTTGTGCAGAGAAGGTGCTGGTGAAAGCCTCCTAGGCACAAGGCTTAATGCCAACTAGCCTTAAGGCAATGAATACCACTCAATTGGACAATTACCAGACAGTTTCAAATCTCCCCTTTTTGGACAAGGTCTGGAGAAGGTGATGGCCTCTCAGCTCCAAAGGTTCTTGGAAGAAACTGATTATTTGCATCCATTTCAATATGGTTTCAAGCCTGACTCTGGAACAGAGACAGCATTGGTTGGCTTGGTAGATAATCTATGAAGAGAGCTAGACAGGGGGAGTGTGTCCCTGTTGGTTCTCCTGGACCCCTCAGCAGTGTTTGATACCATAGACCATTGTATTCTTCTGAGTCATCTCTCCAGGATCGGGCTAGGAGGCACTGCTCTACTGTGGCTCTGCTCCCTCCTGGAGGATCAGATCCAGAAGGTGATGCTGGGGGACTCCTGATCAACCCCCTGGCCTGTGGCATGTGAGGTCTCTCACAGCTCTATTCTGTCCCCCATGCTGTTTAATATCTACATGAAACCACTGTGTGAGATTGTCCAGAGTTCTGGAGTTCGGTGTAACATATACGCAGACAACACCCAACTCTATTACTCCTTTCCACCAAAAGCCAAGGATGCCATCCTCATCCTGACCAGGTATTGATGGTAACCAGGGGTGCCTTTGCATAATTGAAGTTTGTGTGCCAGTTGTTCCCTCCTTGCTCTCCTTCAAAAAACAAATACCTTTCTAAGCTCACAAGCATACAGAGAGGAGGATATATAAAACATTTGGCAGAAACAAAAAGGAATGGAATATGGAAATGGCTTGTTACTTTGGCTTTTAAATTTTAATATTTAATTTTATTCTTGATTTTTTAAGTTCTCAAAATATGAATTTTTAGTTGTCTGATGCCTAATTTGCTGTAGCATCTAAAATGTTATTATTTCATTTATGGTTTGTTTATTTGCTTTTGTAAGTCACACTTTATGTCATTGAATGTTTGCTGCTGTATGTTGTGAACTTCCCTGAGTCCCCACTGGGGAGATAGAGTGGAATAGAAAATAATAATAATAATAATAATAATAATAATAATAATAATAATAATTACATTCTAAGCTTGTTCATTCTTGGCAAAATTGCTTCTGTCACATAAAGTTGCATATGCACTGTTAGCAAAGAAGAAAGGGCTTCAAACTGGGCGGGCGCTGCATTTTCCTCTGACTTCTGTGGTTATATTATTTTTATATTTGTTATGGTGATGTTAAGTTTTTTTTATTTCAAATGTATTTGGGTTTTTTTCTATTGCAAGTTAGTTTAATATCTAAGTGAACATTAGGATATGATGAGTAATTAAGGCATGTTCTCTGTTCCTTGTGCTATCTGAAGGGTATAAGTAAAGTAACATGGGAAAACTCTGAACTTTCTTGGTGTCTTAACACTTTGGTATCTTAAAATGTATGCTATCCCAAATGGTGCTAGTCACTTTAGAAAGTGACTTTAAGATAGTGTATTATCCTGGAGCATTTTTTCACAACCCTTTAACATCATCCCAGTCTGTTCTTAAATTATATTTGAAAAGATAAGGTTTATATATAAAAAATAAATAAGCAAAAAAAGCCATGCCCCAGACCTTTAAATAGCATCTTGATGCTGAGTGATACACTAAGGAAGAAAGGAAGGAATGGAGGGAGGGAGGGAAATCATTCCAGAACTCTGTACTGAAAGAGTGTTTAATATAGACATATAAAGATTTCTTCTTCATCCCTTTTTTTCATTTTAATTAAGTTCAAATAGGAAATATGCTAAATTTGGCTAATGAATATCTGTTGGTGCCAGGCTCTGTGAACTCACTGCCAAAGGAGGCCAGACTAGATCTGTTTGTGGTAGCAGGCTGGGCCATAGCTTGGCAGGTTATTTTTTGGAAGTAAACAATTGTTTAACATGAAACAAAGTCATTTGTTGAAACGCACATTACCATCAAAAATATCCTTTTCCAACTCACTATTGGAAAAAAAATGGGATTGATAAGAGAACTATTCCACTCAAAACAATTATAAGATTCATTTAAACGTAACTTTAAGAAATAGCTGGAATAAATTCCTTGTTGCGCCCATAAAATGTTTTCACTTGTCTCTTTTGAACCTGCCTATCTTTAACTCATTGCAGCTAATTACATTATTTGTAGCTCATTACTTTCAACCCCTGGGCAAGACATTCTAATTCAGAGACTCTTTCAGTGCTGAAACTAATATGCTACTGGATAATGTTTTAATGAACACTAATTTCAGTTGGAAGGCAGGCTATACATTTAATAAATACACAATGTGGAGTCATGTTGAGAACAATAAGACTTGCGCCTCAGCTTCTGCATAGATGGCATCTCTTGAGGGTAATGTGGGAATCCATGTAATTGTTAATGCCCATGTCTGACTGAGCCAGTTCACACATTACAGGAGGTATTTTAAATTTGGTCTACATATTATCTGCTACTGACATCAAAAAGTGTATGTAGGTGCAATGGTTCACCAGACGCTTGCCCAGTTTTAACATGCAACCATGGCAATGTGAGAAGTAAAATTTTAATCTAGTCAGATAGTTAGTGTCAACTGAAACCAACTCTGACAAGATTGTGACTGTAGAACAATGCCTACAGCAAAACACTGTCACTCTTGGTTGCTGATAAACCAATGGAGACAAAAAGATATATTTCCTGATCTGTAATTTGGACAGTCTATACCTTATAGTTTTAGAGTGTTGTGAGAACTTAATAGGGGGTTCGACTGGATGGCCCATGAAGTCTCTTCCAACTCTATGATTCTATGATTCTATGAAATCGAAGAAGCCATATTAATTAATCTGAATGTTAATCCAAAATCATTACTGATACAATCGCTAATTTCATCAGCAGGATTTAATTACTATGAATTAGGGCTTATCCCTAGAACCTGCTCTGGTGCCAAGATCAAGGCTTAGAGGCTACGGGAGAGTAACACCATCAAAATACAGTTTCTCAGGTTTACCTCCTACATTAGTTATGGATAGTGCACATTATCTTTATTAGGTCTGTACAGAAAAGTGAACTAAAGTCAGAAATCTCTACATTGCTTGGCTTCTCACATACTCATAAGGACTGTATGGTGTCATAAACATGTTCTAGATCAGAACTAGTTTATAAGTTCACATAATTTTGAATCAAAAGCATTGTCTTTTTTTTTTAAGGAAAGAACCGATAGAGCATACCTGAATCTCATTGTAATGGTTTTCACACAAGCTATATGCTGAAATGCTTAAAAGCCTATGACTTCATCACACGGGCCCTGCCCACAACCAAACTGGAAGCAATGAAGGCAGCTTCCCTCTAAAGACTGGAGCCTGCATGTGTTGTGCTGGTGCCAATGAAGCCAGCTTGGATCCTCACAGCTTTGGCAATGCTTTCTCTACATGACTAGGGAAGTGTCACTATGAGGGAGTAGTGTGTAGGGTGAAGGATTTGCCCCACTGTCCCTCAGTTCACTGGTGAAGTCATGTGAAGTGGGACACTTCACCTGGTTAATGTGATTAGGGCCTTAGTGTATGATAGGTTAAAGTTTACAATGAATGTAAGAGCTCTTTTAATTCATAATGAAAAATTTAAAATTATGAGTCTTGGCTGATACATTATAATAAATGTATAACAAATCCTTTGATACATTATAACCAAAACATGGCATACATTACTCAAGCAAAGCAGTACCACAGCTAAAGTGTTTCTGAAACACTAAATACTAAGGCACAGGGGAATGATAAATACAGCACTCCCTTAGTGATGGCATGTATTGTGAGAAATAACTGGGAAGGCCTCTAAGACCTCCCCTGCTATCTGTTCTCACTGCAGTTATTACACGTCTCTGCCCCACAAAAGTTGTAGCACCCCAGAAGTCCTTTGGTTGGTGCACTGTCTGGCTTAAGAGTAAGTTGGGGAGACATCGGCAGAAGTAGTTATGACAATGGAGTTCCATTGTCATAGCTACCATTTGCTAATGGAGGATCTTGGCCAATATTGCTACAAACACATTAGTATAATGTCTTACATTATTTGCTCCTTATGAACAATGTGTTACTTATAAGAATTAATGACTCACAATAAAGATTCTACTTTTAAAGTTACAGTTCCAAGCCCCACTTTAACTATACATAGGAAAAGAAGAAAAGGATACGGCTTGTTGAAATACAGTGGTACACAACTTTTAGTAGATTTAATGGTTAGATCTGAAATTCAGCACATTTTGCTTCAAAACTCAGAAATGTTAGATCTTGTGAAATTTATATAAGTGCCAGTGCCAGCATTTCACAACTTCCCTAATCCATTAAGCACAAACTGCACCATTGATTCATTTATATCAGACAAAACAAGCTATTAATTCGTTATTATGCAGACAAAAATAGCTTATTCATATTTTTTGAATGCGTGTTTATGGTCATAAAATGAATATTGGGCAGTTGAAAGTTCAAATTTACACTAGAGAGAAAAACTACTGATATTTCTCAATGGCCAAAGTAAAATCTTGGTTTATTTTGCAATCTATAGCCAGAGTGTTCAGTTACTACAACCCTTTTTCTAACTAAAATTAAATTGCAGTTGTCCCAATAAAACAGGTAAACCAGTAAAAAGAAGCTCTAGACTGACCATATAAACAAACAGAACAAGAGTGCTGTCCTGGCATGTCTTATAAACAGGAACTTGATTGTGAATGAAAATACAGAGAGTTGCCATCATAGCGGAGATGATGCCTCTAGGAGGGAAGTCAATGGAGTATTAAATGGGAAATCATCTGTTTTCAGTTTTTGTCTTTTGCCACTATTATGTTCCTCCAGTGAGCCGTTATCTGGTAGAGGTACCTTAATCTTCTCATTTTCTGGCAGGGGATTTCATTGCATTTAGCACTGCTAGTCATATCATAATGTGCAATCACCCCCTCATAAGAAATTCCAGCTAAAATGCATGCCCGCCCAGCACGGCGCCTCCATTAGTGCATCTAACTGCCCACTGAACTCCAAATGCTTAATGTTATTCCATTACAGCCTGTTGAAGATCTCATTATTTAATCTTGGCCTACTTGATGGCTTATAGCTACACAAACGGATTTCCTCCCCTGCATCTCTCTACATCTTCCCAAAGGACATTATCCCAGTAGTATGAGCTATAAAACAAAATAGGTAAATAATATTATCTTAATGGCCACAAAAGCCTTTAGGTCATGTATATTATTAGTTCCTTTTCTTCTTCTTCTTCTTTTTACTCTTTTCTTAACTTCCCATCAAAATTCAAGACAATAGTTCTGTTTCTAAATCCATGTCTGATGCACATGATGAGGGATGAGGGAGAAACCAAAGCATGAACCAAATTAGAAAAAGCTGTTCCTGCTTGGATGAAAGACAGATCATGAAATGAGGATTTTGTGGATTCTCTGACTGATTGTGCCATGATCCCTTTGAAGACTGGCTCAAAGTCTGCATACTCTCATGGATTCAGCCTCAAATGTGAATGCCCCAAGGCCCTCTGATACTACATAATTAAAGAGTAGTATGATTCCACTTTAACTGTCATGGTTTCATCCTATGAAATCCTGAGGTTTGTAGTTTGGTCAGAGGCAGAAGAGAAACTCTCTGGTTAAGTGCTTCTCCCTGAACTGTAAATCTCATGATCCCATAGAAAGGAACTGTGGGAATGAAAGTGAAATCACAATACTGTAACTGTGACATGTGAAAAGGTTTTAATAGTGACTGGGAGTAAGTTTGCAAAGATAAAGCTACTGCAAACTACAGTCATTCTTGGAAATCTCTTATCTGGCCATAATGTTACCTGGATTCATTGTATCCCTTTAAAAGCTTACTAACATGTTTCCCTTTTCAAAATGGTGTTCAAAACCTGCAGCTGGCTTATAATGCTACATCCAGTCTGTTGTCTGAGAGCAGTTACAGAAAATATTTGAAGCCCTTGTTATAACAGATTTATTGGCTATATGTCTTTTTTCAGGCAGAATGTTAAGTGCTGGTAATAATCTACAATGTCCAATATTACTTGGGACTAGCCTATTTAAAGACTGTAGTTACTTTATAAGTATGCCTGAGTTTTACAACTCTGGAACAGACACTAGGGACCTCTTCCCAGGGGGCATTTTTCCCTGTTTTGATGCTTTTGTTTATTTATTTTATATATTTACTACATTTTATGTACTGCTTAGATGGGGCCTGCAGTGTGTCATCACACGACACATAGCAAGCCCTGTCTACATTCCTCCCAAAGTGGAGTGGAAGTGCTGAAAGGCACTTCCTCCACCACTACGTGGAGGAAAGTGTTGTTTGGATAGCTCCAATGGAGCTACTAGCACTTTTCTCCCCTTTTTGTCATGTGCTGGCAGAATGGGCAGAGGAGCAATGCATGTTGCCACCCTTTCTTCCACCTGATGGAGGGAGGAAAAGTGTGTCCACCCTATCTCATCCCCACAGGGAGGAAAGTGTTGTTTGGGTAGCTCCAATGGACCTTACCTGCACTTTTCTCCTCTTTTTGCCCTGTGATGGCAGAAAGAGTAGTGAGGCAATGAATGTTGCCACTCTTTCTGCCACCTGATGGGATGAGGGGAAGTGTGTGTACCCTTTCCTGTCCCCACCATGTGATGAGGGGAGGAGGAAGTGCATGTGGGGTGCTACGAGCTACCCCAAGCACCTTCCCTTTAGCGGCGCAATTGCACAACCCGAAAAGGCAGTGTGAAGAGGTGATAGGAGTCATTTTACAGAAGACAGAAGAGAGTGCTTTTCTGGCTGCTGCTCCATGCTCTGGAATACCTTAACAAACAGGACACCTTTTTTCATTCTTTCTTTCTTTTCTGGACAGGTTTCTAGGATTTAGGACCAGACTACTTTGGAGCAGGCCTTTGACTGGCATGGTCTATGATTTTGTTTTACTGTGCATTTAATTCAATTTATTTATGAGCTGTGATTTTACCTTTGCTTTCAACATTGAGTTGCAAAAGTTTGGGTAGATACGCACACACACACACACACACACACACACACATGTACACACACTATGGTCCTTCCTTGCAGTGGGAGTGGGGGAAATGTAAAAATTAAAGGTATATAACACCATTATGTTTATTCAAATCCCAGTTTAGTTCTTCATAAAATAGCCTGTTTTAGCTTTGACTGATTCAGATCGAACTGGATACAGCTCATGTCCAAAACCCAAGCTGAGATTTGATGCCTTTCAAAAATCCATTAAAAAACCTTTTTAAGGGATATAATTTTATGTATTGTCAAAGGCTTTCATGGCTGGAATCACTGGGGTGTTCTGTGGTTTCCAGGCTGTATGGCCATGTTCTAGCAGCATTTTCTCCTGACATTTTGCATGCATCTGTGGCTGGCATCCTCTGAAGATGTCAGCCACAGATACAGGCAAAATGTCAGGAGAAAATGCTGGTAGAACACAGTCACACAGCCTAGAAACCACACATCATCCTGATATAAGTTTAATTTGGGGGAAAAAACTATAGTTTTTTGGGGGAAGGAAGAAAGGGAAGTTCTAATAAAACAAGTAATTATTTTACAGTACTAAGTTATAGCAGTTTGATTCAATTTTAACTTCCATGGTTCCATCCTATGGTATCATGGCGTTTTCAGTTTAGGGAGCAGTATTTAGAATTCTCTACTGGGGAGTTCTAGTGCATCGCTAAATTACAAAACCCAAGATCCTACAGAATGCAGCCATTACAGTTAAAGTACAGTTCATCAGTCTAGTCAATAATGGGAGCAAGGGCATGGGGCATGATTTGTTTTTGTTTTTGTTTATTATGTTCTTCTCAGTAACAAGATTTATAAAAGTACAGCAGTGTTCAGTTGACTGAAAGGTGACATTATTGCTGATATTCAATAATGAACGCTAGTTTAACATGTTTCATTTTTCAAATTTGCACTATGTGTGAACAGACAAAATTTTTGTGTTAGAGAAAACACCATGTGTGTGAAAATACAAATTAGTTTGTGACTGATGTTGCTATATCAGGATCCTAACACATCTCTCAACTCCCTGATTGTGTATAGTTACACTGACATTATAATTCACAACAGTACACACCTTGTGAGTGGAGAATAATTTTTTTAGATGTAGCCAGCCACCTCAACAACAAACCGCTGTGAGGTCATCCAGAGTTTTGGAGTTCAGTGCCATCTGCATGCAAATGACACTCAAATCTATTACCCCTTTCTACCAAATTCCAGGGATGCCCCCTGGATCCTGGACCAGTGTCAGACAGCCGTGATGAGGGCTAAGAAACTGAAGTTTTATCCAGACAAGACTGAGATCCTCCTGGTCAGTCATGAGGCTGATCGAGATATAGGGTGGCAACATGTGCTCAATGGAGTTACACTCCCTGAGGATGCAGGTACACAGTCTGGGGATCCTCCTGGATTCAGTGCTGACACTTGATGCTCAGGTGTTGGCAGTGGCTGGGAAGGCCTTCACACAGTTAAAGCTTGTGTGCCAGATGTGACCATATCTCGAAAAGCCTGACTTGCCCACAGTGGCCCACACCTTGGTTACATCCAGATTGGATTACTGCAATGCACTCAATGTGGGGCTGCCTTTGAAGCCAGCTCAGAAACTGCAACTGGTACAAAGATCATCAGCCAGGCTTCTAACTGGAGCTAATTATAGGGACCACACAATGCCCCTATTGAAGCAGTTCCACTTGCTGCCAATAAGATTCTGATCCCAATTCAAGGTGCAGGTTATAACCTACAAAGCACTAAATGGTTTGGGCCCCAGCTATCTTCATGACCACATCTCCCGCTATGAACTGGTGTGAACTCTTGCTGGGGAGGCCCTCCTCTCTCCCGCATCATCATCAGAGGCTTGACTGGTAAGGACGAGGGAGAGGGTCTTCTCAGTGGTGGCATCTCAACTTTGGAACACCCCCCAGGGAGATTAGGCAAGCCCCCATTCTGTCCTCTTTTTGCAGGGATTTGGAAACCTGGTTATTTCAGCTTGCTTTCGAGAATGATTCGTTCCTAGTTATTTATGCCCAGTCCCTAGGTCACTAGATAGTACTCTGTTTTGCAATTCATCCACTGCCCCAGCCCTATGATATGCTATTTCGATAGAGTTACAAGCTGGATAGATGCGGGGAATGCCGTGGATGTAGCATACCTGGATTTCAGTAAGGCCTTTGACAAGGTCCCCCATGACCTTCTGGCAAACAAACTAGTCCAATGTGAGCTAGGCAAAACTACGGTGAGGTGGATCTGTAATTGGTTAAGTGGACGAACCCAGAGGGTGCTCACCAATGCTTCCTCTTCATCCTGGAAAGAAGTGACAAGTGGAGTGCCACAGGGTTCCGTCCTGGGCCCAGTCCTGTTCAACATCTTTATTAATGACTTAGATGAAGGGCTAGAAGGAATGATCATCAAGTTTGCAGACGGCACCAAATTAGGAGGGATAGCCAATACTCCAGAGGACAGGAGCAGGATTCAAAACGATCTTGACAGATTAAAGAGATGGGCCAAAACTAACAAAATGAAGTTCAACAGTGACAAATGCAAGATACTCCACTTTGGCAGGAGAAATGAAATGCAAAGATACAAAATGGGGGACAATGTCTGGCTCGAGAGCAGTACGTGTGAAAAAGATCTTGGAGTCCTCATGGATAACAAGTTAAATATGAGCCAACAATGTGATGTGGCGGCAAAAAAAGCCAATGGGATTTTGGCCTGCATCAATAGGAGCATAGTGTCTAGATCTAGGGAAGTAATGCTACCCCTCTATTCCACTTTGGTTAGACCACACCTGGAATATTGTGTCCAATTCTGGGCACCACAATTCAAGAGAGATATTGACAAGCTGGAATGTGTCCAGAGGAGGACAACTAAAATGATCAAGGGTCTGGAGAACAAGCCCTATGAAGTGCGGCTTAAGGTGCTGGGCATGTTTAGCCTGAAGAAGAGGAGCCTGAGAGGAGATATGATAGCCATGTATAAATATGTGAGAGGAAGTCACAGGGAGGAGGGAGCAAGCTTGTTTTCTGCTTCCCTGGAGACTAGGACGTGAAACAATGGCTTCAAACTGCAAGAGAGGAGATTCCATCTGAACATGAGGAAGAACTTCCTGACTGTGAGAGCAGTTCAGCAGTAGAACTCTCTGCCCTGGAGTGTGGTGGAGGCTCCTTCTTTGGAAGCTTTTAAACAGAGGCTGTATGGCCATCTGTGATTTGAATGCAATATTCCTGCTTCTTGGCAGGGGGTTGGACTGGATGGCCCATAAGGTCTCATCCAACTCTTTGATTCTATGATTCTATGATTTGAACTATCCATTGCCAAGCCCTTATATAGCTTGGTCATGCCCATTTTAGAAATCAGGTCATTGATTTCTGTGTTATTCTGTTATGTTTAGTGTGTTTCATCTTGATTGTTGTATTTCATAATACTCCTATTTTAATGTGTTTTATGTTATGGATTGTTTTGCTTTTATGTTTTATGGACATTTTGTCCCACATTTAAGCCACCCTAAGTCCCTTCAGGGCGATCGTGGCAGGGTATAAAAATAAAGTTGTTATTATTATTATTATTATTATTATTATTATTATTATTATTATTATTTGAAACATAACAAGATGAGTCCACAGCAGACAAGATCACTCTGCTGGCTGTTGTACTGGCTCATACGTCAGATTATTATTATTAACAACAGTGTCATTTTGCACCAGTTAAGATGCACTGAGAGGGAAAAAAGCTTAACTACGGTAGCAGGACACACATATGTGAAGCTTACAGGGCAATTTGAGGAAATTAAATGTATCAAAATGCACATCCTTTAACATATAAATGACCACATTCCACCAGTGGTGCTTTTTGATGGGCAAGCACAACTGGCTACAGTAAATGAATTGGCTGGATACAATCCAATGCATTTATTGAAATGTTCAATTTTCTTCTTACACCAGAGAAGAATGCAATTTGTAGCTTTCATAATGATTGTGATTATACACAGCACAAATTTATACAGAATTTTAGCTGAAGACACATTTAATACATAGGAAAAAACACAATAGGACCATCTGCATAGCTCATTGAATCACAATTGAATCAATGACATTAGTATAAAGCACCCTACTGCTGGATATTGGATGATGAATTGTAGCCATTAATGTAACAAGACAACTAACTTCAAACTTGGGTAGAAGCACAAATACAACTGTAGCATGCAACCTAATGTGCAGCCAAGCAGCTCAATGAGTCATACGTGAAACTGTATAATTCACACGAGAAGAAAAGGCACAAGCATAAATTATATTTCAGAGATAAAATTAAAATAAAATTATTTTAAATAGCCAATATTATTGAGACAGGGTAGCGGGGCAGCCTCTAGTAATGTGAACATTTATTTTAACTAAAGAGTAAGCACTAGAGTGAAAAAAAATATTCAAAATATTTCAGAAATGATTGATAAACATCTTCCTTGAATAGTAGAAAACCCCGAAAAGAAGAATTCTGGACATGTAAGAAGCTCTACCGTATTATTTTCTGTACAGAACATTCTGTTTCCTGCACAGAAAATTCTATTTTTGTGCAAAATATCGTGTGCAAATTTTGGCATTTTTTTTTTCAAATAGAACATATCGTCTGTGCAAAATTTTTATACTGAATTCTTTCCAAATTGCAAAGAACCTTTGAAAGTTGTGCATTTTGAATACTTTCTAAAATTGCTTTTTTAATTCCTTTGAGAAGAACTTCCATGGAAAATTACATCTCCAATAACCACATAACATTCAAATACTGGGCTAGTTCACAACAAACACCTGATGCCTTCAGCTGATAAGTTACATGTGTGAATGAGTGATCAAAGATATAAAGTTGCTGTTAGAGCTCTCAAATAACCAAATATAATCTCAGATACAACACTGTTAAATGGAATCAGTGCTTATATTGTGCTGAGACATCTCAGACCTGACTAATGTTAGCTACAATCCTATGCACACATACCTGGGAAAACATTAATACAATAGACAAGACCTATTCTATTTCCTGTTGCTTTCTTAACAACAACGAGAATGGGGGAAGAAATTGGTAATTTTCACACCACTGGACAGGAACAATTGTAAAATAAGAATGAAAATAACATCAAAAATGTATTATTCAAAGTTATGAGAGCATCAAAATATTCATGCTTCCGTAGCCTTTTGTGAATTTGTGATACAAGCGGGTTCTCAACAAAGTTCCAATTTTCTGCAATGTGTGGTTTAATGGATATGTGAGTAACTTTTTAAGAATTAATGTTGTGCACAGAATACAAAACAGGCAATGAAGCACTACATTTTTGTGATTCCTACTTGTAAGAAAGTGTCCCTACTTACAGATATGATGCTTCCCTACCAGTAACTACCTTACCTAGAAGATGCCTTTGCTGAATCTCATGCCAAAACTAACTGAGCAGTTGTTACTGAGTAGCATTCCCAGAGGAACTATTAGGTACAAGCAAAAGTCTAATAAACTTGATGTTTGGAACTCTGACAATTTACATTCTCTCCCAATACTGCTTTACTTCCTACTGCTTTATTGAATTACTTTTTCTCTTGATCTCACATGTAAATCAATATAGGCTCCAGATACTCCAACTATAACCAACAGAAACAAAGACTAAAAACAGCTAGTTGGGACACTGTATTTTAATAACGTGGGAATTCAAATGGCTACACTGTCATTACCCTTTCAGAATTATGATTATGATTCTGGAGGTCAGGTTTATGATTCTGGAGGTCAGGGTTCCATTCTGCACTCAGCCATTGAAGCCCACTGCATGTGTGACCCACTTTCATCCCCAGAAAACCCTTATTATCAGTTTTGCCTTAGGATAATAATAATAATAATAATAATAATAATAATAATAATAATATTTTATTTGTATTCTGCTCTGTCTCCCCCAAGGGGATTCAGAGTGGTT
The DNA here is from genome assembly GCF_037176765.1 of Anolis sagrei. Classification (NCBI taxonomy): domain Eukaryota; kingdom Metazoa; phylum Chordata; class Lepidosauria; order Squamata; family Anolidae; genus Anolis; species Anolis sagrei. The sequence continues at coordinate 98,060,224 of NC_090021.1, forward strand.
TCCAATATAGGTAAAATACTGCACTTACATGTAGACATACAGAATATTCATTAAAATAATTAAAAAAACAAAAGCATCATAATATATAACAGACGTACATATTTAAATTAAAAGCCAGTTCAGTACTAATTTTCATTGGGCATGTTCAGATATCAGTGGCCAGTGTTCCAGGGTAGGCCTCTACCACTATGAGAGGGTTGAGCTAGCAGAAGAGCAGTAGACTAAGGCCTGGGGAATGAATAAAGTGCAAGCATAGTCCTGCCTGATGGTCATGGTGGGACCTGGTGTTATTTCCAAGGCCTGTCGCACAGCTATAAGGGGGCTGGGCCAATGGGGAAGCATAGGGCTGGGGAAATGGGTAAAGTGCAGAAACAGGGCCCTAACTAATGGCCCCAAGTATCCATTACCAGGGCCTGCTGAATAGCTATAAGAAGGCTGGACCAGGGCTAGTACAATGAGGTGGCAGTGGGCAGGGGAAGTGGGTAGAGTGCAGAGCAGGGGGCTAACCAATGGCCATGTTGGGACCTGGAGCTAATCATTTTCAAAAGCCTGCTGGAACCAAAAGGTTTTCAGGTCCTTGCGGAAAGAGGCTAGTGACAGGGCTTGTCTTAACTCCCTGGGGAGGGTATTCCAATAAAGTAGAAACTACTTGAACACACACAACAACAAACAAGACATTTTGCTGTCTGACATAAAGGAAAGATGACACAGGTGCCTCCCTTCCATATACAGAAGACAAAAACAGGAGAAAAATGTTAGGTTGGAAGCTTTGACAAAACTAATCTGTCTGCAACTGTTGAGACCAATGGAGAGATAGATCAAGTGCACAAAAAAAGGGGGGCCGATTTAAAAATGGGAATGGCAATCATGAACTTTTCCAGATATGGTTGGACTACATTTTTCACCACTGGGTATTCTGCCTAAGGATGCTGGGAATTGCAGCTAGTTGGTAAAATGTAGGCTACCTACATTTTACCTGCCAGCTGTGGGTTGTGATTCAATCTGGGTCCCTGTGTAACTCAATGCTGGGGTCATGAAATGTTGTGTATCCTGCCACCCAGTGCCTGTTTTAGACAGTTACATGAATCTGTTAGCAACGTCATACAGCAAATGCTTAATAAAAAAATAAAATCAGTCTGCTTTTTTTTTGGCAAGCTTTGCAAATGTTGATTTTGCTTGATGGCTGTCTTCAGTTTTGGAGTGATTTCATTACAAATTTTGATTAAAAATTAAGTTGTTTTCAGAAGACATACTTAACTGAAGTAAAAAAACATTGGTCATCTGACATCAAAAGTTCAAGAAGAATTTGCCTGCAACATGGGCAGGGAGAGAAGGGTTAATGCCACCTGTTTGGGGTTTCTTTTGGGGGGGGGGGGCGAGGAAAGTATATGGATCACATGCATGTATGTAGAAGCCCTGATTTACAATACTGCTGCTAAATGGATTTGTAGCTATCTTTTGGACTGAACCAAAAGAGTGCTCATACATGGTTCCTTGTAATTTTCTGAATAGACAGCTAAAGAAACACCACCGGGGGGGGGGGGGTGTTAACTCTTTCCTATGCTATCCAAAGCATATATGGTTAGAGTTGTATCTGTTCTCTGACTTACAAAATTCAGCTCAAGAACAAACCTACTGAACCTATCTTGTTTGCAACTTGGGGACTACCTTTAAATGAAACTAAATAAAAGGAAGATGAAATGTGGATTGAGCTAGCTCAAATTTCCACAATTTAAAGAAATTGTTCTCATGTTACTTATTCTACCCTAGTTCAGTTGAAAAATAAAAACAACCACAAGTAAATAAGCTCATAAAGTTACCAGAAAGCTTGCATCTTAATACATTGACATCTCATTGACTTCAAAGTAGTTATTTTGTCATGTTCAGGACAGTTCCATTTGATTTATGAGTGAGCTTATTCAGGTTAGGCAGATTGGAAACTGAAAAGCTCACTTTCTAAATATGCTAAATCCTGTGATAGCTTACAAGTAAACATATCTACCAGTTTTGAAGTAGAGAGTCAACAAAGACATTACCATAGAATTGACATCTGTATTAGCTTCTATTGATTGTTTCATTGGGGGTATTTGGGGGAGAGGTGCAATTTCATGGAGTGTCTGTATAAATTACAATATTTGTTGAAGTAATAAATAGCACTATTATTTCTTTTAAAAAAACAGATGAGCAGCAATACAGCAGACTTTCAGGGAAGGCATGGGAAAGTATCTGCAGCTGCCATTACCAACTGAGTATGGATTGCACTGTTACATATTTATTATTGAACTCAGTAATTTATATAATTTGCTCATGCCACCCATTTTTCTGCAAGTCACTTCTGGTGCAAGAGAATTGGCTGTCTGAAAGGATGTTGCCCAGGGGGCACCCAGATGTTTGATGTTTTACCATCCTTTTGGAAGGCTTCTCTCATGTTCCTGCATGGGGAGCTAGAGCTGACAGATGAGACTCAACCCGTTCTCCCTGGATTCAAACCATTGACAGGTTGGTCAGCAGCCCTGCTGGCACAAGGATTTAACCCATTGTGCCACCTGGGGCTTCAAGAGTTGGTGTACTGGTGGAGAGAATAAAGGTGGTTTGTGGTTTTTTAAGGGCTCTCTGGGGACAAAGTAAGCTATTGCCTTTTGCCATTGTACTCAGAGAAGATGGTGGTTCCTTTTTTATATAAGAATTAAGGTATTTCTCACTTTGCCTCATAGATAAGTCAACCCAGGGTTTTGGGGTTATTATTTTTACTAGAATTTCTAGACTTATACATGACTATATAGGGTAGCTAAAAGGCAATGCCATTGTATTAAAAATCAATTAAGACATTCAATTAATCAATCAAGTACTAAATTAAAATAGTTTTAAAGCTTTAAAAAAACAAAAGAGGAGAATGTATAACATACAAAGAAGTGCACCATTTAAAGATCAATTAAAATTAACCCCTGACTGAGGCAAAAGCTAAACCTTAAACCATCTCTTTAACTTGGATTTTTCTAGCTGAAAAAAAGTAATGCTTAGTATATGCTTATATGTATTGCTCTTGCTTAGTCCTATACTTCAGAGGACTGGCCCTTGGCATTCACAGCAGGTTATGTGTGGAATGCTGGCTCAATCCAACCCCCAAGATTTACATTCAGGCTTGCAGGAAAGTTCTCATAGTCCACAGGGGATGAGAGGATATTATGGACTTTGGGGTTGTTTTGTACAAAGGGTTGTGGAATCTGAGGGAAAACCAAACTTTCAAAGGAAGTACAAGAAACTCTTTCTTCCAATTCCAATGGAGGCCATCTGGAAAGTAGAGCTTTCTATAAGTGCAGGGAGGCAGGAAGAAGGAGGAGGGAATAACCCCATGATACACTTCCTCAGTTGAGCAGTCTTTAGTATTCAAGACTGCTTGCCAGCTTCTTCAGTACACAGTATCCAGTGTTTGCCAACACAGTCACTACACTAACAGATTTTCATTCACTGATTTCTAAACCACTGCTAGGGAAAACTCAAGTATGAAAGCTGAGAGACAAAGCCAACTCTATCTGATTACAGCTCAGAATCTTTTGATAGGTTTTATATGTTTACCAAAACCTGCTTTCAATTGCAATACAACATCCTGTGCATTTGCGGGGGGGGGGGGGGGGAGAGATTCCATTGGAATTTTTATTAATGTAACACAGTTGGTCTTTAACATATATCCTAGTTGCTAATTAGTCAAGAAAAATATGTAATGTGTAAATGTAACAGAACAACCATAGATGCAATTCAGGTACTTTTCATTCCTTGCTCTTGTCAACCACCTTATTATTTCCCCACAAAACCGTTCCCAGATCTCACTATAGGAAACTAAGGTGGTTCCTAAAATGGACAGGAATATGTCCTACCTAGACCTTTGGTAGAGCAGGCTTAAGAACAGGGACCTTATGAGACAGGCAAAGGTGAAGTTGGGGGCAGTGGAGAGATGGGTGGGGAAGCATGGGCCAGTGGAGGGAACTGTTCCCTGCTGTCAATGTCTGTGTTCTTCCTTCTCACATCATTTCCCTGCCTTTCCCTGCTTCCTCTTTGCCTCTCTTCTTCAATGAGAAACCTTTTTTGGGACCTTGTCAGACTCAGGGAAGGAACGTCTTCTCCCTGCTTCTCTCCACTGCTAAAACAGAGCCCCACAGAGTTCTGGTGGAAGTAGCCCTGTGTCATGCCATGGGCTTCGAGGGGCTCAATTGTGGCAGTGAAGAAAAGTGGGGAGATGTTCCCTCCCTGTGTCTGATAAGGTCACAAGAAAGTCATTTGAAAGGATGAGTGCAAATAAAGAGTGGAGAGGAGGGGGAATTTTTGAAAAAGGAAATGTATTATAATTTGCATAAAATGCAAACACAAAATGACATAGATACAACAAGTAACAATGAACAAAAAGGCACATAAGTATCAGGTTGGCTCATTATTTTCTGCCAGTTTAACGATCAATATCTATTCCTCACTCTCTTGAACTTTAACCTACTCCTTTTTCCTGTTCTTCTTCCAACAACCCTAAAACCTCCAACATAAACTAAATTAAATAACTCTTAAACTGTCCATCCTCCCCTTTTCAGCTCCTTTTTGATATTCCCAGGCCTATGATAGGCACACCCATGGTTTGAACTGGCTCTCCAGGTTTGATATATATTACTGTAAAATGATAAAAATAAATGTGTTTGCATGCCAGTGCCTTCGTGTCACCTACTGACTTATGGTGACCACATACATGAATTTCATCAGATTTATTCAGGCAAGGAATACTCCAAGATGGTTTTGCCAGCGTCCTCTTACAACATCTGGTATTCACTGTTGGCATCCCATCCAGGTCTGACCCTGTTTACTTTCAAAAAGAGATGGCATCCGATGCCTTTAAGATATCAATATAGTGGGTGTAGTGTTGCAATTTGTGATGTTAGGATTCATACTCTAATTTTACCATTTTGGATATTTTTTCTAAGTATATGAGAGTGAGAGGAAGAGGAGAGAAGCAAGGAAGAACACCCATGTTGAGCTGAAAATCTTCCAGTTATTACCTTACACATAAATTTATACATACACAAACATATACACATATTCAAATAATCTCACACCCTCAGTAGAAAGTAAAATGTGGAAATGTGCAGCCTCTAATCTGTTCATGTCCAGACATCTAATCACTGTGAAGCAACAGAATAATACTTGTTGATAAACAATGAACCCATACTCTTGCACTACATGTTTTAAGCACAGATATGCCATTGTAAAATAAAGTTTGATTTTCAGAAAATCCAAAATAAAATAACATTTTATATATAAAGCAATATTTTTAAAATGGCCGAATAAAAATGACTCAATAAAATGAAACAAAAGTATCAGTCCAGGCTCCTCTAGAATCCCAAACTCCAGTCAAGTGTAGCTGAGGCACAAAGCATAGCAATGTATAAAAAGAAAAAAAAACTTGGAAGTATTTTAGTAGTGCATTTTGTACATAGATATTATACTACTGTATAATTTGTCATTTCTACTTGCTCCATTGCATGGGAAAAGTCCATTTGACTCCAAAAACCAGATAGAGAGACAAAAGATAGTTGCAAGCAGGAAAAGGTATAGGGCAAAAATGTCTTGCAGTTTTATTTGGAAAGGCATTAGAGTATTTGTCAAAAGACAGTGGATTTGTTTTCATTTGGCTTTTTAACAAATATTCCAACATTGTGAGCACAGCAGCAGCCTGTTTATGGATTGCCACTTCCCCATGACAAACCCATGACCTGCTATTGACTGGAAGGACTGTCAATAGCCACAGATCACTCGGTGTTCTTGTCACTCACTTGGTGCAATGAGCCCATTCTGCTTGTGCCGCATGCTTGCACTGCATTGATGTCAGGGGATCAGATTTTCTTCCTCTCCCACTCTCTTCTACTTTTTTTGGCAGTTATTCATTGATATAAAGTTTTATTTTTATTTCTTTTTTACGAACCATTGGAATTGCAAAGTTGTTTTTTAATATATATATATATATATATATATTCAAAAAAATATGGAGCAGTAGAAATGTAGAAGGCAAAAGTTAGGAGGCTAACTGGATGTACAGCCATGAGATCATGAATCAGTGAATTGTTGCAATTGCAAAACTGTGAAGAAGTGCAATAGCAAGGGCAACAATCCCAGCATGCTAGCACTATCCATGAATTCATGACTGCAGTGGGACAGTGGCTTCATGCAATAAAGTCCTCAGTTCCACTCACTATTTAAATATGGTTCCCTGACCATAAATGCATTTTCACATCACCATGCTATTGCTATTTTGATAATAAAAGGCACATAGGGAATGTATTTTAGCAAAATAGATATCACTGCCATCTGTTATCTATGTACTCTGCATAGGTCTGTTGAAATTGGAAAGTAACCATGCGAGGCTTTATGGGGTCAAATACTTGTGGAGATTTAATATATTGGGTTTGACTGCTTAAGAAATGGTTCTAGTAATTCTAAATTAATGCTTCAGCCCAGTAAAAAGGGTATTATTTTATGTATTATTGTAGTATTAGAATCATCATATCGTTTTGAAGAGAATCATCTTAACAGTGAAATGATGTATTAAAACCCTACTTTGAACACTTCAGCACTGACTTTGAAGAACTCATATCCTCCAGCACAGATTGAATATGAATAAGCCACAGAGCTTTAAATATATAGATGTACAGAAATACGTAAATTTAGACCCAAAACTACAGGCAGTAGAAAAAAATATAAGCAAGAATATAAGCATACAGCTTAATAGTTCTATTTGCTCTCAAACTAATCTTCGAAGTATGTGCCGCAAGTCACAGCTAAGTATGCATAATTAAGATGACCTACCAAGCTCTGGTGCCTGATTAACATAAAGTTTTCCTTGCTAATTGCTTTTGCCTATCATCTGATATAGTTATCTACTTTCATCTTATGCTGAAATGAATAGGATTTTTCTTCTCTGCTCTAAATATTAATGCTACACTTTAATGTTCACATCAGTAGCAGAATACAGCTGGTAGAGTGAGGCATTTTTCTGGTTGATAATGCTGAATTAGAAGGTCAATGCAACCCTAGAAAATTTTGTCTATATTATATACCTCCCCAGCTGGATAAATTGCAGAGAAGAACAGATTACAGTGCAGCCTGTTTGTCAGAACATAAACATCTATTCCCTCATTTTTAATTTACTATTCTTTTTTTTTTGCTTGGTTTTCATTTTACATATTTCTAACCTTGTTTTCTAGCTGAACTCTTTTTTTGTGAGGAGATATAATAAAATGCCTTGACACCTGAGAGCTAATCATTTCAGAAATGTAGCGTGGGGATGCAGTGGTTTGAAAGACATCATGAACTGCTTAAGAGAAGAGGAATGAGAATATTGGGGGGGGGGGGGGTTGGTGGCTAAGAATAAGTATTATTATCATGAAAGTCATAAATATGATTTCCAAACTCATTATTGAGAACAAGTTCCTATACCTGACTACACCAGATACTATATAGCCAAACAACCCCCCTCTTTTAAAAGGGAAGCCCCAAGAATGACTAGTAGGCATGTGCGATCCATTAAAAATGGTTCAAAAGTCATTACAAAACTGAAGGGTTCTGATGTTACATTTCTAAAGTTTTCTAAATAATATTTAGTGATTTATTTTTACAATAACGAAAGTAATGATATTTCATTACCATTTTGTTATAGTAATTGCACATATCTACCATAATTGGAGAAACTTCAGGGGCTACTTTCTCCCTCATTTTTACAGCATTTGGGATGAAACTCACTAAAATGGTAAAAAATATTTACCACACTTAGCTCACCAAATTTCAGAAGGTTTCACTTATCCATGGATTTTTGGGGAATTTCCAAAGGTTTTATAATTTTTTTTAATAATAAAGAAAATATGTTCCTAGTTTGAAAGTGTTATTTCCTGTCTAATTATGTAGTTCTTGCTTTGAAAGTAGTGTTTCAACTCTGGGAACTTTGTTTTTGCACCTAAAACTTTGTTAAATGGGTGGAGTGGATACTATTGCAAGATGTGCTCTAACACAACATCCCTTGCACAAAGACAAAAAAAATGCAGTTTAATAAACTTTCACTTTTTTTTTATAATAGATCCAATTAGGAAATGACATTTATAACCCAGGGAAAAACCATAGTGTCGAATATTAAGACAACTAGATCTTTTTAATTCACATTCTGGTCTGGATTAAGTGGCTGTGTGAAAGCAGCCCTTGTCTACTGGTTTCATGTAGGTCATGATTGGCACAACCTGAGGATCACAACCAGATACTGTGAAGACCTGCCCTTGCGTTTTACTACCCTGCTACTGAATACGCATGCCCAACGTGGAATACATCACACCACATTAAAACAGTGGATGTGGCTCTTAATGAGACATGCTGCATTATCACAGGATGTCTACACCCCACACCACTGAAGAAATAATACTGTTTAGCTGGTATTGCACCACCTGACATCTGTCAGGAAGTAGAAGCCAACAATTATGGGCAGTGACATATCTGGCCCATCCTCTGTTCGGATATTAGCCAGCATGCCAATGGCTTAAATCAAGAAACAGCTTTGTAAAATCAAAAGACATACTTGCAGGAATACCTTAGCAAGCAAGAATAAAAAAATGGCAGGTTTAAACCCAGCACCTTAATCAGTGGCTGAGACCGAATAAGAAACTTCCTCCTGGGCACATAGAAGATTGGGTGACCTGGAAGGCACCGAACAGGCTGCGCCCTGGCACCAGGAGGTGCAGAACTAACCTTAAGAAACGGGGCTACAAACTGGAGTCCATGACATAAAAGTGTGGAGAAGAGCAAATCACAGACCACCTACTACAATGCAGCCTGAGCCCTGCCACATGCACAATGGAGGACCTTCTCACAGCTACCCCAGAGGCACTCCAACTGGCCAGCTTCTGGTCAAAGGACATTTCGCATAATGCCAAGTTTTTTTAACTTTGTATTTTAAATGAATTTTAACTGTACCCTCAAGTCACTTCTAACATGATAAATAAAAATGCAGATCAAGCCTGCACAGTCTGTAGTTCTTCAAGTGTATGGGACTACAACTCCCAGAAGCCCTAGCCAGTTTGTTCAGGGGTCAGGAATTCTGGGAGCTAGAGTCAATAACATCTGGAGGGTCACAGATCGTGGATGCCTGGTGTAGATATTAACAACATGGGGGATAAAATTGAGCAATGAGAGATCTCACATGCCAATGATCAGAGTGTCAAACAAGAAGGCTCCAAGAACTACTTTCTGAGTTCATCTCTCCAAGAAGGACAACCAAAATATTTAAATCAATATCTCAAAGTTCCATCTGAGAGAAGCAGTATACAAGGAAATTATGGCACATGGTATCAAAACTACTGAGGAGTCCAATAAAACTCCACAGATCCCTGGTTAATTCTTTTTGATCATTTATGAAGACCAAAGTTGTCTCCATCACATAGCCAAGTCTGAGACAGATTGAAAACAATCTAGACAATCTGTTTCATCCATTGGTGCTGGGAGGCCACCATACACTCTAGAGCAGGGATTCTCAAACTGTGCTCCGTGGAGCCCTTGGGGCTCCGCAGGTGATAGTGAGGGGCTCCATGGCACCATGCTGCTTTCCACCACCTGCTCTTTCCTCCTCCTGAGAAATGCTGAAATGAGTTCCTGGAAACAGCAGCAGCAGAAACTTCCTGGGGCATGTTGGTTAAAATATTCTTCATTGTAAAAAATTGTATTGTTCTCTTTCCTTTTTCCCCACTGTGTGGATTAATTCACACAGTGAATTGGCAGATAGATGGAGACCAAACTTTTATTTCAAAAAAGGCTCAGTGGCTGAAAAGGTTTAAGAACCCCTGCTCTAGAGCCTTCCCCACTATAGGAATACTGGAGATTGGCTAGTAATCTTCCAGTAGGATGGAGTTTGGAAGAAATTTTCTAGTAATAGTCTCAATCACAACTTCTTTCAGACAAGATGAAAATTTGCCCTGCCGTTAGTAAGTTAACCACTACTTCCCTTATTCAGCCTCTTTCTGACTGCCTTTAAGAGACAGGGAGATAATGGGTTTAGCTTACATACAGTGGCTCTCACTTCACCAAGGATTCTGTCTTTTGCAAATGTTTCTACCAATTATTTAACTTATATAGAAAGGATATAGAAAGGATTGCTGATAAGAGGTGAAAGGGTTTCAAGAACAGTATGGATATATAAGATTATAACCTTTCCTTTGGGACAGGTACTCAAATTTATTTCACAACAATAATCCACAGAAGTCAAATATTTAATAAAAAATTTACACCCCCTCATTAAAGCTGTTATTTCTTAAGAGACAGTACTGGACTGCTTGTAAAAATATCTAGCTTTAACCTTAATTTGTTATCTGTGTGTGCAGAAGCCAAACCTTATACCTATTAACACCTGACTAAGTGACATTTAACTAATTGGCACTATCCAAATGCATATCCATTAGGCAGTTTTTTATGCTAATATTGTTCCAAATAAGCAGCCATTGGTATCATTAAGTTAAATCAGTTTCCTGGGAGACATGAAATTAAAACTCTTGATTTAACATGTTCTATTACATTGCATACATTCTAACAATATTTTATATTTAGAGCATATATTCTAGTGCTGGATTTTATAATATGTAAATGGTATCCAAAGCAAAACTTCACTTATAATAAATTGCACCCATTGATGGATGTCCTTCGATACCAAAATGAACGATTTCACTTTAAAAATCATTATCGGTTCTTCAATGGCCCCATGTGTATAAAAATAGTTTCTTGAAACTTACAGAGCTAACTATATAGATTTAACATTTTCTGCCAAGGTGAAGCAAGATTAATATTCAATTTTATATTGGAGGGTTAGAGGTTCTACCACAAACTCTTCTCATCATTCTGCTTACTATTCTGCCATATACTTTTGGCTCTGCAAAAATCGTACTATGTAGGTGTCCCATTTTAATATGTGAATTCCTTCTGGTTACAGTTGCATAGCTAGACTACAGCTGGAAGTGTGAGAATTTCCTTATTAATAATAATGCAGTTCTTTATATTTTTAAGTATCATAAAATATTGGACAATTACTCTCTTAGACATGCTGTGAAGCAGGCTGAATAAGTGTTTGTATACTGTTGCAGTAGGGGAAAATCAGAGACATGGGGAGCATATAAGCAATTTATCCATGGCAAATTAGCTTTAAAATCCTAGTTGCAAGCCATTTCTTGAATCCCCATCAAGTCTTCAGTGCTCAGCTATAGCACCTTAACAAGATCTCTTGCCTGCCTCAGTAATAGGGCTTTTTTGTCACTTGCAATTATTATAAGAATCCTTGGTAAAAAAAAAACAAAAAAAAACCTTTGCATTACTATCAATGCCAAGAATACAGTATATATCATATTTCACCAAATTAAGTATCTGCTGTTGTCTTATTTTAGGGGTTCAAAAGATGGACTGCATCTTACAATCAATGGCATTTTAGATTCGTGGGACTTCCTCCCACGATAAGCAAATTAAAATAACAACACCAAACCAGAGCCATTTAGGACTGGGACCCTTCCGGTCCCAGTCCCAAATGGCTCTGATTTGGTGTTGTTATTTTAATTTGCTTATCTCCGAGAGACAGACAGACAGAAGGGGAGAGGGAGAGGGAGGACAAGAGGGGAAAAGCTCCAGCCTCAAAGGCTCTGCCAGCCTTCACCATTTTGTCATCAGCTTCACCAGCCAGCTGTTTGACACTCTAGTGAACTAAGCCTCATCTACTGCTTCCCCTGTCTTCCCAATGCCCACAGAGCTAGCAAAAAAACTAACTAACTAAAAAACAGAGGACTACTGGGTTGAAACATGCAGAGTAATTTTAAAAAAATATTCAAAGAAAATTCTTTTTCAAAAATTGAAACTTCAAAAAAGGGGATCTATCTAGCCATTAATGTCATCCTAGATTTGGTGAAACATAGAATTGCCCTATATCAGTGGTTCTCAACCTGTGGGTCCCCAGGTCTTTTTGGCCTACAACTCTGAAAACCCAGCCAGTTTACCAGTTGTTAGGATTTCTGGGAGTTGAAGGCCAAAGCAACTGGGGACCCACAGGTTGAGAACCACTGCCCTATAGAGAAAATACTTATGCTTCCTCTGGAAATGAATGGCTACAGAGGAGGCCAAAGTGTGATCCATAAGGTCTATTTATAATTTCCTTTACCCTTCCAGAATGTCCAGCCCATTTCCCACCAGTGATTTGTCTCTTCTAGAAGCCCACCTAAACATGAATTCACTTTAAAAATAAATTGCATATCCATATGGCTTCACATAAAAAATACATTTTTTTCAAAATCAGTAGAGTCCCATCTGTGTAACTAATGCACATGCCACCACTCATCTGATTCCTCCTTTAAAGAAAGGTGGGGATCAGTGTCTATTCTTTCTATTTGTGATTGTGGTCATGTGGCCAGTGCATGCAGTGTTTTTAGAACAGTAGTTCCCAATGTATTGTTGAAGGCTTTCATGGCCGGAATCACTGGGTTGTTGTAGGGCTTTTTCGGGCTGTATGGCCATTGTCTAGAGGCATTCTTTCCTGACATTTCGCCTGCATCTATGGCAAGCACCCTCAGAGGTAGTGAGGTCTGTTGGAACTAGAAAAAAGGGTTTATATATCTGTGGAATAACTAGGGTGAGACAAAGGACATCAGAAGAGCTGCAAGACCAAGAACAAACCACGAGAATAAAGACGAAGATCCACCCAGAGGAAAAGTGTTCATCAAGGGAACCACTGACCGCATAGGGAAGCTGATGAGGAAACACAACATACAAACTATCTACAGACCCACCAAGAAAATCCAACAAATGCTACGTTCAGCAAAGGACAAGAGGGATCCTCTCACTTCTTCAGGAGTCTACCGTGTACCATGCAGCTGTGGACAAGTCTACATAGGGACCACCAAACACAGCATTGCCCAAACACGAATCAAGGAACATGAAAGGCACTGCAGACTACCTCAACCAGAGAAATCAGCCATAGCAGAGCACCTGATGAACCAACCCGGACACAGCATTTTATTTGAGAACACAGAAATGCTGGACCACTCTCACAACCACCATGACAGACTCCACAGAGAAGCCATTGAAATACACAAGCATGTGGACAATTTCAACAGAAAGGAGGAAACCATGAAAATGAACAAAATCTGGCTACCAGTATTAAAAAAACTGTAAAATTGCAGCAGCACAACAACAGAGAGGAAGCAGGCAGGGAAATCTAATTACCTCTCAACAAAAATTTGCTCCAGGCACAGTCAGCCCATTGTATGCTAATCAAGGTGGTCAGTTGAAACATTCACACCTAGCTCCAGCAGACAAGAGTCCTTAGTCTCACCCTGGTCATTCCACAGACATATAAACCCTTTTTCCTAGTTCCAACAGACCTCACTACCTCTGAGGATGCTTGCCATAGATGCAGGTGAAACGTCAGGCGAGAATGCCTCTAGACCATGGCCATACAGCCCGAAAAAACCTACAACAACCCAGTGGTTCCCAACCTTTTTTTTTGACCAGGGACCACTCTCCAACATTAGTATCAAAAGGGTTACAAAACAATTTATGGTCAACTTTAGATTTGGTTTGGTTATTTGGAGTGCTGATTCAGGAAATTGTACTGGATAAACCACATCAGTTCTAGTTTCTGATAAAGAACCATCCAGTAGTTGTCATATGCTCGCCCACAGAAAACCATATTTAATAAGCCTCGGCACTATAAGAGGGTTTCGTGAGACCAGTTGCTTTCGTTGCAACAGTGCAGTAACGGTGAGGCCGCAGACCATATTTTAGTTCTTGCGGACCACTGGTGGTCTACAGACCACAGGTTGGGAACCATTGTTTTAGAACTAAGAAAACTTAATGTTTGTGATATGGATACTTGCTTTCATTATTCTGCAAGTTATTGTACTTTTTGGAAACTCACACAAGGATGAATCTAGTACGTTTGTGCAAAAATAAGAATTAGAATGCTCCCTGCTGCTGCCAATGTCAGCAAGACTTGCTCAACCATTTTTCCCCCTCCTTCATATATTGCTAAGGCAACTCAAGCTGAACTGACTCCCTCATTTCAAAGTCAACTTCTGGGTGGATGACTCTGTTGTATGGATAACAGCAGGAGGAAATCTTCTGGGATGCGACCATCATATCACTGGAGAAAGAAAGACTTCAGGGAGGTCTGTCATTGCTCCTCTTTCTGCTTTTGGTGGAACTAAACTTTATCCTGCAATTTAGCATGGAGATTTTAGTTCTGTTTCACCCTGTGTTAACATCGTACAAGAGCTTAACCCCGGCCTACAACTCCGTCAACAATCTGTTGACAATGTTGTCTGGTGGCTTCTGGTAGCTCTGTTTCAAGTTCCAACTAATTTTCCCAAGCTCTGAATGACTTTATCGATGTATTAATTCAATTAAAATAATCGGACAAGTTTTTTAAAACATGCTAATGAACTCTTGTTTCTATAAAAGATGCTGCCTGTCTTAGTCTGGCAGAGCTCCTTCTTTCTTTCCTGACCAAAGTAAAGCACTACTAGCCAAAATATTTTTGTGACTGTTGCTTCTTATGCAGTCAGAACTGCACCATCCATCTGCCTTGGCAGGCTCAGCTCAGCAGCGTAAATTGGCAGAAAGCAAAAGACTTGCTCTCCTGCCAGCACTTGACCCACACTGCTATATCCATGATGTCCAGAATAAAGGTATCAGAGTGCTTGAGTGCAGACATTCCCTCAGGAGGGTGGTTAGCTTGACACAAATCACCTTGTCAGTATGGGGTAGCAGCCAAAAACAAAATGCATCAGGACTTCCTGTCCCCACTGGCTTTGTGGGACTCGGTTCATATGGATAAATAGGCACTGAGCCTGATACACTTGTACTTCTTTTGCACCCTTCATATACTCATATCCGTCCCATTCTAAAATTCAGAAGATAGGATGGATAGAAGTTCATCTAGAGTCATCTCAACAGAGGAATAACACATTACTGATAGCTATATAACTGCTAAAAGAACAATTCATATTTTCTCACAGAGCAAAGATTATGAGCAGTTGCCGGCAGATGTGAAGAAGATAAGCTTTCCATAGCTAAGAGAAAGATCCAATGAGGCAACCTTGAAAATTCTTCCCTTTCACCATTGGCCCCTCCTTTGTGCAAAAAAAAAAAAAAGCAGGAACATTCATTACTGGGGAGCTGAATAGATGGGCTCAGATGATAGCTCCTAGGAACCAATTAAAGGGGTTAACTGAGCCATGAGACTTCATAAACGAATCCAATTTCTTTTTTCTTTATTTCCTTCTATAGCTCGGAGATAAAGCCTGGGGAAAATGCATAAGTTCTGGTATCTTATATAGTGACAAATGACTGTGTTACCACCACCAATAATGGGTCTTTCTTCCAGACATAAGGAACCGCACTGAGCTTCCTACTCCTGTACAATATCACGAGAAAAAGAAAACATGAAATGTATAAGCAATATGAGAACAGTATATTAAACAAATGGGAATGCTCCCAGTGTTGGCAACAACCCTTTATCTAGCAAGCCAAAGTTTGACTCTCTGCCCTCAGCTCTTTTTTCAAACTGAAAGCACAAACTCAAATGTTAAATTGAAGAAATTGCATGTCTCTTCTTTTAAAAACCTAAATCTAAAGCATAACCCAGTGACTAGATTCAAATCCTGTTGACACTTCCAGCGAGAATATACCAATTGAACAGTGAATTAATACTTGTGGAAATTATTTTGAATCAATGACTCTACTGTTATAATCTACCAACAGGTTACTATACATAATGAAGAAGCCAACAAGATCTTCTGTGTTTTCTAAACATCCATGGTAATTCATGAGCTCATAAATGCTCAACAGGATGCTACCAGTATTGTCACTAGAATATATGGCCCTTTTCTATACTTACCACTGCAATAAAAAACTGAACAAAGAGAAAGGAGATCAGTGTAAGGGGAGATCAAGGGGTCAAAATGTCACATCCACATGCCACTACCAAACTCATACCTCCTAATCTTAATAAGTAATATTCTTGCATATCAGGTTGACTTGTTGGAACTTTAGCTCTCAGTCTTTCTTGACCTGACCAGCCGGAATGTACAGAGGAAGCACTACGCATCGGATGACAGCTTGACTGAGGTTGGCCAGGGTCCCTGGCAACATGTTGGAAACATTACACAAATGCAAGCTACTCCATTGAAATGGAGTGTGGGGTTGGCACGTGAAGCAACAGAAAAAACTTGGAGGAGATAGGTATGAAGATCATGAACACTTTAAGCCCCCCCCCCTTTTGATGGGATTTAATTTTATTTTTCACATGATGCAAATGTTGAGGCACTCTATTAAAAAGTGATGTTAAGGGAAGTAACTGTCTAAATGAGAAGGTAGAAACAAAAAATCGAGTTATATACACATGAATTAAAACATGTTCATACCGTCATGAATCCATCCAGCAACCCTGAATCAGGCTTTGGAGGTGCCTGTAATCGTTCCATGGACCACTTTTCAATGATGGATGACACCTGGCTGTTTTCAGTGTTCAAAATCCTGAATCCAGTCATATTAACCCCACTGTACCGATATGGTTCCACATCAAGAGCAAAGAGATCCTAGAGAAAAGAGGGGAAAGATGAATATTTGTAGATTAATCAGTGCCCCCCCCCCCAAAAAAAAATCCCTTTAGATTTTATGCATTTAACTACTAAGAATGCACACTCAAACCTCTGAGGATGCTTACCATAGATGCAGGTGAAACGTCAGGAGAAAATGCTTCTAGAACATGACCATATAGCCTGAAAAATCTATAACAACCCAATGTACACTAAACTTACAGCATAAATTGCTCTCATTTTTCCTGTTTCTGTTTATCTAAATGTGCATTGAGAGACTGAATGGTGATTATTAAGGTGCATTTATGAAAACAAGTAAATCACAGAGTTTCATCCATTGTTATTTACTAACATATACTGCACAAATTCATTTAATAATTCTTCTCTAATGCTTTATCAGATATTGTAGATGAGAAAATAAACTGAAGTTGGTTGATCCAACTCATTTTTTGGCACTAACACTATTATAGAACCTCTTCACATGGACTTCTTTTCAGCAGCGGTGGCAGGATTTGTCATGTTTGGTCACAGAGCCCAAGGTTCCTATCATTCCTTTCAGCATGTTTTTTTTTTCTGAACTGGGTTCTGTGAATCCAGTGTGTAATCTGAGACAATGCATTAGCTGATCCAGAACCAATGACTTCCTCTCACACTCATAAAACTCACAGAATAGTTTGGAAGACAAAGAGCACAGAATGAAAGCTAAGTGTGCTACCCTGAGCTCATTAGATAGAAAGTAAAACATAGCAAAAAATATCAGAAAGATGCCAGTTAAAATAATAAAATGAATAAACCACCTGCAGATACTGTGATCTGCAAAGTGCTTCTCTGTCTCAACTGCCAAGACAATTTTGTTGCCTTTGGACACGTTTCATTTTGGCTCAAATGGTAGAGTGGTGTGTGTGTAGTCACAAGGTTGGGGGGGGGGGGAGTTCTTGATTAGTCACCATATATGCCTGGTGGGGTGCCATCTGATTGATTGGGTTAAAAGCTGTTTGTGCTCTTGCCCCTTTGGGGAATGAAACACCTAGCTCTGTGTATTTTAGGATTGCAATGAGAAGGGGAAACTGTCTGGAGAATAAGAATCCTGTATCCTGTTTACATAAGGTGCATGTCTTCAGCAATATGTGCCTTTTAGGCCTGTTTGATCAAGAAAAAATTTGTTTCTAAATTCGATTCTTAATTGGGGTGTTTTTTTGTTTCGATATTAAAAATATTTACAAAACTTTCAAAAAAAATGTTTTGTTATTTACGAATTTTCGTTATTATTTACAAAACATTTTTGAAAAAAAAATTTTCTTGATCAAACAGGCTAAGTGTGAATGTTGCAGTAATGGTCACCTTGATTAGCATTGAATGGCTTTCTCCCACCCTGGACATTCCATAGATATTAGATGATATATAACTCACCATTTGCCTAGTTTCCAACAGACCTCTGAGGATGCCTGCCATAGATGTGGGCAAAATGTCAGGAGAGAATGCTTCTGGAACATGGTCATACAGCCCTGAAAAGTCAGCCAGAGCCGGATGGCGCGCGGAGGCCGCTTGTGAGCGCGCGCGCGCCATCCAATGGGCTCCGGCGCCCCCCTCCTCCTCCTCCTCCTCCTTCTCTTCCTCCCAGCTGGCCTCCGCGCGCCATCCTTCTCTTCCTCCCAGCTGGCCTCCGCGCGCCATCCTTCTCTTCCTCCCAGCTGGCCTCCGCGCGCCATCCGGCTCTGGCTCCGGCGCCCCCCTCCTCCTCCTCCTCCTCCTCCTCTTCCTCCCAGCTGGGAGGAAGAGAAGGAGGAGGAGGAGGAGGAGGGGGGCGCCGGAGCCCATTGGATGGCGCGCGGAGACCGCTTGTGAGCGCGCGCGCGCCATCCGGCTCTGGCTCCGGCGCCCCCCTCCTCCTCCTCCTCCTCCTTCTCTTCCTCCCAGCTGGGAGGAAGAGAAGGAGGAGGAGGAGGAGGAGGGGGGCGCCGGAGCCCATTGGATGGCGCGCGGAGACCGCTTGTGAGCGCGCGCGCGCCATCCGGCTCTGGCTCCGGCGCCCCCCTCCTCCTCCTCCTCCTCCTCCTCTTCCTCCCAGCTGGGAGGAAGAGAAGGAGGAGGAGGAGGAGGAGGGGGGCGCCGGAGCCCATTGGATGGCGCGCGGAGACCGCTTGTGAGCGCGCGCGCGCGCCATCCGGCTCTGGCTCCGGCGCCCCCCTCCTCCTCCTCCTCCTCCTTCTCTTCCTCCCAGCTGGGAGGAAGAGAAGGAGGAGGAGGAGGAGGAGGGGGGCGCCGGAGCCCATTGGATGGCGCGCGGAGACCGCTTGTGAGCGCGCGCGCGCCATCCGGCTCTGGCTCCGGCGCCCCCCTCCTCCTCCTCCTCCTCCTTCTCTTCCTCCCAGCTGGGAGGAAGAGGAGGAGGAGGAGGAGGAGGAGGGGGGCGCCGGAGCCAGAGCCGGATGGCGCGCGCGCGCTCACAAGCGGCCTCCGCGCGCCATCCAATGGGCTGCCAAGGGTGGCTGCCAAGGGTGGCTGCCATCCAATGGGCTGCCAAGGGTGGCTGCCAAGGTAGCGGCGCGCCATCCAATGGGCTCCGGAGGAAGAGGAGGAGCCAGAGCCGGATGGCGCGCTCAGCAGCAGCCTCCATGCAATTAACGAGCGGAGCTTCAGCTCGTAAAATACATGGGGCTGCTGCTTCGATATTTTTAAACCCTTCCGGGTTTAAAAATATGTTTTGATATCGCTTCGGATATGCAAAAAATAACGATTTTAATACGAATTAACGAATTAACGAAACGAAACCGACAGGCCTAGTGCCTTTCTGTTCAGTTAAGATTATACTCCAATTATAATGAGGCTTCTGGTCAGTAGAAATGGATGCAGGCAGTCCAGGGGAAAGGACTGATAAAAAGATTCATTGCATGAATCTGCCTTCTGTTTGTGCAGTTTTCATATAATTTTATTGCAAATATATGAAGAATGGAGAAGGGTACAAGAGTAGATATAGAACAGGGGCATTTAAAATATCTTACATCTTCATCTTATTCCATTTAGACCCTGACACGATAAATAAATAAATAAATTAAAAAATCTTATCCCATTGTTCTCATATACAAAAAAGTTTCTATGGTGTTAAAAAAAAGGGGGGAGGAGGAAACATTTATTTCCTAATCTAAAACAGAAGGATGTGTTTGATAATACTTTGGCCAATATCCTTGAGAGATGGCATACACTCGCATTACTCCACAGCATTTCTGTCAGTAAGAAAGGAGGTGGTCAGACTGACAGGGGGAGAGTAGAGATGTGTCTTCAGATTACTTTGGGATTACAACAGGAAACTGCATTCTTTGGAGCACACATGCCTAAGGTGGTCTTGGCATGCCTTTTATAAACTGGAAAAAAGGTCCATGCATACAAGTGGAATGTCTCTACTCTTCGCTGGGATATTCAATGGAACACCATCTTCTTTATAAAACACTTCCCAAAGACGGCCTTTTATGACTTGGTGCCTCTGGCCAAATAAAACAATTCACCTTGCTATTGCTGCAAAAATGCACACAATGTTTGCCTGATTTGCATCAGAAGTTCCACTTCAAGACACTAATCAGCATAAGGGGAACTATAATTTACTCCAGAGAGTTCAAAAGCCCCAGAGTGACCTCAGGGTTTTTGAAATGTGGACAGCTGGGTCAAACTAGATCTGGCCCAATCCAGTGTCCATGCATCAAACATACCCACTACTGTGTTACTGACTAGAAGAAGCTCCTCCCTCCACCACAGCCCTGTTGATGATGTCACTTCTGCTGTTTATATGGCTGGGCACTCTATTATGACCTCATGACCTCATCAAAAGAGATGTCACCAGCAACACTCTGTCAGAGAGCTGCCTTAGACTGGCAATATCATGGTATATTGTTAAAGGCTTTCATGGCCAGAATCACTGGATTGTTGTAGGTTTCTCTGGCTGTGTGTTTCTAGAACATGGCCATACAGCCCAAAAACCTACAACAACAAAATATCATGGTGGTACTACTGCTGCCGGCCGGCCAACCATCTGAATTAGCAAAGAGCTCCAGGGTACTTCTATGCTTTATCTGAAGCAACTGCAGAGCACAATCATCTGGATTGTTCCAGTAGATGTAGAGGCAGATGTCTCAGTTGAAGGGGGTTACTTTTGAGTCCATGCTGGGAAGGAGGAAAAAGGTATTTGGACCATCATTTTTTCAGAGGGAAAGGCTTCTGCATTCTGAATATCTGATTATTTTGATTTTATCAGCTAGGGGTCCTTCCACACAGCCATATAACAGAATATCAAGGCAGAATAGCCAGCAATATCCTCTTTGAACTGGGTTATCTGAGTCCACATGGCAATATATCCCAGTTCAAAGCAGGTAATGTGGGATTTTATTCACCTGTCTGGAAGGAGCCTAGGATAAATGTCAGATCTGTACTGAACCAGGCAGAACTAGAATTCTTTTATCAGTGATAGGTTAGGCATGGAGAAGAAATCTGGCAGTAGTAGTGGAGACATCAAGGTACCCAAGGATAGCTTCAGTTAAGATCTTGAGAGGGAAGGTGTAAATCACTAGATAGATGATCACTACAGTTTTGATCAGCTTTGATACTACGTGGTCCTCCATATGTTCTTGAACCACAGCCTTATCCAGCATAAGTAAAAGCACAGAATGCTGTAAGTTGCAGTTCAACAAAATTTGGAGGATACACAGTTTTTACTCTAGAGTGCTTCTGAATTAGCTTTGATTGGGCTGAAATTAGTATGGACAGAATCTTTCTTGTTCATTAAAATGAGATTCAAGTGAGGGGGCAGGATAGCAACTGTAATCTTTCCAAGAAGTATACAATGAACAAGTATGTTATTCATACTGAAAAGGGGCTACAATAAATGAGAATTAGTGTTTACAGTATAAGTATACTATAGTACAACTTTTCATTGCTATATAGATTTTGTTGAGGGTTCTCCAGTTACTTTTAAAAAATATCTAACTGCCCTTGCATGCATTGTTAAGGTTTGTAAAGGGATAGGACAAAGAAAAAAATAGGTAAGAAAAAGAATTGCATATATTTATTAATAGATTATTATCCTATATATTCTACACTTAAACCTTAACTCATCTTTACAATCAGGCATTGTGAAGAAAGAGACAGAATGAATATGGGAGGAGATATTCAAAATTTCTCAATAATAAAATTATAAAGATGGCTTATTGTGTAAGCAAAGTACACAAGACAGTTCTGATTATTTGGGGTGGGGGGTGATGAGGACTCACAACCTCTGCCTGTTGAGCAATTTGTCCAAGAGCAAAACCATATGAATGAATGCCTTGAAATCTGTTTCCTTTTAAATTTGGGAGACCTCCAAAACATCTTGGACAATTGCATAAGTAATTATGTAATTTAAACACATTCCTGTTTACTCAAAACTATAATAAATATGCTCAACAGTTCACAGAGAATTAATGAGCTATTACATTAGACTTGAAATCAATCATGAAAAAGTACACTTGCAAACAGCCCAGCTAAACACTGTGACCAGAAAATTTATTGGACAAGACTTTCTCTGTGTCAGGTAAGAAGTAATTAATAAAGGAGAGGAGCCAAAAATGATGCAGGTTGCATGGCTCCATTGAGCAATAAAATCTATCATCTGCTGTTGGCATATCTCAAATTATCCTCAGTCATCAGCAGTTGAAGGTTTATCTCCTATTCTTCAGTAAAAAAAAAAAATACAACCCACCTCCCACCAACTTCCATCTTCCCCAGGTCTAATAAGGAAATGGACCTATTTAATTAGGTCAGAAGCCTGACAGTTAAATATAAAACTTTTAATGTTTTATTTATGTGATTGCTTCTTTCACTGAATTTATTTATTACACGGTTCCCTTCCTATTTCTCCAAAGAACTGAGAGATTTACTTTTGGTTCTCCTACTGCCATTTCCCATTTAGGGATTGTCTCATCATACAATTCAATCACTGATGCATCTCTGAATGTAGATATTCGTCATTGAATACCAAAGTCATAGAATCATAGAATCAAAGAGTTGGAAGAGACCTCATGGGCCATCCAGTCCAACCCCCTGCCAAGAAGCAAGAATATTGCATTCAAATCACCCCTGACAGATCGCTGTCCAGCCCCTGTTTAAAAGCTTCCAAAGAAGGAGCCTCTACCACACTCCGGGGCAGAAAGTTCTACTGCTGAACGGCTCTCACAGTCAGGAAGTTCTTCCTCATGTTCAGATGGAATCTCCTTTCTTGTAGTTCATGACCATCATCAAGATCATTGATGCTATAGCAATGTCCATTTTCTGCTGATAGCAAGAAGGTCAACAAGAATAGTGCTGAAAGACAGTTCTACAGATACCATGGACTATTGAATTAAATAAACAATCAAGAAAATGGACCCAAGAGCATGAATTTTCTCTAGATGCCACAATGACTAAACTAAGGCTATTATACTTTGGACATACTGGAAAATAACATGACTGAGTTGAAAACAAAATTATGTGAAGTTAAGTTAAAGGAAGCCATTAACAACAGATCAATTAAGTCATGGCCTTAAGTTTAGGTTACATAAACAGGGTTCTTATTTTCAGTCTCTTGAAGGTCTATCATTCATATGGTTGCCACAAGTCAAAGCCAACTTGACAGCACATGCAAAAATGTGCTTCAGCCACATAACTCTATCACATGGCGTCACATCACTGGAGGTGGGGAGAGGGCTAAATATGTCACTGGCTAAATATGTAACAAGCACATCCTAATTATTCAATAGATTATCATATATATCCTAAAGAAAGGCACATCAAGAATGTATGTAATGCAGAGACTCCTTTTTCAGTCAAATCTAATCTGACAGGCTTCTCTATCACAACAAAGCTGTTATGTGAAGCAATATCTATATATTTTCTGCAAGCATATACACTGCCTTCCATACCAAACTAACTTGGCTGGCCTTAGGGATTTTGAACTTTGACTTGAGTGCTAGAGTCATTCAATATTGGATGCAACATGTTTTGGGTTTGACTTGACTTGAGTCCATGGAAGCAAAATGCAGCTCCAGAACTGCCATGAGCAACTTGTTTTTGTCCCCTATTCAATCAATTCAGAAAATAAAAAGAGGTTCATGTATGTAACCATACTGAAATACTACAATTTGGAATATGTTTGGCTCTCAGACTTACTGTACAATTGGGTTGTAGCTGTTGGAGAAAAACAGATATGAACACATCATATTCTCTATATTGTAATATAGTGTGTCTTCCTGGGAAGTGGGAGAAATTAGGATAGATCTTGTTGCCATTTCCTATAGGCACTGGAACATTACAAGCAAAAGTATAGGAGTGTGATATAAATTATTTATCTTTCCATGATTACTTAGGCGATCCCGCATTGGGCGAGTAGGATAGTCTTCCAGGATCAGTATTCTTGTGGATCCGTAGGTGACTGTGGAGCCCTATTCTTGATCTGCATCTTCTCCCGCAGTGAGGGCATCGGTTTCCAGGTGGAAGGCGGTCCCAGTCGGGGTTGACTTGACACGCCGCCTTCTTGGCACGTTTCTCTCTTTTGCCCTCCATTCGTGCCTCTTCAAATTTTGCAGCACTGCTGGTCACAGCTGACCTCCAGCTGGAGCACTCAAGGGCCAAGGCTTCCCAGTTCTCAGTGTCTATGCCAGAGTTTTTAAGGTTGGCTTTGAACCCATCTTTAAATCTCTTTTTCTGCCCACCAACATTCAGTTTTCCGTTCTTGAGTTTGGAGTAGAGCAGCTGCTTTGGGAGACGGTGGTCGGGCATCCGGACAACATGGCCGGTCCAGCAGAGTTGATGGCGGAGGACCATCGCTTCAATGCTGGTGGTCTTTGCTTCTTCCAGCACGCTGATGTTTGTCCGCTTGTCTTCCCAAGAGATTTGCAGGATTTTCCGGATGTAATCATTCCAGGAGTTGCATGTGACGTCTGTAGACAGTCCACGTCTCGCTGCCATATAGCAGGGTTAGGAGGACAATAGCTTTATAAACAAGCACCTTGGTCTCCCTACGGATGTCCCGGTCCTCAAACACTCTCTGCTTCATTCAGAAAAATGCTGCACTAACAGAGCTCAGGCGGTGTTGTGTTTCGGTGTCGATGTTGACTTTGGTGGAGAGGTAGCTGCCAAGGTAGCTGGATTGGTCAACATTTTCTAATGTTACACCATTAAGCTGGCAATGGAGAGGGGTTGGCTGGTGACTGCTGGAACAGCACTTTGGTTTTCTCAATGTTCAGTGACAGGCCGAGCTTCTCGTATGCTTCTGCGAAGGTGTTTAGAGTGGCTTGTAGATCTTCTTCTGAATGCACACAGATGGCATTGTCATCAGCATACTGGAGTTCTATAACAGATGTTGTAACCTTGGTTTTGGCTTTCAGTCTGCTGAGGTTAAACAGCTTGCCATCTGTCCGATAGATGATTTCCACTCCGGTGGGAAGCTTCCCATCAACAAGGTGAAGTATCATAGCGATGAAGATGGAGAATACAGTTGGGGCAATAACACATCCCCGTTTGACACCTGATTCCACCTTAAATAGGTCACTTTGGGAGCTATTGCTGTCCAAGTCTGTTGCCATCATGTCATCATGGAGGAGCCGCAGGATGTTCACAAATTTGTTAGGGCACCCGATTGTTTGGAGGATGGTCCAGAGAGCGTTGCGATTCACTGTGTCATGCCTTTGCAAGGTATTCCATCATGTAATAGTGGCTCTTCATATGTACACTCATTTTAAAGATATGAATAATAGAATCACAGAATTGGAAGAGACCACATTGGTCATCTAGTCCAACCCCCTTCCAGGCAGGGAATGTACCCCTGACAAATGATAATTCAGCCTCCATTTAAAAGCCTCCAAGGAAGGAGCTTCCACCACACTCTGAGGCAGTGAGTTCCACTGTTGAACAGCTCTTACAATCAGGAACTTCTTCCTAATGTTCAATTGGAATCTCCTTTCCTGTAATTGAACTCATTGCTCTGAGTCCTAGGGATAGGGCTAGGGTTAGGAAAGAAAACAAAACTGTTCCCTCTTCCTTATGACATTATTTCAAATATTTTTACATGGCTATCATGTCTCCTCTCAACCTTATCTTCTTCCATCTAAACATACCCAGTTCTTTAAGATGATCCTCATAGGGCATGGTCTCCAGACTTTTGATCAATTTAGTCACCCTCCTCTGACCTTCCAGCTTGTCAATATTTCTCTTAAATTGTGAGGCCAGTATTCCAGGTGAGGTCTGATCAAAGCAGAATCGAAAGGCATCATGCCTTCCCTTGAACAAGACACTATATTCCTTTTGATGCAGTTCAAAATCACATTTTTTTAGCTACTGCATCAAACTGTTGACTCATGTTCAACTTGCTGTCCACTAAGACTCCAAGATCTGTATCACATGCACGGTTGTTGAGCCAGGTGCCACCCATCCTGTATCTGCATTTCATTTTTTCTGCTTACTTTTCTCCTTGTTGAAGTTCATTTTGTTAGTTTTGGCTCAACTGTCTAATCTGTTAAGGTTATTTTGAATTCTGATCCTGTCTTCTGGAGAAGCTATCCCTCCTAATTTGATGTCATCTGCAAACTTTATAAGCATTCCCTCCAAATCCAAGTAATTTGCAAAGATATTGAACAGAACTCGGCCCAGGACAGAACCCTATATAATGGATAAAAAGTGAAGGGAAAAAACTTAGACAAGATAGGGGATTGGATAAAGGTTGGAATGAAGAAGGAAATGATTGTGGTTGTCACATACATGCATGATCAATGCACAACCAATGCATGAACAGCACCCACTTGCACCCACACAAAATGAAGCCCACAACAATCTGAAGGACCATAAACCAGCCCTCCACTTTAAATGTTTTGGAACCCCTGACTTAGAGTAAATATTTAGTACCTCTTAGTCTACCAGAACTTTCTAAACTATTTTTAGAAGCTAAATTTTAAAAACAACACAGTTAAAACCAATCCCCAAAGCCAACTGTAAACCTGTTTTTAAGGACAAAAGGTTACGCAAAATAAAGTAGTCTTGGCCAATTTCAGGAATTTCCATGGGGATGAAATCAGACTGACTTCTTCAGAGGGAGTTCCATAACTTGCTATAGAAAAATAACTGTCCTGTGAATTTATCAGCTTAGGACTTCATTCCACAAGTGGGGGGAAAGCAGAGGGAACCGTCTTACCCTGTTCCCTCCCATTTTTCCCCATCTTCTGGAATGGCCAGCCATCTCACATCCCTTGTGCATCGATGTCTGTCTTTCCCTCCTTTCTTCAGCTTTTCTTGATTTCAGGCTCTGTTTTCACAATCTGTGGAAACAGGGTCACACCAGAAGTGCCCTTACTTCATGTGATAGCTTCCGCGGGACACCATTTCCAAAACTTATGGAAGCTGAGCCCCAGGCATGTAGCCGGGGGGGGGGGGGGGCTTCAGCCCTCCCCGAAATTCTCATGGTGGTCCGCAAGAAGGCCTTACTTGTACATTATTTAAACTGTTATGTTTATTCATATCATGATCTGATCACCATGCTCAATATATTCCATATGCATGGGGGTATTGGGGTAACGATACAAAAGGTTTGCTAGGGCAGACCCTCTTTCACTCAGACTCAGCCCCCCCGAACCAAACTCAGCCCCCCCCCAAAACAAAATCCTGGCTACGGGCCTGCTGAGCCCTAAACCCTAGCCCCTTGATTCCAGACAAATCTGTATAGGAGGATATCATCTTTAGGTATCCTGACCACAAAATATGTAGGGTTTTACAAGTCAACCCAGTACCACCAAAGTTTCTGCAGTTGGTAGAGGATGACTGATATGAAGATCATGGTTTGTGGTTTTTAAACACACAACAGACAACAGTTTGGTAGTCACATTTTTCAGCAGCAGCACCCTCCAAACAGTCTTCAAAGGGAGTTCCACATAGAACACTTTACGGAGATCTAATTGGGAGGTAATTAAGGTATGAACCACAGTGGCAAAATCTGCTTTTTCTTAATTACGCACTGCAGTCTTTTTAAAAAAAAGAAGAAGAAGAAGAAGAAGAAGTCTACAAATCCCTGCCAGATTTCAAGAATAATATTTCTAAGCATTAATTAAACTATCCTCCGGAGCTTTCATGGCAATGCATCAAAATCAAATGGAGAACACATTTACTACTTCTCCCCTCCTGTTCCTTGGAGGCCACTTTCACTTTGTCAAGTAATATAATTAAGAAAGCAAAGGCCTTTGTCTGAGTCCATCAGCACGTTCTTATAAGCTACTTACCAATGTGGTAAAGATGTAATGATAGTATTCCGTCATCATTCCCATTGCTAGAGCCTGAAAAGAAGATCCAGTACACACATTATTAACATTTTATAAGTTACATAACATTGCTTTTGATATTCCTAAGGTTACCCATAACACTGTTTTTAATCACACCTATATGAATAATGGAAAGCTCCCAGAGGAATATGACTCAGAAGAAACTATAGGGCTGGAATCATACTAAAATTAGGCCAAGCAAATCATTCCTTAGCAGTTAAAGAAGATTACTGACTATTAAAGGAATTTATGAACCAAATCTGTTGATAGAAAGATTATTTGTAGACTGTTTAGAGCTGCAAATGTGAAAGAAGCTTATAATGTTTTTGTATTAATGGGAACATTTAAGTTGTCAACCAAAATTCCAAAGGAGGATCATTTCTTTAATTGTGTGTATTATATGTCTTCACTAGAAATGAGTAAGTGAGGGAAATACAATGTTTTTGCAAGAAAATGATATTATTTAATCAAAAAGGCATTAGGTATTGGCAGCTATCTTTGAACACTTGAATTAGCTATAGCAGCACTATGTTTGAGCACCAAAAATCACTTTTCTTAGCATTAATGGTTCGTATCAAAACACTAGGGATACGACTTTAAAAAACACTGTCCAGCCACAAGTGTTTTTTAATCTTTCTAAACAGGATTTTAACTATAGTTATGTATTTCATATTTTTCGTAATAGGTTTTTGATTAATGGGTGAAGCAAATTCTAAAATGGCACTGCTTCTAAACTAGTGGCTTCCTTTGCCCCTTTAAAAAAATTGTCACAAAATCGAACTGATAGGGCTCACCCAAAATATTTCACTGACAGAACAAAACAAAAGTTGATGTTCCCTACTAACCGAAGTAGCCACAAACATATAAATAATTTTTAGCACCAGAGGCGGAAAATCTCACCAGCAGTAACAGTACAATAATGACAATCAAAATAGCCAAATCCCAATCATTCAAGAAAACTCAAATCTGCTGCCCAAGATGGTCATTTAATTTTGTATAAATAGGCCTGTGTGAGCAATGAAAAAATGTTTCAATACTCATTACATTAGTAGGGGGTGCTGGTGATTTGTTTCTAAAGTGTTTCTAAAACATCGTGTCCATTTCGTATTTGCGCATGTTTGGGGGGGGGGCGACTTCCAGGGCTTCTTTCTCACTCAGTTTTAGAGCTATTGGGATTAAACGTGATACAATGGTAGAACATATTTACCACTGTTACTCTCCCAAGTTTCAGAATGTTATACCCATACATTGATCTTTTGGGAATTTCCAAAGGTTTCTTCAAAAAACTTTTTTTAAATAAAAAGAACTACAAGAGCTATGCCCTCTATTTTCTCTACAATTACACAATGGAACCAGGGAATAATCCCCCCCCCAAGTTTAATAACATTTGGGTCATCCACTTAGTTTTAGGAAATTTTTAAACTTTTAGAAATAAAATAACTACTATGGAATAATGGAAGGAAAACCAATTTAAAAATCCATTGTGGGAAATAATCAATGTTTGAAAGCCATAGCTAGCAAGCAGCTAGTCAACCTTTCTAAAATCTTTTAATATTAAGAAAAAGTATTCACTGTCTAATGGGAAAGTGAGAGTGCTGCTTCCACAAGTAATGCTGGGTTGGTGATCACCAGCTGTATTGATTCAGAAGGTGGCAGATGTGGAGATAACAATAAATTATTATAATAAAAATAATAAACAATAAAAATAAATAATGGTCAATGACCATACCCCCTAAAAGAGGTAGTAGTACTAGTAGCACTAGTATTAATATTAAAATGTACAAATTTTCTGAGGTGTGAGGGAGAGGGTTAAGGGGCTACATGTGATTGACCACCACAGATGCAGGCACACAATGTACACAAATAAGTAAACACTCAGCAGCTCGGTAGCCCTCAAAGATTGTCTGAAAATGCAGCAAAAAACATAAAACAGACATAAGGCAAAAGGTGCCTGCCCATTCCCCAAAAGAGTAAGCAAACAGTAAGGAAGCCTTTGCCAGGGCCTGCCTAGCCTACAACGTGCAAAGCTTCTCTCCTTCTCTTTCTCTGATGCAGACTCGAGTCAGCCTCAGTTTAAGCTAAGCTAATCAAGTTTCCTTCTCTTCCTCTCTGACACAGACTTGAGTCAGCTTTAGCAAGCCTGTGGCCTATGCCTGCCTGCCTGCCTGCCTGCAAAGCTAAACTGAACCAGCGCAGAACTTCTTTCTCTTTCCCTGTCTAATTGCAACTGGAGACTGTGGCGTGGTGCTCAGGAATTTAAAGAGCAATGGCCACGGCTCTGCCTCCTCTTCCCTTCTCCCTCAGCCCTGATTAACTGGAAGACATGGCAACTGGTGTTCTGAGGAAACACAAGGTTGAGATCTAAGCAATATTAATAATTCTTAAATTCAGTTTTTTCCCTAGAAGTCTTTTAGCAATGAAATGCACTGCATTTTGTTATCTGCAGAATCAATATGACAACAATTCTTGATGTCTTCAAAGACACTTGCAGAGATTTAACCAAGTTTTTTCTATTTTTCTTGTCATTTTTCTTTCCACAGGGGGGAAAAAACATTCAGAGGGGTAGGTGGAAATCACAGAAGCTACGCAGTGCCTTCTAACTGCTGGCACATGAATGAAAGACACAGACCATTAAACTAACAACATGCTATTACATACAAAATGAGTGGAAATGGAAAAAAATTCAACTAACATTGTGAAATGAAGTTGCTTTCAAAAGTAGGAATGCTGTGTTTTTAAATTAACTAGTATGGTTGCCCTAACACCAGGGAAGAACAAAAATTATCCACAAACATACTCACACACATAATGCCAAAAATATGCTCCTAAGAACAAATTTTATAGCTGCACTTTGAAGTTAGTATTCCTTGGGGGGGGGGGGGGTGTTGGGTGGTGCCTTGCATATGGAAGTAGCTCAGACTACTCTATTTTGTACATCTGGAGCATTATGCAGAACAAGTCTTCTCTATTAAGTAGCAAGATGGGAAAGTGATAAATCAGCAAAGAAAAGCCTTTTACTATGTACAAAATAGAAGAGTTATAAAACAAGAGTTTCATTTTGCTTTAATCCTTCTATACCTCACATTTGTTTTTGCTGACAGGAGTGTTATTAAAAGCCACATTTGCTGTTCACCTGCACTATGTTGGTACACTATAAATAATGCAACTTGGATGATGGACTAGCTTATTGTTCAGGTGACCATGTTGAGTTTTGTTCTTGCTAACACCAACCTTGTAAATATTTTGGAAACCAAATGTTTTTAAGTGCATGGAAAAATCAAAGGAAGTCAGCAAAATTGATTTTACTTTTAAGTTATAATTTTAAAAAAGAAGCTAGGGCTTGGATTCCACATTTTTCCTGCATGAATAGAAGTAACCTCCATTCATGGAAGGAGAGGTATTCATAAAAGGCTCTCTTCTGATGCTATGAAGATTCCTCTTATTAGTTCATCTCTCCTCCCATTTACTGAAGTTCTTTCTACATGCAGAGAAAAGGTATGATCTGTGTGTGACAACAGAGGGTATTAAGCACATCCTTCAGCATTCCCATCACTACTGCTCAGCCAATTGGATGGAGGCTGCCTACTACAAAAGCTTTTATTTTATGCAAACAGATGCAGTAAAAACAAATGAAGTTATGGTTAACCATGGTTAGTCCATCTGAATAGGTGGGAACCTCAGACTCTTCCAGATCAATGAGTTTTGGTTTGTACTTTAAAGTGATGAATCTATTTTAACGGTAGACTTCAGCATTTTGGATGGCGTTTCCTTAAAGTTCAGACTAACCTCCAGAATGGACATATCCCTCCACTATGTTCCAGATGTGATTTCACTCCAGCACTAAAGGGGTATCTTTACTTATTGAGGTATTTTTTTATTTTGTGTCAAAGGGATTGCATAAATAAATGAGAATAAAACTGATAAAATAAAGGGAGCATAAGCAGCCAAATAATTTTAGACCAAAAATGGGCAACAGCGGCTGCATTGTCTATAGCTTTAAATAGTTCTTCCTCTGTGCATGAGGCAGGGAATTGTGGGTAAGCTAAGTTTTATTTATTTATTTATTTGCTTTGCTTGTATACCGCAGTTTCTCAGCCTAACAGGCGACTCAACGCGGTTTACAACAAGAATAAAAATCAACACGATATACAATATAAAACCACAAAAGCATAATATACAATATTAACACAACAGTAGATACAATATTAACACAAAAGTAGATAACACAATACATCTCATAACAAGAATCATGATCCAATTCGTCGTCCGATTTTCCAATTCCTGTAATCCTGTAAGTTATTTGTTCTGCTTCACAATCACACAATGTGGAAACTTCTTCTAGATAGTGCCATTTTGCCAGGTTGTCTTTTGATCTGCCAACTGTTCAGGGACTTCCAGGTTGCCCATTATTGGTTTGCCCCTGGAGGAAGACCCTCTTATTCCAATTGGAATTTCCTAATTTTGCTGCCCACAGGGATATTATTGCTGTTGATGGGGAAATACAGGGTTAAGTCAAAATGAATAGGCCAATATGTATGTTTACTGTAACCTACTGTGGCCTATTCATTTTGACTAACCCTGTATTACATTTGATTCTACTGGGAGGAGGCTGATAGCCATACAGTGGGTGACTTTCAGTGTTCAACCTTATTTCTCTCACAATTGGCATCAACTTCTCATCTCACATTGAGGTGGGGGGCAATGCCAGCTAGCTGTAGCAAGTGTAGGTTTAAGACATCCTGTGATTATTCTACATGTTTCATTTAACGCTACAGTATAGTCACCTGCTTCACATAGACAGATTTATGTCAGATGGGGCAGGCATACACAGCAGCTGGGTAAGACAAGGCCAGGGCTTATGTTCTTATTAATTTATAGTTTGCACCCCATTTGCTATCAGTAAGTTTCTGCAGGATGTTATTGCATGCAGTGTTTTTTGTGCTTGGTGTTCGCAGTGTTTCCTAAATATTAGTGTTCCATTTAAGGTGACACCAAGATATTTAGGATGGGAACAGTGTTCAAGCTCTTGATCTTCCCAGGTAAGCTTCAGTTTCTTGTTGACTTCATGGTTACGTACATGGAAAGCATACACGTTTGTCTTCACAGAGTTAGGCTTCAGGTGGTTATCTTTGTAGTAGCTGGAGAGATCTTTCAGGACTTTAGTAAATTGGCTCTCAACTGTTTCAAAGTCTATTGCTTGTGTTATCAGGTCAAGGTCATTAGCATATATAAAGTAGGGTTGTGCATGGATTTCATTTCCTCAGTTTTCTTCGATACCTTGGGAGCCTGGAACGGTAAGGGCCTTCCGGTACGAAAGAAAGAAGCAAGAAGGAGCCGATCTCGACTCCTCCTCCTTCCCTATTCCCTATTCCCTATTCACTTCCTCTCCTTCAGGATAGACTTCTAAAAGATCATTAATAATAATGATCCCAGCAAACAAAAGGAGAAGCCTACCTCTTCTCTAGAATAGAAAGTAGAAACAGTTCTAAGGAAGCAAAACCAGCAAGCAGAAAGGAGATTGCAGGCAGGGAGGCAAGTGAGGGAATGCTTAAGGTAGTCCAGGGAGGATACAGCTACACTGAGATCCAGGTCATCGCTCTTCCTTCCCTGGGCCTCCTTAAATGTGTTGGAAAGCTACCATTTTGGGAGAGAAGACAGTGTGCACCTGCCTCTCCTCTAGAGTAGAACAGCTTTCAGAAGCAGTAATCCCAGTCTCAATCTCTACAAACAGAAGGGAAAGGATCCAGAAACTTAAGCGTGGTAACTGATGCTTTTTTAATTCCAAGTCTTAATGAATGATATAGAAGGGAAGTTGGCTGGAAATCCAGCCTCTGGGCTGGATAGGGTGTTTTCTTAACTCCGTGGCTGACACCCGGCTTCCTTGAAAGGAAAACAGGAAAGGCTTCCAAGAAGGTTGTTTTCTTAACCTTATTGCAGACAGGGAAGAAAGGAAAGGCTCCCAGAGGGGAGCCTCATAAGTTCCCCATTGCCACTAATGGGTCAAAAACAACTAGGGTTTTTTGGGTGCTGACCAAAAACACCCATTTGGCAGGGCACCCCTTTTTGAGAGGTGCTGGAAAGTGGATATGTGGAGCTTCTGATATCCGGCAAGCAGAAATGGATAGTGATTCAATAGAAATGCACAAGCCTAATATAAAACTCTTTGTGAATGGTGGCTGTGGCTGATCGTTAGTAAATATGTTAAACGAGGTCAGCGCAAGAATGCTGCCTTGAGGTAGACCATTATTTTGCCTCCTCCATCTACTTTTCCTGCCCTGAAACTACACATAGAAGCTGCTGTTTTCTAGGAGGGTCTGGATAGTTTTTGTAAAAGCATAGTCCCGGGTGATATGATGGATTTTATGCAGTTTTTTCCTATGTTGCACTGTGTCATAAGATACTGTAAGGTCCACATAAACTGTTCCCATAATATAACCTTTCGCATAGCCTTCCTCAATATACTTGGGCAAGGTAAGAATTTGAGCTGTACAGTTGTTTCTCTGGTCTGCAGCCTGCTTATGGCATCCTTCCGTACATTTTATACAGATGACATAAAAAGAGATTGGTTGGTAGTTCTTGGCATTGGAGGTTTTCTTTATGAGGTTTTAAAATGGCAATAATCTTAGTTTTCCACCATAGTCTGGGCATCTGTTTATGTACCAAACATTAAATTCAATAAAGATTCAGTAAAGATTAACTTACAGGCACATCCTGATTGGAGGGTCCTAGCACAATCCGTTATTACTTTGATGCTGTACAAAGCATGTAGAATTCCAGTTAACTTTAGGATGCGTTCAGTGAAATAAACAGATTAGTATAAATTAAATTATGATTAAGTAAAGATTCAGTAATCATTCAATAGATACTAATCTGAGGTTCAAAATGCCTTTTATCATCTTTGGTTGATACCACCCAGACCTTGCCTGGATGGAGAAGATTTTACATTTTGACATATTGAAAATATTTTTTCCATTTTAAAATAACTTATCCATTCTACTATGTATCTAATGTAAACTTGAGCATTCATAAATTTTGTTATCCATGGGGGATCCTGGAATCAAACCCCAGTAGATACCAAGAACTACAGCATTTTGTTATATATATTGACTTTCAACCTATGTGAATGATTGTGATCAGGTTGCCAAAATTATTCCCACTTATCACAGGTAGATCTCTAAATCTTGAGATACATTTCAAAGATCCCGAGTTGAATACCTCTATTGAATGACATGAGATGGGTAACTAATCTCTGGTGGACTACAGCCTACCCAGAGATGTACATCCACTGTCACCCCTATAATCTTTTCTATTATCTGATTGCATAATCCTCAAAGGCTTAAAATATGGGGAACTGCAAGTTATATTTTGTTAGTGTTTTTTAATGTTGTTTTTATTGTATGCTCTTGCCTTTTTATGTTGTATCAAATTGGTTTTCTTTTTCAACAAAAAGTGTTGGTTTATTTTAAGTATTTTAAGTAACCCATGGAGCTTTGCTGTGAGGAATTTACAAAAATAACAAGTGACAAAATACATGTATACATTTTAGAGAAATGAAATAAAATATGGAATAAAATATAATAAAAAAATAAACAAAATACATTGTAAGTAGCTCAGGGAGCTTTGTTGTGGGTGGTTTGCAAATATAGCAAATGACATAAATACACACATATATTTGAGAGAAATAAAATAAAGCATATAAAATAAAATATAATAAAAGTAAATAAAATACATTTTTAAAATACTGCCACTTGGAATCGAATGCAGACTACAGTGAGCACGGAACACATTAGAGTACATGGGGAAAAGAACAGAGTGCAAATCACCCAGAGCACACCAACACAGCAGCACTGACCAAGGTTTGGAAGGGCTCTATTTGAATTAAAACATCATTGCACAACAATAATAAGATGTGGACACTGAATCATTCTAGAGAATCATTCTCTCTAGGAATTTCTAGGCCCATTTTTACAAATCAATGATCAAATTCCAGTTGACCAGAGAATCATGTTGGAGGACCTGGAGGAAACATCAAAACTTGACCATAGAATCATGCTGGTGATAATACAAATGCCTAGATAAATGTTCTCTCTCGGAATCTCAAGGTCAGGCATCCTCAAATTGCAGCCCTCCAGCTGTTTGGGCCTCCAACTCCCAGAAGCCCTAACAAGCTGGTTCAATTGTCACGAATTATGGCAGTTGAAGACCCAAACAGCTGGAGGGCCACAGTTTGATGATGCCAGCTCTAGGTCCTCCAGTGTAACTCTGTGGTCAACATCCAACAGATATTGACCATAGAGTCATGTTGGAGAACATAGAGATTCTTCAAATATATTGATCAAATATATGAATAATCAGATCTGTAATAATTAAACCCACACATGTAGAGGGGGGACTATAATTAATTGAAAATTATGAAGCAATTAAAGCATAAGTGTTTCTTATTCTCCTCTAGTTTGCTATTTACCATGGCTTAGTGTTCTATGTTTTCTGACAGTAGTTATGGTTAGTAAAAACTAGACTTTATGATAACTAGGAATCCTTAAGATCTGCATTGTATGGAGGGGTAATATTTAGGAAAAGGATAATTACCTGCTTTAAAATGCCTGCTGCCATCTCATGACTACAGTCAAAGATGACATGGAATTCCTTGCCTCTTTTCATCTCCTTGAGCAAGGGCTTGGCATCCTTTGTGTCAGCTGGTAACTGGCGGATTTTGAGGCGCAGGTTGTATCGTGATGGTGCTTTAATGAGCTCTTGTAATCGAATAAGACCTTTTTCAGATTCAAAAAGAAAGAAAGAAAACATCACTTATAAAATATAAGTAAGTGAAATGGGAATGTGACTTTGAAGAAGCAATTGGCTCATCACAACCTCTGAAAAATAATAAAATAATAAAAATATAAACTTTATCTATATTCCGCCCTATCTCCCGAAGGGGACTCAGGGTGGATTCCAACATACAAAAAGGCAAATTGTCAATGCCTCAATAACACAAACAAATGTTAACAAGCAATCCAAAATAACCCCACATATGAAAGCAACACCAGAACCTAACATCAATAAATTAAACAGAATGTAATCAACAATTTATGTAATTACATAAACTCTCCCCTCCCCCATGTGTCATCTTTTCGATGAACTCGCAATTATATGCACATGAAGATTTATGTTTAAAAATAGCATTCTGACTCTTAGCACATCCTTCCTACTTTGCTAATATTGATAGACATTAAGAAGCCTGAGTTAGGATTACCTTCTGAGATATGGATTGGATAAATCTTCCTTTCTGAGAATGAAAGCATTTTTCATCTAAGAATATGTAGCATTACTCTAATGCACTTACACCAATATGCTACACTAATAGTTTATAATCACACTAATAGTCTAAATGACTAATCTATCAGGTTTACATGAAAATTCAGTTTGTTAGACCAGCATGGAACACCCTCATATAATCTGCACCAATGTTTTGAAGCAGCTTTGCCTCTTTAATCACGTAATTAGAATTGCCTGATTCATTACATCAATTCACTTGTCGTATGCTGCATGGCAGGAGTTGGATTCAGTTGCTTTGATAACACAGAAAGGACCTTTCCATGCCCATTGACCAGCTGAGCATTCACAAGCACAGTCCCCAGAGTAATGTCCTGCAAAATTCCTTCAGCAAATCCAGACCCACTCACAAGGAACCTTGGAAACTGAGCTTTATTTGCCCTAAGTTACTACAGCTCAGCAAAGTCACTAATGAAGCTCTCATGTGAAAATGCTAGCTTTCTACCCCTGCCCAACCCTTGCTCACTCTCCTGGGTGTAGTACAAATCAGTCAGAGGGTGTTCTCATTCAACTTATCAGCCATTTTCTCACGAGAAACTCCCAGGTGTCCAGGTGTTATTTTTCTCCCCTCCCTGGCACTTCCCTCTGGCCTCGACTTGGTAGCATCCACAAGTTAGATTCTGACCCTCTTGTAGCTTGCATGGACCCATGGGATGGAGATTTCCCTTGAGAGTTTAAAGTGTTCTGTCTCGGTGTTAACCTGTGAGTTTCATGACTCAGTGAGAACTACAACCTGAATCACCCCAGTACTGGTCAATAAACATGATGTAAAAATAGCTTTTGCACATCTAGAAGTGTAAAATATGCTGATAACCATAGGACATACAAACTTCATAACCTTATACATAGCATAGAATCATAGAATCATAGAGTTGGAAGAGACCTAGTGGACCATCCAGTCCAACCCCTGCAAAAAATCAGGAATATGACATTCGAAACACCCCCGATAGATGGCCATCCAACCTCTGTTTAAAAGCTTCCAAAGAGGGAGCCTCCACCACACTCCGGGGCAGAGAGTTCCACTGCTGAACAGCTCTCACAGTCAGGAAGTTCTTCCTCGTGTTCATATGGAATCTCCTCTCTTGTAGTTTGAAGCCATTGTTTCATGTCCTAGTCTCCAGGGAAGCAGAAAACAAGCTTGCTCCCTCCTCCCTGTGGCTTCCTCTCACATATTTATACATGGCTATCATATCTCCTCTCAGCCTTCTCTTCTTCAAGCTAAACATGCCCAGCTCCTTAAGCCACTCCTCATAGGACTTGTTCTCCAGACCCTGGATCATTTTAGTCGCCCTCCTCTGGACACATTCCAGCTTGTCAATATCTCTCTTGAATTGTGGTGCCCAGAATTGGACACAATATTCCAGGTGTGGTCTAACCAAGGTGGAATAGAGGGGTAGCATTACTTCCCTGGATCTAGACACTGTGCTCCTATTGATGCAGGCCAAAATCCCATTGGCTTTTTTTTTGCCGCCACATCACATTGTTGGCTCATGTTTAACTTGTTGTCCACGAGGACTCCAAGATCTTTTTCACACGTACTGCTCTCAAGCCAGGCGTTCCCCATTCAGAATCTTTGCATTTCATTTTTTCTGCCTAAATGGAGTATCTTGCATTTGTCCCTGTTGAACTTCATTTTGTTAGTTTTGGCCCATCTCTCTAATCTGTCAAGATCGTTTTGAATCCTGCTCCTGTCCTCTGGACTATTGGCTATCCCTCCCAATTTGGTGTCGTCTGCAAACTTGATGATCATTCCTTCTAGCCCTTCATCTAAGTCATTAATAAAGATGTTGAACAGGACCGGGCCCAGGACGGAACCCTGCGGCACTCCGCTCGTCACTTCTTTCCAGGATGAAGAGGAAGCTTTGGGGAGAATCACCCTCTGGGTTCATCCATTTAACCAATTACAGATCCACCTAATCGTAGTTTTGCCTAGCCCACATTGGACTAGTTTCCTTGCCAGAAGGTCATGGGGGACCTTGTCGAAGGCCTTACTGAAATCCAGGTACACTACATCCATGGCATTCCTCGCATCTACCCAGCTTGTAACTCTATCGAAAAAAGTGATCAGATTAATCTGGCATGACTTGTTTTGGATAAATCCATGTTGACTATTAGCGATGACCATATTTGTTTCTAAGTGTTTGCAGACTAGCATAGTCTGCAAACAATCCTTAACAATCTTTTCCAGAATCTTGCCTGGCATCGGGGTGATATTGTTCAGTCAGAAGACTGACCTACTATCAATAAGAAGACTGGAAGTTAACAATATACAGTACAGGAGTTGCTATTTGTCCTTCACTAAAACCTCTTCAGAGGAGATACATAAGCACTTCATTTAAAATAATGTTTTATAAGAACTTCTCAAAATTCTCAACATTTGTCATATACATGATGAAAGAACTTAAGATGTCAAAAAGTGATACATTTGTCCACCTGGAACTTCAGTTTAAGTTCTCAACTCTGGGAATCCTACATATTCATCTACTTTAATGCTGAATAAGCACTGACTTTTTTATTTTCCATGAGTAAATCCTCATATTTCACTCATAAATTGAAGCTAGGCAAAACAAGATTCTCTCTGTACAAATATTTTCTTACCTGAGATATAAAGTTTTAACATAGTCAATGGGAGAAGAGAACTAAGCTGACAGATTTTCTCTATTTCTATTTCTCACCAGGGATATAATGCTTGTATTTTTTCTAATCTGGTAAAAGAAAGGGATATCCCAATGGCTGAGATGTATTTAGAAACTATTAATAGGTTTTCCCCATGTCAGGCCACTATTCTTGGGGGAGAGGAACCATTTGTACAGAACATTTTTGCATTGAAAGGCAACACTGTGCCATAAACTGTTTTCGGGGGGGGGGGAGTGGGGGGGAGTTCTGTGCAAAATCCACATGTTTTGCACAAACTTTTTTTTTTTTGCTTAAATGTTCTGAAGTTTAAAAAAATTAGAAAACGTACAAAATTATAGTTTGACCCTTTAGGAATCAAACACTTGAAAATGTTCATCTCTAAATGAAGAATTGCATAAGTGAAAATTTATTTCCCTTCTGTTTTTTCTCCTTTTCCTTAAAGTCTCTGAGGCAGTCTCAGCACTTACATGGGATCCCATGTACTACTACTGGTAGAAGTCATAGAACCACCTCATCATCTCACGAGATTTCACCTATGTGAGCTTAAGCTTTCTTGAAGCCCACACTGCTTTTATCCCAGAACGCCAGCCCACTATACTTGCTTAATCCCAAGAATCCATTCACTCACACATATTCTCAAAACTGAGGAAACAATGGCTTCAATTGTAATACGATTGTAATTCTACAGATAATAAATTCCATCTCTACATTATATTTTCTAACTCCAGAAGGTATAAGAATATATTCATCATTCATTTACAGCAATAATGCAGTTAAAAGCTAAGGATGGAGGGGTAAGAGGCAATTGGCTGGGGAGAGAGGGAACCAGATATTTTTTTCATACTGTACATTATAGTCATTTAGTCAGAAACATAGCATTCAGTCAAATCCTTCCTTGACAAAATATTTTTTTTAAAAGACATTAAAGACCCTAGGGTAGAAATTCCCTTGAAAATTAAGATGGCATTTTAACTACACTGAACAAGAGGTTGTAAAATATCATTTTCAATCCCCTGGGAGAACTAAATGGCTGCAACTTTTAGAAAAAACACAACATATGGAAAATAGCATTCATCTTTGTAACATTCATTTTGATTCTTGATCTTTTTAAAAAGTCATAGCTGCAGAAGAGAAGGGATCCCTTTTGTTGTTATTGTTTCCTTAACTTTTTTTGACCTTTTAAACAAATTCCCCCTCCTTGTTTTTAGATGGGACTCTGCTTGGAGTCTTACAGCTCAACAGCTAGAAAAATGTCTGAGGAGTTCCTCTTTTCAGAAGTGGCCATCAATTCATGTTTAAAGAGAAATAGGAGGAGTGGTTTGCAAGCACTCCAGCTGGCAACTTCTTCTAAAGAGATCAATCACATCACCTCCTCTTCATGCTCCACTTCCACCAGCCCTGAGAAACAAGCATCCCAAATTTGCTCGAAATACTCAGGTCTCCTGT
The DNA here is from genome assembly GCF_037176765.1 of Anolis sagrei. NCBI lineage: Eukaryota > Metazoa > Chordata > Lepidosauria > Squamata > Anolidae > Anolis > Anolis sagrei. Next base: position 98,101,577 of record NC_090021.1, read on the forward strand.
TCAGCAACCTTACATGCTACTGCCACGCCACCTGGCTAATCTGTCAAACTATTTATCATTCCCATTAATTCAGTTTGGGAATATTTCACTTTTAACAACAGCCTGTAAATATGGTGACATTTTTCAGTTCAGCTAAAAGCTGTTTCTGCATCGCCAGTTCAGTAAAACCCTTACATTTGTCCCTGTACAAAAGCAATACTTCTCACACCAAAAGATCATTCTTTATCTATTGTGTCCGTATGTAAGAGAGAGGGATAGAGGGAGAATGAAAAACCAACACAACTATTTAATGGTTACAGCAAAACTTTTCAGATTCTAGCTGCTTCAATTGTTCAGAATAAAAATGAGCTGTAAGAATACAGAGGATTGAATGTTCCAAAGTTTACAAGTTAACATCTAGGTTAAAGTTATATTAAGAGTGTCTATCTATAAACCCAAAAATTTCCACTTTTTCAGCAGTTCTTTCCAAAAACTGGCAATTCAAAAAGTTTATGATGGTCTGAGGTCCCATCCACACCAGGCACTATAATCCAGCTGGAAGCTGGCTACAAAACACGAATTTCCAATGCAACCTCCAACCAGCATCTAGCCAGAATCCATGCACTAAAAAAACTTACTGGAAATTCCTAATCATGCTATATAATGTGCTGAATTTGATCACTGTATAAACAGTATGGGGCTTCAAAATGGAAGAAGCATTCTGAGTGCTTGTCAGGATAGGGTTAAAGCTGCAGGAATCACAGATAGAACCCGGATAAACAGCTCAAAGGTAAAAATCCTATCCTGGCAAGGAAAGGGCAGCATTCCAATGGAAATGCTAAATTGCACTCCATTTTCTGGCTCTCCTGTAGACAAACTTCTTTTTTTGACCAGTACTTTTGTTGAGGAGTCAAGAAATAAAATCACTCCAGTGCTTGGATAGATCTGAATTATTGTAGCTTTGCGGACTTTATGGGAGCTTGTACCTGGGTCCCAGGGTGACTGTGTAGACACTCTGTAGTGAACTGGATTGTTTTGACCCACATCCTGAATCATAGTAAATAGCAGTGTGGATGGGCCCTGAGCTGAAAAATCTACTCACCAATTGTTCCAGCTACTTGGTTAATACTGAAGGTTGTTTTTCTTACATACTGCAGACAGCATTCTGTATATCTGCACTTAATCACATACATAAGATTGCTGGACCAGAATATGATTTTTAATAGAGTAGGTCTTGGCAGACACTTAATATCATCTTAGAAACATATAACTGATGCAGCACTTGAAATCCCAAGGGTGTGATCCACATTTTCTGACTAGGACTCTCAGAAAAGTTCTTACAGCAATCTCCATAGATTTAGTGGCTGGCAGAAAGTTGCAGCGCAAGACCTGTTGATGCCACTTCTTTGCTCATTACTCTGTGATTGCTGGGGTGTTCTACATCAAGACTGGGCAAAGTGCAGCCTTCAGACTGCATATATTTTTGGTATCCTGTAAATGCAGCCCATGAAATCCTTAGAAACCCTTTGCCCCATTTATTTATTTCAGGTCAATTTTGGGCAACTTTATGTTCAAAACCCAATACAGAACATTTTGCTTCCCAAACTCCACACATTCTCCAAACTTCTGCCTTCAACAAAAGAAAAAAAAATTCCAAATGACAGTCAGAACTAATATTGCAATAGGACTACCTATCAGCGTGAGACTTGGGGAAATAGCATCAACCCTCTAAGTCGTTTCCCACCTCAGTTTATAATTTGGGAAGAGGTGTGGCATTGATCTATTTATTTTAAAAGAAGATTGCTACATCATAATCTTGTAAAATTCACTGATGCCAACTATATCCAATATTTGGAAGGAGAAGCAGCTGCAACCTTGTCTTAGTGTAAAAAAATTGCAATTATTTTCATGCTTAGATACTGCCTGTGTTTTCATTAATTTTTGCTATCTTTGACATTTTAGTATACTAGGCTGTGAAAATGAAGAGATAAAGAGTAATGGCTAGCTATAAGCAATACTAATTGGGTATTAACTGCATGCTATGTATCAGCTAGCAAAAAAAAAAGGTTGTTTACAGCCATTCATTAGGCAGCAATGTTTGAAATATTCACAAACCCTCAGAAGCAGAAAAGATTATCCCTGGAAATGTGGGCATCACAGCAACTCTCTTTTTCAACATCTTCCATTTATAAATAGAATTTTTAAAGTGCTTTTCAGAAAATATCTAATATTGTAGGCAAATGTAATGAGGAGGGAGTTGATGCATTTCAAGGCTCCTGACAATCAGATGAAAGCCAGCAAAGAAAAAAAAAAACCAAAGGGAAAGGTACTACATAAAAGAAAGAAGAAAAGAATATGCATAAAGCATGAGTACATAGTCTTATACATCATCAACCCATTGGTCCATCTAGTTCAGCACAGTCTATATTTGTTGGCATTAGCTTTCTAAGATTTCAAAAGAAGTTATTTCCCAACTCTGCTTGGAGATAGCTGGGAATAACCTTGAGTCGTTATGCATGCACAACACACTGAACAATGAATTAAAAATCTTTGTCAGTACGCCATTAGAGTAAAGCATAGAACTTGCATACTTTCATAGGAATAAGATCATGAGAATGTGCATTACATAGAGGGCAAGGGCACAGGTTGTCAAGAAAGAGTGAAAATGAAAGTGCTTTGATAAAAGACACAACAAGCACTCTGCAGAAAGGTTCATGACTCTGCTATGATCCTAATCTTTTTATTCAAAAAAGCTTTAAAGTTCAAGTCCTTCAAAGCAAGGTAAGAATCATTTGCATCAGATAGCTGGCCTCACATAGTCATATGTACTGATGGATCCATGCAGAAGCTGAGCTACCTTGTTGCCTTGTCGATGTTGCAACAGTAGTATTTATTTATACCCAACCTTTCCCCCAGTTTGAAACAATTTGAAGGCAGGTCACAAGAAATTAAAAATAGTTTAAAATCCACAAATAAAAGCATTTTAAGAAAAGTTTACAAGTGATAAACTACATAAAAATTAAAACTAAAACAAACTAGACCTGTTGAAACAAAACAATTTTCATCTGTTTGTGGAAAATGAACAGGGAGGGTGCCAGAGACTAGGAGGAGCAACTTTTCTTTAAAAAACAAAACAAAAACAAAACAGATATACAAGTGAATGGATGAAATTTCATTGTTATGGTCACAGACTAAGAGTTTAAAAATTTCAAAAAGTGTGAACATTAAGACCAAAAATTCACAATATTAAAAGCATAAAGTCAATAACATGGAGTCAATATACATGGCTTCATATGTGATGCTTATAAAATCTGTGGGTATATGTAATAACTTTATATGCGAAAAGGATGGTGAGATAGAGGATATGTAGGGCTCTTCCAGACAAGCCAAAAATCCAAGATTTTAAATCCCACTTTCTCTTGGAATGGAGGCTACACAGCTGGCCTAAATCCCATACTTTTATGGGGGGAGAGGTCCAGATACTCACTGCTGCTGATCCAGGATCCTCAGGGGTGTCATGGACACTGCCAACCTCCCCCTCCCTGCCCTCCATTTTCCCTTGCACTTACCAGAAGAAAGCCCCATTTGAAATCTGCAAGCTTCTTCCCTCACTCCCCCCACCTCCTTAGAAGAGCCAAAGGAGGGCCTTGGGTAGGAGAGGGGAGATTTCTCCTCCAAGGTCCCTTGTTGGCTGCTCCAGGAAGAGGGTTAAAGGCCAGGCCAGTAGTGGAGGAAGTCTCTGGTAAGTTGAGTGGGGAATGGGAGCCAGGGAAGGAATCCAGGGAGTGGAACAAAACATGTGTTTTCCATGCCTGCGGGAATACACAGACATGGAAAGGTGTGTGTTTCTCAAGAAGGGCACCTTTTCAACATGTGTTTTACAGCCTTTAACCCAATTCCTTCTGATTCCTCCCACATATTGACTAAATGACATTTATTCACCCAACCTTTTGACCTGATTTAACCTGGAATATAATGCATGTGTAGAAGAGCCCAGGGGGAGATCAGACTGGTTTTAAGGGAGAATATATGTTTTCAAGTAATCTGGACCTGAGACATATTGGGCTTTAAAGGAACTTTGAATTGTGCTACAAAATGGACTGGCAGCCAGTAGAACTGCTGCACCATGGTAGTTGTATGCTCCCTCTAGCTCCTTAACAATATGACTGCAATTTCCTGGACCAGCTGAAATTTGTGGGCACTCTTCAAAGGCAACCTGATGTAGAGGATGTTAGAGTAATTCAAGGTGTATGTTACTGTGGCCAGATTTCATGTCTTGGTAGTCTTCTTGTTTCTGGGAAATCCTAGTACATTGATTTCTCATCATGTTGATGCTGACTTCTCTGTTTTGTTTGGTTTCTCTGGCAATCACCAGCAAAACAGAATGTGTGCATGATGCCACTTCCCACTTTCCCCATCACATATGGGCATCGGGGCAAAGCGCCTTAGCACCCTGTCCCTTCTCTTATCAGACAGGGGAGACTGTCAGACAGGGGAGATTGCTGCATTGCTGTTTTCCCCATTCAATGGGGAAAAGCTGCAAACAGCGGGTAGCTCCATCAGAGCTATCCAAAACTTGATTCATTTACCATGTTTGGTGAGGAAGCATCTTGGGACACTTCCTTAACACTTCGGCCATCAATGGGGCAGGGCCACAACCTGTGTCATGTGATGCAGGTCAGCAGGATCTGCAGCCAAATAGGAGAAAAGGGGCCAAAAACCCCTTGTATGGTGAGGTGGTATGTTTCTATTTTTAAAGTGAATTTCTGCATACAGACATTTCAGGTGTGTTATTTTTGTTGTTGTATATCTTCAAGCAGTTTCTGACTTATGGAAATCCTAAAATAAAACTATGGGATTTTGCAATATGGATTCTCCCAGTTCGGCTTGGTTTTACTGGCATGTTAATCTATTAATTTTTTGTTAAATTTCAGTGATGATAATGTACAATGTTTTAAAATTATTTTATTGTGAATTGTAAATTTTATGGTATTTATGCTGTTAGCATCCTCTGATGCTCATGTTAGGCCGCGCTGAGTTCCCCTTGTGGGGAGAAGGGCAGGATATAAATATATGAAATAAATAAATAAATAAAACTATCACAATCTTTTCTTGGCAAGATTTTTAAAGAGGGATTTGCTTTTGATTTCTTCTGAGGCTGAGATCACCCAGTGAGTTTCTGTAAGTGGAAATTTTAACCCTGTTCTTCAGAGTCATGTTGACTTCAAGATTTCACAGCTGAAAACATCAGTGCCAAGATGGCAAAAGTTACTAATGACAAATAAGGCACAAGATAGGAGTTGGTTTTGCCTAACCTACTGAGAAGGGTAAGATACCACTCCCTCTTCTCCTCTTTCCCCTGCTGAGTAAATTAAAAATAACCTAGATGGAAAGTGGAAAGAGGAATATTTTAAATCAGCTGTAATAGTGGATTAACTGTCCTTGCTTTAGTTGGATGGCATGTAAGTCATTCAAATAGAGTTGAGAATAACAGAAACCCATTGCTTGAAGTGGAAAGCTTCAATCTTTTGTGGAGGGATGGAACAGATGATCACAATGCTAATATCACCTCACTAGTGCCAACAAATCTCTCTAGCTCTACTGGGGATGGAGGATGGAGGAGAATAGAATGGTTGAGGTCCAGGAAGCTCTAGTCATTCTTGATGTTGCTATTGTTATGTTGTTGTTTCTGATCTCAGTGTTCTTGTTCATTAATCACACTGAGAACAGAGGAACAGTCAATAATAATATAAGAGTTTAGTCAGAAGAACTGTTTATTATTACAGGTGAAAGAAAGGAGTTTAGTGTATATATATATATATATATATATATATATATATATATATATATAAAACTTAAAAGTCCCATATTTGTTTCTTTCTGACAATTGGGCTAGTATGTACTGAGCTACAAAATTATGGGACTGGAAAATCAGATTTGCCCGATTCCATGCAAATCGAATCTATCAGAATCTACTTAAGATTTTTCATCTCTTACAATGAAGTTTCAAATCACATGGTTTCATCTACACTGTAATGCTGTAATTTTGTTTCTGTTGGCTAAATAGATAGATACTATATAGACAGTAATTATGTTCTGCTAGTTTAGTTACAACATTGTGATGATATGGACTAGTTGGTACATCATGAAGATAACACCATAGGTTACTACACTGGGTGACACCAACAGTAATGGCACTACTTGTTGTATGTCAACCTGTTCAGCCTGTGATTAAGCCTGATGGTCAAGTTGTTTTGCATGATGGGAATGAGAATGATGTTCATGTTCAAGCTGATTTCCCTGATGGGGATGGTGTCCATGTAGATGTTCCTGAAGGGAATGGGGATGATGGTGTGTTTCCTGGGCCTGAGTTTGGCTTATCTGAATGTAACCCTATCTGAATGTAGATGACTGTGAAATAGCCAGATTCATCTATATTTGGTACAGATTCCAAACTCTCTGGTTGTGGTTAAACACCCCATAATCCCTACAATCAAATGGGTTTCCTTAATATATACTTGCCAATAATAACAGAGCTTCAAAGGAGAATTATTCTGAAACTTATGTCTGGATAGAGAAGCCATTGGGAAAAGGAGAATTCACTATCTCCACTATGAACCACTATTTAGATTTTAAAACCAAGAACCTGGTGCTGTATTTCTTTCAATATATGAGTAGATAGCAAACAGATGTCAGCTTTGTAAGGACGTTAAGTTACACATCAAGTCACCTTTTAACAAATATTTACAGGTGTATGTGGTTTTGTATGCTTTCAGGTCATTACTGAAATAAGACAGCCATAAGACTGTTGCTGTTGTATCATGATGTTTTCTTAGCAAGATTTATTCAGAGGTGGAATGCCATTGCCTTCCTCTCAGGCTAAAAGAGTGTGACTTGCTGAACTTTCCCATTGGGCTTCCAATTCCAAGTGGGAATTCTAATGCTGATGTTCTAGAGTAATAGTTCCACAATCAAACCAATACACTGTGTCTCAATTGTCTATGTACAGGCATTATAATTTTGTGCTTCACTTTCTCTTTGTGCTCTAACAGTGAAAAAAAAATCCTCAGCCACTTCTTTCTAGAAAAATGAGGCATTCAACAAACTCTCATCAGTAACATTCCAAGCTCTGACATAGCGTGAGTCATTGGACATAGTACTGAGTTCTTAAATGGTACAGATTTTTTAAACCTCATTATTTCATGCATAACCTCAATGTACATGTTTCTGTGGAGATACTACAACAAAAATAGGCCTTGACAGCAAAATATATGAGGGTTGTTAACGGAATACATGGTGTGAAAACTGTTCTCTAAACTGCAAAATATGGGGGATTAGGATTTATTTCTATGCAGCTGAAATGAAACAGAATCCCAATGAGAACATTCACAAGCCTATAAGTTGATGGAGGGGAAAAAGTGGTCTCCAAAATGGTGTATATCCATGTGAAGAATTGCTTAATGCATTTAGGGATATAGCTGATGGAAGAAGCCAAATGTCATCTGTTACTCTGACTACAAAAAACCAATCTCTTGAGATCTCTGTTTCCACATAAAATAAACCTATCTCAGCTAAACTACAGGTTAAGTTATAGGTACAGGCAACTGAATATTGTATAAAAATATGAAGAATGCCAGAAGTTGTGATCTGGATTGTCTAGTGACATGCTAAAAATGTTTGATTTATTAAGTTGGTTTTTTTATTATTTAAAAAGTGCTTTACATTTTTTGATTTGTTTCATTCTAGAACAGTCTTAAAAGGCAGATGATTGAATAGACATCTTTCTGAGCATGCTTGCAAAAAGACATACCTACGCTGTTTTATGCCATTACTTCATTTATTCCCTACCTTTCCACAAAACCTGGGATTCAGGGTGGCTTGCAAAGCACAGACGCTTGCAAAAAAAATACATGCAGCTGAAAAAGTAGAAAAGATGATAATTGTTATTGTTTATTCATTCAGTCACTTCTGACTCTTCATGACCTCATGGACCAGCCCGCACCAGAGTGCCCTCTCGGTTGCCACCCCCAGCTCCTTCAAGGTCAAGCCAGTCACTTCATGGATACCATCCATCTCTTGGTCGTCCCCAGCATCATTATCTTCTCCAAGCTTTCCTGCCTTCTCATTATGTGGCCAAACTACTTCATCTTTGATTAAAGTATTTTAATGACATGGTGATGGTTAGGGCATTTTGAAATTGACAATATAATTTTCAAAAGCAAAACCAAAGGGGGAGGGTTAACTATTCAATAATGGGATATACTGCCTGGGAGTTTGTCGGAGTTTCCTTCTTTCAAAACTTTGAACAGAGGCTGGATGGCCATCTGTTGTGGATGCTTTGATTGTGTGCTCCTAGATGACAAGGACTAGATTTAGTTGTGCATTTTTTCCCAGCTCTCTGATTCTGTGACTGTACACTAAAAAGTTCTTCTTGTAAACAATCAATTCTTTAAAAAAAGTTTAGCACTGGTCTAATTGAATACTATACCTCCTGGTGACATTGCTTCTTGTGGGGTCAACAAGGGCATCCTCCTATGAGATCAGGAAAAGCAATGTTGCCAGCAAGTCTCTGTAACCAGCAGTGGTAACAAGCCCAATGTGCCCTTGTCAGCCAGCTAGACACCCAAAAGTCTCCAAGGATGCTCCCAGTCTGCATTGGGACAGATTGGGAGCAATTTATCCCAGAATACCTGGGTAAGTGCAGATTCAACTTTTGTTGTTTCATCAATGAGTACCTTGGATAGTGACAGACAGGTAGAGAAGGAGGGCAGATGCGTACACACACACATATACGTGTGTGTGTGTGCGCATCAAAAACACAAAAGATATTATAGGGATGGGAGCTCTTCTTCATATTTAGTAATCCTTGGAGCCCCATGTTCTCTAATAGAAATGTTATTGAGAATCTTGATATCCTCTCAGGCTGCTTTGGCAGAATATGACCTTACAGACACTTTGGTCCTAAATCAAATGGATGTTTAAAAGTAATAACCGGTACTTTCGATTCTGCAGACTGGTGTTCAGTGAAGCTGTTGTAACAAGGAATTGGTATGTCCCTCAACAACAATGTGGCTGCACAAATCTGGACCAATGCAAGTGTCCAAAAAAACGTTTCAAAAGAAGTCCCACATATGACACATTACTGTTATCCAAAGCAACAATCAAACCCCCGGTGTTTCCTTTATTATCAAAGAAGGAACTGTAACAATTTTTTCAACAGGATTAGCTTCTTGTTATTTATTTCCAGACCAACCTCTCTCTTCCTTCAGATTGTCAACAAACTTTAGATTATTTATGAAGATAAAAAGAGAAGAATGTTTAAACATAATTTAAATTAATGTTCATAATCATGAACTAATATTAATACAGAGAGGTTAAAGCCATCAGGTCAAAATATAAATTACCCCTGCATTTTATCATTGAGGAACAAATACAGTTAAGCAATCCTAAACTAATAAAAGAATAGCTTTTCATTAAAGAAAACATGGGGTAGTAATTAGTTTTAGTACATAATTACTAATTGTGTGTGTTATTGGAGATACTGTATAGGTTGTTTAAAATATCATGCGCTGAGAGGGTACATAGCAATGTGACACCATCCAGAATCAATATCCTCAAACCCCACAAAAATGGATTGGAAAGTGCTATATACTAATACAATATTTTACCTGTTCATTTTTTGAATGCTAAAGTCAGCTAGAGGAAGCAGAATTAATGGTTTTGTAAACAAAGGTATCTCTTGAAGCTACTTCTCATTCAATTTGAAAAAATGTTTGTTTCTCATTTTTATTTCAGAGTATGCCATGCCTATTATAATTCCTATTTTTGTAACTATCCTGCACTAGGCTATCTCGCATGAAGTGTAGGGAGGCAAAAGTAACTATTATGTTTTTCCTTCACTTGTATACACTAATGGTTCCCAACCTGTGGGTCCCCAGGTGCTTTGGCCTATAGCTCTCAGAAATCCAGTCAGGTTACCAGCTGTTAGGATTTCTGGGAATTGAAGGCCAAAACATCTGGGGCTCAACAGGTTAAGAACCACTGCTATACACACTCAAGGGAGGCTGCAACTTAATATCTTCCTGAAATCTGCATTATAATTGTTAGGCAAACAAAGTAAACCCTGCACTTTGCAGTTTTATGGATTGCTCACATGCTTCCCATCCACACTACAGAACTATAGTAGTTTGATACCACTTTTTGGTATGAAATTGCCAGTTTCGTAACTGGCAAGCTCTATTCTATAGACTTCTGGGATTGGGAGTTTGTTATGGCATCAGGGCTTTCTGACAAATGAGAATAAATATCTCAGAAAACTAATTGGTTCTTTCATAAAAACATGGGGAAAGTTTATTAAAGGTGCAAAAGTTTACTTTACTTACAAAATAAGTACCACACAATTTCTGGTTTGAAATAACACATTCAAACCAGAACATTTCTTTTCAAATTTTGTTAGTGTTATTTATATAACCACACAAAATAGTAAGGGCACATTTGTTGTGTATAGTAACAGGAATCACATGGAACATCAATCTGGTTATTTTCCAAAAATTACTGGCACCAAGACTATTTTTTTTACTGGCCATGATATCCAAGGACCATCTGAGCTGACACCAGCTCAAATGAAGCCATAATAAATTCAGCCCTTTCCCAGCTTAGGTGTTGTGGGAATTATTTGGAACTACCCTAACCCTGGATCTACTTAGTACTCATGCCAAGATACAGGAAATCTGGCTCTGGTACAACATATTTCCTCTTCTTCCTGTCTGCACCTCTCTTCCATTTTTAATTTTTGCAACAGTTATCTACCAGCAAAGTGATTTTGCTGACAGATGGCTGGCAGATTGGTCTGTGGGCAAATCTCTGAACTCAATGTCCAAGGCAGATTTCTGCTCTCAAAAGAATTGTTGTAGTTGTGGTTGTTAAATACCATCAATTTGGCATCAACTTATACTGACCCTATCAATGAAAAACCTGGTAATGAAAATATCTGTGCAATTTCACAGCCTTGGGATGCATCTTCCTTATCTGAAACTATTAATCTGTAATGCAGTTTTCTTTTCTTTTTTCCTACTCCCTTCTTTCCATGCAATATTGTCTTTTCCATGAATTATTGTCTTTTTTAGGGAATCATGTCTTCTCATACATACAAAACACTAGAGCTTCCCATTTATTTATTTTGGTTTCTACGGAGTATTCAGAATTGATTTTCTCTTGACCCTTTTATTTGTCTTTTTGGTAAACCATTATCTCCTTCGAAGTTTCCTCCTGTACCATATTTCAAATGGGTTGATTTTTTCCCTCCTTTTAGCTTTCTTCACATCCAAATCTAGAATTCAGAAATATTATGGCAAGGGCGACTCTCACTTTGGTATTTAATGTTACTGCTTTACATTTAAGAATATTATCTAGTTTCATCAAGTCCTAGTCTCCTGGTTTGATACAATCTTTTTAACTGTAGTATATAATTTTGAAGCACATGACTCCTGAAACCAGTCTCTTCTAACTTTTGCTTTGTCTTAGAGACATAAAAAGATTCTTTATGATGCTTCAATCTTTCACCTAGAGCCTCTACAGATGCTAATGAGGATGCAACGTCTGCTTAGAGCACTATATTTCCATATGTCACTAGATGCCACTGAACTATGTTCCAAAAAATAGTTGCAAGTAATAGTTTATGCAAATTGAGAGGGAAGATATCATTATCCTTGCCACCCACAAAGGATCCATCTTCAAAATACTCCTTATAACAGTACTGAGAAGATTAGCTCATGTTGTTGGGGTTTTTTAATCCAGGGAGAAAGCTATATGTCACGTTGCTCTTATCTGTTTGTGTTTTAAAGACCTCAGGTGAATACAATAAGTGGCCAAGGACATTATTACATACGTCTCCTAAAATAGATTCTCCTGTGGTAAACTCAACTTGACTGAGATGGGATCGTACCTGACTAGCTCCTCATCTTACTGTACAAATCCTTTCTGAATGTGCTTTGAAAATGTTGACTTTACTGTACAATAGGAACATGACTCCTAATCTATACTGTCTCCAACTTCATTCATGCCCCTTTTCAGTTTTTTAAATATTGGAACTGCACAACTTTGATAGTTCACAGATACAAAGCTGTACACACTGCTGAACTCTTCTATTTTCAGTTTCAATACTCCAGTGATACACATCGGAAGTCTTTAAGAAGAAAAAAACCAAGATTTTTACAATGTAAATACTTTTGGTATTGTGTATATTCAGCAATTGGAAGATGTACTTTAAAAATGCACATGCACATGTGGGAAGTTCTTGTAAAATGTTCTTGCCTTGAAAGAAAATGAATTGTTCAATTAACAGGGAGTGCCTTGTTGCTGACCAAGATCATGACAGTCACTTCACTTTATTTTTTAAAGTAGAAAAAGGAAGTGATCGGGACAATTTGGGAGGGGAGAAGGGTTCCATTTTTCCTTTGTGGCTGGGAAGGACAGCCCACAACAAGTGGCTAAGGCAGATTTCTCTTATTGCATTTTCTAAAACTGATTGAAAGTGTTTTCAGAAGTCAAAAGACAGAAAGAAATCATGGCCATTTAATACAACTTTGACATGTCTTAAAGCTTGATTTGGGATGAGATTAGAATGATGCAGTAAAAAAGTGTTTTTATTCATGTGTAGAGAGCCTCCAATGTGGCTTGCAGACTTGTATGATAATGTCCCAGGTCTTGTCATTTGCATGTCTTTAAGTAAAAGAGAAAGGCTTGGTTAAAAACCATGGATCTTTTGCAAGTGTCAGTCAGGAATGGTAGGGTATCTCACAACACAATTCTTCATATACCTGTTTAAATTTCTCAGTAAAAAATAAGTGTAATCTTTATAAGGAAATAAAGTTGACAGCTGAAGCAAATGGAAATGCTTTACCAAGCAGAGAGTTGTGGAATTATTTAGATATGATTCTGTAGGTGCCCTTCTAAACTGCCTCAAAACCCAAGAGGACCCCCCCCCTCCCGATGTGACATTTTTGTGTGCCAGGAGTGCTCTCCAGGAGGGCCTGTGCTGCCAGAAGGCCCTTCAGGTAAGCTTTTGAGGGGAAAATGGGGGGCTGGGCAGAGAAGTGGGCAACATCCTACTCCTTTAGGTTCCAGGAGCCTGAAGAAATTAGATGGCTGTGGAGATTGACTCCTGGGACTTCAGAAGCAGTTCTGGGAGTCAATCCCCACAGTCCTGGGACCTGTAAAGATCTGGACCTTAGATTAATGTCTGAATCTTTGGAGGAGCCAAATTAATCTGGAGTAAATTGGGATATGCCTGCGTTTACCTAAGGCATCATTTGGATGGTTCAGTTAAACCCGTGATTCATCACCGGTTCCAGGATAGTGCAGAAGGGTCTTAAGAGACCTGCCAACTTTTCTGTATTTCAAAAATACTGACTTTGGACTGCACAATTGATAATGAGATGGGTTTATCCTAGATCAGGGGTGTCAAACTCATTTTCCCTGAGGTCTATATCAGTCCTATGGGTGCCTTCAAAGGGCCATTTGTAACTGTAAGCTATATCAATGTAACTATGTTGCCGTGGTATTGAAGGCCCCATGGTTGCATAAAATGACATGGTGGGCCAGATTCTGCCTGTATGTTTTTGTGTTTGACACATGTGTGTTTTATTATAGAAAGTTTCAGGAGAGTCACAATAAATCATCATTTTTAAAAAGAAAGTCTCACTTTTTTTGAAGGAGATTTCTAACCCCTTTAAAACCTAAGTAAAATGTGGTAAAATGTGCAATTATGGTATTTTCTTTGCATGCAACCAGCCTTCTGCCACCTGTCAGTTATTCAAACAAATTAATGAAATTGTAAAAAATAATTGACACTGACTGTCTGAAGAAGGAATACCCTGCTGCTTTTTAAAACCTGCCTTCAATATTTTTTTAAAAAACAAAGAAACCCCATTTTCCCTATGTTTTGGCAGTAATCTGTCTAAAACCAATAGATGGTAGCAAGAACAAGAGTTCTAATTAGGTCCTTATTTTATTTCATTTTTTAAACTTTTGTAAATACAGTAATCCTGTCAACATATACAGAGATGAAAGGATGACAAATTCATTTATGGAAGAACAATATGAAGTTGTATCTACAATTTTGAAAGTAAAGTAGAAGCTGCACTCAAAGCACTTGGTAGAAATAAATAACCAGAAACAGATGGCATACCAATAGACCTGATTAAAGCTACAGAGATAGAAAACACTCCAACTCTAACTAGGATCTGCCAAAAAATATGCAATATTAAAGCAATGGCCTATGGACTGGAAATGCTCATTCCAGTCTCTAAGACAGAGGACATCAGGGATTGGTCCAGCCACTTCATTAATCTCCATTGCATGCAAAAAAGAAAAAAAGACTTTGACCATATGGAGTGAGAATTGCCAGATCTTCAAATTGTGTTCAGAGAAGGAAGAGGTGTTAAGGATATTGTTGGAAACAGGCATTTCAAGCTTATTGATCCCATGTCCATGTGGTGCTGAATACAACTCTGAAGTTTCACCTAAGTTTTCAAGGAATTATCTAACTTGCTTGACCTGTTTGAAGGTATGATTCAGCAACCTGGATAGTTGAAAAAAAAATGCCATAATAGATTTGTCATGACCTGTCCTGATAGCCACCAGCTACTTCAACTGCTGCCACCACTGTGTTGGTTTTTGCAGGAGAATATAGTTAGTAAGGAGATAGGCTGTGAAGTTGATTGTAGAAGTCATGTAATTTACAAAGAAGAGAAAAGGTTGTTTTGTACATAACATCTGAAAACAGGATGTAATTTTTCCCCTTCTTGATGGCATTGATGGGATCTCATGCCTCTTAGAACTGAGACAATTTGCCCAGTGGCTCTTCAGATTATTTTTTCTGTACTGTAATAGCAATTATTCTATCTACTACCTACTTTGGCTTCTACTGACTAGTTTCAGCTCAGTACACCACCTAAAGTTTCTGTTCAGAACAAACACACACCCTCTCTCTCATACATGTATCTCTCTGTATCTGTGTTATCCTTTTTGCTCTAGTTGTATGTTCTATCTACCATAGAATCTTGCAGACAGTTTGGGTGACAGGCAGATACAGTTCTGAGCAAGCTGAAATGGCTGCTTCTCCTCAAACAAAAGTTTTGATCGTACAAGACTATTGTCACATGAATAAGGTTGAAGATGCTAAAGTCACATCTAGAGAAGATGCAGGAGACAATGGCATAGAGAGCAGATGGTTTTGGATTGGTATCCACGGAGTCATGATTAAATACACAAAAACAGCTTGCTTTACCCATGAAAGCACAAATTCTAGCTACGGCTGAGAAGTACCTTTTGTTGGTTATATCTAGTAGGAAGATTGTATTCTTTCTCCGAAGAAAATTTTTTTTTTTGACACTGGCGTCTTCTTTTGTGTTATGCCCTTGATTTAATGCTCCAATGTGTTTCTCATGAGTATGGCCCTGAAGATGACCTCAGGAACTTCACCTGAAGCAGGGTTTTGTTATTTTTGTTTTTGCTAAAGCATTGACTGGGCCACTTAAAACTGAAGGGACATTATTATTATTATGTCCCTTATGCAAGAGAGACACCATTGTGTCCCCAATACAGAGGTGCAAAACGGCTATGTACCACTAGAGGGACTGGCAAACCATACCTCCAAGTGGTACATGGCTGATTCCAGTCCTCTGACGCTTACGCTTCACACCTTTCTGGCTTAGGAGATGCAGAGGGCATCATGACCTGGGACTGATAGTGGGTTGCAGGCTACCTCACCTTAGGATGAGCTCACCTCTAGCCAATCACTCTGCCAATGATGTAATCCAACTCACTGTTACTAGGCAAGCTTTACAAAGAGCACATGAAAGATATATAAACAGCTTGGCTGATCAATAAACTTTGAGATCACTTCTTCATCACCCCCCTTGACTGTCTGGTGGTTTTCTTCATGCGTCTCCAACATCTGGTGACCCCGTTCGTGATCCTCCCTGCCTTTTGCTCACCGCTGGAATAGCTTTCGTGCACGTCAACGGTCCAACCGTTCCCTGAAAACGTGAGTAATGGGTGGAAATTTGTCAGCTGTCCGACAGGAGCATGCTCGGGAGCTGCACAAATTGTTGAGCCAGAAACAGGGGGGTCCCGAAGTCAGTCAAGGAGACTTGGAAGACTTAGTTAGAGAGATTGAGAGTCATTGTTTATGGTATCCAGAACAAGGTTCATGGAACCCATCGGATTGGGTCCGGATAGGGCAAACCTTTCTTGAAAAACCCCAGGGGACAATTCAACAATTATTGCTGTGGAAGCAATGTTGTGAAACAATCACTCTCCTGGGAGTGACAGATAATCGCCCACCCTTACTGGCTCCGGCCGCGAGTCAGCCTCTTCCAACTCAGATCATAAATCCTCTTTTTACCCCGCTTGAGATGGGATGTTCACAGCCAGCCCTCCCTATCCTGCCTTCATGTGTCTTTGCTTTTGAATCATCCCCCGCCGATCCAAATCTCCCCTCCACTTCTCTTGAAAATAAACAGCCAAGTCTTGAGAAGTTTTTACAGCCCCAGCCACTGAGAGACATGATTCCTCAGACCATTCAAAATGCTGGGGGCCGAAAAACCCTTCATGACATGACAGAGTTCGGGGAAGCTGTATCCCCTTCTGTCCACATTCAAAACACAACAGCCGTGATTCCAGACCTAATTTATGGCTCCGGCACATTCACTAAAGCAGCTGGCCGACCAGAACTTCCCATAATGTCATTCAATCCCGCAACACTGGCGGTTGAACAGCCCATTGATCACCAAACAATCATAAATATCATAATCCACCTCCCAGATTTTGAGTCTGAAAAGACGCATGCTTTTGCAGGGGGAGTTACATAAATAAACCACATCTGGATAGACTGTTAGGTCACAAATTCCTCATTCTTCTTAATATATCATTGATAAGACAGTTTAACAACCCCTCTCTCCAAAAGACAACATTAAAACATTTCCATTCAGCAAAACATAAAGCTCCCGTGTATACTGTCATTAAATTTCTTACAAAATGATTTTCAAAATAAACTTCTGTTTAATCAGAAGTTCCAGGGTTATATCACATAAATAATCTAAAATCAGAGATCAATATAGAGAGTCCTCATTCTTTTTAAAAGAGTGTTTTGATAAAAAAGCTTTCAAAGTTTTATCTTTGATAAGAGATAGACAATACACAGTCCTCTAAAAATTGTCAAATTTCATCTCCTTTAATGCTAAACAATATTAATTAGTTATAAAATATAATGAAAGCCACTATAACTCTTTAAGATAGTTCTTTATGTTATATTAACCCTCAACTGAGAGATTGTTTGAGATTATTTTCATTTGTTATTGCTATTATTGTTTCATAGTTATAATTTTGCTCGTTGTTATTACTGTTTCATAGCCATAAGTTTGCTACCTGTCATAAATCGTGATATACATGTCTCATATACAAAATAGATTCTCATTTGCTTGATCTAGTTTAATACACAACAATTTAAAAACTGATAGAGTTGGTGTTGATTGCATAATCAAGAGTTGTGATTCTTAAAATCTATAGTTCACAACTCAAACACATTCTAAACTCCACCAACAATGACATTAAACCAAACTTGACACACAAAACTTCTTGTCCCTTTCATTTTAAAGGGTAAATTATATATAAAACTCAAATTACACTACATTCAACTCATACAATCTTAAATTTTAATCACACCTAAACAATTACATGCTTGGTTTCCATGCCTTTCATCTGATGCTTACAAATAGATCAGCTTCACAAAAACACACTTCTTACAAAACATGACAACACATGCTTACATGATAACATATCTTGCTATATTATCAATCATATTATATTTTAAACATTCTATTTAGTTCATTTTAAGATTGAGTTTATTAAGTCTATAAATCATAGCTTTGTTTAATGCTCTTCTTCCTTTCCTAAAAAGACCACACTTTCCCCCTCCATATCCAACCCAACATGCTAAAATCAACACTCACTTCTTACAGACAGACACCACCCCCTGTTCCTTGTTTTATTTTAATAAACAATCTAAAATACCTACTTCATAAAAACGTTAACAAAGCGATACTCAAAACCAGACATTTATTGCTTTATGCACACATCATATCTACCTTACACACTAAAATCCATCAGAGTCTCTCCCCTTTCCAAGCTGACACACGCTGCCCAACAAAAGGGGGGCCATACATTCCACAAGCCGTGCAAAACACGACCAGGCTCTGAGATCATATACACACACACACCAACATTACCTCCTCCTCCCGTCCTGTCTGTTCTTAAATGATTTCTTTTGGTTCATGATTGTTTACCTTTTGATTTATGCTTTTAATTTGTCTCTTTTATACGATATTATAAGATGTTTTTAAATATGCTTTCATTCTGCTTTCATGCCTAATACTTAAAAACTACAATTCCCTTCCTCACACACCGATACCCATTCTACACTATGCTGATCAAAAACCATAATAAATCATTATTTGATTGATTAATGACTGTCTAAATGCTTACTCTACAACACAACACAACCCTATGAGAGTCATGCCTTTTCATCCTCAAACTACAAAACCTATCATCCCTTTCTCATTACACAATCACTAAAGTTTTCCAACAGCTTTACTGTTGCTCATTGCCTCACTCATCCACATATATTTCAACAGATTAAAACCACTCACCCATAACATTACTCAAAATACATTCCCTAAAGATTTTAATACAACATTTTCTGCCTTGATCGAGTCTATTTTTCCTAAACTTCACCCACATTATTACCTTAACCTTAAAGATTCTAAAACTGCTTTTTTCCCTTTTATGACTCTGTGTCAGTTCCAAAGATTTTACAATCATACCATCCCAATACTAGAGGTTAAACATGGCTTCCCACTCTGTCCCCAAGCCATCCCTATACACCTCACTCATGACAGACTTACAGACTATCTACATACAATCAACAGGTGTTTCATAAACACCCCATCCTCAATAAGATATCACAGTTAATAAACTCCTAACTACAACAGTCATTTCAACTTCAACCACTTATACTCTTTGCCTCATTTTTTCCTTACACAATTACCTTTACATTCATAAACATCTTTACTACAACATACCTTATGTTACAATGCTAATTCACAATGTTCTGCCCATATCTTTAACATTCCATATAATAGCCACACCAAACGCGATTGCTGAGGGTTCAAATCATACCTCCACAAACCATCTGCTTCTTTTCACACACACACAAAAAAAAAAAGGGAGAGTTACTCCCTGGCTTCGTTGCCTTCTCCTTTCGCTTTCCAAAGGCTTTCCCGCAATGGCCTTCATATACGTGTTATTTACCATTAATCATTTGAATTTAATTTTATCTGATTCTTCTTTCGTTACCAGGATCCAGAAGCATTTCCCTCTCCCTACCCCCTTTTACTCCTTTAATGCAGGTTGCCAGATCCGGAGTGAAAAGGCCCAGCTCCCCTCATCGCAAAGATACTGCTGTGACGGGTCGATTTGAGTTAAAGTCATAGAGTCAAGGAGTTAAAGGAGACCTCATGGGCCATCCAGTCCAACCCCCTGCCAAGAACCAAGAGTTCCTGCTTCAGCTGTCATAAACCTATGAACTTTAACAAACACAACTTGCTTTTTAACAACATTGTTTAAACACACATTCTCTGTCATTGGCTTCTTAAATCAAGCGCTTTGGATTCCTGCTCGCTACATTTGTCTCTAAAAAGATGACGTGGCACCAAAGCCTTCAAAATCCCATTCACCTTCTAGTCTATTCTATGTGTTGTTTCAAATCTCACAAATAATTTCAACAAAATACTTATGCATGTTGTTTTTTAATGACTTAGCTTAACATTTTAAGCAAAACACTGTACCTGCCTGGTGGGATTTCCTGTGGTCTTGGCTTCCTGTCGGCTGGATTAGAAGAGCGGTTCAAATTGCTTTACTGTTAACTAGCTGTTTGATCATATGCTGCCACATTCAATACATCCCATCCCTGTGACATATTTACCAGCCACAGCCCCTACAAGCCCCTCCCAGATATGATGTCCTTTGTACATACAAATTGTTGATAAACGAAAAGGGGGGATGAAGGGACATTATTATTATTATGTCCCTTATGCAAGAGAGACACCATTGTGTCCCCAATACAGAGGTGCAAAACGGCTATGTACCACTAGAGGGACTGGCAAACCATACCTCCAAGTGGTACATGGCTGATTCCAGTCCTCTGACGCTTACGCTTCACACCTTTCTGGCTTAGGAGATGCAGAGGGCATCATGACCTGGGACTGATAGTGGGTTGCAGGCTACCTCACCTTAGGATGAGCTCACCTCTAGCCAATCACTCTGCCAATGATGTAATCCAACTCACTGTTACTAGGCAAGCTTTACAAAGAGCACATGAAAGATATATAAACAGCTTGGCTGATCAATAAACTTTGAGATCACTTCTTCATCACCCCCCTTGACTGTCTGGTGGTTTTCTTCATGCGTCTCCAACATAAAACAGTAGAACAAAAGGTAACAACCTTGGTAGCAGCTGTGTCAAACTCCATTAAAACAAAACAACCAATAAAACAAGTTAAAATTATTAGCTGTGGGAGATTCAAAAACAATACATAAGAGCACAAAACCAAAATAACTCCAAGCACAAGTCAGCAGAAAAAGAGATAAAAGGCAGTAGAACATCCAATTATAGAAACATAAATGACAAAACAAAAAAAGGGGGATAAAATATTAACTTTCCAAAAGCCCTCTCAAAACAGAAATTGTTCCACTAACAGCTAGAAATCCTCAAGGAAGTGACCAAGTAAACCACCTTTGAAAGTACACTTTTAAAGGTCTTGCACTATGGAGGTCTTGCATTATGCGTAGACCTTGCAGACTTTATCTGCATTAAAAATAAAATGCTTGGGGCTGAAGTCAACAACACTTTAAAGATATGGCAATCAGACATACTGGGAGCTCCACATCTGCAATTTTAGTCCCTAAATGAGCTATGTAAAAATAGATGCCATTTTGGCAGTAAAATTGTAGATGCATGGGCTTTCATTCAGATTACATCAAAGTCAAAAGGTTTAGAAACAACATACTTCCCCCACAAACAAATGTCCTAACCTGGGTTAAGTCCCTGTATTTACTTTGGAGTAAATAAAGTATTATTTCAGCCCTTTGGCCCTTGAAGAATGGATTAGAAGGCATTCAAGTAAGGCAATATACAGCAACTGTGCCCCCCCCCCCATCACCACATATTTTTGGATTTAACTCCATAATCCCTCCTTTTTCCTTGCTACACTGCCTTGGGCTGATGGGAATTATAAACTGAAAATCTGTGAAGGACCTTAGTTGCCCAATGCTGCATGAATGTGAGTAATGGGGATGAGGATGGTAACTCATAGGTAGAGGCAAGGCATTGTTTGATAGCCAGAAAGGTAGGTGCATATGTGTGTGTTTCTTCATGTTTGGGCTGGGGGGGGGGGGTTCAACAGCAGATGTCACAATTTCTGTGATATTTTACATCCCACATAACCTTAAATGGGGTCCCATTTAGGATTGTGGAGTGTCCACAGCACTACAAACCATGGGTGTTTTGCAGGACAAAGTCATTATCAGGCTGTCTATGGCATGTGTTATTCTATAGTGCTTAGAGCCAACTTTCCAGTATTTAATTTAATTTTCCAGTATTAAATTTCTCTGAGAATTCCTACACATAACCTAACTATGAAAGAAGTGAGGTAATAACTTTCTCTTTCTTTTTTATCCAAATATACATGAAAATAGGGCTTGTGTTTGTGCACTGCAGATTTCCTTACTAAAACATGTTTAACAAAAGGCCATCCAAATGAGGTATACTTTGAAGAATATGCACATATGGTTGGGGGTGGATGAATGAGAGATCCCACATAGCCTAAGGGTCCTTTATTTGCTTTTGTGTCATTGATTTTCTCTCTGTGTGATAATCTCCAAATCTGTTCAGGTGTGGCAGCATTGATCAGACTTCAATCCAGGAAACCAATGTTAGAGCTGTTATTTTTTTCTGCAATGCTAGGGATTTTTTTCTCATGGTCAAAATGTATAAACTCACAGTTCATCTATGCAAAAAATTACGCCTAAGACCTCAAGCTTCCTTAGTTTGGTTATATAATGCAGTGGCAGCTGGTATTGTTTTCCATCTTTTGAGAAGCAAAGCACCCTAGGCTTTCTATGTCTGTAGTGCCCAAATTTTCAAGATATCTCTTCATAGATTATATAGAGCATCATATAGTTCCTTCTTGATATTAAGGTCTTGTTTCCAAGGGAGTTGATAAACAATGCATTTTAAACATACTCATTAAAAATGAATGAGTTAGTTATGAAGTGCAAGACATAAATCTCTTTATTATAACTATAGTTTATCATTTCCATAACAGGTTAGTACTCTGTGTTTGAAATACATTGGCCATAAGTCAGACTTTCTATCATTATTACTAATTAATTATATTGCACCTCTTAAAATCTACAGCACTTTATAACTGCCCAGGTCTGTGCCATCCTTAGTTATAACCATATTTTTGTTTATTACAAATTATTTCCTATAAAACATTTATAATACAATTTGAATATATTATATGGTGCACAAATTGTGTTAGCCGATTTTGAAATAGTTATTTCCCAAAATAATCTCTCTTCATCATTTTCCTTTCCTTTCCTTTCCTTTCCAAGATGTAAAGAGCAGGTCTCAAAAAAAAGGAAGATTCATCAGAACTATTATGTACTTAAAGAAGCAGCAGTTCCCTAATATCCTTCTGATCAGAGCTGTGGCTTGTTGTAAGCAACATATGTACCTATGAACACCTATGTTCCATAAGACCTTACAGAACTAAAAGCTGGAACCCTATTATGAGGTGGATCGATGTTTAGGTTCTCACCCTTAATATCTCTTCATCCAAATCAATTCATACCATCTAGATTTGAGCAT
Source organism: Anolis sagrei (assembly GCF_037176765.1). Taxonomy (NCBI): domain Eukaryota; kingdom Metazoa; phylum Chordata; class Lepidosauria; order Squamata; family Anolidae; genus Anolis; species Anolis sagrei. The sequence continues at coordinate 98,124,549 of NC_090021.1, forward strand.
GTCACAAACTGGAAAATGAACAGTTTGTTCAGAAAAATGGCTGAAGTTTCCCACAGACACCATAAATCTGATCTCATACTGCAAAGCAGTGGCAGAATTTCATAGTTGTTTTAGGGAAGCAATGAGCAGAGATCTAATACCAAAACTATTCTTTAAGCAGATATAATATGGGAATCAAGATGCATTGCGTAGCAGTTTTCCCATTTAGTGGCAGTTTACCATCATAGGTGGAGATAAAAAATGCAGACTAATTCTGAATTTAGGAGTGAAAGAAAATTATTATTTTAAATTTGTTTTCCTGATGCAACAAGATTTCTTGGTGCTTTCCAAATTCTGTCAGTTAGAATAACAGTTACCAAGTTATTCACACTTTGCAGACTCTCTTGCTGTATTCATCTGTGCAAAAATGTGGATGTCTTTTTCAGTCCATTATCCAGGCAGAGGCCAAAAGGGGGCACTAGACAGAGACGGATAGTCCATTTTATGGGTGGGGGGGGGGGAGAGCTGAACGAGAAAAATCATTTCCCTATTTCTGCCGATAGTCCCCCGTTCCTTCCCCATGTCATTAATGAGGATTGTTTCCATGATGGTGACATGGGTAGGGGGAATAACAAAAAAAAAAAAAAAATAGGGGCAACTCTCCCATCATTTCCCCCTCCATAAAATGGACTATCATTCTCTGTGTAGCGCCCCCTTTTGGACTCCGACCAGATAATGGAACAGTACCAAATTAATTTTTATGCAGGAAATGTTTTTGCTATATAGAAAACTGTATGTGCAGGAAATACATTTTCGACACAGAAAAGCCACATACATTTAATATATTTCTACCCTGAAATAGTTGGCAGTCAACAAAAAGAGCAAGATAACATGGCAAGGAGAAGAAGAGTAAGTGAATCATTAGTTCCTCCTGGGATGGATGAGGAACATAATGATTTCCTCTCCTATTCTGAATATGAAACACTCCACAAAGTAATATTTCACTATCTAGCAGGATTTCACTATCTAGCACAGTTGTTCCCAACCTTTGGTTCTCTAGTTGTTTTGGACATCATCTCCCAGAAATCCCAGGCAGCTTATCAGCTGTTAGGAATTGTGGGAGTTGAAGTCCAAAACACCTGAAGGACCAAGGTTGGGAACCACTGATCTAGCAGGATTAATATAATTTCTTTGGGAATGACTTCCCCATATAGATAGTCTTCCAAGTAGATATATGACCTTGTTACATGGCCACCATACTTGCCTTGCATTGTCAGGGGCAACGGAGAACCTGGCACCCCATGCCCTGCATCGCCCAGCTCCAATATGGGTAATCCCACGGGGGGAAACATGGACCGCTTGGCTTTTCTCCATTGCTTCTAATAGTAACACAGGAAGCCTCCTGTGTTGACATGGTGGCGGCATGTGCTGGCTGTGCCCTACACCAACCTCTGGTTCTATGCTGGCATAATTTGATGGGAGCCTGCAGGCTCCATGGCTGATGTGGGGCAGAGCCGGCATATGTCGGCGAAATCCACTTTTTGTGATGAGGTAAATAGTCCATGCTCCAGGAACAGTATTTCTCCAAGGATAGTGTTCCAGCAGAACAGACTAAGCACAGGGGTGAAAACTGACTAAAGGGAATTGGCTACTTGCTCAGGGCACAGCTTTACTATTTGGTGAACCATATGATTATTTCTGATATACAGTACTACTATTATATAATAGGACTAGATTTAGTAAACAGAGTCCCAGAAGAACTATGGACAGAAGTCCGAGACATTGTTCAGGAGGCGGCAACAAAGTACGTCCCAAAGAAAAAGAAAACCAAGAAGGCAAAATGGTTGTCTGCTGAGACACTGGAAGTAGCCCAAGAAAGGAGGAAAGCAAAAGGAAACAGGGATAATGGGAGATATGCCCAGTTAAATGCTCAATTCCAGAGGTTAGCCAGAAGAGATAAGGAACTATTTTTAAATAAGCAATGCATGGAAGTGGAAGAAGACAACAGAATAGGAAGGACACGAGACCTCTTCCAGAAAATTAGAAACATTGGAGGTAAATTTCAGGCAAAAATTGGTATGATAAGAAACAAAGATGGCAGGGACCTAACAGAAGCTGAAGAGATCAAGAGAAGGTGGTGAGACTATACAGAAGATCTGTATAGGAAGGATAATAATATTGAGGATAGTTTTGACGGTGTGGTGAATGAATTAGAACCAGACATCCTGAGGAGTGAGGTTGAATGGGCCTTAAGAAGCATTGCAAACAACAAGGCAGCAGGAGACGACGGGATCCCAGCTGAACTGTTTAAAATCTTAAAAGATGATGCTGTCAAGGTGATGCATGCCATTTGCCAGCAAATATGGAAAACACAAGAATGGCCATCAGACTGGAAAAAATCAACTTATATCCCCATACCAAAAAAGGGAAATGCGAAAGACTGCTCAAACTTCCGTACAGTGGCCCTTATTTCTCATGCCAGTAAGGTAATGCTCAAGATCCTGCAAGGAAGACTCCAGCAATACATGGAGCGAGAGTTGCCAGATGTTCAAGCTGGGTTTAGAAAAGGCAGAGGAACGAGAGACCAGATTGCCAATATCCGCTGGATAATGGAGAAAGGCAGGGAGTTTCAGAAAAACATCTACTTCTGCTTCATTGACTATTCTAAAGCCTTTGACTGTGTGGATCATAATAAATTGTGGCAAGTTCTTAGTGGGATGGGCATCCCAAGCCACCTTGTCTCTCTCCTGAGGAATCTGTACAAGGACCAAGTAGCAACAGTAAGAACTGACCACGGAACAACAGACTGGTTCAAGATTGGGAAAGGCGTACAGCAAGGCTGCATACTCTCACCCAACCTTTTTAACTTGTATGCAGAACACATCATGCAATGTGCGGGGCTGGATGAATGCAAAGCTGGGGTAAAAATTGCTGGAAGAAACATTAACAACCTCAGATATGCAGATGACACCACTCTGATGGCCGAAAGCGAGGAGGAGCTGAGGAGCCTTCTAATCAAGGCGAAAGAAGAAAGCGCAAAAGCCGGGTTGCAGCTAAACGTCAAAAAAACCAAGATTATGGCAACAAGAATGATTGACAACTGGAAAATAGAGGGAGAAACCGTGGAGGCCGTGACAGACTTTGTATTTCTAGGTGCAAAGATTACTGCAGATGCAGACTGTAGCCAGGAAATCAGAAGACGCTTACTTCTTGGGAGGAGAGCAATGTCCAATCTCGATAAAATAGTAAAGAGTAGAGACATCACACTGGCAACAAAGATCCGCCTAGTCAAAGCCATGGTATTCCCTGTAGTAACCTACGGATGTGAGAGCTGGACCTTAGGGAAGGCTGAGCGAAGGAAGATCGATGCTTTTGAGTTGTGGTGTTGGAGGAAAGTTCTGAGAGTGCCTTGGACTGCGAGAAGATCCAACCAGTCCATCCTCCAGGAAATAAAGCTCGACTGCTCACTGGAGGGAAAGATACTAGAGACAAAGTTGAAGTACTTTGGCCACATCATGAGGAGACAGCAAAGCCTAGAGAAGACAATTATGCTGGGGAAAGTAGAAGGCAAAAGGAAGAGGGGCCGACCAAGGGCAAGATGGATGGATGGCATCCTTGAAGTGACTGGACTGACCTTGAGGGAGCTGGGGGTGGTAACAGCCGACAGGGAGCTCTGGCGTGGGCTGGTCCATGAGGTCAAGAAGGGTCGGAGACGACTGAACGAATGGACAACAACATTATATAATGTTTTTCTATCTGGTCATACTTCATATTGTTGAGTAATTGCAATGTTGCACTAGAGATTAAACTTAAATGTGCTCAATATATTCCAGAAGATATCACACAGTTATATGTTTGAGTTCAATTTTGTCTTTAAAAGTTGGGGAAATGTCATTTTTCTTATTGCATGTGATTCCTTAAAATAAGAAAACTGTCCCAAATAGGAGCCACTGGATATAAAACAGAGCAAGTTGTATTATTTTGAGCCAGCCCATTAGCAGCAACTCTCCAGTGCTCATACATAAGTTTTTTCCCAGCCATATCAGAAAATACCAAGGATTGGACCTGACATCTTTTTCATACTATGTATGTAATCTGCCACTAAATTAGAGCTCTTCCCCGTTTGTTTTTATGTGGTGTTATATAGGCATGGTGAAACAAACACATCAAAATTGATTTTGGTAAGGGGTATGATTCAAGAAAAATATTCATATAATCAGATATGCATCTCTGTGCCTCCTTTAAGAGATATAAGATGCAAATTTCTATATGCATTTTTCCATTTCTCTTTCCAGCCAACTCCAGTATTGACTTGATTATCAAGGACAGCTCTGCATTTTCATTTGCATTCGGCACACAGAACTGTTGCTGACACCTAATGAAGTGAATAGGAAGCTGCTATGATAACACTGTAGCACCCTCTATGCATTGAATCTTCCATGCATGTCAAAATGAACATGCCTGAATACCCCCCCCCCCCAATTCCCTGCCCCATGTCATAGACGTGTGCCTCTTGAACAGTGGTTCTCAACCTGTTGGTCCCCAGATGTTTTGGCCTTCAACTCCCAGAAATCCTAACAGCTGGTAAACTGTCTGTGATTTCTGGGAGTTGTAGGCCAAAACACCTGGGGACCCATAGGTTGAGAACCACTGCTCTAGAACAACTGACTGGCTGAGAGCATTAATGAAAACATACTGTAATTTTAAAATTACATCTTTTTACAAAATGTAAAATCTATGATAGAGAAAGGGTTCTGTAACTAGACCACCAGGTCCCAGAACAGAGAACTCCCCTTGATTTGTTTTCTATCTGAAAAAAGCAAAAGGAAATTGTTCTCATGAAATTTTCAGATGTTTTCCTCAAATCAGGATGCTTAGATGCTTGGATAAAATGTTATCTTTTAATGCATTGATCAGAATTCTTCCTCTCCTTTTTTTAAACATACAGAATATACACAAACACGTCCTGCATAATGAGAGAGATGCAGGCAGTATGAATATATTTTAATGAATTGTAACACGGTTTCACTACAGTGTCCTCTGACTAGCTGTCTGCATGTGTTAAAAATCCAATTGTTTGTTAGTTTAAAGGTTTATATGTATTATAGACACCCACCAACACTACTGCATAAAGTCCTACTGTATGCTTACCTGTGCTGTCATCGTAAACAACTGTGACAGTTTTCCACTTGAAGAACTGCACAAGGTCAAGGATGGCACGGCTGAGTGAAGAGAAATCTGGGTAAAGGCTGACATAAAAGGAGTCTTTGTTGTCTGAAACCTGGTGCTTCCAGCGCGTCTGTATATGTGGAACCCCCAACGCATTACAGATAGATTGCACTGCATTAGCTGAAGAGCTGTGTGAAGGCCCAAAGATGGCTGCTACTCCAAGAGAGAGCTGATCACAAGCTGAAAAAAGGAGAAAGAACAATTAGCCCTCTGCAAAGAACAACAACATAAAACTCTCCCATCTAAAAAAAATGCTTGATTTGCAGTCAGATAGGCTTATTTTTGCTGCAAGCATTATACTTTTCAGGTAGAAAGTAATTAATGATCATTCATTCATTAGAGGCAAAGTTGGCCCTCCACTTTCATGGGGTGAAAAAAACCCATTGAAAATGGAAAACCCTTGAATTAAAAAAACTTCTTTTAACCCGAGAGAACACATCCCTGGAAAACTCTAGGTTTTCCAGTGCAACTATGGTCAATGTCAGCCATAGTTTGTCCATATAACAAAGGGAACCTAGAGATTCTTAGCTATTTTCTCTAGGAATCTGTAAGTTTTCCAGCATGTCTCTATGGTCATGGTTCAGCAAGAATAGCATCATCCAGGAGGACATTAAGATTGTGTCTTAGATGAAGGGCTATAAGGCAGGATCATCAAGTTTGCAGATGACACCAAATTGGGAGGGATAGCTGATACTCCAGAAGATTGGAGCAGAAATGATCTTAACAGATTGAAGAAATGGGCCAAAATGAACAAAATGAAGTTCAACAGGGACAAATGCAAGATACTCCACTTAGATAGAAAAAACAAAATGCAAAGATTCCGAATTGGGGGGCGGGGGAGGGGGTGTGTGCCTGACTTGACAACAGTAGGTGTGAAAAAAGATCTTGGAGTCCTCATGGACAACAAGTTAAACATGAGCCAACAATGTGGTGGGGCAGCTTAAAAAGTCAATGGGATTTTGGCCTGCACAAATAAGAGCATAGCATCTAGATCAAGGGTCCTCAGATATGGGCCTCCAAGCTCATTTACCTGGCACTTGCTTAGGGTCAACCTAAGTCTGAAATGACTTGAAAGCACACAATAACAACAGCAGCAACACTCCTATCTCATTAGCCAAAAGCAGGCCCACACTTCCCATTGAAATACTAATAAGTTTATATTTGCTCAAATTGTACTTCATTTTAATTATTGTATTTTTACGTGTTTTTTGCACTACAAATAAGATATGTGCAGTGTGCATAGGAATTCATTCATGCTTTTTTTTTTCAAATTATAATCTGGCCCTCCAACAGTTCGAGGGGTTGTGACCTGGCCCTCTGTTTAAAAAGTTTGAGGACCCCTGGTCTAGATCCACGGAAGTCTTGTTACCCCTCTATCTATCTGCTTTGGTCAGACCACATCTGAAATATTGTGTCCAGATGCTTTTAAACAGAAGCTGGATGGCCATCTGTTGAGGGTTCTTTGAATGCAATTTTCCTGCTTCTTGGCAGGGGGTTGGATTGGATGGCTCACAAGGTCTCTTCCAACTCTATGATTATATGATTCCAAAGAAGAACAAATTAAAATCTACAGGTATAGCTGCAAAACATAAACCCACAAATGTGGAGAGTTGACTGTACATGCTGAAGGTCAAACTATAGAGGATGACTCTAGTAACATCCTTATACTCATAGGAAGACTCCATGAATAAAATAGCACAAGAGAAAAGCAGAGGAGGGATGGCATAACCTGGACTATGTGTGATCTCTGACTCTCATTTTTGTGTCCCCTGGGGCCCTTACCTGCACCCAACACCTCATTTAAACATTAACTAGTTTTTGCTTCAGAATTACATGAACACTCCCCCATGCATTAAAACATGCAAAAACACCCTAGAACACTCTCCCACACCCAAATACCTGTATTTGCATTTTAAGTCCTTCTCAAAATGGAGACAGGGCTAAGTTTACTTCTTGTTGCCATTTTGAGAGGAACTGCAGAGAAAAATGCAGGTCTTTGAGTTTGTTGCATGGTATCCAGCCTTTGGGAGGAAGTTCACACCTGCTTTCAAGATGCCACAGACTCCAGAGTGTTCTCTAGAAGGAAGTTTCAAAGGCATGGAGAAAACAATAAACATTCCTTCCCCTCTCCATTCTACTCACTAAAGATTCTGCTGGGTCAAAGATCTTAGTGCCAATGGAAGGACACCATTTGACATGGTCATAGGCCTAGACCTAGAGATGTGAATTGCAGGCCTAGAGATGTGAATTGCATGGAAATCCAGATGTTTTTGGACTGTGTCTCCCAGACTTCTTTTTCATTTGTTTTGCTGGCTAAGGTGCCTACAATTCAAGGTTTCTGTAGTCCATCAAGAGGACTAAAGGGCTTCATAATTCCCACCCATAGTCTAAGCCCTATAGAGTGGCCTGTCTCAATTCAAGTCTTTACTTGGATAGCTTGGCAGAAGGCAGAGAATCAATCAAAACCATGACAGGATATATGGAATTAGAAGCTTTTACGGTGCCTTGCTGACAAAATCCGTTGACTTTGGCATTTTGGAAACAATTGACCTTGAACATGATTGCTACCAAGGTGCTCCGCTATCAATTTCATAGGTTGCAAGAAATAATCAGCCTGAAAATATCTCTACTTTGCCTTGACATTATGTTGCTAACACTTCTGCTAGCTATTAGCTAAGCAAACAGAATAGCCTTGGGCCATCAGATTCATATGCTGTTGTTTGCTCTTTGTTACTGGTTGCAGTTGCATTCATAAAGACTGTATCACTGCCTAGTTCTAAATTTGCACCAGCTTATTTGCCTGGAGCATAATTTCCATGCCATACAAAATCATGGCTTTTGACAAGATACTGGTGCTCAACGTACCTCCTCACAATGTGCATTTACTTTCCTGTATTTTGTTACTATTGTGCAGAAGTAAGAAATGTTCAGCATCAAAACACACTAGATATTACAACAAGGGAAAATAAGTCTGAATGTGCCATAGCAGAAAAGATGAGGCAGAAACGAAAGTGTAGCCTCCCTTGTTTTATTAAGAATTATAAATGGCTAGATAGAGCTCCCGTTGACGTGGGTGGGTGATGTCTAGAGCAATCCCTCAAGACTATGGATGTCTTTCAAGCCACTGATAATTCAACAACAAAGCATCTTACTGCTAAGCTGTCTTCAAATCTTTTCTCTATAACAAAAAAAAGTCCTACCGAGATAACTTTTAGGTATTTCTCCTGAAATTCTTCTCTAAATACACAATATCCATAACCTAGAAAAAGTATCCACTAAGAGCTGCTTCATAAAATAATGATCATCTGTTCTTCAATAACAAATTATTCTTTTGGGGTTTTAAAAATGAAGTTATGATTAAAGAGGGAAGTTATATTTTAAAACCCACAAAACTATTCTATCAGTGCATTCCCCCTCAATGAATAGAATAATTTGATTTTCTCCACCTTTAGCATAGTACTGTAGAGGTCAAGAGGGTTGTTTTGCTGGCCTCCAATGGGAAGAGACCAGTATAATTAGTTTCCTGGCATCTTGCACCAGGACGTGTCAAAAAGAGAGCTTCGGGTGAGAAAGACGCATTTCCCCATATTCCAGGGGGTTTTTTTTGTAGGTTTTTTTTATTTTCTGCCTACCCCATACTTGATAATTGACTTAGTGTAGTATCTTAAATAGGCCTTCACTGGGAGGTTTTGGAGAGAGAAAGGTGATGTAAGGTACCTATGGCACCTATTTGGGGAAGGATGGAACTCTGAGTATCATGCATTCAAGGGATGGGAATAGTTTCTATCTTTTGGGTTGGTCTCTGGGTTTTTGTCCTCTCAAGAGGCCATGCAATGTTAGAATTGTCACCTTCTAGTCAGCATCCCATATAGATAGCAAACCAGATTTAAGTTGGGTTTCTCTTGAAGCCTACAGTGCTTTTCCCTAGGGGAAGTTGGAGAGGAGCTCTAGAAGAGATACACTGCCCTAGCTGCTCCCACTTTTGGTTTCTGAATACTACTAAGAACATGTAACTAGATGGAAATGAATAAAGCTGCCCACATTTCAACCTATATCTTAGTGTGTGATATTTTTATTCCATTGAGATAAAGTAGAATGGCAGCACCAGTTCATGCAAACAAATCTTCCCAACTTCCTTTTGTGTGAGAAAATTGTAGCCCCCAAAAGAAACCCAACTTAAATGCAGGTTGCTCCCAGGGCAGGAAAACTCTGCCCTTGGCCAGGTATATTTCTTTTTTGTGGTACCCAACATGCAACAAAGTTAAACTTACTGATGACATAAAACCTGCTAAAATCCATGAAGTCTATAATAACAATATATTGATGTGGCACTTGCCTAGTCACTAACAGAAAAATCTTGAGTTCTCTGGTGACATTATGGCAATCCCATAGATTTAATTGGATTACTGAGAGATGGTTTTGCCAGTTACTTCCTCTGAAATTTCACCCTTGGCACCTGACATTCATTATTGGTCTCATATTGAAGTACTAACCAGGATTGACCTTGCTTTGCTTCCAAGATCAGACAGAATCTGGAGCCTTTGGGGTATATCCCAATCAAAATAGTGATAAGGATTAATATCATGTCATTCCTAGTTGACATTTTGACCAGCATACAGCAAGATAGGAGACTTTGAAGAACTGGCAACAGGCTTCTGTCAAAAATACGGTTTGGAGATACTATAAGGCTGATGAGTTGCCCTTTTCCCACTTCTGGTGCAATGATTCATCACACCTAGAAAATAAATCCACTTAAAATCTGGTATCTGCCTCCTGCAGAATTCTAGGGTTTGTAGTTTAATGTGACTGTTAAAGGCTCCTCCCTAAATTACAAACCTCAGATTTCTGCGGGAGGCTCAACCAGATATTAAGTGGATTTATTCTTTATTGTGATGAAGTAGTAACTTTCAAATTTACTTTCAAAGGAAATTTTAAGCTATTTTTATAAGCTATTTGCATATCTTATACCCAATAAACCATCTGATCTCAAATTTAAGGGTTTTTCACCCACAAAAATAGTAGAAAGTAATTTAAGAGCAACATGCTGTATCACAAATAATATAAGTTACACTATCAAACAGTGTGATAAATAAAAAGGAACATTCCAAGCTCTGTATAGATTTTTATCTAACAGCACCTATTACTAGAAATCAATACAAATGAGACTGACTCACATTCTATCAGATAATTTCAAAGTCTTGTTTGCATAAATGTGGAACATAATTTCTCCATGGATTCTTGATGTGAATATGGTGTATTGTAACCTAGGGGGCATCTACACTTAAAATTAATGCAGTTTGACACCATTAACATAAGGCATTATATGGAATCATGGGAATCATATTCTTACAAGATTGTAAGCCTTCTCTGTCAAGAGTGCATGTATCTCACCAATGAAAATTTCCATTATTCCATAGCATTGGGCCAGGGCAGTTAAATTGCATTAATTCTACTCTGCAGATGCATCCTAAATCTTTTCCCTGTCTAAAGATGATTTTTTACAGAAATAAAATCAAGATTTTTTTTTGCAATTACCAAACAGTCATCCAGAAACAAAATATGGCATTTCAAAGAATATTTCAAGATCCTAATATCCAATACCGATCTAATCACTTTTCTGCTGCTTGGCATCAGACAAGAAATAGCTGAAAACTAAAAAAAAAAATCCACTTTGTTTTCTCTGAATTAATGGTGCTAAAGTGGCCAGGACTCAAAAACTTCAGAGATGCTGACACAGCAAATGTGGAATCAAAATAACTCAGAATAAGATTATCCTATATACTAATGTATACGTTTAGAAATATTAAAATCAAAAATCAACTCCAAAAACCTGGCTCAGCATATTCTTCAGCTAATGTGAGAACTGTACCTTAACTCTTATTTTAAAAAGAAACCATCTCCTCCTCAGAGTAGAATACCAAAAGGCAAAAGCTTAGTTCACCCCTGGAAAATAAATACCAATATCCTCTATTCTCTCTGGCATGGTGCCACTTCTAGCTTTTCTGATAGCCTGGGTGAAGAAACGGGGGTGGCAATGGCCAAGCGCAGCTGATGCTTTCATCTCTTCATGGAATGACCCTCAACTTATCCACAGGCCATATAGAAATCAATAATTTTGGCCCTACAACCTGCCCTCAACTTTATACATCAAGTTTACCTGAACACGAGAATATACAGTGTTAATTTAGTTATTTTTATTTATTTATAGATATTCTAGCTTGCCTTTCTCCCCAAAATGAGATTCAAGGCAGCTCCCAATATTTTTAAAAGATTCCACATACATTTTAAAAATATATAATGTATTTAAATATAACTAGAATTAAAGACCTGCTAAAGGACATTTAGAACACCTAAACATATTTAAATCATAGTTTCAAGGCAATATAGAAATTAGCAATAAATATTAAAGATTTCAAATATTCATTTGTGGATGCATGGTTCATTTTTACTTGGTTTGGGAATCATAACACAGAAGATTTTCATTGTCACCCTGCTTCTCATGGTCAAATGGTGAGAAAGGCATTTAGTTCATATTGACCTTTTATTGCCCCCTTTCCCCAAATGCTTCAATGGATGATACACACTTTTCTTGAAAATGTAATGGCATGTTTTTGTTTTTGTTTTTATAATTCATCTGTGTATTGTGTTTCTAACCTGTAATCTTGATAAAAGTTAATAGATTTTTTAAACAAAGAACCAGGAGGTGAAAGGTTGGTGTGGCTTAACTGGGAAGAAACCAATGCCTGGAGCAATCAAGCTCCTGCCAGTTAACTAACAAAACTTTTGTAAACTTACCTTTTTTGGATGCTTCAAAACTGTCATAGAGATTTATCTTCTGGGTATCATAGGTTAATGTGGTATTTGGTAACAGAGTTCTATTTCTGTTTATTGTGTTCACAGCAAACCGGAAGGCCAGTTCCTCTGCTCCCATTGCTCCTGTTGGGCCAGATTCCACACATTCAAAAATACCCCCTGTAGAAACATCAAGAGAAAAGGAAGCATTACTACTTAGTTAAAACAGTGGGGTAACTATAAGAAATGTACAATTTGCCCCAGTCAAGCCTGACTTTTGAACGGCCATACAATATGCAGTGCAGATAAATTGGCCACTTGTTTTTTTTTAAAGCAACTATGTCCTGATAAATTTTGTAAAAATAAAAAAAGGAGGGGGGGTCTTCTATGTATAGATCACATGTTATAATATAAAAATACATATGACAGTATTCCAGATACCCCCAGATAATTTAACTATAGCTCTCAATATTCTTTGCCATGAGTCATACCAGCTGAAATTGACAATACTTTTATAGGGTGGTCATATCTGGAAACATTTTAGACTCAGATCTCATCAGGTATTTTGGACTACATTGCCTATGTTGGTTAAAGTATATGGGAGTCATATAGGGTTGCCAACTATGCATGCCAACCCCCCTCCAAAAAAAGCAAAAAGTAGATAGAAATGTGCATATATGGAACTATATGAATAGATCTGCATGTAGAAATAGTAGTTACTGCAGCATAGATATAAATACAATATACATAGAGGCTGGGTTCCTCAGATGAAATCTAGGCATGCACACACCTTTCACTGCTAGAAAGATGGGAGCATCAATTGATAAAGATAAAGTAGATATTGTTCTTCAGTTAGGTTTATGACTTGGGAAAGAAAGAGAGAGGTATGTAATATACATTCCTATTGTCTTATGATGTAGCACACAGACGGAATGTTCTTTCCAGTTATATCTCTTTGTAATTTTGTTTGTGGTTCTTGGTAACAGTAGCATTTCACTGATCACATGGGCTACTGGGGAAAATGCTATTTTCTGGATTCTGAGATGGCACTTAGTGGCAGAGGAGTAGTCACCTTGGAGGTAACAAATGGGAAATGAGGAGGCATAGGGAAGGATTGCTGCAGCAGTGGATTTTTAGAGGAAAATAATGGAAACTAGAAAGACTGTATAGCAGAGACAACCAAAGGTAAAATAAGACATCTGGTGAATCTGGAGTCACAGAACAAATGTCCAGAAGGACCCAATTTGAGTATGGAATAAGCAAACTTTGCTACTCAGAGCAGATAACCATAGCAAGATTGTCCCAAACAGTGCAGTTTCTGCAGTCCACCAGAGTTGTTAATTCTGAGAACAACAGAAAGGAAAGACAAAAACAAAAAAGACAAAAAAGAAAGGACCAAACATTAAGATATCCTCACAAATGAATAGATGAAGAGGAATATTCCTCCACATGGAGCCAACACCTTCCATAATTCCTCACATCTGTTACCATTTTACAAAATTTATTTCCTGGGCTGGCTGTGGTCACAATGCAATTGGCATCAAGGGCTGAAGGTGGTTGGTTGCTCAGTACAGAATTGTAGCCACACAGAGAGATAATGGTCCCCTCCTTTCACATGTGCTTCATGGGTCTTTTGTTGATTGAGTTATTTTGTTTTCAAAATCTCACTTGTGTCAATAGCTTTTCCAACAGAAATTCAGGGACTTGAAGCAACTTAATGTGACAGAAGATCAAGGCAAACAGGCTATAATAGGCACTTGGTACATTCTGTATTACTCCCCTAATTAGTATATTATCAAATTCCCAAAGAGATTTAGCTTCATAACCCATCTCCATATTTTATCCTGCCTCATAGCTACCACCACTGCTACTACTGCCGAATCTATAAAAACCCAGCCTTTGAGAAATGTATGCTCAAATAATTGGAAAACAGAAGCTTTACATACAGTACTGAGAATGAAAGTTACAAATGGCTGTTTGAAATGGTACCAATTTGGATCTCACAAAGATTCAGCAATTAGAGGATGACATTGAATACATGTAGCTATAGACACCAAGTTAGCTGGAAAGAATGCCCTGTGAATAAAAATAAGAAGCAGGAACCATTTTCCAAAAAAAGAAAGAAAGAAAGAAAGAAAAAAAGAAAGAAACAAATAGGCAAGCTGAGATCATAGGTATTTTATTTATTTATTTATTTACATTATTTCTATCCTGCCCATTTCAGCCCGGAGGCGACTCAGGGCCTCAGGGTAGAAATTGTATCATGGGTAGAGTGCATCTGGTCCAGGTTTTAGCCTGAATTCTATCTCCAAGTAAATTCAGCATGTTAAAAGCAACTTTGATGTTCAGTCCAAATTTGATTCACTGCCCCACTAGCATGGGAATCTCTGTTTGATATTTGTCTTACTTTTCTAGGATTGGAGAATGTATATTGAATGGGTATGTTGTTGGTTATAGCAATCAAGCCAGGCAAACAGGCTGCTGGGGGAGTGTCTCCATCAGAGGGGAACTCTTCCCAGTATTTCCAGCATGTTTGGGAAGGGTTGATCAACCTTTGGAAAATGGAAGGGGGCACAGACACCAGTGATTAAGGTGGAGGCTGAATGAGATGAGCTGAGACCTCTAAATGAATAAGTCTCTATAAAGTAGATCTGGTGTTGCCTGCCAACCCCCTAAATGATGAGACAAGACAGCAGCAATTTGGATTCAAATGCTGGGAAACTTTATTGATTGTTAGCTATTTAACTTCTTAACTAAACTAAGTTAGGTGTCGGTTGAACTTGGTGTGGCAAAGCCGAGGTAGCGACTTGATACAGCCTACCCCTCGACTATTCAGGGCATAACCCCTGGGTCCCCTGGCAAATTAAACCCAGCTGACCTCTAGGGGAAACATCTGGAGAAGACTATCTCAAATTATTGAGACCTGACTTTCCTCATTCCTGGGCCATTCGATATCAACTCACCCTTAAAGTTAACCTCTAGGTGAGTGTTTAAGGGGTACCTTAGGTGTACACCAACCTTTGTATTTCTAATCTATTCATGCTAAGCCTATTTATACACCGACCACCCCAGCTAGCCCCTAATCACAGTATAGAGTAGGTGAAACACCCTCCTAGAAGTAGGAGGGAAAAAATCCTACCTGGTCTCAAAAGGCAACCGATAATTATACTGTCAGTGGGCTGGCGTGATGGGTGACGTCCTGAAGCAGAATGAGGGAATAGGGCTGACCTACAAGAAGACCAGCTATGCCCCCTTTTCCAGATGGTTCCAAAGGAACCATCCATTCTCTTATCCAGGGGAGGAGACAAATAGCTGCGCTGGAGTGGGAAAGTCCCTAGCAAACAACTTTGTGTCCTTGTCTCCTGGTATTTCTGACGTCATAACTCTGACCTTGGCTTGATTCTCAAGCAACCCTGGCATTTGACTTTTGGACTGTGATCTGAACTTCGTTTTCAAGAAACATTGGTATTTGTTTTTGGAACCCATATTTTTAATATTTGGTATGGAATTTATGGACTCTGATTCTGGCTTCCCTGGCTGTAGACTATCACCTTGGCACCTGGCCCTGGAACCCAGATTAGAAATCTTTCATATTTGTCTTTTAGACTCTGACTCCTGTTTGTTTAAAATATTCCTGACATTGAACTTTTGGATCTTGGCTTTAGCTCACCCCTCCCTATTTAAGGTTTATATTTATGCTTTCAGCAGAACTATTAAGGTCTCGATAGTAGAGCTTTTCTGTTATGGACCTCTTGATTTTATCTGGCCATTACTTTGTTTAAACATTATGCTTTGATAACCAGGACCTGGCAAAATATGACATGGAGCTTGAAATTCTGCACCCTATGTAATGGCCAAAGACTCCAATTCCAGACATGTAATTCTGTTGCAATGGTTTCCATACATACATCGAATCCACTGCTGTTGGAGTAGGGGGGAAAATAGAGAAGCATCTAGAATATTCTCATAGCAAGAAGCTGACTGAAGATGACATCACTGAGACCTTTGAGGGCGGGGTCTCAGTAGATGGTGTAAGATGTCCAAGAGTGCATCTTCAATGTATAATTACTGTCATTACACACCACTTTAACAGTCATGGCTTAATGCTATGGAATCATAGGAGTTGTAGTTTGGAAAGGCATCTGCTCTCTTTGGCACAGAAGGATAAGTTATTTGTAAAACTGTAACTCCCATCATTCCATATCATTGAGCCATGGCAGTTAAGTGGTGTCTGTCCAACTGCATTCATTCTAAAGTGTAGGTGCATCCTTACATTGTATCCAGCTTTATCAACATAACCAGATGCTTCTCTGATCCATTTTCCTTTTTCCCCATTTGTGGACTGTGCTTCCCAACAACCTATTCATTTTAATGATCAGCCAA
The DNA here is from genome assembly GCF_037176765.1 of Anolis sagrei. Taxonomy (NCBI): domain Eukaryota; kingdom Metazoa; phylum Chordata; class Lepidosauria; order Squamata; family Anolidae; genus Anolis; species Anolis sagrei. The sequence continues at coordinate 98,140,932 of NC_090021.1, forward strand.
AAATCTGCCTTCTCTCCTGCATCTACTAGCACCTAGGCAAACCTGCATGTGGACTTCACCAAAGACTGTATCACAGACATGCATCAGAAAATATCTTTTAAGTAGGCAACCCATGGCTTTTGAGGGCTTTATGAGGACTGGATACATACAAACCCCATCACATGGTAGATGGATGACTCCTCCCAATCCATCCAACCTTCTGCTACATCATGGAAATCCCTTTTTAGAATTTTTTGACAAATGTTGTGAAACTCCATTCTTTTGTACCACAGAAGAAATGTTAAAACTTTTTTATTCCTATGAAGCTATGTAGTTTCAATTTTTTTTAAAGGAAGCAGTTAAGGGAAAGCAGAGAACATTTGTGGTCTTACTTACAGCCTTACCGAAAGTGTACTTCTGGTCAAAGAGAATCATGTGGTAGGGAAAAACAATCCCCAAAATACACCTTGAAAGACATGATATAAATCTGACATGTGCAGAGAAATAAAGGACAGTTGGAAATCTGCCTTTCAAAAAGGTACTAGTGGCAGATCTTTTGCCTATGAGTTACCTATTAAAAGAATCATGCATTTTCATATGATAGAATGCATAAGAACCAATATGCAAAGGGTATCAGAGGTGGGGTATATCACTACATGATGGGATCCCAAGTCTTAGATCACCAAAACATTTACAATAGACTCCAGCCTGGAAATGGATTCTGAGTTCAATAGAGCTTAAATGCTGCAAGACACTGGAGATAACTACAAGTGCATGCTAAATATAATTTATTTATTATTTATTTAAAACATTTATATTCCGCCCTTCTCACCCCAAAGGGGACTCAGGGTGGAGCAAAGCATATACAGGGCAAACATTCAATGCTGGGACACAAATTCACATACAATACATAAACATTAAAAACATTTATCAAAATATTAAAACACACCATTTAAAACTGTCCTAGTCATCCACATCAAATCCATTGGCCTGGTCATCTTTCCTATTGCCGCTTTATTGCCCTGTCCTGAAAGCTTGGTCCCACAGCCAAGTTTTTAGCATCCTTCTAAAGGACAGGAGAGAGGGGGCCGACCTGATCTCACCAGAAATGGAGTTCCATAGCTGGGGAGCAATCACCGAGAAGGCCCTGTCTCTCATCCCCAACAATTGCGCCTGTGACAATGGCGGGACGGAAAGTAGGGCCTCCCCGGAGGATCTTAATCTCCACGATGGTTCATAGGGGGAGATGCATTCGGACAGGAAATTTGTGTTGGAGCTGTTTAATTCCAACTGTGTCAAATGTAACTCAGTAACTGAGGGCCCTTCCACCCAGCCATATAACCCAGAATATCAAGGCAGAATAATCCACAATGTCTGCTTTGAACTGGGTTATCTGAGTCCACACTGTCATATACCCCAGTTCAAAGCTGATAACATGGGATTTTATTCAGCTGTGTGGAAGGGACCTTAAACATAGGCTTCATGTAAACTGGATGAGCTACAAAACAACCTGTTATATCATAAGAGGCAGTAAACTTATATCAACACAATTGCCAATTTAATGGAATTTTCCTGTATGAGATGTACACTTGCAAACATCTTGCACCTTTTAATACCCTATACAATGTAAACCCATAACATTCTTTCTGCCTTTTGATGCATTGCTGCTTCTTCCTTCTACTCAAATACAGAATGGGTGGTAAGAGAATGATTTCACATACACTTATCTGATGACAGAAGTTACAGGTGACTGTCACAAAGTCAGATAATTGTTACAGGTATTAAAATTTGAAAAATAAAATATGGACACTATGATCAAGAACTTTCACGATTGGAAATGGGACTGACTCTGTAGGTGAATCTGCTAACTTTTCTACAATTTGTCAGATTTTCATCAATAAGGTCATTCTTAGTGGTGGAAGAGAATTTCAAACTATCTTTGAAAATGATCAAAAATTGTTTCTCAAAAACAAGCAACCCTTATGAAGAAAATCCTGGAAGATGGATATTTGCAATTCATGACTTATGCTGCAAAGCATTTCCACATTTTTAAGGAGAAAATTGTTTCCTGCACAAAATGTAGGTTAACAAAAATGGGTAAATTTTGTATACATTTTTAAATCTTTGCTTCCCCTCCACTACTATAGTGTTTTGGTATGAGTATAAATGTCTCTAAAATGTGGATTGTGTGTACACTTTTTCCTAACACACACAGTTTGTTTCCACACCTTTTTCACAGTGCAGAAGGTAACTCCAGTGTTGGAAAATGTGAAAATTGTAAAGCACAACTGCCCTGATTTGTGCATAAAAATAATCTGCCTTCTTTCAAAAGGAGTCTCTGCACTAAGAAGTGAACACAATTTCCCTCCATATTTGCAACAGATCAACATAGAAACACATTAATGATTCCCACACTGCATTATTGTTCTTCTCCAATTTTATGAAAGGTTTCCACTTCATTGTGAAAGCACAAAAATAAAAACCTATATTTTATGCTGCTGCTAAAAGTTATGAATACAGAGAAAGAGTGGGTCTGTCATGTGGCAGATACAGGCCAATCTGTGCTCTGTACCACCAACACTTGCTAAAACAGGCAGCAGTGAGTTCAATCCTATAGGAAATGGTATAGAATGGTGTATAACATGCATCCATGATAATTCAATTACTCAAAATTCAAGCAGCTATAAACACTGCTTATAGCTGCTTGGCACTTTCAGCTAGAAATCATGTAATGAAAGGTTTTCTGGGGTGTAGTTGTGTGTTTCAATATGATCAGTAAGAAACCTCCCTGCATGGAATGGAGGGGGGATTGGAAAAAAGTTAAAGCCTCAATATTTTACTCTGATACATTGGTTTTTTGCACACAGAAAGAGTGTTTTATGAAAGAAGCTCATTTGCAACCCTTTACTGGTGAACCACATTGGTATAAACTAGGAAAACAATTTCAGTATAGGTTGTCCCTTGCTTATTAAAATAGTAAGTCAAAATTGTTGATAGATCCAACACTATATTTCCCAGCATCCAATCAACTAATCAAATGTATCTGTTCTCATATCATAAAAAATAGTCAGAAAGAGCCGTAATATCCCATAATAAACCAGACTGCCTTCTGATGTGCTGTTATGAGTCACACTGGTTCATCAAAACTTGACAGTTGATCTCCTAACTGTTGTTGTGCCCGTTCATGATAGTTTTATTAATAATCCAAGTAAGGCATGCAACACATGGTGTCTGATAAGAAGGGAGAGAAGTAATAAATCTTGTCATTCAAAAACAGACAAGCTACCAAACCTTGGCCTATCTCTGTCTAACAGCTTGAGGGGCACAGATGTGGGATTTGACTGATTTCCAGTGTTTGGGCCTGAAGTTCACACCTGCCAAACCAACTGGCATCAGTTCATGGAAGTAAGTCCTTCATCCAGAACTGACACAGTTTCAAGCACTGAAAACATTTGCTTTGTACACCATTTGATTCCACCCCCAGTCCATTCAGAGAGTTTAATGTAACACACCATGTTAATGCAGTTCTGTGAAGGACTAAAATCAGTCAAGGACTATTGGATGTAGTGTTTATATATTGTCTCCTTGTAATCATGAGCACTGCAATTCGCAATAGGCAGATGATAACAGGTGTATGTGGAATATGGTTTGAGGTTTGCTATCATACTAGAAGATGTTTGGCAAAATCATTCATACAGTATAACCATATTCCAAAAGTGAAGAAACATGACATTCTGTAAACTGTATTCATGACCAACAGATTATTGCTATAGCACATCACCTCTTTCAGAAAATGGAAGCCTTATGCTTTCATTTGTAAAAGTAAATTACATCAAAGTAACTGAGTATCACTATCAACTGTATGGTAGTCACTGGATAGATTTGCCTAGGATATTATGAAATCTACTCTAAAGTGAATCACTGCCACACAAAACAATCCACTATATAATAGGAATCCTGTTACAAATGTGAAGTAAGCATTAAAAGGAATTAGTTTTGTATGTAGAACACAACCATCTTTCCTCTTTCTTTACATTATAGAATATCCATTGTAAAGGCAGAGCAGCTGGAATCCTCCAATGAATTTGATGTGTCAGAGTATATTTAAAAAGGAGTTAGTTCCATAAATTAGCAGAAATCCTGCAGTTCAGTCTCTTATAACATGAATATTCCTTTAGCCAAGGAAGCACATTATTGAAAAATAAATGTCTATGGTGAAAAAAGCATAAGAATTAAATATCATACAGCAACATACTCTGGGTGCATCCAGACAACCCCTTTGATGTAGGCGTTCCTACAATTAAAAGAGCACCATCCAGATGACACCCTAGAGAAACACACATGAATTCGCCACAAACCAGGAAAAACACTAGTAAATTTGTGGTAAATTTAATTGTTAGTGGGTTTAATCTGTGCCTTCTTAGAAGGTGAGGGATAAATCCACTACTTTCACTGTCTGGCCTGCCCTCTCACAAGTTCTGGGCTTTTGAGGGGGCAGGCCAGATGGTAGTCCTGTGATTTTCTGGGCTAAATTAGCCCAGGAAACCATGAGGACACAAACCCCTTCCCCAAGACCCCCCAAACACTTTTTAAAAATAAAAGAAAATACCCGGCTTCTATTTGTGTGGTGTTGGAGCTCTCCTGGCATATAGGAATGATGCACCAGGAAAGGGGGGGGGAATCGTTCCTGCTCCCCTCTCCCTTTCTCCTGGTGCTTCATTCCTACATGCCAGAGAAGCTCTGGTACCATGCAAATCGAGGCTGGGTAAGTTCTTTTATTTTTAAAAGGGGTTTGGGGGAGTTTTGAGGAGGGGGTTAAAGTGTCCAGGTGTTCTCCCGGAAAGTTCTGGGAGCACATCTGGACACCCACCCCAGAGAGCATGCGCTTTCTGGGGCATGCGTACGCTAGGACCCGGGAACATTTGCATTTTTAAAACATTAATGTTCCTGGATTAAAGAGCTGTCTGATTGCGCTCTCTGAGACTCATTATATAAATTGTGCAAAAAGAAAATTAAAAGTTCATACTTCTCTTTTTTACAAAAAAGTATTCCCATCCCCTGCCTATGCCCATCTGTATTTGCTCAATAATGCATCTGCATGCAGACATGTGGATATTTCCACACTGAAACTGATCCCCTATCAAGACTGGCCCTGCAGCTCCAACAGTTGGGTTCTTATCATTCATCTTGGCTTTCTAACCTCAAACTCTTTTCATGAGTCTTATTCTTGGGCCTCAATAACACAATAGACAAGTAAATGTGTTGATCTTTAGGTTCAATGTGATAAAGGCCAACCAATCCTCTTTCTTTATTCTAAAGTAAATAGGTTCATACAAAAGATGCAGAAAATCAAAACACATCACCCACCTTCCTGACCTCTTTTGGAGTCAAAGATGAACTGAATTCTGACAATGAAATGTTGACCAACAGCTTCAACACAACTGCCCTATCCATTTCCCTGAAGAAGGAGGAGGTGGCAGTGTTGGCTACTATTCAACATTAAAAGACTACACATGCAGCATTATGACGTATATTACCTTAAACCTTGCACTAGCAATGGCAAAAACAACAAATCTTTCAAAAGTTACCCCTTCTGGACATATGTACTAGAACCCTTGAGGACACATGTTCCTCCTGCCGAGCTGAAATCACATGGTTTAGTGTTTTGGGTCAGCATCGCCCTCCACTTTTGGGTTCTTTAAAGGTAGCAAAATCCTAAGACTATTTTACGTTTCAGTATTTCTGCTAGATTAAATCTAGTGTCGGGAGGCAAAACTATACATATCCACTGAATGAGTGGAAATATATTGCAACTATAATTTTCAAAGAAATATAGCTTTTCACCACATTTAGCATCTCTGTGCTTTCTCTGAGTAATATAAAGGGGCTTTGGGGCAAACTGGAATTAGGCAATAAACATTTCTGAACATTACTCATAATCTAAACAAGACTAATATCTATGGGTTGAAGTTTTTTTAAAAAAAAAAAAGAAGGCGCTGGAAATCAACACTTTGATAGAGTATTGCAGAAAGCCTACAAAACACTGATTTTCAGTGATTATCACTTTTATAATTCAATACTTCATTCAAAGGAAACTAGGCCACAGAAACAAGGCAAAATAAGAACTGTCCACATAGTTATTTACATTATGCAAAATAGGTTATCTCGTGTTTCTTTGTTCTAGTGTTTCACTTTACACAAAACAATTTGCTGAATGGCATGTTTACATTACATTTTTTCCTAAATGGCAACCACTGTCTATGTAACACTCACAAAGGAAACTAAATAATTTTGTTAGTATTAGAAACACAGTTTAGATTCACATATTCCATTTCCCTCTTTGTTGCTTTACAGCATGTATTCAATGGCATTACCCCCCCCCCCCAATAGCTCTAATGATGTTAGTATAGCAAAGGCAGTGTTCACAGCATTTCTCTTCTTAACAATACAATAATATAATTTGATGCTATTATAATGTATTTAGTTTGTCATTTTTAATTGTTTCAGATGTTGATCTTTCAAAGGTTTTGTTCACTTGTGAATCTGTGTTATTATTTTTCAATATAAATGTCAAATAAAAATGCAGTTGTTTGCCACATAGGCGACTGATTTGCTTAAAACAGACAGAAACAATCATGTAAATTAATTCATCTATAATTAATCTGTAAGCTTGTGCATGGATTTGGCTGTTTTCATTTGGCATGTTTGGCTGGTCCAGGTGTCCATAATGGCAAGGGCTCTGCCACCATGTTTTTTTTAACCAAGATGGACCACGTGGCTGTCAGTCTCTTGAATCAGGGATCATGCAGTAAGCTGTTCTCACATGAGGTTTCCCTGTGAGCCCTGCCTGTTGCTCCAATCAGAATAGAAGAAAGCCATGACATGTCTTATGCAAGTTGTGTCTATTTAATGGGGTGAGTACCTCCATTGCTTAATTGCTTCCTGGTTCTAGAGGGGGGGGGTGCTTCAGTTTGATTGCCTTGCTGCTCGCTTTCAGTTTTAACTTTTAGCTTGCCTTGGCTTCTAGCATTGAATCTCTTTGATTTCCCTTTATTTTCTTGATTCTTTATTTAGCACAACTGGGAGTTAGAAAGTGCAGGTGGGTGAGTGTGTGGCATTTGGGGACTTGTGGGTGGGTGTTCCTTTTTTTAGGGTGGCTTTGAGGTTTGAGTCACCTTTTACCCTTTATTAAAGTCTTTAGCTTCTTCACTTATCTCTTCTCCCTCCTCTCTTTCAGAAAGTACTTTTAAAAGATTATTGTTATTAATAATTATAAGAATTCCAGCAAACAGCAAAGCATCATTCTCAGAAAACTACCAACCTACCTACCTAAACTTATCACCAATTCCTAATGATTTATTTCATTTGCAATCTCACCACAAGTTCTCTCTGTTGTTTATATTTCTCTGTGTGCTCTCTGCCTTCTTAATTTCATTTAATAACAGTTTAGCTGTTGCCACCTAATAATAACAAAAAAAACCCCTATTGGGCTTTTATGGAAGCTTTCTAAAGCCAACATTACCCACCATCTCTCTCTCTCTAACTCCTAACTCTATCAAGACATACAAGATTATTGTTGTTAATGCCATTCAAAAGAATTGTACCAGCAAAAAACACCACCAACCCAAGTTTTACCAGCCCTCCTCTACCAATCCTGTCCTTTCCAATCTCTCAGCCTCTACCAGTAAGTTTTGAGAACAAGAAATGCAAAAGCTTTGGAAGAAGTTGCTGTTTTTTTTAATTAGTAAAGAAAGTGTAATAGTGGGCTGTGTGACATGGAAGTGCATCTTTGACATTTGGCGGGAAGGAAATGTGCCCTGCTGCTGCTCCTGGAAAAGTTACAGGTTGGAGGCAGCGGGGAATACCTTTTTGGGAATTTTTAAAGGAGATTTTATTATTCCTAAAAGTTAGGTGATGACCATAACATTATGAAACTTGGTGGGCCAATAGTGATAGATGTGTCCTCCACGTTTAGCCATTTTCATCCCAATAGCCCTAAAATGACAGAAAGGGGAGCCCAGGAAGCCACCCCATTGCCACCAGTGGACCGGATCTAGCTGCATTTTCTGGCTGCAGACAGAAAATAACCATTTGGACGCATACCCGTTTTTGGGAGGTGCATGAAAATAGATCCATGCCCCCCTCCCCCAAAAATCTGGATAGCAGAAACAGATCAAGTTTCAGCCAAAATGTACAAGCCTTCTAATTTGCATCCAACTATGCACCATATGATGGTATGAAGAAAACATTAATCATTAAATGCTATGTAAGAAAATAATTCCAGCCATTTTACTTTTATGTTTGTGGATGCTGAGTATTTTCAGACAACATTTTTATAGTGTAATTGCCCATCCCCATTCCACAGTTGATGTCTTTCCCCTGTAAAACCCTTTATGTATAACAGCACCCTTTTCCATCTTATGTCTTTCTATATACAAACACAGCTGTCTTGAATTGCAATGATATACCAGCTAACTTGAAGCAACTAACTTGCTAGTATTGCATTTTTTTAAAAACTAGCAAATCTGAACTTTTTACTTTCATCCAAATATTGAGAAATAGAAACTTTTTGAGCCAGGAATTAGTATTTTAATGACACCTCTTTATGACAATTTTTAGCATACAAGGATAAAATTATACTGATTACTAGGCTTGGGCGGTTTCGTTCGTTAATTTCGTAATTCGTATTTAAATTAGCTTACGATCCAATATTGAGCCATGCAGGACTACTGTGAGGAGTAATTAAAAATCGAAACAATTTTTCCAATTTATTTCGTATTGTTTCGTAATTGTTTCGTAATTGGTTCAAAATTGTTTCAAAATTGTTTTGTAATTGTTTCGTAATTATTTCCGTATGTCTGGTGCAAGTTTTATAGTTGTTGTTTGTTTTATCAGTGATAAAAAATAAATTATCACACCAACAGTCAACAACAGAGGGAGAGGGAAGCTTCAGAAGTTCCCCCTGTCCCATTTGGAGGGTTTTTAGCATATTGCGCAATCACGTCCGCCATTAACGAATCGATTCATAATTTTATGAAATTTCGTATATTTCGAACTTTTTTAAAGGAAAATTTCGGAATTTTTTTAAAAAACGAAACGCAAGGGCCCCCTAAAAACGAAACGAGTTTAGAACCAAATTTTTCCGTGGTTACCCAAGCCTACTGATTACCCATTAAATGATATTCCAAAACCCTAGTTTGTCACATCATCATTGCACTTCCACTGACTCATAAATATTCTATGTTATTTCTGAAAGGAAAATAATTCAGGTAACTTTTTGACTCAATATTGTTTGTAAATCACCTATCACCTGATGTTCCAAAACTAGTTCTCATAGTTAGCCATTTCATTCCTGTGCCTCAAACTTGCTCAGCGTACCTTCTTCAAATAAAGTAACTGCACAGCATGATTGCACTGAAAGAGAGGTGACAAGAAGTTTGGGGAAAACATTATCTATCTTAGACCAGTAATGTTTTACATATAAATTTCTTGAACCATCAGAGGAGCTTGAAGAACTATGCTGCTATTTCTAAAGAAAATTGTGTCCAACGGCAAGACTTCCACCACCTTCCAATGTCCTTATTGAAAGTTGAAACTGAAGTAGTAATTGGAAGATGCCTTGGGACCTAGAGATTCATGTGAGCAATGCTAAGTCAGAATGATAAAGAGTAACCTTTCAAGCTCTGTATGTAAGAGAGGAGTAGAGAATCCTTGGCCTTCCAGGGTGCTTCCAGACTACACTTTAACCACTTTGGAGCTGACTAAAGAAACCCGCTCCAAAACAAGTTAAATTCATCAATTCCCCCCCCCCCCATGCCATCCTGAAAACTTTTGGAATGGCATTGGGCCACCCAAACCCCTCCCCCAAACCCTTAAAAATAAGTAAAAACTTACCCGGTTGCCATGAGACTGATCCGGCAGCCCTCCTGGCATGTACCAATGACACATGGGGGGGGGGGGGAGCAGGAGCAGTTTTGCCTTACTTTGTGTAGCAGTGGTAAATGGCATGAATAGGTAAGAACAACATGACTAATGGTAAGCACAGCAGTTAACATTGAGCTCTTGGTATCCATTGGGGTTTGGTTCCAGGAGTCCTTGTAGATACCAAAATGTGTGGATCCCCAAGTCCCATTATATGCAATAGTGTCATAAAAATGTCTACCTTTACATAGAATAGCCAAATCAAAGTTTCCTTTCTGGGTTTTTAAAAGTATCTTCACATCATGGATGGTTGAAGCCATAAATATAAAATTTATAACCCATTAATTAGTGTTTCCAGGAAATCCAACTTTCCATCAGGGGAATTTGAGTTTGGCTAACATTCTGTGACTCAGATAATGGAGTATGCACTCCCAAATCTTATGTTTTGCATGTCAGTTTTTACATGAATCCTGTAAAACAGAAGTCCAGTTTGAGGAACAGCATACTCTTCCCCCACTCCACCCCACCTTTGAAAGCACAATTGGTAGATGAGATGCATACCACAATAAACAAGGCAGTAATGCTACCTGTCTTTGGTACTTCTAAACACTTGCTGCAGATGTTGGCTAGCCAGAGCTGTTAATGCTTACACAGAAAACAGGATTTTGATTACCAGTCCATTATGATCCGTTGGGGAGCCCTTAAGCATCAGACTTCTCTGTCAGCACAGCATTTTTCCCCATCAGTGGGAAAGAGTGAATTTCAAAGCCGGCTCTGCTGAACCACTTAACTTGGCAATCTTTTCTTTTCAGGCCGTAATGCTTTCTGATATGCTTGCAAAGGGGTAGCTGGTTATGTTTTTGTTGATAGACCATTTCTCTAAGTATCCATTTCCCAGTCCACAGAGGATTCTTTAATGCTAATGAGGCTTTTTGTTATGCAGCCACAGAGTGGTATTTACATTCATGCAAATGGGGGTAATATCATCCCACGCTTAAAAGACAAACAGGACAATCACTCAAAGCAGCTATCTCAATACAACAGTACATACTAATGGGTGCTTGAAGGTGGACATTTGAACACATTGGAGACTAATGGTTTTCACTGGATACAACCAGGGCAACGTCAGCCATTACTGTCTGGATAAGAACACTTTATAGACCCATAGTGCATATAGCTATTAAAATGGTAATGTCCATAGTTGATACCTTTTTAAAAAATGAATATGGTGAGTACTCATGATAGTAAGTCCTGGTAGGTCAGTGATCAGCGCACCCACAATGAAGTTACTACTATATACAGCTAGAATTCTGTTGGTTAGTCCAAACTAGAGTATACCCATTGAATCAATTGCTAAATGGTGAGTCAGCATCTAAGTAAAACCCACTGATTCGGCGAATCTATTATAGGCAGGAATAATAACAAGATTTAAAATCACTAGTAATGGACCCTTAAATGTGGGCATAAGAATGTTTATTTTTGCATTCTAAATCAGACCAATGGCCCAGCTGGGTATTCCTAGGAAAGCCCAGCATTGTACTTTTTTTTTACACTTCACACAGAACAGATATTCAGTAGCACACTGCTTTTAAAATTATGTTTCAATTTATCCAATCATCTGTGAATTTGTGTTATCCTCTGGCAAAGTCATCTAAACTTTCTTGAGACAGGGAATTCCATAAATAAAGGAAGCATTTTCTTCTGTCTTGCTCTTAAACATCTACCAACGAATTTCACTGAAATATAGAATTGCGAGATAGAAAAATCATTTCATATTTATTTCATACCCTAAGTTTACAAACTTCTAGCTTCCACCTCTTTTCTCTAACTATCTTTTGGCATCACATAGAAACCTTTAACTATTCTTTGTGGGGGTGCACCAGTTCCCTCAATAATTTTAGTTGATCATAACTGTAAGCAGTATTCTTAGGGTACATGCATGACAGGTGATAAAGATCAAAATATAAAGGTACTGCAGTTTTGTTTTCAGTTTCTTCTAAATTTATGTTTTTCACAGCAGCTCCCCCTTGAGCCAATTCGGATCTAACAATTGCATCTTAATAAATTGGTTTATCAAGAATTGAATGCCTATCTATTGGATGAAAAGGTCAGGGTGAATAAAGAAATACAGAATTTAATGGACATGTAATAAGAGCCAGCCTTTTAGCAACATAGAAAAGGTAAAAGAATGGGATAGAGCCAAAAACCCCTTATGGCTGCATCCATTGTAAGCAGTCCAGAGACTGGCTACAGATAATGAATCTGGAATGTACAAGGAATATCTGGTTAAATAGAAAGGACAATTGATACTCAAGGAGTGAGAAGAATCAGGGATCAAAGACTGGTTCAGCTTCTTCTAACTGCATGACAGATTTAGGGTAGGATTTGCCTCTAAAAAATCCCAGTTAGAATCTATCTTTGGCAAGGGCAACAAAGGCCTAATCTCCAGACTTTATAAATATATTCTAAAATATAATTTAGTAGACAACCAGATAAAAAACTTTTTGATTATGTAGTCCAAGACTTCGGTAGAATATTGACTTGGAAGACTGGGAACATCTTTAGAAAAAGAGGTTTAATTTTTTCAATTGCTGTTTCAATTAGATAAAAAAATGCTCTAAATGTTTTATAGAACTTATATAACTGCAGAGTTATTGGACAAAATAGAGAAAACAGGATGAGGGGCTTGCTGGAGGTGTAAGAAGGTGAAAGGATCTTTGTTTCTATGTATGTTGGACCTGTAATATCATTCAAGAAGTCTGGGGAAAGTTGGTGAAAGAAACAAACAATATGATCATCAAAAAAAGGTCAAGAAAAACCTGTAAATGTGAAGAGGTCCTAAGTGAAAGAAAAAAAACGGTAGCATAAGCTTTCACAGATTAAAGGTCTGCCTACCCTGGCCATGTACCCTGAGTTTGATCAGAATTCACTCCTGGGCATCCAGATTATGTTCAAGGACTTCCAGTTCCTAATAATGGTTACTCTGATTTTACTTCTTGTGACAAAAAGTTGGGGGATGCTTGGGAGCAGCCCAACACTTTGAGATGAGTGTTCACATGGGTCAGTGACTTATACTTACCTTTATCACTTTTTAAGTACCATTGCTTTGCCAAGGTAAGCAAAAGCACTTGTGCAACTTGGAGGGGGAAGGTATTTTACCATTCCTTTCTCCTTTCCCTTCTCAAAGTCCAGAAAAATATACATTTTCTTCCTTCCTTTTCCAGTGTATGGGCAATGTGAAGAATAAAAATTAATATTTACATTTCAATTAAACAAATAGGGTCTTGACATGCAAGAATCACAAGTAGAAAAGGGGAGCCAGCTATGACATTGCTAACATTTTAGAACTTCAAGACAGTTGGTGTGTAGGGGGATACACACATTGTTTTTATTTTCAGAAACATTTTAGAGATATAAATCTTGTACTATGTGTAAAATACACTAATTCCTATGCAAAATAACACTATGGGAAACCAGGTTTTAAATCTGTCTTCATCCATAAAAACTGGGCGATCTTCTCAGACTCTCTCAGCCTCAAAGGAAGGCAGTGCCAAACTTCCTCTGAACAAATCATACCAAGAAATCTCTTGACAGAGTCGCTATAAATCAGAATTGACTTAAAGGTGCATAACAACAACAATATTTACACTAGGAAAGGGTCTTGGGAAGAAAGAAGGATTTTATGTCAGCTATAAAAGAAAACTGCCACAGTTTAAGGATTTAAGCATTGGACACTCACACTGAAAACCAGAGTCCGAATCCCCACTCAACCATGGAAAACCCACTCAACCATGGTACTCTCAGCCTAAGAGTGTGACTTGCACAGTCTCACCTATGGACAAATCACCCCAAGAAAACCATGTGACATCTTTGCCTTTAGTCAGAAATGATCTAAAGGCAAACAACAACAAAGAAAAGGGAATATACAATCATATGTTCGTATTTGAAATATCACAAATCTATATTGTAAGCATTGGTCCTTTTCAGTTTTTTTGCTATTAATTAAAGCTTATTTCCTGATAGGTGTTTCTAGAATGTAAGCTCGGTATTTTAGGTTCTGATTCCAAAGTCTTCATTCAAAAGTGACCATAATGAACTTTGTGCTTTTTTTTAAAGAGTTTTTAAATTTCTAGCAATTGGGAATATGACTTATTTATTGAATTTTTAGCCCAACTTTTTCCCAAGATGGGATTCAAGAGAGCTTCTACACACTGCAATAAATTCAGCTCCCATTCTGGTTCGGAATTTACATTCTTGCAATTTGAAGGCAGCACTGTAGGTTTTGTTTTGTTTGTTTGTTTGTTTTTGTCGTGTCAGGAGCAACTTGAGAAACTGCAAGTTGCTTCTGGTGTGAGAGAATTTGCCGCCTGCAAGGACATTGCCCAGGGGACTCCTGGATGATTTGATGTTTTTATCATCCTTGTGGGAGGCTTCTCTCATGTCTTCGCATGAGGAGCTGGAGCTGATAGAGGGAGCTCATCCGCCTCTCCCCGGATTCGAACCTGTGACCTGTCAGTCTTCAGTCCTGCCAGCACAGGGGTTTAACCCACTGCACCACCGGGGGCTCCAGCACTGTAGCTAATAAAAGAGCACATGCTTTTGCATATAAAAAGTCTGAGATTTAACATTTGATAGAAAAAGGCCTTAACCTGAGATTATGAATAGCCATTACCAGTTAAAATAGATAACATAAAGACAAAATCATAAACAGCAAAAAAAAATCCACCTAGAAATATACAAACCAATTCATTGTTGACAGATTTATGTCAATGTATTCTGATATATGTAAGTGTTGCTAGAACTGTGTGCATGTTAATTCGCATCAACACTGGGACATGAGTAATTACAAAATTGCCCAAATGCTTTGAGAGCACTTTTTAACAATGAAACGAAAAACATGTTTTCCCAAAGTGTTTCTAAACAAGAAAGAAAAATAAGATTCAGTGTGCCACCTTAGTCAACGTATTAGCTTGATTCCATGTATTCAGGGTACACTGGGAGAATACCGAGTCTTGGGTATCTTTCCTTTATTAAAACAATTTTTCTTCCTAAATGAAACAAACAACCAAGCAATGTACCATCTAATAAGCAATCACTCTTTTGCTTAATAAAAGCATTTCTTGGATTCCTGGTGTGCAGAAGAATGCTCTAATTGTTTTTGTGCGTTTATTAATTCCAAAAATATTCCTCCCCCAAAATACAGTCATCTATAATAATACCAAGTGAAATGTGTATGCCTTACTACACAACATAAATGTGCAAAAGCAAGAACCACAAAATCTTATACTATACTGTACTATAATAGGCTGGCATATCTTGATAAAAGTACTCAGGGTTTTTTGTATAGATACACAGGATTTCAAGAAGACTGCATGCTAGGATGTTATTAATAATGAAACAAACCAAATCCACACACTGAAGAGAATGCAATCCTACTGGCATTAAGACTAAACTAACAAATCATACATACAGTTGCACTTACTTATTCTAAAATTACCTTGCTGCTTTAAATATTTTCTATCAATTTTCCTTGTCAATATTTGTTGTGAGATGCTTTTATGCTGTTGGCTGGAGAAGAAGGGTCAACTGGCTTTAAAACAAATGTGGATTATGCAATGTCTGCATAAAAGAAGTATGGAGAACATTAAAATTGGTAAGCCAAAACTCTGCTAACCAAATGGTTCAAATTCTGGTTGTTTTGATGAAGTACATCATCACCCATCTAAGCCCTGAAAATTTACATTTATCTTTAGCATAACTTGAAAAGATTACTTATTGGCTAATGGACATTGGTAATGCTATTATGAAAAAAAAACCAACTTTCTCAAGCTGTAAGGCTTATCATTGGTGCTATTACTACATCTTAGGATGCTTCCAGACAGGGCTTAAACACCAAAGTGGGTTTTAGTCCACATGCCACCTCAAAATCCTGGATTTCCTGGGGGGAGGGGGTATCTACATGCCATTCTGATAACTATTGGGATGGCATGCAGCCACCCCAAAGCCCCCCAAAATAACCTCTAGAAGCATGTCTTGATGGGCCCTTAGTAGCCAGATTATTAACAACCTATTGTTTTCCCATCATAAAAAATTAAGTAGTGCACTATCTGAAGTTCCCAGGTAATAAACCATAGGCTATCCAGAGGTACTTTTTTCAGAATTGCCTTAAAGAATGGAATAAAAAGCCATCTGTAATACACAATATCACACTTTCGGGTTTCACAGATGACATGAGACTTTAGAAGCAAATGAATCACATGAGGGACATAAACATGTTTTCTACCCAAAAACAGATTTTCACACTTTTCCTCAAGAGAAGATGTAATTAAAGCCTAATTATCATATTAGCTGTTATTACTGCATAATAATTATATATACGCTATTAAACATCTTAATCATTAGATTCACAATGAAAGTACAACTCTGAATGTAAATGGGGTTAGCCTGAACATAGGTTCCTCTCCTAGATGACACCGGTTTTGGCCAGCCATTTATTTGGAGGACATTTGGGTCTGATTAAGAATCCCAGTTGGACACCTTTGAAAAGAAACAAAAAACAAAACAAAACAGAGAAAGCATGGCAAAGATGCAGTGCAAGTCTCCACCCTGTCTCCAGTAAATGGACAATGCCATTCAGATTATCACTTTATCTGGGGATGGAAATAATATCATATTGTTCCAAATGTTGAAGATGCAAACTGGAACATGTGTGGCCAAGCAACATTTGCTAAAATGGCAAAAGGTATTAATAAGGGGAGTCACATAAACTAGGAGAGGTTGCAGCCATTAGCTTTTGCCATGGTTCATAGGGAAGGGCAAAATTCTTCCTCCTCCTATCCTTTCCCTGCTTTTGAAGTTTGAATTGCTTTCAATTTATATTCAGTTTGTAGCAATTTAAGAAAGATGAGGACAAAATAAGACAGTTGTAGGGCAAAACTAAAGCCCTTTCTACACTGCCATATAATTCAGATTATCAAAGCAGATAACCCACATTATCTGCGTTAAATTGGATTGTATGAGTCTACACTGCCATATAATCCAGTTCAAAGCATATTCTCTGGATTTAATATAGCAATGTAGAAAGGGCCAAAGATTTCCATGTCTGATACTGCAAATACAATGGAATCCATAGGAACCTAAATACTTATTTCTTCCTATGCCATGATTCTGATATTTTCTTTCTACCGTATTCTGGTACCTTGGAAAGAATTCACCTTTGCTCTTTGCAAACAGGCTAAGTTTAAATTGCAATAATTGACCCACTGGGAGAAGGTCAATTTACATCTTAGTGATGCTGTGATATTTCATTCATTAGCCAAACACTAAAGGGCAGTAGCAGGGTTTTTTTTCTCACAAAATAATGGGACTGCACTCTTTGCAGTCCAGACTTAATTTTGTGAAATAACATTGAGTGAATTCCCACCGTGAAATAAAAAGACCAGACACAAGAAAATGGATTTCCTGACTTTTTTTATTATTCTTTTCAAGAACATTTGCAAGAACCTATTAATGAAAATACTGTTAAGGGGAACTAACCTGTAAGGAAATAACTCTTGAGTTACAAGTCACTTAGTGAGAACTGTATTTGGGCCAGGTCTCACTTCTTCTAATCACCTCCACTGACATACTCATACTTAGGTAAGCACCATAGATCCTGAGGGCTACCCAAAATTCTTTGGCTGCATACCTCAGCTAATCTTAACTGGAAGGCCATCCTTAGGATACTCCCTCCGAAACCTCAGAGGCTTTTAAGAGTAAGAAGCCCTCATTCCAGCCCCAAAGGGAGCCCCCTTTCATAGTCCCCTGATCCACAGAAACATATAGAGACTGCTGTGGAAATCCACCTCTCATCCCCAAAAGTACATCTACACTGATAAGCAGAATGTTTAGAATCCAGAAAAAAACAGTTCTATTTATATGGCAACCTTACACTCATCGTGAGCAAGGACAGTACTTAAAACATATATCAATGGTCCAAGACTGAAAAAATCCTCTAGTACACACTGTGACAATGCATAATATATTTTGTGGTCACATCCATTTCATGAACATGGCAGTTAAATACATTTGTTTCCCTCAGAACAGGGTAGTTTATCTCTAATATCTGGAGCATATCACACCCAGTTTAAAGATAAAATTTTAAGTAAATATTTCTTGGTGACACAATGTAAGATAAAAATATGTTATTAAAATTTATCACAAAAGAAAAGGTCACAGACTGAATTCTATTTCGAATTTTGGGGATGTCAAAACATAGCCATATCTTTATAAGATGTAGATAAAATGCACATTCTTTAATATATCTCTCTGTGCATGTTTTTCATTTTAGCATGGGTTCTTTTTGTTCCTTCCCATCCTCGTTTTATTACCCTATAAACTACATAAAGAATTTTTTTTAAAAAAATCTATTTATAAAAATAGTCTTCAACCCAGAGGTTGCACCTGATACATATTTGAAAAGCAGAAGTTAGTGAAAGAGATGTTAAGAAACAATTTAACATCTTAAGGAAGTGAAGTGAAAAGTGAAAACAATCTGAAGTCCAACCAAGTTGTATGACCCCTCTATACCACAGCTATATTATTCATAATTTTATACAGTCCAAACAACAAAGTTAAAATATAGTAGCAGAAAGAATACATCATCGGCTATTGCACTTCTATCACATAACATCACATAACAACATAGTTCATCAATTAATAAAATTCACTAATCGGTGCACAGTGACATTGGACATCGTTCTATTTCTGTGCAGATCAGGCATAACCAAATGGCCAGGGGAGAAAGAAAGACAATCTCCTGCTCACACATACTGGTGCACAGTGAAGAGGATAACAGTAACAAACACCTACAGGCATAATACCAAGCCTCTCTATTCAGAAGATCTCATGAGAAATTCTATCATACCAACCTCCTAAATAGATATCTACCATGCGTAATGGGAAGTCTGCATAGGTTATGATGCAACCCTTGCTATTAACAAAAGTTCCTAGGCAGATCATCCAAATTCATACAACACAAAACATCTTCTAAACCAGTCATGGCAAACTTGGGCCCTCCAGGTGTTTTGGACTTCAACTGCTATTAGAAATTGTGGAAGTTGAAATCCAAAACACCTGGATGGCCCAAGTTTGCCCATGTCTATTCAAAACAATTAGAAAGGACTTGCTCAAGTTTCAACTGTTCCACAGTGGGGCACTCTACCTTGAATGGTGGTGGAGTTTCCTTCATTGGTCACCTCTAAGAGGTACTGTATCAGTGAACTCCAGCATGACTCTATGGGATGTTTCCACTGGCTGTCATTCATTCAATTGAGTTTGCTAGTAATTACAATTTTCATTAATCACTGAAAGTACAGGACTATATTGGTCACAAACTTGGAAGTCACACTGTACTCAGTTCCTTAAGCCCTTTACTCTTTTCCTCCAACCAACTAGATTTCAGCTGCCGGAAACAACTATGGAACAACTTGAATGTGTGTGTATCTACTACATTCATATACTGCTTAGCAGACAGAGCTCTAGGCAGCTGTTTTCCTCCTTTCCTCACTTCAAAGCATGCAAAGTGTTTCATTGTTGATTTTGTAGATTTTTGATGTTTTTGTATTTTATTGTATGGCCAACACATCTACCCCTGAATGTGATTGCTAATGTAAGTAGCCGTGTTTTACAGTGACTATTTTATTGCTCCTGTTTGCTGATGCTGCTTTTTAGGACTCTGTTTTGCTTCAAACCTGTAAATAGCCTTGAGCAGACAAAGAGATAAAAAGACATAGAGACCGATCAAAATTTGAGGGATATTATTCTTCTGTTGCAACAAACAATGCCAGCAATTTTTAAAAAAACTTAATGCAAGTAAAACTTGTTAATCCTTATGATAATATAGACTGTTACATATACCAGTGCTATTAAAATGTTGAACTATATACTTTATTGCAAATAAATAATCCAGAGTCCCACTTGAGGACCTTCCAGACAGGACCTTTTCTCAGTTTTACCTGAGGCACCCAAATGACGCCTCAGGTAAAATGAAATTAATCTGGAGAAAACTGGGATTTCCCAGTTTGCTCCAGATTAATAAAACATCTGGAAAGATCTGGACCTTAAGATAAAGTCTGGATCTTTCCAGGTGTGGACTCTGTGAAGATTCCCACAGCCATCCTGGTTCTTCAGGCTCCTAGAGCCTGAAGGAGCAAGATGGCACCCACCCCCTCTCCTCCAGCCCCCCATTCCCCCCAAAAAACTTACCAAAGGAGCCTGCCAGCAGCACAGGCTTCTCTTCATAGTCCTCCTGATATACAAAAATGATGGGCCAGGAGGTGAGGGGCAGGGACAGAAACCCAGGAGTAAATGGATTAAAATAATCCCGTTCCTCCTGGATTTCTAGTCTATATGGAAGAGCTTTTCATTGTCTAACTAGACACAAAGTGCTTAGAACTTCAGATGTCCAAGCTATAGGTGGGCAATTCCTTTAAAATGATGTATGCAACATAAGTTACTTCTTTATGCAATACATAAATAGTGAAAATAACAGATGAGATGCAGCATCAGAGGCTACAATAGCTATTTCTCTTGACATGATATGCAATCTTTCAAATGAATTGTAATGAAGCACATCAGGGCATGACACATGGAGTCCCACTGTGCAACAATAACCCCCATCACACATCAATGCACCATATATGTCCCACCATGTGATGGTAGCCACTTTGCACAAAATTCATAGTGGAATTTTATGAACACAATACTCTTCAGATGTTTTTGACTGTAAATTGTCTTTGTTAGCCTTGCCAATTGAAGCTGATAAAGGCAACTTGTATATGCCTGAAGGGCACAACACTTGGGAAGATTAGGAATGACAAAAAGATGATGTTGTGTGTATATGTGTGTGTGAGAGAGAGTTTAAATGCAGTGTTTAAATGCAATCTTCCATTTATTCCAATATTAATACTGCAAGGAAGATCACTTTTTCAATGCATTTTACAAATATGTAGTGGAGTAAACACCATGACCCTAATTCTTATGTTCAGACTTTTTGGAATGGAATGATCTATATAAATAAAAATGTAATGTCCGTTTGTGGGATTAACAGAACTCAAAAACCACTGGATGAATTGACACCAAATTTGGACACAAGACACCTAATAACCCAATGTATGTCCTTCATTCAAAAAAAATGCTTTTGTCATTTGGGAGTTGTAGTTGCTGGGATTTATAGTTCAGCTACAATCAAAGAGCATTCTGAACCCCACAAACGATGGAATTGAATCAGACTTGGCACACAGTTCTCCCATGACCAACAGAAAATGCTGGAAGGGTTTGGTGGACAGTGTCCTTTGGTGTTGGAGTTGTAGTTCACCTACACCCAGTGAGCACTGTGGACTCAAACAATGATGGATTTGGACCAAACTCTACACAAATACTCAATGTGCCCAAATGTGAACACTGGTGGAATTTGGGGAAAATAGAATCTTGACATTTGGGTGTTGTAGTTGCTGGAATTTTTAGTTCACCTACAATCACAGAGCATTCTGAACCTGACCAATGATAGAATTGGGCCAAACCTCCCACGCAGAACCCCCATAACCACCAAAGTGGGCCACAGCAACGTGTGGCAGGGGACTGCTAGTAAGAAATAAAAATACAGATTCTCATCAAGTATAAAAGATGTAGTGGAGTTTTATTTTGTAGTTCATTCCTTGTTTATAGCCAGAAATATATCTCTGTTCTTTCATCTAGACTCTGCCTTTCTCTGCCACAATAGAAAAATTCCTGGGAAAGAACAGTATGCAATTTTCCCAGGCATTATGGAATTCTATCTTAAACTGGGGCTTTAGTTTGTACAAATATCACAATAACAATGTTTATTCTAAACCAATGCTCATTCATTTCACAAAGGAAGCATAGGAGTAAGTCCACAAGCCCCTGTTAAATGTCCCTCTTCTATTAAGTAGGCAGTGCTGATATAATAAAAAAGCTATATGTACTAAAGGGAGAACTGACACATTTGAAATAAAAACACTATACATTTACTAAGAAAATGCACTCAGGAGCATTGGAATTTGCTAGGGATATAAGTCTTCAGTATGTTTCTTTTGAAATTTCAAGAATTTTCTCCCAGTTGTGAGAACTTCTTTAAAAACCATGTTGTTTTTGAAGGCCTTTCACAATTCTTGATTTATTCTATTGCAAAATTCACACATGGTGGTTTTGCACAGCAAACAATATTTTCTGTGCAGCAAACACTATTTTCTGCATGTAAAATACCTTTTCGGTGTATAAATATAAAATCCCATGCATAAAGTGATACTAAATGCAAATAAGATCAGTGTGTTCGAGGTAATATGAAGTTCATATGTCCATGTTCCTCATGAACTGCATATCTATTTACTATGTATAGCTCACATGCAGTTCTGGAGAACTTGTGAGATGAAAACTAGAAAAGAAAGATACATATAAAACAGTGAACATATTTTAAAATATAAATGGCTAAAAAGTACAAAATTGAATATTGGGAAATATGCTTTGGGCAAGGAGAAAGTGTTACAAATTTTGAAACTGCATTTTGTACACCATTAAACTTATGTATTTTTCTATTTCATATTTTTTTAAAAAAATATATAAAATAGATAAATGACTTCAAACCCAAAACACAGTTTGTTTGAAAGAAAATGGTTTAAACAGGACCTGTGTAAGACTAATAGAAGCTAAAACTAGTTTTGTTCTCATCATATTTTCCTTAAGATTGTTCTTGTGTTCGTAACTGTTTTAAAAGTTGTAGAAGATTCTTACTATAAGAAAAAGGAATCAATGAATTCTACAAAATAATTTTCCCCAAAACTCATCATTTAAAAGGAAAAGAAAACTGACAAGGAGGTGAAAAGCAATTGTTTGACTTCAAGGGTGTTGAGATTGCTTTGCGGTATTTATAGTTATTGAGATAATTTAAATTAGATTTAAACAAAGTCATCTTAAGTTACAAGTCAATATTTATTAGCAGTCTCCCTTAAGAGAGAAGCTGGTTTTCTGAGGCGGGATATTGATTTCTTCACCTACTGCTCAGCCCCAACCTTGTATCTCGATAATGCAATTCTAGACTAGAGTGAGTCAGAGCTGTAGAAAGGCCTACTCAGAAAAAGCATTGACAGGTTGCTTGATATGCTGCTCATGCCTTGGAAACAACGAAGTGTGACATTTTGTGCATTAAGGCTGGTTGAAATTTCTCTGAGAATAAAAACAAAATTGTTATTTTCCCCCAAGTCATATAGTGTGTGTGTATGTGTGTGTGTGTGTGTGTGTGTGTGTGTGTGTGTGTGTAAGTGGGGTAGTGTTATTGGTATTTCTTTAATATGTGTTCTACCTCTCCAACCCAAGGGACTGTCTGGCAATCTCTTTTTTAAAAGGTCAAATACATGTTTTTAAGCCCCATACTCCATAGAATACACCTTACAAGCTCCTCCCAAAGGCTTCTCAAATTGTTGTTAGGCAGTGCAATCAATAATGAGGTTTGCGGGAACAAAACTATGGATCTTATGTGTTATTCAAAGCACCATCAGTTAGTGTAGAGCAGAGAAGGTATTCCCAGTAATGCACACTCTCTGCCCCATAAGCACATATAACAGGGTTTTTTTTAAAAAAAAATCACATCAGCATACTTGAAAGCAGAACAGCAGCCAAAGAGTGTAAGGTCACAATAAAAAAAAATCAGGTCCCAGAATGTATGACGGCATATAGTATAAAGAAAATATTTAGGGGGGGGATTAAAGACATAGCTGCTAGCTAACTTTTAAAATCAATATGTAGTTTAGCCCCTAATTTGTTTTGTGATCCTGAGTCCTTGTCTCCCTCTTTTTAGGTCACTATGAAATCTTGAAATGTTCAAGTCAGGCCAGTCACCTCAGCTATGGATTAAATTTTGCATGCAGCCTAAGAGTTTACACACATACTGTACATCTGCTCTTTCTTGCCTCCCGGGCCTTTTCTTGTAAGTCAGCAGGGTAATGGAATTTACAAATGCAGCTCTTGACTGTGGGTTGATCTAGCCTCTTTTTTTGTGCTCAAGAGAACAGCTGGCGGGCAGAACAGAACAACAGGAAGAGTTACACAGGTGTATCCAAACCAGCCACTACAGCTAATGTTTAGGAATTGTTAAAGGTGAATGTTTTCAAGACTATAATCCTTTTTTCTCATAACACTGATACATTTGGAATATTAGGAATTTCAGCATTTGGAATATTAGGCATTTATGAGTGATAACATACTTTGATGACATCAAGATGGAGAAGGTCAATGTATAATATTCAAGGTAAAACCATTCTAGTTTTTCGAGGATTTGGATCAGGAGAATGTTAAGTCTTTTCTATCATCAAATACTATTTATGGACAGGAAAAACTTTCTTACTACTGCCAGTTTATCAGCAATGCTGCACTCAAAGCAAGTTATCTAGCAGCAGTACCTCAAGTTGAGTATTTTTTATACTGTGACACTGGCAACTTTGGCTTCCATGTCACCAGGATGCTGAACCTGCACAGGTTTTGATTTCAATTTTAAATGAGCTATCCAGTGTGATGCATCTATTTTGGGATAGGATTTTGGGTAGTTATTTTAAATTTCACACTAAAACACGTAGCAGGTTCCACCAAAAGCAACCTGGAATGCCTTCAGGAAAACTAATACATTAAGACTAGCTGTATTTGAGTTGAGTACAATATAGCTCTTAGTATACAGTTAATGTACAGGCTAGAGGTTATACTCCCTCCTGAAGTTTAAAGAATAAATAGCATTGGGGACAGCATCAAAAACATAAAGGGAAAGGGCTGATCCTACTATAATTTGAGCATTGTGAGCATTGCCATCTAGAATTATTTATTTAACTCTTTAATTTCTATCTTTATTTTAAAAGAGGATAAATCATACATTAGAATTCAAAGCAAACAGAAGAATAACACAATTGAAACAATTGCTGCCAAATAATAATAATAATATCATCAAAAGTAGTCTTGATGCCCTTCCTAACAGCAGCAAAACAGGGAACCAATCAACAGTCTGGAAAGAGTGCATTCCACAATCCAGGTACAATTCAGGAAGCAAGACATATTTTGCTAAGAAGTAGAGAAAGCAACTGAGAGAAAGAATAGGGCATGCAAGCAAGCTTATTCAGCTTTATGGGACATGTTCTCTTACATCCAACCTCACCACTTCAAAATGGCTCTACTATATTTATTTATTTAATTTACTTCATTTATATCACATCCTTCTCAATCCTACAGGGGACTCAGGGTGGCTTACAACAAAAGCACAATTAACATAAAATAAAACAAAACGTATACATTAAAATCAATAATTAAAAACAAATAATCTTAAAAATAGTTATATTACATATATTATGTACCTTGACAAATGCCTCAAAACTTACTCAGGGACCTTTCAACTCATAATAACAAAAGATGGTAATGGGAGTGTGCAAAATGACTTTTTCATCTATGCCAGAATGTGTGCTGGCCACTTCCCTGGATCTACACATATCTGAAAGGTTGAGTCTTTCTACATATTTTCTACTTTCCCTTGATAGAGACAAGAACTCTGATCAACCAGGATTCCCACTGTCATGGCTATCCACAGGGCAAATGCCTTCTTTAGACTGATATTGATATTGTTTCAGGCCCACAAGCATATCATTGGCATTGGACATTGGCATCAAGGGCTCACAGATATGCTTGGACATCCCTAATACATTTGGTATCCATGGGCACCTAAAATATAGATGTGGCACTACAATCTTTACATGGATGGAATTAAACTTTTGTGGGATCTTTTTGCAGAAGATGTACAGCTAGCTATGCAGATGTTGTTTGGCACTTTTCAAACATTGCTACCTCTTGTTCTTCTTTAGTAGACCATGGCCACTTCTGGTTACACGTTTTTGCTTTAAAAAGACACCATGCCAAATAAGAAATGGGACTTAGACATTTGAAGAGATGCCTTTGTAAGTTGTTACATGTTTCAGTCCTTAGAATAATATCAGAACTTTGATTAAGAGACCTTGATTAAGTCTCTGAATTGAAACACCAGGAGGTCTAACCAATGTACATATTTTAGCAGCAGCTACCATAACATCAAAAGATACCCATCCAAAACATTGCCATCTGAAGAATTAACACACAAAAGATAAGTGAAAAGAGAAACATTTCTCAGTATTGTAGAAAGTGACTAGCTTGACTGTGAAGGAGCTGGGGGTGGTGATGGCCGACAGGGAGCTCTGGTGTGGGCTGGTCCATGAGCTCACAAAAAGTCGGAAGCAACTGAATGAATAAACAACAACAAATTGTAGAAAGTTATATATATATAAATATATATGCACATAGATGGGTAAATTTAGATATCTAGTGTTTATATACATCACACACACACACATGTTTTAATATTAAAAGGTTCATATTCATACAACAATCCAAGCAAAAGGATATGAGCAACGGTGGAAATGCCTATCACTTGCATGATAAAAGGTGAATCAGAGAGCTCTTTATTCTCAGGACTGCCTGTACTTTATTTCTCTGCAATACTTATTGCATAAAGAGTTACAGTGAATAATTTTCCAATATACTCATGTGTTTTTAATGGGTCTGTTTACCCCTGCCTTGATCTTAAACAGCCTTAGTTATAGATTTTTAAAAAGTCAATGAACCATGTAATTAGAAGTTCAGTAGTGTTTGGCTTTAGCCTACAACTGACCAATTATTTTACACAAATTCATCCAGCGTCTCTATGGCCTAGTAGGGTCCATTCTGGAAGCAACATTTTATCAAGTCCTACTGTCTACAAGAGACCCAGTGAGTTTTAATGCTTTCAACATTGGACAATGGGGCCCATTGTCCAAGTGGAAACTTCAGCAATAAAAAGGGCGCTGTCGAGATGACGTTCTGGCCAACTCGCAATTAATTCGCCACAAACCAGGAAAACCCTGGTTTGTGGCAAATTAATTCGAGAGTGGATGTATTCCGCACCTTCTTGGAAGGCATGAGATAAACCCACTACTTCTAGTGTCTGGACAGCAGTCTGAATGCCATTCGTCCGGAAAACTGTGGAAATTCCACCCCCTCCCCAAAGCCCCCAACCCCTTTTTAAAAGCAAAATAAACTTACCCGGCTTCCGTTGCTGGAGTTCTCCTGGTGTGTAGAAATGAAGTCACAAGAGACCCGGGGGGGGGGGGGGGAGGGAAAATCTCTCCTCCCTCTCCGCTCTCCTGGTGTGTCATTTCTAAACACCGGGAGAGCTCCGTCAACACTGTAATGGAGGCCGGGTAAGTTTATTTTACTTGCCCGGTATTTGGGAGCTTTGGGAGAGGGGGGGGGTAGGGTCTCCAGATGTTCTGCTGGGCCAGTCCTGGCAGAACATCTGGAGACTCACCCCAGAAAGCATGCACTTTCTGGGGTGGGTGTGGATAGGGGCCCAGGAACATCCATGTTTATCAAATACAGATGCTCCTAGAATAAAGGGCTGTGTGGAAGCACCCTATGACTCTGGAAATCAGAGTTCAATTTTCCCTTGGCCATAGAAACCCACCAAATGACCTGAGGTAAATCATACACTCTTAGATTCACCTTAATATTGCCACAGAAACTAGCTGAAGGCACAAAACAACAACATTATAAACATGTGAGTTACTCACATTGTGACCTATGAACCAAATGTGTTCACATTGAGGTATACAGGGCTGCAAATTTCGAAACTTTATTTGAGAAAACATGTTCAACAGTTGTTGTATTTGTCATGCAGCAAAATACAATAAAATCCAAAATCAACAGTAATAACTTGATTGGACTAACCAAAATGCACAAAATACATCATGCAAGCTTTTGAACCTTGTTCTTTTTCTTGAAAGATATTAGAAATCACAGATGAACAGAAACTGATACTGTTAAAAGAAACATGGGCAAACTTTGGCCCTCCAGGTGTTTTTGATTCCAATTCCCACAATTCCTAACAGCCTCAGTCCCCTTCCTTTTCCCCTTCATCTGCTTAAGCAGCTGAGGGGGGAAAGGAAAGGACTTGAGGCTGTTATGAATTTAAGGTGTTGGAGTCCAAAATACCTGGAGGGACAAAGTTTGCCCATGCCTGTGTTAGAATCACAATTACATTTTGACAGAAAATTAAACTAACAAAAGAAGTTAACATGTTGAGACAAAATGTAAGCTGTGACATTTGTTGTCACTTTTATTCTCCTGTATGATTTTTAACCTCTTTGCCTCATGAAGAAGCCAGGAAAGCTTTGAATGTTGCATCATGTATTTTGTGCATTTTGGCTGGACAATAAATAAAAGTATCAAGGTTTTATGGATTTTTCACTATTTGAGGATGTTACAGTATACAGCCAACTGTGGGATCCAGTGGAAATATGTGTATAAGAAAGCTTGTTGTCCCATACCTTCCCCTTATCTACTAGTAGTCCTTCTAGTGAATACACTTTAAAATTTATAGCCCTATTGGGGAGCTTTGGGAGAGATGCCAAAATGGAAAGATCCCCCACCACCACCAAAAGAAAATTCTTAAAAAGTTTACAATCATGGATAACTTTTCATCTGTGTATGTGTAATTGTCATAGACATAGTAGTATGTGCAAAGCTGTGATTTCAGTACATTTTCTTGGATAGATATTTGTGATCCTTTTTAAAAAAAAACCCTATTGCAATGTTTCCCCATTGCTAGGCAAGAAAGCAGCTGTAGAAAATAAGCTGTCCAAGAAGAAGGCAGATGGGGAAGAAAGCGCATGTTGATATACAGAATATACAGGCAAGTAAAATAAAAAGAATTCACCAGAATATGCAAATAGTTTGTGCATAATTAGATTAGGCGAAAGCTGATTGAGTAGTTTCCTCTGCTCTGTGTGTTAGCAAACAGCCTGAAGCTATGGATATTTACTTAAAAGAAATTCCTATTGAGTTTCTCACTGAAAGCAGTGGGGCTCACTTCTCGAAGTATACAGACAGAATGCGGCTGCTAAATAAGTTAGGTCTTCTTGTTCCCCGCCTCTGCCCTCCCCCAGTCTTCTCCTGCCTACTTCCCATTCTCCCACCAACATCTCAGATGAGCCCCTAGTGCAAACCATCATATTTATTCATTCTTCACTGAGCTTCAGGTTTGGCAAGAGCAAAGAAAATAAAGCCTCTTGCTGGATGCTTTGGAAATAAACAGGAGAAATTCTGATGACTTCCAGGGAGTTCCATGCTCTCTCCTTTGAGGAGATATTGCCTAGTTGCTATTCAGAGAGAAGCTGAGGGCAGAGGAGCAGAAGGAAGGCATCTATTGCTGCTGGATAAAAGGCAGCAAGGGAGAACTAGCTATTACAAAGGACAACGGTGTGCAAAACAAAAAACTGTGCTACTCCAGTAATATGCCTGAGCCTTATGCCTGGAAACAAGGACCATCATTTGTCGAAGTCTGGGGAAAACCTATCCTTTTCCTGAGTTGGATTTCAATAATAAAATTACATTTTAAAAAGATGGTTCTCTCTTCCCTCCCACCTCTTAAATACAGAAGTTTTCCTCTCTTTGCATCATGGAAGAGCATTTTAATCACAAAAATAATACTTTCAATCACACTAGAAATCTCACAGCAATGTTAAAATACTTACAAATTTCTTCACTTAGGACAACTCTTGATCATGACATGATAACATTGACCCCATCTACACTGCCATATGATGCAGTTTGAAACTGCATTATATGGCAGTGCAGATGGGGCCATTGTCTATCTAAACAGACATTGTGCCGTATAAGTAAAATAGCAATGAGCCCGTGTCTCAAGTGTACATACAAGTAAGTTGGATCAAAAATGCTTAGCAACTAGGAATGTTATGGAAAGAGAAAGAAGGGAAAGTGTTGTCCATGTGAATACACACATGCTCACAAACACAGAGAAAAAGTGATGGCTTAAAGAAGGTAAAAATAAAATGTGTGGTTGTGCCCCTGCTAAATTACACCAAAAATTACATGGCCCTCCAAAATTATTGTTGTTGTTGTTATTGTTATTGTCATTTCCTCATTCTGTTGTTGCTAACAAACACTTTGATATGTGTTCATTTCTGTGTACCTCATTTTAAGCAGAATACAGCCAAACTGGAGCAACTTCAGAGAAGGGCCACAATCAGGCCTGTAGCTGGGGGGGGGGATCCCCCCCAAAAAAATTTCTGGTTAAAAAAAAACCTGGTTTACTCATGAATTTTAACTGGTTAACCAAATCCCCATGCTAAGTCTATGAGACGCAGAAAATTAAGAGTCCCTCCAGAACTGCAAGCACTATCTCAAGCAAATATAGACAATTTATTCACACTGTCATTACTTGCAGCAATAGCCGTTGTAGCAAAGCAACCAAGTTGGGGGGGGGGGTGTTGAATGCTCTCATTAAGGAGGCCAGACTTGGTGGAGGTGGTTGCCAGGGGCGGAGTTGCAGGCTATTGAAAGCTGCTCTGCCCCCTGCTGTGCTCTTTGCTTCAGTGTGAGCTAGGAGGCAGGTTTCAACCCCCCCCCCCGAAATTTTCAACCCCCTCCAAAATTTTCAACCCCCCCCCCTAAAAAAAATTCTGGCTACGGCCCTGGCCATAATGATGAAAAGAAATATGAAAAATAAACTTGGAGGAAAGGTTGAAGGAGTTGGGTATGTTCACCCTAGTGAAGAGAAGTCTGATGTGTGACATGATTGCACTCTTTAAATATCTAAAGAGTTATCACAGAGGGGATAGTTCAGGTTTGTTTATGCTACTGCTAAGGCTAGGCCCAGCCTAAATATATGAAGTATTGGTGATGGAGCCCCATGCTGGCCATCACACAACATCATGTGACTTCCGGCAGAGACCCCACCCCCAACCGGGGTGGAAGCACCCTCACAATACAGGAACTAGTATGGATCCTCCCAAGAAGGGTGACACCTCCCATCTGTGATGGGGAAAGTGTGGCCAAGAGGGAGCCGTGCATAGGGTGATGGATTTGCTTTGCTGCCTCTCTCTTTCCTCCATGAAGTCAGGCCTTTGTGATAAGATCAATATATTACTACTGTGTTATATTCCTACAGTGGAGCAGAATCTACCTAGTTATTTATTTCAAACAGATTTTCATCTGACAAATTATTGCAAAATAGTGATTTTTTTCACTGTCACCTATCAAAGACTCTGAAACCATTTAAGAGACTAAGAAAGGACATGAGTGTGGTATATAAATGGTAATACATGTAATTCTAAATGTAGGCATATTGTTCTTAGTGTGCAAGTGCACACAGGCATGTTGAAATAAGTTATGAATACTTTTCTTATCTGTTGAATTATTTAAAAATTGGAACATAATTGTAAGTTTGATGCATCATACAATTTTAGGTTGTCAGGCTCTTTATTGCTCCCATTTTGATTAAGCTGCCTCCTTTAATTAACATGTTACAGGATTTCCAAAGCTACTTTTTAAAAAAAGAAAGAAAAGAAATGCACAACAAATCAACAGTTTTATATAGAGTTATAAAATTGTAGATATGGAGGGATGAAATGAGAATTCCCACCCCCCAGTATGCATTCTTTATCCCGATGACATTTTCCTCTGAATTTTAGCACTATGGAAATTTAAAACTTTAGCCAACATTTAGAAATGTACGTTTAGATATCCAAAGGAAAGGGGCATGCAATGTCAAAACCACAAATAGAAGAATTCTAGATGTTAATTATATTGAATGTCTTTCTTTGTGCAGGGCTAGAAATTTAGGGACTGAATGTCCTAATATCTATCCACTCACCCCCAAATAGTTAAAGCCACCATTACTGGAGAAAGATATAAGGAAGGATTCCTACTTCACTCAACAGTGTTTGAAAAATAGAGATAGGAAAGATGTGTAAGTGTGGTTGAAGTGTAATCTCTCATAATCAATTGCGAGAGAACATGGGGACTGGAATCTAACAATTTCTGAAAGAGCACACATTCACGCATCCCTGTTGTAAAGGCTTCCACATTCTCACAAAACAAAGTAGAAGAAGAAAGATAAGAGCATGACTTATCAAAGTCGGGACTTTGAACAATGATACATTGAGATGACATGCCAAGACAACTTCCAGCTACTGAATTAATACCATCAAACAAAAATGAGCTGCAGAGTGAGAAGCACCAAACCTGAAGCAGTATGCAAAGATATAGCGATATAATTCTGTTTCATTAAAAAAACAACATTAAGCAATCCTGTAGTATCACTGAGATTGAGCTTGCATTGCATATGCATTTATAATTAATGCAGTTTGTGACCATGTTAATTGCCAAGGCTCAATGCTGGGGAATCCTGGAAGCTGTTGTTTTACAGGGTCTTTGGGCTTCACCAAACTACAACTCTCAGAATTATTATGCCATGGCAATTAAAATAGCATCAAAATGCATTAATTCTACAGTGTAAATGAACCCAAACAAAAGGAAACACGATGCATCTGTTGAAGAGGACTGGGGCTCACAAATGCTTTTGCTGAAAAAAAAATCCTCCGTCTCAAAAATGTCACCAGATTGTTTTAGCTTTTGTAGCTCCAAACTTGAATTTTTTTTGCTATTTGAGTATATTTGGTATATACAGCTACATTAATTCATACCAGCCTTATGGTGTGCTTTCCCCTGTGCTCAAAGGCTTTTCAATCCTACTTCAGATGACCCATTATTTAAAATATTTTTCTTTTGGTTGTTTACCATATAGATGATATTTTTAGCATGGAGGATCTTATTATTCATTCATGCTAATGGGTGCATGATTAAACAAGACAATTCAATGCAGTTTTATCATGAAAAAATACTTTGTCTATTGCTGGGGTAGCAGAGGAAAAAATGCATAATTCTTATGTATTATGCCAGAGCACATAAAAGAGACTACGGCAGAATGAAAAAGGAACTATTCCAAGCTTTCATTGACACAAAGTGGTAGATTGATGCTTTCTGTTGGTGTTGTGGTTGCCATCCCTTCTGAATCAGTAGGCAAAACAGGGTATAAAGTGGGCAGCAATATACTGAACTAAATAGTAAACCCTTTATGTTAAAACTTTGTTTTGGAGTGTTTCTCAGCATGATAAGAGACATTCCTAGGGCCAGTGCTGGATTTACCATTGTGCTTAGGTGTGAAACACAGGGCCCCATTGTGCAGGGCAGTGGGGGTGGGTATCTTCTGCCAAAACAATGTTATTATGATGGATTTTGCTTATGTGGTACAATTCTACATTTGAAGGTGTTCTGTTTCGGAGTGATTCCAGACATGACAGGGTTTAAAGTCTATGAGAGTGTGCCACAAGGCAGGCAGTGTATGCTTACTGGACATACCTCTTTCATAGGCAAAGTCAGGGGCCTCATGTCTTAACTTACACAGGGCCTCATTTGTCTTAAATTTGGCACTGCCTAGGACCCACACTTCTGAGGTTCATGGAGAATTAATCAACTCACAAGGGTCAGCTGAAGTTCCTTCTGAAGAATGAACTAGATTACTTTGCAGATTCCTTTTAATTCTATCATTCTATGGATCTCTTCACACAGCCTGCCATAATTGTCATGGATCATGGCAAATTCAGCAGTGCCTGGCAAGGGGAACCTGTCACCCCATGCCTTGCACCACCAGACCCGACTGTCAGGAACCGGTTTCCAGGCCTTGAGTCTTGGCGCAAAAAACCAGGATCCTGACATGTGATGCTGATAAGAATGTGCAGCTGGTGGCCTTGGGGGGAAGCAGTTGGCATTTGGCAGGGAATATTGCGCGGGACTCTCGGTTGGCGGGAAAGAGGAATTCAGTTGTGAGGGAGGGTATATAAGGGTTGAACCGCGGCTGCCGGCCAATCCTGGCTTTCTTCGTGTATGAATGTCCAGCAGTAAAAGTTCCTGATTGATTATGGATTGGCGTCCTGTGTCATTATTGGGAGCGGCTGCTGTGAGCTTACACCCGACAGTCACCAAATCCCATGGGAGGAAGCTTCAGCCATCCCGTTTCCTCCCATTGTCTCAAAAGACAACACAGGAAGCCTCTTGTGTTGCCATGGCAGTGACATGAACCAGATCTTCTACAATTTTATGATGGAGCCCTGCCAGAAATAGTTTGTTATCTGATGTGAGCCAGCAGGCTCTGTCATAAAACTATAGAAGATCTGGTACATGCTGCTGCAACTAAGCATTTTTGATAAGGTCTTATGGGGATACTGATGGTTGCCATTAAGGTCTATGAAATGTGGAATGGTAGCTTCAAATTCATAACGGCTTATGTTTTCTATGTGAATATACCAGTGAACTGACAAGTCTGAGAGCAAGATCTGAAATTTTCCTTATACTTATGACCTCCAATCTAATTAAAACCACCCACTTTTGAGATGGGTCTGGAACAAGCCATAGCACAAGATACTATATCACTCCATATTGCCCAAATAAAATGACTGCTAAGGTAATGCTACTTAACAGGTACAATTTCCCAGTATATATCAGCTAATGGGGACCAGAATCGTATTTCTATTTTCCCAATGCATTTATCCCTATAGAAGCCAAGCTCTTCTATTTATAATCCTGTCTGCTTGCTCACAGTGAAATATGACACTCAAGGGGAAATGCCTTTTGTTCTAGCTCTCTGTGCGGGTAATATTGTAGTAATGTCAACTAATCCTGTCATCTTGTTGATGTTGTTTTATTGATCTATAACTACTGTATTTATATAGCTCATCTTCCATTGCAATTCATTTTCTTCCTTTAGAGTCCGGGAGTGCATATTAAAAATGAAACATCACAAATATGACCTGTAATCTAATGCCTAGTTAAACTGCTTTCATTCATTGCAGTGTTACACCATATTAACTAACCAGAAATAGCCTTCACAATTATTTATACTGGGAAGATTTTCTTCTTTAGTGCCTAGTTAGAGTAGGGTGGTAAAATATTAAGCTAATGATTGATACTGGACCAGTGCCTGGCTGCTGTGGCAACCTGAATGAGGAAGAACAAGCTGAGAATCAATCCTGACAAGACAGAGGTCCTCCAGGTCAGTCGCTGGGCTGATAGGGGTATTGGGTGGCAACCTGTGCTCGATGGGGTTGCACTCCCCCTGAAATCACAGGTCCACAATTTGGGGGTCCTCCTGGACTCAGCACTGACACTCGATGCGCAGGGGTCGGCGGTGGCCAGGAGGGCCTTCGCACAACTAAAACTCATGTGCCAACTGTGACTTTACCTCGTGAAGTCTGACTTGACCATGGTGGTTCATGCCTTAGTTACCTCTAGACTGGACTACTGTAATGCTCTCTACATGGGGCTACCCTTGAAGACGGCCCGGAAACTACAACTTGTCCAATGTTCGGCAGCCAGATTAATAACTGGGGCAACCTACAGGGAGCAGACAACCCCCCCCCCCCCCCGTTTAACCCCTCCACTGGCTGCCATTTCCGGTCCCAATTCAAGGTGCAGATTATCACCTACAAAGCCCTAAATGGTTTGGGATCCGCTTGCCTTTGTGACCGTATCTCCCGCCATGAACCATCTTGGGCCCTCCAATTCTCCGGGGAGGCCCTTCTCTCGCCCCTGCCAGTCTCTCAAGCTTGTCTAGTGAGTACAAGGGAGAGAGCCTTTTCTGCTGTGGCTCCTCGACTCTGGAACTCACTGCCTGGAGAAATTAGGAAAGCCCCTTCCCTTGAGGTCTTCAAAAAGAACCTTAAAACCTGGCTCTTGTGCTGCACCCTTGATGAGTAGGTATATAATCCCACATGATTGCTCTGCCTCAGAGTTCTGTCATTGGAGTATATGTCCCCCCTCATGGGAAAGCTTGCTTCCACAACTCCCGCTGGAATGAGCCCTCCTCCGTAAATTACCTGCTTCCCTCTTTTATCTCGCTCGACTTTTTAATTAGTTTTAATCAGTTTGTCTTCTTAATTACTACATGTTGCCCGCCCATTATAGTGCCTGTGCATATATTTTTTTCATATTGTTATGTATTCATGTGTTTTATTTAACTATGATGTTATTGTTTATTGTTTGTGTTTTCAGTTTGTGTTTTTGGTTTTCTTTATTGTAATTGTCATTTGGGCTTGGCCTCATGTAAGCCCTCCGAGTCCCCATTGGGGAGATGGTGGCGGGGGTAACAAATAAAGTTTATTATTATTATTTATTATTATAATGGAATTTGCAATCTTAAATTTCCTAGTGTTTTTACTTACTTTCAAGAATTCTCAAATTGATAATGACCCTTTCATAGAGTGTTCTTAGAAAGATATAGTCATACAACATTTGCTATTCCCTTTCTCTGAATTGACATGCCCAAGGTTACACAGTGGTTTTCATAGGTTGAACAGAAATTTTAATCCTGGTCTTAGAATCTCAGTCCAACATTCAACTAGGATATTAAATATAAATAAATCCAGCATGCTGGTTCCCAGTATTTGCCATCGAGACATCGATGGAGTAACTAATGTATTCTATATTCTACATTTCTGCCTGATACTTTTATCTCTTGCCTAATATTCCTTGGAAGCTATGCTCAATATAAAAATGCTTTATTTGTCCACAACTCAACAACAATGGTTACTTTTTGACAACAATGATGATAATGATCCTCCTTTAAATGTCCTAAGAAGGTCTGCCACCTTTGTCCAACAGATTTGGGATATCATGAAAGCACAGCAAATCATTATCTGTTTAATTTGTTAGTATTTGAAGTACACCATCTAATATGAGGACATGTGTTTGTGAGAATATCTGCTTTATGTGCCCAAATAACCTGGCTGTCTGTGACTAACACACACCTTGACCTGGATGTATAGATGTTGCCAAACAAGGTATCCCCCAACCCAGAGATTTATAGTTCTACAAGGACACCAGGACAAGGATATGATTTTTATTTAACTAAACCTCTGCAGTTCCAGCAATTAGCAATACCTGCGGACAGACCAGTGACCACCACCTCTTCCCTGGAGAAAAATATATTAAAGGCCCAGAAATATGTGATGGTTCATATCTGTGCACAACCAGACTGAATCTGCAGCAGCAAATCTCATACAAAGACTTTATCGTTTCCCAACCCTTTAATAAAATGTATTTTTTTGACAGCAGGCATAACAGCACTTGGATGTGGAATCAGACTGGAATGGTGATATGGCTGACAATACTGTGTTTATTGTTTAATTAATGACCTATTTATTGTTTTAAATTGTTGTTATATTGTTGCATTTGTTATATGTTGCAGCATTGAATTGTTGCCAAGTATAAGCCATCCTGAGTCCCCCTTCGGGGATTGAGAAGGATGGGATAGAAATGCTGGAAAATAAATTTTCTTGGCCTTTGCTCCACTTAGCCTTGCCACTCATGCAATGGGGTGTGGTGAACAATGGATATTCTGGGGGAAAATTCAGACCAAGAATGATACCTGGAACACACCAACATTAAATCTTTATAATGAAACACATTATTATGTAAACAAGAGAAAGTCATAAGTCTACTTTTTTTTTCATGTGTAGACATTCAACATTACAACCCATTCTCATGTAGCTCTTTGGTAACATCTGACCTCTGTTATTTTATAGATAAATGACAATAGAAGTTCCCTATTACTCTCCTTTTCACTATTTCTTGTACTTCAAATAAACTGTTCTAAAATTCTCTGCACTATAAAGTTAAATTTCAAAATGTGTTCAGCTCTGTCTTAGACCTTTCCCTTAAAGAACAATGAAAAGCCATAGTTAACTAACATTCATTTGTCAACACTGTGGGACAACTATGTAGTTTCCTTATACATGTAAAGAGATACTTGTGAGCCAGGTTTTATTGAGCATTAAATATTAATACAGTAATTTCAGTTAGTGAGTCAAATTTACTGTGAAATCCAAAGCAGTCTTCTATTCCCATGGGGAATGAACATTTCCTGCCTGACACTGTGCATTTACAAGTCTTTGGAGGACCTTCTTTAGCATAAATAGAAAAGGAAAACCAAACAATAGATTCTCTTGTATTATCTGTTAGTAGAATCCATGAGTAGATTTCATTCTTGCATATGGTCCATAAAACACCAGTAAGCACACACTGGCCAGTATTCTCTATAAGCAATTGGGTTAAGTCCTTAAGGACCTCATCCCACAGACATAGGGCTCCATTTCCATGCATTTTGGAAATGAAGTACCAGAGGAGTCCCACGAGGGAAAGACAGACCTCGATGGGGAAAGGCTGTAGGATGGCTGGGCATTTCAGAAGACAGACTTGATGGAGGGAATAGGATAAGATGGTTCCCTCTGCTTTCCCCCACTTTCCCTCCACACATGAGATGAGGTCCTAAGTAACATCATGTCATCTGACAGAAAGATTATCCATGTATTAAAGGCATATCTGCACTGACCACTAAATGCAATTTCAAACCAGTATTAAAGAAAGTGGTTTAGCTGTACAGATTATTACATAGGAAATCCAGTTTGAGGTTCAGATTATGATTACATAAACCACAGAGCACTGGCGCACATTAAAGGCTTTCTTTTGCTAGTTTTCCTGAGACTTTGTTGTCTAGCCACCACAGCTTAAAGCTAGCTTTGATCTACATTAAATGATCAGTGTAGATGGGACCTCAGCAGCAATTTCTATATAGATGAGTAAATCTATGTATGAGTTGCTCCATGCTCACTTAACTACTAATTATGAATTAGATAACTATAGTATACTTACATAAGCAGCTGATGTAGATATACTTCCCATTGTTCCCAAACTACTCATTTATTCCAGAAAGTTTCATGATACAAAAGTTTCACATTATTATTTACTTCACACATGCATGTCCATTATTTGGCCTGATTGAGTACATAAGTCATAAAACAATATAAATACAGACTTTCTGCATTTCTGGTCTTAATCTAAAGCACTTTTTTGAGGGATTTCTCTTTGTGCAGTGTAATCAAGGCCACAAAACCAAATGAGATTTAAGCCATATGTAAAACTTCTACGGGTGACTGTAACATAGTATGATACTGTCAGAAATTATATGGATGCTCGCTTCTTTTTTTTTCCTTTTTTTTTTTTTGCCCTCATCAAGGCACCACTCTAAAAGATTGCCAATTTTGTCCTTGCATGAGAATGAAGAGACTAGCACCCTTGCTGTTTTCCGTTTTTCTTATAGAAAAAGATGTGTTTTTTTAGAAAATCATGCAAAATACCTTATTTTATAAAATGCCTTCCATCGAAAAGCCTCATAGTTCTTGAGCAAAACCAACGGGTTTTTTTTCACAAAATAAATGTTTACTTTAAAAAAGCACAAAATCATCAAAAATGAACAAAAACTCCCATAATATTGCTTAGCAGGGAGAAAACTTTTGCAGTTTTAATTTCTTCCATGCAGGAACAAAATAAGCAAGTTTGATATCTTTAGACACCATCGACACACCATACCTCCCATATATTCAATTCAGCACATTTTAAAATAATATTGTGCCTTTGAGGACCTAGCCTGTATCTCCTAGAATCTCAGTTGCTTTGCATCTTGGTCAAGAGATAAAAGCATGATATAAAGGAATATAACTACAGTAACAACAACAACAACAATAACAATAGAATTGTAATTTTTCTGAGGTGCCTAAATGCTTTAAAAACATTTAGGCAAACAAATTCTACCATAATTGTACAGTTTGTGTTAGACCAAATAACTTGATCACAACTCCCACCAATTGTATTGTGTTGACGATAAGCATGGGGAACTCTCAACTCAGGTCATAAGTAGCAACTTCAAAATCTTCAAATATTGTATTAAGGTGAAACCATTTCAATCCCTCTATATAGTTTACTTCTGTGTATGAGGTTGAAACCACTGCAGGGTGTTTGTGGTCACTTGTGCATTCATATATGCACATTTTAAAAGATCCCACCCCGTGTTTTGTAAAGGCAATAGCACTATATAGGCAGCAACTGATCAGGGGGAAAATCCTGGACAAGAACCAACTCAGATACAGAAATATTGAGAGTTCTTCCAAAGGAAATGCCAGTAACTGCAAATGTTAATAACTGACCCCAAGGTATATTCTTTGCAAAGGTATAGCAGGGTATTCTCTGCTTATTCTGTATAGCACGTCTTGTGAAAAGATCCCCTTGTCTCCTTGGCAACAAGTAATCATCTATGTGTAGAGAAGGAGATAAGTAGCTGCTAATGTAACATCAGTGACTCAATCAATATGCACCGCCGCCACACCATGGCAAAGACCATGGAAATAGCAAAGCACAGATAAACAAACAAACAAATCCCAAGACCCAGGGAAGAGCAATGTCTTTTGCTCACAGAGTCACATTATCTGTAATAGGCTATTTGAACCAGAGGCTCATTGTTAATATATTCATATATTCACAAATAATAAATATGGTGAAATACCACAGCAAACCCAAAGGGGTGGGAATGTAGACAGGGAAGAGACAACTAGGAACAATATGGTGTTTGGATAATGATGATCCTGAGATCTGAAATTGCACCACTTTATTTCAGTTTAAAGGGGTATAGGGAGAGAGAGATAAGAAGATTGTGTTGGAGAAGAAAGTTAGGGATGGTGCTTGCTGGTTTCTCTTTCCCATTATAGTCTCCTATGTCCAAAAAGGTGTTCCACAGGATTGGAAGGCCAACTGCAACAGTATGAAAGGTGTCATTGGGAGCTTTCTGAGAAATGGAGAAATAAGTAAACACTGAAACCCTGCCCTCTTCTTCCAGTAATACATCCCTATTGTACCCCCGATTCCTTTGTAAATGGAACCACCACTATTAGCAGCTTGGAACTTCTTTCTGTATCTCTTTGTATCTCTTTCTAATCATCTTAATGGCTGGCCTGCCAGCACGCTGACAAAGTAAACATGTCTTAGGTTATTTGGGGATCTGTTTATGGTTACATGGCAGATTAATGCAGCATCTTTCCTGGGTCTTTTCTCCCTCTCCATTTCCCTGGGCAAGACCATACCTTCTGGGGGGGGGGGGGTTGCTGGGTTGTTCCTTCTACTCATCCCTGTGATTTCTTCCTGTTTAACTTCCGTTGTCTTCCTGGTGTTTGTTAATTGCGCTTCAATAGAGCTAAGTTCCATCTATTGATGACTGGTCAGCTCCGCAGAGGTCAGTTTCCTCAATTTGGGACAGCAAGGGAGGGGTATGTAGTATGGTAGTTCTTTATATCCTGACATATAGTATTAGGCCATAGGGGAAAGATTTCTAAATTCACACAAGCATAAATATATAGAATTGCTGATTTGACAAAACGTTGAAAAATGTTCCAACCTTACACCAAAAAGTGAATCATAATAAGCTCAATAGGATTTCCCCTATCCATCCAATAATTGTACAAATCTTTTATTTTACTTTATTTATTTATATCCCATTTCCCCCAAAGAATGGGACATATGACTGAAGCCTTTTTAAATACTGTAGGTCAAGACAACATTTTAAAAATGTGATTAAGAGACCAATCGCTGTCTCTTTTGCCATGTTTGAATAATGTGTGCCAACATCTGATGTAAGATTCTGCCATGTTCATCTGCAAAGTGTTTAGGAAACTTACATTATCTGTAGCGAACATCCCAGAACCATCCCAGCTGTATGGCAGGATATAGAACTTATATTTATATGTGTGTGTTTGTGTAT
Source organism: Anolis sagrei (assembly GCF_037176765.1). Lineage (NCBI taxonomy): Eukaryota > Metazoa > Chordata > Lepidosauria > Squamata > Anolidae > Anolis > Anolis sagrei. Next base: position 98,182,429 of record NC_090021.1, read on the forward strand.
CATAATATTGTTAGATATATCTTTAACATTAATAAGAAGGAATAACTTCAGAAAACTGACTGCAAGAATAAAGATTAGACATTGGAGATCAGAGATCAGTGTGGTCTTGACATTCAGAAAGCTGTAATCAAAACAGTAACTTATCTAAGCTTGAAAGGGCAGGGCAATTAATGGACTACTGGACGCAGGCTTTGGAGGCTCTGGCATAAAACGCCCATTCAGCCATAACATTCATTGTTGATTCTTGGATATGTCACACTATCTCTCAATATAAGGTACTGAAAAGACTAGAATAAAATTGCACCGGGATTGTGGCGCAGCTGGCTGAGTGTCAGCTGCATTAAGATCACTCTGACCAAAAGGTCATGAGTTCGAAGCCAGCCCGGGCTGGAGTGGGTGTCCAGCCATTGTGTAGCCCGTTGTCGACCTTTGCAACCCGAAAGACAGTTGCATCTGTCAAGTAGGAAAATAAGGGACCACCTTGTGTGGGAGGCTAAATTTAACTAATTTATGAGGCCATAACTAATTTAACTAATTTATGAGGGAGCTGGGGGTGGTAACGGCCGACAGGGAGCTCTGGCGTAGGCTGGTCCATGAGGTCACGAAGAGTCGGAGACGACTGAACGAATGAACAACAACAATGAGGCCATAAAGAAAGAAGACTCCGGGGAATGTGGAATGTGGAAGAACTTCATTGGTGTCGTTGATGGACAATGAAAAGCAGCAGCTCCCCTGGCGGCCAGAAAAAAAAGTTAAATAGCCTTTGTCTGTTAAATGTTGTTTGTCAAACTGGCATTGAATGTTTGCCATATATGTGTTTACTGTAATCCGCCCTGAGTCCCCTGCGGGGTGAGAAGGGCGGAATATAAGAACTGTAAATAAATAAATAAATAAAATATGATTTTGTTATATCCAAGCAATTTGGAATAGTACAAGGTATAGGGGAAAGGAGAAATTGGGTCCTGATAGGCAAAAGCAAGAAGGAGGACTATCTTGATAAAGGGAAAAATATATTTAGACACCATATATATGTGAAGGAGATTTGGGCCATCTGTATGCGATGAGGATTTTTTGGAAAAAAAAACTTTATACAAGAGTGGTTGGACCTCTTTCAGGCCAAGGACCACATTCTAGTGAAGTTTAGGACCAAACATGACAGCATATTTTAGCTTAAAGCTAGTAATCTTAGGAGTTTCCACTTTTCTCTTCCAGCAGATTTTTAAAAATAGTTTGGAAAAGCCTTTAAGGGTGTACAATTGTAATTGTTTGCTGTTCTGATTATGTTTATCTTTCATAATATTTTTGTTTTAAAGGTTTTTGATTCTGTGTTCTTTAATTGTATTTTGTCAGCAATATGTTTACATATTTTAATCATCTCTTCATAAATGTTTTCAATTGCATTTATTTTAATTTTTATAAATACCCTGGTATCTCAGCATTGGAAGAAAGGTAGGATATGAAGACTGAAGAACACTAGAAGGAAATGGAGAAAGATGATGAGGAAGTAGAAGAGTATGAGGAGGACAACAAAATAGGAGAATGATAAGAAAAAGCAGGAACCTAAGCAGCTCGTGCATTTAGATTGAGAGGAAAACATTCATAATCTGGGAACTCATCAGCACTAGTGGAAGAAGAAACAAAACATTGTCATTTGGGAATGCAGATTGCTAAACTGAGAAATATGAATTCAGCTAATTTAGTCCCATATTCCCTGGCTTATTTGACTGCAGTATTTTCCCCATAACCACAGGGGATGCATTCCAGAACTATGCATGGATATGATAAACTGTGGGTGATTACAAAGCCTATTGAACAAAGGACTTCCAATGGAAGCATATCAAAAGTCATGCTGAAGGACCTAGGAAAGGCCTACAGAGGATACTTCTCTCGGTATCACTAGCACCACTAGCTCCTTCAACATAACTCTATGATCAACTTATAGTGGAAGCATACAATAGAATCACCTGAAGTGGACCTAGAAAATGTCTAGCGACAACATATTTTGTCATGGGTAAATAAAACTGCAGATACCACTCCTCCAGAAAGAAGGGTTATACTGTATATATGTAACAGCATGGAAATCCATCCAATCAATCACAATGCATACTGAAATTCCAATTTACAAAGGCCATTCGAATCCCTTCATTTCTCGAAGGTCTAAATGGCTCAAAATTGCCAGTGAAAGGAAATCATAATTCTTTTCAAATGAAATTCTACAACTGCAGTCCTTTTGATACCTCAAAGGAATTGACTTGCACTTGACTACTAATTTATTTAACTGAATGCTGTGCAGGTGCTCTTGGCCAACCAAAACAACCACATCTTGTGGTGCTGCTGATAGCTGCCTAAGCTGCATCTAATTTCAGATAGAATAATCAGAGCTGGAGAATGAAATCAAGTTGTGATCAGAAACAGCATTCCATTTTCATAAAGTGAAAGTGGGGCATTATTTTCCATCGTTCGATAAGGCCTGTGTATCTAACACACTGACACGAAATTTGAGTTGAAGCCCAGCATTTCACAAGAGCTGTTCACTTCCAAACGAAAGGATGATTGAAATTCATCAACTGTTAACATGCCATGTGTTATGATAACTTGTTGGCTGTTAAGTTTTTAAAAAATATTTCAATCACATAATATTTCAATCACATAGTGATGCATTTTAATGTCACATGTGTTCTGTTGTACTGCAACAGAACTCATTTGTTTTCAGTCGAATGTGTGCAAATGTTTGCAGGGTTGTTGTAGTGTGTGCATGTGTGTATGTTTTTCCCGCCTAACCTAGCTGAAAATGTGAGGCATGGTGCTACCACAGAGATGCCATTTCAGCTCTCAGTCATGAGCAATGTCTTAATGATGTTGCATAGAGCCCAGCAAAATAATGTCAACATCATTTGCAATCTGTACAGCAAAAACTAAATGTCAGCCAATTCTACCAAATGGCAAATGATTTTTACTGTTCAAAGAGATGCCTTATAAATCTGTTAGCTCAGGCACGACAAAAAGGGAGGAGGGAGTAAAGGCTTTCAGAGGAAGTAGAGGGAGAGAAATCAATGCAATGACAACTTTTACATTTTCTTGAAGGCGAGGAATAGGGTTTGGCTGGAAGTTATTTGTTTTTACAGACTTCCCTTCTTCTTTACAGTTGATATGCTTGATTGATATTGCAGGGGAAAGATATAAAAATCAATCGCATTTTAATGTCCAAAAATGAATTACTTTAAGAAAAGTGTTTGTTTATCCTTCTGTAAAACTACAACACCAGAAGAACATGCTGTATGGAAAGCAAAATCTATAAGTATTTTGCTAAGGTGCTAAATAAATATCGTAGGCTAGTAAATCAATGGTCCGCATCCTTAATGTTGGCTGCCTGCCTCTTCCTGGATCAAGTCCAGCTCATTTTAGGAAGGACATGGTAAAGAAAGTCTGATGTCAATGCTGTGCCTCATATCCAGTTGGAACATCTCATATCCAATTGAGAGATAAAAAGTTGTGGTGAGTTGGTAGTGTTGAAATGAGAGAGATAAGGAAGAATAAAAAAGAAGGCGTAGGTGAAGAAAGAAAGAAGGTTAATGAGTTCTGTGTATGCATTTAAACTGTATAATCAGTGCAGTTTGACACCACTTTAAGTGTCATAATTCAATGCTATGGAATGGAGGGAATTGTAGTTTTATAAGGTCCTTCAGCATTCTCTGCCAAATAGTGTTAGTGTCTCACCAAACTACAAATCCTATGCCATCAAGACCACAACCCGATTAATGCAGGACCCCCAGTTAGTGCATCCTCGGCAGGTAGTTTTCCAGACTCTGTTAGAAGATGTCAAAAAGGAGGGCCCACTACCTTTCTAGGTAATTGGCTCCATTGCCAAACCATTGTCAAGAAGTTTCTTCTAATGTTCAATCAAAAGCCTCCTGTAACTTAAAACAATTGTGCTTCAGGGGTGACAGAGAACAAACCTGCACCCTCCTCATTGTGACAGTTCTTGAAATATTATAATCATGTCATCCCTCACTTTCTCTTCACCAGGCTGAACATGTCCAATTCTTTCAAGTTTTCTTCATATGTTTAATTCACCATACCTCATTTTATCCTCATAATACTTCTCTGGAAGCAGTGCACTCCAATTTATTTATATCTTTCTTGCAATGATGCCTTCAGAACTCAATACAATATTCCAGATGAGTTCTGAGACATGGTTCATCCACCCCTATCTTTTGGCCCTTTTTTGCACTGTTTACACTGTTCATCTCAACTCATAATGAGTAAATTTCATTGGCATTATTTTGTTTTTAGCTCATTAGAAAAAAACTTGTAATAACCTGTTTGTCCAGGATCACTTATCCACTTGGGAGTGAGATTGTCCTGGCCTTTTCTCATGCCACGAAACAGATACACATTGCGCTATGTATGACTTATATTTGCTGGGGTTAGGGGCACAGCACCCATATGAATGTGTAAAAATTGCAAATAAAACACCAACTTTTTACGTGATAGGATACCTCTCTGGAAATGTTTAAGTCCTCTAGCAGAAATCTGTAGAATTGCTCTGGGGGACATAGAGATTCCACAAAAATAAAACTTTTCTTTCAGCTAAACTCTCCCACTTTTCAATTTATAGTTATATATATGCCCAGATGCAGCTTCATTATATTCAACTAACTCTACAAATATGCTGATCATGGTGTATCCTTAGCACCATCCATCAGGATCTTAATTTTTTTCAAAATACATAAAAAGTAGCCTTATATAACAGACTATTCCATCACATTGCTGCAGTAGGAAAGACAAGAAGGGCCACACCATCTTCTCTCCTGAGAGGCCATTGACCTTTATCTTCACTGCTCCCTGGACTGATTCTTGTCTTACTAGTTCAAATTGAAAAGAACTTTGTAGCTTTAAGCCTGAACTGTTTTATTCCTCTTTTCCATCTCAGTCCCTGTTCTGTTTCTCTTTCGCCTTTTACAGGGCTTTGATTGCCTTCTTACTGATCTTTGCAAGTTAACTCTTTTTTCAGCTGAAGCCTTTTTTAGTTGAAGAACTAAGTAAAAATGCTTCAAATACATCAATAATAAATAAAAGGTTGAGAATCTCTTCATATTAAATGCATCAGTTAAGCACTAGTTGCCAAATAAATTAGTATCTATCATTTTGATATAACAAAATGAAGCTAATTGGGAAGCAACACTTTCAGAATGTTATGCAGTATTATATCCAAAATTCAGTCCATATTGTCTTTTGTATGGAAACCTCTTCAGTGATTCAAAGCTACTAACTATTTCCTGAGAAATTTCAGATTCTACCATGATCTGCCAACTAACAAAGAATGAACAGTTAATGGGTCACTTCAGAAATCTTTGGCTTTTCAGTAGCTTTAAGAGCTTAATTATAACCTGCCTGCCTGAAGAGTTTAATCAAAAACTCATCTGAGATTCTTCAGAAGTTCTTAGGTGAAACCTAATGCTGCCTTTTTATGCCAGATCATACAGAATAAGTAATTTCAAAAGAAACATCAGAAAAGTCTGTCTGCACTAAACCTGAAACAACTTGAAGGTACACAACAACAATCCTAATTAACTTAACTATCTTATCAGACAAAAGCAGGTCCACATTTCTCACTGAAATACTGGTAAGTGTGTTGTTGTTCATTCGTTCAGTCGTCTCCGACTCTTCGTGACCTCATGGACCAGCCCACGCCAGAGCTCCCTGTCGGCTGTTACCACCCCCAGCTCCCTCAAGGTCAGTCCAGTCACTTCAAGGATGCCATCCATCCATCCATCTTGCCCTTGGTCGGCCCCTCTTCCTTTTACCTTCCACTTTCCCCAGCATAATTGTCTTCTCTAGGCTTTCCTGTCTCCTCATGATGTGGCCAAAGTACTTCAACTTTGTCTCTAGTATCTTTCCCTCCAGTGAGCAGTCGGGCTTTATTTCCTGGAGGATGGACTGGTTGGATCTTCTCGCAGTCCAAGGCACTCTCAGAACTTTCCTCCAACACCACAGCTCAAAAGCATCAATCTTCCTTCGCTCAGCCTTCCCTAAGGTCCAGCTCTCACATCCGTAGGTTACTACAGGGAATACCATGGCTTTGACTAGGCGGATCTTTGTTGCCAGTCTGATGTCTCTACTCTTTACTATTTTATCGAGACTGGACATTGCTCTCCTCCCAAGAAGTAAGAGTCTTCTGATTTCCTGGCTACAGTCTGCATCTGCAGTAATCTTTGCACCTAGAAATAAAGGTCTGTCACGGCCTCCACGGTTTCTCCCTCTATTTTCCAGTTGTCGATCATTCTTGTTGCCATAATCTTGGTTTTTTTGACGTTTAGCTGCAACCCGGCTTTTGCGCTTTCTTCTTTCACCTTGATTAGAAGGCTCCTCAGCTCCTCCTCACTTTCGGCCATCAGAGTGGTGTCATCTGCATATCTGAGGTTGTTAATGTTTCTTCCAGCAATTTTTACCCCAGCTTTGCATTCATCCAGCCCCGCACATCGCATGATGTGTTCTGCATACAAGTTAAAAAGGTTGGGTGAGAGTATGCAGCCTTGCCGTACACCTTTCCCAATCTTGAACCAGTCTGTTGTTCCGTGGTCAGTTCTTACTGTTGCTACTGGTAAGTGTATGTTAGTTTAAATTGTTCTTAATTTTGAATATTGTATTGTTCTTTCATGATCTTTTCACATTACAAATAAGATATGTGAGTGTGCATAAGAATTCGTTATTTTTTCCCAAACTATAGATGCCCCCCCCCCAAACAGTCTGAGGGACCATGAACCACCCCTTGGCTTAAATTTGAGGACTTTAACAGATGTGATGGCTCTCCTCTCTCCAATGTCCTCATCCTCAGGTTGCAAAAACTGAAAAGTATCCATTGTCACTGGACAAGCAGATTCCAAAGTTGCATCCACTAGAACTATATCAATTGCCATATCCAAACCAGAAGAGATTTCAGTGATTTTATAAGCAAAATGGAGTGCGGGTTCTTCACAGCAGGCTATTGAATGGTCTGGACTTTCATCTCTTGAACCCGTGTGCAAAAGACACTCAATCCCTCAAAACAGTTCCACTGGCTGACTCCTTACAGTAAGCATGGGCAAACCAGCCTTTTGGGTGTTTTGGGAGTTGGTCCAAAACACCCGGAGGGCTGGAGTTTGCCCATGCCTGCCTTAAAAAACAATAGATGTAGAAAAAGAGTTTGCCTTTGCTGCCTGTATTGCCAGAGTATTCCCTCAGGTAGGTTTTGTCTACCTGTCTACTAATGTCACTATAGTCACCTGCTGACTTGTTACATCCCCACCAGCTCCCTGCACATTCAGAAGGGGAGGGAAGGCAGTAGTTTGGCTTCACTCCATGAGAGGGGATGCTCAGAAGCAATCAGGATCATTGGCCTGGCTATTTTTCCATCCCAAGGCTTGGCCAGAACTTTGACAAAATCACCTTTCAAGGCAGCAGGACATTTCCGAAGAGCCACCAGGAATCTATCTGAATCTATAAGCCACCTTTTAGTTGTCCACGTTTGCAGAGGTTCTGAGTTTATTTATTTATTCATAGCATTTATATTCCACCCTTCTCACCCCGAAGGGGACTCAGGGTGGAGCACAACATATAAACGGCAAACATTCAATGCCGGGAAATAAACAGACTATACACATACATAAACATTAAAATCATTTATCTCAACATCAAAATACACTGTTCCAGTTCCAGCAAGCCTGAAACATATCAACTGGAAAACTGTCCATAACAACAGAATTATCGGCAGTTCCTCTAATATTTAGCTAGGAAAAACATTGAACAGTGACAAGATAATGTTCTGGGTTCAGAGTCATCATTCTAGTGCTACTCTGTTTACATTGCTTCAGAATGATATTATATTCATTTTTTAAAAAAATTATCTAAGCTTTTCTTGTTTATCCATCTATTTCATATATTTGTGTATTTAAATGATGGTATGCATTACGTTATTTTGTGAGGGCCTGGAAGAGTTGAAGTGCAAAAGATACAGTCTTTATTCTACCCGCTGGGTGAACAAAACTAATGTTTACAAGGCATATTCAGTTTTACTCTCTTCCATGTGGTTAAGATTTATTAATTTATTGCCATTCCTGGAACAAACACAAATCTGGTTCTTTAATATTACAAAAACTTATTGCTCCATATTTGTAAAACCCTCTTCAAATAATTATCTTTATTGTTTTTCTCTGCTGCTTTTCTCCTTGGGAGTTACACAACAATGCCTCTTTTATAATATTATTGTTCTACTGCTATATATTTTGTTCTAGTAAAAATGCTTCCTTTTGCTAGATTATTAGAAGTCCCTCCTATGTGACAAATCATAACAGCTACCACCCTAACAACCAGGAGAGGGCAGGTGTGGGTCTTGTTTTATAGGCAACAAAACCAGGTAATAAAATACAAAAACATGAAGCCTGAGAAAGTAGGCATTCTTGACAAAGAGAAAGGTATGGGTCACTTTCAGCGTTGTTATTATAACGTATCACTGCTGAAAGTATTAAGGAGAAGGTATCAAGATGAGGCAACATCATGCAGATCAAGGAATACAGTGTTGAGACTGGCAATACTGACAGGGCATGCATTTTCAGAGATGAATCGTGGAACACAGGCAATCACCAAGTTACAAACATCTGACTTACAAATGACTCATAGTTAAGAATGGAGTGAGACAACAGGAAATGAAAGAAATCTACCCCTTCAAAGGGAAATTCATTTCTGGAAGGCTTATTATGGGGGTGTCTCAGCTGAAGCTTTATCCCCAATCCTTGTTTCCGCAACAAGCCATTTTTTTCAGAATCCAATTACCACAGGCACAGAAAGTGAGGTGAAGTCTTCTGAAGAGGGGCACAGATAGCAAAACAAACACCAGAGGGGTGTTAACAATTCCTTATGCAATCCAAAGCTTGCGTGTGTGTGTATTTGGCTGGAGTTAACACATAACAAATGTAACAGACTTACATACACATTCAACTTAAGAACAAACGTATCAAACCTGTCTTGTTCATAACTTGTAGATTGCCTGTAATTCAAAAAATTACCTCTAAGTGTGCTTCTAATTAAATCAGTTCAAATTTTCAAATAATTGCCTTGTCCAATGCAGTAAAAAAAAATGCACAGACATAATAGTGTCCATTCTGAACTTCTGAAACTGTAGTTAATGAGGTTGACAAACATGCAGGTCCCTGCTTTCAAGCTGATCTGAATGGCAGCAGGGAGTTCCGCAGTTCCAGAACATCTGGTTGGGCCAGCATCGAAGGGACTGTGGCCAGAGCAGCAGTTTCAACTGAAAGTCACTTTTCTGCCACCTTTCTTCTTCCTTACCCTAACATTGTAATGAATCCCCCAATAAATTATCCTTTAATTGCAACTTTTTCCTCTCCATAGTGATACACTGTGTCCCTTTACTGCCTCTAACACTCTCTAACATGAACCTTCCTTTCCCGAGCTGTCTCACCCGGGATGCTCTTACAGCGTCCCGGGGAGGCTGAAACTGCATTCCTCTGAACCACGGATAAAGAAACCCATTGAGCCCCCTGTATCTGCGGGTCAATGGATTGACTCCAAACCGATGCCATTTTCTTCCTAGACTAATTCTAAGACCAACTGCTATCTCGCTTTTTGCGTGCCCTGGGAATAATAATTTCTACCTCAAAACCTCATGCGGAAACCAGCTGGCCTTCATCCATGGCTTCATGTTGCAACATCATTTGTGCCTCCATCTCGTGGGTGTCCAGAATCCTGCCAACCCCAAGGAACCTGCTGTGGTCACCCCTTGAGATCCCCGGACCACTGACAAGCTGTCCTGGCCCTTGAATGAAATTGGACTTATAGTTTTCTCCTCTTCAAGGAATGGATTCTGGCTCACAGTGACCCCAATATGCTCCCCATGGGCTTTTATGAACTTTTCCCAACTTTCATGAACTTTTTTGAAACTTTTTGTCAACTTTTGCCAACTTTTGTAAAATTTTGGAACTTTTGGAAACTCTTTTGCCAAATCCTATGGACTCTTATTATACTCCCCATAATGCACTTTGGAGGGAGGGTGGGCTGACATGATTTCCATTTGCTTTTATATGATTCATCCCCTATAAACTCCATGTATGTTCCTTTCCCATACCATGTGTGTATATGTCTATATTTTTTTTAAAAATGAAGGAAAGACACCTTTTTCAGAAACCCAGCACCTCATGGCACCAGGAAGCATTTCTCAATTTCCTGAGTCACCAATCCCCTAACAACAAGTTTCACCAAGCCCATTTGCATGAACAATAAGTAAACGGTTCTTATCAACCAGATCTCAGAGGGCAAAAAGCTAGTCTATCTGGAGACAAGACCTCTGGGCATCTTGATCCACCAACACAAAGGGTGCCATCCTGCCTGCGGGGGGGATTAGGATTCACCACCACTTCCTTTTCATTGTGACAACCTAGCTGGCCGATACCAGTCCCAAATCTCATCAATGGATCCCATATCCAGGATGGAAGGACAACAAAGGCCTGGCCTCTGAGCCAGATGAAAATGTATTTTCAAGAGAATGAACACAATAGCCTGGCTTGAGGGCTAAAAGAATTCTATCGCTGACCACTTGGACAATCATTAGTCATTTTTAATCTTATCATCTTTTTTCTTCATTCATTGTTTCCTTCCTGGCCCATCTCCTTTCTTCTCATTGGCCGAGAGGCCAAAGTGGTGCTGGCTCTCTTATTGGGCAAGGTGCAGCTAAGCCTGCAGCACCTCCCAGCCAACTGATGACTCCAATCAATCAGCATGAAGCCAGCTGGGGGGGAGGGGCGGGAGCTGGAAATTTGAATTTGGCAGCTCTGTATTTCCTATAAAAACTGTGTTGTTTTGCCTTGTGAGTTATGTTGGCTTTGAACAAATGATTGTGGTTTGACATCCGTTCCAGCTCAAATGAAATAAACATCTCATTAGCTTCTTCTTCAACTTGGTGAGATTTATTTGGGAAAATTAGGAGAAATTTATCTTTGGGTGCTCTTATCTCACCAGGTGTTCGGGCCACCTTTGGTGGGTCTGGCTGGTCCTGCCTCAGCAGGACCCTCTTAAATCTCATGTTCAACATCAATAATACTGAATCTTATCAAAATAAAAGATGTCTGGCCATCTATTACCATAGGAATGTACCAGAGGACCTAGAAAATATCTAGAGACATTTTGCCAGACATGGATAAATGAAACTGAGGACACTGGACCCGTGGATATGAGAGTGATACTATATGTATGTTTGCAGTTTCCATATAAATAGCCAGACCTTAAGAGCATAATTGGCATATAAGCATGCGTACTGAACTTTACTATTACATGAACACAGATTATTTCTAAATACACCAAAATACGAGTCTAAGCTATTGAAAAAATGTAGCACATAACAATGAGAATCATGCTCTTCTGTTTGTTTGTTTTTTGCTTCCGATTTTTCTACTGCATTTTCCATTTTTCCACTATAACTGCCCCAATTTGACCAAGACAGCCCAATTAATTCTGACATCCTACTTTTTCAGCTGCTTTTAATGTCCCACTTTCTCTCTTCTTCTCCAACCTTCCCTTAGATTACTTCAGTTGCTGCAAGCTGAGTTCAAAATGCAAAGCCATTTTGCACTCAGGGAACGGACTCTTGCCCTTTCCAGTGCAACCTGTCTTAGTTTGCGTGTCCCCATTGGTACCTTTTGTCATATTAACCACACTTTAAGGTGATCATACGTGTGCTCTGTTTCATCTCTGAAGTATTGAATGGTGTGCCATTGTCAAAATGAATGTAATAAGGGAGATTCCATCTGAACATTAGGAAGAACTTCCTGACTGTGAGAGCTGTTCAGCAGTGGAACTCTCTGCCCCAGAGTGTGGTGGAGGCTGCTTCTTTGGAAGCTTTTAAATAGAGGCTGGATGGCCATCTGTCTGGGGTACTTTGAATGCAATTTTCCTGCTTCTTGTCAGGGGGTTGGACTGGATGGCCCATGAGGTCTCTTCCAACTCTGTGATTCTATGCAATGAATCCATTCATTGTTCAACATTTTTTATGCTGTTACGTGAGCCCCATATTATATGTTTACATCTTCTACATCAGAAACAGCATGCTTAATTTTTGTCAAGAGGGATGATTTGGTTAGAACTGACAATCCCAATCTTATTAAGCTTTTGAACTTTCAACTAATTTCACTATGTAACGTGGTTTTTCTTCCTAGGTTCCTGGGTTATAAATGCCATTTCCTAATTGGGTCTATCATAAAACATGGAAAAAGTTTGGTAAACTGCAAAAACTTTGTTTTTCCAGTCTGCACATTGAAAAGTTAAGAATTCTATATTTTCATTAAGGAAAATTACAAAGAAAGTGTCTAGACTGAAGGAAATGATAATACTACCCTCAGTCACACACAAAAAATAATATCTGGAGTATATAAACTACTTTCAAAGTAAGTAGTACCACATAACCAATAACACTTTCAAACCAGGAACATATTTTTTTCAAATTTTGTTACATTGTGTTTTGGTTCATTGTAAATTCTCTTCCAAAATCTGTCAAAATAATTGCTTTGAGGGTGTTGCTTTAATGGTTCTGTTTTTTTACCATTTAAAACAGTTTTAGGGCATATACTTTTTGAGTAAAGTGTGTTTGTACACATTTTGGAAATTAGCACATTTTTCTTCTTTTCAAAATCTCAAGTGGATTTTTCTTCGAGGTAAAAAAGTACAGATTTCTGATTAAAAATCACATCCAGCTCTATGCTCAGTTCCAGGAGGTGAAGAAAGACTAATCCAATTTTTAAAAATCCAACTCTGAATGAATTCCTCACACATTCCTTGTTAACAAGTATAATTGGGCTCTCGCACAAGGCTTCTGCACCTTGGCTCTTCTGCTTTGTTGCCTTCTGGATAAGAAGCATGAGGTACTTGAGAGTTTTAATTAGGTAGGCAATTAATTATGAAGCTTTATTGCAAAGGTGATAAATGTGCTACAAAATCAGATGGTGGAAGCAGAAACAAAATTAAAACTGGCCCCTGGCTGTAGAATTCACCAAATATAATCACTGTTCCTTTGCTGTTCTGATGATATCCTCTCTTCCCTTTTGTTGTTTCTGCTATTGAAGTGCAGAGTGAATAATATATTACTGTTCTTTTTCTTCACCTACCTGAGCAATATGTCTGCCAAGGTGATTACTATTGCCACTACATTGTTCCCAGTCCTGTTGCTGAGTTGGGATGAAAAACTAGGTCTGTGCAACTAATCTTAAAGAACTAAATAAATAAGGCTAATTTTGACTTATTTGTATGAGCTTTGAAAAATAAAATGGATTGGCTGAATTCTGTTCTAGCCAGCTTCAGAAGTGGTAGAATCCAGAGTGCTTCACACCAGTCTGGAGATCTGGCAGACAGAGGGTTAAAGGTAAGGATTTGGGGTATTAAGATTGGGGGTGTAGACATTTGTAAATGTTGTTCTGGAAGACAGAATGAACAATTTTACTATTTTTCTCCTTGCTGTGAAACAGTAATTGAAAATTGCATTTTTTTGAAGATGACTTGCAGTTTGGGGCTTATTCTTCATCTGACATATCAGGTTTGCCAAAAACAGTATGAAGATGCTGAAGCAAGGTTTTTGGCTGAGCTAAGACTTTGATTTTATAATAGAAATGTGCTTCCTGGAAGCCATGGGAAGTACGATTCTCCCTGTCTGCCCTTAAAAAGGCTGCCTGTTTGCTACAGCAGCACCACACCAATGAACCCAAGGAAGCAAAATGGGCTGTCAGCTGCATGTGGCCAGTCCTTGGCTTAACAAAATGAAACAACTCTAAATGGAAGTCTATACATTTTGGCTGTGTCTACCAGTATTGTTTCAGAAGCAATGCATGTGATTCTTCTCTGTGAGATTTCTGTAGTTATTGTTTTCTTCATCTGTCAAAATATGTACAGTTGTCGAAAACCCTTCCCTCCAGTGCTGGTAACATACCCTAATTCAAAATGCAGCTTACTATCACTTTGAAATTAGAATTCTTTGCCTTTCTGGATTCTCTGCAAACTTTTTTTGTTATAATACAAAAATTCTGCACTAGTAGCAGAATACAGTATAGTGGAGGCTTCCCCTGCTGGTTGCTGGAATTACATTTTTGGTTGTCACTGGCAACTGTATTTTGGACCCCCAGCTATAAAGCTGCAGCTGGCTTCTCTTTCAAAAAGAAATACAGCACTGCTGGTAAATGCTATGATTGGACCTTTTTGTCCAAGACCAGAGAAATCTGAAAGATGAAAAAGGATGAATTATGGCAGGAGAGCTGAGAACACTCCCTTAGTAGGATTTTAAAATACCTACAGCAACAGCAGCCTTTCACAGAAATGCTACCACTGCCAGGAACAGATATTGGGAGGGAAAGAAATAGATGAGTAGCTGTAAGCTACTATCAAGGCTTGGGCAATGGTGTGAGTACATTTTACATTCGGTCACAATGCGTGCAAAAAATGAACAATATTGTAGGGTTTTTTTCTCCAAAATGCAGCCTCCTCCAGGTGTTCAGCGATACTCAGATCTCCAAGAGCATAGACAACTCAAAGCAAGCTCAGAATGCCCCTGGGAGTGAACTGGTATGCTAATGATTTGTCTTCATAGGAATTTTGTATGTAAAACTCTGTCAAGGGAAAGAATCTTTACATGGCCCGAATAGATTAAAAGACTGTTTTTGGTTTGTTCTGTATAAATGGTCCTTCATGTACATTTTAAGTATTTAGCAGAACTTTAATGAAATGTAAGAACATAAATCCAACTGCAAGTAGAAAGTAGCATAGTTTCATATAAGTCATGGAATTTATATAACTGTTGGGATGCCAAAATCCCATTGATTGAGTAGGCCTATGTTAATTGGGAATTAGGCTACAAAATATTAATGACCCACCACAAATTATCAACTTTTCTCCCTATTCATTTTAACTAACTGCAGACTGGTCTGTACGAGTTTACATTTTATTTTTAAATATATAAGTTGAATATCCCTTAACAAAAGCGTTAAACCAGAAGGATTTTATATTTAATTTTTTCCCCAGATTTTGAAATACTTTCACAAAAATAATGGGATATCTTGGAGTTGGGACCCAAATCTAAACCCAATTTCTATTTATGTTTCATATAGTAATTTTATACAAACCATTACTTTGAAACTTAATCCAGATAAGATACAAATTATCCAAGTCAGGAAAAAGGCAGATCAGGAAATATCAGCCTGTGTTAGATGGAGTTGCATTCCCCCCGAAGACACAGCTTTGTAGTTTGGGGGTACTCC
The DNA here is from genome assembly GCF_037176765.1 of Anolis sagrei. Classification (NCBI taxonomy): domain Eukaryota; kingdom Metazoa; phylum Chordata; class Lepidosauria; order Squamata; family Anolidae; genus Anolis; species Anolis sagrei. The sequence continues at coordinate 98,197,716 of NC_090021.1, forward strand.
TGGACACACTGGAGGCCCATGTATCTATGGTATCCAGAAGGTCCTTTGGACATTTAAAACTTGTGTATCAAATATGTTTGTTCCTTTAGATGTCAGATCTGGCTATGGTGGTACATCCCTTTGGGTTACTGTGACACACTCTACATAGGATTGCCTTTGAAAAGTGTTCACATTGCTAACTAGAGCTGGAAACAAAAAGCATACAACTCTCTTGCTACAACAGCTCCACTGGTCTCCAGTTTGTTTCCAAGCACAATTCAAAGCACTAGTTATGACCTTAAAAACCCTGTATGGCTCAGGTCCAGGCTATTTGGCAGATCGTATACCCCCTGTATGAACCTGCCCAAATCCTGAGGTCATCAGGAGAGGCCTTTCTCTCAGTCCCACCTCCATCAGAAGCTCAGTTGATGGGGATGAGAGAAAGGACCTTTTCAGTGGCTGTTCCTGTGTTGCAGCCCAGCCACCTGCATGAATTTTTTTCACTCATATACCACACAGTTCAACAATAAAGTAACAAGTTTATTAAGACAAGAGTATATAATAGAAAAGGCAGCTTCAAAAATGTGTAGACAATAATCCAAAAGTCATTCCAAAATAAGCAGACTAAGCAATCACTAAGGTACAATAATAAACCAGACTGTAAAAGCATGTTCAAAGTTATATCCATAAGCTTGTTATTCTTGAGCATAACAAATAGCAGTGACCAACTCTGAATATGAATCCAAAAACCCAAAAGGGTAAAATAAGAAACTGTAATCCAGGGGTTTCAATCCTTAAACTAAAACTATATCCAAAGGCTTGAAAATGTGTACATAACTATAATCCAAAGGCTTGAAAATTTGAATCAAGAATTGTGATCCAATCAAGAGGCATGGATCTTAAACAGGAAGACAAGATGCAGAACATCTAACTCATAGCTCCCAAGACAGGCAACTTGACCCATGGAAATCCAGTGTTGATTTCCCAATAAACATTTTCTTAAAATGCTTAAGAATTCTAATTCTTACCCATGGCATCACTCTTTCTCAGACCTGGGTTCCCCTTGCTTATGTTTCAGACTCTAAGAGAAATGTATTTGTCTCTGCTTCACACTATCTCTTTGTAACTGTAATCATTGAGTTATAGGCAGAACTCCTGTCTTCTCCACATTCCTTTCAGTCAGTCCCTGGCAGATTTTCATGAAAATCACTTTCTGTTTCTCTAACAACAGATCTAACCAAAACATTCCTATCATCAGGAGAAACACTTTCATTTTCTCCCATAGAAGTAACAATAGAAGTAACCTCAGACTCCACCAAAAAGTCCCCCTCCTCAGAGACTTCACAGGCCTCAACACCCTGGATTCTGAAACCTCCTTTCTTACCTCCTTCCCACAAAAGAAGACTCTTGCTCCAGAATTCTGCAAAATGTTGTGATGCAACATTTAGGAAAAGATGCCACCCAATACATATTTTCTCCTACAATGGTGACAGCAATTGGAGCAACAGTATTTTAAATTTTGGGGGTAGCCATTGACCATGGGTGGACTACCAGGAGAAGCTACTGTGGGGTGTTATGTTTCCAAAGATGGAAAATCCTGCCAACTCCCTGAAGTGGCTCACCCTGGTTGCAAAATTAGATTTAGTTATTATTTTGCTCAAAGGAAACCATTGACAAAGAGTCTTAAGGCAGTTCCATTGTTAATTCGACCTTTGCAGCCATGTGGTGATGAGATTTTCCATTTCCCAAAGCTTAAAAAGTTACTTCTCAGAAAGTTACTTACTCCCTGCTACTCAATATGACAATGGGAACAATTACTCATTGTATTTTTTTCCTTGCTTTTAATCTTTTTAATTGCTTTTTTGAAAGTTGAAGGATTTTTGAAGAGAATGACATAAAACCTGTAGATATTTTGTCATAATTCCTCTTAAAATGCCCCTAATAGTAAATTTAGAAACTAAATAGGACATGTTGCTCATTCATGAAGTTCTACTTTTACCAACTACATTAAATGCAACACAATCCCATCATTGTTTCCTAAAAGTAGCTGTAGATAATGATGTTCTCTGTAACTACTTCTTTCTGCAACTTTGAGATTTTCTGCCTGGAGTATCTCTAAATCAGTATACTTCTCATTAGCTGCAATTTTGCAACATCTCTGTTCCTTAAATCACTTTTCTTTTATGCAGTAAGTGCTTGTTCATGCTCTAAGAAAAAAATGCAATCCTGCAAATCCTGAAGCAATACTACCCATTCCTGGAGTATTACCCCATTCCGATGCCTGGGAGATGTTGCATTTAAATTAAAAGAGGTATCATGCTGTAAGGACACATGGGAATATCTCACAAAGGAAAAAATATGTGGCTAGGGCACACTTAGCTTGATTGTGTGGAAAAAGCCTTTTGAAAGCCTCCCTCCGCATTCATCAAACTGCATTTTAGATTAAAGTTGCCCTGGGCTGGAATTTGACTGTGAAACTACAAGCAATGCTTCAAGAACTACACAAATCCATTGGCAAAACAATATTGGGATAAATAAATGAGAGTATGGAAAGGCAAGCAATATTTGTAACACAGGATGAATATAGTCTGTCTGAAGCCAGCCAAGACTGTGAAAGCCTTGCATTTGGAAGAAAATACCTTTCAGCTGGTTATATACAGAGCAGGGAGAATATTAGCATACTATTTTCTACAAGAGCAACCAACCCGGAATAGACTTGGCATACCCCGAATAGACCTGAGTTAGCACTTCTTATAAATACCATGTAATCCCGTCTGTATTTCAATGGTATATAGCTTGAGGACATTGTGTATTTCAGGGTCAGAGCACACAAAAGGAGGGAGGGAGAACATTTTAAAGAGCAATAAGGTGGTGAGATTGTGTGTAGGATGGCAAACTAAATGACAGAAGAAAAAAAACTCTGGATTGTGTGATATGAAACCAAACAATGTCCGGGGATATGATAGCCATGTATAAATATGTGAGAGGAAGCCACAGGGAGGAGGGAGCAAGTTTGTTTTCTGCTTCCCTGGAGACTAGGATGCGGAACAATGGCTTCAAACTACAAGAAAAGAGATTCCATCTGAACATGAGGAAGAACTTCCTGACTGTGAGAGCCGTTCAGCAGTGGAACTCTCTGCCCCGGAGTGTGATGGAGGCTCCTTCTTTGGAAGCTTTTAAACAGAGGCTGGATGGCCATCTGTCAGGGGTGATTTGAATGCAATATTCCTGCTTCTTGGCAGGGGGTTGGACTGGATGGCCCATGAGGTCTCTTCCAACTCTTTGATTCTATGATTCTATGATCCCATTTCTGCATGAATTTGGGAAAAAAGGTTTTCAAAAAGTCTACATGTTTGTGTGCATATTTTTTCAATGCTACATCTGATTGCAACATGTACAAAAGCCTAGATTTCTGGGAACAAATGTATTCCTAGTCAAACATTTTGTGTCTTTTCTTTTATTCTTAAAACAAAAGATTGTGTCTTCTGAGTATATTTTTATGATAATATTTCTGAAAAGGAGAGATTAGGAAGTGCTGATTAGCTCCTGATATACTTGTTCTTCCTGGAATTCTTTGCTCTTAAAAATCAAACCAGCATGTGTTGGCAATTAGTGTAACTCTATGCTAAAACACTGTGTGAATTCTTGCCAATCCAAAATAATTCAAAATAGTGGACATACCTACCAAGCCACCATGAATATATTGATTTTTATTTTAAAACCCATAAGAGTTCAGTTAAAATTAACATTTCCCATATATATATAACATAAATGGCAATCAAATGACTTTGTTTTAAACAAGCTGGGAATTTATAATGTAGTTTAGTGAATTTCCAGTTATGCATATAGTGGGAAATTATACATCCAAATATAGGAATTGTTAGAAGCAAAAGATTTATTATTGCTATCACTGGCAGTGCTCAAAAATATTATCTTTTTGAATCAAGCTCCCAGAATCACCTGTCAAATATAAACTGATGGCAACATAAAAGTCTAGGGTGCATCTACAACAGGAGTGTCAAACTCATTTTCACTAAGGTCCATATAAGCCTTATGGTTGCCTTCAAAGGATTGTTTGTAATTGTAAGTCTGTATAAATGTGTTGCCCTACCATTGAAAGCTTCGCAGGCCACATAAAATGACATGGTGAGCCAGGTTCAGCCCATGGACATTGCATTTGACATGAGTGATGTACACTGTTGGATTAATGCAGTTTGACACCACTTTAACTGCCATTGCTCAATTCTATGGAATCATTAGAGATGTAATTTGACAAGGCACCAGAATGCTTTGGCAGAGAAGACTAAAGACCTTGTAAAACTACAGCTCCCATGATCACATGGTATTGAGCCAAGCAGTTAAAATAGTGTCAAACTGCTTTGATTCAACAGTATACGCGCACTCTCAGAGAGTCAGTGGGAAATATCATCTGGGAAGTATCTCTAGTGACCTCATCAGATGGGCTGAATTTTGCATCCTAAGACATTTTATTCTATCTAATGAATGGAGCCCCATATGATGTCATGTGACTTCCAGCAGAGACTCTGCCCCCAAAAGAGATGAAAGCATAATTGGATGCTCCCCACCCCCCTCAACATGGGAGGTTTCCAGTGTTTTTCTGTCTCCAACAGAGACAGCACAGGGCCTCACAAGGAAGGTGACACTTTCTCCATGTGATAGGGAAAGAGTCACCAAGAGGGAGGTGCTCATGTGGTGGCAGATTCACCCCACTGCGCTTTTCTCCCAGATGCGAGGCAAAGCAGGACACTTTGCCTGGCCTTTATGAAGAAGCCCACAGTATACATCCCAAACCCTAAGATTTTTTTGACATTTTTTATTTTCTTCTGTTTATAGATTCCAACCTTCATCCAGGACTTAATTCTGAATGAATGAGCAGACCTGGCATTCATTACAGTGACCTGGTTGGATGAGGCTGGAGGTGTAAATCTGACCCAGTTTTGCCCACCAGGCTTCTCCATGCAGTACCAGCCGAGATCTGTAGGGTGGGGAGGTGGAGTTGCTGTGGTCTATAGGGATTCCATCTCCCTGACCAGGTGCCCCATCCTGCAATCAACAATTTTTTAGTGTGTCTGCCTGAGGGTAGATGACCAGGACAGAATAGGGATTCTGTTAGTGTACCGTCCACCCCGCTGCACTACAATCTCCCTACCTGAGCTAGCCAGGATGGTCTCAATCCTTGTGTTGGAGTCCCAACGGTTCAATGTCCATGCCGAGGCCACCCTGTCAGGAGCGGCTCAGGACTTTATGTCTTCCATGGTAACCATGGGGCTGTCCCAACTGGTATCTCGCTCTACTCACAGAGCTGGACACACACTAGACTTGGTTTTGTGCCAGGGATGGGAAGGTGGTGGGGTAGAGGAACTGACCATCACTCCATTGACATGGACCAATCATCACCTGATCAGGTTTAGGCTTATTACGCCACTTAACCTCACAGGGGTGGAGGACCCATTAAGATGGTCCGCCCCAGGAGGCTTATGGATCCAGATTGATTCCTGACAGCTCTTGAGGAATTTCCCACCACCTCAGTTGGTGATCCTGTTGGTCAGCAATGACCAGCGGAGCATTTGCAGAGTTAAAGCTTGTGCGCCACCTGCACCCATACCTTGGGAAGTCTGACTTGGTCATGGTAGTCCATGCTCTGGTTACATCCCATATAGACTACTGCTATGCACTCTATGTGGGGTTGCCTTTGAAGACTGTTCAGAAGCTTCAAATGGTCCGGTGAGCAGCAGCCAGGTTGCTAACAGGAGCAGCACTCAGGGAGCATACAACTCCTCTGTTGGGCCAGCTCCATTGGCTGCCAGTTTGCTACCGAGCACAATTCAAAGTGCTGGCTTTAGCCTATAAAGCCCTAAACAGTTCTGGCCCAGCTTACCTGTTGAAATGTATCTCCTTAACTTAAGATCGTCTGGGGAGGCTCTGCTCTTGATCCCGCCTTCCTTCACAGGTGCGCTTGGTGGGGAAAAGAGACAGGGCCTTCTCAGTGGTGGCCCCTCAGCTGTGGAACTCCCTTCCAAGGGATATTAGATCAGCCCCCTCCCACCTGACCTTTCGGAAAAGAGTAAAAACCTGGCTCTTTGAGCAAGCTTTTGGTAACACGACATAATTGGATAAATACAGTATGATGAAATAACAAACACAGAATGGGATAAAAATGCTATAAATAAATAAATAACTAGATTCCAATTATTTTCCTTTTTCCTTTTCATTCAAATAGATATTAGCGGGCTGTAGAATGCAGAGCAATCACAACTAATAAAAAGTTGGTCCTAAAATTTGAACTGCCAGCATTTGTGGTGTTGCTCTTGTTATCTCTTGCAGATTTCAGTTTATGGCTGGTGAGGCAACATATCCCAATCTGTGGACATAGCTTTTTCCATCTAACAACATACCAGTTTTTGGAGTGACAATATCAGATCCATCCTGGGATTGAATGATATGGCTGCAGTCAAGTGGTTAGGGAATAGGGGCCTTCAGTGGCAGGGCCAATGCTGTTAGGGAGCACTATGAAGTGCTGCCGCATACCCTGTTCATTCACCTGGATGATAATTAGTTAAAGGACAAAGCCTTAATTATTCAAGCCATAATGGACATTAGGCTATCCTTTCTTCATAGCTAAATATGTTTATAATATGGCCTACTACCTGGCTCAGGCACATTGATATTGCATGAAATAAGATTAATAGGGAAATTAATAATGCCACGGCTAAGGGACTGATTCATTTTTTGCCCCACTTTCAGATTGTATCCCAAGGTCCAAGGTGTATACAGCAGATGAATCAATCTGTCAGAAGTATGAACCAAATAATCCTGGGATATCTACAACAGGAAGTAGGGGCCATTTAGCCAGCCTTGTGGAGGAGACAGTATAGATAAACATGCACGTCTTATCCATGACTAGAGTGGGAGGAGAAATTAGGGATTCAGTGAACAACTATGGCACCCATTTGGTGAATGTTAAGTCACTGGAGCTGCCCTACATGAGATCATGAGGTCTGCGGGGTGGGGAAGGTGACTGTCCTTGGGCCTGAGGGTTCAGACTTCTTTGGAAACCATGCAACTTAGGGGTTGGATCCTTAGGTTGGTTTCCAGTAGAGGATCAGCCAGGAAGCTGGTTCTCCCTGGGGCTCGGGTATTTTGTCCAGAGGAAGCTGGGGAAGATGTCTAGGAGAAACCAGCTTTTCCTGCTGCTCCCATATGCAGTTACTCTCCACCCTCAGAAGAGAAAACTTAAAGAAATGATACCTTAAATAGGGTGGACCACATTTGAACCAAATGTGCTGTATGTTATTTCACTGTTTCATGTGTTGGCCATCAAACAACTTGTACATTGGAAAACAGGGAGCCTGGAAACAATGTTGGAGCAAAGCTCCTTACTCAAAGATTTATCTCTAGCTTATCTACCAATGCATTCATAACTATTTAGAAATGTATGTGAAGAGTAAACTGTTCTATCATTCAGCAGCAGCTTGACTGACAGGTCACCTAGAATTACAGCTGAGCAGCTCCAGAAATTAGGTGCAAAGTTTAAAAACATTAAATGCATTAGTATAGCAAGCTATGAAAAATGAATTTGAAAGGAAAGCCCTTCAAGATGATGCCCCCATTTATGAAAGTCTTAAAAGCTCTTCATATTGTTCTCTCCAAGGTGCCAGATAAATCACAGTTATTAGTATAAGCTATCATGGGATGTGTAAGTATCTTATTTATATTAAGCTTTGGCTAGTTTGTATTGTTGTATTGTACTTTAGCAGACTCCAGCAAAGGATCACCGCCTTGTCAGGGCGCTGGAGCTTGAGCACCTCAATGATGTCATGAGCAAAACCGTGAAGGGCCACCCAAGACGGGACGGTCGTGGCAGAGAGGTCAGACCAAGCGTGATCCCTGAGGAAGGCAATGGCAAACCACTCCAGTATCCTTGCCAAGAAAACTAAATGGACCAGTACAACCAGAGATATGTCGGTATGCCATTGGAAGATGGGACTCCCAGGTCGGAAGATGGCCAAAATGCTACTGGGGAGGAGCAGAGGATAAGTTCAACTAGCCCCAGATGTGATGACGCAGCTAGCTCAAAGCCGAAAGGAAGGCTAGCGGCCAACGGTACTGGAGGTGAACGACAAATCCGATGCTCTAAAGATCAACACACCATAGGAACCTGGAATGTAAGATCTATGAGCCAGGGCAAATTGGATGTTGTTATTGGTGAGATGTCAAGACTAAAGATAGACATTCTGGGGGTCAGCGAACTGAAATGGACTGGAATGGGCCACTTCACATCAGATGACCACCAGATCTATTACTGCAGACAAGAGGAACATAGAAGAAATGGAGTAGCCTTCATAATTAATAAGAAATTTGCTAAAGCGGTGCTTGGATACAACCCAAAAAATGACAGAATGATCTCAATTCGAGTGCAAGGAAAGCCTTTCAACATTACAGTGATCCAAATATACGCCCCAACCACTGCTGCTGAAGAAGCAGAAGTAGATCAGTTCTATGAGGATCTGCAGTACCTACTGGATAATACACCAAAAAGAGACATTATTTTCATTACAGGAGACTGGAATGCCAAGGTGGGAAGTCAAATGACAACTGGGATCACAGGTAAGCATGGTCTGGGAGAACAAAATGAAGTGGGACGCAGGCTGATAGAATTTTGCCAGGAAAACTCGCTGTGTATAACAAACACTCTCTTCCAACAACCTAAAAGACGGCTTTACACATGGACTTCACCAGATGGTCAACACCGAAATCAGATTGACTACATCCTTTGCAGCCAAAGGTGGCGGACATCCATCCAGTTGGTGAAAACAAGACCTGGGGCTGACTGTAGCTCAGATCACGAACTTCTTATTGCTCAATTTAAAATAAAACTAAAGAGATCAGGGAAAATACACAGACCAGTTAGATATGATCTCACTAACATTCCGAGCGAATATACAGTGGAAGTGAAGAACAGATTTGAAGGACAAGATTTAGTAAACAGAGTCCCAGAAGAACTATGGACAGAAGTCCGCAACATTGTTCAGGAGACGGCAACAAAGTACGTTCCAAAGAAAAAGAAAACCAAGAAGGCAAAATGGTTGTCTGCTGAGACACTGGAAGTAGCCCAAGAAAGGAGGAAAGCCAAAAGAAACAGTGATAGTAAGGGGAGATATGACCAGTTAAATGCGCAATTCCAGAGGTTAGCCAGAAGAGATAAGGAACTATTTTTAAATAAGCAATGCATGGAAGTGGAAGAAGGCAACAGAATAGGAAGGACAAGAGACCTCTTCCAGAAAATTAGAAACATTGGAGGTAAATTTCAGGCAAAAATTGGTATGATAAGAAACAAAGATGGCAGGGATCTAACAGAAGCTGAAGAGATCAAGAGAAGGTGGCGAGACTATACGGAAGATCTGTATAGGAAGGATAATAATATTGAGGATAGTTATGATGGTGTGGTGAATGAATTAGAACCAGACATCCTGAGGAGTGAGGTTGAATGGGCCTTAAGAAGCATTGCTAACAACAAGGCAGCAGGAGACGACGGGATCCCAGCTGAACTGTTTAAAATCTTAAAAGATGATGCTGTCAAGGTGATGCATGCCATTTGCCAGCAAATATGGAAAACACAAGAATGGCCATCAGACTGGAAAAAATCAACTTATATCCCCATACCAAAAAAGGGAAATGCGAAAGACTGCTCCAACTTCCGTACAGTGGCCCTTATTTCTCATGCCAGTAAGGTAATGCTCAAGATCCTGCAAGGAAGACTCCAGCAATACATGGAGCAAGAGTTGCCAGATGTTCAAGCTGGGTTTAGAAAAGGCAGAGGAACGAGAGACCAGATTGCCAATATCCGCTGGATAATGGAGAAAGGCAGGGAGTTTCAGAAAAACATCTACTTCTGCTTCATTGACTATTCTAAAGCCTTTGACTGTGTGGATCATAATAAATTGTGGCAAGTTCTTAGTGGGATGGGCATCCCAAGCCACCTTGTCTCTCTCCTGAGGAATCTGTACAAGGACCAAGGAGCAACAGTCAGAACTGGCCACGGAACAACAGACTGGTTCAAGATTGGGAAAGGCGTACGGCAAGGCTGCATCCTCTCACCCAACCTTTTTAACTTGTATGCAGAACACATCATGCGATGTGCGGGGCTGGATGAATGCAAAGCTGGGGTGAAAATTGCTGGAAGAAACATTAACAACCTCAGATATGCAGATGACACCACCCTGATGGCCGAAAGCGAGGAGGACCTGAGGAGCCTTCTAATCAAGGTGAAAGAAGAAAGCACAAAAGCCGGGTTGCAGCTAAACGTCAAAAAAATCAAGATTATGGCAACAAGAATGATTGACAACTGGAAAATAGAGGGAGAAACCGTGGAGGCTGTGACAGACTTTGTATTTCTAGGTGCAAAGATTACTGCAAATGCAGACTGTAGCCAGGAAATCAGAAGACGCTTACTTCTTGGGAGGAGAGCAATGTCCAGTCTCGATAAAATAGTAAAGAGTAGAGACATCAGACTGGCAACAAAGATCTGCCTAGTCAAGGCCATGGTATTCCCTGTAGTAACCTACGGATGTGAGAGCTGGACCTTAGGGAAGGCTGAGCGAAGGAAGATCGATGCTTTTGAGCTGTGGTGTTGAAGGAAAGTGCTGAGAGTGCCTTGGACTGCGAGAAGATCCAACCAGTCCATCCTCCAGGAAATAAAGCCCGACTGCTCACTGGAGGGAAAGATACTAGAGACAAAGTTGAAGTACTTTGGCCACATCATGAGGAGACAGGAAAGCCTAGAGAAGACAATTATGCTGGGGAAAGTGGAAGGCAAAAGGAAGAGGGGCCGACCAAGGGCAAGATGGATGGATGGCATCCTTGAAGTGACTGGACTGACCTTGAGGGAGCTGGGGGTGGTGACGGCCGACAGGGAGCTCTGGCGTGGGCTGGTCCATGAGGTCACGAAGAGTCGGAGACGACTGAACGAATGAACAACAACAACTTTAGCAGATGTTTGTAATGTGCGATTTTAAATAATGAATTTGTAAAAAGATTTCAGACACCTGTAATTTGTGGTTCAAATAGTGTTTTTATGTGTATTTGCTCCTTAGAGCTGTGAGGAGGGGTGGAGATCTGCATTACATAATTAAATAAGTAAACTAGATAACTGTGAGTTTAAACTATAAGACAAACAAATTTTACGAGGCCAAGTCTTTCAACAGGCATATTCCAAATACAGAGAGAAACAGGAAGTCAGCAGACTCAGGAAACAGAAATCACATCTTTCAATTTACTCTGCAACCCTCCTCTGTCCCTTCACATCAGTTCTACACACAATTCCCAGATGCTTACCAAGCAGAGCATATATGCAATGAATTATCCATGTGAGGGTAACCAAGCATATAATCCATATGCACAGCCTGGTAAAAATCAGAGGACTAAAGATGCAACAGCAACAAGAACCCATTTCAACTGAGAGCTAGGAGCTCAGCAAAGTGTGTATATATATATATATATATATATATATATATATATATATATCACACAAACACTACTTTGAAGGGGGGGGAAAGAACATGTGGAACAGTGATTAACTTTCTGCTCTCTGCCAAGATTGTGACCTAGATCTGCCACTGGTCATGCACCATTATTTGTGTTTAGCACCTGTCACTGTCCAATTCCTAAAGGTCCCACCAAATTTCCACATCCCTTTATTCCTTTCGTGGCTGTGCATCAGAGGAAGAGTGAGGGTGGAAAAAAATCTAAGCAAAGTGTTCAGAAAACTAATCCTGTTACAAACAATTGAACTTTAAGCACTCTGTATTTTGAAGTGCATTACAATATGCAAAATTATCTGTCTATATAAGTAGCTCATGACTAATTTCTGTTTACACATTAACTAGCTGGCATTCTTCTCCCCCCACCCCAATGTGACAGGTTTGGTTTTTGTTGCATGCCTTTAATTTATTTTTTTATTTATGGAAGTCGTACAGTAAGCCTTTTGTGGGGTTTTCTAAATATGATTTGTTCAGAGAAGGTATGTCATTGCCTTCCTCTTCAACTGGGAATATGTATATTGTCTAAAGTCTCCCAATGGCTAAATGGGGATTCCAACCTTGATCTCCAAAATCCTATTTCAACATCCAAACCATTATGACATGCTATACTGACAATAAATTTGAGCCTATTGGATACAGTTATTTCTTTTTTGTTGGAAACATGTCAGAGACTAGCAACCAATGTAAAAGGGATCATCAACAGCCTAAGTACCACCAATTAAGCCCCATCTACACTGCCATACAGTGTCATTTGAAAGTGCATTATATGATCAGTATAGACCAGGCATAGGCAAATATTGGCCCTCCAGGAGTTTTGGACTTCAACTCCCACAATTCCTAACAACTGGTAAGCTGACTGGGTTTTTTGGGAGTTGAGGTCCAAAACACCTGGAGAGCCAAAGTTTGCCCATGCCTGCTGCAGACTCATATAATGCGGCTTGAACTGCATTATATGAGGTTATAATGACTATATAATGCAGTTTCAACCTGGATTATATGGCAGTACAGATAGGGCCTTTAAGTGGCACTAATTTAAAACACAGATTTACTAATTTCAGTGGAGAAACTCTCTGGTGCAACAGTGGTTAAGATCGAGAATTTCTATTAATTGATTTCTAGACAAAACATGTTTGACCATAGTATCATCTTTTAATTTTATTTAGAATGTGAGCAAACATGTTTTAAAATGACAAAATCTGCATTAAACTTTTATGGGCCCAGCCAGACAGGCCCCAAAATTTGAGGTCTGACAGACTTTTACCTGAGGCATTCAAAGGACACCTCAGGTAAAAGCAAATTAACTCAGGACCAAGTGGGTAAACCCTGATTTACCCCCAAATTAATTAAATATCCAATTAGACCCAGGCCTTTTCAGGGTATTTCTGCGGGTCAGTCCTCACAGCCCTCTCAGTTTTTCAGGCTTCATGAACAGAATGGCGGCCCAGTAAGTTTTTTTTTTAATTTTAACGGTGGTGGGGGGGGTTGGGGTGGCCTCATGCCATTCCCAGGTTTTTGGGGAGGATGTGGGGACTTAAACCCATAGCAAGGTCAATTTCTTAAACCCACTTTGATGTGAGTTTAAGCCCTGTATGGAAGCGCCCTATGTCTGTATGTGTCTTAAAGTCACTTTTTAACACATGATCATCCTATGTATTTCAAAGAGTTTTCTTAGTAAAAGAATACTTCGAGGTGATTGTGCCAGTTCCTTCCCTTGAAATATACTATACAGCACCTGGCATTCCCTGACAGTCTTCCATACAAGTACTAATCAGAGCTGACTGCTTAGCTTCTAAGATCAGATAGGATCTGATACTTTGGGGAAATTTAAGCCACATTAAACTGACCAAATCATGTATAGAGTAAACCTTTGGGCTAGATACAGAATTACCTGAGTGGACCTCTATACACGCAATGTCCCTTATCCTACCTCACCCTGCAGTATCTCATATCTCTATAATCATAACTATAAATATAATTTCTGTCAATTTCTAATTAACCCTCTCTGGTCTTATATTCTCTCAGGCAATACCAAGTACATGATCACTTTAGCTGGATGTATCAAGGGTGGACTTCTTAACTCCTGCACAGAAAATTTATAAACTTGTGCTCCACAGTTCTGCAGCTTGCAGAATCACCATTATAGAATTATTGCACTTTTCTTCCATTTTAGGTATCAAGGCTGCATTTTTTTAGTATGATCAGACACACTACACAGTTATAGTGCTCTACTCTACTGTAATTAAAATGGCAATATCCGTGGTCTCTGGCTGAGGAACTACAAATCCAAGGATTGTAAAGAGCATTGCCACGGTGGTTCAAGCAGAAACATAGAGCTATAGTTGTGTAGTGAAAAATGCATCTGCAGTGCAATATTAGTAGTAAGATACAACCAGAATATTTGGCTAGAGAAGTACTCCAACTCTGTCATTAAACTAACAGGTGACATGACACACATACCTTTACCTGACAGCAGCCAGTGTTGCTTTGAGTGCTGGATGATGACTATGGGGCCAGAGCTTGAATTCCTATTTAGCCATAAAAACCCACTGAGTAACACTGGGGAAAAAACCCTTGTGATAGTTTCATTTCAAGGTCACCATAAATTAGAAATGATTTGAAAGTACACAACCACAACAGCCATGGGGAAAACTTCATCAGAATAAAACAGCACTTCTTCCTATATTCCTCAGACTTGGTGGGATGATGGAAGAGAAATTGCAGAGCTGTCCTTTCATACCCATTGTGAGTCAGTGAGGGTTCATTTTCAAGAGACATTCAAAACACAAAGATCTTGGAGAGCGGGAGGCATGCTTCTTTCACATATCCTGCACCCACAGCTGGAAAACTATTGCCCCAAGTCTAGATCTCAGACGTTTATAATTTGGATAGCTCTTTACACCATCCCAGACCTAAAAACTAATAGAACAAATTAAATTATTATTTTCTCTTTATTATTGTTCTTTATTAGTTCTTTAATGCAATTTTATGCTATAAGGTCTAACTCTAGCCCCTGATTGCTGCTCGAGAGAAAAGCATTGCAGGCAAAGAGAATGAAATTTCTGTATAAAGTAGAAACACTGCACACTTATGCCAATAAAAGTACTCACACAGTGAATCTCATTAACACTGGCGAGATATGCAGCTGAACTGACAAAGCATGAAAGACTGGAATCAGCATCAAGTAGTTTATTCTTAATGGATTTGGCATGTTCTTCTATGAGAAGGAAACTGTGTGTGCTCTGCTGACATCGATCTAATTAATTTCTAATCAGGAGTTGTGCCAATTGCTTGACACAAGTTAGGGCCAGCGCCAGCTGTTTGGAGACTCATGTTTACTCATCCACATATAACCCGCTCTTCTATACCCTCTGGTAAGCTAAGCAGCAGACATAGCTCTATTGAGGTCTGAAGAAACAAACTAAGTTGCAGTATTTTTTCCAGTGAGGTCAAAAAAGCACATAGGTCTTAAGCCCAACTGCATATATGCAATCCATTGATATTAAACCTACAAAACTAACTACAGCCTTGCTGCATTGTGTCAGATTATGTAACACAATACAGCAAGGCTGTATTGTATAGCATACCGGGATTGTGGCTCAGCTGGCTGGGAGTCAGCTGCTTTAAGATCACTACTGACTGAAAGGTCATGAGTTTGAAGCCAGCCTGAGTGAGCTTCTGACCATTTGTGTAGCTTGCTGTTGACCTTTACAACCCAAAAGACAGTTGCATCTGTCAAGTAGGAAATTTAGGTACCGCTTATGCGGGGAGGCTAATATAATTAATTTATGATGCCACAAAATCTCCAGCAAGCAAGCAAAAGAATGAGGAAGTACTCCATCAGTGTCACAAATGGATGGTGAAGCAATGGCTCCCCTATGGCCAGAATACCCACGTGAAGCTAGAATGTTAAATAGCCTCTGTATATATGTTGTGTGTCTGTGGCATTGAATGTTTGCCATGTATATGTACATTGTAATCCACCCTGAGTCCTCTGCGGAGTGAGAAAGGTGGAATATAAATACTGTAAATAAATAAATACTGTAAGTAAATAAATGTAATTCTTGCTATTTTACATGCACCACACACAGAAATGAAAGAATACAGATATAGTTTCCAAATCTGATTTTCAGATTTTATGCACTAAGAAAGTCAATTTAACTTTAAGATTTCATTGATGGGAAGTACAAGCAGTCTAAGATATGTAGAGTAATTTCAATTACTAACAATATATCCAGTAAGCGCTACATTTGTTTTACTGTTGAAATTTATATTTAAACAGACAATATAGAGTCCAAAGCCCTTTGGTTACAAGAATGAATACTTTTCCACCAGCAATAATATTAAATTGCTAAACAGGGATTCCTCTGGTGCTAGTGTGGCCAGTCAGGTGTAAAAAAAACCAGGAACACACACACAGCTGCATTTGAGCTTGTACCACAGCCTGAGAGAGAGATTTATAGGGCAACAGTTAGGGTTTAAGAGTGATTGAGGAGAACAGAATACACTGATTTTCTTGCTAACAAGCTAGACTGGCAAGTTTTCTGGTGGCGGCTTAGTCTATTTAAAAGGAATGGATGGAATTCCTCATGACAGATTGCCAGCATGACTCAGAACAATGAATGTGTGAGAAAAGGGAGAGAGGTGTTAACATTTGGGCATTTATTCTTTCTACCTGTACAATACTTGGACTGATGTTGATTAAATGTTTTATTTTGGTTAAACTCTGAGTTATTTCACTTTTTGTGATTTAACCCACTTTTGCCTAATTAATATTCTTTGGCTAACAAAAAGAATGTTTTTGACTTTTAAAAATATCTTTGGTTAGTAGATGATGCAATCAATCAATCAATCAATCAATCAATCAATATATTGCTAAGTTTGCTGAAAGCTGTACCCATCCATATGTATCTGGATGGAAACATTTTCACTCTTGAACGCCTTCCTTCTTCTCTTTCTTGACTCAGCCAATATTAATAAACAAATGGAAAGGGAGTATTTGTCTATTTTTATTTGCAACTGCTGTTTATCGCAAACTTTTAAAAAAACTCAAATAACTCAAGCTAATGGAAAACAATTAAAAACTCAAAACAATTTCCATATTTTTTTTCAAATTGATGATAGCAGATTTTCTGCTTCTGCCACTGATGTGTCAGGACAAAATGTGAACAGATCAAATTTTTATATCTGAAAAGTTTACACAAGAGGAAAACTGTATATCAAAATACATACATTATAATATGTTAAAATGCAAGTGTTAGGAGAAGCACTTAACCAAATTTAGATGAACAAATAATTTACAAATTCTCCCAAAACTTTGTTGAAAATATGCACGGGGGATTTGCAGAAACAACCAAAACAAGACTGACATGTTTTGATACCCCTAGAATACATACACATGCTAGAGGGTTCAAAAAGTTTGAAACTCTTGTCCTAGTTCTGTAGAATCAAAGAGAATAATTCTAGAGACCCAAAAGTAAGCCCTAGTTATTTTACTGGACTTATTCCAAGATACATGAATACAGAATTGTAGCCTAAGGCAGAAATTCAGGTGAGCAGTAGTTGTAGCAGTATAGGAACAGGGCAAGGGTAAGGATGTAGCTACAAGGAGTCAAAATGAGGCAACTGCCTCCCCTAATATGAATTCTGTTCCCTCCAATGAAATTTTCCTTCAGTCACCCAAATCCTAACATTGCAGCGAATGAGACATTGAAATAGTTCACACCTATTCCCATAGTAACTTTGCCTGCACTCTTTTCCTTAGACACTGAATCTACATTTCTAAGTGCTCAATGGAAATTGCTGCAATACTAGAAATTTGAGGACTGGTGAAATATTTTATGGGGTGCAGAATTCTTAATTGGTCTGAAACCCTGGGGAGGAGTTTTGCCTGTGTAACTCCTTGTCTCCAGTTGTACAAAGGTATCTGGATAAAACGTGAACACAACTCCAACTCCCTAGATACTCTATATGGAGTATCTATGCCCAATTTCTCCCTTCCTTCTGTAGTGCTGTCATGGAAAAAGAAGTGGTTGTTATCTTCCATGTAAAAAAATGGACCTCAGTCAAAATTTCCAAAAATGAGGAAGATGCCATTAAAAATTAAGCAACTTCATAAACATTTCTGGGTTTAATGTATTGTCGAAGGCTTTCATGGCCGGAATCACTCAGTTCTTGTGGGTTTTTTCGGGCTATATGGCCATGTTCTAGAGGCATTTCTCCTGACATTTCGCCTGCATCTATGGCAAGCATCCTCAGAGGTGAGGTGAGCACCCTCACCTCTGAGGATGCTTGCCATAGATGCAGGCGAAACGTCAGGAGAAATGCCTCTAGAACATGGCCATATAGCCCGAAAAAACCCACAAGAACTGAGAGATTTCTGGGTTTTTTAAAACCAAATAAATAAGCTGATTGTTGTGGTTTTCTTAGAAGAAACATCCAGCCAAGAGCAGTTTGAAGTGATTTATTTTCTTCCTTATTGGAGGGTAAGAAAAATATCCTGTTTCACATTTCACCATGATCACACAGTTTCTTTTCCCCCGTCCCTTTTCAAAGTCATATTTGCCTGTGATACAAGTGTGCTGCACTATACTTCGATATAGATGAAAGCAGTATTGTTGATGCCTGTTGTGAAACCATTGCTTTGCTCTCTCTTTTTTAGACCTGCCATATTTAATAGAACCAAATAAAACTGTTCCACTGCCTGCACAGCCACAAAAGCTGTTCTGACACACCTCAGCTGTAAAAACCCTCACATTTACAACAGAAACTAATGGTATGGTACATACACCAGCCACTAGTGGTTGAAACTGCCTGAAAGAATACGTCAAATCAAATAGCACTAGTCGCTGTTCCAGAGAATGTAATGCCAGTAATCATTCCAATGATGCTACTAGAAATAGGGTTTTCAGGCTCTTTTTGAGGCAAAGCAAATGAGATATGCCTTAAAATGTTCAAAGGAAAGACTCCAGGTAGCTTTAAGTGGTACAATGATATCCAGGAGACAGGTGATTCAAAAGCTTTTCTCTCTCTAAGAGATGTTTTACCTGCCCCTCCCATCTAACCTATTCAAAAGACACTAGAAAAGCTAAAAGAAGAGGACAGCCAGCTACTTAAAACAGGCACTTTCAGTGAGAGCCTTGGAAAACTTCAGCTACTCACAGAAACTATAGCCTAAAAGAGAAGTGTTCCAACTTCTGGGCACTTTAGCAATACACAACCACAGCCAACTCTTAAGGTTGCGTCCAATCAAATTCCAGGATTTGTAGTTTGGTGAAGCAATAGAGCTCTCTGGTGGAGAATTCTAATTCCCTGAAATTACAAATCCCAAGAAACAATGTGAAAGAGCCCTTGGTCTTTTCTGTATCCTTGTTCGAATTAGACACTAATTATGCCTTCCCATAAAGACTCACTAAAGCATTTTAATGGATTTAGACATTATAGATGTGTTTATATTGTAGAAATAATGCAGTACAACACCACTTTAATCACCATGGCTCAATGCTATAGATTCACAGATGTTTGTTTTTTTAGCTTTCTTTGCCAAACAGTGTTGGTGCCTCACCAAACTACAAATCCCATGATTCCATAGCATGTCGCCATGGCAATGCAAGTAGTGTCAAATTGCATTAATTCTACAGTGTAAAGCCATTCAAGTTTCTTGGATCATAGCTCATGTCCCTTGCACCAATATTCTCATATCTCAAGTACACATTAAACATCTCCTCTCCTCCTACATTCATACACATAATGAGGCTAAACAAGGGTTTTCAAGATATTCATTCCTCCAATTCTAGCAATGCCAAGTTTCAGAGGGCTTATCCTGGATCCATGTTGTCCAAATAGAATACTTGCTAGAGTGAAACTTGTACATTAGACTCAGATTAGCATGTAATAAGGAGCTGACTTTCACATAATTTTCAGCTGACTCTGAAGTGCACAAATGCAGTGTGTCATGCTAAAAGATAAAATGTGAACTGCTGACAGATTTTTGCATATATTTACAAACGCCTTACTCTTTGTCACATCCAGTTTTTATACTCAAATAAATTTGCTACTGATCTATTTATTTATTTATTTTCTGCATTTGTTAACCGCCGTTCTCAGCCCTAGGGCGACTCACGGCGGTGTACAACATATAAAAGACAATTTACAATAAAGCCAAGACGACAAAAAACCAACATATCACTAATACACAATCATCTAATTATACTAAAAATAATCTGCTCCGTCTTATCGTAGAATCATAACCAATCTCGTAATCCATATACCGTTCCAGTTGTCATTTCCAGTTACTGTAGCACTCAGTTAAATGCCTTCTCGAATAGCCATGTCTTCAGGCTCTTACGGAAGGACATAAGGGAGGGCGCCTGTCTGATGTCAACAGGGAGGGTGTTCCACAGCCGGGGGGCCACCACCGAGAAGGCCCTCTCTCTCGTCCCCGCCAGACGTGCCTGTGAAGCAGGCGGGATCGAGAGAAGGGCCTCCCCAGACGATCTCAAGGTCCTCGTGGGCTCATAGGCCGAAATGCGGTCCGAAAGGTATTTTGGGCCGGAACCGTTTAGGGCTTTGTAGGATAACACCAGCACCTTAAATTGGGCCCGGTAGCAGATCGGCAGCCAGTGGAGCTGGAACAACAAGGGCGTTGTATGCTTCCTGCGTCCTGCTCCACTTAGTAACATGGCTGCCGCGCGCTGGACTAGCTGAAGCTTCCGGGCCGTCTTCAAGGGCAGCCCCACGTAGAGAGCGTTGCAGTAGTCAAGGCGGGATGTGACCAGAGCGTGTACCACCGTGGCCAAGTCAGACTTCCCAAGGTACGGGTGCAGCTGGCGCACGAGCCTGAGCTGTGCAAATGCTCCCCTGGTCACCGCTGAAACCTGGGGATCCAGGCTCAACGATGAATCCAGGATCACACCCAAGCTGCGAACCTGCGCCTTCAAGGGGAGTGCGACCCCATCCAGCACAGGCTGTAACCCTATACCCTGCTCGGCCTTGCGACTGACCAGGAGTACCTCTGTCTTGTCTGGATTTAATTTCAGTTTGTTCGCCCTCATCCAGACCATTACAGCGCACGAGCCTGAGCTGTGCAAACCCTATACCCTGCTCGGCCTTGCGACTGACCAGGAGTACCTCTGTCTTGTCTGGATTTAATTTCAGTTTGTTCGCCCTCATCCAGACCATTACAGCGCACGAGCCTGAGCTGTGCAAATGCTCCCCTGGTCACCGCTGAAACCTGGGGATCCAGGCTCAACGATGAATCCAGGATCACACCCAAGCTGCGAACCTGCGCCTTCAAGGGGAGTGCGACCCCATCCAGCACAGGCTGTAACCCTATACCCTGCTCGGCCTTGCGACTGACCAGGAGTACCTCTGTCTTGTCTGGATTTAATTTCAGTTTGTTCGCCCTCATCCAGACCATTACAGCGGCCAGGCACCGGTTCAGGACCTCGACAGCCTCCTTAGTAGCAGGTGGGAAGGAGTGACAGAGTTGGACATCATCTGCGTACAGATGACACCGCATCCCGAAACTCCGGATGATCTCACCCAGCGGCTTCATGTAGATATTAAACAGCATGGGGGACAATATAGAGCCCTGTGGAACCCCACAAGTCAAAGGCTGTGGCGTTGAACAGGAGTCCCCCACTAACACCTTCTGGGTACGACCCTCCAGAAATGACTGGAGCCACTGCAAAGCAGTGCCCCCAAGACCCATTTCCGCAAGGCGCCCCAGAAGAATACCGTGGTCGACGGTATCGAAGGCCGCTGAGAGGTCCAGGAGCACCAACAGGGACACACTCCCCCTGTCTAGCTCCCGGCGCAGATCATCCACTAAGGTGACCAAGACCGTCTCGGTACCATGTCCCGGTCTGAAACCAGACTGTGCCGAATCCAGATAATCCGTGTCTCTCAAGAATACCTGGAGTTGTGAGGCCACCACGCTTTCCATGACTTTGCCCAAGAAGGGAAGATTGGAAACAGGCTGAAAGTTGTCAAATTTGTAGGGTCTAGTGATGGTTTCTTCAACAGCTGTTTTATAATAGCTTGTTTTAAGCTCGCCGGAATCTTGCCTTCCCGAAGGGAGGCATTAACCACCACCGTTACCCACTCAGCCAATCCCCCTCTGGCCTCCTTCAGAAGCCAGGATGGGCAGGGGTCTAGGATGGACGTGGTGGGCCTCATTCCTCCAAGTATCTTGTCCACATCCTCGGGCTTCACAAACTGAAAAGAATCCATCAAAATAGGACAAGCAGGTGCTCGTGTCACATCCTCGGAGACTGCATTTAACATGGTGTCCAGCCCAGAATGGATCAA
Source organism: Anolis sagrei (assembly GCF_037176765.1). Taxonomy (NCBI): domain Eukaryota; kingdom Metazoa; phylum Chordata; class Lepidosauria; order Squamata; family Anolidae; genus Anolis; species Anolis sagrei. Next base: position 98,219,564 of record NC_090021.1, read on the forward strand.
AGCGACTTTGTCTGCAAAGAACCGAGCAAATGCTTCACAGCGCGTGACCGAATTGTCAGGGCTCCCGCCTGAGGTGGCGGGAGTTAAAAGACCTCTGACAATCCGAAACAACTCCGCCGGACGGTTTTTTGCAGACGCAATAGTGGCCGCAAAGAAAGACCTTAGAAAGGACACAAACCGTGCTTGATTTGGCTTGCTTGAGTCCGAGCGCCACACGCTCTCTAGTTCCCTCTTCCTTTGCTTCATCACTGCCAGCTCCTCAGTAAACCAAGGAGCTGGTTTAGCTCGGCTACTTGAGAGGGGACGTTCCGGAGCGATCATGTCAATTGCCCTGGTCATCTCCCCATTCCAGAGAGCGACCAAGGCCTCGACATGGTCACCTACCGAGGTGGCGGGAAAATCCCCAAGAGCCGTCAGGAATCCATTTGGATCCATAAGCCTCCTGGGGCGGACCATCTTAATGGGTCCTCCACCTTTGCGGAGGTTAGGGGGCGCAGTGAGCCTAAATCTGATCAGGAAGTGGTCGGTCCATGGCAACGGAGAGATGGACAGCTCCTCCACACCGCCACCCTGCTCCCATCCCTGGCAGAAAACCAAGTCCAATGTATGTCCAGCACAGTGGGTGGGGCCAGATATTTGTTGGGACAGCCCCATGGTTGCCATGGCAGACATGAAGTCCTGAGCCGCTCCTGTGAGGGTCGCCTCGGCATGGATGTTGAAGTCCCCCAGCACAAGAAGCTGTTGAGACTCCAACACCAGGCTCGAGACTACCCCCGCTAGCTCAGGTAGGGAGACTGTAGTGCAGCGAGGTGGACGGTACACTAGCAGAATCCCTATTTTGTCCCGGTCACCCACCCTCAGGTGAACGCATTCAAAGTTTGTGGTCTGCGGGATGGGACTCCTGGTCAGATGGATGGAATCTCTATAGACCACTGCGACCCCGCCTCCCCGTCCTCCGGATCTCGGTTGGTGCTGTACGGAGAAGCCTGGAGGACAAAGCTGGGTAAGATTTACACCTCCAGCTTCATCCAACCAGGTCTCCGTGATGCACGCCAGATCTGCCCGCTCATCCAAGATTAGGTTCTGGATCCAGGTCGTTTTTCCGTTGACAGATCTGGCGTTCAACAGCACCACCTTCAATCCAGAGGGCCCGCTCACCTGGTTACACCAATTTACCTTAGGAGACCGGTTGGGAATTGTTAATGTAGATAAGTGGTCCGAATTAGGCCGAATTTGAGGTCTCCTTTTTCCGCATCTCCCCCTCCCCACCACGACCTCTATGGGGGCCCCTCGGCTAGTGGAACACCTCCCCTCCTCCATGCCGCAGTCCAAACCCAATATCTTGGTTTCTGTTTCGCTTGTTGTTTGGATTGTTGGCCCTTGCCAACTCCCTTGCTTCCCTTTCTCCCCCCTCCCCGCCTCATTGTTGTTCACAGGCTCCAGCCCACTTCCTCCCTTGTCCCTTCCACTGGTCAACAATAACAGGGACAATACAAATAGGGGGATGGGGAACCACATGGATAATAATAGAATCAGATGGGGATAAGCGAACCAGCTACAACAGTTAGATAGTTCATAAAGTGCAAGAGTCTTAAAGTGCAACACAGTCAACAACACAACTCAGTTAATGACACAATTGTGTGCCATTGGGTAAATTCATAAAGTGCAAAGATCTAGGCAGTGCATTGATCGTATTTAAAACCAATACACTTGCGAATTAAAAATAAATTGAGGAAAACCATAGCCAGTGAGCATTACTTCGTACATTGTATGTATTATTTCATACAATGAAGTATTAACCAGGAATTGCTGATATTCTCTGAAAAGTTGAAGGTACTGCATGACTTCATTTGTGTTTGAATACACCCTGGAATAAAATCTAGACACCCTCTACACTGCCATATATTACAGATTAATAAAGCAGATAATTCACATTATCTGCTTTGAACTGGGTTATATGAGTCTACACTACCATATAATCCAGTTCAAAGGAGATTATCTGGATTTTGAATGGATATGTAGAAGTGGCCACAGTTGGCCCTCTGATTCTACCTTGACAGGTTCAACCAGCAATGGCTTGAATTTTCTTTGATCCAAAAGGCAAACCTTAACTTTGCTGTTTCATACATATAGGGGACACCATTTTATAATACTATTGTATATAATGGGATGTGAGCCTTCACAGATTTTTGTATCCATGGTGGATCCTGGAATGAAACCCCAGCAGAAACCAGAAACCTCACTCTTCTCAGATTCCTTTTCCAGTCACATGATATGAAACCTGGAAGAAGAGGCTGCATACCATGTAGTAAATGGGTCTTTTTTTCTTCTCCTGGGGAAAATCAGGAGTACAGAGGGCAGGAAGAGACAGCCATCCCACCTCCCTGGGCTACCTGAGCATGGGATGGCTATAAAGACAGCGATCCAGGATCCTGCAGAGGGTCCCCACTCACCCAACACTGGGGAAGATCTAACTTCTGAAGCAGGATTCAAACCTTCCTCCATGTTATTTTAAATCCATGGTGCAGCCACATTAAGAAGCTTACTCTGGGTTAAATTGCATCAGCCTGCATGAATTGTGTGGGCACTAGGGATGTGTGATCCATAAAAATGGTTCAAAAGTCATTACAAAACTGGGGGTGCTGGTGCTTCATTTCTAAAGCATTTCTAAAGTATACTTACTTTAAAATTTGTTACTATAACAAGAGTAATGACATTTCATTACTACTTTGTTACAGTAATTGTGCATGTGCATAATTAAATTACTATATTGGGGAAACATCAGGGGCTACTTTCTCCCTCATTTTTAAAGCTATTGGGATGAAACTTGCTACAATGGCAGAATTTATTATTTTATTTATTTACTATATTTCTATACCGCCATTCTCAGCCCAAGGGCGACTCAGGATGGTTTACAAAACTGCACAATTCTATGCCCACAATAATATAAAAACAGTTAAAAACATACATAACATTCAAATAACATACAGAAAAATTCAAAAGTAATAAAACCAAAAAAACAGATCCTCCGTATCTCATTACCAAAATCATCCGATCGCATTGTCCAGTCTGAGGTCAGGAATTATGAGAAAGCCTGCTCAAAAAAACAGGTTTTGACTTTTTTGCAAAATGTTAAGTGGGTGGGGGCCTATCTAATGTCCCTAGGGAGGGCATTTCACAGCCGAGGGGCCACTGCTGAGAAGGCCCTGTCTCTTGTCCCTGCCAACTGAACCTGTGAAGATGGCAGGACCGAGAGCAGGGCATCCCCAGAAGATCTTAAATTCCTGATGATTCATAAGGAGAGATACGTTTGGACAGATAAGCAGAACCATTTAGGGCTTTATAGGCTAAAGCCAGCACTTTGAATTGTGCTCAGTAGAACACATTTACCACTGTAAGCCCACCAAATATCAGAATGTTTTACTTATCCATGGGAGCCCCCGGTGGCACAGTGGGTTAAACCCTTGTGCCGGCAGGACTGAAGACCAATGATATCACTCTGTCAGCTCCAGCTCCCCGTGTGGGGACATGAGAGAAGCCTCTCACAATGATGATAAAAAATCAAAAATATCCAGGCATCCCCTGAGCAACATTCTTGCAGACAGCCAATTCTCTCACACCAGAAGTGACTTGCAGTTTCTCAAGTCACTCCTGAAATGAAAAAAAAACTTATCCACAGATTTTGGGGGAATTTTCAAAGTTTTGATTTTTTAAAAAATCTTTAAAATAAACTACAAGAGTGATCTCCTTGAATTTTCTATACAATGACACATGACAATGGGATCATTCCCCCCAACTTTAAAACATATCCATACATCTACTGATTTTAGGGATTTAAAAAAATGTTTTGACAAAACTTTTTTTTAAAAAAGCCACAACAGCCATCTCTCATATTACCAGTAGAAACCAATATTAATCAGTTCTACATTTTCATAGAACCCTAAGTTGGAGGAGACCCCCAAGAGCCATCTAGTCCAACATCCTTCTTCCAGGCAAAAGAGCACCATAAAAACTCTACTGACAACTGACCATCCAGCCTCTAAACTAATTAATATGCTTCCCGTGTAGTATGGGGGCCATCCATTTAGGGATTTCTTCTCAGCCCAGCACAAAGATTTACTTACTAGAAGTATCCATCAGTCCTCCTCTTTGCAGATTCAACTGTTCATTGAAACTCTCACTGACTGCTGTTAAGGAGGGTCAAATCTTTCTCTCTGCTACCCTATTGGTGTCTTCTGATGCTGATGCATTCCGGGAAATGTAGTTTAGGGCAGGGTCTTTTGAATTATTTGGCATAGGGCTCCTCCCTTCCCAAACTACATTTCCCAGAGTTCTGTGCTGTTCCCTGAAAAAACTGCTCCCTCTTTTTCCCATCTCCTAATGGCAAGAGAGAGGACATTAATTTACAGAGGAAAGGCAAGGCATGCACTAAGGCAGCCATTTTGGCTTTGCTTTTTGAGCTTTGCTTCCTTGCACTGAATGTGAAACTGACTTTGGGAGCCTTTTGAGATTTATCAAAACTAAAATGTAGTAGTATGAGGTAAGTTTCAATTTCTTAATTTTTGGTCCAGACCACACGTGCATCTGATATCACATCGTAACTATGAATCATATGAAAATGATCTGATTTATGATCCCTTCTTATTTTATTTTATTTATTTATTTGCACATACTGAGTGGACACACATAGGCTAATGTAACTCTACACAGCACTATTTGGCAGTGTAAAAGCACCCTAGGAAACCAGGACACTAGGGCTCAAATGTGCTCTTAGCCATGGAAACCTACTGGGTGATCTTGGGCAAATAACTCTTTCTCAGCCTCAGAGGGAGTCAAGGGGAAATCTTCCCTGAACGAATTTGAACAAGAAAATCTTGATATGGTTATTATAAGTTGCAGTCAACCTGAAGGCATAGAGGAAGAGAGAGAGAAAGAAGAGGGGAAGGAGAACAACAACACAAAAATCCATAAACTGTGAGAAAAGGAAATCGCTGTAACACTTTGTATATAAACAAGCCCCAATTCAAACTGTGGATTTAATGTGGTTTGAAGCAGAACCACTCAACTTTAAATATGCTGATCCCAGGCAGATTTATATTAAAACAAAGTCCCAGCAATTCCAGTGGGATTTCAAAGCAAGTAGGTCAGGACTGAGATTCTAAATGCAGTTGACTTATTCAGGGTTATGACACATTACGTTTCAATTCCCAGGGTGAGCAGAATTGCCTTTTACTCTTGTAAAGCAAGAAATCAGGGACATGTGGCAGCTGAAAGAATCGAGAGAAGTCAACAGGTCTAGGCAGAACTGCTGAGCATTCAAGAAAGAAAGCCTCCTGGATTACACTTTCTCCTGAGCTGAATATGCAGGAATTCAGAGCTGAAGGCTGGCTCTGACAGTGATTGAATGGTGAGATCAATCTTGTTACTTGATAATTATAATGAAAAGGGTTGTCATGTTGCTTGGGATACCAACTTGCATCCTCTCATTCCTTCTTTGATGTCAGTCAACCCTGCAAAATAGGCCTGGCACCACCCCAAATGTCAACTCAGTCTGGATGAGAGGACTCTAGACCTCTACCAGACCCTATAGGCCTAACCCAACAGTTCATATTCCAGCACCTTAAACTAATCTATATAAATAAAAATGTAGTGTTCATTTGTGGGATTAACATAACTCGAATTGACTGGACAAATTGACAACAAATTTGGACACAATACATGTATCAGGCCAACGAGTCACTCATAAAAACACTGAAAACATAGTAGAAGAGACTTAAAAAGCCAAAAAAATTAAAAAAAACATTACAATACATGCACAAAACCATACACACACACATATACACATATACACAAATATATACACACACAAAACACATATACACAGACTGGGCCACAGCAGCACGTGGCAGGGGATGGCTAGTATTTTATATAGTAGGATGTGACCAAATGTCTATAACTAAACTCAGCACTTGGCAATTTCCATACATGCTCGGAGTCAAAGTAAGGGGATGGATTTATTTAAAAGGGCTGTAAGAAATGATAGTTACTTACTACATAGAAACAGGATATATCTTGGAAAAGCTAATAAAGAAGGCAACAATATCAATGGTATAACTAAGCTAATTGTATATATCAACTCGACTAAAGAAAATGTTGCAGTCCAGGAACGCTGCAAACAGACTGCAATTCTAATATAGTAAAACAAGGTGCAGCACATTGTAAAGCAATAAGCAAGGAGCAAGAATGATGATTGTATCCATAACCAATTGCATCCAAGATCATTCCAAATAACTAATCAGGGCCAAAATCTGAGGACTTTCCAGTACTGAACTGCATGGTAGTTTTTGCAGGTAAATTTTAGGGGGAGGAATGCTCCCAGTTGGTGAGTCTAATTATGCTCTTAACTAATGCAAAACAAGGCTTTCTGCAAACTAAAATCTGCCAGCAACCAAATTAGTATAGCAGTCAACCCACTCTGTGATTGAGTCTAACCTTTAAAGGAGCTCACCAAGGGAGAAGGGCTTCTTGCATCTACACTGAGATCTTCAGATATACTATCACTGATAATTATTCACTTTTCTTCTATAAAAGAGAGCATTTCCTGTGCTTTTTCCTGTGCCTGTATCTTTGAAATACCTTCCTAAGAGGCATAAGATTGGTACAGATTATTTTGTATTCAATTTGATACAAAACCAAAATACTCCTATTTGTCCAGGCACTTTGAGGAGAATTTAAGAATGGAATTAAGCTAACTATTTTGATAAATTTCAATTGATTGCTCTTTTTCTTGGTTTTGCACATGTTATGCCTCTGGTTAATTTTTATGGTTACATTATATTGCTTTTACAGTCTGATGAATATCACCCTGTAATTGCCTTTAGCAGTGGAAAAGTTGTAAAGAAATCTTAAAATGAGTGAGTGAATGAATAAATCTCAAAGTCCAAAAAAAACCCAATTTAATTTGCAGCTGTGCTAAACAAAACAATTCATCATCAAGATTTAGATGAGAAGCTTCTACCTATATTTTCCTCTAGAATATAAGAAAACTAAACAAAAAAGTCCCCACTGAGATAGCAATATCCCAAATGTGATCAAATGGGCCTTTTTGTCACCAGCACAAGGTGACGTTTTGATCATTTCCAAGGAATCTTAAACCTGATGATACTAGAGAAAGTTGTTGCAGTTTTTCTCCATTAGAGGTCAAGATAATGGCAAAAACGACAATATACATCTACATTTTAAAAAATGACACCATGGCTACAGAACATATCTGCATAAGCCAGTGGTTCTCAACCTGTGGTCCCCAGATGTTTTTGGCCTTCAACTCCCAGAAATCCTAACAGCTGGTAAACTGGCAGGGATTTCTGGGAGTTGTAGGCCAAAAACATCTGGGGACCCCAGGTTGAGAACCACTGGCATAGGCATTCTATAGGGCTGGGCGGTTTCGTTCGTTAATTTTGTAATTCGTTAATTATTCGTTATTTTTAACAATTACAAAATGATTTAAAAACTTATTTTCAAACCCGGAAGTGTTTTTAAATAGCGAAACGGCATCCTCCATTTTATTTACGAGCTTCCGCCCATTTCGGAAATGACGTTGGATGGAGGATGCTGGGTGCGCCAGGAGCCAATCCGGCGCTCCCAAGCACCGTGGCTCATTCTGATTGGGCGGGCTGCCCTTTAAAAGCGGCTCCACGTGGCCGCATTTCTCATTCTGGGCTGAGGCGAGGAGCCGGGAGGAGCGGGTTGGGAGGCTTTAAAGCGTTGCTGGCTGCTGCTTGGGACTAGGGAGAGCAAGGAGGGTGGGAGAGAGCAGGAGGCATTGCTTGTTGTGTGTGTGTCTTTCACCCAGTTGTTGTGTGCCTGCCTGTGGCTGTTTTTGCCCCACTACACTGTTTGACTGTTTGACTGTTTGTCTTTGGTGAAACAAAAGCTCTGTTTCACCCAGTTGTTGTTGTGTGTGTGTGTGCCTGTGGCTGTTTTTGGCTAGCATTTTGTAAATTTTCTTTTTCTGCTAAATATTTCTTTTATTATTAAAAAAAATAAAAAAATATTCCAAAAAAAAAGAAAAAAATTCTCTTTGGTGGTGATAAGCTGTTTCACCCAGATGTTGTGGCTGTTTTTGCCCCACTTCAGGGCTAGCATTTTGTTAATTTTCTTTTTCTGCTAAATATTTCTTTTATTATTAAATTTTTTAAAAAAAATATTCCAAAAAAAAGAAGAAAAAACATTTCTCTTTGGTGGTGAAACACAAGCTGTTTCATCCAGTTGTTGTGGCTGTTTTTGCCCCACTTCAGGGCTAGCATTTTGTTAATTTCGTTATTATTAACGAATCGACCCCGGTTTAATAACGAAGTTTCGGAAGTGATTTGCGCATGCGCGGGGGGTCCACCATCTTAACGAATTGATTCGTTAATAATAACGAAATTTCGTAAATATCAAACTTTTTTAAAGGAAAATTTTGTAATTATTTTAAATAACGAAACGCAAAACCCCCCAAAAAACGAATCGATTTTAGAAACAAATTTTTCCGTTGTTACCCAGGCCTAGCATTCTATAAGTATCAGTAGAAGGCAACATTAGAAAGGAAAAGTATCTAAAGTCTAGTTCATGTCTAGTAAAAAATATGCCACTAGAACAAACAAAAAGGAAGAAGTCTCCAGCCATGACTGAAACCCCCCATATCCAGCTAATACTAAAGACTCTTGGAACTATAATCTCACAAAATATGGAGAGTCTTATCATTGCCATCCTGTCTTCTTAAACCCTGATGAGCCACTGTCAGTAAGAGTCAATAATATATTGTTAGATGGAAACTCAGTATAAAGCATTTCTCCATTGTCTTGTGCTATTGCTCTTACCAGCATTTCAGAGATACTTGGAATCCCCCATTACTTACTTTATATAAGATCATATCAAGCCTTTTTCTTCCTGGACATTGCCATGCTTCTTGCATTATACTGTTAAAGCTACTTGAAATACTTTGTCAGAATTAAGCTCCATGATGCATGTAACATATGGCGTTGATATGCATCCTTTTTTCATATTTACACACAGCAGACATAATGGGACTAGCCTCAGCTCTATGTCACATACAATGAAGAGTTCACACTCATCTGCAACATGTAAAGCAACTCCTGAAGCAAGCATGTCAGAAGAGAGGAATCCCTGTGCAACAAAAGTAGGTACACTACGAAGGCAACTACTTCACTGAACAATTAAAGTGTGCCTTAATGTCTTCTGATGGTTGCCATGGCACTGAGTTCAAACTAGGACATAGTCAGGTTTCTCATTGGCAGACTCCCACTGCAAGCTTTTTTCCTAGCAAAAATTTGCAAGCTTTTTTCCTAGCAAAAATTTCCATATATAACTGCATAGATACAAGACTCAATATACAAAACAGCAGTTTAAATTTAGATTTTCTTTTTGTAAACAAATTGCATTCATAAGTAAACAATTGTGTTATGGCTTCTGGAATCCGCCTCCATCAGTGTTTCCAGATTGCTATGTACAGAAAATTAATGCTCCCACAGTAGGACTATGGGTGAATACAGACAACTGCTTAGCTAATAATAACTTATCATGACGGGGACATTATTTTTTAAGTTAGTCATTTCAGAAATTCGGTGGCGCTTGCCTTAGTTAAATCCTGTTTGGATTACTGTAATGTTCTCTACATTGAGGTACCTTTGAAGAGTGTTTGGAAACTTCTACTGGCTGAAAAAGCTGAAGCCAGGTGTTTAAAGACATTTCTGGGCACAATTCAAAGAACTGGTTATGACCAGTGAAGCCCTATAAAGGCTCAAACCAAGGCTACCTGAAGGACAATGTCTCTCTATGTGAATGTCTTGAGATCATATGGGAAACAACTTTACTGATTCATTTGGTAGGACCTTTTTCATGGATGCTCTCAGGGCCCATCCAGACAGGCCCAAAAACCTGTCTTGATTTTACTGGAGGTGTCCAAACCACACCTCTGGTGAAACTAAATTAATTTGGAACGAAGCAGGATTCTGAATTAATTAAACACCAGGTAAGATCTGGATCTTATGTAAGATCCGGGTTTTACTAGGTATGGACCCTGTATGGATTGAGCCCAGCAATCACATAATGTGGTCCTTGTAACATGATCCCTGAGTCCAATCCACACTGCCATCTTGATTTTTCAAACCCAGGAGGGAACCCTCCCATCCCTCCAAACCACATATTTAGGCTCTAAAACTTGCTTGAAAGTGGCTGCCAGACACAGAGCAGGTGAAAACCTTTTTTGTTTTGGCAAGCTTTTGCAAGCTGTCTATAACAGGAGTGGGGATTTGCGGTTCTCCAGATATTGTTGGACAGCAGCTCCCATCATCCCTTACCATTGCTGAGATTGCTCCAGGTCAAGGGGATTCAGATCCAGGCCAATAACATCTTGGAGGGCCAAAGGTTGTGTAGCATTATTCTACAGAATCCATTCCTAACATACAATCTCCCTTTTGGCCTCTTGCTTTCTCTCAATTGTTTTACACATTCTTGGTGGTTTTATGTGATTTACATATTCTTGGCGATGAGGTCTTGTTCGGTATGTGTGTATTTGTGTGTGATAGCTGGTCCCGCTATTTTGCTTTGTATCTCTGTTGCTATGCCAATGACAAGTTGATTGCTAGTATGAACAGACATTTTTACATACACTGTACAGCAGCCTTAAAAGAGATATACCTATAATACAAAGCACAGTGCACATCATTCATCATTGTTTTAAAGGCAGAAGGCCATTAACTCTGAAAGATGGTCTGAACAGTTAGATTTTATTCCCGGACAAAAGGTTTGGTCAGGGATTTCAATGTACCAATTTCCTCCCTGCTTAAGAAAGGTTGAATGCATTCCCATGGCATTAGTGCAATGTATTTTGCACAGCCAGGGCCTAGAATTTCTTGCATCAATGGCCACATGCTTCCATCAGAAGCATGAAGTCACCCAATAATTCTGAAAGCTATGCTGTATCAGAAAAGTACAAGAAAAACTAAAAAGAGATAATGGATTATCAAGATCATCCAAAGCCCTTTGCAGATACAAAGAACAGGGGAAAAATAAATTCAAGTCACAGTCTAGTATTCCAGCCCTTTGCTGCTGTTTCTCTTCTCTTCATTCCATTTTAATGAGACTTCCTGTTTTCTCTAAATTTCTAGGGCATCTACATCTGACGAATGCATGAAGTTCGACACTACTGCCATGGAATCATGGGAGTTGTAGTTTAGGAAGGTCTTTAACCTTCCCTGCCAAATAGTGCTGTTGCTTCACCAAACTAAAATTCTCAGGATTTCATAGCATTGAGTTATGACAGTTAAAGTGGTGTTAAACAACAATAATTCTATAGTGTAGAGCCAACCTAAGTCTAAAAAGCAACAAGTAACTTCACTATTTTGGCTTTTAGTTAGCACAAAGCATCATATGGTTTTCAGTTTCTTTTCTTTTTTTTCATAAAATTAAAAGGAAAAGCTCCAATTCTCTAACCATCACTTCATAAAGAAAAGCAACCAACCAAAGAATCCATCATCAAAAATGCCATGTTGAAAAAATGTTCTCCGCTACCCCTTAGGACTTGCTGTATAGGTATAAGGAGATTACCATCTATGAAATGCATTAAAAAGTTTTAGAAAATAACATCATTGGAAGAAACTGGCATTAACAAATGAAATGAAAGGGCATTATGTTCACAATAGAAGTTGTTCCCACAGTGGAAAGACAAGTCTCAATCTGTTATTTTTTTAATTTCACCTATTTGTGTAAACTTTCAAAATAAATTCTACAAATTGTTTTGGCTTCAATTACCAGCACAAATTCGGGGGGGGGGGGGGGGGGTGGAGACAGGTTTCTCCAATGATCAGCTTACACAAGAGCCAGATTTATATTTTATATAGCCATGGGATTTTGGGGAAGAAAAAGCATTTTTCTCTGTGGTTTTTGTGTGTGACTAGAATCAGGAAATAGGCAGAGAGTGTCGGAAGCTCTAGTCCCTCATCAATGATTTTTGTTTTGGTTGCTTTTGGTTGCTTTTTGCCCCACAATATCACCTTGCAGTGGCATTCCTGCCTCTGCAAAGAAGTTCAGCTTCTGGTTTTTCTTACAACGAAGTTTTACTTGACACTAAAATGCTGATTCCTTTTTAACACAAGCCAAATCGCCTTGAGGGATATGTCCTTCACACTAAGCCAGATGGTTAGAAACCTGTAATACATTTTTGACTGGTGCAAAGCTACCTTGAGCAGTGACAGACTTAGATATAATTCATTTCAGATCTATGTGTTTTCATAACCAGTTGAGGTGTGCTTATAATTTTTATATAGCGAGACATAAGACTTCACATAAATCAATCTCACAAAAGTAATGGGCTCGGTTGTGTAATCTTATGGTCTCCCATCACAATCACAAAGATGTGTACACTCATCAACACATTTAAGGTTTACACACTTTTGTGCTTGTTTGTTTTTGGATGCAGTTTAAGTAGCCCTATATTGGGTCAGTATGATATTCTCGGAGGCAAACTTTATATGTGAAAGTGGATTGACCTCCCAAACCTGACAACAATTACCTCTGAAAAAATTCTGTCAGGAATACCCAATAATAGGTTTGTCTTAGAGTTGGCATAAATCGGAAATAACTTGAAGGCACACAACAATAGCATTTAAAAGAGGTGGGGAATGTCTTGTATATTCATAAGCTCTAACCAAGTCTCCTATAAGAAAGTTGACAGTAACTAAAAGTAACATTCTGAGGGTTTCTAACACAAAATGCCCTGGCTACATGGGCAGCTCTGCTTTGAACTCAAAGTACCCTTGGAGACCATGGATAAAGGGATCATTTTCCTTTTCAAGTGGAATCTGGAAATCCATTCTTTTTTCATTTACTTCACACACCCCACACAGAGGTGGCTGAACTCCACAAAAGGCATGCAGCGTCCACTGACAAACCGACAGCTGTGCAAAGAACCTGACACATTCCTTTCAAGCTCAAAAGTTAACACTGGCAAGAGTTCCCAGTTTGATGATCCAGGTCCCTTTAGAGCAAGTGCTTTTATCTCCATGTCAAGACTTGACTTTGATCAAAACTTTTCAATGCAAAAACCTAAGTACAATATCCACAACACTCCCCTCATTGATGGTGGCAGATACATCTTTGAAAAAGTCCGACATGAACTTGAACATGTCAGGTACAAATGATAAACTACAATCAACCAGACACCAAGCTACCAGGTCCACGTTAATTTGATTGCCAATGAAGTAACCCATTCTACCTGCTATAAATATGATATGGAAATAGATAATAACAGGGCCTTTTGTGCAGCATTATTCTGCTCTCTGCTAGAAGTAACCATTATAGTTCATGTATTTTTAAAATGGCTTACACATTCTGATAGATTATCAAAACATCTGAGCTAATAAATATACAGTATACACAGGTGTACAAGTCCAGCTATACTGTTGTCCTGCTTATTTATACCTGTAGATTAGTAATGGGTAACTGAGGCAGGTCTGAGTGCCAATATTCTGCTTCAAAACCTTCCAAAGGTCACATGTACTGCCAAAAACAGAAGCGACTGAAAATCCCAAAATAGAAGGGACTGGAAATCTACTTCTAGATTTGGAAAGGGGAGAGTGGATTATGGTAAACAGTATGACATGGTGTATTTATACAATTGATTTGAAAGGTGAATAGCCACTGATCTTTGGGGGACATCTGGGAGGCTGCAAAAACAGAGACCTACATCTGGCATGTTGCTCCAGTGCCACATATGTCCCCTTCTCCCATAGATCTTTATATCCATAGAATCATACAGTTGGAAGGGACCCTAAATGTCATAGAGTCCACAATCCCTCCATTCATTGTAGGGACCTCAGCTAGAGGACCACAATATCATGATGCCCTGGAATGCACACATCAGAGATGTAGGTGTTGTAATTTATTCATGAACAAATGTAGAGAACTTACTCTAGATCTATACACACTTATTCTAGATCTATACATACTCCTTTCAAATATAAGAGCCAGATGGAAATAGTGCTGGACTTTGCTGCTGCTTCTGTACAAATCCTATTAATTTCATTGGGGCTTGCTGTGTCAAACCTCCCATTGAGCTGAGCCCTAAACCTGTTGCAGTTTTAACCCTCCAATTACAAAATCAGTCTTGTTAAAAACTATGAGTAATGCTCAATATACATTTTCTGTTCTATTTCCAAGGTAGGGATGCAGTTAGATATAGTTCAAAGAAAAATTAAAAGTTTTGAAAATATCAGACTTGAATGCTGTTAATTTTTAAACCAGTTCATTTCGTCAGCATAGGCATAAAGAGTATCACAATGGCCCAATTTTCTTGTTGATTCTGTTGCTGCTCTGTTGTTTGGTTTTATTTTGTGAGTGTCAATAAACACTGAAATACATTGCAGTGCATATTTCAAATTCAAGAAAAGGGTTTGATGTGCTCAGAATGGTTCATGCCATTGCCCTTAGTCAGGTCAAAGATAACTTCAGAAACTCTGGTTTCCATGTTGTAAGCAAGCAAAGAAAAACAATGTGTGTGCAATTCTTTCACTTTCTCTGCATGACATCTGTCTAAGTGATTTATCAATACTGGCAGATGGGATATTCTTTCCTCCAAGGATCAGTGAGGACTGTGACAGCCTCTATAAAAAAGTCAGAGATCACACTTTAGTGGGTGAATGGGATCCTAGGGGCAGAGGGTTGCAACTCCCTGCAGGGAATATACATTTTATCAGTAACTAAAGATACAACTCACTCTTAAATTGTATCCATGCATAACTATAGTCTTGCTCTCAATTTTTAAAGACTAATAAGCTAGGAAGAAGGGAGTCTTCAGGTATGTGGTGTTGTAGACCAAGTACATAAGGTATACCCCCTTTTCCAAGAATTAACCTTAGTACAGTGGTTCTCAACCTGTGGGTCTCCAGATGTTTTGACCTTCAACTCCCAGAAATTCTAACAGCTGGTAAACTAGTTGAGATTTCTGGGAGTTTTAGGACAAAGCATCACTGCCTTAGTACGATATTATCCGTTTGTGATGTGTTTCTAGGTTTGATGAGGGATCAGTAGGTAAAAGAATCTCACATACCCTCGCTTCAGTTGGGTCCAGAATGGGAATCTTCAGTGTGGGCTAGTGTAGGAGGTATTCCATCTGGATATCTTCACTTGCCCTAGCTCAAGAACAAAGACTCACATGGGAACAGATGGTGCTCCTGGGATATATGTGAGAGCAGGAAGGAAAGAGGATGACCAAAGGAGGAGAAGTAGAAAAAGACCTGACAAAAAGCTTCCCAGGACAGCATGTCTATTAGGAAACTTGTAAGGGTGGGAACTGGTCCAGTGTATTGTCATTGGGTAGAAGAATTATGTCCAGAGACTGGGAACTGGCGTGCAGTCAGTATGATAAAGGAAATCTCAACCTCCTTCCTGCTGCTTCTGTGAGCTTTCTGGGATTTGTAAGAGTTACTTTTTACCAATCTCCAGCCAACATGGCCAAACTGGCATTTCCTAGCTTTGCCGCCTTACTCTCTGGGGACTTCAGGAATTTATGATCCAAGGGAAAATTTAACATGCATTGGAACATGCTGCTTGAGTTGCTGGGCCCCCAACATTGTGGATACTGTTTTCTTTCTGTGTGTTGAGAGGCTGTGGCATTCAATTGTCCACACTTCTATGACAGTTTTTTCCCCCTCCATTTCTGGGTAGTATGAGACATCTTGACTGAGGTTGCCAGATGGTGGGGTTGCCAAGGATGCTGGAAGGTGAGTTACAATGCCTGCAACATTTTAACACTTTCCATTTGCTATATTTCTCCTTCCTCTCCTGCACCACCCATCCAACGAATGCAACAGTTCTGCTTTTATAGCTGCAGAATTGCTATAACCCTCTGGCATAGCTGCAGGTAAGGGCTGCTCTTCGGAAGACATGCTCACCTCTTGCCTCTTAAAATTACAGGAGCAACAGGTGTTAACTCCTACTGTATCATGCCTATTATATATGAAATATATGATTTAATTATTGGGATGCTATTGCCATAACCATGTATTTGTGAATACAATTCATGTTATTGGAATCTTTATTTGTGTGCTCTCAACCTCTCCTCTGTTTTTGTTACTACAGTTATAGCCTGCTTGAATGCTGTAAATATGATCATGGCTGTTTCCAAAGTTACAAAACTATCCTAATAAAACAAAGGTTAAAAGCCAACACAGGAAATTTCCCTTGTGTGAGCCATAACAAAAAGCAATAGGGAGCCCCTCTTTTCCTTATTACAGGTTATCAAAAGTGATTTACCTTTAGGTCATGACTATGGCTTTGGTGTTGTTGGTTTTTTAAAAAAAACAAATTAGCTATGTAGTTTAAGCTTTGCTTTCAGTTTCCCTCAACCATTCCCTTCCCCAATTTCATACTGTGGTTAAGGAATAGTTTGTCACGCTTGGGTCCCCTTGTGTGACTTTCAGTGGAGGTAAAAGAACAACTCTGAAGAAACCCCGACTACACAGAAACA
Organism: Anolis sagrei; assembly: GCF_037176765.1. Taxonomy (NCBI): domain Eukaryota; kingdom Metazoa; phylum Chordata; class Lepidosauria; order Squamata; family Anolidae; genus Anolis; species Anolis sagrei. The sequence continues at coordinate 98,236,092 of NC_090021.1, forward strand.
AACAAACCATGGACTTGCCTTTCAGAATCACATTTCTACCTAAAATGCAGGGAAGGGTAATATTAGAATCTAGCACTTGATTTGCTGGAAGCTTGAAAATTCTGCTTATTTAAACTGCAAATCCCAATTCGTGGCATCTGGTGGCTTTTATATCAGGGAGACAATGAATCAACACTAGTCTTAAGTCCAAACTTTTTTGTTTTGACAAAAGGGTTCAGAACCTTGGATAGGCTATTTAAAATTCAGGCTGAAACCTATAGCAGATTCACCATAACATTGACACCAGCTGCCACTAATTATGTTTGCTTATGTATTTTTGGATTTGTAATCTAAGCAGTACCATTGTCAAGATCTCTGTCATTTCTCACACAGCAGCCATTAATCCTGCAATGTATTGCTCCCCAATTCACCATGTAGTATGCATTTCTGAAGAAAGTGTTACTAGTATTAGTTTCCATGACATGGGAGGCAGCCGAAGAACATGAGGGCTCCAACAAGGTATTTGCTTGATACATACAGAGGATTAAGGGAGTCAAAGAGGCAAGCTATCCACCATCTTATTTTTAGACAAGAACAGGCAATTGGTGGCTCTCTGGACTTTATGTTATGGAAAAATCTCATCATGCCTCCCCATCAGCTGTAATTTGCTGGGAGTTGCCATGCTACAACATCTGGAAAGCCACAATTTACACATGTTTCCTCAATCAATTCACTAGCCATTTTTGTCTTTCCCTTTCTCATCTTTAACATTACCCCATGCAGGTAAATTAATCAGTCATCTGCAATACATTAGAGCATCCTCAGCAATCACTGATGGGACAAATTTAGTCCTTTGTAACATCCCACTGTGGATCCACACATATTTCTAGTTTCTTGGGAACCTTATTTTATATGAAAAGGAAAGAGCACATATTGGGGCCATGTAGAGAGGAGGTTTCTATAAGCATTCTTCTCCTCCAAAGTAAGTCACACTGCCATATGCCTCATTCTTGCTCTAAACTAGAGTTTATGTACCTGCCGTGCTGCTGAAATCTGAAGATAAATCTAGAGAGGACTCCATGTTGCCTTTGAGCTACAAATTGCCAAAACCCCATTATTTTATTAAATTCAGAAAGCATTACCTTAAAGTGCATTAATACTGGGACATTACCTTTAAAACCAAACAATAGTGATAGACCCATTGCTAATAATCAAACAGTAAACACCCAGGCACACACACATGCTATGCACTTCAGTAAGGGTTAGAATTATATGGCCCTTCAGATTTTGTTATATTGCAATTCCCAGCATTCATCATCACTGACTAAGCTGGCAAAGACTGTTAGGAGTTGTGCATTCAACAACATTTGAAGAGGTGAACAATTCTCATGCTTGCATTAGAAAGACTGTCAATAGAGATTCAAAAGCAGGATTATTTCCCAAGATAATATGTGGAAGTACACTAGGGACATTCTCCCAATTACAGAATGTCTTCACTTCATTTTTCTATTTTACCAAGCAAGGAGCAGATCTCAAGATACTCTTCCACATACACTAATGTTTTATTGAGCTGTATTTGCAAGAAAAATGCCTACATGTTAGTTTTATTGCAAATCTTTTGGGAAGAGATAATAAGTTATCTGAGATACAATTTGAAACATGATGTCTCAGCTATGATGCTGGTATGACCCTACTGAGCTCACAAATTAGCCACTGAATTAATGCAGCCTAATATAGTCATACTCGAAGCAATTTTCAAGATTCAAAATTGCTTCATTTCCTGCATGCTGTCAGTAGCCATTATATTTAATCTAAAGGTGTTATTTTTCAAGCTGGCAGATTCACACATTTGAACAAACAACATTTCCCCCACTGAAAAACAATCAGTTCTGTGCATTGTAAGTGCAAAGGGATTTGAGCCTATGCACTTGATAACTGAATCCCTTCTTACCAAATTAAGAATGAGTGTGTAAACATTAATAAAAATAAGATCTCTCTTTTTTAGTTTAGGAAGCTTTTAAAACAGTCTCTCCAAATACTGCACAACCCCCACCCCACCCCAATCTGTTGTCAGCGGAAATATATGTCAAACCCAATATCTCTAGGAAAGAAGATATTAAAACTGCATATGACTGAAAATGCTCATGAAATCCATGGCATACTGATTTAAAAGGAGCAGCACAAGGTATGTCTTATTGCAAGAGATTAAGTACATTCTTATGAGCTTTTCGGAATAGAGCCAGCTTTAGTTACTGAATAATATTTTCATGATATTTTTCACATGAGGGAGGAGGATCTAAATCCAAGGAAACCTAACAGTTTCTCATATTGATATTGGCATGCTGCAACAAGCAGTGCCAGAAACCCATCATAAATTCCTTTGTTGAGAGAGGCTGCATAACTGAAAAGGTAGATTGTTGCTTCAGGAGCTATAGCTACAACATCATAGCCAGGTCATATAGATAATATATTTCCCAGTGTAGGATTTCAGTCATAGTTCTCTTTATTGTGAAAAAAACAATCAATAGAGTAGCTCTCCTGCTGTTATTTTGAACTTGTTAAGTGTGAAATTAACATATTAAATGTGTATATCTGTATAATATATCTACCATATTATATAATATATTAAATTTCTCAAGAAATCATAACTGACATAAAATATATATTTAAAAAGTGGTGAGGTCTGACACCACAAAGCAAAATTCTTTGTTCTTGGATTCAACTGTATATATTTTCTGCGATCACTACTATCTCAAACTGTATCTCAAAACTGTAATGTTATGGAATGTTTTTGAACATACATATTTCTAACAGGAAATATGCATGAGAAGTACAATCATCCCTCCACATGTGTGGGTCTGATTTTCAGAACTCTGATTATTCACAGATTTGATTACTATGTTCTCTCTCAAAAAAATCTCTAGGTCCTCTAGAGCAACTGCATGATTCATGTCCTCCAGACATCACTCTGGAGAACCTAGAGATTTCTAGAGAGAACACTTCTTTCGGCTGTTTTCGGTCCTCCAGTGGGATTCTGTGGTTAACTGCGGGTGAAAGTTGGCTTTAGAGTTGTGCTGGAGGATCAAGAGATTCTTAGAGAGATGTTATCTCAGTTTAAAAAATGTTTTCTTTATTGGTGGTTTTCTTATTTTGCAGAAATTCTGCAGCCCTAACCTTAGCAAATCTGAAAGGCTGACTGTACAGATTTTTTAAAAAAATCATTAATATAATTCTCACAAATACATTTTGAACAACTTCTCACATTTCATGAGTTCTTTGAGGAAAAATCATAATACATCAAAAATTCCAAAACATGAAATACCTCATGTCAACTGACCAGCTTTGCTCCCCATTGTGTTCAGATACTTTTTCTTTGTCAAAGATGAGGAAAATTGTGACTATTTATTACATCCCTAGTTGTGCTAGTTCTAAGAAGAGAACAAAGCATGGTTTCTGACACTGAGAAAGTCTCTGTAAAAGACCTACAAGTTGGAACAGATAGATATTATTAGAAAGAGCAGAGGGAATCAAGGGAAATTCTAAATTACCCAGAATGTGGTGGGCTTGGAAGCTCAGTGGGAAGGTGAAATTGAGATGGCTGAAGTAGGAGAAAAACCAGAATATGAATGTCATGAGAACAGGAAAAAATAGAAGTTCACAAAAGCACCATGGGATTTAGACCTCATCTACACTGCCTCATAAGGCAGTTTCTGAATGCAGTTTAACTGCATTGAACTGGATTATATGAGTCTACACTGCCATATAAGCCAGTTCAATGCATTTTGAAACTGAATTATATGGCAGTGTAGAATTAATGCAGTTTCAAATAACTTTAATTGTCATTTTGAAAGCTATTGAATCATGGGTGCTGTAGTTTTACATGGTCTTTAGCCTTCTCTGACAATGCCTCACCAAACTACAGTTCTTATGAGTCCTTAGTGAGGAGCAGGCATATAGCCGGGGGTGGGGGCTTTGGGGGTTTCAGCCCCCCCCCCCCAAATTCTCATGGTGGTCTGCGAAAAGGCCTTACTGGTACATTATTTCAACTGTTATGTTTATTCATATCATTATCTGATCACCATGCTCAATATATCTCATATGCATGGGGGTATTGGGGTAATGATACAAAAGGTTTGCTAGGGTAGACCCTCTTTCACTCAGACTCAGCCCCCACCGAATCAAACTCAGCCCCCCCCCCCCGGAAACAAAATCCTGGCTACAGGCCTGGTGAGGAGCCATGGCAGTTAAAGTGCTGTCAAACTGCATTAATTCTGCAAGGCAGATGCACCCATAGAGTGAGGAGAGTCTGAATGGCATCATTCAGTAGCTGTTTAGGTTGGCAAGCCTGGATACTTCAAGCCATAAGCATCTAATTGGCTACTGCACATATAAAGATTTAAACTAAACACACTATTGTTGGCTGTCAGTGTCTAGCCTGAAGGTTTTTAAAAACAAAAGAGGAACCCCTCAGAAACTTATTTATTTGATTGCATATTTCGCATTGATAATATCAGTACTCATTACATTCCAGAAATTTACTTTGGCTCCCTAAGGTTTGAGTATAGATGTCCAGATCTATAAACCTGTCTGAAAACCCCAAGACAAGTAAATATAATCCCAGAGAACCAAGAAATGACATAATATAGTGTGGGTGGTTGTGCATCTGAATGGCAATTTAAAAACAGAAATTAAAGACATTAGAGCAATGGTTAAAGTGTATAAAAACAGAAAATGCTGCTTGTCCCCCAATAAAAGCTAGAAATGAATTGAAGAAACCTCAATTTATTTAAGTATGAGTACAATGTGTTAGGCAAGCAGGCAGGTAGGGGTGTGTATGTGTGTAAATACTGCATGAAAAGGAAGCTAAACTATTTCAGTTTTCCACAAAAATCCAGGGAAGAATTTAAAATGAAGGACTGTTTAAACATTTTCATTCATATATGACCATTCTTCAGAAAACAGCATGGAAGTTGGCAAAGAGTATTCGTCTCTCACCCAAGGAATGTCAGAAGATGATTTCAGGACCTACTCCATTGCTCCTGTATGAATGCAGCAACACTACATATCCAAGAAGCATGGCTCTCACTACCAACGGCTACACATAAGGCAGAAGGGGCAACATTCAATTGCTTGAAGACATGTGTAGTGAAATCTACCTTTAAGGCGACCAGGCTGAAGCCTGAAAGACAGTAGCTGTCATCTTGAAAGACAGGCAGAAGCAGGAGGTGGAGTCAAGCTGATTCCTGATTGGTCAGAGCAATTAGGGGAGGAGTCGGTTGAGAGAGGGAAAGAGGCTGTCAGCTTTTGACAGGAGGAGAAGTGTCTTGACATCAGACACAGAAGGATGGGATTTTAAGAGAGGAAGCTAGAATAGGAGTCTGACAGGGAAAGAAAGCTTTAAAGTGAGCCTTAAGGATAGGGAATGAGTTACAGACAAGGGCTAGGGTTACTGTATTGAGAGAATCAGTAACAGAGAGACTTGTCTTCTTATACTTAGGGAAAGTATAAGAGAGCTTTTTGCCCTGTGTGTGAGACAGATAGGGGTCTGTTCTCTAAGTGATACTGTTTCTAAGAATAGAGCAGTGTGTTTAAGGAAACTCACAGTTTTAAAAGCTTTAATGTCAGTGGAACTACTTGTCTGAATAACTAAGTCTTATTAACTAAATTACGCTTCTGTACCGCTCATTCTATGAGTAGATATTTGTTTAAAGTTTAATAAACCTTTTCTAGTTCACTTTTAACTGATGTCAGCCTCAGTCTGTTAAACTCTTTTAAAGTCCAGTCAACCAGTAAAGCAGTTACAGAAGAACCAAGGGCAAACACACTTTACCTACCACACATTCACACCTTTGGTTCCTCAGACCAATAAAGCTGAGGTGGTGGCAGCCATATCTACCAATAACATCGGTCATTGATATATTTAACTTATGGTCAGTCGTTAATTTTGTTATACTGGTGGCAGCGGTGGGATTGTTTGACCACCCTGCCCAAGCTGTGGCGTTTAATTATTTTACAACATGCTACTTGGATCTTACTGCTAGTCTGCTCATTCTTCTTTAGTGTCGAGAGGAAATTCTATGTGTTTCCAGTTCAGAGGGTTTGAACCAGAGCAACACACAAGCCCAGTCAATTGTGTCAAACCTCCAGATTTGGCACCAGGAATGAGTGGGACTGGTATTGGTGACCATGAAAAAAATGTTCCCTGCAGAAGGGTAACCTAATATTCTGTTTGTACGCAGAAATGTTTGGAATGGAAGGCTATTATTAAGAAATGACACCTCAAAATCACTGTATGAGTGAAAAATGTTCAAACAGTTTCTCATGAATTATCATCATCATCATCACTTTATTTCTTAATTAGTCGCTCTCCACCAAGGTGCTCCGAGCAACCTACAATTTAAAACAGTTTATACACAATATAAAACATTCAATATAAAAACATTCAATATAAAAACATTCAACATTAAAACATTCAACATTAAAACATTCAACATAAAAACATTCAGCAGTGACTATGGCAAAATTTGATCTGGTTACTTAAATGCACAGCCAAACAGCCAAGTCTTGAGCGCCTTTGCAAAAGGTCGCAACTCCAACATTGCTCTAATATATGGAGGCAATGAGTTCCACAGAATTGGAGCATTGATCGAAAAAGCTCTACGCCTTGTAGCTTCCAAATGTGCCTCCCTAGGACACATTATCATACTCATAATAATTTTGTAAATTGGATCAGTAGTACCAATAAATGGTAGATGGAGGTAATGAAACAGAGGATCTATGTAGTTTAATCTAGGCTGCAATCACCCACATATCTAATGAGAAGTAAGAGCCAACAAACTTACTGTGAACTACAATGAGACCTGAATTTCCCAATTCCCATTTTGGTCTGTATGATTACTTATTCATATGGAACTTTAAGGGCTATCTAGTTCAACCCAAAGCTAAAGCATTTTGAAAGATGGCCACCCAAGCTCTGTTTAAAGACCTCCAAAGGAGATTCCAACACTTTCAAAGGCATTTGTAAATATATGTTACTGTACACCTTAGTTGCTGATTCAAATATAAAGAAAACATCATGTGCAATGGTATCAACCTTCTCTCAGATCTGAAATTTAAATGTCTGAAATTCAGGGCAGAAGTAAGCTTCAGTGGGCCACGCATTTAACGACCGCATCATACTTACTAAAATAAGCATCCTAGGATGTGTTGAGCCTTCTTTGGGTATGGATGTTGTGTGGCTTCTGGTGGAGGCCCCACCCCCAACCATGTTTTGCTGGCTCCAATAGAGTCAACAAGCTTCTGCCCTTTTTGGGCAATACTTCCCCTGTGTGATGAGGGAAGTGTCATTGTGCCTGGCATTTTACCACACCTGCTGGTGAAACAACACGCCGGGGGGGGGGGAGGGAGGCATGTGATAAAGTGCTAAATCTGTTTATATGAAAAGAGTTTCTAAATGGGAGATGTATGTGTATGAGGAATTGCTATTCTGCTCCTGTTGTTTTTAATAGTTATGTTTTTCAACTGGTTTTAAGTTTATGGATAAAAGATAATTTTAAGTTTTTCAGTTCAGCTATTTTTATCTATGATTCTTATATTCTGAATACTAAGCTGAGAAAATCATCATCATCATCATGATACAATAACAACAGCAGCAGTTTTATCTTCAAAATCCTATCAATCTCTAAAACGGAACAAGAACAGATAGTTGGCAGATGTTTTCACATGCATTTTTGAACTAGACTGCCAATTCTCTTGCATCTTCCCACTTGTTTGAATAAAATATTTTGATATTCACAGTGATATAGGGTGGATAGCCGCCCATGAAAAACAGGAAAAAAAACCAAGATATCTATTATTAGCAGCTGATTTCCCACCCTAAGCAAAAGATAGCTTAAAATGTATGTTCTAACACATTTCATTATGTGTGAAAATAATTATGACCAGAATTCTGTATGGTATTTGCATATGCCTTATCCCCCAAGCTGTTGGGAAGCAGCTGCTGCCATCAACAGAGATCTGTTGTCCTGTCAATAAAGAAACAGCTGGGTGCCATTTCCAACCCCTTCTGTGGGTGATCACAATTGTGACAGTGAGAAGAACAGGGATTCTGTCACAATCCCCCTCACTCTGGAGACTGCTCACTTGAGGGAAAAATGGGTACAACAGCTGCCTAATTTTCAAACAAAAGGGAAACAGGCCTCCATCGACTGCAGTGGCTGCTTCCCAGTAAGTGGGGAGTGGGGAATGTTCATAGTCCAGACACAGCCCCTAAATCAGGAGCAATATAGGAATCATAAGAGCCAGTATGATTTAGTGCACAGGTGTCAAATTTGCACCCCTCCAGATGTTTTGCCCTCTAACATTCAGAAACCTTAATGTGCCTGGCATTTTAATGTGCTTGTTCAATGTGCTTGTTCAATGGCCAGGAATTCTGGAAGCTGAAGCCCAAAACATACGGAGGGCCATAAGTTTAACGCCATTAGTGAATAATGGACTACAGCTCTAGGAAACAAGGTTTGAATTCCTCCACAGCCATGGAAACCTGCTGGGTGACCTTGGGCAAGTCATGCTCTCTCAACTTCAAAGGAAGCCAAAGGCAAATCCCCTTTGAGCAAAGAGTGTCAAGAAAGCTTCATGATAGGTTGCCTTAGGATTGCTATAAGCTGTAAATTACTTGAAAACACACAACAACTACTACAGATTGTGAATACACAACAGTCACAGCATTTAACTCCAGGTCACTTGAAGTATTCCAGCCAACAATTTTAAGAATTAAAGTATTTTTAAAAATATCCTCCTGTTGCATATTGCAGTTTGAGATGATAATAAATGTGGCAAGAAAAGTAGCCTACAACAACCCTACAGTGTGATCCAATGTTACAATGTTAGGCTTAAAATTGACATGTCCCAGTTAACTTTAAACAACTTGTTACTATTAATCATTTATGACTGAAAAATTAATTTGTTATGTTCATCACTAGTGATGCATTAGTTACATTGTTCCTTTAAAATAATTAAATTTGTTATTGATAAAGGGCTTTGTTTAAGGCTATTTGGTAATTTGAAATTATTAAATAGCCTTAAACAAGGCCCTTTAACAATAACAAATTAAAACAATGCATTGTCATTCAACAGTCACTCAAAACTCTTAATGCATTTGACATTAAACAATTAAAATAATGACTTCTTAAATCAGTATTAAATCATAATGAATTATTTGTAACCAAGCAATCTTTGATCAGCCACAAATACAAACTTTTGAATACTGCATGGTGCATGTCACTGCATGGTGTTTCGGGGTGAAGCCTAAGGCATTGGTTTACCTTGAGCACTGATCGAAACATGAGCCTAGTATGACAACCCTGTAGTGTATTATAATCTTGTCTCCAAGCTGTTGTCTCTTGACAGGCTTCTTGTTTTAAGGAAATTAATAGTAATTCTTTAGGTAAAGTGGATTGTGAAATTCATCACAGTACTAATGCTAAGCATAAAATGATTAAAATCACTCCCAAAGTACCCTTACACAAAAAAAATTTATAGAAAGAACTGCCTGCAGGGTTTTCTGATTCATATCAAAATCTTCTTAATTTTGTTGTTTAACTGAACTGTACAAAAGAATACTGGACAAATTAGCCTCTCACACATTTGGTGAGCTTTGACTGGCTGGACTATAAATTTTCCTAGATCTGGATTAGCCCATGTGATGCCAATGAAACATTAGATAAATTTGTCAATTTCAATAACAAGATTGTTTTGAAGTTAGTTAAGGAATTATATATATTTAATCCAAAATCATTAGTTTGGCAATGCCTTTATCAGGAGAGATAATTGCAACTGTCAGCTCCTCAATCACTACAGGGGTGAGAGGGAGTCCTGCCCATACAGCAGTTTTGAATCTGGTTTAGTGTTGCTGGACACCCACGTTAACCATATCCCTCGAGTTCTCATAGCAGTGGCAGCCAGCAAGCATGACATGGCCAGTATCCATTGCTCATCACCTGGAGTGACATTGGCTAGGGTGCCAGAGTGTTCTGATTGCCTTATTACTCCCTCTTTCTAGTATCATTCCAAGTGTTGAGTGATAGATACTAACCATCTCACACATCATGACAATAAGAACAGAGGGGGCGGTGAGTGCTATCCTGTATTCCCTGAGCCCAGGGAATACAAGAAAGCTATGAAAATACTTTCAATAACAACAACAACAACAACACTTTATTTGTAACCCACCCTCTTTTCCCTGAGGGACTCAATAAGGACTGTCCTGAAACTAGTCCAACTATGCAGGCCCAGCATCACAGTTTGCTCTGGATTCTTGAGGAGGCTTCAGAGCAACCTGCAACTTTTGTCACTGCAATTCAACCTGAATCAGCTTTGTGTGTCATGTAGCAACCATAGAACTGATTCTCTCCCTTCCCCTTTGGGGCTTTGGGTCAGCGTAGATATGCCCCTACATTAGACTCGGAATGGATATTCAGACAGAGTGAATTAGCTACTATCAGGTGCTGCAGATAACAGTTTACAAAAGGAGCATGGCAAAGTTACTTTTGGGGTGACAACTTCCAGGAATCATTTGCAAGGTCATCAGTACCTTGTATCTGTCTCTTTCTCTTGCACAAAACACATGGTTCTACTCAGGCCCGTAGCCAGGATTTCGATTCGGGGGGGGGGGGCTGGGTTTTTTTCAGGGCGGGTTTCGGCGGGGCTGAGTTTGGGGGGGGGGGGCTGAGTCTGAGTGAAAAAGGGTCTACCCTAGCAAACCTTTTGTATCATTACCCCAATACCCCCATGCATATGGGATATATTGAGCATGGTGATCAGATCATGATATGAATAAACATAACAGTTTAAATAATTCACCAGTAAGGCCTTTTTGCGAACCACCATGAGAATTTCAGGGGGGGGGGGGCTGAAGCCCCTCAAGCCCCCCCCCCCCCCCCCCCCCCCCGGCTACATGCCTGGTTCCACTGTAGGCAGAGAGCAGAATAAAGATAAATATTTCCCCATGACATTGAGTCTAGTTGTTTCCAACTTTGAGGGGTGGTGCTTATCTCCATTTCTAAGCCAAAGAGCCAGCGTGGTCCATAGATGCCTCCTAGGTCATGTGGTCAGCATGACTACTAGGAGCACCGTTACCTTTCCACAGAAGCGGTACCTATTGATCTACTCACATTTGCATGTTTTCAAACTGCTAGGTTGGCAGAAGCTGGGGATGACAGTGGGAGCTCATCCTGCTCCCTGGATTCAAACCACCAACCTTTTGGTCAGCAAGTTAAGCAGCTCAGCAGTTTAACCCATTGTGCCACCAGAGCAGGACAGAATAAAGAGGAACATGATAATATTTGTAGCACCAAACCTGACATTAAATTTAGCTATTGATTCAAGTGAAAAATAATGAGAAGCATATTTCAGTGTTGACCATTCCTTTCTGCCTAAACATCTGTCCATGTATTCTTTCATTTCATGCATGCCAGATTAAGAAACAGTACACTCTACTTATTATCTGAAGGTTTGAATATCTGCCAAAGAATGACAGAAAGTGCCAGCAACCAAACCCAGTTCTGCCTCAGAGAAAACAAAACAGACACAGAAAGGTGTCATTTTCTCCTTTGGGTTTGGCAGGAGACTAGGCAAGCAGGCCTCCCCCGCATGTGGAGTCAGATTCATTTGGAATTTGCATGCTGGAGTGCTTTGTTCCAATGCCTTGTCAGTAAATGGGCCGTAAGGTAAAGGAACATAAAAACAAACATTGTCTGTCAGTATGAGGTGCTTTCCTAGAGGTACTGCAGCAGTCTGTTGGGTACACATTACCCTCTCCCTTTTAAACGAAGTATTCCTTTTTTGGCAGTGCATGCTTAACAAGGCGAGTCCAAGATGTTTTGCTGCCTGAGGAAAATGGCCCACAGCAACTCAAGTCAAGGTGCATATTGCTCAAAGCAAAGATAGTGATTTTGGCACAGGAGACAGGAAATCCCTCAAGCATCCCTCCCTATCCTTGGCAGTAAGAAAATAGTAAAGTACACAGTGAACCATGTTTTTCTTTCATGACACCCAAGACCTTTTGCCTTGTTTTGTCCAATAGTAGGGTTGATCCTGCTCCTAAGCATATCCATTGTATTTACATATTCCATCCTCTCGATATCCCCCCCCCCCCCAATAAACTTAAATGAGGGGATCCCCCTTCTCTCTCTGGCTTAATCTAGTATGAAGCTTTTATTGCTATCTACCGAGAAGAGAGTCTAGAGATTGATATCAGGCTTTCATTAGCATGCTATTACAACAATTCTAGGAACATAAATCTTATATATATATATATATATATATATATATATATATATATATAATTCCTGAATGCAAGAAAGAATTTCAAATGTCTCCTTTCTACACAGGGAAGGATTTTTTCCTACTTGTCAAAAACATAATTTCACATTTGAGCACTTCCATTAAAAATTCATATATGAACAATGTGAAGAAGATATTGTCTTGGGTAAAAGAGACAATTGTTTGGGTAAAGGTATTTTTGAAGAAAATGGGCTTGGTATAAACAAATGTTTCACAAAAGAATCCCTCTCCCCTAACCTCCCCTGCCCCCAGGATAACAAAATATGGGTTTTCTTTACGTCTTTAGTAAACAGACAGTTCTGTATTTGGAGCACAACAGAGTGCTTTGGTTTACAGCTTTGAAGCCAAAATGTGAGGCAAACACCACAAAGCATATGGCCTGATGACCCTTCTTAACTTACCAAATTGTATATGTATCAAGCCAAATCATCCCTTAGAAGTGTCAATGAGAATGCAATTCCACCATCACCGCTTTAAAAACATTTTACAGTATTCTAGTTTGCTTTGAAATGTTTTAGGAACAAAGGAACCACATAGGTCTCGTCATAGAAAAAACACTAGAGAGTACAGATTAATTTAAATCGTAAAACAATTGATATACTTATGTTCTTTGTAAGAAATAATTTTGTAGCCTAGGGAAAAGGCTAGCTATAAGAACATCAGTCTAACACCAACATAGAAATCAGTAAGTTTTAATAATGTTTGTTTTTGGTTTGTTGGTTTTACTAAGCAAAGGATGCCTTGGCTTGTATTCTTTTTAAAACACATCAAAAGGCATCTTTAACAATCTAGGTCAGCCAATCTTTGAGTGGGAATCTTTCCAATTTTTTTTCAAAAAGATATTTTGCCTTAGTAGATGATCTAGGCAGGGGACTAGAGAGGGGGAGTGTTTCCCTGTTGGTTCTCTTGGACCTCTCAGCTGCCTTCGATACCATTGACCAAGGTATCTTTCTGAGATGCCTGTTGGAATGGGGCTTGGGGGCACTGTTTTGCAGTGGCTCCAGACTTTCCTGGAGGGCTATTCTCAGAAGGTGCTGTTGGGGGACTCCTGCTCAGCTATGCAGCCTTTGTCTTTTAGGGTCCCGCAGGGCTCAGTATTGTCCCCCATGTTGTTTAACATCTACATGAAGCTGCTGGGAGAGATTCCAGAGTTTTGAAGTTTGATGTGATGTACACAAATTACTTTCAACTCTATCACTCCTTTCCAATTGCTATTAAGTAGGCTGTTCAGGTCCTGAACCGGTGCTTGGCAGCTGTGGGGGTCTGGATGAGGGCTAACAAATTGAAATTGAATCCAGACAAGACAGAGGTCCTCCTGGTCAATCGTAAGGCTGAACAGGGTATAGGGTTACAACCTGTGTTGGATAGGGTTACACTCCCTCTGAAGATGCAGGTTCACAGCTTGGGAGTTCTCCTGGACTCATCACTGAATCTGGAATCCCAGGTCTCGGTGGTGGCTAGGGGTGCTTTTGCACAATTGAAACTTGTGTGCCAGTTGCGCCTTGACTTTAAGAAACCAGACTTGGCTTAGATGGCCCATGCTCTTGCTATATCTCAAATAGACTACTGCAATGTGCCCTACATGGGGTTGCCTTTGAAGACTGTTTGGAAGCTTCAAGTGGTCCAACAGGTGGCAGTCAGATTCTTGACTAGAGCACCATACAGGGAGCACACAACCCTCCTGTTACAACAATTCCACTGGTTGCCAGTCTGCTATCTAGCACAATTCAAAGTGCTGGCTTTAGCCTATAAAGCCTTAAACAGTTCCAGCCCAACTTACCTGTCTGAATGTCTATGATCCACCTTGAAGATTAAGATAGTTTGGGGAGGCCGTGCTCTCGGTCCCACCTCCTCCACAGGTGCAGCTGGTGGGGATGAGAGACAGGGCATTCTCAGTGGTGGCCCCTTGACTGTGCAACTCCCTCTCTAGCAAAATTAGAGGAGGGCCCACCCTCGTGTCCTTCAGGATGAAAGTAAAAGCATGGCTATGGGAGCAAGCCCTTGGATAGCAAATCCTAGTGCAATAAGAGAATAAGGAATAGTGAAATGACAAACAGAATGGACTGGGATCATGATTTTGGATGGTGTGATTTTAATTATTGTTTTAAATTGACTTGTTTATTATTATTTTTGTTTTAATCTGTGTTATTTATTATATGTATGCATTGGATTGCTGCTTATTTGTAAGGGTTCCCTGAGTTCCCTTTGGGGTGAGAAGGGCAGGATATAAAAACAGTAAATAAGTAAATAAATAAATATGTTACTCACACATGTATATGCATCACAAACAGAGAAATTGAATAAAGTACTTCACAAGCATATTGGACAATATGCACAATAAATCTGTACACTGAAGCAGATTTGAAACCACTGTAGATGTACATTTGCATCTATATTATAATTCACAGCTGGTCCTTAGTGAGTGTCTTTTGATGGGAATTTCCAGGATTAAAGTGTTAGGTTCTTAACTCTTATGCAGACATGTGGAGCTGTACAGTGAACTGTCTGTCAAGTTCAGCTGGTCCCACAAGCAGAAACGTATTATAAATCCTCTCCACAGTGCCATTTCTGTCAGTGATTGACTCAGACACAAGCATACCTGAAACAGTCTCTAAGAGATAAGCTCTTGAAGTCAGGGTGAAGCAAGCTTGTTTCTATGCAAAGATGGGATAGACTGTGATAAAGACAGCTCTCCTCACCAAATGTGTTCAAAATTGAAGGCACTAGTTAACTGTAACTCCCATAGAACATTCATAACATTTATAAAGGCAGTAATTGCTAAACTGTAAGGCAGAAAACTTAAACTAATTCCCCAAACTACAGATCCCAGGATTCCATTAGGTGAAACACAGGTCACTGATGTGGAGTGAAACTGCTATAATAAAAGCAGATACCTGTTCAATGCCTATAGGGATCAAATAAAACATCCCCCAACCCCCTTGAAAGCAGTCTACATAAAATATGGCTAGTTCCACAGTAAAAGTACTGCTTGCAGCCATGACTCTATCATAATGATAACTGCAGGCTATTCTGAAGCTTCCAGGAAACTCCGGAGTGATCACTGTTTTCTTTTATGTGTGGACCACTGAATAGGGCTAGACCTGGGGCAATCCAGTGTCTGAACATCAAAAAGACCCTCTGATGTTTCACCAGGCAGAAGTAGCTCCTTGGTGGAACCCTACTGGCAACATTGTTTCCAGTAATCATGTGGATAGGTGCCATGTTGTGACCTCATCAGAACTAATATCACCATTGACAGGTCCCAGGAGAAGAGGTATCAGTGCTGATGTGCTGTTGGCTCTGTAGTCTATGTGGACCGCAAAAGGACTTTAGGTTGTTTCCACATACAGGGCAACTCTGGAGCAGATTACTCTAGAACATTTAACCTGGTGTAGATGCAGCCTTAGGTGTCACCTGCACTCATCATTTAATGTAGTTTGAAGCTAGCTTCAAACTGTGGAGGCCAGACAATAAACTCTCCAAAAATGTGTTAAAGAAAGCCTTTAGTGTGCATCAATGCTCTGTGGTTTGTGTCATCACCATCCAGGCCTCAAATTGGTTCCAGGATTTCCTATGGAATCATATGCACAGCAAAACCTATTTCTTCTTCTGGTTTGAAACTGTTTTAAATGGTCTTGTACACTTAGGTTTTGTTTCTTTCCGCCTGAACATTAATATAGATCTTTCCTCCATCCTCTCCATCTCCCTTTGTCTGCATCTCATTAAACTGTAGCCATTAGGCAAAGGGTTTGTTGTCACTTTATGAAATAGTGCTTAGTGCATGCAAACCGCTTTTGAAAAAAATCAAGAATGGCAGTAGGAGTGTTGGCAAGAAAAATATGACCAAAAAAAAACCCCATTAGAGAATTGAAAATCAAAAGAGAAACCATAAGATGATGGTGATAACAACAAAAGAGCCCACAGAGACAATATTTAAAGCACTGGAACTTATTGAGAACTTTGGAAAACTGACTGGACTTATAATTAACAAACAGAAAACAAAAATAATGATTACGAATATCCAGCAACAGGACCAGAGAATTTTGAAGGAAAGGACAGGTACTGAGATTGTCAACGAAGTCAAGTATCTGGGAATCTACACAACTATAAAAATCTGAACATATATAAAAACAACTATGACAAAAACATGGAATGGAAAACAAAAGGATTTAAAATGATGGTCTTAGTTAAAATATCTAAAATTAAAAGAATATCTAAAATTAAAATTAATGATCTCCTTAAAATGATGTTTCTTTTCCAAACAATATCAATATTTTAAAATGATATGTGCTTCAAACAATGGAACAAATATATTCATTTGGAAAGGCAAAAAACCAAGAATTAATATTAAATCATTGCAAGATGCCAGGGACAGAAGGGGCTACAGCTCTAGTTGAAAGAATGAAAGAATGGATAACTCTAGATAATAAAATATAACTGATATTAAAAAGGACATGTTTTAAGATATGAATGTCATGTAATATATTTAAAAAAACATTAATTGACTCTCATTTTAAAAGCCACCTGCTAAGAAAAACACTGCACAGAGTACGGAAAAAGTACAAATCAAGACACTATTTAAAAATACATTTGTGAACATTTACCAACGGACAGAGATGGGAGGGGGACCAATGGCCCGCCTATAAACAGGTTTTAAATGGGCAACAAAATGAAGCTCATCAAATCGAAGCCAACTACAAGAAGGTATTCAATTGTCATGATTCCAATATAGACAACTAGAAGAAAGATACCAAAAGGATAAGAAGATAGGCATCAGTTGGAAAGATAATGAAATAGATGTTTTTTTTCCCAGTCCAAGGAAAAACAAATTGCAAAAGTCTATAAAATATTATTTAAAATTAGATACAGAAGTACATCTAATTGAAGATTGTATAATTCAATGGTCAAAGAATATGAGCCATAATATCCACCTAGACAAATGGGAACAGATGTGGAAAACAAAGAATAAATTCACAAGATGTCATGGACTAAGAGAAAATGTTTACAAGATAATGTATAGATGGTACATGACACTGGAAAGATTAGGCAAGATGGAACCAAAATTAAAATATCTTTGTTGGAAGTGTCATAAAAAAGAAGGAACTTGTTATCATATGTGGTGGACATGTCCTAAGAAAAAAAAGGATCATAATTCAGAAGAACATTGAAAACATCTAAAAAAATTAAAGTACCACTAGAGCCCAAAGCCTTTTTTGTTAAGACTTACAAATTCAACACTATCAAAACAAATTCTGTTGCTCTTTTTATACATGGTAACTGCAGCAAGGATTGTTTATGCTTACTATTTGAAACAAAAAGTAATTCCCATCCAGGATTTAAGGATTACAATAATGTTGGATATGGCAGAGATGGACAAGCTGACTAGGCTTATACAATTGTCAGATCCTTTCAAATTTGAAGAAGAATGGCAACCCTTTATTGGTAATTTAAAAGAAGAAAAAGAAAAGATTGGGTTTTCTACAGCATTAAGGAAAAATTAATAGTACAGGGGCGTAGAAATAACAAGAAAAAAATAGAGGTTAGTGACAAGAATAACAGGATTCCCATTGCTATCCAAAGGATTCTGGAAAGTTAAAGTTTTATGGCAAAAAGAATAGTTTTTTATTATGAAGAAGACTGCAGAGACAGGGTAGGAAGTATTAGTTAGGGCTTTCTATTCTCCATTTCTCAACTTTTCTATCTCCTTTGTATACTCATTTTTGTACACTCACTTTTCTGTCCTTCTATTTTAGATTAGAAAAGAAATGTTTTCCCTTTCTCTTTTCTTTTTTTAACATTATAGAAACCCTTTTTGTATTAAAAAAAATGAAAGACAAAGATATAAGATGTTATAAATGCCCCAGGCAATATCCACTCTTGTACTCATCCCCATTACTCATATATTTGCAATAAAATATATTGGGGGGGGGGGTGATGATGAAGTGGAAGACAAGTGATAGGTTACAATTACAATAACGTCCATAAGATCAAATAGACATCATAAACAAATTCCTAATAATGCTGGTAATAAAAGAAAATTACTTGCATGCAATCTGCAGGAAGTCAGCAGAGTCCTAATGGAGATGCTCAACAATTAATGATGACCTCCAAATATGAGAGACATAAAATAACTGCTATCTCAGCAAGCAATTTAAGCCAGCTTTCCCATTTCTTCAGTCTTGTGGATGGCAAGATTACAAAATGCTTGCACATTTCAGAATTAAAAGCAAAACACTGGTTAAAAATTATGCCTCTAAGACTACGGACCTCATCACATGGAGGTCCTTAAGCCAAGGGACAGTGGGAGCATCCATGGGGCAGCATGACAAATCCATTGGGCAGTGGGGTAAATCACTGGACAGCACCCCACATCACCCTCTTACCATCCCACATTGAAATCCATCGGACTTGAGCCCATGCTGTCCGTGGCTTTCTCTATGAAAATACAGGTAGTCACCCATGTTCTCAGGATGAAGCTGACATGGAGCCCCTCCAGAAGTAGCCCTGCATCATGTGATAGGCTCCATCCTGGCTGCATCTCGGCAGCATCCTAGGAGGGGGCTGAAAGCCCATGTGATGAAGTTGTACAAGACGTAAGCATATTGCAACTATGATATAATAACAGCTCCTTTCATATTTCTTTTTAAGAAAATGTTCCAGTACAAAGAATTTCGGGATTTTACTGAATTAAGTCACTATCCCAAGGCATTCCCATGACCATGAATAGCAGCAATTGATATAGTGCATCTCAGTACTGCACATCTTCGAGAACCATGCTACTTTGACTTTTTGTATATCAGTGACTTCTGGGTAGAAGTGGAACTCCACCCTCCCACAGTTCTTCTGCTCCTGAGATTTATTTTTGTTATTTTATTACAAGTAACTAGCCAAGTACAGGTTAACAAAATAACAAAAATTAACTAGCTCAATTACAGGGATGGCAATGTGGGGAAAAGACAATCTTGACCCCTAACATCACTTCTCTGATAGCATGCTGGCCATCATTCTGGTCATGAATTAGTGGCATTCAGTCATTCAATCTGCACTTATTAACTATGACTGCATGTTTTACAGCACTCTGAATAATTATGTAGATTGGTCATTTTTAAAAAGAAAAAAGTTTTGTTACACCATGCTTTGTTTCTTAGACATGCAATTAACTCTTATGCATGATGAAGAACTTTTATCAAACAGTAATCATAATTGAAATAATCTTCATATACTAAAGGTTCAGTTAAAGTTCTCAGGACACTGGTGACATATTCAAGATTATGGAAGATGTATCATAAGGTACAGAAATAGCATCTGTAAGGACAAGACTGAGAATATGCCATGATACCCCTATAATGACACCTTGAGACCTGATCAATTAGTGGCTTCCTATTGGCAATTTGTTTTTTGTCCTCAAAGTTCAATTTTAGAGGGAAAAGTGGAAGATAATTTTCTTCCCATGGTTGCTCATTTAAATTTGGCATTGCTACATGGCAGATGGCAATCTGTCTCTACATTTCAGCTAAAATAAATGTTATTAAACCTTAATAAGTGTGAACAATGCTGATTTCCAATAGTACTCAAAAGGAGAGCATGCAGTTACTGGATACTTGTCCTACCACCATATGAAAGATTATACCATGTGCCAATGTGCTTAGTTAGAGTAAGCAATTCATAGAACAATGTCACTGCATGATAAATGAGAAGTTCATTTTCATTTTGTAGAATTTCTGCAGATGACAATTACTTTGGTTCATGAATGGAAAATGGTACTATAGCTGGGTATTCATTTATTTATTGTATTTCTACCTGTCTTTCTTCCAATGTGGGATTCAAGCTGGCAAACAGTTATTTAAAACAATGTTAAGCCAAAATTCACTAATTGCATAAATTAATTTCAAAGGCCTGCCTGAATGGAAAGGATTTTACTTGTCATTAGAAGAAGAGTGCGGTCCAACAGGATCTTGTAAGGAGGAGAGTTCTACAAAGTGGAAACAGGCAGGAAGAAGACTCTTTCTTACATTCTTACTGAGGAACTCGTCACACCAGTGAGGAAAAAGTGGAGGAAACCAAAGGGAATCGTCTTACCCCGTTCCCTGCTATCTTTCCTCCTCTTGTGGGATGGCCAGCCATTCCAGATCCTTTCCATGTGGAGGTCCATCTCCCCCCCCCCCCCCGCACCTTTGGCTTTAGGGCTCTGTTTCCATGTACTGCAGAATCAGAGCCCCATGAAGTCTCACCAGAAGTGTATTTATGTCATGTGATGGCCTCCCTGAGGCTCCTTTCTGAAGTGCATGGAAACAGAGCCCTAAAGCCATGGGATGAAGTCCTTCATGTTCCTGTGATAGTGGTAAGGCCACCATCCCTCCTCTGCAGATCTCAAAACTATAGCTGGTTTCTACGGGGATTTAGTGATCTTTCAGATAGTTTGGATCCAAGCTGTGTAAGACTGTAGTAATCAAGAAGAAGAAGGGACTATATAATATAATATTCAGTAGTGTATGTAAGGAACAGGGTGGGTGAAGTTAAGAAAGTCAGGAGAAAAAATAGCACTAACCAATGAAATATTTATTAAACAAACTGCAAGCAAAAGTATAAATATTTCATAGCTGAACATAGCCTCAATCGGCTGAAAATAGCTTGGAAGAGATCCCCCCCCCCCCTACATTTTCCATTACTTTGTTTAAAGTCTATGAATGTTTGAATTCCTGCCAAACTGATTGTCCTTTTAAAAATTTAAATGCTAAGGAAATGGGTTTCCTTGTCTACCTGACCCTGCACAAAAAGGCATGCACTACATTCTTTCTGACATGGCCCATGGTCCTAAAAAAAGTGTCACTACAATCACAGGCCTGCCACTCACCCATCAGCATTGCAAGACAGTCTTTTCCCACTTCCCAAACAGTTGGACAATTCCAAACCAAACAATCAGGGCAGACAGACCCTAGTTCAGTAGTTCCCAACCAGAAGTCTAAAAATATTGTTGGACTACAACTTCATTCTTTTGTGACCATTGACCACAGTAACAGAGAATAAAGCACACAAGAAGGGGCTTTGCGACAGTAGGAAGAAAACTTCTTTTCAGAAATCTATTTCAATGAACAAAATTTGCCTTCATTTCAAGATCAAAACCAGTGGGAATGACAATGAGGATGTAATCTACTAAGAATGAAGTCCTAAACAAACAGGCTACTGCAATATTTTCAGTTTAACCCCACAGTTTTTATTAATGTTAGATAAATTTTAATGATACATGCATTCCCAGCTACTTTTAAAAATAAGAGAAGTCTACTTTGATAGAAATAGTGGCCACTTCACGCTTCATAAGTGTATGCAGTCTTTAAAATCACAATGGTCCATTGGACACAAATCTAAATATTTCTATAAAACTGATAGTAGAATATTAAACTATTCAAAATCTCAATTCCAAGGAATCCAAATGTATCTCCCAGCATCCAACATTATGAAGATCTGTCTTCATTTTCTCTTTAGATACCTGCTATAAAAACAAGCTTACTTGTCACGGCAGGATCTCATTTTCAGCAAAGCATGCATTGAAAGAAATATTAATCCAATGTCGTTACAGTAATAAACTACTAAGGCAAATATAGTCTTTATGACAGAATTCTAGTCAAACAAAATATGTATAAATGTGATATAGAAAAAATATAGATGAGAACCACTGTTTCAATCCAGAAGGCACTTTATGCCATTAACATTGACCAGAAATGCAGGTGATCATCAGGGAAAGCTTTTTCTATCACAACTTTGCTATGCTAGAAAGAGTAAGCTGAATTATTCTAGATCCCTAAGCTTTAAGTGAAGCAACAAAGTGCTCAAGATTTCAGCTTGAAGTTCAAAGGACCTATCCAAGGTGCTGATCTTATTTTGTGAATGGAGATTAGCATGCCTCTATGCCTGGCATGGAAGTTACTGGCTGCCCCTGCTCCTGACAGGACAACTAGGGTAGGAGCTCGCAACTTGTAACCATGCAGATGCCGATGGACTGCAGATCCTATCATCCCTCACCACTAACTGTGCTTCCTAGGGCTCATAGTAGAGAGTAATCCATCATCTATTAGAGAGATAGAGTCCCAAAGTGAACATCAGGCCATCTACATCTACACAAAAATCCAAGGCCAGACTACAGCAGAAATGCTTAGGATGAGCCCTGGAGACTGGGGGCTGTTCAAATGCTCTGAACTGACCCACAGCAGCCACAGAGGCAGAGTTCAGATGGTCTAGTCAAGCTCAAACTAATTCAGTATGGCTGGACTGGCACCTTTACCTGCCCTGTTGTTCCTATCACCATGGCAGTTGGCCAGAGATCTCCAGAGAACTCATGGCTGTCACCGGGTGCCTTCGCTAACATCAACAAAAGTGGTCTTGTGGCCAGAGAGGTTTGGGTGATCCCTGATTGCATAAGCATCTTTGTTGATGTCAGGAAGTATCTGGAATTCTCTGCCAACTACCGTGTCAGTGACATAGACATGGCCCCAATCCATTCCTGCTGAGCATAGGAATGGGTTGGGAGCATGAGGACAGCAGGTCAGTTTGCTTTGGAACAAGTCTGCTGTTCACACTCTGCTCCAAGTGCGGGGCTGCTCCAAAGGTTTTATGATACTCCAGAGCATTCCTGACCTTTGCTTAATATGGTGTTAAGCTATCGAGCCCAGTTTGCCCCCACAGTAAGGAATGGAAGTTCCTGGATATTCAAGCTTGACTTTTAGCCCACTTTGGGTTAAACGGATAGTTTACAGAAGCACTGAGTCTTATTTTCAAATGAGTTAGAAACATCTTTGATCCATTTCTATTTCACTTTAAGGACTATCAGCATTGCAGTAACTTGAGATTTGCTGTAGGTTTAGAACTTCACATTTATATCTAAGATTTTGTACTAAGCAAACTATATATAGTCCTTCTCACTAGTTTATCCTCATGCTGAACTCAATGAATTTAATTAGACAAAATGGCTGTGAATCTAATTGCTAAGTACAAATTTGAATCCAGCCCCTCAAATCCTTCCTCGTATAACATTCTAACATCACCAACTCTTCCCCGTTGCTCATCCTTTTTATGTTATTATGGCTTCCTCCAAAGATTCATGAGAAAGAAAATAATTTGGTGAGGATGCTAAGAACCCTTTTGGAAACGCCCTCCAATCTATTTGCCACAGAAGCAGAATGTAATTTCTGGTGAAATGGGAAGATTTTTAAAACAGTGTGTATCTGTAGTATAGAAATATCCTAACTGATTCTTCTGACAGGTAGAAAAAATTATCTTGAAAAGACTCCAATGTCCTTTTCACATAATGACCTTACCACTGACATTATGAAAACTGAATGGTTCACTTATGAGCAAATTAAACAGAAATTTAAACAAGATCTCCAATCTGGCTTTGAAAAAAAAGACTGAGCTAGAAAAAAACATTATGGCTAGAAAGAAAGAAACACTAATAAAAAGAAATTTTGGTTTGGTTATACTATGTAACTAAATTTAAAAATAAATTCTGTTCCTGGTTTGAAAGTGTTATTCTGTTTTATTTTGTAGTACTTACTTTGAAAGTAGCTGTTATGCTCCAGAAACTTCATTTTTGTGGCTGCCACAAACTTTATTGAATTGGCTGGTAATCTATGAAATATTAATTGAAAAACTATAGCAAAATGTGCCACAGGATATCCTGCAAAAATATAGGGTTTGCATTGTAATATATTTTTTCTGTTTTTCTGATAGAACAAACCTGGAAACAAAAATCATGTTACATAGTATTATGGAACCATTTTTGGAAAAATATTTATTTAACAATGATCATTAATGGCTTGGCCCGACTCACCCGGCTGAGCATGTTGCGGCGCATGGTGTCCTTGCCGCCATCTTGGGCCAGGGGGCTTCTTCCTCCCAGAAGCCCCCTGGGTGGATTGGGTGGCTGGAATGTTTCCCACCGGCAGGACCAGCTGGCCCATGGTTGGGCTGGCCCCACCCCGTTTCAGGCTTGACTGCGGCCAGCCCTCTCTTCCACCCAGGCAGCCTACTTAAGGCTGCCTGAGGCCTTCCAGCAGGCACTGGGTCTGCTTCAGCTTTTCCATCCCTCCCACCCTGCATGGTGATTGTAGTAGGTGTTCTGTTAGCCTGTCTTGTTCTTAGCTTGTTGTCACTTGTCACAACTCCGTGTTTGGCGTGTGGCATGGGCCCTGGATCTGGCTGGTTTATTGCCCCTTGGTGGAAGGGGGATAACGCCCGTGGTCCCTGGGGTGTCAAGTTTCCATTGACCAGTATTGTGCTGGTGGCACTCAGGCGTGTAAGCAACATCGGACGGACAGCAGCGGGCTGCCTGACCCCTGATCCAGGACCCATGTATGGCTGTGAACCCTTGTTCCTGTAATCAATAAATGAGTTGTGGCCATTTTCTACTCCAATCCATTTGCATTTGTGTCTTCTTGGCTAACTGGAGGGAGGTGTATCACCCATGCACACGCAACAGTCATGATACGTACAACAATTTCTTCTCCCTAAACAAATATTGTAATTTAATATATTTTCTCCCTCTATTCCTTTCCTCCTCAAGTCATGGAATCATGAACCTTCTTTTTATAGATCACCATGGATACAATATTATATTATATAATGATATTATATTATTATAGTAATTTGTAATTTTTCAGTTTGATGATAGATCATCAAATTACTTTCCTCAAAGCCAAGGAAGCTAAGACCGAGCTTATTAAATATGATGTTCAACATAAGTAAGGATGCAAAAGGTCCTTCAGAAATATTAAGAGAATAAAGTAACATACACAATACTAACAACAGAATAGAATTTTTCAGCTGTTGTTATTTGAGTGTTCTGAGCACACTGTGGGGTGATTAAATGTCAGCCCAAGTTGCCAAATACTGATACCAGGCCTATGACTTTTACCAAAAGCAAATTCTAATTTGTGTTCCCCCTTTGACTTCTTTAGATTTTGCATGGAGAGAAGTAAGCTAAGCACACATATCTATGGGCAGACCCATGTTTTCCTCCTGCATCAGGCCAATATATACTCCTGTGCAAGAGGGTGCATCATCACACTCTACATCTCAATATGAAAGCAGAAGGAGGGCAAAATCACAGTGTACCCCTTTAGTGGAATGTGAGAAGTGGCCCTTAAAATGATACTAGTTCCTTGAAAGTTGAAGTGCTCTTAGTCACATTGAGGCACTCAGATTTTTTTGCAAACTGGAGCAGGTTGGAATGAACCATTCTCCACTGAAGTGAGTAATTCTGAACCTGTAAATGTCTATTTATGTTTCTTTGGGTGACACAAAGCTAGCCAAAACCAACAAAGCACACTATCCCAAAGATGTAGCAGCTATAAAATAAATGCAGTTAGAGCAGGGGAAAAGGAGTGATAATTATTTTTGCAGAACACCCAAATGCCAGGAGGAGCAGGAAAGCAAGACAAGACAATCAATTTAGGAAAAACCTCAAGCCTGCCATAAATTCTGTGCCTTATAGCTTGCAGTAAATTACACTAATGCTCTTTGCTAAAGTGAGGCATCCAGGCTTTGGTTTCAATTAAATAAAAGTGGCTATATTTTTAAGATGTAGGTTCCTACTCAGTTTCTGCCCTCAGCAGTGTAACATGAAATTATATGTATACCACACATACAACGAATAAAGGCTCAATGGCACATGAAAAAACCCTCTTTCTCTTCAGAAGAAAATCCATTTCTTCCTGCAACAAGTGAGAATTGCCTAGAAACAGACAGAAGAAATTGTGCCCAGATCAGACCACTTATAGATACATTTACCACTTCAGGTGTTAGATTATTGCTTTCCCCACTTCAGCCTGTTCACAGACTCCATTAAGCACTGAAAAAAAACTGTAAATTAGCATAAGTTGCAGCCAGCCTGGCCTTCCTCATATATAAATTCTCAAAGCTGATGGGTGAATCATCCTTTAGAATGAGTAATCAAGGAACCATAATAAGGGACAGCAGAACAAATTGTTTAAAACTACAAAAATCATCAAGATGAGAGATGGCCAATCAGCTAACTGTAATTGCACTTTAAGCCTGTTTAAAATAAACAACAAATACAAGGTTTCTATAAGAAGCAACAATTCTCTCTCAAACAATGTTGCTATTCTCTTACCTTACAGTGTGCCTGAAGTGTATTAGAAGAAAACCCCTATGTTACCCCAACACAGTACAGTTATCCCTCCACATTTGTGGTTTTGACCTTTGTAAATTTGATTATTCACAGATTTGATTAAAAAGTCCTTTCTAGGAATCTCTAGATCTTCAGAGTAAATTTTTGTTCAACTTGTTCCGGTCATAATCAAGGATCTAGAGAATTCTGGAGAGAACACCTTTCTAGGTCTTCCAGTAAACTTGTGTGGTCAGATTTCAGCAGAATTCAGCCATAGAATTATGCTGAAGACCTAGAATTTCCTAGAGAGGTGTTCCCTCAGATAAAAATAGAATTATTTATTCATAGTTTACCATGGTGAGGGGGGTCCTAATACAAGCAAATGTAGAGGGCAAACTGTATTGCTGACAAACCAGAGGAATAAAGAAACCACACAACTAAAGTGGAATGAACTAAGGGCAACATTATTAATTGTTTCCAATTTAAATGTTTCCTCGTGGAAAATTTGGAGGAGAAAATTTGATACAGAAAGCGGCTGATGCAGTCAGTCACCTCTGACTCAAACCATAAGTTCCCGAGCTACTTTGGCTCCTGGTGAGGTCAAAGATCCCAAAACCAGCCTCAAGGACAGGAGAGTCCTCTCAACCTCCAGATCGCCAGATACACAGGAGAAGCTCAAAATTCCCATCCAACACCAAATGTGCCAGTAGGTGGATCACCAAATCGTAGCTCCCCCAATACCTGATTTGGAAAGCTATTTGAATTGACAACACCCTAAGCCAATTGTCCATTTCTCCATGACAGTTTACAGCAGGCAAGGGGGAGGACATAAAAGAGGGGGGAAATTCCTACCTGCACCCAAAGCAACCACTACAAGTTACACTGAGAAATGAGGAAAGAGGGTGAGTCAAAAAGATTCAAAGAGGCAGATGGGGTGTGTCTGTCTTATATATGCAAACTGAGACACATCCAATCACACTGTCACCATAGTCTGGCCAGGAAAATGATGGTTTGGCTCCACCCCTTGATGCCAGCAAATTAATTTCTCACTTCCTCACTGCTTTACAGTGTCGCAAATCAGCACTTTAAAAAAATGCCTCTAGGCATCTCATCATATGGGCCTATTTTCCCATTGCACACTGCTTCACCTCACTTTCCAGCACGGAGCCCTTCACATGATGCATAGGCACTTCCAGTCAAGCTCTGTGACAAAAAGGAAGAGGAAGCAGCACACATCACCTCCGGGGCAAGACAGGAGCCTACCTGTGATGCCTTGCCACCAATGTGGGGAAGCCAGGTAGCAACGCTTTCCCCTTGGGATAATGCCCTTTATCTGATCCAAGAGAAGCTGGAGAAGATAAAGGCCTTTGCCTCCTCACCCCAGAGAAGGAAACTGCCCAAAGTAGTTCCTACCGGAACTACTTTGGGGGCGGAGCCTGGAGGGCAGTAGCCTCCCTCCAGCTCAGTCTTTGCCTGATGGCGAGGAGGACAGATGCACAGTGCAGGTCTGGGGCAGTTAAGCCTGGGCCTCCTGCCCCAGTGGTCCGGATCCCTGCAGGACAGTCTTCTTCTCCAGGCTGCTGGGCAAGCCTTTTGGCTTCTATGCCCAGCCTCTACAACGATGGGACTGTGTCATGATACAGGGTAAGGGGCCTAGTGGGTGTGGGGAGGCCTTTGGCCTCCTTCCCCCCTGAGGCCCATTCACGGAGCTCTTAGCGTGCGCGCGCACGCGCACGCTAATGCCTGGGGTTGCTTACCATGGCTGGTAAGCCCCTGGCTGGCAGCCTGTTGGGATAACTTTGGTGAGGCACTCCATGCCCCAATTTTCAAGCCCCCAGGGTGGGAGAATCCATCGCTCCTCAGCGCCGTTAGGGATATTTATTATTTATTATTTATTTCTGTTACTTATACCCCGCCCTTCTCACCCCCGAGGGGGGACTCAGGGCGGCTTACAAAAAAGGCAGAAATTCGATGCCCATATCAAATACATACATATATAAACAATTAAAATAATTAACAATTAACAGATTAAAACATCAGAATAAACACAAGGCACAGTAGTAACAGTCTCATGGTCAGTGTTTCGAGTTCCATAGGTCCATTACGTTTCGTCATTATTTGCCCATCATTGTGGTCTTTCTTCTAGCTGCCAGAGTTTCCGAACGCCTGGTCCCACATCCAGGTTTTCAGCTTTTTCCTGAATGAGAGAAGGGAAGTTGCTGATCTGATCTCCCCGGGGAGTGAGTTCCACAGGTGGGGGGCCACTACCGAGAAGGCCCTGCTCCTCGTCCCCGCCAGTCTCACTTGTGATAAAGGCGGGGTCGAGAGCAGGGCCTCCCCAGAAGATCTTAGGTTCCGAGGTGGGACGTAGAGGGAGATCCGTTCGGACAGATACACTGGGCCGGAACCGTATAGGGCTTTATAGGTCAAAACCAGCACCTTGAATTGTGCTCGGAATTGGATCGGCAGCCAGTGGAGCTGGCATAACAGGGGGGTGGTATGCTCCCTGTATGCCGCTTCGGTGAGCAATCTGGCTGCCTCCCGCTGGACTAGTTGAAGTTTCCGAGCAGTCTTCAAGGGCAACCCCACGTAGAGTGCGTTGCAGTAATCCAGTCGGGATGTGACAAGAGCATGGACCACCGTGGCCAGATCCGACTTCCCAAGGTACGGGCGCAACTGGCGCACAAGTTTTAGTTGTGCAAAAGCTCTCCCAGCCACCGCTGAGACCTGGGGATCCAGGCTCAGCGATGAGTCCAGGATCACTCCCAAGCTGTGAACCTGCGTCTTCAGGGGGAGTGTAACCCCGTCTAACACAGGCTGTAACCCTATACCCTGTTCGGCCTTCCGACTGACCAGTAGGACCTCTGTCTTGTCTGGATTCAATTTCAATTTGTTAGCTCTCATCCAGTCCGACACAGCAGTCAAGCACCGGTTCAAGGTCTGGACAGCCTCCTTGGTGACAGGTGGGAAGGAGTGACAGATTTGGACATCATCCGCGTAGAGATAACATCTCATTCCGAAACTCCGGATGATCTCTCCCAGCGGCTTCATGTAGATGTTAAATAACATCGGGGACAGAATTGAACCCTGTGGGACTCCACACAACAACGGTTGTGGGGCCAAACAGGTGTCACCCAGTAACACCTTCTGGGACCGACCCTCAAGGAAGGATCGAAGCCACCGCAGAGCAGTGCCCCCGAGCCCCATGTCCATGAGGCGCCCCAGAAGGATACCGTGATCGACGGTATCGAAGGCCGCTGAGAGGTCCAGCAGAACTAACAGGGACACACTCCCCCTGTCTAGCTCCCTGCGCAGATCATCTACCAAGGCGACCAAGGCTGTCTCAGTTCCATGTCCCGGCCTAAAGCCAGACTGTGCTGGATCAAGATAATCAGTGTCTACCAGAAACCCCTGGAGTTGTGTTGCCACCACACGTTCCATGACTTTGCCCAAATAGGGGAGATTGGAAACTGGCCGAAAGTTGTCGAATTGGGTGGGATCCAGTGATGGTTTCTTCAACAGCGGTTTTATAATAGCTTGTTTTAAGCTCGCTGGAAACTCTCCTTTCTGTAAGGAGGCATTAACCATCACCTTCACCCACTCCGCCAAACCCCCTCTGGCTTCCTTGACCAGCCAGGAAGGGCAGGGGTCTAGGATGCATGTGGTGGGTCGCACCTCTCCAAGGATCCTGTCCACATCCTCAAGCTGAACCAATTGAAACGAATCCAACAAAACTGGACAAGCAGATGCTCTCGTCACATCCCCAGAAACTGCCGTTAACATGACGTCAAAACCCGACCGAATCCGCTCAATTTTATCCGCGAAGAATCGAGCAAATGCTTCACAGCGGGCCACCGAGTTATCCGAGGCCTCGCTTTTTGGCGGATTTAACAAGCCTCTGACGACTCGGAAGAGCTCAGCTGGACGATTCTGCGCGGATGCAATATTGGCTGTGATGAATATTTTCTGAGCCGCCGTTATTGCCACACCGTAGGACCTTAGAAAGGCATTCAGGTGTGTTTGAGCTGGATTGGTGGGATTCCGGCGCCACACGCACTCTAGCCTCCTCTTCTTTCACTTCATCGCTGCCAGCTCCTCAGTAAACCAAGAAGCTGGTTTAGCTCGGTTACTTGAGAGGGGGCGTTCCGGAGCGATTGTGTCAATTGCCCTGGTCAATTCACTATCCCAGCGAGAGACCAGGGCATCGACAGTGTCGCTAGCCACGAAGGTGGAGAGGTCCCCAAGAGCCATCAGAAAGCCATTTGGATCCATCAGTCTCCTGGGGCGGACCATTCTAATAGGTCCACCACCCCTGCGGAGGTTAGAAGGCACAGTTAGTCTAAATCTGATCAGGTAGTGATCGGTCCATGGCAAAGGGGCGATGGTCAGCTCCTCTATCCCATCACTCTCATCCCATCCTTGCGAAAAGACCAAATCCAAAGTGTGCCCGGCACTATGGGTGGGACCAGATATTAGTTGGGACAGGCCCATGGTTGCCATGGTGGCCATGAAGTCCTGAGCCGCACCAGAAAGAGAGGCCTCGGCATGAATGTTGAAATCTCCCAAGACTAAGAGCCGTTGGGAGCTCAACGCCATGTCCGAGACCACTCCTGCTAGCTCAGGTAGGGAGACTGTAGTGCAGCGGGGTGGTCGGTACACTAGCAGAATCCCTATCCTGTCCCGGTCACCTATCCTAAAGCCGGCACATTCAAAAGATGATGATTGTGGGATGGGGCACCTGATCAGGGGAATAAACTCCTTGTAGACCACTGCGACTCCGCCTCCCCACCCTCCAAGCCTTGGTTGGTGCTGAACCGAGTAACCTGGTGGACAGAGCTGGGAGAGATTAACAGGGATACTGCGTTATTACAATGCTCAGGGACTGCTTATAACGGCAGATGCCTTTCAGGTCAGTTATGGGGTGGCGTTGGCCCCATTTCCCCTGCCTGCTTTTGTTTGGGCCCAATTTGACCTGCATTATATACATTACATTTTCTCATTCACAGCAATGTCCCTTGTTTTGATAAAGGCATTAGATTTAGCCTTTACACTGTTATTTTCCTCTCCCTCCTGAGATAAAAGGTAGAAGGGCGGGGGGGGGGGGGTGAGCCATTTCACACACCTTCTGCTTGCTTGACTGTGGGGTCTCCCCCCCCCCCCCAGCATGAGCTCCATTGGGCTTAAGTTTGACCTTCAATATACATTGAGACTGTATATATACATATGTGTGTGGGTGTGCTTATGTGTGTGTATATATATATATAATATGTCTATCTATATATGTATTTATATAGGTGTGTGTGCGTTTGCATGGACATATCTATATCTATGCTTATAATACGAAACAGAAACTAGGCCTCCCTCATGACCGTCAGCCATTTTAACACTACCTCATGGCCGGCGGCCATTTTGGGGGTGGCTGGTGCCCATATGGCCCAACTGAGTGGCGGCCATCTTGGACCCTTACACAGACAATTGGGGCCAAGTTGCTACTTACAATTATAGAATCAGTGAGTTCTGAGAGACCTCAGGGGGCATCCAGTCCAACCCCCTGCCAAAACCAAAAATATTACATTCACTGCACCCCTGATAGATGGTCATCCAGCCTCTGTTTATAGGCTTTCAAAGAAGGAGCCTCCACCATACCAAGGGACAGAGAGTTCCACTGTTGAACAGCTCTCACAGTCAGAGAGCTCTTCCTCATGTTCAGATTAAATCTCTTTTCAGTAGTTTGAAGCCATTGTTCCATGGCATCCTGGTCTCCAGGGCAGCGGAGGGCTTGCTCCCTCTTCCCTGTGACTTTCCCTCATATATTATACAGGGCTATCATGTCCCCTCCAGCCTTCTCTTCTTCTGAATTGAGATTCTTTCGCCATCGAATGCTGTCAACAACCCACTACTAAATTACAGGATATTACTGTTTCATAATCATCCTGTTTTACCTCCATGCGGCGTTTACAATAATAATAATAATAATAATAACAACAAAGTTATTATATACCTGGCCAGTCACGATAAGATTGTTAATCAACACAAGATATGTGGATATACATATATATAATGATATGCACATATCTAGCTATATAGTCATATAATAATCCACATCTATCGATCAGCTATTATAATTCAAATTATATCATTATAGAGTTGATGAGCCCTCAGGGCCATCCAGTCCACCCAAAAGACGGCTATGCAGCCTTGGTTAAAAGTTCCATACAAGACCATCCAGTACTCACGAGACGGAGAGTTCTTCAGTTAAACGGCCTTTACAATAAAAATAAGGAATAATAATAATTATAATAATAATGTTTTTGACTGTTTTCCCCAAATTAACACATAATCGGCTATACTGTTGATGGCAATGAGGAGACGGCTATGCAAGAGATAAGGTTATATAGAAAGACCCTAACTATAGTTCGCCTAACAGCTACATATATACTGGCCAGATCACAATATCTAACTTAATAAGCAATATATTATATAACAACCAAACATGATTTTAATCACGAGACACAACGGTTCCATGGCTCCACAGATACTTATACAATAACGTTAACTGTATACTGATATGTTGTTACAGGATTTTACCCACAAAATATGAGAGGACTGAAGGCCAGGGCCCGGTTGATAAAAGGCCGACAAAAATGCAGTCAGCACCCCCGGAGCTCGGTGTCAGATGACGGAACATCGATGCAGGATTCAACATTTTTCTAGCTTTCATTGAGGGGGTTGGAAAGGATATTGACTATTTACCGCCTGAACTATTCCTACAACTTAATGGGGCTCCCTTTACCTAAACCACCTTTTTCTTCCAATTTTACATTAGTGCCTGAAGCTGAGGGGGAACCCGATCAAACTTTGACCATCACATCCCTCGGAGGTCCAGTGACCAAAATCAGAGCCTTCAGCACCACCGGCTTTACCTGCATTGGCTTTCTCAACGATAACAGCTGCCAACGCAGTCTCGGATGCTGACTGGACGCCTAATCAGTACTTTGTCCCAACACATCTTTCAGAGGCCCAGCAGTTGACCATGGAGCATTCAGCGTTGCACTACTCACCCACTTGCCTGCCCCAACAGTCCTAGCTGCCAAGCGAGCCAGACACAGTCGATGCCCCTGGATGTTTCAATAGAGTTATCAGGTAGTATTGGCTTGCCTTTACAATCAGTGGGTGTTATAGCTGCACACAAAATTAAACTGGATGCTTAACTTACAAAATATTGCACACTGAAAATAGTCCCCCAGTGGCTCCCAGTTTTAGCACCCAGATGTTAACATTATCCAGCGTTGACACATTCTCCTTTCAAATATCGGGACATCAATCATAAGGCATACTTCATGTCCTTGGAGACGCTTGGCTCTGATACGTCGGGCTGTTTCAATAAAATGAGACAGTGATCCCTCACTTTGGGGATATGTTAAAATAACAAGCTATGGAGACTTGTGGTACCCTTCCCCATTGGGGGATAAGATGATGTTAATTCCAGTAACATATAGATGAGTCACCCGCTCAGGCCGGGCCTGGCGCTTTTCCTGCGCTCATTCAACTTGGCCTGTGACAAGGGACTCCTTACTACACTTATTCAGTGGGGGGCTTCAACTCTCCTACGACAGAGGTGTTCAACAAGGCTGTATACCATTGAGGGGCGGCTCGGGTCAATAGGTCACCCTATGACTCCAGTCCATGGCTACGTCATACACAAATTAACTATCGGTGTTAAGCTTTGTTCAGCTGAGAAATAATTAAACTTTTCCCCTAAGAAGTTTGCTCATAATAGCGGCTACCACCTATTTAACCAACGTGCTCTATACTAATGCAATTAGGTCCCTGAGTTGTGATGCCCGGACAGCCTATTTGACCACTATAGCCTTCACACATCACAAGATAGGTGTCGTTTTTCGCCAGTGGTCACTGGAATGTTGAGATAAACGCAAGATAAATGGATAGTTGGAGAATTAGGTCCTTAGAATATATAAAAGTTGGTTGGTTACAAGTTACCATCCATTGTTGAAAGACCCAACAGGGGGTCCACAGTTTCTGGGGGCAAGGCTAGGCCAACCCACCAGGTAAAGAAAAATTATAAATTATTACCCAAGATGATTTTGGTGATTCATACAGAAATAATATATTCACAGTCATTAAGCATTGGCTCGGTCAGGCTCGACCATCGGGATCAAGGTGTTATGCTAAACGCTAATAATAACCCATTAACAAGGTCAACACACTAAATGTCTCTTCCGGAAATTTTGGATTACAATTCGGCTGAGATTTAGATAGGCATGGTCAAGGCGTTCGCTGAGAACCGGACTGACAAAGGTGCTCTTTTCATATAAAATTGCTGAGTTATTCCAGCATTACAAGTTGATTGAGTCCATTCACCGGAATAATCATTCTACATAGTTACTGAGGCATAGGAGTTTTAGCCAGAGGTTCAATCTCGAGCCTACGGCGAAATAGACTTTAGGCCTACCCATTAAGTTGGACCTCTCTGGTTTAAACAAGGCTAGGCAACAGTTTCCTTATAATGACAGCCTCATGTCAGTGGATAGAAGGATCAATGATGTACTACTCCAACTAATGCCAATGCAACCATTACCACGATGGTCAGCCAATAAATAATTAAATTAAAATTAAAATAAATAAATAAATAAACACTTATAAATCAACTAAAGCTGATTTAGGACGAGTCATGACCACAGTATAAATTACGGGTTACATTTCAGACAGACAACGACTCCCAATACTGTTACTATTTCCCTTGGCTACAAAACGTTTCAGATAATCACTGAAGCGGACATACCATCGTCGTGACACAATTTATATAGTTACAATAATTCTACTAATAATTACTAATAATAATAATATTGAAAATAAAAAGTAAGAGCTAAGTCATTAAATAGACAAATACCTTAAAACACACAATTCTTTTAGTTGTTAAATGTCACAAATTCTGCAAGAGTTCAGGATAAGGTTCAACGGCAGATTATATATATAGACAGACATGGACAGATATATATATACATCGACACACTCGCACACGCTTGTGATACTTGGCATTAGGTCAACAAAATTGCTACTAAACTTTACCACGATAGGCTGGGCCACACAATTCTAATTACAAAGATACTACAGGGGACAAGTTGGTTACAACATTGTATGTACCACTAGTCTCTCATATCTATGGCTAATACTTGGCCTAACAACCAACACGATTATTAGTTGCCGCGTGATCATGATCAAGGTTAGCGATATCTGAGTTGACCGAATAGTGTCATTTATACGATATACCCAAATAATAATAATAATAATAATAATAATAATAAAAGTATTGGTTAAATCAACCGTAGCGAAAGCGAGTTATTACAGAATGCACAAACATGGCGATGGGACTTGATTCCAATTAGTGAAGCGCTGACAACGCACACTGAACTTGAGATATCGCTTCACCATGGTGCTGGACAAACCATGTCCTGTGTGAGGTTCGGCTGAGCCTCGATAATGATACTTTGATCCTGGGAAGCTTGGTTGATCTAGACCTTGAGGATGCATTGTCAGGAGATCAACACGGGGCTATAACTTGTTTGTGGGGGAGAGTGGTACGACACCCCCTCCCCCTGGTTTCTGATTTTCTTTTGAGTTTTGCAGCTGCAGTTTGGCTGACAAGTGGAGGACTGACCTGGTGAACCATAAGGTCGGGGAGGCACAGGCGTGTCTCAGAGAATTGGTCCAGTGAACAGCACTGGAGACCAGCCACCACAGATTTCAGCAACGCTGTGCCGATGAACTTTTGGGATGACAATCCCCCATTTGGGTGGAGAAAAGGTTTCTCCTAATTGTGATTTACTGTTTTATGGCTTACGAATTGTTCCTTATGAACACGAATGCATGGTGGCATTGCAAAGCTGGGTGGAGAAAAGGTTTCTCCTAATTGTGATTTACTGTTTTATGGCTTATCAATTGTTCCTTATGAACACAAATGCACGGTGGCATTACAAAGCTGGAGGTACCCCCAGCCGCAAACATACCACTATCATCACACACGTTGACAATATCTTATTACAGACACAGTATTAAATCCATTTGGGTGGTTACAGGTTTAACACATCTGATATGGCGCACGTCACCACATCACTATAACTATCAACATAGAAACAATGCGTCAATCTTAGTTTATTTATTCAATACCTGGGCAGCTTTTGTTACAAATTAGGCTAGCAATTTGCAAGAGCTGTTTCAAGGGGTGGGGGGATGGAGCTAAGTATACACTTGCCCTCATCCTGTGGCGGAAAACAGCTAGGAAGAAATACATTTGGTGTTCACCCGAAGCATCCCCTTTTGGGAAAAGCCATTAACATAAACATCACCGGTCGTTACCCTAACCGAGGTGACTACTGGATAAATGGCTTTCAAATGGGGAGGGTCTTACCTCAATATCCTTGAGGAAGATTCCTTCAACATTGGCTAAAAGGTTACCCTGGTTTAGGTCACACGGGAACCGGGTGCTTCGCCCTTGTTGAGCCGAGGGGTAGGCCGGGAAGGGACACTACCTCGGCTTTAGTCACCACACGTTCATGCTAGTCTGATTAAGAGATTTGTTGCTGAGTTAATTAGGTAACAATAAAGTTGCCCAGTTTTAAATCCAAATCGGGTGAACACCAAATGTGTCTGGTGTCTTCTTTTGGGGGGTTGGCAAGCAAAGAGCATGGTAAGGTG
This sequence comes from Anolis sagrei, assembly GCF_037176765.1. Classification (NCBI taxonomy): domain Eukaryota; kingdom Metazoa; phylum Chordata; class Lepidosauria; order Squamata; family Anolidae; genus Anolis; species Anolis sagrei. Next base: position 98,273,251 of record NC_090021.1, read on the forward strand.
GGAGATGTAGGGTGTGGAGCACTGGGTTCTCCACACACCCCGCTGAGAACCCATGGATCTGCAAAAAGGCAAAACCTTGGGCCTTTATGATGAGGTTGTTTGGCAACAATGTCCAAAATCTCCTGTAATCCAAGCAAATGTAAAGGGCAAACTGTATAAAAAGAGAATAGAAAAAAATTCATCTTATGCAACAATGCTCAGAATCTTCCAGTTCTACTGACCAAGGGCCTTTCTGGTGGTTGAAGTATGAAAAATAACTTTGCCAAATTCTGAGTCCAATAGGTAAAGCCAAGAAAGCTCACAGAAGAAGGTCAACACATTGTGTTAATTATTAATGTGGCATTTGCATTGTATGGGGACATTTCATTAATTTTAAATTGGCATTTGAATTTACATTGCTACACTAAAAGCCTCAGCAGAATGAAAATGGAAAATCCCATCTGTGATTTTATTCCTTCTCCCATCCATTTTTCCCCATTTTGAGCTTGGGAAAGAAGGAAACAACTATGCACATTTTTTGGCTATCCAGTGACTCAAACTGTGCACCAGAGAGCCTTTTTTGGTCTATAATGATCACATTGACTTATCCACCTCTTCATTTAACTTATTTATTGCCATGTGGATACCAATGAAGACTTGAGAGTTGTCAAATTCATTTTCCTGGGACAAATGGTGAGCCCTATGCAGTGTCTGTCTGCTGTGAACCATAGGAGAACCAAATGGATGCAAAGAATACAGCCACCCACTTAGCTCATATTCTAATTATATGAACTGAAGTAACCATTTTCTTTTATTAAAGCATTGCATGGTGAGTGTAATAACTGTATGAATGTATGAAAGTCATCTTGTGAGCTAAAAATACATGGTTATTTTTAACAGAAATGACACTTTTTCTCCAATGAAGTCAAAGTGGTAGGAAAGGCCCGCTTACCACTGTATCCTTCCAATGCACACTTGACAGATGAGTTTCATGGCCCTGTGGGAACTATTGGTTGGATCTCTCAAACATCCCCCTCAAGTCCCTGCAAAACTTATCCATTTCTATATTTACATAAATGAAAGAGATTATAAAATCAAATCCGCAGTACATTACATATTTTGAATTAATAACATGTCTTACTACACTTTTGAGGCAATTCCTAATTTTTCACTGTAATTTTGAAAGATAATTAAAGTTATACAGAACTTGGTATATTAATACGAATCCATCTCATTGAAAGTTTGTTTCTATTTTTGATTTTAAGAAAACCTTTAAAATTGTGTATGTTAAGAATGGGAATTTAGTGACTCAAGATGTGTTTTGCAGAAAAATGTAGTTTGTAAAGAAAATAAGAATGTTCCTTGAATGTACATTTCTTGGTCTTCATGTAGATTTCATATGGATTGTTTCATATGGATTTCATGTGATTCTACAGATACAAAGAGGTGTTTAGTTTCACTCATGCAGATACTTTATTTTTAGAAATCGAGTGATTGGTTGGTAAGGATCAGTTTCTGTAACTACCCAGTTCAAAAACTCTTTCACTCAGTTTACTACACTGCAACAATTCTTAAATAAATGCCTTTAATCTTGTGACCTAAACTTTGTAATTCCCCAACCTTTAGGTTGAATGACTACAGGTGAGGGGTGAAGAACAAGCAGTTCTGCAAAAATCTTGGGGAACTAAATTTTGAGTAAAAAAAACAACAACTGAAAAATGTAAAATGTATTAGTGAGGGTTTTTTACTGTGGATAATTTAATAAATAGCATAAATTAATAAATTAATTGTGGAGAAGTATTAATGCTGGAATTACAAATTAAGTCAATAAGTTTTATTATTAAAAATTAAACTTAGTTGCTGCTTTTTGTTGACAAATTTCCAACTTAATTTCAATTATTTTAATCATTTAGTTCCTATCACTGCTAATAGGCACTGTATCCAAATCCTGACACAAGAAGTCCTTAGATTACTATTCTCTATTGCCAATTTATGAAAGCTATTACTTCTTTCCAAAAGCTGTGGACAATTAGCTGAATGAGGGTTTTTTATGATCTCTCCCTGTGGACAAACTAAACTTTGCAACTGAACATGACACAGAAAGGAGAAAATATCATTGACAGGGGAAGTTATGCATTGAAATAGATAAATAAAAAGAAACCTTCTCAGATGAAGAAGATATCTGAGAAGTATTATCATTTCATTATATATGGAAGTTTAATAAAATCCAACCTAATAAAGATTATTTACCAAGTAAATGCCACTTAGCTCTTGGTTTGGCATATACGTCTTTCAATTCTCTGTGCAGCTATATGTGGAACATGACAACTGTGTATTTGCAAATACCATAATCAGAAACTGGTACCTCACACCACCTAAGACAAAGAACATTACGTCACAGCAATAATGATGAAGGGCAAAGGTATACCCATTAAAAGTACACTCTGGACTTTATCACACAAGACTGATAAAGCACAATTATGGCAGAAATGAAGCACCTTTGGATGGAGTTTATCACATGATGTTGTGTGTCTTCTATAGTCATATTGTGCTTGAATAATTATTGGATCATTTCTTTTCACAGAAGAAAATGAATGAATTTAATATTGATGTTCCTCTATCCTCTAGCTTGTGCAATAATGCCCAGACTGCTGATATAGCAAAGCATAGGAAGGCTTCTTAAGAACACCAAAGGGAAAAGAAGGGGGTAGGAGAAAAAACCACAGTATACACAAATTGGATGGGGCAACTATAGATAGGAACCAAGGCTATGTGAAAGTTTGATTGTGGGAATTCATATAATCAAAGTGCCAACACTGCACAATTGCGGCAAGGTGTGAAAGTGATTATGCCAATAATTGTATGTTTTCTTTGCTTAAGAAATGTGATTGCAACAAGGCAACATACCAGTGTGATAAAGCCTTTTACTTCATTCTAAGATAACTTCATAGCACTCCAGAACGGCTGTTATCTCTCTCTCCAGAAACCTGGTCTGACCCCAGATGCCTTGTGCTGATAGCCTCTGAAACCCAGGAGTTCTGGGCAGAGTGTTGTCAGAGATCACTTTGCTATGGCAACCAAGGAGATCTCTCTGCTGAATGTGGACAAAGTGCCTTGCTCTAAAGACCCTGTCAGAGCCAAGCATTTGAGTTTGTTTGGCTCTGTAAAAGCAGAGTGAACCATATCCCTGCCCATAGGGCCTACCTATTATCTGTCATGATCTTGAGAAGAGACAGATTGCATGTCAGTGATGTGGGTGAGTAATGTCTATTTATAGACCACCAAAACTGTTAGTTGGGAACATGAGGCATATGATTCACTGCATCTTCCATTCCATCAGCAGAGGTAGGAGTCTCATCCTGCCTAATAGTAGAGCTGATGCTGGAACATTCTAGTATGATTTATCATAAGCATCAAACAAGAAGTGAACATATATGCAGCAATTAGAGAATTTTTTTTTTTTCATTTACAGACTACACAGCAAATAAAAGAAAATACAATGTGCATATATTTCACTCACTGGTTGAACATCTCTTATCTGGAATTCCAAAATCCAAACTACTCCAAACTCCAAAACTGAGGTAGGATGATCTTTGGTTTTTGATTATTCAATGTACTCAAACTTTGTTTCATCTGCAAAACTAAATTATGCAGAGAAGCAAAGATAAACTTGATGGGTAGAATTGGATCCCATGTCTCATTCTTTACATCTTTACAGATACAAGTTTCAAAATTTAAAAATCCAAAACGTTTCTAGTCCTGAGCAGTTTTAGATAATAGATACTCAATCTGTAGTATAAATGAATTAGTTACAAGCTAAAGAAAAATTATCCATTTTATAGATTGAGTACTGTAGTGAAACTTTATTGTTTAACTATCTTGATTGCTATTAATGAACATGGCAAAACCCAAGGTAGTAATTTAGTTGTGCAGGCTGTCCTTTAAAATAAAGATGTAGACCAGGCCCATCATGTCCTCTGTTCCAAATTCCAAGGGATAAAGCAATTATATTAAGACTTAGATTTTGCGTAGGTTACAAAGAAGCAAACACAAATTCTGCAAATTCAGAGACTTGATTTAAAGTGATGAAGCGTCTTATTTCAGTTTTAGTCACAAAGTCATCATCTGCAGATACCTCTGTAAATCTATTAAAGCAGCTAAAATGTGGGAGATAATGCATGATCACCATGGTCAAATTTAAAGTTAAGCCTCATTGCTAGTTTCCTAGCTTCCTGCCAGCAACTTTCCTCTGAGTCTGTGACATAAAGTGTTGAGGGTAGGAGGGTAAATTTGCACAATGAAGCCAGATGACAAGGGAAGTGCCCAGATCCTGACTTTCACCTCTGACTTCACACTGATGACAAAAATGGATCAATGCCAACATCACTCTTCAGTGTGATGCTGGCATTTTTTCAATTCTTATCATTCTACAAGGGGAAAGGGGCAGAAGGTGTTGTCTGCGTGCTGCTCTTTTCTGCTTTGACGGGTCTCCAAAGCAAGAAAGAAGAATATCTGTCCCTCTAAGTGCTGTTGAACTTTGGCTTCATCGGCCTTGCTGATGGTGTGAGATTATAGGTGTTGCAGTTTAACACCATGTGAAGGAACATCTTTTACCCACCCTGGAGGTGATGAAGGAGGTGATCCTGCTTTTGCAATTGTTATATGGTGGGGGGCGGGGGAGCGGAGACAGGTCCCATCTGCGGATGATATAAGCCAAAGAAGGGGTGATTACTGAGTTCTTTTTAGAATGATTCATTTTATTGCATGTGTCACTAACTTTTCATGCCAAGAAGGCAGACAGAAAAGTGTCAGTCTCTAGGACAAAGTGCTCTTAAAAGAACAGTCTGAGATTGCTCGAGCTGACTTGACTTGTAAAGGCAGAGTAACACTCAGCATGGGTTTTAGAGAGAATGATGCCAGGAAATATTGATTGCTTCTTCTTCTAACTGACATATTGTGATTTCTGCAGGCTTGTTAATGTTCTAGGCAATGAGGTGTCACTGTCTCACTGGGATTTCCTGAACCTTTCCATCCTTTTCTACCTCCTCATCATATTCTTCTCCTCGTCACACAGAAATGAATGTAAAATTACAAAACAAAATGTGGTGTTGCTGTTAACCATCTGTATGACAGTCACAGATACTTCTTTTGCCAGTATAAAGCATGTACTCCTACAGCATATAGGTTTCCCAAAAAATTAATGTCACAGATCCCATCAGGTTCCTTTTGGGGGGGAGTGGGGGTATTTTCAGAGAGAGATTTGACTTGACTCTTGGATTGCACAGAGCATTTTAATTCATGGATTATTCTGAAATTGCCTTAACCTGTATGAACTGAATACTACCTCTGTTTAATTTTATGATTAGTCCCAAAATGTATTGTGGGCTTTTTAGAAGCTTTAGAATATAAAGCCTTAAAAATGAAAGAAAGCATCTCCCCTTAAATGAGATGTTATGCAATGTATTATTTCTTTCACTGCTGAATATCTCCCCTGTGATTTTTTTCTCTTCTATTTTGTTATAATTAAATTTATATGCTTCCCATTGATTTTTTTCTTTCAAACCAGCTAACGATTCCAGATGGTATGGATCTGTACTTGGAAACAGAAATGGCTTCAAAGAAGGCCAATAAATGTAGCCTAAATCCTAGCAAGATAAATGTTTTGTGAGTGGGTAGTTCACTGGTCCAGGAAATGGAAACACAGCATGTTCTAACTGGGTTGTGGTGCCCTGAAGGCTCTGAAGCCCTTTCACACTACTCAGTTATAATGTTATGATTGAATTGTTCTGGTTTCATGCTGTGGAATCCTGGGATTTGCAATTTGTTTGCTGAGGCACCAGAGGAGATCTCTGGCCAACAATTCTAAATGTCCCTCTCTAAACTGCAAATCTCAGGATTCCATAAGACAGAACTATGGTAATTAAAATGAAATCATAGCATTATAGTTGTGTAGCATGAAAAAGTTCAAGGTGCATCATCTGGAAATATTCCTCAGTTAGCTTTACCACTGAAGTTCCCAAGTGGTCTCAGTGACATGGAGTGGTTTGGTCTAGATTCAGCATGCACACCAGCTACATATGTTTAGATTCTGCCACGTGTGCTGTGGTAACCTCCCCTGTGCTTTGAAAATGATCTGGAAATTAAACCTGTTGCAAAATGTGGCTGCTCGGATGCTGACAATGAAACTGTCATGGAGCATGTAACACTGATCCTAAAAGAATAATATAGCTTATTTCTCAGAAGCATGCAGGGGGTTGTATTTGTTCTGTTCCAAGATAGGTATGACCAAGTCTAATGATTTAAGGTCACATAGTTGCTAGAGCCTTTAATATGTCTAGCCAAGAAAGGAGAAACCATAGGCAGAGACAGAAAACTGTATCAAGGTCAGTGCCAGTCCTGGCACTGACTCAGATAAATCAGAAGACAAAATCTGAAAACCAAAATTAAGTAAGAAGGCAGGGTGTAATGTGCTCAGTTCCAAACAACAATCAGATTGTCATATTCCTAAAGGCATACAGTCCAAGGGCAGACATCACAGAACACCAGACCATCAGCATATGCAATAGCAAATAGACCAAATGAATAGGTCTCTTATAGACATTGTTCTTAACTGAGTCCATACTCCACTTCTTAAGGCTAGGTTGCCTGAAATTACATGCTGGAGTTCACATGCAGACACTCCTCCACTGAGTCTGTGTTAAAAGTGGACTTGCCACTTGAGGGCATCTCATGGTCTCAAGGAGTCCCTGCTCCTGAAGAGCCTTTTCCTGGAGCTAAGAATTCTTCTTAGTAGCTTCAAAGCAAAACTAAGCTATGGCTTAGCATTGCTGTCATGGAATAGGAGAATATCTTGCCTCATCTGATTTTAGGGCTATGTTTCTTCCAAACAAAGGTGCAGTCTCCTATGCCCTGAGGAACCTGCATCTGCAGTGGCATTGAATTCCTCACCAATCTCCAATATGGATGGAGACATCCTTGCTGTAAGAGTCCACCATTAGGAGAATAAAATACTGTTATCACCTCCATATATACTTATTCTCTCTCCTTCTTGAGTATTCTCTCACTCTCACACAATTTTCTCCTTTCTTTCCAGCTGCAGACTATGGAGCTGGTTCTATCATTAGGCAGATGAACTTTTATGAGTCATAAAAGGTTATGACATTGTTTGGGTTTTATGTATTTTAACTATTAGCAAGAGAAATGGGTGCTAGGGTTTTTCTGAGTCATGCACCACAAGAACATGGATGTTTTAGCTACTATAGTATATTAGCTGCTATACTATATTACTGCAGTAGGATTCTGTATTATGTTTCCACATGAAGCTGGAGAACCTAGGTATGTTTCTGCTCATTTACATTTGCTACTATCTGTGGTTTCACATTTCTGTGGTAAGTCCAGGAACAAAGCCCACACAGATATGGGGTCATACTCTATGTACTTTGACTTTGAATGAGTAGGCTTGTCTCAAAAAGAAAAGTAGAGGAAAGTGGGGGGGGGGGAGATGAAGAGACTGGTCAGTCTATTCTTGAATGTTGCATTGATAATGTTCTACTGAGGTCACGCAGCTGCCTTCTTTGGACTTATGACAGATAGTAATGTGAAAAAAATGTAAATGCTTAAGTTTCATCATTATGAGCTTACTGTGTGGTCATAAAACCAAAGCAAATGTTTTGAAACAGGGCATGTCATTATGCCAGATGAAAATGAAAACCATTATTTTATATCATGTTTTTCTGCATAAATACTGATTTTCAGAGATTTGTTTTTACACTACATTGCTCACATTTCTGACCTCTGTATGACTCATAGAAGGCATACATTTCAAAGTGCTTTCAGTGAAGAACATCTGAAGCTTATAACTGTTAGGTGTCTTTTAAAAATGTTTGTAATGAATTATGTAAATCTGAAAAACTGCCAAGTGACATTGGTGAAGGGATCTTTACCACATTCTATACATGGGAAACAAGTGAGAACAGCATATATCATATTTTCCCTTGAAACATACATAGTGGCCTGTTTCATAAAAGTTTGTCACAATCAGCTCCAGTAATAGTACAAGGTTCTTTAAAGAGGTCAAATAAGGGAAAACAAATTTTAGTTTTCATTTTGTTGCACTTACAGAGTTAGAGCTAAAATTCTGTATGGTGACCATCTAATCGTAAGATCATTAGATCAGTGCTGAAATTAATTCTGAGTGTCAGTGAAATACCATAAAGAGCAGAATTAGGATTTTTCTGAGACGGTAATGATCTTGGGAATCCCAGTGCCTGTGGTGGCTGCATAGGGCATGTCAGAGATAAGACCTGTAACACCACTGCAAAGGAGATGTAAAGGATGTGGTTACTAGTGCATGGAGCAGTGCAGTCAGACTACAGGAAAAGAGCTGTTTGGCAGGGGTATACGCTACCCCAAAGTGTGGTGGAGTTTCTTTCTCTGGAAATTTTTAAGCAAAGACTGGATGGCCATCTGCTGTGGATCCTTTGATTGTATGCAGGGGCGGCTCGTCCATTACGCAAAGTAAGCGGTCGCAGAACACTTTTTTTTTGCCAGGGGCGCAGAGGCGCCTCTGTAAATGCCCCTCAACCGCCACTTGAGGAGCACACCCTCGGCTCACCACAGCCCTAGCAGTCCGGGGGGAGCCTCGGCTTTCTTGCCTCGTTGCCGGGCGATCTTCTTCCCAAAGGGGCCGGGCCCTTGAGCCTCGCCTAGCCCCTCTCGTTCCTGCTCCGCCCGGCCACCGGGTGCGCAAGCAGAACCGGCGCTCAATCGTTCTCCGCGTTAGATCCCTTCCCCATGACCAGCTCCCTTTCCCGACCCCCCGGCGCTCCACCCGCCTCCCCTCCTCTCCCATATCCGTGGGTGGGCCAAGGGGCGGAACCGCCACGCCTGGCCTGCTTTGGGTGCGGAGGCGTGTCTGAAGACCCCAATGTGCACACCAAGTCACCTCTTCTCCTGACTGTCTCTTCAGCCATTGGGACCAAGAGAGAGAGAGAGAGAGAGAGAGAGACCCTCCGGCTGGAGGTATCTCCCACCTCTGCTCCCTCCTTTGTTTTTGCGCCTACCTTCAGGAAAGGTGGGCATCTCCACCTCTCTCTCTCTCTCTCTCTCTCTCTCTCTCTCTCTCTCTCGGTCCCAATGGCTGAGGAGAAAGTCAGGAGAAGAGGTGACTTTTGGTGCACACGCCAGAGTCTTCAGGCACGCCTCCGGACCCAAAGTGGGCCAGGCAAGGGAGCAAATGCGGCAAGTGTAGTTACTGGGATGTATAGTTCACCTACAATCAAAGAGCATTGTGAACTCCACCAATGATGGAATTGAACCAAATATGGCACACAGAACTCCCACGACAAACGGAAAATATATATCAATGATTGGTTGGGGGGGGGGAGGGGGGTGCCAAAATACTGTTTGCTTACCGTTGAAAATTACCTAGGGCCGCCTCTGATTGTATGTTCCTGCATGGCAGAGAGTCAGATTGGATTATGCACCTTTTGGGTTGTCTGTGGATAAGGTATGCTGTTAAACTGCATCTCCCACCATCCATCGCTATTTATGCTGGTCAGACCAATGGAAGTTTGAGGACCCCCCCTTTTCCCCCGACTGTAAAAATAATACATTAAATAACTAACAATTTGCTGCCATTTCACAACACCCAAAATCTGTTTGATGAGGCAGCGACTCACTCTTCCTCATGATAGGCAGTTCTAATAATTTTACAATTGCTTGACTGAATTTTCTTACAGAGTCTCTTTTGGCAAACAATTTGAGTGAAACCTATGCAGCAACACTGAGCTATCATTATAGGGAGCTAGCTAGGCTTTAGTTCCTTGGCATCAGGAAGTCTGGTTTTACTCAACTATCAGGGGGAAAGAGAAACACTTTCAACTACCTTTTGTGGGAAAGTTCAAATCCTTAACCCGACCACATTTAAAATGATTACTACATGGATCAAACAAATTGGGTTTCACAGAGCAATGAAACATTAATGCAGACAATTTAAAAGTGTATGCCTCTGAGGTAATCTGTATGAAAACACAACTGACTACACACGTATATGACCTCAGGCTACAAAGATCAGCAATTCATATCCCAAGCAACAGTGAAGTGAAGAACTTCTGTGCAAGGAGAGATGATTGATGTATCTAATGTGCAGACTCCGATTTTGCCCCTGGTGAAGGCGTAGGGTTGCATATGTGTAAATGATGACTGAATACAGCAGTGCAAATATTCACCACATGGCAAACTGTGAATGTTTTGCCCTTACAGCTTACATAAAGCCATCCTTCAGCTGCCCTTTTTTTTTAAAAAAAGTTATGATTTGTTTTATTATTACTATGTTCCTTCCATTAGATGATCTCAGAAGAACACAATGGAAATTGAAATGCTTTAGATGAGATGTTTGGGAATCCACTGCCCTTCCTGGAATTATGAGGAGGAAAAAACCTTGCAAAATAAGACCTTGCATTTTTAAAAGGCATCCAGTCCACTTTGATTGATTAGCTATATATTCAGCACTACAAATAGGAATTTGAGTCACTGCTGCAATGCCTGAATTCTATAGCTAGCAGAGGGCTTTGCTTCCTTACCAATGGTGATCAGTCTTTCTATCTTATAATATACTGGGATAAAAGATCAAAGAGGACTGTCAACCAATGTCATTAGTATTCTAATGTCAGAGCATCCATAACGTGTTTTTGCCTGAAATGGGTATCTTAAAAAGATATAAGAACATTGCACTGAAAGGAATACATCTTTCTGTTTAAAGACTCATTTAGGGGCAGTAAATATCCAAGAATAGGCTGGTAGCATTTACCTCTTGCACATACAAATAAGAAAAGCAACTATGGAGTGCAGAAATAGAACTGTTTTTGACATAGCTGGGCAAACTGCAGAATACAGGTCACATGTATCTATTAAAGCCATTTTAGTTGCCCAAAAGCCTTCCTTCATGCCAAAAAGAAAATCCATAAGAAATTGATGTTTTCAAGAAAAACTTTGACTCCAAACAAGAACACTCTGCTAATCTCAAGAATGCAAAGTAGAAAAATGAACAGAATTCTCATAATGAGTGGTGGAAATGCCTTCATTTTGCTCCTACTCCCCCCAAACTAGCTGCAGTGCTGGGCCCTGAGCATAAAAACAATGAACTACTTTAAGCTAGAGGCACCCACAATGACCTAGATGCTCCCAAATACTCTAGGATGAAGATCGTAGCTTTGTAGTTGTTTGGCTATTTCTTTGCCTCCACCTCCTTGATTGCATTATAACTAATGCTTGGGGAAGAAAGAAAGATTTTGAGAGAATAGCACCTGAACTGTTACCACACAGAAGAGCAGATTCATCATCTGAAGTCAGCCCCTGCCCTATATGTCTGAAGGTCCATCCTGTCCTCCCTACCAAGACCAAAATGTGCAAAAAAGTTCAGTTCTTGTTGTCGCAATCCTGGAGGGCCTGTCTTCTTAGGGCCATTGTGGTGCCCAATGGTGGGTGGTAGCTTTCCTGTCAGTGAATTTGTTCTGACTTTGAATGTGAGTTTTAAATGAGTAATCCAGATTGCTGAACTCCATCCTGAAATGTGGTTCACCAAAATAAGTTCCTTTAAAGTTTAGATTACATCCCACAATTAATTCTCCACCACACTGATATCAAAGCCATCAACTGTTACTGGCTGTGACTGGAGAAGCCAATATAGCTTCTAATAAGAGGATAAGCAGCATACACATTACACAACCAGCTTTTTTGTTGCCAAAAAGATGCTACAAAGTTAACCTTTTTCAAGGTATATACGGTAGATGTATGTAGTTTGCAGCCACTTTAATTGTCATGGCTCTGGCTCACCATTGGAGTTGTCATAGTACAAGGACTATAGCCTTCTCAGCCAAAGACTGCTGGTGTCTCACCAAACTATAATTCCCAAAATTTTACAGCACCAAGCCATGGCCATTAAAGTGCTGTCAAACTGTATTAATTCTACAGTGTAGATGTACTCTTATGTCTGAAGAATGTAAATTACCAATCTAAAGAGAGTGGATGACTTTGAAAACAAAAACAAATAAGAAAACATTGTTCAGTTCTTACTGGAATTACTTTTTGAAAAAGAAATGCAAAGTCTTGGTAAAATAGATGATATGCTCTAAATTGTATAGAGGTACTTCAGCTTCTGGAAAAAATCCCTTAATGATACAAGGAATAAAGCAGAAGCAAAAACCTAAAATGTTACAGAAACATGAAACCTTTATATTTATGATCCAAGTGATAATTAATTTCAGGCATCTGATTTGGGGGTGTCGGGAAAGGCAGAAAAATGCAAGTTTATTATTTCTATGCTTTGTGGGATTTTCAGTTTGCATCCTGGTTTGTGGTGAATTAATTCTGGGTTGCCCAGAACATTGTCTGGACAGGCCCCTCCCCCCCCCCCCTCTCTCTCTCTCTCACACACACACACACACACACACACAAACATTATGAATTTATTCCATGGACTGCAGACTGTTCTTTAAAAATACATGTAGTACCCAGGTTATGAACGAGATGGGTTCTATAAGTTTATTTTTGAGGTAAATTTGTATGTAACTTGGAAAAAGTGTATTTTTAAAAGTGTAACTCCAGCCTTCTTTGGTTTTGTTTTGGAGAACACCACTGTAAACATTTGTTTTGAGTGTCTGTGTCCCTGTTCAGAAGAGTTCACATCACTTTCTGTTTCTGTGACACTTGATCTTGGCCTCCATACTTCCCCAGATCTTGACCACGGGGTTTTCCTTTCTGATTGCATGATTGGGTTATCTGTTTCTACTTCCAAAGTGAATTTCTTTGAAACCAACAACTCCCAGCATCCCGAGGTGTGCAAGGAGTAGTAATCCAGGAGAGCTGACTATATGGACTCCATTATGATATGTACTCCCAGGCACACTTAGGTCTGCCACCCCCCCCCCCCCCCCAATGGCCCAGATGCAGCCAAGGCACTACCTTCCCCTTCACCTTCTACCATGGCTATGGACATGGTAGAATCCTTGCGAACCACATTCTGCCCCTCTCAGAAGACACCCTCCCAGAATCCCAGAACGGCTTCCGCCCCTCCAGAGGAACCGTGGACATGATCTTCACTGCACGACAGCTCCAAGAAAAATGCAGGGAACAAAATCAACCTCTGTACATGGCATTCATCGACCTTGCAAAGGCATTCGACACAGTGAATCGCAGCACTCTCTGGACCATCCTCCACAAAATCGGGTGCCCAAGCAAATTTGTGAACATCCTGCGGCTCCCCCATGATGACATGATGGCAACAGTTTTGGACAGCAATGGCTCCCAAAGTGACCCATTTAAAGTGGAATCCGGTGTCAACCAGGGATGTGTTATTGCCCCAACTCTATTCTCCATCTTCATTGCTATGATACTTCATCTTGTTGATGGGAAGCTTCCCACCGGAGTGGAAATCATCTATCGGACAGATGGCAAGCTATTCAACCTCAGCAGACTGAAAGCCAAAACCAAGGTTACGACAACATCTGCTATAGAACTCCAGTATGCTGATGACAACGTCGTCTGTGCGCATTCAGAAGAAGATCTACAAGCCACTCTAAACACCTTCGCAGAAGCATATGAGAAGCTCGGCCTATCACTGAACATTGAGAAAACCAAGGTGCTCTTCCAGCAGACACCAACCAACCTCTCTCCAATGCCAGTGATATAGCTTAATGGTGTAACATTAGAAAATGTTGATCATTTCCGCTACCTTAGCAGCCACCTCTCCACCAAAGTCAATATCGACACCGAAATACAACACCGCCTGAGCTCTGCGAGCGCAGCATTTTTCCAAATGAAGCAGAGAGTGTTTGAGGACCGGGACATCCGTAGGGATACCAAGGTGCTTGTTTATAGAGCTATTGTCCTCCCAACCCTGCTATATGCCTGTGAGACGTGGACTGTCTACAGACGTCACATGCAACTCCTGGAACGATTCCATCAGCGCTGCCTCCGGAAAATCCTGCAAATCTCTTGGGAAGACAGGCGGACAAACGTCAGCATGCTGGAAGAAGCAAAGACCACCAACATTGAAGCGATGGTCCCCCGCCATCAACTCCGCTGGACCGGCCACGTTGTCCGGATGCCCGACCAACGTCTCCCAAAGCAGCTGCTCTACTCCGAACTCAAGAACGGAAAACGGAATGTTGGTGGACAAGAAAAGAGATTTAAAGATGGGCTCAAAGCCAACCTTAAAAACTCTGGCATAGCCACTGAGAACTGGGAAGCCCTGGCCCTTGACCACTCCTGCTAGAGGTCAGCTGTAACCAGCAGTGCTGCAGAATTTAAAGAGGCACGAATGGAGGGCGAAAGGGAGAAGCGTGCCAAGAGGAAGGCGCATCAAGCCAACCCCGACCGAGACCGCCTTCTTTCTAGAAACCAATGCCCTCACTGCGGAAGTAGATGCAGAGCAAGAACAGAGCTCCGCAGCCACATACAGACCCACAAGAATACTGGAAGACAATCATCCTTGGAAAGCGAGTAAGTAAGTAAGTAAGGACATGTGGGCAAAAGGCCTGGAGCACAATGCTGATTGGTGCACCTGCTCCCAGGCCCACCTAGAACCAGCCCCACCCCATGTTCATAACTAGGAGTCATATGCAAGTCAGATGTTCATAACTTGGGGACTGCTTGTACATGGGATATAAAATATATGAATAAATGGATAGGCTATTTCATGTAATATGATTATATTTTTAAGTTTACCCCAAAGTGGGGAAAGTATAATTCACAGGCTATGTGCATTCCCGGGGCCATTTCTGTAGCCTCCAAGTGTCCAGAAAAAAATTACACATACTCTAATGTTTCCAGATATGCCCAAGTACAATAAGAGGCCTTTTGTCACCTTTCCCCGAGACAATTTTAGGCCTGAGTGTGGCTCATTTCTCCCAAATGAATGTGGCTCATTTGGGAGAAATAAGCCTCTCACCTGGGCTAAAATGGCCCAGAGATGGTCAATAATGTGATGAACATGCTTCCCACACACCCAATAAAAGGCATGAGGCCCAAAAGAAATCAAGGCTATTTTTTCAAGGGGGTGCAATAGGTGTATAATTCTGCAGGGGATACAACACAGCTCCCCAATTCCTGGAAATTGCCTATATCTGGTCCCATTCAAACTACCCAAATATTGTGCTATTATTCCATGTTAATTGTTTCCATCTTATGGCTTTTAGTTATTAAAGTTCTCTGGATGATAATTCTGAATGCCCTTTCCCTAATTTGAAATGCCCTTCCCTGGAGGATAAAGTGAAATAACAGCACTATAATTGGGTAAGAGTAGCCATGCAATAAACAATTGCCAACTCTATGATTCTATTATATGTAGCTGTCAGTCATGCCATGTGTACTGAGCTGGATATAGGCTCCATTCAACTTTCTTCTGACAGGACTATGATTATGCATATGTTTTTATGGATTTAATCTGAATTATTTTTAATAGTAATGATGTTTAATATTATTTTCATATCTGTATATTTGTATATTTTATATCATATTGTAATGCTTTTAATGTTAACATCTTTGAATCTCCTTATGAAGAGAAAAAAGTGGGATATAAATAACAAGGGTGTGCAAAACTTTGTTTTTAATTAGTAAGTCATCTCTAATTCATAAGTTTTTGGCCTTCATCAAAAGGAGTATAGTGTCTGGATCAAGGGAAGCCATGATACCTCTCTATTACACTTTGATCAGACCATAACTGGAATACTATGTCCAATTTTGAGTCTCACAATTCAAGCCAAATATTGACAAGCTGCAAGGTGCCTAGAGGCAAATTGATCAAAGATCTGGAGAACAAGCCCTATGTGGAGTGGAGCATCTTAAAGAACTGGGCATGTTTAATCTGAAGAAGAGAAGGTTGAGAGGAGACACAATGGCCATGTGAAAATATGTGAAAGGATATCATAAGGAGGAGGGAGCAAGCTTGGAGACCCAGAACAATGGGTCAGAACCTAGAACAATGGGTTCAAATTAAAGGAAAGGAGATTCCACCTGAACATTAGAAAGAACTTCCTGACTGTAAGAGCTGGTTGACAGTGGAACTCTCTACCCCAGAGTGTAATGGGAGCTCCTTCTTTGGAGACTTTTGAAACACAGGCTGGATGGCCATCTGCCAGGGGTACTTCGAATGTGCTTTTCCTGTATGGCAGGGGTTTGGATTAGTTGGCCCATGTGGTCTTTTCCAACTCCATTATTCTATTATTCTAATGTGGATTTTATAAAGCTGTGTAGAAGGGGCATGTTACTTCAATAAAAGTAAGTAAATTAGTGCTGGGCTGGGAATAAATCCCTAAATTTAAGTTCTATTGGTTACTATGAAAGACATTCAATGAGATAGCTGATGTGGGGGTTTTTTTAAAAGAAGTTGGCAATTTTTTGTAAAAATTCCCCAAATTAATAGATGTATGACTAAACTTGGAGGGAATGATCCCGTTATCTTGTGTCATTGTTTAGAAAATTCAAGGAGATAGCTCTTGTAGATTTTTTTAAAGTAAAATCTGTGGATGAGTGAGATGTTCTAACAGTGGTAATTGTAGCAAGTTTCATGCCAATATCTCTAACAATGAGGGGGGAACGCACCCCTGAAATTTCCCCATTGGCACAATTAATTACTTAAAGAAAAGTAATGAAAAAGCAGTTAACTCATTATAGTTACAATTTGAGAACACTTTAGAAACTATTTTTCCCCACCCCTTAATTCTCTAAAGAAAACATTTTTATTGATCGCACAGGCTTAATAATAATAATAATAATAATAATAATAATAATAATAATAATTGCAGAGGAAAATATTGCATTAGTGGCCTATAAGCATATTAGAATGATAATGAAAAGCAAGCATGAAGTGAGTACATTTGCTATCTTTAAAATCCATGCAAATAGTACTCCCATTAATACTGCAGAACTTAAAGCAGTTAAATGTAATGAGTTCAAGTTCTAAATTTACATTATTTATAAAATGCAGCCAACTGACTAAATGGGAAATATACTAGCCAGAACTTCATATGCATACTTTAAAGACCTGCTCATTGAGTAGTTAAGCCAGAATGACTGACCCTTGTAACATCTTTCACTTGGTTTCTGAATAATTAAAGAGAGAGTATTGTAGCTGTCTTAATGAATCAAGGATGGCCTATTGTGAAGTGCCTAGCTCGACATATGGGAGATTTTTATTCTAACATCTCACCAGTTCAAAGTTAAATATAGATGTATCATGCTTTCGTTGTTACATTAGTTCAAAGTGAGTCAGTCAAAATTTCTTACTTTCACCTTTCTCATGTAAAGCTATGGACGTGTTCATGCATCCTGCTGAAGAGCGAAAGATTGCCCATCTGCCAAGGTTCTGAAATAATTTATCTTTCGTTCTCCAAGAGGAATACTCTCTAAAATAAAGACTGTGCTCAGCCCAGATATTCAAGTCCTTGCATTTATGAGATTTCCATTAACTACTGTTCCAAGTTGGAAGTGACTAGGATTCTCTGAGGGCACAGTCTTCCTCCTTCTGCTTTAGTTTCCACATTCTGGAATTGCTATAATATTGAAAAAGTCATGTCTTCTTTCATTTTGAGCAGTAAACAGGAAAGAGATGAAATTCACATTATTATCTCAGAGCCTCAATAAATGTTGAATTGGAAAGGAAGGAAGGCTACCATGTTGAAAACAAACAACTGGTTTTGTTTCCCACTCTTTCAGATTCCACCAAGATCCACCTGTGATTTTCACTTACGAAGATAACCCTCATTCCTACAGGTATTTCAATGTACATGAGGTGGAGGCCATGTCTTAAGGGTACATTTTTCCCTTGTGCTGAAACAATGTCATCCTGCTTTAGAGAAGATATCTTGTAATGTTTTTGTCATTGCTGTATACCTTATAGCCATTTCCAATGTAAAGGTTCTCTGTTGTGGGGTTTCCTGGGGCTGAGAGTATGTGACCTACCCAATGTCCCCCAGTGGGTTTTCATGACTGAATGGAGAATTAAGCCCTATGTCATAGTCCAATGCTCAAACCACTACACCACACTGGCTCTCTATCAACATGCAGTCATGCTATTTTTGTCCTAGGTATGATTAAAATATGCTGACAACCAGGGAAGAGGGAGGCCAGTGTGGGAAAGTTACTTTTTAAGCTCTGGTCCAGAGGAAAATGCCTAATTAAAATACATACGGGAAATGTGCTATCTACCCTTCTTTGCCCAGAAAATTAAAAATCCCATTTCATTTCAACAGCCCATGTGCAAAATAGTAATTTCTTCCAAGTCTGCCCTCCTCATCACTAAATCAAAACACTGGCTTTCTGTGTATACGAAATTACCATCTGGCCGGTGAAAGGAGGAGCAGCACCAAAATAAACAGAGAAAGGAGCCGAGGAAGACACAAAGTCACAGAATGGTACTGAAAAATACATCTTTCTGAAATAGTAATAGTCTTTGTGAAACAATAAAATGCTTGTGATAGCCTTCCTCAAGGGCTCATGTTTCTCCTGTCAAGGCAACAATTTTGGACTATTTCAGTGTTTCACAACAACAATATTTATTTCATTAATATTCATTTTCCTGTAGCATTCTGAGGCTGTAACTCTTCTTTTGTTTCACATCTTGCAACAGCCCATTGTCCATCCAAGCATATATTCACAATAGGAACAAATTCAGAGTGTATTCACACTGTACAATTACTGTACTTTGATTGCAGTTTGACTGTTATGTTTCCATCTCATGGAACCCTGGGATTTGATGTTTGAGGGACTTATCATTTTTCAGTGGTCCTTACTAAACTACAGTTTTCTAACATAGAATTCTGAATCACTCTCCAGACAACAAAACACAGGATTCTATAGGAGGGAGCCATGGCAGTTAGAGTAGTATCAAACTGCTATGACTGTGTAGTGTGGAGGAACTTTTGAATGCTGAGTTATTTGATCAATGCAGCCGAATTGAGACTACCAAGAAATAAAAGTAGGGAGGTTGCTTATGTCCCAAAATGAGCTAACAAACAAAAATATTGAGAGGAAGAAAATACTAATAGGGCTAAGGAATTTAAAAGCTGAATTATTCAATAGCCATGGAATGGAGGTGACATGGAGTAAGGAGATGGGAGAGCAGAATGAAACATCATAGGGGAAAAACAAAACTATTTGGAACAGTTGGAAGCCCTCCTTACTCAATGCAATGTTCTGCCCAACTAATTTATAATCCCTAACTTGTTTCGGCCAGCTCATCCAAATAACTGAAAACCACATGCCTTTGCTATCTTTCTCATGCCTAAAGCAACAATTAAGACATAAAATAGTCCTGTTCAAAAAGATCAGTGCTTCAAAGGACAATGTTCCAAGCCCTCATTTTACTCACCTCCCTAAGGTTTTTCTTCAGAACTTAATGGAGTTCTTCTTTTTAAAAATGGATTTAATACAGCTCATCCTTATGAGTGGGGAAATAACATCTTGAGCTCTTTCATTTTTTTTCTCTTAGAGTTGCTCATTGAAAGGGCCTGTGTACTGATAAAGTAGAACACCACAAGTGATGAATACTTAGTAAGATCTAAGAACCCTTCAGGGAAAACTCTTCTGAGAATATGTAGTGAAAATAAAAACAAGGCCCAAGAGTAAAAGGAAACTTACACAACTCTCAATTTCCTTGATATTTTCCCAGACTCTTCAGCCTACATTTTCCTGGTCCAAGAAGAGAGACTAAGGAGCTATAGGATGGTATCTTTAGGACAACTTTTATTCAAATATGGTTTATGAAAGCTTTTTTGTATTCCTTTAAAAGCTTTTTAAAGGAATACAACATTTGCATATTTTTACTCAGAGATAGTCAAACCAGTTAGATGTTTGGCTTGAGATTTGAGAAGTCTCTATTGTTGCATCTGCTAACCCTGAAAATCACTGGATGACCTTCGCAGAATAACTCTTTCTTTGCCCAATACATCACACAGGGCTGTTGTTTACATAAAGTAGAAAGGAAGTGAGAACCATCAAGCCCATTGGAGGGAAGATATGGATGTAACATATAAAAAATGGAAGGGAAATCACAGCACATGTAATACTGCTACTCATTCCTCCTCCCCCAGAACTGACGCTTAGTGAACTCCAGAAAGTAACACTGAGAAACAGTTAAAATAGCAAAATATTAAACAAGGTGTTTCAAAGTGTGTATATATTCAATATACAATAATAAGTATTCCATAGAAGACTGACAGAAATGTACTGAACCCCAAATGCAATCCATAGCTTAATTATGAGAATTCTTTCTCTCTCCTGGTATAGCCTTTGTCACAATTCAATTGTATTACTGAGCATTATTAACAATACTTAATCAAAAGTGCTTCCGAAGTGGAATTCAGAAATGAGCATTAATGAAATGCTCATAGCAATAGTGAAACATAACATTTTAATCACAATTAGGAAAGGATGAGAAAATTCAGAAGAAAGAAGGAAGATTAACGAGTGTGAAGCACGAAATATCATGGTTCCTGCAGAATCACCATAGAATACCCTTCCTACAGAAGCTAGCCAAGATCCATATTGTGATCTTTTTATTGCCAAACTAAAATATTTGGGTTCATTTTCACATGGTAACATATTAACTTGATGATAATGTTCATTACCTTTCTGTGCAGTAGGAAAACCTCAAATGAAAAAACACTAACCTTTCAACCTGAGGGGACACCTCTCTGGACCTTCCAGAGTGATTCTATCATAACTCCTGTCACAGAGTCATGCTTGTTGGACCTAAAGATTCCTAGACAGATCACATTAATCAAATCCATGAACAATCAAATCTGCAAAAGTCAAACCTACAAAAATGCAATGTCAACTGTATTTTATGCTTTGACTTGTATATTAGCCAAACACCTCAGAATGCTTAACTTTCTGATACTTATGCTTGGTGTAAGCAAACAACTATGATTAGTTCCAGGCATTGTCTATTGTCTGTATTTTGACTTATTGGTTTTGTCTTCTAATAATCAAGCTCTTTCAATGTAATGACCAAGTCCAAACATATCTAAAATATTACATACTGCAAACATTTTTGAAAATATATAAAACTCAAGAAATCAAAGAAGCAGGGAGATGGAATATCAGTATCCTCTTTCATGTTGCCCTTTCTTTCCATTTCTTTCTTTCCTTCCATAATGAGATAAATACAGGCAGTCCCCAAGGTACAAACACGACAGGTTCTATAGGTTTGTTCTTAAGTTGAATTTGTATATAAGTTGGAACAGATACTTTTAAGTGTAACTTCAGCCAAAAATCACTGAAATTTTGTTTTTCTGTCTGTGCTCCAATTCAGAAGGTTTCTCCTCACTTTCTGTCCCTGTGATAATTGGATTTTGAAACATTTGGCTTCTTGTGGAAACAAGGATTGGTGATAAAACTTCAGCGGAGACACTTTTCCCCCATGATACTTCTTCCTGGAGTGAATTTCTCTTCCAAGGGGTAGATTACTCTCACTTCCTGTTTTCTCACATCCGGTCCTAACTATGAATTGTTTGTAAGTCACGTGTTTGTAACTCGGGTACTGCCTGTACCTCCCTTTACGCCAGTAGTACTCATTGGTCATCCTGACATTTTGAAGCCAGGTCCCAGAATTCCTGATCACTGGCTATTCTGGCTGACTTTAGAGAGTTGAATAGGTCTCTGTCTCCCAGTATGAGAGTTGAATAGGTCTCTGAATCTGAGTATGTGAAAGTTGGCTTATTCTTCATGTGTTTACCCTTAGCTCTTTTCTGCCTTCCTTTAATGAATCCAATGTGTCTAATTTTAGATTGTGAACTTCTTGGTCTTGGATGCTGCCATTTCTTATTGTTACATTGTAAAAGCAGAAGTGAGCTATAGTGACCCTTTGTTGTTGTGTGTCTTCAAGTTGTTTCTCATTTTTGGAAACCCTATGGTGAACCTTATCATGAAGTTTTCTTGGCAATATTTATTAAGAAGTGCTGCTGCCTTCCTCTGGATGATTTTAGGCAAGTCACACTTCCTCAAAGCCTGAGAAAGTATACCTTGCCCAAAGCCACCCAGTGGGTTTCCACAGCTGAATTGAGACTTGAGTCCAGTTCTGCCGGAATCCTTGCCCAACACTCCAAAAACAACATCATACTGTCTCTTGCTTGAGATGCAACTCCCACAGTCCCCTTGATTTCATTGTATGACCTAAGGCAAATGGGCCTATCAACCCAAGCTGTCTGAAGAACTACTATCACCCATTCCTGCTGCAAAATATCATAAATATTTTATAGTGCAATATAAATATAAATAATAATGAACAGTAATAGACAGACAGTGTTCGTGTGAGGACTACAAACAGAGTGGGGAGACTGAGGAGGAGCATAATTAATTCTTTCTTTGGTTTCAGCTGTGGAAGAAGTTGGACACAAGCCTGAACAAACTTCTTTTCTAGCAGCACATCTGAAGAACTGTCAAATAGAGGTGAACAAGGAATGAAATACTCGAGCCAATTGTCAAATTAAAAATTAACAGCACTGGTTCCAAGCAGTGTACTCCTTAAAGATGTTTTGCTTTTATGTCCAGTTTGAGGACTTCTCAAAAGCATCTGGATTGTCACTGTGCTATATCAATTAGATAGAGATCTAGGATTCTTCTTTATATTTTAGTGATGGATAAGAAGACAAACAAAAATCACACGATACAACCACTGCATTGACCTGAATCCACAGAAGAGGAGTATTCACTGATGCAATCAATTCCATCAGCAAACTCAAGAAGGAAGATTCCCAGAGCAGCCATTGACATACCTACAAAACCTGCTCTGGAAGTTTGGGAGACCAATTGATTTAAAGATTCAACACAACAGGATTCCAGACAATATTGGATGTAGATCAATATGTTTTATTACATTAACTAGACAGTTGTTCTCAGGAGTCCAAGATTCTAGAAGGTTACTTTTGGCATAAAAAACTGTTCATCAGGGACCAAAGTTGAACTATATTGAAAAATCAGACATTTTCTTTGTCTATTCTTCATTTCCGCATTCTGCACCCAGAACAGGGAGCATCTCTGCATTTGAAGATCATTGAGCATTCCACAGCTCTTGCCTCCAGCTTAAAAAGCCTCAGGCAAGAACAGGTAGTCCTGTTTTGTCAAACTCTGTTTCAATTCACAGTGCATTTTAACTGGTTATATCAACTAGTGTTCACTCCTTCTTCTCCCAGCCATCAAAGATCTAATGCTTTACTCCTTCCCTCCCGCAGGTTTGTTACAAAAAGTCCTACTTATGGTTCACTTACTTTTTATTATGTTGATTTTGCCTCAGTTTCTGCCACATTGGAAAGGCTCATCTAACTTTCTCAAGGGCTGGCATACATTTACAATTTGGTTTATCTATGCTACAAAAGGGCGGGGGGGGGGGGAGAGAGAGAGAGTGTGTAGAGGTTTTTCTCTAGTAAAAGTGTCAAATATTCATGCACTGTTGTTTTCTATTCATGTCCATTTTCTCTCTATGAATTCAAGAGTGCTCCTATTTAAAGATACTGTTTTTTTACCCTAATGTTGATCACAGATTATGTCTTCTATAGTAAAAATTACTTAATACATTATTCTAAAATAGGTGCAGGATTCTGCAGTCCATGGGATGCATGTGGTCCATTTTTTTTTGTAAAAACACACATACACACAAAATGGCTTTCAAAACAGTGTACTATTCTTGAAGAGGTCCACAGGAAATGTGCTGCCAAGTTTTAATTTCTGTTTCTCCATCTTACAAGACTGAAAAACAGTTGCTAACTGTAACATCTTTTTAAATTGCAAATGAAAACACATGAAACTAAGCAATGTAGCAAACATTATTGAGGAAAAAAACACAAAATTCAAGAGACCATAGCAGTTGGTGTTTGCCTGAACCAGTGGGAAAGGAAAAATTCCACCTTTCTTCTCTCTTTGGGTGCTTCCAGAAAGCACCAAATCACAGGTTTAGTACGTGGGACAAAAAAAAAAGCCAGGACCTGAGATCAGGTCTGCACACAAACATGTTAGTCTCGGGATTTCTGTCTGTGATGTCCAGACTTGCTGCTTCATTATGGGATTTTGAAGCTCACAAGATGGCCACCATGAGATGTCCGCCGGAAATTTTGGCTTTTTTTTAAAAAAAAACTTTAAATGCGCAGATGTGCATATGTGCATCATTCATACAAGTTTTGTTCATGGGTCATAAATATCTGTTCCTCATTACTTTTATCCTGAAAAGATGGCAAAAGTTGGCTAGAGAATCTAAACTTTCTCCTGGCAAGAGAAACTTCGTCCTCCACGTGTTTAATGAAGTGGTTTAAAGCCACCATCCAGAATTCCAATGTGGCAGAACAATCATTCACTGAGCATTCATAAAATGAATCACAATTGATCAAAGAGCTTCATATAGATTCAGCCATCAGATGCATAAGTACCAAAGATAAAGCAGCCTATGAAAACCTTGCGTTAATGCACTGGAGCAGACCAAAGCCCTTCTTAATCCAGAATGCCCTGGTTTGAGATTCACAGACAAATTATTTTAGAAGACAAGGCAAAAACATGTAAGATAGAGGCTTTCATGTTGTATTACTAAGAGCCTTATATATTAAAAAAAAAAAGAAAATAGATTTAACATAGGTTATCTGCCAGTTATCTCTAGTCTATGGTATGACTGAAGTGTTAGCAGTACTTAAGTGTTATTATCAGTCTATGTTTTTTAAAAAACATGTCCTCATTTCCTTAAGTGTTTTTGAAGGTGACAAATGAATGAGAAGAACTTCATTTAAATCTTCTTTTACCCACACTATGCAACTTTAATTAATATAAAGCAGGAAAACATATTATAGCACAAAGATTTTTTCCTTTCATGCACACCCAATTTACAATTCACAAATGCGAGATTTTGCGTTTGTAGACTCCTACTGGTCTACAAACGCAAAAATCTGGTCATTTTTTATTGCTGGAATAGTTAATGCATGCATATGTAAAAAGTTATGATGAAAGGCTACTTTATCTGTCTTATTAATAATGCACCTCCTTAGACATCAGCTTAGATTTCTAGATTTTTGATCTTGAAAAGTATTGTGTTTGGGTGGCAGAATATTATCTTGTTCAACAGGAAGAAGTTGTTCAAGGAGTTGGTCTTTCTGTTAATTTGCCAAACTGCAATTCTTGGCATTTTCATTTTTATTGATTTCTCTTTCCAAAAAATATGCTATATTTTATATGTTTATGTGGAATATGGCTTGTGCTTATTCTGTATATTCTGTGCACATTATTGCCTTACAGAAAAATATTCATTGTTTTAGGCTGAATGAAAAGTCTTCCAACCTTTCACTTATTTTACAGAGTGCTGCTGAATAATTTCAGAAGATCTGAAAGCTGTTTTGAAATGTCAGTTGACACTAAGCAACACTTCAGTTTCCTCTTGGCCTGAGATGCTTGTGGGATGGCCTGATGTTAATTTTATATATTTCAATTAATTTTTCTGCATGGGACAAAGTTTGTGCACATTAGCTACCAGAAAGCAAGAAGATCCCTAACTAAGCCATCCATTGGATGATTTGGGATTTTGGAGTATTTTGGATTTGGATTATTCTGAATAAAGGGTAGTTAATCTGTAGTTCCTTCATTGAGTTATATTATTATCTTTATGATGTGTGAGACATTAAAGAGATAGAACAGGATCTAAGGTTTGGACGTAGCAAAGCAAATGCTTAGACTGGGACTTATAAGCTACTGGTGAAATCAATTGAATCAAGAAACCCCTAATGGTTACACTGGTGAAATGCTGGGATTTTATGGAATGGTAACTGTACAAAGGATTATTAAGCAAAACGCTACCAGCCTGTAATCTATACACACTGCCAATGCCTATCTTATGCAGGGTGATCAAACAGCAAATGAGTTGTTTTTAAGATATGGACCAAAGGAACAGAGCTGACATACTACATGTTTTCTGTCTAGAGAGCAGAGGTACATATTTCTTGATGTTATGATAAGGCAGATGTTGCTACAGATATAGAATAATGAATGCCTTTTGCATTGCTAACGCTGATCTCTGGC
Source organism: Anolis sagrei (assembly GCF_037176765.1). Classification (NCBI taxonomy): domain Eukaryota; kingdom Metazoa; phylum Chordata; class Lepidosauria; order Squamata; family Anolidae; genus Anolis; species Anolis sagrei. Next base: position 98,299,279 of record NC_090021.1, read on the forward strand.
ATTTCATTACTGTATCCATCAGCCAGAGCATTTGAGACAAGGCTTCGTCCTACCTCCGTCCTTGTGCAATGTGACTAGAGCTCTTCAGAACATCATATGTCTTTTCAGAAGCAGATATGATAATTAACTCTCTCTAATCTTCAGTAACAGCTATTCTTCCATCATTATCCATGACGGATTTGCATATTATAATTTGCCAGGTTTTGTCTCTTCTCCCCCCCCCCCCCCCCCCCAATGCAGGAATCACTTCTCCATCTCCTTGTGTATGAAAACATTAGATGAAGAAATGACAGCTTTCGTGTTTTGCTGGCAGGCAAATAAGTGAAATCCAGGTACCAGTTAGAAAATCAATGGATCTGTCTGTTAGGGAGGTCTGTGCTATTCTGCCTCTACATTCTGTTCAACCATATGTAGAGCTGCCCCCATATCTTGGGGGAGGAGGGTGAAGGAAAGTGTCTGAAGTTTGAGTTGCATTATCTCACTATTCAGCGCCACCACAGTTTTACCTAAGCAGTGAGTGCCTGCAGCAAAGTCTGAACTATGAAGTGTATTCTTCACTCATTTTCTCATCTCTGCTGCCAGCAGGATATGAAGCCACAATCCCCAAGAATAAAGCATTTAAGTCAGCCACGTTGCTTATTATTTTAGAATTAATTTACCATGATAACTGTACAATATGCTTTTCATGCATTTGTGCTCTGTAGCAAGTGCATACACATGCAGAGAGCCAATTATCAACATTTCTGAACCCAGAAATCTGCATTACAGGAGAATACTGTATTCCGATGTATGAAGATATTTAACAAGGATCCTAATTAATAACCATCCACTGTATTTTTGAACAGTTCATTATTTCTCCCTTCCCACTGTTCTTTTTTATCATTCCCCTTTTGTCATATAAAACGTCATACATAATGATCAGCTCAATGGAATTTTAACTGCTGACATGAAATAGAATTATACAAGGATCAGAAACCTTTTTAAAAATTAAAAAACCCTGCATTATTAAAACGCTTCTTCATTTTCATGCACATAGGTGGTACATGATTTTACAGATCTAGGATAGATTGTACACACACACAAACAGATATAGATATTCATTTATTCATATAGCATAATCAATGTACATGGCACTTTACAAGTCAAACAAAAAAAACCCAGTGGGTCCTGCTAAAAGTATACAAAACAAAAGATATGAATATATGCATATACAAAGAGAGAGGGAAGAAAGGAATAAAATAGAAAATTATAGAATATACCATATTTCAACTATTCTGAGATGTCTAAGATGACCCCCATGATTCTAATACTGTTATTTATATTACTTTACAGTAATTATAAAATATAGATTATCTACTTAAAATACAAAAAAACCATAAAGCAAACTGACAAATATACGTGACCAAAATATACAAGATTATAAAACAAAGTCAAATGACGCTTCCAAAATCTTAATGCTGATTTTGTAGTCTGCGAATGATGTAGCTTTGTCTTCTCTGAGATTTGAAAAAGGAAAACTTATTTCAAGTTGGAGAGCCCATTATTAGTTCATAGAGATGATTTCTTGGAGAAAATTAAGGCATGAACAGTGAAAATTGAAGATTCTCAGCAGGCGGATAGCACCCTGCCGTTCATATATTGAACGCAAATGCAAACAGTAGGCGGTAGCCTTATCTCTTATCTGTCTATATAGAATGATCACCAAGCCTTAATATCAAATTGCTCATTTGATTGCTCAAGCATTACAAAGAGAATGGCATATTGAAAGGTCATTCCTGTTTATTTTCAGGATGGTTCCCATCATTATCATACAAACACAACCAAATTGGCATATTATTGTCAGTTCTCTTCATGCTAATTCAGTAAGGATCTCAGAAATGTTTTCAGTTATATCGAAGCTCTCCCCAAACCCAGAATAGACCTATTTAAAAATGATACAGATTTTTCATAATTAAGGGTGGGGTTTTTTTTACAAAGGACTCATAGGATAGGATTCAACATCAAACTTCTGCTAATCCCATGCATGCATCATTGCTCACTGAACTGTTTTTGCATTTACAGTTGACCTTCTATCTCCACAATCTGCTTTTTATAACCTCATCCAATCATATAAGAAGCAGTTTGCAAATTGGGCTTCTACAGCAGGGTTGAGAACTATGTGAACATAGCTTTATAGACCTCATCACACTTACCTTTTTATCATCCTAAAATGCTAAAGAGAAAATCCAGCATGCTGCTCATCACACAATGTCACTGGACTTCCTATTGAAGCTTCCCTCCCTCCCCTCTCCCCTCCAGAGTGGAAGCGTAGTAGGATGCTTCCCTCCTAAGACGGGAAGGCTTCAGTGTCTCTTTGGCGATGCTTCCCCCATCACCACTCAGAAGTGGCACACAGGGCAATAAAATCACCCCACATCCCTGCCATTTCAACACAGAGGCTGACAAAACAGTACCGGGGGAGGGGGTGTCCATGTGATGAAGTCATAAATCTGTTCTTATGTCCCAGAAAGACCATCACAAGATTTGCCAGCTTTGATATTCCTTTCTGGTAGGGAACACAAGTCTCCTTTTAGTCTAGCCATGCTCTCCATCTTGTTTTAACAGTCAAGCATTTCTGATGAAATGAGGTGTATTTTATTGAGGAGTGTAAGCTTCTTCCAACAAGGTTGCTGCTACATCTGTATTGTCGAAAGCTTTCATGGCCGCAATCACTAGGTTATTGTAAGTTTTTTGGGCTGTATGGCCATGTTCTAGAAGCATTCTCTCCTGACAATTTGCCTGCATCTATGGCAGGCATCCTCAGAGGTTGTATGGTCTGTTGAAAACTAGGAAAATTGGGTTTATATATCTGTGGAATGTCCATGGTAGGAGAAAGAACTCTTGTCTGTTGGAGGTAGGTGTGAATGTTTTAATTGGCCACCTTAATTAGCATTTAATGGCCTGACAGTTTTTAGGTATGACTTGTTACTGCCTGGGGGTATCATTTGTTGAGAGGTGATTAGCTGTCCCTGATTGTTTCTTGTCTGGAGTTCCCCTGTTTTTGAATGCTGTGCTTTGTATACTGTTATGACATTAGAGTTTTTTTTAATACTGATTTTGTTCATTTTCATAGTTTATTCCTTTCTATTTAAATTGCCTACATGCTTGTGGATTTCAGTGGCTTCTCTGTGTAGTCTGACATGGTAGCTGTTAGAGTGGTCCAGCATGTCTGTGTTCTCAAATAATATGCTGTGTTCAGGTTGGTTCATAAGGTGCTCTGCTATGGCTGACTTCTCTGGTTGAAGTAGTCTGCAGTGCCTTTCATGTTCCTTGATTCATGTTTGGGCGCTGTGTTTGATGGTCCCTATGTAGACTTGTCCACAGCTGCATGGTATATGGTAGACTCCTGCAGAAGTGAGAGGATCCCTCTTGTCCTTTGATGGACGTAGCATTTTTTGGATTTTATTTGTGGGTCTGTAGATAGTTTGTATGTTGTGTTTCTTCATCAGCTTTCCTATGCAGTCAGTGGTTCCCTTGATATATGGGAAGAACACTTTTCCTCTGGGTAGATCTTTGTCTTTACTCTTGTGGCTTGTTCTTGGTCTTGCAGCTCTTCTGATGTCTGTGGTGGAGTATCCATTAGCCTGTAAAGCCCAATCTAGGTGGTTCAGTTCTTCTTGGAGGAGTGTTTTTTAACTCTTCTGGAAACTTCTGCCTTCATTTGGAAGGTCTGCACAACATTTGGAGAGCCCTGAGGCTCTCAGTGTGCTGAATGGGACCAAGATTTGAACTCCTACTTGACCATGAAAATGCCCTGACCTTGAAAGAGTTTTATCTTTCTGTTTCAGAAGAAGGCAAAAGCAAATTATCTCTCAACATCTCTATCTGAATATGAATTTGGTCATCATTCTCCATTTGAAAACTGATCTTTCACTAATTTATAAAGTGTGACATGTGTTTTGAGAGCTGTTCACTCTCAGCCTCCCCCTCCCATTTAAAGGCTGGATATAATAACACAACTTACTTTGCATAATTATGTAAGAGTTATAACTAAAGAAAGCATATGAAACACTTTGAAATACAGATTGACAGATGTTAAAGTGGGAAAATTCTTTTGAAGCAACCATTACTTAATTTTGTGGAACTTGCTCCCAACTAAGTGTGCATAGTAGCTTTAATAGACTTGTTATTTTAAAGTTCCTAACCACAAAACCTCTCCTGGGGAATCTGTACAAGGACCAAGTAGCAACAGTAAGAACTGACCATGGAGCAACAGACTGGTTCAAGATTGGGAAAGGCGTACAGCAAGGCTGCCTACTCTCACCCAACCTTTTTAACTTGTATGCGGAACACATCATGCAATGTGCGGGGCTTGATGAATGCAAAGCTGGGGTGAAAATTGCTGGAAGAAACATTAACAACCTCAGATATGCAGATGACACCACTCTGATGGCCGAAAGCGAGGAGGAGCTGAGGAACCTTCTAATCAAGGTGAAAGAAGAAAGCGCAAAAGTTGGGTTGCAGCTAAATGTCAAAAAAACCAAGAATATGGCAACAAGAATGATTGACAACTGGAAAATAGAGGGAGAAAATGTGGAGGCTGTGACAGACTTTGTATTTCTAGGTGCAAAGATTACTGCAGATGCAGACTGTGGCCAGGAAATCAGAAGACGCTTACTTCTTGGGAGGAGAGCAATGTCCAGTCTCGATAAAATCATAAAGAGTAGAGACATCACACTGACAACAAAGATCCGCCTAGTCAAAGCCATGGTATTCCCTGTAGTAACCTACGGATGTGAGAGCTGGACCTTAGGGAAGGCTGAGCAAAGGAAGATATATGCTTTTGAGCTGTGGTGCTGGAGGAAAATGCTGAGAGTGCCTTGGACTGCGAGAAGATCCAACCAGTCCATCCTCCAGGAAATAAAGCCCGACTGCTCATTGGAGGGAAGGATACTAGAGACAAAGTACTTTGGCCACATCATGAGGAGACAGCAAAGCCTGGAGAAGACAATTATGCTGGGGAAGGTGGAAGGTAAAAGGAAGAGGGGCCGACCAAGGGCAAGATGGATGGATGGCATCCTTGCAGTGACTGGACTGACCTTGAAGAAGCTGGGGGTGGTGACGGCCGACAGGGAGCTCTGGCGGCTGGTCCATGAGGTCACGAAGAGTCGGAGACAACTGAACGAATGAACAACAACAATCCACAAAAACCAAAGGTGTTCTGCTCTCAAATGGTTTTCTCCCTGCTAAGAACTGAAAGCAAATGAGATAAGGGTTATAAACAGGAGATACAATTGAATGAATGAAACAGAGCATGAATACCATGAATGAGGTAGATCAATGCCATGATATAGGAATTATTTGGCAGTCTTACACATCTAAAACAACAGAGTGCCTTTATCTGTGCTAATGTGAAGAGGACTAAAAATAGGTTATTCATATTCTGATCTAACTTGTTTCTTTATGAGAGACCATTTTTTCATTTATAAACTGTTTAAGCAATGAGTTTTCAAAGTATCCAAAATAGGTGAAACACTGTATATTTGAAGTAATGTTAACAACCAAGCAAAATTACATATGTATTAACCAAGATCTGCAACATGGATTAACTAGTCTGTTAATATCGATGGTAGATCTTGATTTTTCTTGAGGAATATTGAGAACAGTGGAATAGTATTTCATCTCTAAGGATGTTTTCCCACCAGCATTATAGTTGTTCATTCATTCAGTTGCTTCTGACTCTTTGTGACCTCATGGACCAGCTCACGCCAGAGCTCCCTGTCAGCCGCCACCACCCCCAGCTCCTTCCAGGTCAAGCCAGTCACTTCAAGGATGCCATCCATCCATCTTGCCCTTGGCCGGCCCCTCTTCCTTTTTCCTTCCATTTCCCCCAGCATAATTGTCTTCTCTAAGCTTTCTTGTCAACTCAAGCATTATAAAACATTATAGAACAGATTATAGAACAGATTATAGAACAGATTATAGAACAGATTATAGATTATATAAGCATTATAGAACATTATAGAACAGATTATAAAATAGAGGCCAATCGTCTAATGTGCCCCTGCAGAATTCTGGGAAATGTAGCTTAAGGAAGCTGAGGACCTCTCTAGCTGAAAATTCCAAAGCCTTTGCCCTGAACTACATTTCCCAGAATTCTGCTGCAACAACTCATACGATTAGCAGATGATAGTCTCCATTCCATAATGCTGGCAGGAAAACATCCTAAGCTTCTGTACAGCTTTCCCACAAAAGCTGTTTAACTTCCCCAGAAAGCTGCACTTTTCTGGAAATTATGTATCTTCTCCTGAGAACTGCCTTCCCTGAAAAATGGGCAGCTTTCTATATTTAAAAGAAGATTTTTTTAATCCTGTTTCAAAGAGTGTGTTTTGTATAAGATTACTATTCTTTATACAGAAATCTTGTGCAGAAATGAGCAATTTGCACACAACATTGTGGGATGTTTCAAAATATATTTTAGTGTAAGGTTTTGTTGTGAAAGGCTGCTGCTTCAGCACAAGATTTTTGCTGTGAAACAGTTTTATAGTGCAATGTTTGCAGGTTTCTGTGAGATTTTAATATTTCAAAGTAGTCGTTTTTATATATTAAGAACACCAATCTTGCACAAACAAAGGGATATGTTGCTGAAGCTTTAATTGGCCTGGGTTTTTTTTTCCTAACATGTAGCATTTGTGTTGTACAACATTAGAACTGGCTAAAGCTGCAGCCATCATATCACATTGTTTGTACAGGGGCATAGCTTGCACTTTGATTTTACATTTTGTGCACTTTTTCTAAATATATCACAACAAACCACATGAGCGAGTAAGCGGGGGTTTTTTGGAGGGGGTTGTTTGTTTGTTTGTTATTTGCCCTTGGAAAATTGTACACTTTTCTGTCTGTAGTGAAAAGACAGGTTCTCAAAATCTTGCACAGTTCTCGGAAAGTGCATAGTTTATGTTGTACCAAACAAAATGTTCTTGCAATTTGCAAGACCTTTCAACATGCGGTTTTTCTTCCCATATTAATTTCTTGAGGCTTAAGAAACTCCAATTTCAACCCCAATCAGAATACTGACAAATTTCCATTCCTATCTTCTAAAGTTGTTAGTTGCTAAAAAAAATTGAAAAAAAATCAAAACTTCTTTCATATAATTACTAAGATCATACACAGACATTTCCCTTTGCTATTACTGCACTGCACACTAATTGATCAAAGTCTTCCCTCATCCGTGGTATTGATTCAGACAGCCTGGAAAAATACAAGCTAATGCTCTTTTTGCTAGTTTTCTGCATAGTCAACCTTGATGGGCTGAGTTCAAAAGCATTTCTAAATCAGGCCAGCACTAAAGACAACAGCTGACTTTTTTTTACATACTTCAGACTGATGTTTGAGTATTTGTCATTGAAAAGGGATCCATGTATCTGTGCCTGTCTAACTGCTTCCAAAAAGATGTTTTGAAATTTGGATAATAAATATTTGAACCCTAGATACTGCGAAGGTCTTTAAATAAGCAGCCAGAAGGTCACACATATATGAATAACATTAAAGTTGCAGCATCAAAGAGAGAAGCAAAATAAGCTGGATGATAAAGAATGCCTGCAGGCCACAAGTTCCTTGCCTCTGAAGTTTGACATCACCCTATATGTCTGGTCAAGGCCTGTGTTTTCAAATGTTTATATAGCACAGAGAACTGTGTGCAGCCATACTCCCCTCTCCATTTTATACACAGTTTCAGAAAGCAAGATATTCTTAATCAGTTCCAATGATGACTGCATGTCTCCATGAAACATTACTCGTTGACTTCAGATGTATTTCTGTGATATGCAACTCTTAATTTTATCTGAGGTATGTTGCAAACAAAGGTCATGCCATAGTTTCTTTTAAGAAACACAGTGAAACAGAATGATTTGGGGTAATGTCGAAGAGAAATGAGTCTTATATGTCCTTTAACAAAACTGATCCCATGCTTAGAGGCTACACAGAAGTGCGTGGGAAGAATGGTAAAGGACCATCATTACTGCAGCAGGAAAATATTTAGAGAGCAAAGAAAGACCTGTTTTCTCGGGTTTTCAAAATAATTCCAGCTGTCAATCAAAGATTCCATGTGATATTGGCATGGCAGTTAAAGTGGAATGTAACACTATAATTGGATAGAGAAAATGGGGTCTATGGCTGAATTGTACTAAATAGTAGGGGTGTGCACAATTTCGTTTTTGTGTACAGAATTTGAATGATTCTGAGAATTCAGTTGCCGAATGTATGAAATGAGCCTGGCATGGGGCATTTGAAGCCTTAGCTGGAACGGATCATAGCAGCTGGATCTTTTCAACTAATAGGGGCTGATAATGGGGACCAATATGGTTGAATGGCACTCTACCTGAGGCAGAGGTGGCGGTGTGTGGTCAGGGAAGCCTCGCTCATCTGGAAAGCTGCAGCTCCTCCTTTGCTTTCTTCACCAGCAGGCTCCTCCACCCCTTCCCAAAGCCCCCCCCCCCCAACCGCGCTTGCTTGAGACAGATGAGAACTTACTTTCCCAGCAGCATTTTGTGCAGCACATGTATTGAGGGAGCCTTGTGCTCCCTCCAGGAGTACGATGGAAGTTGAGGTTTCTCACTTTCTTTCTCAGTCAATCAGAGGCCTGATTAAATGTGTCTATCCATTCTCCTTCCTTTGTGTGGTGTGCACTTGGGAGTTCAATTCCCAAAAGCCCCTCTTGTGGTTTATAACAATAATAATATAATAATAATAACAACAACTACTACTACAAAAACAAAAACAACAACTTTATTTTTGTACCCCACCTCCATCTCCCCAAAGGCACTCGAGGCGTCTCACATGGGGACAAGCCCGAAATTAAACACAGCTAAAATGTAACACAACAGATTTCATTAAAAAACAATTTCAGCAATATAAAAACAACCACACATAATACAATATATAGCAAACAACTAACAACTGCCAGTGGCCTGAGTAGTACACAGTTCTACACAGTTTATTAAAATGTTATGGTGAAAACTTTTAAAATTTCCAAAACATAAGTGGATTGGTGAAATGTTCTGAAACTTGGCAGGCTTGTAATAGAAGATGTGGTCTGTAAGTGAGGTGAGTTTCATGTCGATAGGCCTAAAATGATGGGGAAATATTTCCCCATTGGTGCCAATGGACTGAATCTTTCAAGCATGAAAAGAGAAGCCCCTCCTGAATTCAGAAGTTCCCTAAAAAAGGGAAGGGGGAGGGGGGCAAAATCCAGACATCAAAAACGGCACAGGTTTTTGCCAAATCGCACCCCTAATAATTAGACCACCTTCATCCAAGATAACAAAAATGGCAAATTCCAACTGTTCTTACTATGGAAGCAAACCAGTGCAGAAACCATTCTTTTTCCTGAAAATTTTATTGATTCAGTGTGCCTATTCTAGTCAGGACTAAAACAGCAATGAGACCTTAGTGCTTTGAGTCAACCACTTTAAGTCCCCCTAGGGGTGAGAAAAACAGTATATAAATACTGTAAATAACAACAACAACAACAACAACAACAACAACAACAACAATAGTGTGCTTCCCCAAGATGAAAATCCTTCCTCCTAATCACCTGCAAGATCCTCTCAATGAGAAAAGGTTTGCCAGACTGGAATCTAGACAGAGATTTTGTTATTATTCTTATATGCCTTCAAATTTAAAGTATGGCAACCTATAATCAAAGGTTTTTCTTGACAAACTCTATTTAAATAAAGTTGCTCATTGCCTTACTCTTAGGGTGAGAAAGAGGGAAACATACTCAAAGGCACACAATTGGTTTCCATGGAAGTGCGATATGAACCCTGGTTTTTCAGAATCCTAAGCTAGCACACAAACCATTACACTACGCTAAATTTAATGGCTTTCTTGACTATCTAGAACAGGAAATTTCAGCATTTATAGCTTTCCAAATAAAACCAAGCAATAGCATCATTTACTGAAATCTCTTTTCTACACTACTACTGAAAGTACTAGAGCCCCCAGTGGCACAGTGGGTTAAATCACTGAGCTGCTAAACTTGTTGACCAAAAGATCACAGGTTCGAGTTCGGGGAGCGGCATGAGCTTCCGCTGTCAGCCCCAGCTTCTGTCAACCTAGCAGTTCAAAAACATGCAAATGTGAGTAGAGCAATAGCTACCACTCCACGGGGAAGGTAACGGTGCTCCATACAGTCATGCCGACCACATGTCCTTGGAGGTGCCTACAGACAACGCCAGCTCTTCAGCTTAGAAATGGAGATGAGCACCAACTCCAAGGTTGGACTTAATGTCGGGGGAAAATCTTTACCTTTACCTTTACCTTTACCTTTATTGAAAGTACTGGAACCCTCTCGAGTAGTCATTCTGGCAACCCTAGAGGAGGCAGAGTTTTGACCATTTCCTGTTACCCTTTGCAGATATAGCTCCCAGAATACCCAACTATATGACTACCATCCCTGTGAATAGTGATCATATACGTAGAATCTGAAAAAGAAAAAACGTTTCCAGATTCTGCATTTATATGCACATTAGACTTTCCTAACATGGAGATTATGATTTTTTAACCCAAAATAACTGAATGCAACTTTTCTCTTGGCAATCAGCCCACATTCATCCTTATGTAAAAAATAATAAAACCTAAACAACTGCTGCTCTTATTTTATAGATCGTCTATCAAAAGTGAAAAAGAGCAAGTTACCAAAATAGGTCGCCATCAGTTCAAAGCCACAGACTTTCAAAGTTCAAATCTAAACCTGCACTTGGACACAGACAGATTTGTCAGCTTGCCACCTTTCAATAACATGGCATTAGGCTTTTTAAAAGTAGGTCTGGAAGCATGAACTGATGTGATTGATGTGATTGATGAAGTGACTCATTAATCACAGCATTCAAAATTGGATTTTATTTCACATTGTTAATCAAAACTGTCCCAAATGAAAAGTGATCGCAATTGAGGGCATTGTTGCAATTGTTTGAGTATATCTTTCTATAAATGGATAAAGATAATTGATTTCCCAAGTGCATGGGGTGCATTCCCCAATTCTGTGTTATGTAGCATAGAGGTATGGCTGGGTTAACAAAGCCTCTGAACAGAAACCCATTTTTACACATTCTTTTTATGATCTGCATCTCCCTCTTTTCCTCATAATCATCTGTCTGACCAGACATTTTTAGCATCTTTTGACTTCATCACACTGGCTTTCTTACCTGTCATAAGACACTTCCAGCACAGTTTCTGGACGGGGCCCGCCAGATCCCACCAGACGATGCACAGCCACTTCCAGCAGGACTATGCTGGTACTATCCTACAATGGAGCCCTGAGAACACAGGAGGCTTCCTGTGTTCTCAGGGCTCTTTTGTAGGATGCTTCCAGCACAGTTTGTGGAGGCTTCCCATGTTCTCATTCCATAGAACAGGGAAAGCGCAGGGGGAAGCCGGGTGGAAATGCTTCCCCCCTCCCCCTGTGGGATGGGGAAGGGGGCAATGCAGGTGATGTGGGTTCCCATGTTGCCCACCAGATTTGCCCCACTGCCCCATGGATGCCACTGCTTTCCCCTGCTTGAGGAGACTAATGTGATGAGGTCCTTAGGCACTGGAAGAAACTGTGGGCTAGAGAAACTGAAATTTGGTGTCAGGCTGCAGCAATAACTCAATAATACATAGTGCAATAAAGCACAAGCTGTGAAATAATGGGATCCCATAGTAACCAATCCAATGATAACTGTGTATCCCTGCATATTTCTGGTAAAGTAAGCACCAGCTGCCTCCAGGCCTCCTTTCTGAATCCAGCACTCAGATTTCCTTACAAACAGAAAAAGAGGAAAGAAAGGGGAGATTGATAAGTGTCCCTCCCCACCAAGCATCCCCTAAATGGCCTGAGATTTATTTATTTATTTGTTTATTTATTTACATTATTTCTATCCCACCCATTTCAGCCCGAAGGCGACTCAGATCAATATACCTGCCAAAAAACTGAGGTTTGCAGAAGGAGATCTTCTAAGTTACCAATGAGGGCAATACAAATGTATGAAATGCATCTGTTGAGAGGCCTTTTAAAATTAATAAAAAGATAGTTGATTCCTTTCAAATCTTTTTAATTCTCTAACAGTGAGAGTCAGGTACACTGTTATTTTAAACATAACAGAACTACCTAAAACTTACAGGCATAGAGAGCACAGTTCTTTCATACTGTTAACACCAGGAATTCTCTTCAGCTGTGGAAGCCCAGATATGGAATCCTCCTCCCTTGGAAGAATAACTGGCTTCAATATTTATCCTTTAGGGGGAAAACTGAAAATGGAGTAATGTTAGCAGTTTTTTTATGGCACTCCAAATTCAACCTAAAATATCACATGCATCACCTAAGTTTTTAAAAATTAAAAACTAAAGATGAGTGGGGGAAAGGTATCTCTCGTTAACCTATTGATATTTATTTTAATGGTAGAAATATTGACTCTTACGCCCTATTAATTTTCCAATTAGATTCCTTTGCCATGTTCTTTTTCTTCCTCTCCCTTTGTACAGTTTTATAAAACAAATAAAATCCGTGTTGAGCTTATTAATCAAAGGATGTGGGATTGTATACACTATTGCAAAACCTTTTTTTGAAAAATTGTTTAAGCATATCTATGCAGTTATAGCATCATATTTACTAGAAAGCATAAGATCTTGACATATTTATAGAGATTTTCTGCAAATTCTTTACTGTGCATGTTGTTTTCAGTATATTGTCTGGACATTTGATTCATGAAGATAGAACAATTGTATATATTAACAGCAAAATCATTCTCTGAGTGTCAGTCTTCATAGTCAAAACATAACCACCCACCCAGCTAACATGGCAGTATAAGTAAGCTTGGGGAAACCTTAAGGTTTATAGTATATAAAATGATTTTCCAACAAGGAAAAATATTCAAACTGAGGGGGCCAAAAGAGCTTAATGGAATTTATAGAGCACATGAAATCCTGACTTTTCATGAGGAATGAGAAATAAATTACTCATTCAAAGACTGAATGGAAAGAAATGAGAATACTAAGAAAGGAGAGTGCTCCATACTGCAACATATTATTGTGGGCCTTTTTTTATCGATAACTGTTAGCCATTATAGCTAAATTGAACCCCTTTTGTCAAAGGAAGAGCTTGAATAATTACATTTTAATCAGATTATTTACTATACTGTTCTGAAAATAGTTTTTTGAAAGTGGTTGCTCTTGTTGTTGCTTCAAATTGCTGGTTGATCTCGTGAATTCCTTAGGGTTTTCTTAGGCAAGGAAGGATCAGTGGAGGTGTTGCCAATTTTGAAATATAGCCTACAACATTTTGTTGACAGGATTGAAGAATCCTGAGTCTGATCAAGAAAGCCTCTCCCTTTGTTGTGAACACCTGTAGTCTTTGCTGGCCACTCTGCTTGCTAATAATACAGAAGCACCGCTATTGTAGCAGGTGAATTCCCACCATAACCATAATAGAAGAGACTCCCTTTTTTATCTCCTCCATCTACCTGGGAATGAAAATCCCCATGCTTCAACTCCCCAACCCTTTTGTTCTAGTCACTAATCCAAATGTTATGGCATACTAAAAACGGGCAGTTAATTTTTCTATTTCCATACTCGATTGCATTTTTGAAATACATATGGAAGTTTTCAATTATAATAGTGAAGAAAGTCAGTGCTGTTCCTCCCTTGCTTCAGAGCATAAAACAATCATTCCTTTATAGGTTTCTCTCATCCAAGAAGAAGGAAAGGTGGCAACTCACTGACATGGCAACCTTCAAAATTTTCTAGCAGTAGTTCTTTCATCACCAGAAAAGAAGTAGTTAGTAATGATCTTGAGAGAAGCAAAGGCCTCTGGTCAGGCTTTCCACCTGTTTCTTATTTTAGGAAGAAAGGAATAGAGAAACTTGGACCAGAGGTCCCTAAAGACCACTGAGTTTGTAAAATGTCTCTTCAGAGATATCCTAAAACCTGTGAATCTCTCCAAAGTTTTGTAGTGCAGATAAGACAGAGTTTGGACAAGTAACGTTTTTGGACCACAGAATCCCATCCACTGGCCATGTAGTCCAGATCAGGATGTTGAACAATGGATGAAAATGAACTTGTTGAACTGGTGTGAAAACTGATCTTGAAAACTTAGAAAGATTAGTTCTGGTTAGTCCCTTGAGCAGAGTAGTCTATAACCCTCAGAATGCTCCAGCTAGTATTAATCTTTTCTGGCTCTGAAGACAAAACCCTGACCTCGAAGTCACATAGTGCACACTTCCACTTCTGAATAGATCTTCCCTTCATCTCAGGGATTCTTAACCTGTGGACCATCAGCAGCTCTTAACTCAACAGCTAAAGGGGGGATTTGAAGAAATACTGTAGAAGACCCCCCCCCCCCACACACACACACACACACTACTTAGGAAAAGGGCACTTAAATGCAATTTTACAAACTAATAAGAAGGAATTACTTTTTTAAACATAATTTGTAGATTTCCTCAAGACCTCCTTTAACGTCAAATAGCAAAGATAACTTAGCAACACAGGGGAAAGGCTTACACCCTCAAAAGGCAGCAGAACTTAATGATTTTCAAACAGCATAAAAATGGAAAGTTCCAAATCTGATGTGAATTGTTTGTGCCTTTTGTCATCTTGCAATGAGACTGCAATCATGTACTCTGCATAGTTCTGCCTAGAACAACAGATTGGAGTCATCATCTAATATCAGATGCTTCCTGACAGAGGTATATTGCTAGAAATCCACTGTACAATTGTCTATAATCTCAATCACCCAGGGAACCTTTCTTTTAGAATTTAGGATGCCAGAATTAACTAGCCTCAAATACCTAGGAACTTTCTTACTGTGTTCTGCCATGACCTCTACCATCTAATGTTTACCTTGAGTATTTTTAGTGGCTATAGTATGGTTTCAATAGGCAGTGTTTCAGGCATGAGTATTATTGGGTTTTATTTTCACATGTATTTGGAGGCTGCAATGTATAAAGCTTTTTCTATCTATTTATCTATCTACACAGTTTTGCAGTTTATTTTACATATGTATGGTAATAGATAGCATGCATTTGAAGCCAGTTTCAAAATACGTTCTATTTTGCAAGATACATGCTACAGAAACCTTTTCTAAGCCCTTAAGCACCCCTCCCCTAAAACTGGAATCTAAACTTCAGAAGAAGCAATTTTCTCCCCCATATTTGTAGATCAAGATTTTCATTTCCTTTTGCAGATTTCATCGTTCTTTATCATACGCCTCTTCAGGATTACTGTCAGACTTAATATATACGTTCGCATAGATTGTAGGAATTCATTTTTATTGAATGTTATAGAATAACCTTGTAGAGAAACACTGAAAAATTCTATGGGTCTGCCAAGAAGGGATGTTATTTGTTTAAAATGAATTCATATAATCACATGTGGCTTTGATATGGAAAGTGTGTAGAAAGATTTATTTTTGTCATATAATAATATAGATTTAAAAACACAAGACCCATAATGCCTTATGACTGCAGGTTCCATTTTATATTCACCACATTGTTAGACTTAAATACTTTGTCCAGCTGTACCAGCAACTCTTCAGGAAATTGAAAAGCTACAAGTTTGTCAAAACATGCAGCAAAGTATCTGTAACCTTTCAAAATCCACTGTAGCCTTAAACCATACATGCTGTTGATTCAGAAATAGGAATGTACTAAGCAAGGAGATACAGGTATACCCAGAGCAAGTCCAAAACATTTTGTTGCATGACTCAAAGAATAAAATGGCCTTCTCTTCCAATTCAGTGTTCAAAAAATAGCTGGATTGAAAGATTAATATCTCTTCTACACTTGGCTTTGGAATGGTGTCCTTTCATACACCTGAAGACGGCAAAGTAGTTGAGAGATATGACACGCACAGTTTTCTCCTCCAGAACACAACTGTCACTTTCTAATATCTAAATGCAGGAACAGAGATTCTATGTAAACAATAGGAAGACCCTTTTGACCATAAGAACAGTTCAACAGTGGAATATGCCCCCTTAGAGCGTAATGGAGTCTCTTTGCTGGAGGTTTTTAAACAGATGCTGGGTGGCCATCTGTCAGGAATGCTTTGATTGTTGGACTGGATAGCTCCTATGTTCACTTTCAGCTCTATGATACAATGATTTTACTGCCTGATGTAACTGCCTTGTTCTGTTTTTAACCTTCCAAATGTAAAAGAGGGGACATACTTTCCAAGTGAGCTCCAGTCTGCATTTTACACATTTCTCTGACATGTTCCTCTCATTAAGGATCCTTGCTATTCTTAAAGAGAATAAAAGATACTTCTAAATTGTAGACCCCAGAATCCTTACAATTTTTGGAGGAAAGGGGGCTTTTCTGATTCTATATCCAAGATAGCCAATTGAGCCAGGCCTTGTAACAGGAAAGAGTGTCGGCTTATCTGTCTCACGGCATTATTGCTGCTGTTATTGTAATTGTCTTCATACAGCTGCTAATTATTCTAGGATGTGAGTGTCTGGTAAAACATATACATTTGATTTTTGGGTAGAGTTTAATATGTAAATATGTTGGAACAGTCTTATAAAGCAATCATCATGGCATAAGAACTAGGGAAGGGGAATGCATACATGGAGACTACTGGAGCTAGCTTTCTTCTGGATTGACCCATGCAAATATTATATTTTAATTTTGAGAATTATATTGTATGTTTTATTAATCATTGTATGCTGCTTTGAAATCTTCAAAGCTAAGCAGTTTGCAAATATTCATAAATAAATAAATAGCCCAGTTATGCATCCTCCAGGGCAAGGCATGGAAATCTTTGCCTATTTGGCCCTCTCAGGCAAAGAGGAATGATTGCTATAGTTTTCTCCTTGCTGCAGGAGAAAACAAATATTTCTCTGTGATATTTCCCTCCTTTCCAATATTTGAACACCCTACAGTGTTCAATGAAATTATTCTACACATAATAATGGCTTTTCTGTGCAAAACCTACATTTTTGCACAGAAAAAAAAATCCTGGGCAGAAAACTTATTTTCTGGCAAAACCTGAGCTTTGGGACAAACAGATTAATTTCACAGAAAACTGGGGAGGTGGGAGAAGGGGATGAAATAAACTTCACTGCTTTAATATTCTTCCCCATGGGATTCATACAATCATAGAATCAAAGAGCTGGAAGAGACCTCGTGGGCCATCTTGTCCAATCTCCTGCCAAGAAGCAGAACAATCGCATTCAAAGCACCCCCAACAGACGGCCATCCAGCCTCTAATTAAAAGCCTCCATAGAAGAAACATCCACCACACTTCGGAGTAGAGAGTTCCACTGCTGAACAGCTCTCATGGTCAGAAAGTTCTTCCAAATCTTCAGGTGGAATCTTCTTTCCTGTAGTTTGAAGCCATTGCTCCACGTCCTAGTCTCCAGGGCAGCAGAAAACAAGCTTGCTCCCTCCTCCTATAACTTCCCCTCACATATTTATACATGGCTACCGTGTCTTTTCTCAGTCTTCTCTTCTGCAGGCTAAACATGCCCAGCTCTTTCAGCTGCTCCTCATAGGGCTTGTTCTCCAGACCCTTTATCAGACCCTTTTAGTCACCCTCCTCTGGACACATTCCAGCTTGTCAATATTTCTCTTCAATTGTAGTGCCCAGAATAGAGTATCATGAGAGTTTTTTCCCACCCAGAAAAAAGAATATGTGGTGTCCTCTTTTTGGGACTCTAATAGCTACTTTTAAGAAGTAGCTATTAGTTTTGTCACAAAGAGTTGGTGTCTGTGGGAAAGCTACAGCAGAATGAGCATCACATTTTCATCCACCCTCTCTGCAATATTACATTGATAATCAGACACAAGCAATATACTTTAACAAAATCAACAACATGAGCTAAGCTATATAACGTGTTTGCATGCAGATAAAGTCTTTTCCTCAATCCAGTCAATATAAGACTATACTCATGATTCAAGGAAGAATGTCTTTCCAAACAGAAACATGAGATCATGGTGTATGGGACACAAAATTCTGCTCTGTGAAAGAAAAGGACAGAATGTTTTGTGGCTGCACACTTTCCCAAGTTATTCTGGTGTGCCAGGGTTGGTTTGTTTTTAAATTCAGATAATTAATTAATTCCGTTAATTGCCAAATTCTCAAGAACTGGTTTTGGGTTAAGTAGTGAAAGGCAGCTTCCCAATAACAGATTATTTCCATGTTTGCTGTTGTAAGGAGAATCTTTGTCTGTGGATAAACAGATTGAGTGACTCTAAATATTGATAATATTTGCAGAAACAACAGTTACTGACACTGAAGTAGCAAGCCAGGCATGTCTGAGCAAGAACTGATCTTGGATTCTTTTACATACAGAATAGGGTGAGGAAAAGTGAAGGATGCTTCCCATTTAATCAAACATAAAGGGAAGTTGCTACAGGAAGGTACAGTGTCCCCAAGTGACTGCAATTCCAATAACATTTCTTGTCCAAAATCTTCAAATAGTAATGACTGCTCCACAGAAAAATCTTCTTCCTGCTGGAGGTTCCACATATCACACCAATTTCATACCCTCCAACATTTCACAGATGAAAAGTGAGGGCATATGTGTCCAAGCAATATCAGAGTGTAGCCAGATGGCAAAGGTTTTGAGCAACAGTTTGCTTTTGCAGGAGAAGGGCAAGATTCTACTTCTTTGGGTCTTCTCCTGCTGGATTCAACTGATTGCAAAATAGTTTTTGCACTCTGCAGTTCACACCAGTGGAAGTAAGCCAAGAACAAAGTGAGTAAAAAAGAGAAACTGAGACATTTTAAAAGCAGCTGAAAAAGACTTAGAAAGTATTAATCAGGATTGTCCATGCCAAATTGGGACACTTGAAGGGGATACAATTCCAGAAGCAGCAGTAGACATGATATGCCTCAGTGCAGCTCAGGCCCTAAAGAGCACTAGAGAAACTACAGAGGAATTCTAGGGTCATATAATGCACTTCAAAGACAGTTCAAGGATGAGGTGCCTACAAATGTACACCCCCAGTGTGTGCTGCAGCACATATTAAGACTAAAACAGCACATTTAATAAATACATCAATAAGCCCCCTGCAAAAGAAAACCATGCTTCAGCCAATCAGAGTATATCCCATGCAGGGCTCAAAATTGGGATGGGAAAATTTGGAATGCTTGTCAGGACGCCACTAGTATTGGGGCCTTTTAAGGAACGCTGAAACAGAGTTTTCCAAAAGGCAAATAATTACTCCCCTGGGAGAGGAAACCAAATCATTCCCATAGGAACTCTCCTATAGGGACTCTCTCTTTCTGCCCCTTTGTTTTCCTTTACTGTGCCCTGCCACAGTCCGACACTGATCCAGAACAGTGATGCATATCAGCACATCTCAACGGACTGGGTAAGTTAAAAAAGCATTCCTGGGTTTGGTTCCAGTTCACAAGTAGGGGATATTGTGGCCACCATCTCTGCCTTGAACCCATTCCTGGGCTGTTTGTGTAGGTACTCTGCAATAGAACTGATTGCTTTTAATCCAATTTTGGATTTAGTGTCCAATTTTGAAAGAATTTTAGGTTTTGTTTCCTTTTTTTTAGGCAATTGAAATTTCTGCAATGAAATGGAAAGTCAAGTTCTGGTTTTGTGTGTGTTTCCCCTAATGTATATAAGCACATCCTTTATGTCATGATTATGGTTATAGCATAATGCATAATTCCAGCATGCTTGGTTTCAGCCATCTTGTGCCAGCCCAAATGTAAATAAGCTTTCTGTGCTCCCCTGGGGTAATAACACAGTTATCTTTCTGTCTGTCTCAGAGGATTATATGTGTCGCCGTTCCACTGCAAATGATCCTTGAGTACAGATGGAATTCAACACTTACACATTATGCTTACACATAAAGGCATACTTTCTTGTCTATTGTAATGCAATTTTGTCTTTAGCCACCAGATCATTTTTTTCTTCCACCACTGTTAAACAAAGGAAGGAAATGCCATTTCTAACACCCCAAGTATTTGATGAATTTCAATTTTTTCCCTTCACTATCATTTCACAATATATACTGGCAGGAGAAAGCAGGGGAATATTTAACTGCAGCTGTAGTCATCAATCCTTGAAAAACAAAAACAAGACAATGAGGCACAATGTAAGAAAGAACAAAAGGATTCACATGACATGATCCTCATCATATCTACCAGCTGCATTTCCTGGATACTGATGTTGTACACACAGACCACCACATCCTCTGCAGAAGTATGAATGGGATACCTGCTCATACTCTATATGTGATGAAACTGAACACAGAGATATTCATACAATGATCTGTTATATAATATAATGTATTGTAGAATACAGTATGCCCTCTGTATCCATGGGATCAATATCCGTAGTTTCATTTATCAACATCTGACAAAATACATATTATCTATGAGTTTTCCCTGTTCTCCATCATGACTTCATGGTCCTTCATTTCAAAAATGTTCATCTTTATCCACCATTTTGCATATCCACACAAAACCTAGTAACATATCTCTTGAAGATACAGTAGTCATAACGTATACAGAACAAGCCATGTTGTCAATTTTTGTTAGTGGGAATCAAGAAATTGAACTACTGCCAGGGTTTTAATACTTCCTTCAAATAGAGTTCTGGTCCAGCTTACCTGTCCAAATGTGTCTCCCTCTGTGAACCATCACAAAGGTTAAGATAATCTGGGGAGGCCCTGCTCTCAGTCCCACCTCTGTCGCAAGTGTGGTTGGCGGGGACGAGAGACAGTGCCTTCTCTGTGGTGGCTCCTCGGCTTTGGAAGTCCCTCCCCAGTGAGATTACATCAGCGCCCTCCCTCCTGACCTTTAGAAACAGAACAAAGATGTGTTGTAGGATCAAGTCTTTGGCCAGGAAATAATGCAGTACAAAGAATAATTAAGGAACACGTGCAATGACAATTCGGAATGGCTATGTATACAATTTCTTGATCATTAATGATTTTAAGTTCATAGTTATATGTAGTAATTTGTTATTATGATTTCTTTGTTGTACTGTATGTTGACATTGAATTTTTGCCATTAGTATGTTGTAAACTGCCTTGAGTCCCCCTAAGTGTGAGAAAGGTGGTATATAAATACAGTAAATAAATAAAGCTATGTGTTTGGAGACAGAAGAAACTATGTTACTTACACATGACATAGCAATGTCTTGACCATCTGACCTGATTTCACACATGCAAAGCAAAAAAAATGGTATCAGGAAAATAGCTCTTATATACTATCTTGGATCTGTCATCAAGTCATCCATCAGATAAATGCAGCAATACATTTTCTCTGAATGCTTTTGGTTTTATGTTTCAGATTTTAAGTGTGAGCCTATGAGAAATATCTCATGTAGCGTTATGCACAAATGTTTTACAATCCAATTTAAAACAACACACATCTTGCAACTGTTCTTTGAGTTTCAATTTGCATGTTAATTTCAAAAAAGAAGCTGGAAGGAACTGCCAAAGCACTTGCCTTAACACACATCGGAAATTACACGCTAATGAATACATTCCTTTTATTTCCTGTTTTTCCTATCAAATTGTTCTGCCTTTTTCGAAGTGACCTTAGTTGTATGCCTTTCACTTCTAAAACATTCTGCCAAGTATTCCGGAGTGCTTAGACAAATATGTATTTCTCATTATTTTGCAAAGCCAACGCTGAAAGCTGGACCAATAATCAGGGTTGATGTGAATAAAATGATTCACATCAACCATTTTTAAAAGTTCCTTTAGTTTATCTATTGGAGCATTGCCCAACAATTCAGAGGCCCTGGCTTGTGTCTTTGCTGTCAAGGGACCTGCATAGCTCTAGGGAAAAACTAAATCTACAGTATTAATCACCTATTTTTCATGCAATGTTAATTCATATGCAAATTATGTTTGCTTAACTTTACATTCAACTATTAGTCTTCACTCAGTTCAACAAGAAAAAGAAAGTACAGACAGAGTATTCCTTATCCAAAGTGCTTAGGTGCAGAAGTCTTTTAGATTTTTATTTTCATTCTTTTTTCGATATACCTGTATTTACATATATGTATATAATGAAAAATAACCCAACTCTAAACATGGGATACATTTGTTTCAGACACCAAATTAGCTCCTAAGATATTTGAAAACTGGAAGGGGGACAACTTCCCATCCCTCCTACAACACTTTCTGTTTTCTCAAAATCTACCCTCGAAGGATGTGTGGATTCGCTGGATCAAATCTCAGTGCCTTCCCTGAAGAAGAATAGAAGGCTTCTTCAGGAAAGGCAATTTTTCTTTCATAATATTCACTTCTGTTCTATATATTTCTGGCAGTGTGGAATTTAGGAAATTAGCAATTATCTAAGATATTAGAAACGATGTACATTTTCAAGTAGACAAGATACATCTGGAGTTCTGAGGGGGTCTAATTTGTGTTGTAAAATATGTTTAGGAATTCTGGTGCTGCTTCAGCCTGGGGATTCCTGCCAGTTGCATAGCATAGCTCTTGAAACCATACAAATGGTTGTTGAACAGTATGGAGAAGAAGCTACACTAATGTAAATTTCAAAGGCTTGCTTACCAGAAGCAGAAAATCTCCAGAGCACCTGGGAAAACAGAAATTAATTTGCTTGTATGCTAAACACAAGAAAAGGGGAAGAAAAACACTATTTGTGCTGCTGACATCACAGGAGAGGCCTGAAGCACAGTGTCAAAAAAACCAACATGATCCATCTTTCTTTCATTTAATGAATGGGCAGCCTAAATACTACATGTGTCCTAAATATCCCTAAGGCCCCAGATCCTGTCTGATTTTGGAAGCTAACCAAGATCAGCCCAAGTTAATATTTGGATGGGAGATTGCCAATGAATATGAAGTTCTATGAGCTATATTTCAGAGGAAGGAACTGGCAAAACCAATTCTGAAGCTTCCTTGTTTAATGACCTCTTCACACAGGGCTAAATTTGGCAGCATGCACCAATTTAGACCCGATTACCCACCAAGCCAGCCAGCTCCCATCACATGATGCTGGCATGGCTCCATGTGTGAAGGAGGGTGGAGCCGGCTCATGCTTCCGCCAGGGCAACACAGAAGGGCTCCCGTGTTGCCATTGCAATGCATACGGGGAAGCCAACCACACCACGCATGCTCACCCTTCTCTCCATCTGATCGCCCTCGATTGGAGCTGGGCAATGCAGAACATGTGGTGCCAGATTCCCCACGTCCCTCTATGAAGTGGAGCAACTCTGGCAGCTGCCTGACAAGGTCATAAAAAAAACCTCTATGAAAATCATAGAGTCACCATAAATCAACATGTGAATTTAAGGTCTATACATACACATTGACAAGCCATGCTATACTGCCACATTCTGTGCTTGGAAATGTTTGAGCTTGTAAATCTTATTCTTTTGGAAGACAGCTTCCTGACACCCCATGTGGCCACCTGTCATGCCAGCATAGCAACTCTGGGAAGAATAATCCACAATATAATCTGCTCGAAACTCTAGATATAAAGTCGTTAATATAGTATGGATCTCTTTCGTGTAGCAACAGGCATACCGCCCCTGCTCTTTCAACGTGATCATTTCCTTGCTTCCTTGTGTCCAGATTCCCAGCATCCCATTCAAAGAAAGCACATGTTAGAATGTTGCCAGAGCACCTCTTCCCCTGTTGCCCATAATTCTTTTGCCTTTTTTAATCCTAGCTTGCTACAGATGGCAAAACCCTCATTTAGTTCAACACAAGGAGATTCAAAAGATCCTGGTACTCACCTAATGTACGTATGAGGTGAGTAATGAAAACATGTATTTTCCTTATTGGTATATTTATAGATTGATATATTTATTTATAAATAAACATAAATGCATGCCATTTAAAAAATCTTTGTCTATATTTCTATTTTAAATGTTATATATAGTAACAAAGGAAGCAAATACAGAGATGAGATGTAGGACGTCTTCACAAGGCCCCTGGGGCTGTGCCATTTCACCGATAGTCGTGCAGGGTGCCTGAGCCCTCCCTCTTTCCTGTGGGGTGAGAAGGTGTGTGAAAAAAACCATAAATCTTCTGTCTACATGATTCTATATTATTAAGTCTATGGGCCATTGGAGAGACAGCGGAAGCAGGAAACTAAAATAAACAGCTTTTGGGGCTGGGGCTCTTCTACCTTCTCATCTTCTCTCAGGGCAAGAGCATTTTGCCAAGGGTAAAAAAAACAGTAAATATAAAGTGCAATGGCAAATATAAGATACATTTTGAAGCCCCCTTTGAAGCCCCCTTGAATGGGTTAATGTGTGCATTAGATTCAATACGCTATATGTCTGTATATCTCAGGCATGCATTTTATCCAAAATTCCTCTCTATTAACATTAGCAGTCATGTTGATTTCCAAATACTTTTGGCTTTAAATTGCTTTCTCATTATTGTTTATATAACCATGTTGGTTATTTAGTAAAGATCACAGTTAGTCAAACAGTGGCCTTCATGCATATTAATTTGTCACTCCAGATCTCTGACAAAGTCCAATTACTCTTTATGCTCACTGCCAATAATGGGAATAGAGCTAAGAAAGTCAGCAGTTACACTGAACATCCATAATTTTCAGTATGCAGATTTTTTAAAAATCTAAAAGAGAATTTAACATTCAGTAGAACAAAATAACACACATTTCATGCTTTCATGTTTTTATGTTGTATAAAGTTGGACATGTAATAGAAGATTCATTTTTGTACATACTTATACGCACTAAAACAAACTTGCACATACTAGTGTAGGATGTAGAGTGGTACAACAGAATGCTATTTACACACAAATGTTTCTGGCCCAGTTTACTTGTCTGAACGTATCTCCCTCTATGACCAACCTCAGAGTTTACGATTGCCGGGGGAGGCCCTGCTCTCAATCCCACCACCCTCGCAAGCAAGATTGGTAGGGATGAGAAACAGGGCTTTCTTGGTGGTGGCCCCCCATCTGTGGAATGCACTCCCTTGTGAAATCAGGGTGACTTCTTCTCTCCTCTCCTTCAGGAAGAAACTCAAGTCTTGGCTTTGGGACCAAGCATTCAGGTAGCTGGCTGAGCCAGATCTGTAATGACTCATGAGAATTGTCAATTAAGAGACCATGGACTGGAACTCTGGACTATGACCTGGATTTGCAGACTCAGACTTGGTTGTTTTAATGTTTTAAGGACCAATATTTTAATGTATTTTTATTGCTTTTTAAATGTATTTTTATTGTTGTTGACCTGTTCATGTTAATTGTTGTGCATCTAATGACTGCCAATTGTAAGCCATCCTGAGTCCCCCTTCGGGAGTTGAGAAGGATGAGATTCAAATACTCAAAATAAATAAATAAATAAATAAGTAAGTAAAGTGTGTTTGTGCGCGCCTGGACACGCGCGTTGCATGTGAGAGAGAAATTAATTTAAGTTGTCACCAAGAGTTACTAATATTTTCCAAGATATTTAGGTGTGTTTTTTTCTGAATGAATAGAATATTTCAACTCAGCAAAAAAGGAGCTGTTAAAATCTATCCAATCAAATTCCTATAGTAAAGATATCACAGTATTTAAAAATTCTATCAAACCTTGGCTTATTTCTTAAATTGCACTGAAATCTCATCGTAAATTTCTGCACTGTATTGTGTCCTCATCAGCAAAAACACACATGAAGTTTTTTTCTATAGCTAGAGAAGGCATAAAACATTTTTGAGACTAACTGGTTTATTCTAGCATTAGTTGTTGTGGGCTCCAATCTACATTTGATGAAGTGAATTAGAACTCATGGAAGCTTTTGCTAGAATAAACTAGTTAGTTTCAAAAGTACAACCAGATTCCTTTTATGGCTTGTTATGCTAATAATCACTAGCAGGTCTATCTCTTTGAATTCTATACCCACTTCCACAAATATAGAGATGTTTCCATTTTCCCTTTGATGCTCTTCAAAAAGATTTTATGGATACATCCATGTAAATAAATATTTGTAATATGCCATGTTACAAATGTGACAGCTTTCAAGTGCATGAAACATTTTAATTCCACCACAGTTAATAAGATAATGAAACCCTTTGCTATTAGGCAAAGTTAACTGATTATCAATTTGGTCTATATGCTTGAAAGTTCAAATACATTTTTGCCATATAACAGGTTTGCAAGTCTTAAATGGTTTCACATTTCTCTAAACCACAGTAAGAGCATAACATGAATATTTTAAGCAGCTTAACTTTGATTTAAACATATTTGCTCAGGATATGCTGGCAGTAACCCAAAATGCAGTGTAATACCCTCAAAGCTGGCAATCCCAAACTCAATTTAAGGAAGCAGATAATATGGACTGGCAGCATTAAAGCAAATAAAGTCAATTAACGGAGGGTTTTTTCTTAATTTGTTTTCTCTTGCTTGAAATTGCAAAGGGCGGATATAGCTGGGGGATTAATGAGGAAAGAAATTAATGGAAATGGAAAGGAGACGAAACAGAAGAAGGAATTCAAAGCTCTATTGTTCATTAGTTAGGTCTGAGTAGAGGGTCATGGTCTCACATTTATTCGGAGCTATTTCTTTCATTGTTTATAAAATGTTATACCTTAACCACTTCCCTAGACAGGTGCTAAAGCAGCAATCAAGTAGACCCATCACCTATATTTCCTCTATAGAGAAATGAAAATCTCAATAAGAAGAGCTTAAGGCATGTTTTAATTTCTGATGAATCTGTTATGCTAACAATGTCACCTTTTTATTATCTAATGTATACTTCAAAATAGTGTGATCGTTGTGATGAACTTAAGGAATATTTAAATACATTACTCTAGCACTTGAAGGTCACTTCGGTCTCTCTATCATTCATCACTACTATAAAAAAGAGCCCCCGGTGGCACAGTGTGTTATACCCTTGTGCCAGCAGGATTGAAGACTGATAGGTCGGAGATTTGAATTCGGGGAGAGTGAGAATGAGCTCCCTCTGTTAGTTCCAGCTCCACATGTGGGGACATGAGAGAAGCCTCCCACAAGGATGGTAAAACATCAACACATCTGGGTGTCCCCGGGCAACGTCCTTGCAGACAGCCAATTCTCTCACACCAAAAGTGACTTGCAGTTTCTCAAGTCGCTCCTGACACATTAAAAAAATCCCTACTATAGCACAAACTATTCCAATAACTAAGGTAACACTTGCATAATGTGCCTAAATTCAAAAAGAAAATCTAAAAAGCATCTTGGGACTTTACGCATTTGCTTTTGTTGCTAATAAAGTGAACTGATGGCTTTATAGATATGCACACCAGTTCTAAGCCTAATAACAGTAACATTTTAGAAGTATCTTATTATGCTGATCAAAGGTTCTCTCTATGTAGAGAACCGGAATTACCATTTTATTTTATTTTATTTCATTGCTTCATTAATGTGAATATTGTCAGATACTTCTCTAGTAGTACTAATCCAATTTGATCATTGTTGATGTGCTTTTGCACAAGCCTTCTTAGATATTATGATTAAAAATGCTTGTCTTGGCACAAGATGATATGAGAGGAGATGATCAGATGTAGTCTTCATGAGATCTGTTGCCAGTTTGGGTAATATAGATATATTTGCTGCTTACTTCCATAATGAAAAGAGCTTCTGCTTGGTTTTTTAAAAAAGAAATCTCATTCTTTCATAACCAAAGGTGGTAACTGTTCCCTATACTATTGTCCCTTATGCCTTTTATACAGCTAGTAAGCATGCCAGCCATTCCACATTTTTTTATCTCTCAAGATAGTTTCCAATGATAACTGTAACCAGGGTATCTATTCTCTTCTGCCTTTCATTAACAATCCTGGAAATGTAAGTAAATCTAAGTGCAATTTTATGGCATCTGATGGCCTATGATTCCATGACATCCCTAAGGTTACTGCAAGCATGGGAAAACTTCAGCCCTCTGGGTGTTTTGGACTTCAAATCCCACAATTCCTAACAGCCGTGAAAATATCTATCACTGTTTTTGTACTTGGTGCTTGGATGATGGAATAGGAGATGTTTCAGAGGTGCATTAGGACAAATTAGGTTTGCCAGGGAAAACTTGGCACAAGTTTATCTGCTAAAGGATTTATTTCCCAGTCATATGCAATATATTAACTGTGAATTCCATTTCCAAAAAACAATTAGATGCCACAACACACATACACCAATTAAAACAGTTAAAACACATAATAAAATCCATATAAAAATCAATTAAACTATAATAATCTTTATTGAAGATATTTTGGGAAATATTCAATTAATGTGACATGGGTTGTTGTATCACCACCTAGTTTACTAAATGTGTGACAAGATGGGGATTCAAACATAATGGACTGGATCCATGGCCTGTCTTCTGATGTTGGAAGAGCTGTTCACTCTATGTAACTCTTTCAAGAGGATAGAGGATCTGCCATGAGGATGTGAGTCTAAGGAGGTCCTCTACCATGAGCCATATTATATACTATTCTTCTGGATCCAGCCAAAGAAAAATATATAGTACATCCTCATTATAGGAGCACTAAATGCAGAATAAGCACAATACATAACCAGGCATTTATAGCACACTTGACAGATTTTGGAATAAACTAGGAGGTGGCAAAAATCTGTTTACACCACCAGTTACAGTAGCTTGGGCTGAGAATTGATTCAGCCAGGTCTTTTGTTGTTTGTAAGAAACAAAATAGATTGTCTTACACAGTCTTATCACTTTTACCAAAATAACAATTGCAAATACAATTAAGAATAAAAATAAAATGCCAATTCTGCCAAATTATTTTGGAAGTTCTTTTTCCTTGTTCTGTTTAGTTATAGCAAGTCAGTTCATTTCCCCATAAAATCAATTACATAGGTAGCTATGTTTGGGGAACAATGAAGCACTGGCAATTGGATATTTTGGGACTGGGACTGCAGCAAGAAAAGCCAAAACTGGCTGGCAGATACCAACATATTTCTCAATGAAAGCAAACAATTTGCATTATTTAGCTGCTGCTTGGAGGCATTTCAGTTTTTGATGCCTGGAATTCATTTGGCTCAAGAGTTGCAAAACCATGTTCTTCTTATGTTAGATTCCTCATACTTGCACTGGAGATTATCATGAAAAGAGCTGTTGAACTGTTTATGAATATCTCAGCAGCCTTCAGTGATAAATATATTTTGTAAATAGCAATTTATGTCCAAGTAATTATACAATGACACCTGAAGGTCAATAACCTTTAATAGTACCAGAACAGCATGCTGTACTTCCTATCAGCTGCATGACATGCTTCTTTCTGAAGATGTATTACAACATATGCAGGGCCCATATGCCTTTCCTCACATCCATATGTTTTGATTTGATTTATTTTATTTATAGGCTTCCTAATGACATTTGATTTTGGAGCACACATCTCAGTGCTTAAAGAAAGAAAATCCATATATTATTCAATTTGATTTACACAAAAAGAGTCTCTCCTGTTAGGGTACATATACACCATAGAATTAATGCAATTTGACACCACTATACCTGCCATAGCTCAATGCTATGGAATTGTGAAAGATGGCTAAAAACCTTGTAAAACTACAGCTCCCATGATTCCATAGGACAGAGCAATGGCAGTTAAAGTGGTGTCAGACTCTTACATTCATTCTATAGTTTAGAGCAGGGCTCCCCAAACTAAAGCCCAGGGGCCAGATACCCGGCCCTCACTCAGGGTCAACCTAAGTCTGAAACTTGAAAGTACACAACAACAACAACAATCCTATCTCATCAGCCAAAAGCAGGCCCACACTTCCCATGGAAATACTAAGTTTACATTTGTTAAAACTGTTCATTTTAATTATTGTATTGTTTTAAGTGCTTTTTGCACTGCAAATAAGATATGTGCAGTGTGCATAAGAATGTATTCATGTTTTGTTTTTTTCAAATTCTAACCCAGCCCTCCAATAGTTTAAGGGACTGTGACCTGGCACTCTGTTTAAAAAGTTTGAGAAACCTTGGTTGAGAGGCAACCTTAGTTAATGCCCATTAAACTTGTTGATAGGTGGTAATGTGAATGCCACTTCCATTTGTTGCAGAAATAAATATATTTAAAAACTAAAACATACAAGCTAGGATCAGCATTAACTGTATAATTTGGAAAAAAAATCTGTCAAATTCATAGAATATTGCATGAATATGAGAAATCAGGAAATTAACTACTAATTATTCAAATAAGGTAAAAAACACTTGACTTCCTATGCATTGCATGATATGTGCTGCAAAGTTCAGATTTCCAATACTTGGACTATCCAGAGAGCTAAATGGAATTTGAGCCAGGGGTTTTCATACTCTATTTATTTCTGTCAGTTTGAAAGTGGATGCTGAGGGCTTCTGGAAGCCAATGATAGAAAGAGTCTGATGAGCAAGCTAAAAGCTTGTGTTGGAGCGCGCTAGATCTCAATACCAGGACTGAAATATTGCTTCTGTCAAGCCTCATCAGCCAAATCTTGGCTGTTGCTGTTATACATCTGTGCTGCAGACAGTGGACTTATTAGCTTTCATATTTTACACGCAACTATTTTGTAAAGCTAGATCATGTTAATTGCAGATATTAATCACAAAGTATGTTTACATACAGTTTGTGCTGGAAGGGGTGTTCCATGGTCACATGTGGATGGGAAATGGCAGGGGGTAGAAAGAGGTTATGAGCCATATTATGATCACAGATCCCATACTCTGTGGAGCAGAGCTGTGCTATGACTATTTTTGTTATTTGGTTCAGAGGGTGAATTGCATCCTAAATCATTTGCTACAGCAAAGATGGAAACTATGCAGGCCATGGGCAAAACATGCAAACCATCCCTCCATATCTAGATTGCATACACACACACACAAATTCATTTTCTCTATTTGTTATAGAGTTTTTAGTAAGTGGGTGAGGGGAGGTAGTATTTAGTGTTTAGTTTTAGGCAGAGTATATTGGGAACAAAAGCAATGTTTAACATAATTATTGATTTCATCCATTGTATAATAAGGTCTTATATTGCTGGAAAGCAATTTTTTAAAATGAAAAAAATTATTTAAAAAAATTTCTTAAGCAGAAAATTTATGTTTTGGTTCCATCTCAAGATGCCCCCCCCCCCCCCATACATACACACAGCAAAAAAAAAATTGAAACTCTAACGTGTAGTGTAGTGACTTTTTCTCATAAAATATATCATTTCCTATTGCTTCCAACCCTGACTGCACAGCCCATTGCAGATCAGGAATTGCCAAAATAAACGTCCCTCTGACTTTTGATGCTAGTTTATTCCCAGGTTTGAATATTATAACTGACTTTCCATATGATACAGGGGTTCAGCTTTTTACTTTTTTCTCAGTATTTATAATGAGCATATCAAACATGTAAAGTAAAATGTGTGTTTGAGACCAGTAGTGATACATGTCTTGCAGCTGGCAGGCATAGCAGAAGTCCTGGAGTGTCCCTCAGACACATGTCAAGGAGGCTTTTCAAAGCAATGCTAGACATATTTCCTTGGAAATATCTGACACTGCACGACTTCACAGCAAATTGTGTTTCTGATCTGGATGTCAAATTGTTTCCCATTTCTCCTCTCTCTGTCCTTGCAACGTCAGAGCCAGCCTTACCATTAAGCAGAGAGAAGCTGATGCCTCAAGCAGAAGGCTTAACATATCACGAAAAAGCAGGAAAATCATATTTAATTGTTTGTACAGTTCTCTATCTCATTTGCCAAAATAACATGGCTGGCCTTATACTAGATACCTTGACTTGTACAGGCATCTAGTATACCCGCACACCTTGTCACCAATGTACACAGCTTACTCCATTTGTTTATCTGACTCCATACAGAACAATGCATTATCTTAAAATCTATTACTGTTTTTTCATTATAATAGGTCTTTCCTGACACTGATTTCCAAGGAAGAGGTGTACCACATGTGTTGACCTTTCCGTCTGCTGCTTTTTGCATTGCTGAATTCCTCTGAGGCTATGTTCCTGCCAGGTTTAATTCACTAAAAGGATGTACACAACTCAGACAGGTTCCTGGTACAGTTCCATTCAAACATTTAGACTACAGAACCCTGGAGGACAGAAATATGAAGCCCAACAGAATGCTAGGCATATGGAAGGGGAAGGGGAATCCTTTTTTTGTAAAGGATTACATGGCTCAGTTTTCACAACACCTCTGTAATGTGGTTCAGATACTGCTTCTTGGGATCCTTGGAAGTTTAAAGATCCCTGAAAGCTTAAAGATCTTGGATGCAAAGATCTGTAGCAGTGGGTAAATTTATCTGAATGACAGCTTGTCAGTAGCTGTTTTCTTCCCAGGCAATGGGCAGCTGGAGAAGAATCCTGAGCGCTGTCTGGGCTGCATGTTTCGTTCACACTATAGATAACTGAAATAGCCAAGCACATTGGGTGTCCCAGAGATACACATGATGTCTTGGGAGTTTATAGCAAATGCACTGGGGTTTCTTGGAGTGAAACATCTAGCCACCACGTTATTATATTGTATTACAATGGATTCTGGGGATCTGCTAAGGTTTGGTTCTCAGGTCCCCGTGGTTATCAAAATTCATGAGGAACCATTACATACAATGGTGTAGTATAATTGTTTTCCTTTCGTAACATAGTAAAATTTAGGTTTGCCTTTGGGAACTTTTGGAGATGGGAGACTGAGGATATCTTCAAGCTTAAATGGTTGAATCTGTAGGTCCAGAATCTGTGGGTACAGATGGCTGAATACATTTATTATTCCTGTAGTGTTCTTTAAACCACACTTTTTCCTCAAGGAAACAACTACAATGTGTATGATTCTCACTAAAATGGGTTACCATCAGCCTTATCAGATAGGGTTGGTAGGGATTCAGATATAGATCTCATGTCTTAACCACTGGCTCATCATTTCTTGTTATTGTGCATTTCATCATTAGACCATCTTGCAGCCATTTTTTCTGTGCAAAATAAATAGAGGTCTTGTTATCATTGCCAAGGCTGTGGGGAAAGAGAGGGTCTATGAGTATGCTGGGAAATTTGACAGCTATAAACATTCAGGTCACAATATTCTCAGTACAATTTTTAACTGTTGTGCCATCTATGTCTATGCTTTGTATACACTATATTGAAAGGACACACCAGTTGCCCAAAACTTTAGAAAGTAAAAATATTTGATGACAACTAATTTTGCCACAGTGAATGCCGAAGTTTCAGGACATCTATAGTTTCAAAGAGGAAGAACTAAGATGATGAAATTGTTACTGGTTTTGAGCATTAACAAGAGAAAACTTACGTACTGTAAGTGTAACAATTCAGATTAAAAGTAAGGAGGCAGTACATTAGAAATTATCATATAATTGTAGATAGGATAGTTAGAAGTTTTGATGCAATTTTTTAGTCTTTTTGTTGTTTTTGTTTACAGTGTTGCCTTACAATGTCAAATGTGTGTGTTTTCTTTGGGGTATTGTATTTAACTCTGTGTATAATTTTAATAAAATGATATTTTAAAAGTTATCTTGATTAGAAAGATAGATATAAAATTTAATATTGCCATTTTGCATCTCATTTGGTAGAAAACGAGAAATATGAATGTGTGAGAGAGATTCTAGTGTGTGTGTGTGAAAAATAAGCTGCTGTTGACTCTTGAATTGCAAAAAAGGGCATTTTTCCATTACATCTAGAGAAAATTGTACTGGAAGAAGAACACCCAAAGTTTAAACATCTGAATATGAGCTGTTGTCATTCAGGTTTCTGCTTGCTACAAATGTCCTAACATATACTGTGTTTAAGAAGACATCAGCATCCCATTGTGTCTGTTGTCCATGAAGTTGCTGAGTTAGAAAATCATACTATTTTATTTACAGTTACAGAGTCAAGTTCCCTCAGGGCTTTGGGGTTTTCAAAAACCACAAGACAACAGCATGATCACATTGAGCAATAAAACTTCTCCCATGGAGGTAATGATGAAAGTGATCTATTGATATGTCAGTGACCACCGATACCACGCTTGTGATACAATCTGCCATGTTCAATGCAGCAGAGAAAATTGGACTAGCATATGAAACAACTCTTTTGTCTGATTCCTAAGCTTTTCAAAATAATACTGATAATACAAAATAGTATGGGTCCAGTCCTGAAATTGCTGACACGGATGTCCTGCTGTAATCTTTTCTAGACATTGTGAGCCAAGTTGCTGGAGCAAATTTCAATTATCTAAGATTTAAGAGTTCAATACTTCCCTTTGAAAAGAACAACAATACAGTGCTCTGACAATGGAACAACTACTGTTCTTTCCAATTAATTCAGCTATATTGAATTAACTTTGCAAACTCAAAGTAGTTCAAATGTCTCTCATTTGGGTTGTAACAGAGAATGAACATAGGTGTATTTTGAATTAACCTAAAAAGACGTTGCTGATGGACAACTTTGAGTTCAGGTCTGCAGCCCAACCCATATACATCATACCTCATTTATGAATTTGTAAATGCCATCTGTTCTGCTCATTATTCCATTATGCACCACGGCTGAATACATCCTTGGTTAATTAATCAAAGTTTTCCATTATGCCTGATCTGCAAAACTAAGTTTGTATTTTTGCATCTGAAACCTGAATGAAATCCAGAAGATATTGTATGGTGTCAGCTCTTCCAAGATATACTGAAAAATAAATAATACGGGGAAAAACTAGTTATAAATAACTTGTAGATCTGTTCCCCAGTAATGAAAGTATAATTATATTACTTTAACATTGTTACTTAAAGAGGATTCAAGGTTCAGCTGCTGGCCTTGTTTTATGTTGTAACTGTATAGAGTGGGGAGTGAGAGAGAGATGTTAGTGTTGAGATGCATGCATTTGTCTTAAGGTTGTTTTGTGGTTGAAGAAGACACTGAATAACTTTGAGATGTATACCTGCCACTAATGAAGGCTGTGCTGAAAGATGTCTGTCTTTATACCAAATGAAGGACTGAAAGATAATTGAAGCCATCGGGATTTCCCTCCTTCCAAGGCCTTCAGTCTAACTGACTCTTGAAAAGTATGATTTATATTTGTTGTGATTATGTGTATGCAGATGGTTGTTGAATCGTTTAAAACTGTGTTAAAAAATTATAAATGCATAGATTGATATATATTTACATTCATATCCTAGCTTCTGTTGGTTGGTTTCCACTTGTTACTGTATAGTTTACAGGCTTCTGCCTTTACTTAGTGCTAGAAAAATATCACATTGTTCAAATCTAAGCTCATAATGTGTTGTTGCCTTGAATTCTGTTGTATGCCTTGCATTCTCTCTGAATCTGTCATGCTACTTTCCATATTCCTACAGCAGACAAATTGTAATCCAAGTGACTTCAGAATCCATTCTTCCCAATATATTCCCTACATAATTTTTTCACCATTGTTTTCAATACGGGCCGGACTAGTTGATCCAAGGCATCTAACTGTGAAGGTGAATCCTAACATTATTTCTTAGAGTGCATATCCTTAACACATATGCTGCCGTTTCAGAAGATATAACCAAGGATGAAGCTGTGGCTGACAAAGTGGAAAATATATTATTAAGATATGAATCTTATGCACATGACTGGTTGCTATGATTCAAAGAGTCTTTCTAGCAGCATGCAGAAGGCTTATTATTCTGTCATTACAAAGTCTTGAAAATTTGGTCATTTTCTTTCAGCCTAGTTACATGCATCTTAAAGATGAAAAGGAAAGAAGCACTGAAGCTGAGGTTAAATCCTATCTCAGTTCCAAATGCGTGCCTTTGTTTATTTCTTTCAGTTTGTTGATCCTTGTTATTTTAAGGCTTCCAAACCAGGATGAATTTAAAAGTGTTGGTCAGTAACAAGCAGCAGCAGCTATATTTGTACTTGTTATCTGCCTATATTTGTACTTGTTATCAGATCCAGAGCCCATGCCACATGCCAACTAAAGTTGTGACAAACTAACAATGACCAAACAATGGCAACAATATACAAAATATAAGTCATGCAGGGAGGGTGGGAGGACAATCCAAAGCAAGCCTTTGGATTGCAGGGAGGGTGGGAGGACAATCCAAATAGACTACGAGGTACCACGCAGTCTATTTAAGGCTGCTGGGTGGAGGAAGCAGCCATACAAGGTGCTGGGTGGGGCCGGCTGCTGATAGGCCAGCTGGCCAGACGGCAGGAAACTTCCCGCTGTGCAGGGGGCTTCTGGGAAGAAGAAGCCCCCTGCTCCCAGCATGGCCAGTGGGAGGGCAATGCATTTTCTACTTTACAGAGTATTGTTATCTTTTTTGGAGAAACATGTCTTCTCAAGATATGTCTAAAGCACTACAGTCTCATTTCAGTCATCATGCCTTATAGGAAAGGTTCAGACTTGACTTCCTCTAGAACCAATTTATCTCTCTTTTTAGCAGTCCATGGTAGCTATAGAATAGTCTCAATTTAGTTACTGCTCTTTCACATAGAACTTTATTAATATTTTATAGAATTAATTGTCGTGGAACCCTGTTGAACCTATCCATAACCCACTTCACACTTCTACATCCCTGCTTAGGGATGTGACATTGAATATGGGAGCATGAAAGCGGTCCTTCAACTGTCATAGCACATTAAAAGTAACAATTTTTATGACAAAATAAAACATAATTTCAACACATGTGAACATGGGTCATGCTTAGAGCCTCTCCTAATTCACAAAAATAAACAATCCTAGACAATTAAACCTCCTTGAACGTTTTGTTTTATTTTATTGATTTAAGTCTAGGCTGTTAATTGGATACATCAGTTTGATTCATTTAAAAGAAGCCTTACTTTCCTCTTTATGAAATAAAAAATTGATCTCTCCCTCTTGAAGTTTTCAACAGCTCTTATTTTTGGAAGAGTATTTTCTACTCCTATAGTCCTTTCCTTGGTTTTGGCTGTTTCATCTCTTTTTCCCTTTGATTTCTTTAGATGGTTTTTGTTTCTGTCAGTATCTTCGTAGTTACAGCAAAGTTCTCATCAGGTGATGACATTTCTGTCACCTTCACAACTTTGCTGAACTTCCATTTTCATCCCCTGCTGGCACTGGATAGATTCAAGCCTCTCAGAAGACCTTTCCCAAATTGCAAAGATTTAGCCTGAGGCAATTTGAAGAAACACACACACACCAGTGCTGAGAGTGGAAAACACATCACTTTTTGAAGTGTACTGAAACAAAAATGACAACATTTTCCATTTGCTTTACTTACATGCACATAGACAAAATCAAGATAGGCTATATCATTGGGCAAAAGATTACAGATTTTATAGGCCCTGAACTGTGGAGGCCTTGAAAGATGTTTTGACAATATTCTTGTCATTTTCCAACCTCATGTGACCATCAGTGGGATTTTTTAGATTCCATATCAATGGACCAATAAAGCAGATAAAAGGAAACTTGGGAAATGACTAGTTAGTCCATATGTGGGAGGGAAGGATAAGCATTCATCAATCCTTCCTCATAATGAGTTGGGAATTTGAGATCCAACAGCAAAAACAGGAGAGCTTACAATCCCTGTGCTCTAATGTTATAAAAAGCAGAGAAAATGTTGAGGATATGTTCTTCTACAGAGATAGCTGGTTCACATGTAATGAAAACCAAGGGTAGTATTTCATTCACAAACTTTAGGCTTGGCCATTGTTTTCTCCTCTCCTTCCTCCATTGGCAGCAGATGGCTTGTAAATGGCCATTTAAGTATTCAATTAATTCATTACTCACTGGCCTGATTACTCATTTTCCCTATTTGAATGTCATATATGGTTAACAAATATTGATCATTTTCAAAACAAGTGAACATTAATTCATACACCAAAACCATTCATATATATCATAAATGAACTACATCTTATTCTGCATAATAAAGCTGCTCTCTCAAGGGTTCATGGTGGGAGGACTTTACTTACCTACAGACATGTTCCCAATCTCAAATAGTTATTTGACTAAAGAAAGGCACACAATATACATGAAAGCATGGGTACAAAACCATGCTATACACTCAAATAACAACTCTGCCCACACATTTACACAGGAAATGTCATCACAGGACCTAAGCACATCACCCACACTATTACACCCACTTCATTTATTCATTCATTCACTAATTGGATTTATGCCATCCTCTGTCAACAATGCCCTTCAGCGCTCTACATTTGGCAAGCAGGACAATCTCTGGACCAAAGAATAAATTGACATAAATCAGAAATTAGGAATGGGAATACACAAAAACCAATTGCGGAACACTTCAATCTTTCTGGACAGTCCATCTCTGACCTCAGAACAGCTGTCCTTGAACAAAAAAGAGAAAGATCAGAATTGGGATATACCCACCAATGCCAGATCATCAACAGTAAGTTGAACGTAAACAATGGTTTCCTGGCACGCTGCACATGTCGCTAGTTCAACCCAACCTCATGAGAGCCTCTTTGCCCATTTTATCACAAATCTTTTCCACCAAGCATCATACTACATTTCAAAAACTCCCTCTATCATTTCTTTGATTCAGGCAAAAAAAATTCTCCCAACTTTGATCACCAAAGATCTTGTCACTTCACAACCATATCCACAAGTTTTTCATTTCTGCTACCATTATCATACACTCCTTTATGAATAAACATGTCTGTTCCTAGACACTTCACTCCATGCCTGTGATGCAGTCTACAAAGCCCATGTTACCAACTTTTCTCAATCTCAAGAGTACCACAAAATTGCTTTATGTAGCAATCCAGATTAACAGCTATGTCTTTAAATCAATACATAAGTTATTAAATATCCAGAGCTAAACATAAGCCATAGTGCCTGATGAATCTCAGCAAACTGAGATTTGTCAAAAGAAAAGTTCCTAGCTTGTTCTTACTCATTCTGCATCATGCTAAACCATGTTTTATTTTATTATATCTGAACCTAAGCTTTGTTTAGTCTTTAGGTAATTGAACTAGGATACTACCCTTTTCAAACTTAACCCATAGTTAGCGGTACCCATTGTTCTAAGTTTCTAAAAGGCAAAATCCTGGTTTAATTATCTAAAGACAAAACAATGCCTTCATTAAGCAAATGGTCTGAAATTAGTTCATTTCTCTAATTCTGTTATTCTTAACCTTGGGCAACCAGACACTGGGCTACATCTCACTGGATAGCCTAAGGATTCTGACAGTTGTAGTTCAACAATATCTCAGGACTCAAGATTAGGAAAAGCTGCTCTAAACTTTATTTGACACTAACAATAGTTTGTATGGGCTCAGACGTAATATGTTACTTGTGGCTAATTGAAAATGGAAACAAAGGTGTCCAATATCTGCCCTGTGACTATGCCAAATGATGATTGAAGATGAAGTGTGTGGATCTAGGTCTTCTTGCTACTCTTACATCTCAATATTAAACAATGGTTTAGCGTTATGTGCAAATGTAGTCATTATCTTGACTCCAAAAAATGCACTTCCATATACACAGGCACAATCCTTATTCTCACTCCCATAACCTCCAGGCATTGCACAAATGAAAACTGGAACACATAGCCAAGCAAGGTATGGCTAAGGTGGCAAAAACTATTAATCGGTAAGAACACATAAACTAGAACAGACTACAGCAGTACCTAAGTTTGCAAGGAAGAACAAGACTCCATTCCCTATTCCCTTCTCCTCCCCAGCCATGAGTCAATTGAGTGTAAACTACTTTTGTACTTTGAACTTAGTTTTTGGCAATTGAGTAAGTTGATAATATGGGGGGGAGCTCAAGTGGGAATTCAAGTAATTCGTTCCATTATGATGCATTTGGATTTTTTTTTCTCTTTTGAGGTGTACTTGGACAGATAGTTAAATGGTATCTCCCAACAACTATCACACTGACAAGGAAAGATGACTGACTCTAAACTTTATAACATGAGGCAGGCAAACTGATATTGTAACTGGAATCTTTGGTGCACCACACAATGTGCATCTCATTACCAGTTTTCCTCCCCTCTGTGATTCTCCTGTCACCAGCTATTGATTAATTAAAGTGTAAATAGCTCCCAATCCTACTACTTCATATGTGCAATGTGTCCTTTCTGTGCCAGTATGCCATCAGTAGTGTGAACCCATGATATGGATAATCATTATCATCAACTTTATTTATAACCTACCACTATCTCCCCAAAGGGGACTCGGGGCAGCTAACATTATTCTCCTTCTCTCCCTTTCTCTCCATTCTCCCTTGCTATTTCCAAGCTGGGTGTTTTTCTTTTATTCTATGTATACTGTTGCCTTTTGTTGCTGTTGTTTTCAGTGTTGAAATTGCAAAATTGCACTTAAAATAAAAACAAAGGAATTGCTGTAGTGCAGAAAGGCAGGGTTATGTGGGTGTGCAGAAGTATGATCACAGGACCATGGATTGGGAATTGGAGACATTGTGGTACTGAAGAGATGTCGATATCAAAGATGCTCAACACAGTTGTATCTATTATCTATGCTAAATAGCTGTAGCCGAAGAGTGTTTTGGTATGATAATATCCTCTATCTCATTCAGCAACTTAGTACTTGTTTGTTTTACTGATTATCATGAGAACGAGCCCATTCAAAATCCAGTTATCATAAGTCATTTAAAACATACATTGTAATTTCAGTATGTTCAATAAATTTTGAAATTTATTGGGCAAAACTGCAGAACAGTAAATAGCTATAACAAACTACTGTTATTGAAATACATTGCTTGCATAAATATCAATTTTCTGCAGCAGCAACAAACAAGAAAGAAAGTCATCACAAAAAAAATATTAAATTCAACATCTCATCTAATCAATCCATGTGCAAAATCAGTAATTAATGGCCATTATTACTGCATAATTAACTGTCTAATTCTTTAGCTGTGTCAACATGGTGGTGATGGGCAAAGAAATTAGGTGAGGGTGGAAAATCTAATTAATTTCATAACTGTATTTTGTTTGTATTCTTTTCTTATTTTTCCAGTGAAGGGTCCAATATTTTCAGCCTGTGCTTGTGATTTGTCTTGATTACCAAAGTTGAAATTTTACTTGTAAAAGTAATTAGGTACTATTACATTCACCAATGTCTCCAAGTAGTAAATTACCATATATAACAGTTATGAAGTTTAAAGTAACCCTTTCTCATTGTTTAAAAGTAATCAAAACATCGAATGTGTACTAATGAGAAAAGTTTTACTTTAAATTTTACTATACCAGTTATAAAACATTTGCAACATAGTGAGTGCCCTTGATTTAAAAGAGAGAGAGAAGACACAGCAAAGCAATGTTACCATATAAAATCTACAACTGTAAAAATAAGTTTACAGTTACACTATAAAAGGAGCGAAACTACCTGTTGTTACACTTACTATTGCAATATAATTGTGTTATGCCTTTGGACACATGCAGACTGATTAAACTACGAGAAGGTCCAAGATTTTTCCAATTATATTTTGGAGATCCATACATGTTTTATTTATCCCACAATATTTTCTGTCAGTCCTGGTGTGATCAGTAGCTTTTGATATCAGCTTTTTGAGATGGATTATGAAAATGGAAAGAAAGACTTAAATGTGTGACTTTTCAAACAGTTTAGATATGCCTTTAGTTATTGGGTGGATAATTAACCACAATTAACTGTTTAATTACTTTCCTTCAAGCCATATAGGGTGTGATGTGAACCTCCTATGCAGATGGAGAGGCAAGATGTTAAGGTATTCTGCCCTATCTCCCCAAGGGGACTCAGGGTGGATTACAGTACACATATGCGACAAACATTTAATGCATTTTGGACAGACAGGACAGAACAGACAGAAAGTAGGTATGTTGTGTTGACGTCCAGCTTTCGGAGACTTTGGAGGTTGTGGGAAAATGCCATTACTGCCAAAGGGTTCAAACTTAACAAGTAACAAGTTTCCATGAGTAAAACTGTGAGATTTTATACTGAAGATTTCCACTGCATTTAATATTGTTTACTCCTCGAGGGAGAATTGTGTGCCCTCCAATTTTTGACTTGCAATTCTCATCAGTCTCAGCCAGCATAACAAATGAGAAGTTACAGCTTCCCCATTCTTGATCTATATGGATGGTTTCCATAAGCGGTTTTCCATACCACACCCAGAGCTGGAACAAAAGGGAGCTTCTTGACAACATATTCCATGCATTATAATTATGAGTGGAAATCTGGGATATAAATGCACAGTATAATTTACAATATAGATGT
The DNA here is from genome assembly GCF_037176765.1 of Anolis sagrei. NCBI lineage: Eukaryota > Metazoa > Chordata > Lepidosauria > Squamata > Anolidae > Anolis > Anolis sagrei. The sequence goes on from NC_090021.1 coordinate 98,341,358, forward strand.
AGTAGACTTTAAGCTATCTCTAGATCATCCAATGCTATCCCTATTACATCAAAACTGTTTCTTCATCACCCATGTCTTCATGGCATTTATTTTATCCATCTAGTTATTTCTTAATAAGTTTATGTGCAGTGAACCTAAGGCTGTATACATGGTACTTCTCATCATTCCTGTGATGGAAGTCAGGCTGAGAGAGAGAAAAATGCCCTAATGCCCTCAGATTTAGTGTTGTGGTGATGTCATGAAATTCTTGTCCAGCACTGTAACCACAATACCAGTTCCTCTCAAGCTATCTGTGGTGAAAAACAGCCATTTCTTTTCAATGTGCCAATACCATATTTGTGTCAGTTGACTATAGCTGTTTTCTTCTTTCTTGGAAATTGTCTAAGAGTACAGGAGGTGGTTCAAAGAGCAGCATCACATTAATGACCACCACTGAGTAGGACTGCTTTATACCACATTAGCTCTCACTAATATATGTGGATTGAGTTTCACTGTATCTGATGAGGGTATTGACTTTGTCCTCTTTCACAAGAAGGCCCTCACTTGCTTTGAGGAGTTCTACATTGGTAACTTGAAGAGTCATTTCTCCTGCTATTTGAAAATTTGGGTGGTCAAGTAGGGTTTCTGCCATGAGTGAAGCTGTTGGAAGCCTGTAGCAGGATACTGGCCCACAGAGTCCTGCAACCCCTTAAGTCAACATTTCAACATGATGAAGGGGTGGATTCATGTGAACAACCACCCTACTGCTCATTATTATTTATTTATTTCATTCACTTATACCCCGCCCTTCTCACCCCGAGGGGGACTCAGGGCGGCTTACAGGGAGGGCACAATTAGATGCCCAATCACACAACAAGTAATCCAAAAAATATAACAATTCAGCAGTTAGATTAAAACATCGATACATCATAAAAACATAATACCTAGAACCATCTCATGTCAGAGTCCATATATCAGAGTCCATACATCCGTTCTACTCCGATTGTCTTTGTCTATCACCAGGTCCTTGAGTTAGTTGTCAGAGTGACCAAAGGCTTGGTCCCACATCCAGGTCTTTAGTTTTTTCCTAAATGCTACGAGGGAAGTGGCCGATCTAATCTCCCCGGGGAGTGAGTTCCACAGGCGGGGGGCCGCCACTGAGAAGGCCCTGCTCCTCGTCCCCGCCAGCCTCACTTGTGAGACTGGCGGGGTCGAGAGCAGGGCCTCCCCAGAAGATCTTAAACTTCGAGGTGGGATGTAGAGGGAGATCCGTTCGGACAAATACACTGGGCCGGAACCGTATAGGGTTTTATAGGTCAAAACCAGCACTTTAAATTCTGCTCGGAATTGGATCGGCAGCCAGTGGAGCTGACGCAACAGGGGGGTGGTGTGCTCCCTGTACATCGCTCCGGTGAGCAATCTGGCTGCTTCTCGCTGGACTAGTTGTAGTTTCCGAGCAGTCTTTAAAGGCAACCCCACGTAGAGTGAAAATATGCCACTAGTATGAGACAATGAAATGGGTACCATTTGACAAGTTGAAGATTTGGTTACTAATACAGGCCAAGAAAAAAAATACCAACTATTTGTTTTCTTTGTTGGGTGGGTATTTTTATGTGTGACCTAAATATCCTAAATATCCTTTAGGAAGCAGGTCAATCTGACAGGGCCAGTCTTGGTTAGTATTTGGGTGGGAGGCTGCCAAAAATACCAGCTTCTGTTGGCTGTATTTCAGGAAGTAGCAAAACTACTTCTGAATATTCCTTGCCTAAGAAATTCTATGAAATCTGTGAGATCATCATAAGTCAACAGGTGGCTTGGAAGCACATATACACTTTTTTTTACCACTCCAAATAAATGAACAAAATCTTCAGCCTGCTTTACTGGATCCATTCTGATGTCTTTGAGTCATTTTGATCTTTCGTGGAAGAAAAAAAAATCAACTACTTTTTGAACTTCTCCAAAAAATTACATGGGTTCTCAGTAGGTAAGGATCTTATTAAAACTGCTCATAGGATGTATTGAACCTGCCCTATAACCTTTTTTCTTTTTCTCTTTTTACAACCTGCTGAATTGACACTTAGATTTTTTCCCCTCATGGTACAGATGTGAGAAGTAGCTTTTAATTTTTATTTTACAGTCGCCTGTCACTGAAAACAATAAAAGAATGATGCTGGTACCAGAAAGGAATAAAAATGAAGTCATTTGAAACACTCAAGACTTTTCCCCCTCCTCCTCTAGCCGCCACCCCAAGCCCTGGAGCCTTTGACTAAAATTACAGGTCTGACATGAAGTCACCACAGCCTAGAGATTCACATTAAACTGTAAAACTTGAGTGTCTAGATAACAAAAGGTCACTGCTGGGCAATGCTAAAGATAATGTCCTGATGGGGCTAGCTAATGTTAGTTTGATCTTTAAATGTGATTTTCCCCTTGCCTTAAAGATGTTGAAGACAGATCCTCTAATGTCTTTTTAATGTTTTTTAGAGTTCTTTTTTAAATCCTTGGCACAGTCTGTAGTCTAAATGAGTGGGCAGGTAAGTTCACTGCAAAGAAAAGAATTGCTGTTATCTTGATATTTTTTCATATATATATATATATATATATATATATATATATATATATATATACTTTCCTGCCGTTCTTTTCTTTTTAGATGATTATGTATATATATCACGGCCACAAAGGCATATAATGCAATTTACACACAGCTAGAAACTTTACTCCTCAGCCAGTAGAAACTTAAGGAGAAATTACACTCATACTAAAAATAATTCTTAGGCTGAAACTGTATACATATTAATAGGAGAATAAGACCTCTGAAATTAGTGGAACCTACTTCTGCCTAGATGTGTAAAGGACTGTGTCGTTAGTATGGTTCATCATCTTAATTGTCAATTCAAGTTATGTCAGAATCCACTGGATAAAATCCATCCATTAAAGAAGAAGCTTTTTTTTCATTGGAACTGTATTTTGATAGATTATTCAGTTGCTTGATTTAGTAAAACTATGAAGGTCTTAAGAAGTGGCTGGAAAGTATTGACTATGCTCAGCCATTTTTAGGACACTGAATATATCTAAAACTAAAATTCCAGCTGAATTCAGAAAGCAGCATACTTTAAAATGTCAAACTAAATAGCTGAGAGGAAAGGCCAATTAACTGAAATGAGTTAATGAAGAGGTCTGATAGAGGTTTGAAATAGTTGGCTATTTAACATAGAACAACAGATGTTCGCTTAAAGGACTTTATAAGAATGTTGCTTTTGGTGTGACTGTGTTTATTATTACCCTTGTAAGAGTAATTCCAGTTTATGCTCCTGTAGTCACCTGTATTTCAGATTGAATTCCCAGTTTGAGTTCTGTAATGTAGTATTTAGAGCGCCAACATGGTATAGTGGTTTGAGTGCTGGACTATGACATTGAGAGACCAGAGTTCCAATTCCTGCTTTGACAATTTGACAATTCTCTGTTTTTTCAGACTCAGAGGAAGGCAAAAACAAAGCCCCTTTGGGAAAAAAATTCCCATGATTTTAATGGTATCTACTTACCATAAAGCAGAAATTACTTAAAGCAGAAATACAAGACATTGCTGAATTCAAAAAGAGGGGGGAGCAGTGTTTGCTGTTAGAAGTAGCTAGAGAACACATGAGCAAACTTGGGCCCTCCAGGTGTTTTGGACTTCAACTTCCACAATTGTGGGAGTTGTACTCCAAAACACCTGGAGGGCCCAAGTTTGCCCATGCCTGAGCTAGAGTCTGAAGATATCATGGATTTTTATTAACTTTCTACCCTTTCAACTGGTTTTAGTTTTCAGACGTTGCTGCTGTTGCGGTGCTTGTATGTGCAGGTATGACATCTGTTTTATTGTTGTCATTTATTTCTATTTACTGTTGAATTTATTAATTTACATTATTGGGCATATGTCTGAATCAACATGCAAAACATTATGCTGCCACAATATATTGAACTGATAACATCCAATGTTCCATTCAAGTTTTGGATATACAGATTTTGCAAAAAAAAAAAACCAACAGAGATAGGGTGGAAGGTTCAAAAGGGGATGAATAATGCTTATCACCTGACTTCTAATGTTAGGGCACATTTTACAAGAGGCTCTGCAGACACTGAATGTTACTTTGGCAGTTACTTCTTCTTTCCCAATGCTGCCCATTACAATTTACTGTCTTAAAAGCCTGGAGAACCAAGTTGATGTTTTAGTTTGAATCTGGATCTCTGGAAGACGAGGATTCAAGTCCTTGCTCAGTAACTGAAACCACTGAGTGACCTTCTGCAAATCACACTCTCCCATTCTTAGAGAAAACCAACAGCAAATAAATCTTGCCAAGAAAACCCTGTATTAAGGATGCCATAAGTCAAAGTCAACTTGAAAGCACATAACAACAACAAATCTACTTTTCTGTCATCATAACTCCCTAGCCTTGCACTTAGTGTTATGAAATTTTACAGTTTTCTGGCCTGAAGACGCCTCTGTGATGTGTTCCATTCTCATAAAAATTGCCCGCAAACCCTAGAGGGATGAAAAGCATGGAAATCCCTAAATTATAATAGAGTTCAAAGATATCACTATGTTCATCTGAAATATCAATATACAAGGGCATCTTGCAGCACTTTATAAACTAACTGTGAGAACAAAAGTACCATAAGCTTAAATAGACTAAAGACTTTATCACACTAACCTGCTATTCCACTGTAGTCACAGTGATAGAAAATTGAGCACCTTTGATATCACATCTCTTTTCAATGATGTAATTCTGATAATCTGTCAATTCACGGTCCTGCAATTGTACTTCTGTATGCCTTTGTAATCCCACCTTCCCACACTACTATTGTTCTGTTTTTTTTTTTTTAGCAAAGTTGCACAATTCCAGCTTTTAAAATCAAAAAAGGTAAATATAACTATAAAATATAAAATAAAACCGTTTGGGAATAGATGGAGAGGGAGAAAGGAGGAGAATCCTGCCCCTGATGTCACTTTACTGCAAACATGGGAGGGTCCAATTGCACCAAGATAAGTGACTGGGAATTTGATAGATTGGGAGATATTCATGTGCTCTACCTATTAATAGCTAGGGATGAAAGAATCAGAGGGAGTAGGCAGGCTGGCAGAAGAATACATGTGGCATCGTGTGATAGGGGCCATCTCCATTGGTCCAATTACAGTGCCTGTTTACCTGTCTCATGCAATAAAGTTCTCAATCTATTAAAGGTTATGCTACCAACTGCATTATCTCAGGTAACCTGTAAGGTGCTATAATATGCCTTTGCATACTTGAATCATGAACTTCAGTATCTTTCTGACTAAACACATTGAGATTTAATACTGACAATCACTTCTTTTCTCTCTATCTCTTTTTTCCCACAAGGGACATAGGAAGATTCCACCTTTGAATGAATGGAAATGTGTTGATGATATGTATATGTGGTTATTACATCTGCATTGTTTAAAAAAGGAAATGAATACAAAAAAATAGGGGGAAAGAAGATAGGATGCATGTGCACATTTAGAAATAATTTCTGGAAGGAAATGCAATCTTTTTTCGTGACCATGGGGAAGGTCAGGACCACTGGACTGCTCTATCTACTTTCCAGATGCAAGCTGTTGACAGTCAACATCAAGTCCTTTGTTCCTCCTTCTTTAAACTGCAACTGGACAAGATAACCCTCCAGAAAAAAATAGGACTAGAGACACTGTGGCCTTCAGATAACCTTGGGCCTTTTCTGTTTCTTCTCTTCATCCTGGCCAATGATATGGGATGATTTCAGCAATTGTTCATCAACATCTAAAGGGCTTCAAATTGAGAAGACAAGCTGGTGGGATCTTCATTTCAATGTTACATCATAATATCAAACACTAGCATATAGGAAACGCTGCTTGAACACCAAGCACAAAGTAGCTGCATGCAATAACATCCTGCAGAAACTTACTGGCAGCACATGGGGTGCAGACCCAAAATTAATAAGAATATCAACCTTAGCCTTGTCTTACTCAACTGCCATGTATGCCTGCCCTGTTTGGCATAAGTCTGCCCATGCAAAGCAGGTGAACATAGCATTGCACAAAACATGCAGAATAATCACAGGATGTCTTAAACCTACACCTGTTGATAAACTCTACAAGCTATCTGGCATCCCCCCCCCCCCCAATGTGCAAGGAGAAGTTACTGCTAAATGTGAGATAAATAAGGTTGAGCACTGTGAAAGCTATCCACTACATGGCTACCAGCCTCCTCCCAATAGACTCAAATCAAGGAAAAGCTTTATGAGAACTATCACTCCTCCCCCCCCCCCCCCCCCCGCAACAGCAGCAAGGGTATCTCTCTGGGCAGCTAAACCAGGAATTCCCAACTGGGTGGCTCCCCATGAGGATCTTCCTCCAGGGGCAAACAAAAAATGGGTGACTTGGAAGTCCCTGAACAGACTCAGAAGTGGAATGGGCAGATCAAAAGACAACCTGGCAAAATGGCTCTACCTAAAAGAATCCCACACCTTGTGTGACTGAGCAGAACAGACAACTCCACATCTGTATGCTTGTCCACTATGCCCTGCCTCATGTACAAAGGAAGAATTGTTGGAGGCTACAGACAATGCCATTGCTGTTGCCCATTTTTGGTCAAAAGATATTTAGCCGCCTGCACTCCTTCTATTTTTATCACTTTTATATTAATTTATGCAATACTTTTGATATGAAATAAATAAATGAAATCATAACACTGGATTTTGGAACAAAGTGCAAATACGGATGTACAGAGGATACATTCCCAATATACATTGCCAACGAAGATCACCTTTTAGGTATATTCTAAGTACAAAACAGATAAAATCAAAGAAGTAATAATGCTGCAAATTAGCTTTCCCGGGGTGTTGAGTCTTGATATTAGCCCTTGTTAAGTGCTGTAATGTGCAATGAAAAAAATGAATTATTTATGTAATACTTCATTTGATTTTACAATTTCTGAAGGACTCCAGGTGAAAAGTATGACTGACTAGTTGCTGTGATGAACATGAAGTTTATAAGAGCAAATTAAGAATCCATTCTGCATCAAAGACCCCAAAAGCTGCTAGAAATGGCAGATATAATATAATCCCATTGGAAATCACTTTAGTTTCAAGAAAATCAATACTCTGGATTTTCACATATCAAAGCAGGGGTGAGCTTTAGTTTAGAAAACGAGTCTAGCAATTCTTTAATATTCAGATATATCATTCTGCTTTATTCTTGATATATCAAAGAATATATACTTAGAACCATGACTTACATTCTATTACAAAGTATATCACATTATATTCATTTTTAACATAACAATAAAAGCCCTCCCTTGTAGGATATCTTGCCATTTTTTTTAATTATATTTAAAATTCAGGACCAGACTAGATGCAACCAATCAACATTAGTAGCAACCTTGTCAGTTGTCTATTACTCATACCAATGAGAAGAAGTGATTTCCATTGGGTTTAATGATGTCAAGTTAAATTTTGCCTCCCTTTTCTGCTGTGAACCTGGTGAAAACACGTGCCTTCTAATCCCTGCCACTGTTGTTTTTTTTTTTTCAAGTGGGGAGGGGAGATGAGCCCTGGGATCCTTTTCAGGACAACCTTATTATCAATTCTAGTTTGGTTTTCGGTTACATAGACTATAAAGCAAGCAGCTGTTTGCTTATGAGTTATTATCATAACCCAAGTTTGCATATCTTTCATGTTAATTGCTGCTTTTATTTTATAACATGTTTCTTCCTCCTGCACTTCCTGATTTTATGTGCTTTTAAAAATGTTTTTATCATACATCATCCTGGATGCCTGGAAGGCAGAAAGTATAATTTATCAATTTTCATGAATAAATAAATATCCCATTGGAGAATTAAAGTCCTAAACATTATTTCTGTTTGCTTGTGGTTTGTATCAATGGATTCCAATCCAGGGATCTTTGTATACTCAAAGAATCACATTTTTACTTCTTGAATGCATGATAAAGAAGGAATGATTTTATTTATTTAATAGATGGGGAGGGAAGAGACATTTATGTGAATGGGAAATCAAGACATGTGCAACTTTGGACATGCTTTATGTTCCTTCCAAAGAATTGGGAGCTCTTTGTTTAGCCCAGAGCTTGGAAAAGTTAGCATTAATAATAATAATAATAATAATAATAATAATAATAATAAACTTTATTTATAACCCACCACCATCTCCCCAAAGGGGACTCAGGGCGGCTAACATGAGGCCAGGCCCAAATAATACAACATAATAAACACAAAATAACAAAATACATCATAACAAAATATGAAATAACAAATAAAATCAACAATATAAAATAACATAATAGAATCAGACACAGAGGGTGGGCCAAATTAGCAAGTTTTACAGTAGAATTCTATGGATGTTTCATCTGGTGTCAAATCCCTGGCAGAGAAAGAAAGAGCTCATTTGAAATGTGGTGCTCATGAAGTTACACACGTGCCCGCTCATCCCTCTTGCTATCCCAAGGTTTTCCTTGCATACATTAATATATTTTAATTTATCACAAGAGAAGGCCTTGATGTTTCCATATGTTTGGGGACTTATTTAATTTAAATGCCTTGTGGCAGTTAGCTTTAGTTTAACCATCATCAGTTCATAAATTATCTCTGCTAATATGGAAAGACTCATAGGATATCCTTTAGGTAAGACCTAAGTAGGCTTCAGATCGGTGGTTCTCAGCCTGTGCATCCCCAGATGTTTTGGCCTACAACTCCCAGAAATCCCAGCCAGTTTATCAGCTGTTAGGGTTTCTGGGAGTTGAAGGCCAAAACATCTGGGGACCGACAGGTTGAGAACCACTGCTTTAGATATAGTTAGTTACCATTGCCCATCTCAATCTATTTACCCCTAGTGTGGAAAATTAGATCCTTAAGCAGCAGAATCCAGGAACTCTGAATTTTTGCTGCCCCGAAAGACACATTGTCATTTTGGAGGGTCTTAGCCACTCAACAGGATAAATCTAGAGATGGACACTTCTTAAACACCTTGGCCAAAGAGGTCATTTCAGCCAAAAAAATGTAGGCAATTGCCTTTGGGCAGCACACATCCCATTCATCTCTGAAGAGTTACCAGAATCATGCATCTGGGAACCAGCCAGTTATTTGTAGGACTGTGGTTAGCCTATAACATGTAATGAGAACAGATAATGTACTATCCCTAAAATGCAACAGACAAAATTCACACACATATTATAGTAACATTGCTAACCTTTCCCTTTATGGTCCAGATTTTTGCCTCAGATAAATAATTCAAATATTGTTCATGTCTCAAGGGACCACTGCATAAAAGGTGTATCTAGATCTCAATCATTTTTGTTTGAGTTGCATCTCACATGGAACCTCCTCTGACCTTTCATGGATTCTTAGAGTTCTAGGGAATCCTGACTGAAAAGCTCCCAGTTAAAGTAGCAATATAGGTTTGGAGTGTGCAGTGGGCCCTTAGTATTCCCTGGAGTTGTTTCTAAGGCTAAGGAGTTGACTATGAAGAAACTACAAGAAAGGAGTCCATCTGATCATTCGGAAGAACTTCCTGACTGTGAAAGCTGTTCAGCAGTGGAACTCTCTGCCCCAGAGTGTGGTGGAGGCGCCTTCCTTGGATGTTTTTAAACAGAGGCTGGATGGCCATCTGTTGGGGGTGCTTTGAATGCAATTTTCCTGCTTCTTGGCAGGGGGTTGGACTGGATGGCCCATGAGGTCTCTTCCAACTCTATGATTCTGTGATTCTATGATTCTATGAAACATCACTGGAGGTGACTGAAGCCCTTCTGTTGCTCTCACTGAGAGGCAAGAAGAGACAGAATGCATTGTCACATTGCCAGAACGAGTGGGTGATTATCCCATACTGAGCTGCAGAACTTTCACTGCTACCTTCATAAGAAATAAAGGAGTATAGTAATAGGAGAAGATCTTTCCCTCCTTCTGCTTGATGGATGACGCATTGTATCCTCATACAAATGCACACCTTAGCCCTGATAAATCAACAATATAAAATTTGAAGAGATCTTTCACAAATGACATTCAAAGTATTGGCCCAGCAAGTCCAACAATGACTTGCTTCTGTGAATCAGTCATCTGAGATCCAACAGCACAGATGGAACATTCATATCATCTCACACCATATCACACAGAATGATTTTCAGCTGAGTTAATTTACCCATTCTGTTGTGGCACGTCAAGCATACAACGGGCAAAAGGTCAAACAATGACTGACGGCCATGTATATGCAAACAGTGCATGGATGTCCTTTTCTTGCTCTGATTCTAATTCTCTGATGGACTGAGAATGCAAAATGTTTGATGAAATTCTGTAGAAGGTGATAGTATAGTACAGAGTTCAGAAAGGTCAACTGTAGGGCTACAAGTCCCAGGATCCCCAGGCAACATAACCAGTTTCCTTTGTAACTTCTCCCTCCACCCTGCGCTATTTCCTTTGTTAAGATTTTGTGTAGCAACAGACACCTTACCTCTAGATAAGCACAATTAAGATGTGTAAGTTACTTCAGTATCATATATCAAAAAATCAATTTTGAAAAAACTAAACTTAAAATCTTACTTTATTTTAATTTTTAATCTTGCGTCATTGACCCCCTTCCCATCAACAAAAGAGTAATCAAAATTGTACTAAAATAATCAAGCATTCACATATACAATCAAGCATATAATCAAGCATTCACATATAAAATACACAGTTGCTGTTGTAGTCATTGTCTTTGAACTAACACAAAAAACCCTCCAAAATACAACACTATAATGTACAATAAGGGGGTATGTGCCCACATGTTTTCCCTTCATAAAAATGGCCCATAATACTTACAGGGCCCAGATGTAAACCACATCTATGCAGGGAAATTTGGCAGCTTTGATTTCCACCATACACCCATCTTCAAAACAATTCTGGGTTTGCTGTAAGCACGTAAATATTTCCCTATATGTCCTCATATTTCTCCTTTACTCTTCTCTGCTTTCTGTGACCTGCCTGTTAGATTGTATATAGGGAATCTCATCTTTTCTGAAGTACTATACAGAATCTTTCCCCGCCTTGGTATAACGAAATAATGAGAATACCAGTAAATTGGTCCTTGTTTCTACTGTGTATACTTTATATCACTAAAGTATAATTTCCCAGAGCTTAAGGACAGGACAGTTAAATAATACTTCCATTTTAACCATGCGTCGTTTTTAAATGAATATGGTTTCCAAGCTACACAAAACTCTGGTTGAGGATTAGGTATTAAACCGGACTCAATCAGGCAAACATTTCAGCTGCACAGTATTTAAACCCTGACCTTGAAAAATTATTTTTATCTATACATTTCAAAAGACTGCAAAACCCAATAAAAGGCATTTGCTGACATTCCCTATATAGAAGATTTTAAAGCATTTCAAGAACCAACCATCTTAAAGCATTTCTTCTAATGTTATCTCATGCTGCTCAGCTAATATTAGATTGCATAGCTGTATTAAGGGAAACAATCAGTTTTCACATCGTAAGAGTTAAGACACTAATACATTATTCCAACCTCACTTAGTTCCACATGTGTATGCATTGCCACATTTACAGTATGTTGATAGTGATATAATGAAGATTGAAGCAGACCATAAATCTACCAAGGCACAGAATGATGACCCCACTTTAAAATGGCTGCCCTTTTTATTCCTCAGATATGGATGTGTGTCTGAATAATGTTATGCATCACATTTTCTCTAATCTCCCAACATACGTGATGGCACTACATCTATAATGGGATTGTATGCAAGCTTGGAAGTGAAGACAAAGCAAACAGCAGACTTTCCATTTTATTTTATCTTATTTTTGTCTGGGCATCCAAGGATTCTTTCATTGTGAGATACTTAAGCAGAAGAAAGATTAAACTTAAGAAGGAAACAAGGCTGAGTTGTGAGGAAGACTGTTTTTGAAGGGAACTAAAGCAGGGTGTTAAATGGGAAATCTTTGGAGCCTGGATCTACAAATAAATCTATCCTGAATTTCCTTATCTCCAGTAGCAGAAAACACATTACTTATCACCACCCACATTTATATTGATATTCTTAATTGAACTCTCCATGACTTCTAGAAGCTGGAAGTAGCCACATGCATACGAAAATCTATGTGATATTTGCAATCAATAGGACACCCTTTTTGCCCATATGCTTGGCTTTAAATGTCGAATGGGGATCCTCAGAAAAAAATGACCCTACAGAACAGAGTTTATTTGACCTGCCTTAAATCTTGATAATGCATTAATGGGGCTTTTAAAAAAGGATGAATTTAATTCCCCTATCTCTAACCATAAAGACTGCACACACCTAATCGGGTTTGCCCTTTCAATTAAACTTGTTCCAGGACATTCCATTTAGTCAGCACCCCTGAATGGATCATTAAAATTCTTGTTCGGTAAGAGTTCTGCACCAGGCACTGTTGTTTTTAAATTCCATTAAATCCAAATGGTCTTTATCGCCCCATGACCACTGTGACTTCAATCAGCCAATTTAATTACCTTACAGAATTGTCGGCGCAAGTGGCAAAGAAAAACAGGAAGAGCTGTGACGTTATCAAATTGAAATCTTCCTCTCTGCTCTTTAATCTGGACCAGTCAATAACCATGCTCTGCAAACCCCCACCTCTCCTTCGAGAGACTCTTAACCTTAGCTTTCCTTCAAAGGTTTTTCTTTCTGTTCCTTTCTTTAAAAAACTGCTGCTGCTGTAAAGTTGGCTTTAAATGCCTTGTTATTGCACATGGAAGGCCTCTTTCTCTTAGCAAGTGCGATTTTCCTTGGGTTTTGATAAGCAAACAGGTGGGAGAAAATGCTCCCACCAATGTGTATGGGAGGCTGCAAAACTAACCAGGGCTTTCACTTCACTCTGATTTTTTTTTAATGCAGAACTGATCTCTGCCATACAAACACTCTCAAGCATAAGCACCTCCAGAAAAATGGAGAAGAGGTAGCAGTGATCTTCCAGGTGTTAATGCATGATTCAATTTGACTTTATTTTCCTTCTTTAGAGAGCCAGCTGCAGGACTAGGTTTCTTATTCCTCTGGCAAGGGAGTAATCATCTGAAAAGAAATCAGACTCAAGTTGTCTGCTGTGGACATATTTAAGTCAAAGATGCTACTCCAGCTAAGAAAGAAACCCTGGGAAAGACATGGATGTCACCCTTGCTTCCTCCCATCCCCTCCCTTACTATAATAATGGCCTGGCAAAGACAGTTGTCCAGCTGTCAATACTCTATCATTAAATCTCCATTAGCAAGAACATTAGCAAACCATTCCATATAAAATCTCTAGCTGTGCTTTACTTCCCATCACTGAGGTCAGGAATCAAAGGTGAGATTGAATTCTGGCTGCCTTGCATAGCCATTTGGATGTCTGATTGCTTTTCCCTGACAGAAAATAAAAGCAACAGGCAGATTTCACATGTGACTGCTTCCTCTCCTCACAGCCACAACTATCAGATTTTCTGTTCACTATGTCTGCTTTGCACTCTTCGCTTTTTCAAAGTTTCTCCCAGTTAGCCCTGCTGTCTTTGAGAGGTCACTCTTAAGAACTTAACTGTCTATGTTTCCTATCCTGTCATAGTATTTTTGTTACTTTTTCAAATTGCTTTTTTTAAAAAAAATGAGGAAGAGTTTATAAATCTTTTATAAACTGAATGGCTTAATTTAGCCTCAGTCCTATAGGTAGCCCCAGTTAGAGTTCACACATCAACTCAATTCAGTTTTACATAAGTCTAGACCAGTGGTTCTTGACCTGTGTGTCCCCAGAAGTGTTTGCCTTCAGCTCCCAGAATTCCCAACAGCTGGTAAACTGGCTGGGATTTCTGGGAGTTGTGGGCCAAAACAACTGGAGACGCACAGGTTCAAAGGTCAACAATTGATTCAATAGGACTATTCTAGTTGGGGTTCAGGCTGTCGTAAGACATCTTGGAAAGAATTCAGTCTTTAAAAGCAGCTAAGAAATCTATCAGACAAATATGTAAAAAATCAGGTATATTGATGCTCCCAAGGAGCAAGAAGATTGAATTCCCTTCCAATTCCAGGTGCCAAAATAGAGTCCCTGCAGATATGCAGCCATGCTATGAAAAGGCCACAAAAGCAACAAAAAGTAATAAGCAAAAAAAAGTAATAATGATCCTGATTTCCTTTCTTCCCCCCTTCATTACTTCCTTACTCAAGAGGACTGTGATTGTATAGTCATTTTCCAGAAGGAGTAATCAGAGAGAAATCTGACTCAAAAGGCCCGCTCTATCTGAGCTTAGTACAATACCCTCATGATAGAAAGTCATCTAAAGACCTTGGGAAACCCTTATATGATACAATGTTCTCTTCCTATGTTTCTTTTCTTCAGTACAGCCTGGAAAGTAGCCACACAACTCCAACGTGGTATCATTTAACCCCCTCTAAATTGCTTATTTAAATGCTTCAAATGAAAGAAGAATAAGGGGAGAACAAAAGACCTTCGCATTGCTCTCTCCTGCTAGAACATTAGCCTTGAAAAGTAGCTGCCAACATTATATGATTTGATACCCTTTGAGGAGCCTTAAATGCTTAAAACAGAAGATGGTGATGGATTTAAGTAAACAATGAAGGATATACAACGTGTTTAAGTCTCCATCTCTGTGCTACTTCCCTCGAAATGTGTTTTAAGTATTAAAAACTGGATATGTATTAAGAAACTGCCTATTCAAGCCTTAAACATACAATATATCCAGTCAGCATTTGGGTGAGATTAAATTTAACTGAGTCCCCAAAGACAACACCTGAGGTCTCAATTGGGCCTCAAAGCTCTTCGAAAGGAAAAGGCATACATAAATCACAAACAGTGGGGAATTAAAGATTATGTAGTCCCTGACTGAAACACTTCTCTGATTTATATACCACACTCAATGTGTTGCATATAGTAACCAAAGCATATAGTGATAAGTCAGGTGTCATTTCCCCAACACGACCTGCCTCTTTTTATAGTATGTCTTGCAGGAGAATTATATGTTACCAATTCTACCCCCACCTTAAAATTAGGATATCCAACTGACAAAGAACTTGCTATTGCATTCTTACTCGTTGAAAAGCATGAAGGTACCAATGCACTACAAGTACCAAAGTTGGACCAGTGTGAAGGAGTTGGAGTAGATTGAACTGGAGCTCCCAGAATGCCTCACTATTGACTGCTCTGTAGTATGCCATGTGTGAACTATTAATTGATCCATTAATAAATCCATTAGTTGCTTCCCAGCACTGTTATCTTCTGACAATAATATCTCCTCCATAGACTTCATTTATTTCGTGTATGTGTGGGAGAAAAGGACAGACAGTGTGAGTTTAAAAGGAAAGGTTCCGTTTGGCAAACCATTTGTTTTGGACTCCATTTCTGAGAATTCTCAGATGGTAAAGTCAAATAGTAAGAGATAAAGGGAATTGCCATCCAAAACATGCAAAGGAGCAAATTTTACTAATGCCCCGTGCTAGCTTCCAAGGAGTATTAAAGGATTTGTAAGATGGTAGAAATTCTCATTTTAAGGTTTATCGGTGGGGTAAGGAAGCCATGGAACTGACTGGTTTTTTATATCCTGTTATTTTGTTTTATATTGTATTTTTGTTTATATTTTGTTTATACTTATATTATGGCTTAACTATTGATTTACCTTGATCAGCAGATACAAGTTATGGAGGTAGTATATAAGCACAATAAAGGATAAATATATAAAGTATGCATTGCAGCCATTGTGTCATGCAGTGTGGATAAACTATACTGCTTACTATAAATACTATATTGTTTTAAAATATGTTAAAATATAGTTTTAAAGTGTGCCCAGTGTGTTTGTGTGTGTGTGTGATAAATTACTGGAAATGGTTCAGACATTTTTACTGTCTAGACTGCATTGCTATATACAGCTAAGTGCCACTGAATATTGTAGCACTTACGTCTGAGCACACATTCGCTGGATAGTGCTATAAAGGTAGCAGCTATGTCTGTCATTGTCAGCTATTATATATTCATTGTTGACTATCCCATTTTAGGCAGAATAATCTCTGCATTGCTTGGTTTCATATACAGTGGACTACTTTGCAATCCTTCTATTCTAATCACTGTGATGAAGAAATAAATACTACTGAAAACAGTGAGAATTACTTTAAAGAGGGACAACATTAATTAGTTGAGTAGAAGGGATTTTTTAAAAAAGAATAATGCAAGTATGTATTTTTAAAAGCTTTGAATGGCAAAACCAAAAGGTAGCACATTTCATCTACAATGTCAATTATTGCAACACAAGTACAATACCTGAAAACAAAGAAAATGCTTTGTTTACTTCAGAGCTATTGGTTTTACTCTTGTACCAATGGATGCAAATTGTTTAATTGAATAAAACCCATATAGTTAATTGACTAAAATTCCTGTAATCAGGTGACAACCCTAACCTCAAAGAATGTATTGAAGATCTAAGACTGTTTGCATCCTTTAATGTTGGCTTGATTAGGTGACTTGAATAATGTGGGAGTGAATAAAACACTATTATAAAAAGCACATTAAAAATCATAGATCCTTCTAATCAAACTAGCAGGCAGAGCCTACACATATTTGGCTGGAAGAAAGTAAATGCATGTGTAGGATTGCTGCCCTGCTGTTTTGAAAGGAAATTGCTTCCAATATACCAAGTATCAGGGCTAGAAGAAATGAGACTCAGGAGTATAAAAAGCATTAATGCATAAAGTAATAACATACATAGAGAACTGCAAATTAACATAAGAAGCTAAGGAATGATAGGCCTTGGAGGGGGGAAAAACTTTCTGTAGTGTTGTCAGGTTGAAAAAAGGAGGGTGTCAAAATGTGACTCTTTCTGGGAACTGGCCTTGGTACTGAAACACTACTATACATAATACCATTACAAATACCTCACTCAGATTTGTCCAGTGATGGCTCAGGCCATGTTAATTGACATATTGTTTTGGGGAGGTCTATATACACTATGATGTTATAAAAATTAAAACAAAGATCTTTGTGCTACACTTATTCACAGTTGGGTAGCATGTTGTAAACATGGAATTGTGGTTTTTCACCTTCTTATAGCAACACCAGAGGCACTCCAAGTGGCCAAATACTGATCAAAGGACATTTAGTGTAATGCCAAGTTTTTTAAAACTGTGTGTTTATAAAATACATTACAATTGTATCCTCAGTTCACTTCTGATACGATAAATAAAAATAAACCATTTCATTTTATTTTGTTGCACCAAGGAAACCAATGTGACATTCCTATGGAAACCTATAGCAATGAAACTTGGTCAAATGCCCATTTTCTTCCATCATCACTCCACTCCTTTTGTACAAACCACAACAAGATTGCAAAAGCTTAATAACAGAATCAGAGAATCATAGAGCTGGAAGAGACTTTGTGGACCATCTAGTCCAGGGGTCCTCAAACTAAGGCCCGGGGACCGGATGCAGCCCTCCAAGGTCATTTACCCGGCCCTCACTCAGGGTCAACCTAAGTCTGAAATGAATTGAAAGCACACAATAACAACAACAATCTTATCTCATCAGCCAAAAGCAGTCCTACATTTCCCATTGAAATACAATTTGTTAAATTGTTTTTCATTTTAATATTGTATTGTTTTGAAGTGTTTTCGCACTTAAAATATGTGCAGTGTGCATAGGAATTCATTCATGTTTTTTTTTTCAAATTATAATCTAGCCCTCCAACAGTTTGAGGGACTGTGACCTGGCCCGCTGTTTAAAAAGTTTGAGGACCCATGATCTAGTCCAACCCCTTGCCAAGAAGCAGGAAAATCATGTTCAAGGCACCCCCAAGTTGCCAAAATTGTACTCTGATGACTAAAAAGAAAAAAGAAGGGTTTTCATCCAGTAAGAGTTAATAACTATTCGGTAACACCAGCCTTCTGCAGAATTTGATCCACCTCATTGAGTGGAGAGGTTGAT
Source organism: Anolis sagrei (assembly GCF_037176765.1). Lineage (NCBI taxonomy): Eukaryota > Metazoa > Chordata > Lepidosauria > Squamata > Anolidae > Anolis > Anolis sagrei. The sequence continues at coordinate 98,359,302 of NC_090021.1, forward strand.
GGGCCTATGTGCTTATTTGACAGTTCTGTTGCTCTTGGTTATGTGCAGCTATGAGCAGACCTTTGTTGTGGAGAGAGGCTGAGGGAGAAATGGAAGAGAGGACATCCTGGTTAAGCCTTGTGTAATTAACAGGAAAGGTCAGCCATGGTGGATCTCAAAGGAAAGAGGAGGAGGAACTTTGGCTAGCTGTTCCTGGTCTAGATTCCCCCAAAAATATGAGAGATGGTTGAATCTCCTGGGATCCATTTCCTTTCTTCCAAGGGACACTTTTGCTATTTCAGTGAGATACTCCCTTCCCATTGCTGATTGTGTTTTCCTGCATGGCAGAATAAGGTTGGACTGAATGGCCTTTGAGGTCTCTTCCAACTGTATGATTATTCTATTCTATGCTCAACCTTCCTTTATTGTATCCAAGAAGTTGTTTCTCTTCCCTCTAGTATTCTTCTCTAGCAATATACACACAAGCACATAGGCAATTGAAATTACAGGCAGCTTTCCATTTCCTGGCAGTTCTAGGTGATGACCTAGAACAAGAGATCAAAAGCCTGGCATCTCAGGGCCCTTCCACACAGCCCTATATCCCAGAATTTCAAGTTAGAAAATCCCACAGTATCTGAGTATGGACTCAGATAATTCAGTTCAAAGTAGATTTTGTGGGATTCTCTGCCGTGATATTCTGGGATATCGGCTGTGTGGAAGGACCCTCAACCATTTCTTCTTCCCTTCAATGAAAGGTAAGCACTGAGTCCGGAGAAGGAAAACTGCAAGCATCCGAGGGCCCTTCCACACAGCCCTATAACCTTGGATATCAAGGCAGGAAATCCCACAATATCTGCTCTGAACTGGGTTGTCTGAGTCCACGCTGCCATATATTCCAATTCAAAGCAGATAAAATGAGAGCTGTGTGGAAAAGGCCTGAAATTCCTTCACACAGGCTGCCTTCAGGAGCAACTAAACAGTCACCAAAACCCCATCAAGTTGGTGCGCACACATCTCTAGGATACAGTTTCTTAACAAGAGTTGAACCAGGTCTACAATCCCATTAAAATGAAGCAATGGGATTTAAGGTAGTTTTTAAAGCCCCATTAAACTCAACAGGATTACACGGCTTTAACCAACAGGCCTGTCGATTTGGAAAAGTGGAGACGCAGGGAGTCAAGTTTGAGTGGCTTTAGAAAGGAAGGAGGCGGCATCGCTTCCCTTTCCTGACGGATCCGGCACTCTCCCGTCAGATTCTCCTTAGGACAACCTGCGGGGCGGATGAATCCCTCCTGTCTGAGGAGCCTCTGGGAGGACAGGCGTGGGTGGGCCCGGTTGACTTCCCCGGCCTTGAGGACCTTGGGCTCTCCGTCACTTGTCGCCTGTCACGCCGGCGGCATCCGTCTCCCACCCCCGCGGCTGCTTTCGACAGGATCCAGGTCAAAGGCCCCACCACCACTTTCCCCCCTTCCCCGGCACCAGTCCCTCCACAGTGTTCAATGCTGAGCTTTCATTCATTCCTGGAGACGGTTGCTACGGGCAACGTGCGCGAAGAGTCGCAGACGGTGGCTGTTGGGGAGGGAAGGAGGAGGGGAGGGGGGAGGGGGGGAGGAGAGACAGCGCGACCAGGAATCCTCCAGGACACCCCAGCAAGCCCACTCCAGATCCCCCACGCGTCTCTTCAGGCCTCCTTGGCGTTCAGAAAACAGCTCCTCTTTTAAACCCTTCTCCAGCATCCAACAAGCCCAGCTGCTAGCCTGACCCTCGGGTGGGAATCCAAGAGAAGAGGGGCGGAAAGATCACTGCCTCTCGTCGGGGATAAACTCTGCCTCAGACGTAAACGACGCCCCACATGTGACGTGAACGGCCTGGGAACTCAAACCCGAGCCCTAGGAGGACTTTGCTCTTGGCATCACCTGGGAAGGAACGCGATGGGCCGGCCAGGTTCCACGGATCTTCCCGCCCCAAACCGCCCGCCTCTCCGTGGAGGAACTTTCTTTCCCTTGGACAAGTCGGCTTTCGGCGAGGCCAACTAGCCCTGACCTTGGACGCCCTCTCGCCAGCTGCTGCTGCTGCTGCTTCTTGGCACTGGCAGCCTTCGCCTTCAGGACCAGGCCTTCCCAAGAGGTCGTGAAGGGTCAGCGGAGAGAAGGGAAGCTATAGACACGGAAAGAAAACTTTCCTACACACAGACACATATATGGGAAAGCTCCCTAATATATATAGCTTCTTATATCGCATATGGGGAAGCTCTCCAATATATGTATATGCTTCTTATATCATCCCCCTTCTCTATATATGTAAAAATATATACATACACACACATAAATATAGAATCATAGAGTTGGAAGAGCCCTCATGGGGACTGCATGGAGCGCCGTTACCTCCCGCCGGAGCGGTACCTATTGATCTACTCACATTTGCATGTTTTCGAACTGCTAGGTTGGCATATAGATATAGATAGATAGATAGATAGATAGATAGATAGATAGATAGATAGATATACACTCTCTGTGTGTGTCTATCTAGCTGTCTATATATATTAGAGAACTTCCCAATATATCTATAGGAAGCTTTCATATGTGTGTGTGTGTAGGAAAGTTCCATAAGTGTCCTATGAAACTCTGCCCGTCTCCTCCAAGACTTCCCTAAATCCCTTCCTGGGGACAGATCCTCCAGATCTCGGGGTACCATCACCAGAGAGAGATCCCTTGAGACCACAGCTTGCGATCCACAAACCTCCTCCGCACCTAACCATTCTCCAAGGGGAGTTATTCCACTGACTCTGATGGGATGTACGGAAAAACACACCTCCTGGGTCGCGCCTTCTAGGACACTGAGGCCAACACGACCAACTCACAGACTAATTGAGGTCTACTGGGTGCTCGTTCAGTCTCCCACTCCGGCGGCATTCAGAGGTCACGGAAGTAAACCAACGAGAGAAGGATCTTCCTTCCTTCCCAGAATCGTGCCCCGCGTTGAGTTCCTCCAAACTAGCCCTGGGTCTCCCCACCCCACACAAAAGATCCACAACTTCTCTAGCCTAGGGTCTCTCCCCTCCCGGCCCAACCTCCCTCTTCCCTACATGAAGGCAACAACTCCCAAAGAGGCCACACGAAACCAAGGATGGGGGAGAGGGAGGGGGAGGGGGAAGGAGAGAAAGAGAGAGAGAGATCCGTGCGCGGCTCTGAGGTTTGTTTTGATCGGCCCTCGCGCTGCCTTTCCTTGCAGAGGATGGTGGAACCGAGGCGGCGGACCGAATTGGCAACCGGGAGGAGACAAAATCCCCCCGTACTTCGCCCGGAAGTCGCTCCACCATCTCCCCTTTCCCTCCCCCCACTCCTCCTCCTCCTCTTCCCCCTCCCCCTCCCCAGGTTCCCCCTCCTTTCTTGGCCAAATCCTAGGGACACACATTGAACGCAGCCAAGAGACGATAGAGAGCGAGAGAGAAAAAGAGGGGTGGGAGAAAGAGAAAAGGGGGAGAGAGGGAAGCCGCCTTACCGAATCTCAACACATGCGTGGTTCCTTGGGAATATCCAATCCACAGTAAGCAAAACAGGAGCCGAAGGGTGCCTCTGAAGACTGGATGGCTTAGAATCGGGGAAATAATCTTCATGGTGTTCCCTCTGCACACCAGCGCGCCGGATTTGTGTGTGTTTGGGTTTGTTTGTCCTCTCGGGCGGGCGGGCGGGTTTCCCCCTTTTCTCCCAAACGACAAGGCGGGCGGGCGAGCGGGTGGGACTAGGTCGGGGGGTGGCGTGTTGTTATTGTTCTATGATTGTTGTTGTTGTGAATTGGGGAGGGTGTCTTTCGTGACCCCCCTCTCGGAGGTGAGGCGAGGCGCTTGGGAGTGCTGGGGGCCGGCCAGGCGATCACGGCATGGTCACGCCGAAGGGAGATCCGCCACTGCCGCCACGGCCGCCGCGCTCCTGCTTCCCAGAGCCATTAGCAATCCCGGCATGATCTTCCTTCACTGCGCCAAGGAGCAACCTTCGACTGCAAGGAATGGTGGGACATCCATGGTAGTCGAGAGGGAGGAGGAGGAGGAGGAGGTGGAGGAGGAGGAGGAAGCGATAGAGGAGGAGGAGGAGGTGTCGGAGGAGGAGGGAGAATCCTAGAGAAATCCAAACAGACGCACGCCAGCCGGCCGAGCCTAGGAAGGAAAGGGAAGGGGGGGGGGAGAGAAGAGACAGAAGAGAAAAAGGGTGAGGGGAGAGATCAATAAAGCATCCGCGCCGCCGCCAAGAGAGAGAGAGAGAGAGAGAGAGGCGGGAGCTTTTTTTGGTCTCTCATTCATTTCCCCCCCCCCCCCTCCGTTGGGCTCCCCTTTCTTCCTTCCTTCCTTCCTTCTTACTGCACTGCCGCACGGCTCCTGACGCGCAGCCAAGAGGAAGCCAGACAGACCCTTCTCCGGGTCTTGAGGCTGCCAAGGAGACAACCAGCCTTGCCTCGGGGCTCTTACGCAACTCAAGCGCCAACCCCGGTTCCTCACAATCGCCTACTTAGCATTCACCCTCATTTGAAAGGCCAGGCCAAGCCAAGCGGGACCATCGCGTGCCCAAACACTAATCTTCTGGCCAACTGGAAGGGCTAAGGGGCTATAGGGTCTCGGATCTCACACACATACTTTGAGTCGCTGACAAGGCTTGGCTTCGGAGTGGAAGCCAATGGCATTGGTTTCCGTCTGTGGCCCCTTGGAAGACATCCTCGGTCCCCCAAGTTCAAAGTCCTCTTGTGGACAAGCGTTCGTCTCCAATGTCCTCCCTCCCTTCCCCCCCCCCACCCCAGCCACCCAATTGACCTTCCACACGGCCAGTTTCAGCCCGAAGTCGTTCATGGGTGGGCTTCCCTACCAGCAACTAGGTCTCGTCTTGGCGGGATGCTTTATCGCTGCTGGTGGGACATAGGGGGTGAGAAGGTAGCTCTGTCTCCAAGAGTTAGGCAAGCCAACCTGGGCAGGACAGTCAGCCACTCCAGAGAGGGCTTCCTCGGTCTCTTCTGTCTTCTTCGGGCGTCCTCCTGCCCCTCCTTCCTCGCTGGAGGCGCTTAGCTTATGCTCCCTTTCATAAACATTGTCTCAGTGAAAGCCGGCGGCGAGGGTTGCCAGGAGAGAGAAGCTGCGACCAGGTGGAGATGCAACGTTATATTCTTCTACCTCAATGGGGGGAAAAACTCACTGCCGTGTAGAGTGGCCCTGCCAAGGACCTACCACATAAGTCCGGATCATCTTTCACAGCCACTGACTTCCAAATGCCCTGTTTTTCAAATCCTGACTCTTAGAGTAAGTCGTCTCTAACTCGAACTTCCATTCTAGCGCTTTTCTCCGACTGTTTACTCTCGAGTAGTAGTATCAACCATAAGAAGTGTTCCACCAATGCCAGTGCTATGTCACTTGAAGCCTTTGCTGGAACAGAAGACTACTTCTATCTCTTCAGTGGTATTCACTTTTACTTGGAAGTAAGTTCCATTAAGGTTAGTAACAAACATACAGAGGACTGGGTTGCTGTGAGTTTTCCGGGCTGTATGGCCATGTTCCAAAAGCATTCTCTCCTGACGTTTCACCCACATCTGTGGCAGGCATCCCCAGAGGTTGTGAGGTTTGTTGGAAACTAGGAAAGTGGGGTTTATATATCTGTGGAATGTCCAGAGTGGGAGAAAGAATCCTTGTCTGTTTGAGGGGAATCCTTTGTTGGGAGGTAATTAGCTGGCCCTGACTGTTTCTCCCACTTGGACATTCCCTAGGTATATAAACCCCACTTGCCTAGTTTCCAACAAACCTCACAACCTCTAAGGATGCCTGTCATAGATGTATGTGAAACGTCAGGAGAATGTCCAAGATGTGAGAAACAATCAGGGCTAGCTAATCACCTCCCAACAAAGGATTCCCCTGGGCAGGAAGCAGCCAAACTTTGACACTGCAAGACTGTTCGATGCAAATCAAGGTGATCAATTGCAACATTCACACTTGCCTCAAACAGACAAGGGTTCTTTCTCCTACCCTGGACATCCCACAGATATATAACCCTCACTTGCTTAGTTTCCAACAGACTTCACAACCTCTGAGAATGCTTGCCACAGATGTGGGTGAAACGTCAGGAGAGAATGCTTCTGGAACATAGCAATACAGGCCGGAAAACTCACAGCAACCCGGTGATCCCGGCCATGAAAGCATTCAACAACACACAGAGGATTGGCCCAGCGCAGGAATCTCTGTTCCCAGCTTTTTCCTGTCTCTATCCCCTCACACCGCACCCAGAGTATCGATTTAGTCAGAGGTGTCACGGTTTCCTAAGAAATATAATTCAGATTTCCCCCCCCCCCCTTTTCTCTATTACAAAAGAGGGGCGAGGAAGCAAAATGGGGATTTGCGCCTTTGAGGAGATGAAGAACAATCCTCTTGTGCAGTCTGAAAGCAAAGTCCTCCGTGAAATCTATTACAGTATTGATAGGGGAGAAAGATAATTCCCATTATCGCCACGTGAAAATGAATGGAGATTAATCTGCTGTCTGGAAACTCTCCCCGCTTCAATACAGAGGAAAATATGAATGGCAGGCGTTCTATAAATCAAGGCAGGAATGTAGCATCTGCACCTACACTGCGATTGTCAAAAGTGGCATAGATCCAAATGTAGCTGAACATATCAAATCTCCTCCTTAATCTCCTGTTCTGCTCACCCATTCACTACCTGGACCTATGAAGGGGACTGCAACCCCCATGCATTTGTTTTAATTTTCACACATTGGCGGTCAGAGCTGTTCCAAACTTGTTATCTCAAAAGAAAATCAGAGTAACTTTCCATTATGACAAGTACTAATCTCTTCTTGCAGGGGTTTACTTCCAAATGCGAGGCAGTGAAATTTCCCTACTATTGAGGGATTACTGGACATCCCTGAGATTTCTTTTTTTTTTCCCCTCTGAAACCTAACCGCGGTGTCAAAACTAAGTATCATGAATGGCTCCTTCTGCAGTCTAGCAAGCAATTCAATCAAATGATCTGACTATTGGAGTACTTCAGAGAGAGAAAGGTGGGGGAGAAGGAAGACCTCGGGCTGAAAACAAGGAGATCTAGCGACTCCTTCAGTACGCAGCTGGAATATTTCAGAGGCGAAGAAGTAGCTTGAAAGTATCTCTTTCTCGTCTCTGGGAGTCTTTCCGTTGCTTCACTTGAATCAAGATCAAGTGAGCGAAGGAAGGTGAAATCTCTTCAGAGGTATGAAGAAGCACCCTAATATTTCAGAGTACAGATATGACACAGAGCAGAGGCCTGCGGGTGATGATACTGAACACAATGCAGTCTGAATATTATTAAAATCTGCATTGTTCAAAAGCTGAGTAACCTAAGTTTCTTCCTATGCTCTGGGGAAAGGTAGCAACCAGTTCTAATTTTGGGTTGTTGTGAGTTTTCCGGGCTGTATAGCCATGTTCCAGAAGCATTCTCTCCTGACGTTTCACCTGCATCTATGGCTGAGGTTGTGAGATGTGTGTCTTGGAATAGTTTATCCCCTTAGAGATGTTCAGTGTATTATCGAAGGCTTTCATGGCCTGAATCACTAGGTTGTTGTGAGTTTTCCGGGCTGCATGGCCATGTTCCAGAAGCATTATCTCCTGACGTTTCACCTACATCTATGGCAGGCATCCTCAGAGGTTGTGAGATGTGTGTCTTGGAATAGTTTTCCCCTTAGAGATGTTCAATGTATTGTCGAAGGCTTTCATGGCCGGAATAGCTGGGTTGTTGTGAGTTTTCCGAGCTGTATGGCCATGTTCCAGAAGCAATGTCTCCTGACATTTTGCCTGCATCTATGGCAGGCATCCTCAGAGGTTGTGAGGTTTGTTGGAAACTTGCATTTATGGCCGGCATCCAGAGGTTGTGAGGTCTGTTGGAAACTAGGCAAGTGGGAATGTATTGTGGAAGGCTTCCATGGTCGGAATCACTGGGTTGTTGTGAGTTTTCCAGACTGTATGGCCATGTTTCAGAAGCATCCTCTCCACCTCTCAACCTCTGAGGATGCCTGCCATAGATGCGTGCGAAACGTCAGGAGATAATGCTTCAGAAACATGGCCATACAGCCCGTAGAACTCACAACAACCCAGTGATTCCGGCCATGAAAGCCTTCGACAATACAGGGTTAGTTTTGAAGGTAAGTGAATGGGGATTTTAAAAGACGCACTTCCCTTCTCTCCAGATCTGAACTTTAGGAGGTTCACTCCATTCTTAGCCGACAAATCAAACTCTGGAAGAAGACATGGCAGGTTTGATTGATTCTGCAACGTCCTACGCTGCAAATCCTTGCCAACAAGCAAGAAGCTATCACCACGGACAGCGACTGAACTTGTCCTGCGGGGATGTAGGCGAGCTTAAGGGGCTTTCTCCTTTTCAGCACCAAGGAGAGCACCACTTATTCCAACAAGCTTGCTGCTACATCTGTATTGTCGAAGGCTTTCACGGCCGGAATCACTGGGTTATTGTGAGTTTCCCGGGCTGTATGGCTATGCTCCAGAAGCATTCTCTCCTGATGTTTCGCCTGCATCTATGACACGCATCCTCAGAGGTTAAAAAACCTCTAAAATCATAACAGTAAATAAAGAACAACACTAAAAGAACTGGGGAAATCCAGACAAGAAACAATCAGGCCTAGCTAATCACCTCCCAACAAAGGATTCCGCCAGGCATTCAGAAGCCAGACCTTGAAATTGCTAGGCCATTAAATGCTAATCAAAGTGGCCAATTGAAACATTCACACCTACCTCAAATAGACAAGAGTTCTTTCTCCCACCTGGGACTTTCCACAAATATATCAACCCCATTTTCCTAGTTTCCAACAGACCTCACAACCTCTGAGGATGCCTACCATAGATGCAGGCGAAACGTCAGGAGGGAATGCTTCTGGAACATGGTCATACAGCCCGAAAAACTCACAACAACCCAGTTGCTGCTACATATATCATATTTTCATATATGATCTATTCATATATGAGACACCATTGAGTGTCCCATACACACACACAAGCATATACAAAACACAATCACACTGCCCAGATTTTATTCTGAGACATAGTCACCACTCTCTGCCATAGTTCATCCTATGTTGCTTAGATTGCCTTCCTCTTATATAACTCCCTTCCTTCCACTGGGGTATAGAAGATATTTTTTCCTCCCCGCTACAAAACTCAGGCTCCTCCGTCCAGGTCTATATTGCCTTGCATGTATTTTACAGCCACTGAATATTTAGGATGTAGAGGTGATTTTTTTCAACGGATCCCATTAAGTGCACAATCCACATTTCATTAACCTTAATGCCTAATGGCTGGTTGATTGTAATGGTGCTAATCGCTCCCAGAGGATATAGCTTTCTCCCCTTGAAAATGAGAATTCATTTTGACCTTAGAAACTACCATCTTAGTTGTTAGTTTCGCCATCTGTTAAGAAAAGCTGCAGTTGGCATTTTGATCTTCTTCTCCCCATCTTTATTAATAAACCATATTATCAGGATGTGTGGCCTTTTCCAAAAGAGAAAAGCAGAAGAACTCACAATTATTCCCTAGCATTTTTTTCTCATCATAGTGTGAAAGCATTTTTTAAAAAGTCAATTCCTTTTTATGGCGTTTAGGTGAAGGAATTAGGAAATGAGGTCTTCTCAGCTAAGCCTGGCCTAGTCTCTCTTCTGCTTTGCCTCTAAACACAGTTACTCCAAACCGACTCAGCTCCTACTCGCCCTTTGCCACCAGTGAATTGCAAGGCGGAGGGAGGTGGGAACAGCTTTAATGACCCAATTTCCTGTGGTGCCTCTTGATTTACCCTTCCTCTTCGCCATAGGCAGCCTGGGAGGAACATCTTCTCCCTGCCCAAGGTCACAGAGCAGGTGAAGTGGAAATGAAAATGCATAGATCAACCTCAGAAAGCTGGGCTGCTACGAGCACTAATAAAAAAACTTGAAGTTGAGATTTTTTTAAAAAATTGAAAACGTGGTTTTTATGCCCCTTTTGTTGCAATATTCCCCAATAACAAAATTGGTTGTTTGGGTATACTCGCTGAAGAGCCCTTTGCCTGCCATCACTTCTTAAACCCCTAGAAACAAGAACTCCTCTGATTTATTCATTGTTGGAGATATAGATATAGCTATCATAAGACTTCTGCATCCACATTTCCAATCAAGGAAAAATCCGAGGAGGTTGTCCAGATACCACAAGACGAAGAGGGCCAGTATGGTGTAGTAGTTAAAATATAGAACTTCTACTCCACCATGGAAACCTACTGGGTGACCTTGGGCAAGTCACCTTCTCTCAGAGGCCATCCAGACAGGAACTATATCCCAGGATCTGATCCCAGGTTTTCTGTTTATCCCAGATTATGTGGCAGTGAGGACTCATATAATCCAGATTAAATCATAAAACCTGGGATCCGATCCTTGGATATAGGGTCTGTCTGGAAGGGCCCTCAGCCTCAGAGGAAGGCCAGGACAAACCTCTTCTGGATCCATGCAAGAGTTTCTTTGAGTGGGAAGCTGCTGAAGAGGCACAACAACAAATCACAAATTCTAGCTTCGAGTCCACCTGATTTCTTTCCCTATCTGTCACATTCTAGCAGAGATAGGGCTTCCTATCCCGATTTTGACTTCAGGTCGTCCATAAATTTAGATCCTGAAGTAGTTTGACCTCCAACCTCCAACTAACTTAAATCTATTAGCTTTTCTTTCTAGATCTACACTATGCTTCTCCGACACCTGACGCTGTGAAGACATCTTGCGAGGGTTGCTTTGCCGACCTTTGACCCGGTATTTCCTTCGGATGCCTTTGTGTGCCCTTGTGTATGTGTGTGTATAGAAAAGATGGGCATTTCTCCCAGCTTTAATGCACTAAGCTTGGCCTACATACAGACATCATTTCCGAGGGTAATCGACTGAAGGCTGACACTCGAAGAAGTGCTTAGAAACACTCATCCACACATCTCAGCCCACTCCTTCTCCCTCCCCCCCCCCCAAAAAAATATCTGGCTAAGCCACAGGTTCCCCTCCTCGACCCACAGTCTCGCCTCCGTGGCGCCCATGATTAATGGCATTTTAAGATGGTAATTAATTTTTCCGCTGCCCCAGAGACGTGCATCCTAATTAAGAAGCCGAAGAGATGATAGATTTACTTGTTCAGCCACTTTTTGGACTCCACGGAGGAGCTCTTCTGCGCAGGTTTTTTTTAAAGAGCAGCCAACGCAAACATTTATGATGTGATCTATATATCACTCCCACCCACCTGCCACCTAGTCTTGGGGGAATGGCAATATATATGTGTGTGTGTATATATATAGACACATACACACACATACACATAGAGAGAGAGAAGTCTCCTATGTATGTATATGTATACATACATGCACACACAGATATATATAGAGAGAGGGAGGGAGGGAGGGAGAATTTTCCTATATGTGTGTATATATACATACACACAAATACAGAGAATGTTCCTATGTGTGTGTGTATTACACATACATATAGGAGAATTCTCTCTCTCCTCCTCTCTCTCTATATAAGCATGTGTATGTATACACACATACATGTGTATATGTGTGTATACATACACAAGTACACATTGAGAATTTTCCCTTTGTGTGTATATATATACACAGAGAGACATAAAAAAATTCTCTCTCCTCTCTCTCTCTCTCTCTGTGTGTGTGTGTGTACGTGTGTGTATATATACACACACACACAAATACATTCACACACATATAGGAAAATTCTCTCTCTCTATATATATATATATATATATGTTATGTATATATACACACATACGTGTGTATATGTGTGCATACACACACAAAGACACAGAGAATTTTCCTGTGCGTGTGTATATACACACACAGACATAGGAACATTCTCTCTCCTCTCTCTATGTGTGTGTGTGTGTATACACACACATAAAGGAAAACTCTCTCTCTCTCTTCTCTCTTTATCTCTCTATACATGTGTGTGTGTGTGTGTGTGTATACACACACGCATATAGGAAAATTCTCTCTCTCTCTCTCTCTGTATGTATGTATATGGCATACATATGGCGTATTTTACCGATGGAGAGAAAGAGGGGGAGGAGGAAGAGTGTTGATACTGATATGTCGATATAGACATATAAACAGACGGGCGCTCAGGTTTCTCTGCGTCCCACAATTCCGGAAGTTTTCTGCGAATTTACAACACGTTTCTTTCCCGGGCTTTCCCTCCCTCCTTCTATCCGTTATGAGGCGTAGAAACGCGGATAGACGGTTGGCAGCAAGAAGTCTTTCTGTCCTCCCTTAGGTCTCAAGGCTGAACCCAGTCCAACACAATAGGCTTGGCTGCGTTGTCCTCCCATTTCCTTAACAATGTCGAGGGGAGATTCTAACTCGAAAGGGGCCATAAATCACTCCAACCGGATACCCGGCGCTGGAAGCCAAGGGAGGACGGGTTGGCCTCGGCGAGATGCGCACCAACCAGAGTGTCTGGATGGAAGCCGACCGCGTCCCGTTGGTTTCAATCCAAAGACTTGGGTGCGTCAGATGGGGACTTGGGCTGGCTGGGCTATGGAAGGGAGACGGCCTTTCGCTTCCTAAGGGCGCACCCCACCTTTCTCAGGGAGACCCAAAAGAAGCCAAGGCTTCCCTGGAGCGGCTCAAGCAAGAGCTTGGAGGCAAGAGGCACAAAGGGGGGGACGGGGAGCTTCAAGTGGGCAAGCTTTCCCTCTCTCCTTCTCTCTCTGCCTTTTTTTCTCTTTCTTTCTCTCTCTCTCTGACACGCGGTTGCTATGGCGAAGAAAGCTTTTGGAGTGCAGAGGGCAGGGGAGCCGAGCAGGAGAAGACCTCCAGGCTCTCATCCTCTTGGCAGAACCTCCGCCTCTCCGGAAAAACCCGAACCCCGTCCTTCGCTGGGAGCTTTGAGGGGCTCCGGCCCCTTTTTGGCAGGGCGGGCGACGGGTGGGGATGGCACCTGCTCGCCCACCCCAACCACGGAGCCGATTGCTGGAAGAGGCAGAAAGAGTTCTGCCTGAATCGGATTGACTTGGAAAGTAGTCTTGCCCGTTTCAGGTAAACTTCTTTCCAACTTATTGTCGAAGGGTTGTTGTAGTTTTTTCGGGCTGTATGGCCATGTTCTAGAAGCATTCTCTCCTGACCTTTCGCCTGCATCTATGGCAGGCATCCTCAGGTTGTAATGTCTGTTGGAAACTAGGAAAACGGGAATGTATTGTGGAAGGCTTCCATGGTCGGAATCACTGGGTTGTTGTGAGTTTTTCGGGCTGTCTGGCCATGTTCTAGAAGCATCCCCTCCTGACGTTTCGCCTGCATCTATGGCAGGCATCCTCAGAGGTTGTGAGGTATGTTGGAAACTAGGAAATTGGGTTTATATATCTGTGGCAAGTCCAGGGTGGGAGAAAGGCTTTCATGGCTGGAATCACTGGGTTGTTGTGAGTTTTTCGGGCAGTCTGGCCATGTTCTAGAAGCATTCTCTCCTGACGTTTCGGGAGAGGCATCCTCAGAGGTTGTGAGTAAAGACATTGATTGGTGGTTGTGAGCTCTTTCCAACTCCCAAGTAGGTGAGCCCTGGCATTTGAGACAGGGAGGGAAAGAAAGGGAGAGCGCTGCCACCGGAAGGGAGAAGGGCAGAGGAAGGGACACCGGGGCTGCCTCTGGATGTGGTAGGGTCGCCCTTTCTGGCCAGGTTGCTCGTTTTCTTGAAGGCGCCTGGGCAGTGCCTTTCCCCCTCTCTGCAAAGTGTCTGCAGCGCCCATCCAGCCCGATGTCTGCGGGGACACCTCACCCCTCCTCCCTCCTTCCTTCTCCCAGTTTCCTGCCAAGGTACCCGGGCAGTTGTGGGTCTCTGCCTTTGGGTGCTGGAGGGGCTCCCTTACCTTCACTTGCTGCTCCGGCAGCTCTGTCTCCCCTCCGCTCCGCTCTGCCTGCGCTTCTGGGGCTCCGTCGAGGGCGAGGGAGGAAGGCGAGGAGGAGGAGGAGGAGGAAGAGGAGGCGAGGCGCGCGGAGCTCCGTGGCGAAGGCGCTCCGGAGCGAGAGGGAGAGCGCGCGCGGGAGAGTGAGAGAGAGACACGGACACGCCTCCTGCCGCGAGCTCCGCGTAGAGGCCTTTAAAGGCGCCGCGCCGCTTTCCCCCCTCGCCTCGGCCCTCGGAACTCGGCCACCGGAGGCCAACCCCACCCGAGGCAGAGAGAGAAAGAGACCCAGAGAGAGCCTCCCTGCTTCCTTGATGCCTTCTCTTTCCCTCTTTTAGTAACTTCTCTCTTGGAAGGATCCTGAGACCCACTTGGGGGCTCGATCCGCCACTCACTCTCCTCTCATTTTGCCTCCCCCCCCCCCCAAGCTCAGGCCTAAACCCACCCCGAGGAGAGATCCGAAGCAATAGGAGATGACACCACTAGGCATGGGCAGAGCGCGCTCTCCTCACCAGGCGTACCCAGCAGGCCTCGGAGGTGGTCAAGGATACGACTTGGGGGCAATTTGAACCGTGGAAGCGTCTTAGAGGAGGAACTCCTTGAAATTGTTGGGGCAGAGAAGGACTTCAGATGGAAGGGGACCACAACTTGTACCCCACCTCCCTGCGCTATTTTATTTTATTTTATTTTGCATGAATTGGCCCCGACTTGGCCTGATCTTTCTTCATCCCAGCTCCCCAGTTAGGCAGGCAACGCCGTGGACCTGCAATGGGTTTCCTCCGCCCTCCCAAAATGGGGATTGGTCAAACGAAGAGCGAATCCGTGTTGGCTTTTGGCCCGGAGTGAGGGATAGATTGAGAGCCCCCTTTTTCCCTCAGGAGGAAATCTGAGAGACGATACACTGGAATAGGATACCGACGACTTAATCCCACCTGCGTTTCCTGGGCTATTTAGGTGGGCTTGGCGGCAAGTAGGAGACTCTCCAAGAGGCGCAGGAAAGACATCGAGATTCCTTGGCCAAGTGGGAAAGATCCCCCTCCTTTGCCCCTCTTTGCTGCGGCAGCCAAGCTCACTCTTCCCATCCCAACAAGATCCGAAGGAACTGCGGCTGCGGAGCGGCTGACTCCAGCCTTTCACCAACGCATGTGCAGAGCGCCTTCCCTTTGCCCAGCTGCCTAAGAATCAATGGGACTTCGTGAAGGGAGAGTGGATCAAATGATTTGGAGTAAATGACACGTCTAGATACCCTTTCTGTTCCCTCCCCCGACTTGAGAAGTCTGTCTGCCTTTTCTCAGTCAGGAAACGTCGGGGCTTCCCCTCCTTGCCGCACAAAGGCAAGCCTATTAGTTCTTATGGGCGGGCAATCCCCATGAAGGGTTCCCTAACCCAAGCGCGCTTTTATTCTCCCCTCTCTTTCCTTCTTCCTGATTGGTCAAAGAAGAAGAGCCCGCCTCCAAATAGCAGAGGGACTCTCTCCCTCTCTTCCAGGTGAGAAACTGCCAAGCTGGCTAATGGGTGGGCGTTTCACTCCTCCTCAACGAGGTCCCTTTCCTCTCCAAAACTGTGCGCCCTGAAGGTGGCCCGGAGGGAGTAGCTAATTATTATTATTATTATTACTATTCTGTTTATTTCTAATGGAAGGTAGGCAAAGCTACGGCTCCCTGGCACCCCAGACTCCTCCTGCTGTCGCTGAAAAGGCTCCTCTGTGTGCCTGCCTGAGGCTAACAGCAGCCTTGTTGTGCGGCGTCCCTCAATAGTCAATGAAGCCCTTGTGAGTTGAGAAGCCCCTGGGCTCGGCTGTGATTGGCAGCTTAATCCCAAAGTGCCAGGCAGGCAAGCAGGAGGAGTGAGGACCACAGGGTCTCCTCTCAGCTTTAAAGCCGGGATTTCGAGGGCCCTCTTTTTGCCAGGAGTGTGCTAACATGCCCCCTTCATGGCAACTGCAGGGGGTCCTGGTGAGACACAGAATTGCGGTGGCCAAAGGGCCCTTTTGCAGCTTACCTCCCACTTCTATGTCCTTTCGTGTGCAGTAGAGGCAAAAGGTTCTTATGGAAAATTCTCCTGACATCCTCCAGGGAGTAGCAGCCAATAATAAAAGGAGCAAAACATATCCAGCCCAAGGTAGTTTTCTCACAGGAGCACCTCGGCAAGCGAGAGTCTAAAAGTGGCAGGCTAAAACCCGGAACCTCAATCCATGGCTGATACCAGACTGGGTGACTTGGAATGTGCTGAACAACTGTGTTGTCACCACGGGATGCGGAGCCAACCTTAAGAAATGGGGCACAAAGTGGAGTCCACGACATACCAGTGTGGAGAAGAGCAAACCACAGATCACGTACTACAATGCAACCTGAGCCCTGCCACATGCACAGTGGAGGACCTTCTTATATCAACACCAGAGGCACTTCAAGTGACCAGCTTCCAACATATGGTGACTCTAAGGTCTACCTATAATAGGGGTTTCTTGGCAAGATTTCTTCAAGGGGAGATTGCCATTATCTGAGGTTGAGAGTGTGTGACTTAAGGGCTGGGCTTAGCACAGTAGTGCTACAGAAAAATCCCACCAATCAGAAGGTCAGTAGTTTGAACCCGGGCAGCATGAGCATCAGTCATTAGCCCCAGCTCACCTGTCCACCTTGCAGATTGAAAGCAGAAATGCAAGTAGATAAAATAGGTACCATTCTTAGTGGGGAGGTAATAAAAGCAGCCTTAAAAGGACCTCGATTGGAGGAAAGATGCTAATAAATAAATAAAGATGCTAATAAATAAATAAATAAATGTGGTAACCCATCAGGGATTTGAACCCAGAGTTCTAGACCAAAACTCAAATTGCTACATCAAGTTGGGCTTTCTTAACAAATTTCTTCAAAGGGAGTTGACCATTGTTTTCCCTACAAGAGCTGAGAGAGCCTGCCTTTTTGAGCTCACCATGCAGGTGTTTGAACTTTGGTCTACCAGTGTCCCAGTCCAAATTTCAAGCCACCACACTATACTGGCTGTTGAGGAAATAATTTTGGGAGGGGATTGCTGGGACATTTGCTTTCCTTTCCAATCTTCTATCAACAGCTGGTTTTTGCTACTAAGTTGACTTGAATGACCGGCCTCCTGGGATGCATCTGTAGTAGAGCTGTGCACAGAACCATTTTCCTTCATTTCATCCATTCTGCCTTCAGGAGCTCAAAATGGGAAGGCCCCTCCCGGTACAAAAATCAGCTCGACATGAAAGCAAGCAGGAGCCAATCCTGGCTCCTCATCTGCTTTCTGTGAGCATGTGGCACTCCATGCCTCCTTGAGTGAGCATGGGAAGCTCCCTCCCCATAATGGGCCAATAGAAAACTGATCTTTTGGCACCCCAGAGCAAAAACAGATATTTGCCTTCCTGATTTCAGGAGGCACCCAAAAACTGAACTGGGGTCCCCACCGAAATCTGGGACATGAAACAGGTCAAGATTCACCCGAAAGTGTATCTTAATCTATAGTGTAGATTTAATGTAATTTGACATCACCATGGCCTAATGCTGTGAAATTATCAAGCTGTATTTTTACAATATCTTTAGCCTTCCCTGTCAAGGAGTGCTGATGCCCCATCATGCCCCAATCACAGAATTCTAGTCATGATCCATAGCAGTTAAAGTGGTATCAAACTGCATTACTTGTGTAGATGCATACCAAGTCACATTATTATGGTGCTAAATTCTGTTACTCCTTCCTGGTTTAATAGGTACTAAAATAGATGCTGTTACTTCTTATCTGACTTCACTTGTTCATTTTCAGCATTAGTAAGAACTTAGGGCAGGACTCTGTGGCTTTGGGGACCCTCCCGGTTGTTAAATCCGACAACATGCCAGTTCCTTATGGGCCTCTTTAGTTGCAGTAGCAGGAACAGAGATGAGTAACTAAGCAATTGCTTGCATAGTTTCCCAGTGTGAAACATTGCACCACTGCAAGACATCCCAAGTTCCCCACTAATAGTCCAGATGTGGTGCTGAGTAGAGTTAACTTTGTTATGGAGCAGAATGACTTCTGCCAATAGCATTTTTGAGTGGCACCATCCTCCCCCTGTGCAAAATATCATGGTCCACAATCATATGCTAACACTCAGATATCAAATAGCCTTACTTCCAGCTGCATCTCACACTAAGACACAGTTTACTAAGCAGAACCCAGCATATTAGAAAGGATAATAAATGGTGAAGTATAAATTATTCCATTTCCCTCTTTTATATGGATTTTTAAACATTAAAATTGCTATTCACTTCATTCAGAATGTGAAAGAATTAAGGAATCTAGTGGGCTGAATAATTTACTTTCACTGACCTAAGGGGATTAACATTTACAATGAGCAACTAAAGGGCATTCCATACTAGGATAATGTAAATTTCCCATACCCATAATAGACTAGAAATCCATGTTTGCCTTTTTGTTGCATGGAATAGCCTTTGTATCTTTACTTTCCCCTTGCCTTGTGTGTGCTATTAATGCAGCCTCAGAAACTTGTGCAACAGGATTGAGATGGAAACAGGACTAATTCTGAGGAGCTCATATTTCTCCACCCCCTCAAACTTCAGATTCTGAATTGACTGTATGTATTTTAAGAGGAAAAGAACAGTAAATTGAAAAATTACCCCAAACCATTTTAGTCTAGGTGTTTGTAAAGTCAGAAAAGAAATTATAACTGTATATTACACATTATAAACAGGGAACCTTTGGTTATCTGCTGGGATATTGTTCCAGAGCCACCCACACCTACTGTGAATATCAAAATACATGGTGCTCAAGTCCCATTATATATAATTTCTTTAACAAATAATATCTCTTAAATAAAATGGCAAAATCAAGATTTGCCTTTTGGATATTTTTTTTTGAAAAATATTTGTAAGCCATGGATATTTGAAAACATGGATACATAATCTGTGGATATGGAGGATCAAATCTATCATCTATATTTTAGCTCCCTACTTAGTCATAGAGTGGACTCATTGAAATCAGTATGACTACCTGACTATGAACCAGTGATATCTGTGGGTCTGCTTTGATTATGCCTCAGCCTGATTTCAATCTTTGCTTGAACAAACTATCTGGATTTTGATCGTTACACACAGACCTTGAAGGAGCTGGGGGTGGTGACGGCCGACAGGGGGCTCTGGCATGGGCTGGTCCATGAGGTCACGAAGAGTCGGAGACGACTGAACAAATGAACAACAACAACACAGAGGCCATTCAGTGCCATTCAGGCTTTAAAACTCTAGACTGACATTTCTGATTTTTAAGGAGTGAGGCATATTTGAAGAGGGGGGTAGATCTGGACACGAGGCTGGTCATTGAATGTTAGCTTCCTAAATTAAATATTCAATATTTAAGTGGTATTTTCAAATCAGCATATACTGACAATAATATACTTGGGACCCAAAGTATTTTGGATATTAGATGTTTTCAAATATTGGAATACCTGTGTTTGTATATAGATAATGGAGATGGGACCCAAGTCTGAACACAAAATTCATTTGTTTCATATATGTTTTATACACACACACACACGTTACACTGAAAGCAATTTTATACAAGTTTGTGCACACTGAAATATCACAAAGCAAAAGCGTCAATATCGCAGCCATCCATATGAACAATCTCAAATTTCTGAGTGTTCAGGATTTCTGGTTAAGGAATACTCAACCTATGTAATATTTCATAGATTATTTAGTACAGTATGGCTCTTTGTAATGGATCACAGAAATTGTAATGGATCACAGAAACAAATATTACTTAGATCCACATTCTGGAGAAAAAGGATGTAAGTGGGAACTGTAATAGTAAAGCAATTGGGAAGCATATGATGGCAATTTCCTTAGCAAGAACATTAAAAAAAAGATAAAATCTTGGTCTAGACTGAATGTGAGTCTCTTCATTCATGAGCAGCCACAATATTCCAGTACAACGGGAATAAGATGAAAAGATTGGAATGTCATATAAAATGTATTTTTCACATTTCCTTCAGTCTAAGAACCATCACTTTTAGAAATTAGGCTCAGTTTGGTTTCCAGGGGCCTCTAGATTTCAGGGATTTTGTTGCTGCCATACTATCTTAGATTAAAGCTGTATCTAATTGAAACATCTGTCCTTAATGCACACAATAAGTTGTCCATGGAAAGATCCCCATAGGTCTTGAGGGCAACCCTCTCTTGTCCCCCCCCCCCAAAAAAAACTCACCCTTTTTCATGCTGGGTAGACATGTAGTCCAACATTTAGAAGGTCCCAAGCTCCCTTCCCCCTCATTTCATATGAGAGAAAATATGGTTTTCCAGATGGTTTGCCAGATGATGTAAGGGGTGGGGTTCCTTTAATGCAGTGGTTCCCAACCTGTGGTCCATGGGCCACCAGTGGTCTGCAAGAATGAAAATATGGTCTGTGGCCTCACTCTTACTACACCGCTGCCTCAAAACCACATGGCAATGAGAGTGACTGGTCTTGCGGAACCGTCTTATAGTGCGGAGGCAACTGGGATGTCGGGAGGGGAGAGGTTGACAACCCATGAAAGATTATTACTACCACATGAGCTCTAAATTATTACATATGGGGGTTTTTTTAGTTAGCAGATGGCAACTACTGGATAGCATATGTTCTGTATCAGAAATTAGAGCTGATATGGTCTATCCAATGCAATTTTCTGAATCAGCACCCCAAATAACCAAACAAAATTGAAAGTTTACCAAAAACTGATTCGTAGCCCTTTTGGTCATAATGTTGGAGAGCGATCCCTGATCAAAGTGGTCCCTGGTCAAAAAAAGGTTGGGAATCACTGTTTTAATGGTTGAGCTGAAGGGGAATTTCAATAGATGTTACTTAGATGACCGCAACATGTGTTTAAAATTCTTCTTTGATCTAACTATTAAAGATAGAGGAGCCCCATCACTTATTTCATCTAGAAATCCTGCTGAGGACCCAAATTCTACAGAGTAACAGAGCTATGAATGAATACGCAAGAGAAAAGTCTTGGGTTACAATCATCATCATTCGGCAGCTCAGAAAAAGAGCTTGGGAACTGCTCCTAATGGTCTTTTTTTATTTCTTGCCAAAAACTATAAGGGGGGGGGGGGTTAATAGAATATAAGCTCCTGTTAGTAAAAAAAGAAAAAGAAATATTTTCCAGTGTAAGGTTTTTTCAGGATTTAATTTAATAAATGGATTGAATAGAGATTAAAAAGCTACTCATTTGTGAGACAATGCCAAGCAGAGCAGCCAGTCTGAATCTAGAATGGGAAAGTACATTTCTAATAATAGGCAAACCGAATAAAGAACTTTCCTCTTTAATTTGCTTCTGATTCATGTTTCTTTCTTTTTTTCAATTAACTTTTGTAATAAATAATATTAAAATACAACCAATTTCTCTGGTTATAGCTGTAATTATGTTTTCCTATATATTTGTGATAATATCAACAGATCAGTGTACAACGTATTCTTTCTTTATATATCAGGGAAACATTTATGTTACAATCTCTTCTGACCAAAGATGGTCTCTTTGGTCTTGTCTACACCAGCAAAAATCCCTGGACACACCTTGAATGGAAGACTGTTTGGCTTCATGACCCATGGTTACTTAAAATTAATGACCCTAGGTTTTTGTTTGTATTATTTAAACTGGCTTTGCTCCACTTCAGGCAATGTTGGGGGATACTCCAAAGTTAGATGGAAAATCTGGAGTATCCCATGGTTTCAGGGCAATCTGGACACCTACATCAGGTCCAATTCAGCCTGATCCACTGTCCAGGCTGGACACCAGAACCTGTTCCCTGTGCCTTGATCCATTCCCAAGGAAAGGGGATGTATCATGGCTGTGTTGCCACCCCACCTGGATGGAGTTTCCTCCAAGCTCCTGGTCATCAGGAGCAGCTGTGCTGACATCAGGACAAGGTACTCAAAGAACCAGTATGAAAGAAGAGTGACCCCCTACTTCTACCTGGTCACATGGATGCCCCATTTTGACATTAGCAGAGTTGACCACACAACCAGGCAATCTTCCCTCCTTTATGCTAGTCAGGAAGGCAATGGCCCTGAATTTGGCACCTGACAAGTGTCAACAAACCCCCAGTACTCTTCATAAGAAAAATAGAATCATAGAATCAAAGAATCAAAGAGTTGGAAGAGACCTCGTGGGCCATCCAGTCCAACCCCCTGCCAAGAAGCAGGAATATTGCATTCAAATCACCCCTGACAGATGGCCATCCAGCCTCTGTTTAAAAGCTTCCAAAGAAGGAGCCTCCACCACACTCCGGGGCAGAGAGTTCCACTGCTGAACAGCTCTCACAGTTAGGAAGTTCTTCCTCATGTTCAGATGGAATCTCCTTTCTTGTAGTTTGAAGCCATTGTTCCGCATCCTAGTCTCCAAGGAAGCAGAAAACAAGCTTGCTCCCTCCTCCCTGTGGCTTCCTCTCACATATTTATACATGGCTAGCATATCTCCTCTCAGCCTTCTCTTCTTCAGGCTAAACATGCCCATCTCCTTAAGCCGCTCCTCATAGGGCTTGTTCTTCAGACCCTTGGTCATTTTAGTCGCCCTTCTCTGGACACATTCCAGCTTGTCAATATCTCTTGAATTGTGGTGCCCAGAATTGGACACAATATTCCAGGTGTGGTCTAACCAAAGCGGAATAGAGAGATAGCATGACTTCTCTAGATCTAGACACTATGCTCCTATTGATGCAGGCCAAAATCCCATTGACTTTTTTTGCCGCCACATCACATGGTTGGCTCATGTTTAACTTGCTGTCCACAAGGACTCCAAGATCTTTTTCACACGTACTGCTCTCAAGCTAGGCG
This sequence comes from Anolis sagrei, assembly GCF_037176765.1. Taxonomy (NCBI): domain Eukaryota; kingdom Metazoa; phylum Chordata; class Lepidosauria; order Squamata; family Anolidae; genus Anolis; species Anolis sagrei. The sequence goes on from NC_090021.1 coordinate 98,382,004, forward strand.
TCCCCCATTTTGTATCTTTGCATTTCGTTTTTTCTGCCTAAGTTGAGTATCTTGCATTTGTCACTGTTGAACTTCATTTTGTTAGTTTTGGCCCATCTCTCTAATCTGTCAAGATAATTTTGAATCCTGCTCCTGTCCTCTGGAGTATTGGCTATTAGGGCTGGGCGGTTTCGTTTCGTTAATTCGTAATTCGTTAATAATTCGTTAATTTTTTCAATTACAAAACGATAACAAACCATTCTGGAGCAATTTTTAAAAAAAACGAATTTTTAAATAGTTTTGTAAATGCTTCGTATTTTGTTATTGTATTCGTTTCGTTATTGTTTTGAGGTCGTTTCGTTATTATTTCCGCATGTCTGGGGCAAGTTTTATGGTTGTTTTTTTGTTTAATTAGTGAAAAAAAAATATAATATCACACCAACAGTCAACAACAGAGGGAGAGGGAAGCTTCAGAAGTTTTTGGAGGTTTTTTAGCGTATTTCGCGGTCGCGTCCGCCATTAACGAATCGATTCGTTATTGTTTCGGAAATTGATTCGTTAATGTTTTGTAATTTTTTTCACATTTACGAAATTTCGTAAATATCGAACTTTTTAAAAGGAAAATTTTGTAATTATTTTAAATAACGAAACGCAAAAAACCCCAAAAAACGAATCGATTTTAGAAACAAATTTTTCCGTTGTTACCCAGGCCTATTGGCTATCCCTCCCAATTTGGTGTCGCCTGCAAACTTGATGATCATGCCTTCTAGCCCTTCATCTAAGTCATTAATAAAGATGTTGAACAGGACCGGGCCCAGGATGGAACCCTGCGGCACTCCGCTCATCACTTCTTTCCAAGATGAAGAGGAAGCATTGGTGAGCACCCTCTGGGTTCGCCCATTAATAGTTTTAGTGATGCACACTTGAGCATAATTATTTGAGCACAGTTTCATTTTATTGAAGAAAACTATAAAAAGCACATAGTACTATATCATATGAGGAAAGCTGAAGCTCTTATTGCATATGATTAACAGAGAACAGCAAGTGGTGTGGGGGAGAGGAAAGGAGATCCCAGAGAACATAGGGAAGCTATGCCATGGAAGAAGAGAGTATATGTGAACAAACACACAAAGAAATGGGAAGTAACATGCCTAGAGAGTGGCATGATGTGTAAGGATCCCTCTACACTGTCCTATATCCCAGAAGCAGATCCCAGATTATTTTCTTAACCCAGATTATATGGCAATGGAGATTCATATAATCCATTTCAAAGCAAATAACCTGGGACCAGATCCTGGAATATAAGGACAGTGTAGAAGGGCCTAACTCCCAGCGTGGTTAGACATGCAAAAGGTTGCTAACTTCAACAAGAACTTAGAGAGTTACTTTTGAAACGTAATTCATTTCTGTTACTTCCACATATAACTCACACTATCAAGGCAGATAATTCACAATATCTGCTTTGAACTGAATTATCTTAGTCCACACTACCATATAATCCAGTTCAATGTGTATTTATACAGCTGTGTGGAAAGGACCCTAAGTCACCCTACTGAGGTCTTGCACTCAATGTCATGGCTTCCCTAACCGAGTCTTTCCACCTGGAATGCTGTCTTCATCTCTTTCTACTGTCCTCTACCTTATCAAGCATGATTGTCCTTTCTGGTATTGTGGCTTCTCATAAAATGAGCAAAGTACATCAGTCTCAGTTTAGGATCTGCAGGGTTACCTTAAAACATTATACTGTTTGTAATCTCTGACCAGACTGACAGCTAGATATTATTTTGACAATGGTAGTAGGACAGCATCCTCAGTGGACAAAAAGGAGATCTGTAGCATTTAACAGCTCTGTATACACTATGTCCTTCAGCATTTGCCACATGAGGCAGATGCATCACCCTGCCTTCTGGTACAGCCGGCCCTAGTTACAAGTCATAACATAAATCGTAATGTGAAATCTGTTATCTTAGCAATCAGCAATGCCTATGTCCCATTGTTTTACACTCACATAAAAGCACAGCATGGGGGGTGGGGAGTGTCTTTCTGAAATCTTTAATCACAATTGTTCCCAAGAGAAAAACAATTCCAATTCAAACTGTGAATAAAAGCAATCTAAGGACATTGTGCCAAACCGTTTCTGGGCATAAAACTCCATTAGTGTCAGTGGAATTTTACAATCAAAATGAATTTGTCCCACTGGCCCTACAGTACATTTGTACATTGCAGCTGCAGAAAATAGCAAGGAGAAAGGTTATCGAAGAATTCAAGAGTACAAACACTGATAATATTGCATGACATTTTATAATTAAAAATGTAGTGTCTCTTACAGCCTTAACAGCTTGTCGACTAGTATTCATGATGAGCAAAGAAACTACACTTCTGGCTTGTGAACCTCTTCCCAATTGTCTTAGTCAACAATTAGATATCTTCTAGACCTGCTCATCAAATTCAATTGCTAGTGAAGTCCTGAATTTGCTTCAGGTTTTAGTTCAAATTTAAATGAGTTCTCCAAGATGACACCTTTAAACTTTGGACTACAACCCAGCATGGATTCACCCACAAGGATGCCATCAACTGCCATGGATCAAATCATGAGATTGCCCTTGGTAAGCTATGGTATCTCCTAAAGGTGTTGCATACAAGCTGTATGCAACAGCATTTGGCAAGACTAAGACTAAAATTGCTAGCTTCAACTTGCAAAGACAGATGTCTTCTATAAAAAAAAAACATGGAAGGAATAAATTGTGAAACTGCTAAATTTATTTTAGCTTGCAAAAGTAATAACAGTCTTTGATTATCTTGCACATATGAAAAGAAAATAAAGCATTTGAATCATTCCAGTCTTTGCAACAGTCTTTGTTTACCAAATCTAGAACAGTTCCAATATGGTTGTATTTATTATTCTTTTTCTGTTCCAGTCCTCATCATGTTGCTATGAACAATTTTTCTAATTGATCTAAATGTCCATGTCAAGTCACAGCTTAGTTTTGAAAGCTCATAGAGACCTTATTAACCTTGAGAATATGGCCATGTAATCTTGTGATCATGAAGGATGTTTGTCAAATTATCCTTTTGAGCTTGAGCAAACTATCATTTTTAACATATGCCAGAATGTTCTTATTTAACTTCCCTCACAGTGGGTTCATTATGAAGGTTGGTTACCCAACTCCATCTGCCATTTTAACAACTTCTTACTTAGCATGCTAAAAGTTCTGAGATTGGTAAGGAAAACACATATAAGGATCTCATTTTGCACCAACATCCCAGTTTATTTGGGTGCCCAGAAATGGGTTTGTTTTTACTAAAATATAGTCTTGGAGACACAAATAATTTCAGACTTGGCCATGATCTATCTATCTATCTATCTATCTATCTATCTATCTATCTATCTATCTATCTAAAAACACTTTTTTTCAAAAACTGCATTTCACTCTTTCACGTAGAACAGTGGTTCTCAACCTGTGGGTCCCCAGATGTTTTGGTCTTCAATTCCCAGAAATCCTATCAGCTGGTAAACTGGCTGGGATTTCTGGGAGTTATAGGCCAAAACACCTGGGGATTCACAGCTTGAGAATCACTGATCTAGGAATAGGTCTTCTTGCAGTCATATTGTTGTGTCAACAAGACACGAGGATTTGTCCTGAATTTAATATATGTTACTAGTAGATTACCCTTCATTTCTGTGTTCTGCATATCTATCCCAACATGACTCCTAAGCTTGGTTTTAGGCTCACTAGAGCACATAAGAAATGAGAAATGAAGTTAGCAAGGGTTTCTTATTATATTAGCTATTTCTTACCCCTTTTAGGAATAAAGATGGAGTAAAAATCACAATAAACAATAAAACAATAAATAGAATAAAATAGAAGAATCCCAAGGTAGTTGGAAGCTGGCTGAATTTCCTTAAACATGTCTTATAAATGTTGAATAAGTAAAATAAAGCAAGCACTTAAAAAAAGCAGGAAGGACATGAGAAAAACAAGTTTACTTGCCTTTAGATATTCTGAAGCAGTTAGTTCTTGCTTCTTTATTTTTACTTTACATTTATGATATAATCTAGATATTTGTATGAAAAAAACTAATAATGTTGGAAGGGGGACATTTTAGGAGAGGTGAAATTTCTGACTAGTGGTAGCCTACAGAAGCTAACTTTCACAAGTAAATATAAAGAACTACCAAAAACATTTTCAGGAGAGGAGTATACATGTTTCAACCAACTCAACAAGGATTTTAGTTTGCCTTGAGCTCATGGACAAAACACAGAATTAAATGTGTATATTCTAGAGCTATTCATCAGTCAGAAAAATGCACCCTCTTTTTTGAAGTGATTAACATGGAGTGTTGTACTGTATCTACATATACGAATAAAAGAACAACTAGAGGTCAGAGTGTCAGACTAGAACAAGGGAGATATGGATTCAAAACCACACTTGACTCAGTACAGATGAGCTGAACATACCACCAGCATCACTTATAATTTGCCTCCAGTACAAGCCAGATGTCTTGATGGCTCCTTCTTTATTCAGTGCCTGGCTCTTCTGCTATGCCAGTGGTTCTCAACCTGTGGGTCCCCAGGTGTTTTGGCCTACAACTTCCAGAAATCCCAGCCAGTTTACCAACTGTTAGGATTTCTGGGAGTTAAAGGCCAAAACATCTGGGGATCTACTGGTTGAGAACCACTCTGCTTTGCCTTCAGAGCCAAAACAGTAGGCAACAGGTAGTTTGGGTAATTGTGGTGTAGTGGTTTTGGCATTGGACTACAGCTCTGGAAAGCATTTTGTACTACCACGATCCCAGAATATGCAGGAGACATATCCCATGCTGATGCCATGGTTTCCATATTTATATTTTATATTGCGTCTTTCTGTCTTTCTGTGTCCTGCTAACTGCAAATTCAGCCACTTAATAGTCAGTCTGAAATCCATAATTGATAAGGGCTTCTAGTCATCTAATCAAACTATTAATCCACTGGGTGTACATGCAATACTCTGCTGAGATGTTCTGGTTGGTGGAACTATGCTTATTTGTTCTGAAAATAATTTAAGCGGAGGGATAGAAGACACATCTAGGGCCATAAGTAATCATCTTTATTATAGAGTCATAAAGTTGGAAGAGACCATGAGGACCATCCAGTCCAATCCCCTGCTATGCTATACACAATCAAAGCATTTGCAACAGATGTCCATCAATCCTCTGCATAAAAAGCTCCAGAGGAGATTCCACCATACTCCCATGCAGCATATTCCACTATCAAATAATTGTTACCATCTAAATACTATATTCAAACTTCATGAAATTTTGAAGGACAAGGTGACGTATTCATCTTAATATATAACCCATCAAGTACACAAATTCATTTGTGAAGATGTTCCTCTAATATTCATCCCCCTAAATGACAGGGCAATGAAGGACACAATTGTTTTGTCAATATCCTTTGAAAAAAAATCATGTTGTTTTGATTGCCACATTAATGAAACTCCAGCCTTTTCTTTTCTAAAACAAGTGAAATCGAAACACATGAGTCAATGCTTGGACATTTAGTATTTGGTCCATGCAGTTAATCTCCAAGCACCTATCACTCCCAACACATCTTGTGTGTAATTATATGAATGTATGCAAATGGCCAGACAAATTTAGTATTGACAAAATGTGATACGCTTGAGATAGATTGTGTAAATGTCAGTATATCATTAGAGCAATTTATTGGAGAGCATTGCTAAATATAGAAATGATGCAATAGGGCATTCTTCTCCCTCACCTGGCATGTAGCATTAAATGATCAGAAAAGAAGGCCAACTCCTCTGCCAGCCAACACCAGCCAAGCTTCATTGTGGAAAGAATCTTTAATAGACTTCTTATCTTTTAGCTATTAGAGATAATAGGTTTTTATCATATGTTTAATAATTAAATTCCCAGAAGAGTTTCTTCTTGTTTTTGTACTTGCGCCAGCGGATTAGGGCTCAGCCTTTACTGACAGTTGGTTTTAACTATATTAACTGCTAACAGACTTTGTGGTGACTTAGAGGAATGAGGTTTATTCCAGTTTCATATGTAATGAGGGAGTGTTAAATGGTGTGTGTGTGTGTGTGTGTGTGTGTGTGTGTGTGTGTTTGTGTGTGTGTATTCATTCTAAAAGGGTAGAAGGATTAACTTAGCCAAAAAGTAGGTCAGCAATTAGGGATTTCCTTCAGCTTGAGGGCCAAATTCAATTTCAGAAAAATTCTCAGGGGCCATCGTACAGTAGAGGGCATATCCAAAGCCATGTAATAAAAGCAAAGCTATGAGCTTCCTTTTTACTTTCTGGTTAAGTGCTGACCTCTTCTAGGTCTAAAAAAGTAAGATGCTGAAACTACATAACCTTCAAATGTTTACACATGAAAATGGAGATGGCCAAGCAACATCACAGTATGGTCAATATGGCAACAGTTATTAATGAGGAAGCACAAGCAAAGAAGGAGTATCTGCAGCAACTTGATTATACCTCAGTCTACAGCAGGGATGGTCAAACTTTTTTGCCTTGGGGATGCATTGTGGGCCTAACTGAGATGGCCAGGCCAAGAGGGAGGATAGCCAGGCATGCACTGAGTGGGATGGGGGTAGAACTGGGAGAAGTCCGGGTCATCCTCAGATTGTCCTCCTGGCATAAGGATGGGGATGCTCACGCCATCCTTATGCCAGGAGGAAAATGAGACATGCAACGACTGTCATGATCCTCCTCCCCTGATCTTTGGGCTGTCCTCTCAGTATTATGCCAGGAGGAGGGCAAAACAGACGACTGCTGAGAATGCTCCAGAGGGTTCTCAGCCACTGTGTGCTTCCTCAGGCCATCCTCTTGGCATAAGGAGCAGGCCACTCACCCCATCCTTATGCCGGGAGGAAGGCAAGACATGTGGTGACTGAGAGTGCTCCAGAGGGATCTCGGCTGCTGGGTGTCTCCCCCCCCCCCTCCACCAATCCTTTTTGAATAAGAATACAATGGGTCACTATGCTCATATGCTGAGAGGACAGGGAAAATGAGGAGGGCCTGAGGTAAGCACCCATAGTCCCTGGGCCTTAGTTTGTCCATGCCTGTTCTACAGGAAAGGGAATGGTTTTTTCTCTCTCTTAGCTCTGCCCCCATCTGAAGTTAATATAGGTAATTTAGTCAATTGAGTTAATTTTCAGCAATTTAAATAAACTAAGGACAAGAGAGGAAAATGGGAGGAGAAAGAGAAAGAAAGTGGGATGTTTTAAAAGCAGTCTAAAAAGTGGAATGACAGAAGATTAGAGGCTGACCATTGCCAATTGGGACAGTTGAAGGGCATAAAAGTGTTGCTTGTTTACTGGAGAAGCAAAAGTTTCCCCTCTCATGTGGCCATGAAGGGGTGTGTGTGTGAACTTGAGGTTTGTTGCAGCTCATTTATATAACAGGAAATGGTAATTTGCCATTATGTGTGAACTGAGCCCTTGTGACATTCAATGTCATTTTTTGTCTTTTCAGAAATATATATCATCAAGTTTTAGTTTCCTTGTTATAGCTGGGAGTGTTTTGAATGGGAAAAAATGACCTTCCATTTACATTGAAAACATTCTGCTTAATTTTAGAAGGTCCCTGACAGGTAAAGAACCATCTTCAACATATATAACTCCTTTGCACAACATAAATATCAGGAATTGGTCTCATGACAGTAGAAATAGTGCTATAAAATAAAACATCTGGGGCTGTACAGCTTTGTCAAGGCCTCACACCAAGCAATCCATCTTTCTCTGGTCTGCTCTTTAACATCCTGTTGACCTGCTCAGCGGAATGCATTCATCAGCTTATTTATCTCCCCATGGCATTATGGGTATCTAAGAACAGTTCATTTTCAGATAAATGAAATTATTGCCCTTTGCTCAGCCAGTAATGCTAAAACTGAACATCTCATCAAAATCTGTGTTGCTGTTGTTGTGTTCTAAGTGCTTCTTTGAACATTGGCATCCATACAGATTCAGGCAGCTGAGCACAGCCAAGACAAAAATTTAGTGGCATTTTCCTTAATTCGATCATCAAAAGGGAACTGTACCAACATATTCTCATTGCTCTCTTTAAGCCTCCAATGTATGCTGCTCCAGATGTTAAAATAACATGACTTGAAGAAAAGAGCTGTGGCGCCATTCTCTTGAGGCCAATTGGGCTGTGCATGTCTTGCAGCTGAGCAGCACAAAGACCCAAAAGCAAAGCTATGAGGCTTTTGTCCAGCTGTTCCCGATTATTTTCCTCGGTTTCTTACAGATAGATCCTCATGAATTCCCTACAGTGGAGAAGGATGCTTTGGGCCCGTCTGCCCCTTGACTGGTCACAGGTTGTTATTATTTTGCTGCATGGCCTTGAATTAAAAGAATTTTCTTACTTGTCCAGGATAAATTGATGTTTGACATGAAGTTTGAAAGGCTGGTACTGAAATGTCACCATTGATTGGGATGAGGTGGTTACAAAATGCCTGTGTTTTCTCCTTAGCTGAATATTACGTATTTCCTCTTTGGCTTTGGTCACCAAAGGCTATGACTGGAATACATGGTTGTGTCTGGATGCTGCACAAAAACAGAAGCTGGTCTCCACATGCTTATATAGATGGGCTGAATTTATTTTTTTTAAGCCCAACACATTTGAATTGTCACAAATTATCTGTTACTTTGAAAAAGATTTTAAGTAAATATTTGTATTTATGTTTATCTTGAGGTAGCCTCTGAAGAAGGCCAGTTAATTTGTGTGTAGGGAAAATGTGTTGGGCTTTTGAAAAAAATAGAATCATGGAATAATAGAGCTGGAAGAAACCACAAGGACCATCCAGTCCAACACCCACTTGCAGGGAAACATAATCAAAGCATTCCCAACAGATGACCATCAAACCTTTGCTCAAAAAATTCCAAAGGAGACTCCATCAACCTGCAAGACAGCACATTCCACTAAATTCAGTTGATCTACAGGCACATGGAAACCATTCTCCTTTTGTCTGCAGATTTATGATTCGTGCTCTCCAGTCTCTATTCCTTTATCTGGAAGCTAACAATCACAGGCCAAGATGCATGTGATAACATCATGACAATATGGCTGTTCATGTACCTTTGGTACATATCTGTTGTATTAAACAGCCCCTATACAACTGTAGTGCATTTGTGCAAGCTACTGCTAAATGCCCATGGCTGAAATTTCATCGTGCAATTGCAGTGTACAAAGTAATAATTATCAATAGGTTTTCTCAAAGAAACCTCTATTCACTTAACAGTGTATATTTAGGTTCTATTATGGAATAAGCAGAGAACCATTATGGATTGTATGCATGCAACCCCCATTCCATCATTGCATGGACCACGTGTGAATCTATATTTCTGTTCCTGTCAGATAGGTACTACATTTCACTATGCCAACAAAAACACTCTGCATGGGAATGCAACTTACACCTATAATATAAATACCTTGGCATAATGTAAGTCTCCACCATGGAGTTATGCTGTTCTTGCATTATACAACATCCATACCAAATAATAAAACACTCTAGCTCATATTCAGAAATGCTTAGATAACCATTCCACAATGTGCAAAATACAACACATGGAGTGAAATGTGCAATAATGGCACCTAAGAATATACTTGCCAAGGTAGCACTTGCTTCTTTCTTTCTGTTTTGAGAGATAGCTTGCACCCCCTTTTCTGTTTAGTGTGTTATGAGCAATAAACCCTTTTTGTATATGCACTCCTGCGCCTCTATATCTCCCCATTATTTGTCATATCTGCACATTGGATGTGTGGATAGTATACATTAAATTATATTCCTGGGCTGTTGTGCATATTTTACCTTACTTATGCTGTTTCAATTGATATTGTATTGCAATTATATGGTCAAATATTCAAATTTCCATATCCTTGTGAGGATGAGTGAGCGTACATACCAGTATGTTGATGTATGTCATTATGCATTTGTGCATCTTCATGTTTTATTCTGCACAGCCCTGCTTTCACCAGCTTGAAGTGTATGTATCTGCCATCCAATGTCCAAATAACTGCATTGCATGCATGGTGCAACATACATCTCTATAAGCTTTCCTTATTCTGATCAAACCACTTCAGACACAGTAGCTAAAGGGGACTGATCAAAGGAAAATGGAATAGGATGAATGTGGAAACAAAAAATAGAAGTCCCTACTACAGATATATCCAGCTTCTTGTGTGCAGATGTTTTAGTACTAAACATTGCAAGATTTGTTATCATTGGCAAGGTTGTTTGTGGATTCTGAGAACTGTATGCCAGCAGCATTCTAAGGTTGGGAGCTAATCATCTTCAGCTGGTGAAATGCTCATGCCACAGAATAAAACAAAGGACTTTGTAGAAGGGAAAGCAGTCCCTTTGACCGTTGGAAAGTCTTTTAAAATTCCTTGGCAAAAAGCCCTTGGGATGAAATCACTGGAACTAAATTGTTATAAATGAGCAAAAGGTAGAGAAATTAAAGAGAAGGTGGAAAGGGTGCTCATGTGTACCAAAGGAACATGAACAGCATGGAAATTAATCTTAAAGCCAAATGGCCTTGTTGAATCAAACTTTTCTTGGTCTTTTGGTTAGAATTATAATGAACTTTATCAAAAGAAAATCTTTTGACTTTAATTATTGATAAAGCCAATTCTTTGGTAAAACCCCCTCAATACAATCCCTGGGTGATAACTTCTTGGTTCAATAGCCTTTGAGAATCAGGCTACCCCCTCCTAATCCAAGTGACCAATTTACACATAGAGACCTTAGTGCAATTGTTAGTCCTGGTGGAATCAATGCAAAATCTAAAACTAAATCTAAATCTAAAAGGTTTGCTAGGGTAGACCCTCTTTCACTTAGACTCAGCCTCTCCCCCCCCCACCCCCCGAATCAAACTCAGCTCCCCCCAAATCAAAATCCTGGCTACGGGCCTGACAACAGGATACACCCAGGATGCTAATGTAGACGTTTCCCATATAATACTAGCTCCCTGTTCCTTGGAGACCTAATCGTATCACGAGCCCTAAATCAGCATATGTACATTTACCCAGGAGTAAGACATTTTCAAACTAAATCCTCATATACTGACTCAGGCTTTCTTTGTATTTTCATGGTCTCATTTATTCTGTCTGCCTAGAGCACCTTTCTGTTTCTCATAATCAGTCCTGCTGTTAATATATCTTCATTCTAATTATGGGGGAAGTGGGTGTGCAACAATTATAATCTTGCTTTAGGGAATCTTGTAGTGATATGATTTCTTGACTCCTGCTTTAGGTATTAATCATTTGACTATAGGCTTGATTTTCTGGGATGGGATAAATTAGAGCTAAATTGTCATTGGCATATGAATTGGTTAAAAGGAAGGATGAGACTTTACAAAGGAAAAAAATATAGAGCTTCAATACAGAAATTAGTATATCATAAGAACAGGTGTGGCATAGTGTTCACAATGGACTAGGACACTAGAGACCGGGATTCTGTTTAGCCATGGAAACTCATTAGGTGATTTTGGCAAGTCATACTCTCTCAGCCTCAGAGGAAAGTAATAGCAAACCTCCTCTGAACACATCTTACCAAATAAATCTTAGGATAGGTCCACCACAGGGTCACCATAAGTTGGAAATGACTTGAAGGCACACAACACACAGTACATTGTGGGTTGGTGGCCTTGTATAATTATGTTCCACAAAAATATTTCTATTATGATGGACTAAAGAACATCATGTAAATTTAGCTCTCTGCTATATGCAATTTTAAATTGATTTCTGGGAACTCTTGAAAGGCATCTTTGGAATGAACGATGCTTCTGGCTGAATGGCTGCTTCAATCTACAAGGAGCAATAGAATTTAAAAGTACTGTTCATATACCAATTTAATATCTGGCCCAAAATAAACCAAACTCATGTCTAGTGATTGAAGGAGATTGTGAAATTGCTCTGGTCAAGATATTTCTAACCTTGAATGTAACAAATAATGGACAATAAATATGATGTAGCTTGTATATTACAAGTAGAAGCAGAAGTCTTATTTTATAGATTAGCAGCGCAGCCTTTAAAAATGCCTTATTAAAAAAATTCTAAAAGACAGGTGCATTTCATTTGTTGTTTATTTTCAGTTTGTGTGAATGTAGATAAATGAATATGTTTTTATTGGGAATGACCCTGACCAACGTTTAAGTATTTAAAAGAACCACTGGCTTTAAATGGGACGTTAATAATCACATACACAGACCTCCATATTTGAATTGTTAATTATTATTACAAGATAGATGCATTGAATTTGCATAACTTATACTGCTTCTCAAGACAAACCCCTCCCCACCCTCAATAATACTATTACTGTACTGATACTAATACTCCTATGTATCTTGCTCTCCTTTCTTAAAGGAGACTCAAAGTGGCTCCTTTGAATTTAATGCAGTAGGTGCCCTCATTCCTTTATGATGTTTTCCAGGATCAGAGTGAATGCCAAACTTATAAACTCATACTTAGACTTCATGGATTTGAACACTCTTTAATTTATTCCAGTGGTTAGTCACTGCATGGGAGATGACCAACACGTACCAGGTGCTGTAGGTTATATATTGTTTTAAAAAGGAACTTGCAGTTTTGCATTCTTTCAGTGTTAGTGGGATAAGGCCACAGTTGTATTCTTTACCACAGAAATTCATGTGGTAATTCTTTACCACAGAAATTCTATGAAATTCATATGGTCATCGTAAGCCACATGTATCAAACTCAAATCCATGTCATTGTATGTGGCCCTCCAGATGCTGGAGTGCAACTCCTGTATTCCTCCTTAGACATCATGGCTAGAGCTGATGGAAGTTGTGATACAGTCACCTCTGGAAGGCTGAAGTTTGTTCTGTTTAGTTAGGATAGTGGGGTTTGAACTTAAATGTCCCCTAACCTTTCCCCAACCTCAGAGTCACAAATGCTCTTGGACTGCCATTCCCACTATCCTCACTCCAAATGGTGAATAACCAAAAGTAATGGGAGTTGCCATTCAATAACATCTGGGGGCCCAAATTGGGTAAAAACTAAAGTGTTGTGTAAAAACAAAATATGTTTGGTCTTCTGTATCCATGGATTCTCCATCCATGTATTCAACAGCCCTTTGAAGGCAACCATATGGCTGCTGTGGCCATCAATAGAAATAAGTTTGAAATCCCTGGCATAAGCTGACAGGCAACTTGGAGAAACACACACACACACACACACAAATCAGAAAAAAAAACTTCTGGAATTGGTAAAGTGACAGTGATACAAATGCAACATAAATTAAATGAAGCTTGGGCTTCTCTTCTGAACAAATTTACAGATTGGTTTGGATTTACTTTTAAAGCACTAATTCTAAGTCTTAAATGCTTGTACAAAACAATAAAATGAACAGTGCTGTAAAATTCAGCATTGCATAGCATAAGCTTACTTTTAGTTTAATCCATCTTCCTAACAAATCAACCATAAAATCTGCCAACAATAAAAATAATTTCCTGGAACCCATCATTCATTCAGGACATTTTGACAGCAATTCTGTTCTCTGAACTGCCCACTGATCACCAAATCCAGACTATTTCATACCCAAGGACAGAAGATGATATTCCCCCCTGTAAATGTATTTCCAAGCAAAGGCAAAATTAGTATTTTTGAAAGTGGCACCCAGACTCTTGCCCAAGGAAAGTAAGGCTGGTGCTTTTAAACAAAATTTCTAAGAAGAAGCCAAGGGTTTGCTGTTGTTGTTATTCTGCTATGATTTGAATTTATATCCAAAGTCTTACATCTTTTTGATTTGTTTATTGGTTTGTTTTAATACTCTCTGGTGGGGGTGTGCGCTTCAGCCACAGATGAATTCCAAACCAAAATTCATGAGGGCTGACTTGGATTGATGTGAGAAGCAAGCAATTTGAAGCAGAGCTCCTTTGAAGCAGACTTAATCTTAACACTCCTGAAGATTTGTTAGTAATTTTGATTCAAATAGAGAGAGAAAGTGTATATATCTTCAAAAACTAATACATTTCTCCCTAAGCTCCCTATGAGTGGTGGCAGTGAAGAGAGGACATGCTGTATTTTTTGAATGCCACACACTACTTCAACTTCTAATTACATTGATGGTTCTGCTAGGGCTCTCTGTTCTAGTTTTTCATGGAAGGATGCTGAAGTGATGAATGATCTAACTATGAAGTACTCTTTGCAGGCTCTTTCTCCCTAGTAGAAGTGTTAAATATGTTTTTTGCCAAAATCTGTGGGATCTAGGAGGTTCAAGCTCATCTATGGCTTGTGCCTCCTTTTTGTGCTTTCCATGACTTTGGTGTCAACAAAGAAGATAACAAAAGGGCTTCCATTGTTTCCCATTCATCTTAAGTCTGTAGCCCAAGGTAAATCCTAATCTCCAAACATTTTTCAAGGTTTTTTCCCCATGAATTCATCTGTATTGTGCAATCACTTCTTGGTATCCATTTGTTTCTGGACCTTCAGTGAATACCAACTTCCATGGATGCTTAAGTCTCATGATGGAGAAATATGGCACCCCTTATATGCCATATGGTGAACAAATCAAACCAGCATTGGCAGAGACTGAGAGGCTGCAGCACGCTATGTCTATATATCAGTATAGTGCTCAACACATGACAAAATCAAGGTTTTCTTCTTTCATTTTGTTGGGGCGTGTGTATGTAATATTTTCAAGCAGTGGTTGGTTGAATCCATGGATGCAGAAGCCATGAATATACCAAGAGCCAACAGTATGCTATTTCAATTACAATGGTCCACAGTTCTTTTTGTTTTGTTTTTCCATACCAGAAGTGACTTGACAAATTGCAAGTTGCTTCTGGTGTGAATTGGCTATCTGCAAGGACATTGCCCAGGGATACTCAGATGTTTGATGTTTTAACATCCTTGTGGGAGGCTTCTCTCATGTTTCTGCATAGAGAGCAGGATCTGACACAAGGAGCTCAACCCAAATTCGGACCGCTGACTCTCTATAACCATTTGGGAAAAGGGATTCATAATCTTTTTGGAAAAATCACTGGTCACTGGAAACGCATGAAATTGTTAGAAGTCACAACGTTTTGAAAATTGATATTCACCAGCATTCATGCAAGGCAACTAGATCTCTCAGTTGTTGAATTAATGTACCTAAGTATGTCTTTGAATGGTCAGGAATTTATTTAATTATTTATTTCAAACATTTTTTACCCCAAAGACATGCCAGTGGATACACACACACACACACACACACATTCAGCAAAGTTTCAGGAGTGTTCCTTTAGTTGTCTAGAAACATCTACTCTCCCTTAAAATATATTTGACTTTAAATTATGCTCCCAAGAGACAAAATAAACAGTCTTCTTCAAAAGTAACAGAGTTGGTTTACTCACAAAACTTCATGTATACAGAATATAGGCAATTTGCTTGTGAATCCAGTTGCAATAGGATTTTAAGTACTTTGTGTAAGTAAATCAGGATATCTTCCTTAGAAACAATAGTCCACATTCCAATAGAGTCTTTAAGCATTCATCTTACTGAAGTCTAAAAGCATACAGATGGCTTCTACTCTCTCTAAGAGTCTAATAGCTTCTATCTCCACTGAAGTCTAAAGCAAACACTAATCTAAAATGGAGTTTGAGTCCTGAAGATGCCTAGTTCTGATCACATGATCTGCCGTCCTTCCCACAACAGAGAGGTTAGGTAAAATTGCAAACCAATACACACATACAATTTATTTATTTATTTATTTATTTCCAACATTTGTACCCCTTCTCAACCCCCGAAGGGGGACTCAGGACAGCTTACAATGGCAACAATTCAATGCCAACACTTGCATACAAAATATATCAACATTACACATTAAATACAACCATTAAGTTAAAATCCATTTTAAAAACATTATTAACAACCATTTAGCCAAAACCAATACAATACAATACAACACAGTAAGCAATTATATACATAACAAATTACTCGTGGAGGCTTGTGAAGGTTGTTATTTCCAACAAAATGCAAGGTTTATTCTTGCACAAAACTCTGCTTGCTTGCTTTATTGAACTTTATCCTCTCTTTCACCCAGGATGAGATTGGGTTGATCTAAATCTAGATTTAACCCATTATTTTGATAGAACATTCAGTTTAGTCCATAGGGCAGGCCGCAGGCATGTAGCCGGGGGGGGGGGGCTTGAGGGGCTTCACACCCCCCCCCCCCGAAATTCTCATGGTGGTTCGCAAAAAGGCCTTACTGGTGCATTATAAACTGTTATGTTTATTCATATCATGATCTCATCACCATACTCAATATATCCCATCTGCATGGGGGTATTGGGGTAATGATACAAAAGGTTTGCTAGGCTAGACCCTCTTTCACTTAGACTCAGCCCCCCCCCAAAACTCAGGGGCCCCCCGAACCCCCCCTGAAAAAAATTCACCCCCCCCCCCCGAAACGAAATCCTGGCTACGGGCCTTCATTTCGATTTATATCATCCAAGTCCAAACTGGGGCTATTATACTTTGGACATATCACAAGGTGACATGACTCATTGCAAAATGACTCACTTTAATGTTTGGTAAAGTGGAAGGCAATAGAGAAAGAGATGGATTGGTTTCTCCAAGAAAGCCACAGCCCTCACATTTCAAGCAAATGCATCCAACACCCCATTTGGCTGGATTGCTACAAGACCACTAAGATGATGGTCTGGAGATTGCATTCTTGGGAATTTCTTTTAAAAAGATGGCTGTGTATCCTAAGCATAGCTCTGAAAATAATCCCAATTTTGGAAAGAGAAAGATCAAATACACTTTTTTCTAACACTACAACCCCACAACACCTCAGAGTCAATTCTAGTAAACATAAGGGAGTGTGAAAGAAAGAGAATTTGACATTGATCATGTTTTCTTGTATTCTGATTGTGGAAGAGGTTCCCTACAGACATGAGGAGCCCTTCCACCTGTTGGTCTGAGCTGCCAAACACAATGTTATATCAAACCAGTGGGTTAAATCTAGACTACATCTAAATCCAAAGTAGAGCAGACTCATTAAAATCAATGAGAATTATGTACAGAATAGTGTGGACTGTTTTTTGGTTTAAAAAAATCAAGGCAATGACAAAGCATATTTTTACAGTTTTATTGGCAGTAGGCATTTTTCCACCACAGGGCACACGGTTTGATCTTATCCCTTTGGCTCTTTCCAAGTCAGCTCATGGTTATTTACCTCTACAGATATAACTGTGCAAAAATGTAGCCTTTGTAAATCATTCTGTGTATATCTTCACAGCTCTCTTCCAAGATGTTTTATATTTAGCAATAGGAAGTCCTCACCAGAATGATAATGCTTATTGAAATAATTCTTTATAATAAATCAACCCACATGGACATTTCAATGTGTCTGTTTTGAATGCAAAACTCATCTGGGTCTTCCTTTTGAGCAGGATGACAATCTCTGTCAACAACTCCTATGCACTGAGTGTAAGCAAACAGAGATCTGGGTTGGTTTGTTCTTTGCAAAAGTGTTTTTATCTCCTAGTTTTTAAGGACTATGTCTACTAGGCTCCAAATCCTGGAACCAAATGCTCAGACAGTGAAAAGAAAGCAAACCATGCCAGGAGATGACTGTAAATTTTTCCAAAATCTTATTCTTTTTTTCTCTCCCCGCAGAAAGCATTTCCTTCTCTTTGAAATAATGCAATTTCACATTTGCTCCAGGGTCACAATTTACACAATCAAACTGATGTTTATCTAAACATTGAGCATGACACCATCTTTCAGTAATAATAATGCAGGAAAGCCCCTGAGATACAGATTTCAAAAGGAGATATTTCAATCTTCTCTGTATTACTCATGCTTAACACAGCAGGGGAGATTATCATTACAGATCTGTATCCAAGCTGATCAGTATGCAAACAATGCATATTTAAAATGTGAAATGTCTGGTTTAATAGTAAACTAAGCAGACTTAGAGCAATTCCATTATTGGCTCATCAGGCTGAGACACTGAATCACAGCACATACTGTACCATATGTGAAAGCTCACGATGTCAGCTCACGATGGCTAGGCTCAATGAAGACAGGAGACTTGCATCATGTCAATCAAAGAACTTTACTGTCAGATACTGTAACATAGAAAAGCCGGAATTGCTAGATGGCTGCAGGCCACCCCTTATATACCCTCCTACACATTTGAAACATACATTCCCGCCAACCACCAAACTCCCGCCAAAGCTTCCCGCCACCAAGTGAACTGCTGTACTCCAAGGCCACCACCTGCAGTGTCGTTATCAGTTAGGAGTGTCAGGAGTCTAGTTTTCGGCGCCGAAATCAGGGCTACGGAAACTGGATCCTGACATGACGTCCTCCTCCTCTTCTTCCTCCTGAAAGGGAAACGGAACATATATCTAATCGTTTTCCGGGTCGAGGGGCCCCAAATATTTTTTTAACAGTCCACAGTGGAATACCGGGTGTATTTTTCCCAAATCTTTCGGTAGCTTCAATCTATATGTGACCTCGTTTATTTGATTAATGATTCTGAATGGGCCTATATATCGTGGCGTGAGCTTCTTCGATGGTGTGTTAAGTTTGATGTTTTTTGTGGACAGCCATACCAATTCTCCTTCTTCTAGTTTGTCTCCCTCCCTCCTTTTGCGATCTGCGAACAGCTTATGTTGTTTTTGTGCTTCTCGCAATGCTTTTACCACCTTTACCCAGTTATCTCTCATTTGCTGGGCCCAACCCTCCCCTCTTTCTTGTTCTCCCTCCGGCCATTCTGGGAGTCTAGGAAGGGGGGCTACTTCTTGGCCATAAATTATTTTGAAAGGCGACTCCCGGGTTGTGGAATGTGGGGCTGAATTGTATGCTAGCTCTGCGAAGGGGAGGATATCTACCCAGTTGGTTTGCTGTTGGTTTACGTATGTTCTGAGGAATGTCCCGAGAGTTTGTTGAGTTCATTCCACCCCCCCGTTCGTCATGGGATGGAAAGCCGAGCTCAATGTCCTCTCAGCTCCTAGTAACCTCATGAACTCTTTCCAAAACCTCGCAGTAAATTGGACTCCCCTGTCACTAATGACCTGGTCCGGACACCCATGTAATTTGTAAATGTGTTTAACGAACAATTCTGCTAGTTTTTCCGCGGACGGAAGTTTTGGGAGTGCAATAAAATGTACATTTTTTGAGAATAGATCTAGGACGGTCCAAACGTAACGTTGCCCCTTACTTGGTGGAAGTTCCCCAACAAAATCAAACGCAATCGAACTCCACGGTCTCGTAGGCTCGGTTACTTTTTGCAAAAATCCTACAGGTTTCTGTGTGGAGGCTTTGCTCTTAGCGCACGTTTCGCAGTGTGAGATATACGATTTAGTGTTACTTCTCATTCCTGGCCACCAACATTGCCTTGCCAGCAATTTTGTTGTTTTGGTGACCCCAAAATGGCCTGCACTTTTATTATCATGACATCTCTTTAACATTTTCCCCCTCAATGATTCCGGAATGTACAGTTTTCTATTCACAAACACCAGTCCACCCTTCCATTCCACCTTTTTCTCATTATCTTTTAACCATTCGTCTTTTTTATATGCCTGTTTCAACTCTTCTTCCCAACTCTCTCCCCCTCCACCTTCTACTCCCACTATCTCTCGATTGCACTCAGCTTGGGCTCTAGTTACTACAGCCATGTTTCCCCTTTGGACCGATATGAGGCTCTCAGCGGCTCGTTCTTTTTCTCCCTCTTGTCGGGGCATACGTGACAGCGTGTCTGCGAGGACGTTTCTTTTTCCTTGATGAAACTTTAATTCAAATTGGAAACGTGAGAAATATTGAGCCCATCTGATTTGTTTGGCCGACAATTTACGGGGGGATGTGAGATACTGGAGGTTTCTGTGATCAGTCCAAACTTCAAATGGGGTGCCGCTCCCTTCTAGCAAGTGTCTCCAACACTCTAATGCTTTCATAATAGCCAGAGCTTCCTTCTCCCAGATAGGCCAATTTCGTTCTGTTTCGGTAAACTTTTTGGATAGGAACCCACAAGGTCTCAAGGCTCCTTCAAAGTCTCTTTGCATGAGCGCTGCCCCATATGCCCAATCTGAGGCGTCGCAATGGAGTACGAACTGTTTGGCCATATCTGGGTGGGTTAGAAGTGGTTCCTCAGTGAATCTCTGCTTAAGTTGGTCGAATGCTTTCTGACATTCGTCTGACCACACTAACTTTGCCCCCGGGGATCGTGTCTTAGCTGTTTCTCCCTTCCCTTTTGTTTTGAGCAGTTCCGTAAGGGGTAATGTCAGCTGGGCAAAATCTTTTATGAAGGACCTATAGAAATTTGCAAATCCCAGGAATGACTGCAATTGTTTTCGTGTGGTAGGTGGCTCCCAGACCCTCACATCCTCTACTTTTGTAGGGTCCATCGCAATCCCTTTGTGGGATATTCTGTATCCCAAGAAATCAATCTGCCTCTTATTAAATTCGCATTTGGCTAGTTTGGCGAACAATTTTGCCTCCCTTAGCCTTTGTAACACATCTCTCACCAGCTGGCAATGCTCCAATTCATTCTTATTAAAAATTATTACATCATCTATAAAACAAAACACACCCCGGTACAACAAGGGGTGTAGCACTTCATTTATCATTTGCATGAATGCCCCTCCCCCGCCTTTTAGCCCGTAGGGACACACGGAAAATTGGAATAATCCCATTGCGGTGGAAAAAGCCGTTTTCCATTTGTCCTCTGGCTTGATTCTGATTTTGTGGTAAGCCTCCACCAAGTCCAGCTTTGTAAATATCCTCCCTTCCGACAGTCTAGATAGTAGGTCTTTGGTTAATGGTAAAGGGTAACAAGTGGTAGTGCTCACCGCATTTAACCCTCTATAGTCTACACACAAGCGCAATGACCCATCCTTCTTCCGTCTAAACAGTACGGGGGCCCCGAGGGGGGAGTCCGAAGGTTCAATGAATCCTCGCGCTAGATTCTTGTCTATGTATTGTTTCAGTTCCTCCATTTCCCTAGCCGACATTGGGTATATTTTTGCTTTTGGAAGCGTTGCCCCTTTATTAATTTCAATTTTAACCTCAACCCTTCTTTTTGGGGGTAGTTTGTCGGCCTCCTTTTCATCAAAGACATCGGCAAAGTCTCTATATTGTGGTGGAATGTTCTGTACCCACTCTTCTGATGCGTTTTCCTCACATCTGCCACCCATCTTTGGTTGTGAGAAGCTTAGGCTCCTCTCCTCCCAGTTTACTTGGGGGTTTGCTCCTTGTAACCATGGCATTCCCAAGATTACATGGTAGTTCGCTAATGGGGCCACCACAAATGCTACTTCGCCTTCCCAATCGCCTACTTTGCATTTCACTCCTCCGACCCCATATTTAGCTGGGGCTCCAGAAGCTACTGACCCATCTAGTTGGGTAAATGCTATGGGGGTTTGCAAAGCTATAGTCTTACATTTTAGCTCTTCCGCTAGTTCAGGGGTCATGATATTTCTAGAACATCCGCAGTCTATGAAAGCTTTGCAACTGGCCCATTTATCTAATCCCTCTAGTCTTATGGGGAAGATGAGCATCCCATTGCTTTGACTCACCAAAGATCCCTTAATGTTCTCATGCAGGGAGCATTCTTCTGCTTTCCTCCCAGCCATCGGTTTAGGTATCGGCCGTGATGGATCCCCTCCCTTCCGCTGCCAGCATGCAGCTGCTCGGTGGCCGACACGGCCGCAGACATAACATCCGGTTTGTCGGCTTTTCTCTCTGCTCGCTGGCTCCTTCTTTGGCGGCTCTCCAGATGGCTTCTTGTCCTCTCTCCTCTGCGGTCTGGATGTTATGGTAGTTCCTCGGTGTCGCTCGATTTGGCTCAATGTTGTCTCCACTCGTCCGGCTAGTTGGATCCAGCCCTGGACCGTCCCTGGATCGTCGCGATGTAGAGCCCATGTCAGCAGCTCCTTCCTCAGACCTTCCTTGAAGATTTCCACTTTAGTCTGGGCAGACCAATCTGGGACCCGTTCAGCCAGCATCTGGAATTCCTCAGCGAATTCCGATACGCTCCTTTGCCCTTGTGTAATCGTTCTTAGCTTGTCTCTTGCTTTGATGCGTTCAAGGGGGTCTCGGAAGCGTGCTTCTAGTGCAGCCAGGAATGCTCTCACCGACCCTAGGCATGGGTCGTGTCGAGCGTGCAGTTGCACGTACCAGCTTGCTGCGCCTCCCCTTAACGCTGCTCCCACCATTCTCACTCGGCTGGCTTCCGACCTGAAGGTATGTGCATTATCTTCCAGATATCCTCTTACCAGTGTCAGGAAGAAGTCAAGGTCTTCAGGCTTCCCTCCAAATTCGGCACGTAGATCCTCCCTCCTCTGTTGCAAAGGCTGGAATTGCATTCCTTGTGTGCCTGCTTGCATCATTCCTACTGGGGTTGCGGCCTGCCCGAATGGTGCCTCTAATTGCCCTGCTCCGCGTCCTGCTCCGGTTCTCATGGGAAGGGGCTGCGGGGTTATCGTCACTCCTCGGGCCGGACCGTCTCCTCCTGCGTTTGATGTCGCTTGGGTTTTGCGTCTCGCTCCCAGGATCTGGTTGCTCCCTGTGCTGGTATCCCACGGGGATTCCGTGCGGGGTGGTTGTTCCTCCAGCAGAGGGGCCAGGCGCTCCATTAGTCGGGACATCACGGATAGCGTGGTTTCCATGGCAGCCACTCTCTCTTCTAGGTATCCCTGCCTCTGGGGAGAGTTAAAGTCCATGTCGCTGCTGCCTCCCCCTGCGATCTCCCTCGCTCGCCTTTGGGTGACTCCGTTAGGGTTAGCGAACGCTGTTGATGAAGCGAGTGCAGTCACTCTTTCGAGTTCCGCTTCAGCCTCACCCAGGAGCGATGTTGGTTTTCCTCCCATCGCCCCGAGGACGGTGTCTTCTTCCTCCTCTGCAGGGGATTCGTTCCCTTCGTCCATCATACCACCTCACTGCAGTTGCAGGACGGTGCTAGGAATTCCGGCTTAATGTCAGCTCACGATGGCTAGGCTCAATGAAGACAGGAGACTTGCATCATGTCAATCAAAGAACTTTACTGTCAGATACTGTAACATAGAAAAGCCGGAATTGCTAGATGGCTGCAGGCCACCCCTTATATACCCTCCTACACATTTGAAACATACATTCCCGCCAACCACCAAACTCCCGCCAAAGCTTCCCGCCACCAAGTGAACTGCTGTACTCCAAGGCCACCACCTGCAGTGTCGTTATCAGTTAGGAGTGTCAGGAGTCTAGTTTTCGGCGCCGAAATCAGGGCTACGGAAACTGGATCCTGACAACAGATGGTTCCAAGTCTCCTTTGGAACAACCAGTTTCTATCCAGCAAACTTAACAAAATGTATTTTAAGGGGGAAGATACATAGTTGTTAGACTGATGACTTATTTTGTTAATGAAAAGCAGCTTGAAGAGATTGAAATTCTAAGTGGTGGAGAAGGAAGAAGTGTAGTTTTTTTAAAAGGGGGGGGGGCATCCATAATTAAATAATAATAATAGGATGATGCTCTGGGTTCCAGAGCATTCTCATGGCCATGCTTGGTAATGGATAAATAAGCAAGGACTTAACAACATTCTTTGTTAAAGTCAGGCTGTGTTTTAAAATTGTGAATATATATATTTCAGGGCCCCATGGTCTTCAAGCCAACAACTACTTTTCTTCACACTGAACTATGTTTGCACATAGGTGGACATGTAGGACCCTTCCACATAGCCGTATAATCCAGAATATCAAGGCAGATAATCCACAATATCTTATTTGAACTGAATTATTGAGTCCACACTGCCATATAATCCAGTTCAATGTGGCTTTTATACAGTGTGTGAAAGTGGCTTTAAGCACAGGTTGTTACTTTCTACTTTCAATCCCACATTTTAAAGATAGACAAGATATGTAGTCATTCAATATCTTATATTTAACAGTTATAATATCTTTTTTTTTAAAAAAAAATCTTGTTTATTATAACATATTCAATCACTACTGCATCATGTGCCCAGCAATCATGTTTATATCACATACCACTTTATGACTTCACAGTCTGCAGGATTGTGGTTGTTATATAGCATCAAATCAAGTTCACCTCATGACAACTGTATCAATGACACACCTCCAAGTCTCCTTCTTTATCAATAACCCCACTTATGTCATGCAAACTCAGGGTTGTGGCTTCAACTGAATCTGTAATAGGGTTTTCCTTTTTTCTGCCCAACTGCCTTGTAAAACATCATTGTCTTTTCTAATGAGACATGTTTTTTCATGATATGTCCAAAGTATGAAAGTCTCACCTTAGACATTGTGGCTTACATAAAAAAAATCAGGCTTGGTTTGCTCCATTTATTTGTTGTTGATGTTGTGTTTTTTTGGCAGCCCATAATATCCACAGCCCTCTTTTCCAGCACCACATTTTAGATAAGAGGATTCTCTCTCTTTCAATTTGCTTCACTGTCCAGTTTTCACTACCATAAATAATACCCTAAGAAACCCAAGGGCTAGTACAACTACGAAGGGTTGGTGCACAAACATGAACAGAGGTATAAACTGTTCAGCACCATCTCAGCTCTGTGGAGATTTTACATGGCCAAGGGACTGTTGATAGCCATTTTAATTCAACAAAATCTCTCAGTTCTGCTCACATAATCACAGTGGATTATGGGAAGCAAAGTAGTCATAAAAAGCATCGAAATGTTTATTTGTGTTAAATTACGATTGTGTACAGTATCTGTTGGCTCATCTTAGTATTAAATTGGTTGTCTTTTTTGTACACTGTGTCCTGCCTTTATTTCAGTGAGTTCAAATGAGTCTGCATGGCTCTTCCTTTCACTTTATCTGCACTACAATCCTGAGATGGGTCAGGCTGAAAGCGAGAACAGGACTTGCCAAAGGTAACCTATTAAGCATCATAATTCCGTCTGGGTTTGATCAAGCACTTTAACCACCATACCCTATTGACTCTCTTATTTGAATCCACTTTCTGAAATGGAAAACTATTATGCGAGTCACTTCTGAAATTGCTAGATTTCGTTGGACTTCATGGTTTGCATCGTTGATCATTGCTGGAAAAATGAATAATGGGGTTTATGAACACAAGTATTAATGTAACAAATCCCAAGAGTTTATGCATATATACCCATTATCATTTTAGTTTGAAGCATACACATGCATACCAACATCCCTGCTTTCTCCCCACAATTATGCTTTTCCATTTGAATGGCAACAATCCAAACATTCTGCACATTGGGAAGTCCTAGAAAATGTATCTCCATGCATATATAAAAATATACAAAACAGCTGCCTAGCGGCAGAAATTCTGAGCTGAAAAGCTTTAGCCTGGCGAACATTAAAACAGCTGATTCAACTTCTCAAATGCAGGATTGATAGAATATGTAACACTGTCATTTTCTGAAGGAAAAAAAAAACCCTTACATATATTGTGTATAATTACGATGTATCGGAGTTCATAACAGGGACCCAGCTGTGATTTTACACAAGTTTGTAAGAGAAGCATTTTGGAGAAGGCACATGTGGCTATCACTATAGGGTTTCTATGCTCTTGCTATACAGACCCTCAGGGCATTCAGTGTGGCAAGTCCCACTTGGAAACTGGCATATTCTAAAGGGGGGCAACAACAGCTGTTTAGTGATAGCAAAACACCACAAACAGTGATAATTAGTATATTTTTATTTGTTCAAGAATCATTAAATGTGGCTCTCAAGGGTTATGCTAGCATGACATATCCAGAGATGATTCTAAGATTTGTTTCCTCGGGTTCATTGTCATGAAATAACTATTCTTGTATAAACACACAGAAAATTCCAAGGTTTATCCATACACTTTGGTTCATCATCGGTATGCTTTCAGTATGCTTGCAATAATTTCTGAAGTTGATGTACCCAAGAGAATTGTTATATACTTGGTTACTGAGTTACTTATCCTAAGAAAGAAAAAAGGAGAGGAAAGAGGACTAATAATTATCCAGGGACATATTCCTAAAGGGGAGAGGAGATTTGGTGGCTTCAACTATTAAAAAAGGGAACATTATAAACTAGAGATGAACAAATGTGAGATGCTAGAGGGTCGACACTACCCCCTTAGGAGATCTGGGGGGCATAGCTCCCACTATACCCACCCCATAGCCCCCAAATTCCACCAAAAATGTTCCCCAATACTTTTTATGGCCCCTGGGGGGATTTTTGACATGTGTTTTGCTTTGCTTGGGCCATTTTAGACTCAGAAGAGATCTTTCTTCAAAACAGAAGTAACCAGAAGTCACTTTTCGTGTACTTAAAAAAAAGACACATTTATTTATTTATTTATTTATTTACTTTGCTTATATACCGCTGTATCTCAAGCCCGAAGGCGACTCACAGCGGTTCACAAACAGTAGAAACAGTAGAAACAGCAGTGCTTCCATACAACATATAACAATTGACTTGGGGCAAAAACACATGGGGCAAAAACATGATTAAAATGTCCCATGCACCACAGAGAACATTTTGGGGCAAAATTAATTTTGGGTCTTAGTAGGTCTTGGTAGGTCATATAGACCATGGGCTGTACTTTACCTGTCCTGATGTAAACCGGTGCTATTGCTTTCATCACTACTGTCACATCTATGGCTGATTATTCTTTTTCATTTACATTATCGTTTTCTAACTTTGAATATCATCAAAGAAGGCTCTCATAGTCTTGGAGGGTGGCAAAAAATGAGAAGCAAGTTTTGCTCAACACAAGTTTGGTGGGTGGGTGATTTGCACTTTTCACTCGGAGCTGCTACTGTTCTGCACTTTAATGACAATTCTGCATATGGAAATGATGCAGAAGTATTTTCTTACTTATTTTAGACTCTATCTCTCTCCCTGAAGTAGGATCAAAGGAGGTCACAAAAAGATTAAAAGCTAGGTACATATAAATGTGTAATAAGCTACCATGTTAAAACACCACCATACACATTATAATATTAAAACGCAATTGAATTAAAAGCAATTTAAAAACACAGCGATAAAAAATGTAGAATACCTACCCATTTAAATTCTCTTTTGTTGGCATGGAGATAAAGTAAAAACCTTCACATGATAATACATGCATGCCAAGCTGCTATTACAAACGTAAGAGTAGAGCCTATGAAAAGATAGCAATTGCAGGCATATGAACTGTCCTTTCTGTCATAATGGCAAGCATTTACTCCACTCATTAGCCATAGCTGCATGAAATAAATTATGCTGGAGGAAGGAAATAAGACAAGATTGACACCTCATCTAAATGAGGAATCAAACCCATGCCTACCAAGTCTTTTTCCAATGCTCTAACCACTATGCCATATGACAGAGGCAGGCAAAGTATGTCCCACAAACTTTGTGGGGCCCCAATTTTGTGTCCCATTGATATTTTTGGTGGTCCCTATCCTTATTCTCCAAGGATAAAAAAATTCAAATTTTTAACCCCCAAATATCAAACGAAGAACAAAGGAAGTTTTCACTGTGTTTTGGGATCCCTGGACCAAAGTATAACAAGGATATGCCTTTTTGAAACAAAATATGAACAAGAAATGCCTTCTGCTCCCTTCCTGTTATTTAAAAAGACCTCTCTTGAACCTAAAATGACTCAGGGAGGCCTCAAAATATAGTAAGAATCCCTCCTGTGCCTTCTAGAAGTATTGGGGGGACAAAAATGATTTTTATGGATATTGAGGAGAGTACTGCCCTGAAAGATTTCCTACTGTGCTAATGCAACTCCAGGCTTTCCACAGTTTCCCACTTTTGCCATAATGATTCTCCATTTCCTTTCATATTGGTGGGCTTTGTTGAAGACTGCATTGTACCCTTTATAACTTAATAGGGAACCAGTTCTACAGGGAGATGCATAATACAAGCTGCACTCTAAGCAGAAGTGCATTGTAAATACCAGATGTAAACCAGAAGATACCTGCAGCCAGTCCCAAGGATGTTCAAATTATATTATAAAAATTAGATAAAGGAGAGAATGAACTGTGGGGCTTGATTTGTCCTATCTCACATGTAATATGCTCTCGAGAGCATGCACAAATCATATTATCACTTTGCAACACCATCCCAGTAGCACTTGGCATCAGATCACAAGATAAAGATTGTGTAGAATACCTCAGCAATTCAACTGTTTCTTTAAAAGAGCGATCCTGGGTAAATACTGGGCTATTGTAAATTTAACAGTTATTGAGACACTGCCAGATGTAGATTTATCCTAGAGGATTTTATGTGTTTTGCAATAGTGCATCTTGTAAAATCGGCAATAAATATGCTAATTTTAATGTCTTCATAGTTTAGTTTCATATTTTATCAACTTATAAAACAAAGATTAAATGTATGTGGATATGGTACTTCTGGATATTGCTTTCAAAAATAATATGATAAGGAGACTATCAAGATTAATATTTCAATAAAGGGGGTACATCTATTCTTTGTTTGGAATTTGGCATGATTGGATCCTGGCCTGCAGATGTGATTATTGGGAAGGGGGTTGCATTAATAAATAGCTCTGATATGAAGCTTTCACCTTCACTTTCAATTTTGGGCATCAAGACAGCCTGTGACAGTTTTGTACACTTGGACATTTGTTATTAATATTCAATTTTGAAAAAAAATATATAGTTAGTGTAAAGTCTGAAGTTGTGGCAACACATTTAACCCAAAAAATGGATGAATAAATAAAATGATTCAGCTAAATATAAGTTTTGGGGAGTCTATTGGTTTGGGTTTTTAGACTGAACCTTAAAGGAGCATCATTCAAGGTGCTAATCCATCTCTCCAACTTGGTTCCTTTGAAGTTCAGACTAAAATCCAGAACAGATTCACCACCCAACTGATATGGTGCCCTCAAGCTCCATTGATCAGAAATTATGGTGGGAGCAACACAGTGTAGGCATTCAAAGAGCACGAAAATTACCGAGGGACGGGAGTGTAAAGACAGAAAATTTCTAATATGTAAATGAGTTTCAATGTATCATTTTCTACAATGCTAAGAGTTTGGAGACTAAAGAACACTTTGATTGGGAGGGGCATAAATCTTATTTGGGGGTCAAATATTCTCCCACACACACCCCATAGTTTCATCCCTGCGTTATACTTCTTCAAGGCTACACATGCTTGTAAGGGGAAAAGGTTTATGCCTATTCTCTCTTGGACCTCTCTCTTCGTCCCCTTTAGTTCGGGATATGAGAAGTACTCATGGTAAGTTTTTTTGCCTGACAAAGAGAACATATGCGAGCATCACTGTTTGCAAGAGATGAATCATTATAAATCAAGGTAACTGTAAATAAGCACTGCATTTCTCTTAGAAATGGCAACACACGAAGAGAAACTTGGCATGTGCTAAAGTGCTTCACTGTGATTATAAAATTACCCTTTGACAGAACAGAAACAAAATGCAGATGAGAGCTCTGCCAAGGCTTTAAAGGGTACTTCTGCTCAGGGAACTGAGTTGGAAGTGAAATCATGGGGTACAGGCATTATTGCTGCACTGTAAAGGACACGTTTTTAAACTCTCCCAACTATGTTTAAAAACTTTATAAAGGCTCTGACCTTCCTAGCTAATAGGCACACAGCCCACAGACTTTCTTAACAGGGCAAGGGGGTAATTTCTATATTCCATTTGATACAGAACACCTACCAAGAACTGGTTAAAACAGCTTTTACACTTTTCTGTTATTCTTCCAAGTGACTTGCTGTCATTAACTAGTGATTATGCACAATCAAGTGATTTCCTGGGGATTATTCTTGTTCATGCACAAAAATGTTGGGACGACCTTACTAAAGGACTTCCTCCCACTCTTTTTCTTCTCAGTTAATCTATATCAAGAGTTGGGATTGTGAAGCAAAAGCTTCATTCCCATAAACAGCAACTTCTGATTTCTGGAAAATGACTGGGTACATGGTCCCATAAAGAGGCTGGGAAGGATGAAGAGGGTACATCCTTGCCCCCATGCTTTCCATATCTGCCCTGTCCTGGAGCCTTTCCACATTGCATTATTATAGCACTATTATTCCAATTCAGTTGCCATGAAATCCTGGGAGTTCTCTTACTGAGACTTCTAAATGCTACTCCCTAAAGCTGTCAATATGAGGAATCCATAGGATGCAAGCATTGCAGCTAAAGTGGAATAATAGTATTATAATTATGTTGAGTGAAAGCCCTCCAGGTCTATAGGAATATTGGCCTGTTCCCATCTTCTGTCAGGACTACTGGAAAAACAGAAAGCGAGAACTTTATGGATTTATACATTTTTCCTTTTGAAAGATATACCCAAGAAAGGAGAAAGAAATCCTGTAAGAAATTCTGTAAGTTGTACCCAGTGAGGACATTTTACAAAAAGAAAGCATTTCTATTTAAAGAGGTTAATATATCCATTTTTTCAGAGCTCATTGTTTTTCACCCTTCTCTCTCAAATGAAGTGTTATTCCAGATAATCATCCAACCCTTAGAAACAGCTTCTCGGAACGGATGCAGAAAGCTAGATTCAATAAGAAAATATGACTTGTTACAGATGAAGAGGGGTCCCCACAAAGTCATGATTGGTTCGTACACAATGCCTCTTTGTAATAACGTTGAGTGTAGTCGACAGGTTGGGAGGATTTTAGCCTGTGATGAGAAGGGAACATTATTAAGGATGAATGAGAAGAAGTGCTGTGAAACAGTAAAAAGGCTGACATTCACAGCGTCTCTGATGTGCATGCACATATACATACATCTACCTATCTCACAAAGGGTTTAGATTGAAAACTGGCATTGTTGAATCTCTTAATTGAGAATTCGATGAGTATAGTATTGGTGGGACCCTTAAAGGAATCTTCAGAAACTGTGTAGCATTGGAGAATACCTCTAAAACAGCCTTTCTCAACCTGCGGGTCAGGACCCGGGGGTGGGGGGTCAAGAGGGGGTAACAGAGGGGTCACCAAACACCATCAGAAAACAGTATTTTCTGTTGGTCATGGGGGTTCTGTGTGGGAAGTTTGGCCCAATTCTATCGTTGGTGGGGTTCAGAATGCTCTTTGATTGAAGGTGAATCCCAGCAACTGCAACTCCCAAATGTCAAGGTCTATTTTCCCCAGACTCCACCAGTATTCACATTTGGGCATATTGGGCAAGTTTGGTCCAGATCCACCATTGTTTGAGTCCACTGTGCTCTCTGGATATAGGTGAACTACAACTCCAAAACTCAATGTCAGTGCTCACCAAAACCCTGCTTTCTGTTGGTCGTGGGAATTCTGTGTACCAAGTTTGGTTCAATTCCATCACTGGTGGAGTTAAGAATGCTCTTTCATTGCTGGTTACTATAAATCCCAGCAACTACAACTTTCAAATGACAAATCAATCCCCAATCCTGTCCCCCCCCCCCCCCACACACACACACACCAGTATTCAAACTTGGGCATATTGGATATTTGTGTCACATTTCTTCCAGTTAATGAAAATATGTCCTCCATATCAGATAGGTTGAGAACCAGTGCTCTTAAGAGTTCTTGTTTCATAAATGATTTACACAAACTTTTAAAAGAGAAGTAGCCTACTGTGTGTGCCTGTGCCTGTATGTGCTTTTGTTGGCAAGCCAACATTTTGTATAAACCCACACATATTGGGATGTTTCACCACGGCCTGAAATCAATGCTTGTATCCATTGTATCCAGGGAAGCAAATTGTAAGTTATGTTATGCGTTTCTATTTTTGTTTATTTTTCACTTCCAGGACAGAGAATATCTGGGATCTTTTTGATTTGTTTCAAGGTCTAAAATAACCGGGTTAGCTTTGGGGATTATGCATCTTTACTTGGGACTGCTTCCTGTTCGCATAGCAACATATCATGAACTGACTCTGCAAGGACACCCTTTAAAATGTTTCACAAAAAACTTGTGAACTTGATTGTATATCAAATGCAAAGGCAGGCAGCAAAACTATTTAAAAAGATAAAGCATGGGAAGAAAAAGTGGTGAAATTGGAATACATCCAGTAGTAGAAGAGAAGAATAATTTGTTTCTTTGTAAGTTCAAATTTGCTTTTAACTAGAGAATCCTGAGATTCACCAACTGGAGCCTAAGGCAAAAGATTTGGCATTTAAAATTAAAGCATTCTAAGCCAGGAAAATGCTCTTTCCACCTGTGGAGTTCACAGACTTTTCACCCTACTTCTCATTTTGGCTTATCACAGAACTTCTTGTTCCAGCAGTGTAATTTGGAAGGGGAAATGGGTCTGTTACTTCTTTGGCTAGAAAAGCCTGAATCATAAATCCTTTCGTATCAATGGCAAATCACTCAGAAATCTATCAATACATCTATTTTCTGCCCACTCCTTCTCTACTATTCTGTCACTGTCTCATAATATTTTCCAACTTGCATAATACTTTCCAACTTGCAACGTTGAGATGGAAATCTGGAATGGAGAAATCAGAAGCGTTGAGCACCCTTCTAAGCACTAGCAGTTTATTTCAAAATGCCCACTTTTTAAAATTCCTTTCCTTTAACCAAAGGAAGAAAGAAGGGCTTGGGGTGATATTACATATACATGAATTGTAAAGTGATTAAGGAAAGGCCACTTTCAAAGAGCTTTTTCTATCTAGAGCAGTGGTTCTCAACATTCCTAATGCCATGACCCCTTAATACAGGTCCTCATGTTGTGGTGACTCCCAACCATAACATTATTTTCGTTGCTACTTCATAACTGTAATTTTGCTACTGTTATGAATTGTCATGTAACTATCTGGTATGCAGGATGTATTTTCATTCACTGGACCAAATTTAGCACAAATACCCAATATGCCCAAATTTGAATACTGGTGGGGTTGGGGGAGAGGGGTTGGTTTTGTCATTTGAGAGTTGTATTTACTGGGATTTATAGTTCATCTACCATCAAAGAGCATTCTGTACTCCACCAATAATGGAACTGAACCAATCTTGGCACACAGAAATCCCATGACCAATAGAAAATACTGGAGGGGTTTAGTGGGCATTGACCTTGAATTTTGGAGTTGTAGTTCACCTACATCCAGAGAGCAATGTGGACTCAAACAATGATGGATCTGGACCAAACTTGGAAGGAATACTCAATGTGCCCAAATGTGAACACTGGCGGAGTTTGGGGAAAATAGACCTTGAAATTTGGGAGTTGTAGTTGCTGGGATTTATAGTTCACCTACAATCACAGAGCATTCTGAACCCCACCAACAATAGAATTGGATCTAACTTTCCACACAGAACCCAGATGACCAACAGAAAATACTGTTTTCTGATGGTGTTTGGTGACCCCTCTGACACCCTCTTGCGACCCCCCCCCAGGGGTCCCAACCCCCAGGCTGAGAAACCCTGATCTAGAGGTACTTCTTTTCAAAACATCTAAATTGATTGAATATTGTGTCTATTGGCAGGAAAGACATATCTTATCTACACTTTCGTTGGTCTTGTCTCTCTGCTTCCACAATGAGGCTCCTTTGGCAAAGCAGCAGACATCACTCTGCTAACATATTTGGCTTTTGAAATTTAAAATTACTTTTGAAATCTGCTGCAACATTAATGTTCATAAGCATAATACATTAGCAGCTCTGTAATTAATTTCTTTCATTATTTATGTACTTTGTCTTTTTCCCAGATCTTCCTTCAAGCAGTTTTACATTTTTCCAATAGCAACTTTGGAAAGATCAGATCTCAGTTTTATGCTCTCAGCTGTAATATACAGGATTCCAATACTGTGTTAATTTCAGTGTAGGCATCCCATTGAATCTACAGCATGTCTTGACACAAAAAAATTGAAAGTGTGCACTCTACTCAAATGGTATTACTAATTATGAACACTTGTGAAAATTTCCTTTCTGGGTTGAATAAGGTCTACAGTGAGAGGCAAATCTTTGCTTTCTACCACAGAGTGAGTCAGTATACTGCAAGAAATTATTTTACTTTTTTTGAGGAAAGTTGTGCATTGTATTAAACAAGTGGGGATTCAATAACAAAGCACTGCCATAATGACAGGTGGTGCAAAGATGCCAGAGCATGGATGCAGCTATAACACTCTGATGCCTTTATTTTCTAGCTCTTCTTGTTTTTTTTCATCTGGTCTGTATATATAATCAGAAAGCATTTTGCTGTCATAGTTACAGACTGTGAGAGAGTACTCATGCTGAATTTTAAAGACATAGATGTACTCTGGAGAATCACACTCATGTCACAAAATACATGCAAATACAACACAAGAATGACAGTATGCAAACTAGCCCAGAGAGAGAGAGAGAGAGAGCTGCGGAGTTGCCACAAGGCTACAAAGACACTGTCAAAAATTATTCTAAAATGTATTTAGTCGAGGATGTGAATATTGCACATACAAAATGGAAAACAGAGGGAAGCCACTGAAATACTGTTTCAGAGGTCATATCATTCAAATCACACACTGGAGCGTTAAAATGCTACTAAAACCAATATTCATACTGACTTCCTTATAGACAAATCACCTGGAAAAATGACTTAGGGCAATTGTTCACACTGCTACATTAGGGTTGCATTGGTTTTCAAATGTGAACATGCCTTCTCATTAAAACAATAACATAAACATTTTAAAGACATTAAGCATGAGGAAGATATGGTTCTTGCTGATTAATATGTCACCATCTTTTTCTTAAAATGACAATCATTGGCTTGAATCTTGTTTGATAAGAGTAAACCCACTGAATCAATTGAATTTATCAATGTATAGTAGGCATGAGTAGTCAATAATAGAAAATTAATTGAATAGATCTACTCTAGTTGAGATGAAATAACTGGATATCAAACATAGTTTTCCGTTTAAGAATTCTATGAGATGCATGGTCAGACCAGCTTAAATTCGACACCACAAGAACAGCCAGCCATTAGTGACATTGAGTTGCCAATGTAAACAACAGGCCAATATCACAGCTCAGATGGTCTACATCCGTCATCTTCCTCAGTATCCAAACCCTCTGCTTGCTCACTCTAGAAAGCCAGCTCTAGACAATGTTCAAGCAGTATGAACCCATGCAGATGTGTTTCAGTCACATTAAACTATAAGCTTCCAAGATCAGGACAAAACTGATCTTGGAAGTCACAGCCCTGGTGGCATTGTGACTTTACTGAATTATGCAGAAACCACTGCCCTGGACTAGGGGCAGTATGGGACTGCAATGTTTGAAGTCCACACTGACATTTTGTATCCAGGAGAGACTTTTTTATATGCTTTAAAAAATTTCTTCTCCAGGTCTAAAATGGTAAAGAAATGTCATTAAAGTGCTCCCTATAGTTGCAACCAAGAATCCACCATGCTGTCTTTATCCCAGTAGGCTTTGCTAGATGTCATATAATATTTGCATACTTGCCCCCCTCTCAGGACTGAGCTCAGTTATAGACCACAGCAGCTTAAAACTTGTGGCTAAATGTTCTAAATTTCTATGCTACTGTCTTCCTACTCCCCTCTTTACTTCCTTAAGTTTTGATAATCTAATGATTCCAAACTTTGGTCACCCAAGTCTGCTGGATTTCAGTTCCCAGCAGCCTCAGCTACTTTGGCCAATGGTCAGAGATTCTAGGAGCTGAAGTCCAAAACACTTGGAGGGCCAGAGCTTAGGAATCACTAATCTAACATGATGAAGAGTGTTGCAGAACTCAGTGTTGCATACTGTAGGGAAATTGTGACCAATCCAAATCAATTATTTTGGATTTTGGATTTTCTTTGAATGAAAAAGCATGTCTTATAAAGCTTTAGAATTGAAGCAAGTGTATGACAACTCCACAGTGG
Organism: Anolis sagrei; assembly: GCF_037176765.1. Lineage (NCBI taxonomy): Eukaryota > Metazoa > Chordata > Lepidosauria > Squamata > Anolidae > Anolis > Anolis sagrei. The sequence continues at coordinate 98,417,705 of NC_090021.1, forward strand.
ATTGTGGGTGATTTGGCCATGACAAATGTTAACTAAAGAAGTTCTCATGATATAAAAGTTTGTTTTCAACATTCCCACTGTGTAAGCTGTCATTTTGTGAACCTGAAAAAACATTTTGCTGGGTAATAATAAAAAAACCAGATTCCAAGAACAATAACTCAGATTCTAAAGGCTAATGAATAAGCAATTAAGCCAATCTTGTTTAATTGTTTCTTCCCTCTGCTACTGTGGAACTATTACTCTTTACTTTGAGCTGCAAAACTTTTTACAATACTGTATTGTATATTTACACACTGCCACTCTCTATGCCTAATGAAAAGTTCTGAATTCGTCATGTTGTGAAGCCTATTAACTGATATTGTTTAATCCACAGGGACTCAATTTTCATTCCATTTAATGTATATGGTATTGCTGGATACTCAGCCCTGTTTGCCTGAAAGCAGAATGGGTTCTAAAAGTTAATCTGCTAACAAGGGCATTAAAGCAAAAATCAGAAATTGAAAGAATTCCCCTCCTCCCACGTTAGGCGGGGTGTGCTTTTAATAAATCAGGAAAATAAAAAGTGAGATCTTATACAGATGATGGCAAAAACTCCCTCCTCCCTAAATGTCTGAGCTGTTTTCATAAAAATGATCAATTTGTAGTGAAGTGTCTAGAACTGTGAAAAATTGGATAATGGGAAATGGCAAGAAAGACTTTCAGAACTTTCAGTGGAGAAAATGACAGGGCTGTATTTGATTAGATTACTAGATGTGGGCTAGAGATTGAAATATCAATAAATGTTCTTCTCAAAAGGGGCAAAGCATAATTTTAGCAGTGTACTTACCACTGAAAATCTCATATGTGGTGTTTTTGTACAATATTTTTTCTTGAAAAAAAATTCTGCACTGATTTTTTTTCTATTCAGGAAATTTCACTTATTTATTTATTACACAAAACATCCACATGTGTTCCTCAACTAAAATAATTCCTGATTTCCAAAAGTTCTCCTCAGTCCAAGATTCATCTCATAAGGGTTTCTTGACACTTGGGAAATAATGGAGTACATCCGCTTCTTTACTGGTATGTCAGCTACTAGTTATCCCTGTATGGACACACTCACACAATGTATCTTTTCAGGTTGTCTTGGACTTCTGCATGTTCTGTATTACAGCTCCCAGAATCCTTTGCCATTGGCCATGTTGCTTGGCACTTCTGGGACTTAAAACCCAAACATGAAGAAGAGCAGTTCCTTCCTTCTGCCTGAAGCAATGTAATGGACTGCCAAGGTTTCACTACACTGCCTAAGAGAAGTGAATAGATCTTCTTCAGAGGATTTCAATAAAATCTGGAGAATAATTTCTCAAGTTGCTCTGATTTATTTCCGGTTTTGAGTCTATGGTTATTATAGCTATAAAAAGCTATAGTTGTGTCAGGGAATCAAGTCCAGCAAGAGGCAAATGTTGGTTGGATTGGTCAGGTAGGAAGGAGTGGATGTGTACTCATCTGGAGGCACATGGGAAAAACCTGATGGCATCTTGTTATAACAAATTTCCCAGATTAAAGAATAGATCTAGACATTTAGGATGAGATAGTGACCTAGTACTTGTCACCTGATTTCACCCATTGCCTTGTGCCAGGAAGAGTCTAATATCTGGTGTGACTTTAGAATAGCATTGCCTAGCAAGAACTATTCCAAAATTTGAATTCAGAGTCAGAACCTGAACATCTTCCAATATCACAGGGGATCCGTTCTGATGACGTGAAAACAATGTCACAAGGGGTAACCCCAATGGTGTTATTACTGCTTCCTTGAATCCCATGTTCACCACCTTTGAATCCCATGCTGGGAGAAAGAGTGGATTACAGGCAAGCATGAATGACAGTACCTTACGCATCAATCATAATGGCAAATAATATGCCATGCAAATAAAAATCCAAAATTAAATAGTGAAGAAAATACATATAAATTAATTTTTCAAGGCAGAACTCTTACCCTGTTGAAAATTATTTCCAATGACTAGCAACTCCAATGGTACATAGCACTTTATTCATAACGTCTTCATGAAGTTTCATGGTACCTGCTACTCCTGTTTTCTTACAGAAGTTTGAAGAGGGAGGGAACAAGGCACATTGTCTGTGCCAAATAAGGGAGGGAAAACTCACTCCCCTCACTTCATGAGTAACATGATGCAGCACTGACTAACCCATGCCAATGACTGACAGTTATGATTACTATGATTGCAATCCTACAAAGAAGTTGCCCATGTGCAAGTGCTTCTGAAATAAAGCAATCCCCCTTCTTTGTGCTCCCACTGAGAAGGAACGCAAGTGTTGTATATATTCTACAGACTATAACAATCATTCTACTGGATTGTTTAAATGGTTTATATATTGCAGAGGCACCTTCTACATGCTACTGAGACCTGAGTTAAAGTTGATACAAACTACTTGAAAACATGTAAACCTTTGTCAGTGCAAATGTACACATCAATCATTAATCTCTTCTTGTGTGTTTTATGTGGATTCCCTGGATCAAGAATAATCAGAAATCAGATAATTGGTTATCTGCACTGTAGAATTAATGTAGTCTGACATTACACTAGTAACTGCCATGGCTCGATGTTATGGCATTAAGGGAGTTTTAGTTTGGTGAGACACCGGTACACTTTGGAAGAGAAAGCTAAGGGCCTTGTAAAACCAGGTAACAAGAGGTGGAATGGCGTTTCTCACAATTCTAGCCTCACTTTGTAACCATCATTTATTCAGCCTAAGAACACTAGTGTACTAACAATCAACATGATTTCTGAAGAAGGATAATACAATATATTATGGGGTCAAGAGATGTCATTATTGTTTCTGTGGAGAGAGAATAATTATATAATGCCAAAAAACACACACAAACAAACCAACAGTCTATATGCATTTCATAAAAGTCAACATGTTTGAAATGAGCTGAACTTAGAAGGCATATTGCAAGTGACAACAGTGAAGGCCTTCAGAGCTGGAAGATGGAACTGCATGTAAAGAAAACACATGTTTTTTTAACAACACTATTGACTTTCTCCCTTGTAACCAGACCTTTTATGCTGCTGCTACAAAGAACCACCCAACCCAACAGCATTTGCTGAATTGGTCTCATTAATAACACAGAAATACAGGGCATAGGGGTCTGAGTTTGTCTATGCCAGCTGGTCAATGAATAGACTTGTGTGACAGTTTCTCCATGTATTTAATCTCTCTTACAAGGTGTTTTCTTTGCTGTGTTCAAGATCTCACATCCACCTGTAATGTCTAAAAATCCAATTTCTCTGTGAAAGAGACTTAAGAGGCTATGTTCTGTAACATGCAGAAATATATTTTGTGTTGTTTATACTGCTATTGTTTGGTTGATGGTTTATTGTTGTGACTCTGAACATATTTTATACTGCCTGTATGTCGTTTGCTGAATGTCGTTTGGACAGGGTTTTTTATCCAATAGATTTTAACTATTTTAACTTGTATTTTTAAAATATCTTTATTAAAAATTAACATATACCACAACCACAAAAATATTTTACTATATAAAACACATATAAGGATTAATACTAATAAACCACAAACTATCTTAAATGTACATTAAAAACCATTTTAAAAACCCATAGTGGGAGGAAGACAGGGCTTGGCTTCTAACCTCCAGCTGAAAAAAATTATTTGCCTCATAACCTTTCTTCATCTAGTAAAAACTATATTAATTTTATTGTTTGTCAAACTAGATAACGTATGCAAACATCTATTTAACATGATTCTGAGTATTCAGATTGATTATCTGCTCCATGTATTTCACAAATATGCAACATTCTTGCTTGAATTTCTTTGATGTATTTTCCTGAACTATGTTTGTCCATCTGTCCATCCTACCTAAGAATCTCACCCCATTGAAGTCCTGAAGCCAGGTTCTTGAAAAGTTCAGGCTATTCAGGAGCCTGCAGCTTCTTTTGAATTATTTGAAATAATTATTTTGAATTATTTCAGATAAGCACCTGAAATCTAACCCTGCCAAGACACAAGTGTGTGCTTTCCACCTACATAACTGTGAAGCCAAGATTAAATTAAAAGTTATCTGGGAAGGCCAAGAGCTTAAGTACTGTTCCCCTCCTAAATATCTCGCATCACCTTAGAGCGAACACAAAGTAGCTGCATGCACACAATAACATCATGTGGAAACTTACTGGCAGTGCATGGGGTGCAGACCCAAAAATAATAAGTAAAACTGCTGAGTATGCCTGCCCTGTTTTGCACAAGTCTGCCCATGCAAAGCAGGTGAATATAGCAAGCATGTAGTATGATCACAGGATGTCTCAAACCTACACCTGTTGATAGACTCTATAAGCTAGCTGGCATTCCCCACCCCCAACCCCCAATGTGTGATGGGAAGTTGCTGCTAACTGTGAGAGAAATAAGCTTGAACACTGTGAAAGCCATGGCCATCAGTCTCCTCCCAGTAGACTCAAATCAAGGAAAAGTTTCATGAGAACCACCACTCCTCTTAATGTTCCCCCTGCAACAGCAAGAGTATTCCTCTGGGCAGCTAAACCAGGATATCCCAAATGGATGCTCCTCTCCCCCCCCCCCCCAACGAGGGTCTTCCTCCAGGGGCAAACCAAGAGTGGGCAACTTGGAAGTCCCTGAACAGACTCAGAAGTGAAGTGGGCAGATCAAAAGACAACCTGACAAAATGGCACTGCCCAGGAGAATCCTCCACATTGTGCAACTGCAGAGCAGAACAAACAACTCCACATCTGTATGTTTGCCCACAATGCCCTGCCTCATGCTTAAAGCTAAAGACAATGTGGTCAGTGTTGCCTGTTTTTGATCTGAAATTGTTTAGCCACTTGTGCTCCCTCTATTTTATCAGTTTTATACTTGTCTTGTTTGTGCAATGCTTTTGACACAAAATAAAAAAACTGTCATCCAGTGGACAAAAAAATCGAACAATGCTGGTAGCATTTGAAAAAAATGATGCAAAGACAAAATTTATAAAGGGGCTTTATTTGGATACTTGGTCAGCTTTTATAGAAACTTCCAATTAGCATGTTTTCCTCTATTGTTGTTTGTTATACTGAAACATTATTTTAGATAGCTGAAATGCCTTCTGAATGTAAATAAACAATTAACATCATGAACAGAAAAAAAATGAAACTCTCTTTAGTTCTAATCCTTATAGAGGAAACATTTTGAATAGAATGGTAAAAATGAATTCTACCTTCAAGACCTTAATATAACCAGTAATACATTAGTGCAGTCATTCCATTCTATGGGCTGAATTAAGTTTCAAATGAGTAAAACAGAACATAAAAGATCAATACCAATGTAGTAAACACAGTACAGGGTGCAGAGACCTATTTCTTTCAATTACTGGTAAATTTATTTTCTATAAGAATGGTTTTGGGGGTTAGTTGAAAACAATCATTCTGAAATCTGCTCAAGCAGATGGTGGCAACTTACATAAACCCACAAGAATCTAGGTAATGGAGCCAGATTTTAGAAAAGTTTCTACATAACTTGGATTTCAGATTTATCCATGCCTCAGGCAGCATGGCCGGGAAATTCTAATCCACAAAATAGATGCTTCCAAGTTTTCACCTGGATGCTGTAGCATCATAAACTGAACCCTATATGAAAAAGGTTGATTTCTTTCTATCACAAGTTGACCTGTAATTCAGGCTATGTGCTGAACTGCATTTTCGTTCATGAAATTAAAGCCCTAAAATGCAAATTATGGGTTTATAAAGGATAAAATATAAACCAGTAAACTTTGTGTATTAGAGAATATGTGTATATTACTGATAACACAGGCACAGGCCAGTTCTAATCAGAATGCCAGCATAACTATAAACAAGATAAGAAAATGTTCACAATTAATTGCATAATAATTATAAGTGCTGCATTAAAGTGAATGGCTGGGCCAATTGGATGGCTGATATCATCTGAGGGAAGACAGCCAAGAATTAAATGTGCACAGTGTTATATCAGGAAGAAGACCAATTGTTTATATAAATGGTCACTAGTAACTGTCTCTTATTTTTTCAGATGAAATATGTCAGCTGATTGTGCTAGAAAGGTTATCAAACAAGCTAAAAAGAAAGAAAAGTCAGACTGACTTGTCAATCTCCGTGGTGGATAAGGCTGCAATGCAGCTTCTAAACTACAACTCTTCCTAATTAATAATTGCCTGAACTGTGCTGATGGAGATAGACCATCCTGGTAAGAGAAGAGAGAATCTCTGATTTCAAGTAGATTATTCTAACTAGATACATTTCCCATTATGCTTATAATTAATGCTGATATAGATATAGCAATGCCTAGGGAGAAACTTGTGAGACTAGCCATAGATATGACATTTGAGTTCTTCTATAGACAATCTTGCTAAAGAAATGCAGAAAACAGAAAGGTTCAGTCGTTATCAAAGTGTAACATCTTACTTGCCATACATTCTAATCGAATGTATGATACAATACATGTAATATAATGCAATGAAAACAAAGTGTCTAGACATTGACATGTCTGTGTTTCTCAATAAGGTGATTGTGTATTTTGGTAAATCTATGACTAAATATAATAAATAGTCTAAAAAAATTAATAACCTATTCATTCTTTTCTAAATATCCTGAGATTCCAGTACTTCAGAACACAAAAGTGGAATGCTGATATTAACTCTGCCTGTCTGGATTTTACAATTGGCCACAAATTGGTGGCCAGAAAGTGGTCAAATATACCATAGGCTGATACAGATTAGCAAATGGCAAAAAAAATACTCAATCCATGAGTCTATCCTATTTGTTGTGCACTCCTTTGGGCTTCACGCAAATCTATCATTTGCCAAAATATACAATCCTGTGCTTTTCTTTTCCATTTCTGGCAGAATAGCTTAACCATTGGTCTGTCCCATCAAGTACAAGTTCTGCTCAAGGGCAACTTGTGGCCTCTTGGTATCCAGTTCATTAGTCAACATATCCATCAGTTGTCTTTTGTTCGTGCTATATGCCCTGCCTATCCTCTTTTTGCCTCATAGATTTCATTGACCATGTCATGTATCCCAGTTCTTTGAGACAACTCTTTATTGCTGACTTTATCTCTTATTGTCCCACCACACATCATTCTTTCCATTGCTCTCTGAGTCTCTGACAGTTTTTCCTCCTCTAACTTTGTTGTTGCCCATGTTTCAGATACGTATAACATTGCCAGTAAAACTGTAGTGTTGAAGGTATCTGCTCTGACCTTCATTGGCAGCTTATCATATGTTAGCATTTCCCAGTTTTTGATTAAAACTGGCCCAAACCACCTTGCGTCTTCTGGCCCATTCATCATTTGAAAATTATTTGATTATACTTGTCCAAAATATACAAATTCAGTCACATCCTCAGTTTCATCTCCAATTAGAATAATGCAGCTCTGGACACACTGCTCAGTTTTCATCCATTTCATTTTCTTCAAGTTCATTTCCAGTCCTACTGATTTTGAGAGTTGAGCTAGATGTTGGAAATCATGTTGGAAATCTTCCAGATTTTTGTCAAAAAGGACATAATTGTTGAAGAAGAGGAGATGGGAAAGTTGTTCACCATCAACTGAAATCCTGCCTTTAAATTTAATTTTTCAGAAGAGGCTTTCCCAAAGTCTCTGCAAACAGTTTTGGTGATACTGTGTCTCCTTGACACATTCCTTTGTTTATTCTGATATGACACACTTCTGATAATGGGTGTGTATTGATGCTTTTTATGATGTTCTCATACTCTGGATTTACATCAGCTTGGTGCAGAGCATTAAGGATAGCATTTATCTCAACTGAGTCATAGGCCTTTTGATAATCAACAAAAGCTAGACAAACCAGAACTCGATATTCTCTGCTTTTCTCCAGTAGCTGTTTGACTATGTGGATATGACTGAGGATAGAGTAGCCATCTCTAAAGCTTGCTTGTTCTCTGTTGATTCTACATCTTGAGATATTCTTTGTAGCAGGATCCTTGTAAACAATTTCTATAGTTCAGAGAGGAGTGTAATAGGTTTTCTGTGTCTCCTTTCTTTATTAGAAGTATGGCTTCAGATGCTGTCCAGTCTTTAGGTAAGATGACACTTTGCAAATACTGCATAAAATATTCTGCAATTGCCTTTTGAATATTATAACTACCCGCCTTTAGGTGTTCTATACTTATAACATCCTTTCTTGGGCATTTATCTGGCTTCATTTTACTTATGGCCACATCTACCTCACTCAATAATACTATCAGGATTTCTTCTGTTTCAGCATGTGGTTTGACTTCAACTACCTGCACTTTAGAATCATATAAGTTGTTATGAAAGTCTTTGTGTATCTGCTTCATTTCTAATCTATTTGTTAGGCACATTCCATTTTTGTTTTTTTAGTGCAATTAGTAGGTTTTTCTTCATTTGCAGCTGCTTTTCCTCCTTTAAAGACTTTTTTTGTTCTCTGCAGCCTCTCTTAATCGCATCATCCGATATTCATCATAGTCCGCCTGCAGACTCTTTTAAATTTTGTTACAAAGTTATTTGTATGCCTCCCTTTTTGCTTTGGAATCTGCAAAGGCAAAGGCATAGCAGGTGGCATATCCATGAGTCTATGGAAAGAGAAATGGGGACCTATGTCTGTTTCACATGGCTTGGGTCACTGACATTTTTTAACAAGAAAATGATTTAAAACTGTTTTGAGTTGATGGAATTGTCAAAATATTGAATATGCCTTTAGACTTTTTTATTCGTTCAACCTATGCAAAAAAATTTAAAGCTTTGGACCTATTTTATCTAGGCACTGCCTTGATAATTTGCAATTCATGCTTAGGTCCAAATACTTTGATTAAAAAAGTCTACTTTCTGCCAAATTTCATTTATCTTATAAATAATATTATAAATGAAATAAACTTATTCTCAAAGTTGGGACTTTGTCCAGTGTTGGACAGGTCCTATGCTTTCGTACACAAAATTATATAGCAAATGGGAAATAAACACACATTACCTTTGAGTCTAGGGTCATTGAATTGGATCTTGCATTGTTAATGTATCTCATGATTAGTAAACCCAGAAAAAAGCCCAAGGGGTTACTCCCAAGTACATGCAGTGGCACCTCTAGGGTTGGTGTCATTCAGTGCAGTAACTTGTGGTGTGAATCCTATCATATTGAAGTCAATCCTATTGTCTTCAAGTTTCCATTTCTCCTGCCCCTCCTGCACACACAAACACATTGTCCTGTTCCTTGCTCCTGGTGTTGGCCACGAGACCGCAGCAGCAGCAACAGAGTTTGGCTTGCCGGCAAAAGAAGATCCAGAACCTCAAAATATATAGTTAGCACATTCATCGGCAGGAAATGTGTCACTCAGCAATCAGAATTACAAATCAAGCCCATATTTACCTTGAAAAGCATGTGCTTTGGCATACAGTAGGAAAAACACAAGCAGCTGTTGCTGAGGGTAGCAGTTGGGTATATAGCATGGAGGAGGAGGAAGACTGGAATGTAAAACTGAGAAGGGTCAATGTGTATGTTTATATGTATGTTTAGAGGTGGCTATGAAGGTGAGGATGTGAAGTAGAGAAACGTCCAATATAAATGTGTGGGGAAGAGAATAGGGATTTGAGGAGAGTTCATCTGAGTATGTGCAAGGAATGAGGGCAGAGAGGAGAAAGACAGGGCTCTTGCCTTCCATCTTTTAGTGAGCATTATCTACCTCTCTCCCAACTCCCACAGTTGGTGTTACCCCCCCTGATGAGGTCACACCCCCTAGTGATATCACTGGTTAGGTGTGCTTAGGACTGAAGCCTAAAGGTGCAATCCTATGCATATTTACTTGGAGACAAGTATCACAATATTCCTTGGGGTTTGTGCCCTTATAAGCCTGTTTGCAGCCTAGAATTGATAGTCCCATAATCCTGAAGCAACCACTCCTTGGTTTTATGAGGAATGAATGAATGAAATTAACCATGGGTAAATTTTGCCTTGACTTTTTAAAAAATTGACATGCTTTCCTTTTGCATGGATATCCCAAAGCAGGAATGGCTGGTGTCTCCATTATCAAGGGAACAGTAAATTTGCTCCGGGTTTTATTCTGAATTACCTTAAAAAAGGTATCTAAACTATTTTGGGAATAGAGTTCAGTTCCTTGATTTACACTGTATTTTAAAAGGTGGATTGGCTTTACTGTCCTGTTGAAATGATTAGAGCTGCCAGACTTCCTGTGCAAAAGGATTATAGCCAAGAGCCAAACGCAGTAACTTCCATTTGTGAGGAAGCATAAAAGAAAGTATTAATACTGAGATTTATTGCTGTACTTGTATTCCCGAAATGAGTTTTCTTGTGCTGATTTTAGTATTTTGAAATTAAAATATTGGATTTGGAATCACAATTTAGCCAGCAAAGTGTCACATGCAATATATAAATATGCTCACAGATCTACAAGTATTCAAAGATAACATTTCTAAGAGTATAGAATGTAAAAAAATCTTCAGTGCAATATAGCCTTTCCTGCATTCACAACTCACAGGCAAACCTCACAAGGTTTTTTCAAACCCTTTGCACAACATCCAGTCCATTAGCCTTCTGGCTGATGCAGATTGTGCCAGTATTTGCAAAGCACACAGTCCCGGTGCCGGATTGGGTACAGTCCCCACACCCTTCCCTTCTCCATGAATGGATACAGAGCACCACTTCTTCTGAAGGGTCTGCTCCAAAAGAAAATTACTGAGTAAGATCAGCCCTATCCTGAACTACACTGAGCCATGAGACCCTGGCAACAGATACATTTTTTTTCCTCCCAAGATTGCCACCATTTCCTCCTCCACTGCTTCAGCTCCCCTCCCCTTGATGCAATTCATAGTTACTGCCAATCTACTATAGTGAAGCGACCAGTAGCATCCTTACCTCACTAGTGCCTAGTGAGGTACTACTTTACTGCTATTGCAGAAACCACTGCTTAAGTTAGACTTTAAGATTAATTTCAACTAATGTGGCAAACTGCTGAAAATGCATAGTTTCCAACAGTTTATGGATAAAAGCCAGGACACATGTGACTAAGTAACATCAAGTGTAGTGAAAATGGGAATAATTATTAATGAGAAAGATGCCTTGAGCAGTAGCATCTGTAATCTTTAACCATTAGACATGTTGGTTAGAGTGATGAAATCTGTGTACCAAACATCAGGACAGATGTTAGCTCAAGGAATGCTGAGCAAAATTTGATTGCACTCTAATGACTTTTCTCATGTGCCTCATGCTTTAATTTTAATCTTCATGGAATGAGTAGCCACTCTGCTTTATTAGGTGAGGAGGAAGAGAAAAATATATGTATGAAAATAACTTAATTACACTTTATCTGAAGATATCCAAGAAAAGGGGGAACATAGGACAAGGTGGTTGGGTTAAGGAAGATGCCAGTGTTTGGGTGATCAAGCACAGGATGTGGCAGATATCACAGTACCTAGGTGAGTGGAGAGTAAATAAAAAGTGTAGTCGGGTAATCTAAATAGTTTTTGACAAACAAGATTTGAATAGGTACATACTGTGTTATTTCTGCTACATTAAAATGGATCAATTAAATAGAGGGCACATTTTATAATAATGCTGCTTAACATCTAGGAGGCCCCGGTGGTGCAGTGGGTTAAAGCACTGAGCTGCTGAATTTGATGACAGAAAGGTTGCAGGTTCAAATCCAGGGAGCAGCATGAGCTCCCATGGTTAGTCCCAGTTTCTGCCAACCTAGCAGTTCGAAAACATGCAAAAAATATGAGATCAATAGGTACCACTCCAGCGCGAAGGTAATGGCGCTCCATGCAGTCGTGCTGTCCACATGACCTTGGAGGTGTCTACGGACAACACTGGCTCTTCGACTTAGAAATGGAGATGAGCACCAACCCCCAGAGTCAGACACAACTGGACTTAATGTCAGGGGAAAATCTTTACCTTTATCTTTAACATTTATGTTATGGTGTTTTTTAATCTACAAAGTGCTCAATTAGCAACAACTAATTACAGAGTCTTTTGAAAAACCTTTGATAAATTCTTCCATGTAAAGCTGTTAAAGAAATGTGACATGTGTTCCTTGACTGAAGATGGGTTCTGAGATGAAAAATAAAGGCTAGGTAAGTACAGCTAGTGAGTCAGGCCCCATCTACACTGCCATATAAAATACAGATTATCTGAATTGGGTTATATGGCAATATAAACTCAGATAATCCAGTTCAAAGCAGATAATGTGGATTATCTGCTTTGATAATCTAGATTATATATAGAGTAGATCCAGCCTTAGATAGGTAAAGGTGAAGGTTTTGCTGGGCAGCAGTTTCATGAATCCTCACTGGATTGAATACTAAAAATCACAATCCATCAGATACACTACTTGTGTGGTGCACTAATTATATTATTGTTTTAAAATGGAAAGGGAAGGGTCCTGAAAGGCCCGGGTCCAATGGGACATGGAGCCTGCGGGGACTGTCTTCTGGGTAGTCCTGGGACTACTGGGGGTCAGTCCCTTTTTCCCATCTTGCTTCTTTGGGCATCTTACATTAAATCTTTGTTTTGTGCATTTTAATATGTATTTTGTGGAAATACGTTTTAATATGTGTATTTTAAAGAATATTTTTAGATGAATGTGTGTTTTAGCATGTTGTAACCCACCTTGAGCCGTGAGGAGAGGTGGGCTAGGAATTATTATTATTATTATTATTATTATTATTATTATTTGTACATAATGTTTTTCCAGTTCATTGATCCACTTATTTCACAACACTTTGCCAATCAGCAAAGCTTTTCTGGGGTAACTTACACGCACCACCCACAGGTTGTTATGCTGACTTACAAGAAATGCCAGACACATGTTTCCAAGTACCTGTATGGGTTAAACATTTATATATGGGCTTAGTTATGAAGAAAGTTATGTAAACAGCAATAAAAATATCTTTAGAGTACACTGTTTGATGGTCTGGGTAACAGAATTAGTTCAGTCAGCAAATGTAATAAAATAGGGGTATTGGCATATTACTATGCAAATTAGGAAAATAAAAAGTTTATTTTTTCAGTTTTTGTAGCTCTCTTTATTATGTCAAAAAGGCTGCCTTCTCAGACAATAGTTCATTTTTCACGTAGTTTTATTTTCATTCATTAACTGGTTCTACATTTGGAAAATAATCTATTTTACAACATTGTGTTATTAGTGCAAGGCAATAAAAAACTAATGAGGATTGAGTTGGGTGTTTTTTTCTCTAGCAATGTTACAGAAAGCAAAATAATTATGACTATTGTTCTTGTTTAATTACAGACGGTAGTTATATCTGAAGTCACAGTAAAAGCTTGAAATGCATAAATCAAAAAGAAAGTAACAATACTACTAACATGCCACTAGAATAGTTTCCTCACAATACCAGCCAATTTGAAATCCTTTAACAAGCTCACTATAGACAATATATACAATACTTGCCAAAGGCACGAATGAGCTTACAGGGCATTCTTTTTATTATACTAGGGAAAAGAAATGATCAAATTTGACGTGCAAATCAATTTTGCTGTAGCATTTCCTAGTCCAAATGCATTTCAAATGCAAAGAAATAAAATCTTGGTAAATTAGCCCCAAGTTTTTTTTAAAATGTAAGCGCTATGTTCTATACAAGTCACACACCTTTATAGAAAAACAGTTTTGGAGAAACTAATGGAATAAATGTAATGCTAATCCTAAGGTGGGTCACTGAAATGAATGAGACTTGTTAGTCATAAGGATCCCATGATTTCAATGGATTTGCTCTAGGTAGGATTATTGTTGATTTCAGCCCCATGGATGCTTAAAATATATTTAAGCAGTCTAGCCAAAACTTTAGAACTGTATGTGTCTGGGTTCCTTGGAAATATACTTTATGGTTTACACATGGTTATGAATTAGCTGGGACTCATGCATATATGTTTTATATTAAAAGTGACTGAGATGTGCTGAAATGGAAATGTATAGATACAGTCCAGAGCATTTAGGAAAATCTTAAAATTTAATATAATGTGTGTGTGTGTGTGTGCTTATGATTCTCTAAATGGCTCCAAATTGACAAATGACAGAGGAGACTCCGTCCACCTCTGATGTCACAGGGATTCTCCAGCCAATGAGAACCTATATCCAGACTTGATCACTTTTCAACCAATCATGGAAGGGAGCAGGGACTCTGAATGATAATCAAAGGGGATAAAATATTTTACATTGTATTCCATGGCTATGCCTGATTCCTTTTGAGTGGAAACTCTGTATAAGACATCTTTTCAGGCCTGAAAGGAATAACCTTCTGTTCCTGTTGCCTTCAAACCCAGTTTGTGTTTTGATTTGGTTTAAAATTAGCAGGTGTACCAGGCAGCAGATCCTCATCCCATGCCTTTGGCCACCCTGAGTCATCCCCCTCCTGGGAGGTTGAGAAGGATATAAATATTTCAAATAAATAAATACATAAAATAGGAAAGGGAAACAACAAACATAGCCACTACATGGTGGAAGGAAATTTTCGTCACAGTTCTATATCATCTCGTCATAATGGTGTAGGGAAGGAAATTGTAAAATTGAATGGAAGAAACTTGCATTAACTTTTCAGGAAATATATCCAAAATTTCACATGTAAAAAAGGCGAGGTTTCAACATTACATGGTGGTAACTGTTGTGTGACAGTGGAATATGCTGCCTGGAAGTGTGGCAGAGTCTGCTCCTCTGGAAGTTTTAAAATAGAGGTTGGATGACCATCTGTTGAGAATGTTTTAACTGTATTTCTGCATGGCCCTTGTCATCTCTTTCAACTCTATGAACTTATGATTAGTAAATATTACTGTGAAGATACAATGTGCACTAAAACAGGTAAGATTTTTGATTTCACAAACATATTTGTAATCATTCTTACTAGTGTGCATTGTGGGTGAAGATACAAAATAATTTAATATGAGTGTGCTAGAAGATGTTTGTTTTGTGTATCTGCCATACCTGGGAGTATGCAACTTTAAAATCACATGCATCCTTCCTACTGGAATGATAGGATCTTCTTCCTAAAAGAACATAAATCATGAATATGACACATATCTCTATATCTTCATTTAAAAAGAAAAACCATTATACCAAAAAGCCTGAGGTCTTTAACTTAATAAATAGTTTATTGATTACCTAGGTTTTATCTTCTTTCTTCTGGCAAGGTCAGACTACAATGTTTTCCTATATGCAGGAAAAGAAAAAAAAAACCTACTGAAATCAACTATACTGAAAGATCTCTTCATGGTATCAGTGGCTTTTCCAGTTAATTTCGACTATAGAATGTATGTGCTTTGACATCACTTTAACTGCAATGATTCAATGCTGTGCAACCCTGGGAGTTGTAGTTTGGTGAAGCAACCACACCCTTTAACAGAGAAAGCTAAAGATCTTTAAAATTACAAATCCCAGGATTCCATAGTATTGAGCCAGACAGTTAAAGTGGTGTTAAAGTATTAGCTATACGGTATGTAGGCACCGTAAGAGTGCCTCTATACTCCACATAGTAATCAAGTTTGCTGAGGATCACAAAAAAGAGAGTAGTCCTCTTCAGGCATTATGCCAAAACAGGGGACACTAATATGTGTATAGTAAAATGTATGGGACTATGTATGTTGATCCTGCCTTTGAGAGACTTTCAAAGGGAAGTATGTAAGAGGCTGTTACACCAATGTTGGCAAAGTTACTTTTTTGAACTTTTTTGAACTCCCAAGATCCCCAGATAACTCAAATTTTCTAAAATTTGTATTACATGACTTTGAATGTTATTAGAGCCTCCATGCATGCCAAGTTCTCAGATGTTGCAATAGTTCTACTTATGTACAAATGAAGATGTGCAGAAAACCCTCTCCATAGGTCCCACTAAACACAGAAATATCAATAACCAAGAAAGCACACTGAGTGCACAAGAGGATGTTACAGTGGTAGATGTTACAATGCCCCATTTCAGTCATTGTAGATAATGTGTCAAAACTAGGTATAAACTCTAGGAATCTGATGGGCTAAATGTGGACTGCAGTCTAGGACAGAAAGCCATGAATCATAGAACATTCACAATGAAATTTCTCCAATCACACCAGAGGTTCTCTAGATTTATGACCTTATTGGGACCTCAATCTTTTTTGTTTCAGTAGGCACACTTTTTTTAAAAAGTACTATGACATGCTGATAATTTCTTTCAGCAACAAAAGGTCCTGGAAGCAAATTGCATCCTTCACACTTGCATTCTGCTACCCAAGTGGTTTATGAACTAAGGAATAAGGTTAAGCCCAATCCTACAATTAATAAACATCTAAGTTTATTATGTATACTGAAAGGGAAGTAAAATCCCATTGGAAATTATTTCTACAACAGCAGGCTACAAGCTGTAACCTTTCTATATTCTGAAACAAAATTACCTGTAGAAATCTATGAAATATGGCGTTCTCATGTTTGTTGCTACACCAGCAGCTGAAACAGTAAGCTAACAAGCTTTTAAAAATACATATAAGTGCAAGAGACATTTCAGGCTTCAACAGATGGCTAGCTTAAGCAGACATATTTCAACAGATGGCTGGAACAACATTCTGTTTAAAAATACTGGTTTGCTTGGTTTTCAAATTTGGACTATAAATTCTTCATATGCACATAACCCACCTCCCCAATACCTTAAAAGGTCTCTAAACTAATAGAATGCAACAGTTTTTCTCTTCTGGGCATTTTATTTTCTACTTAAAATCACACATTGTCTGACTATGGACCAGTGTCAATGAGGATGGAGTCTGAATGCATCGTCTGACTACTGCCAGAAAGACCTGCTGTTATGAAAGGGAGTCATTTGGTGGTTGCAGAAGAACACAACAGAGGAACTGGGTAGCTGGCAGACAACAAGCCTAGAGAACGGCTGCTGTTATTGCTATGTGCCTTCAAGTTGACTTTAACCCTATGGCCTTATCATAGGGTTTCCTTGGCAAGATTTATTCTTCTACGGAGGTCTGTGATTGCCTTTTTTTTTAAAGTGTGTATCTTGCCCAAGGTCACCCAGTGGATTTCCATGAGCAGAGATTCAAACCCTGGTTCTCCTAACCCTTCTTCAACACCCAAATTACTATATCATCCTGATTCAATAAAATGTCTAGCATACCCAGTGGTGTGCAAAAATGTCTTCTGCCTTATTTTCATCCATGTAGATTGTTTGCAAACAGATCGTGCCAGGTCCAATCATTGCCATCTACAGACAAGACCTGGAAAGATTCCTGTCTGAGATCCTAAAGAGCTCCTACCAGCCAATGTGGATGATACTGAGCTAGATGAAGTAATGATCTGATTCGCGGTAACATAGGTTTCATTGAAGGAAGACCCTCTGTCAGCCACGAAGCCCTTCCTCTGTTTCGTTGCTATGCAACTGCAGCAACTGAGTAATAGGCAAGTGTATAAGCAAACATTGCAAGCATGTTATATTACAAAGTATTCTACTCATTATCTCTAGCGTGATGGATGTTTCAGCTATGAACAGTTTGACGGGCTGCGGCAGGTGTGCCAAATTTCCTAGGTTAAAAACGTTTCAGTGTGGGAAATACTATCATCAAAGCAAATATCCAAGCATATATTTTGCTTCATGCATCCAAGCTGAGGATTGCTGCAGTTTTTGAGAGCAGACAGCAGAACAATGAAAAGGTATAAAAAGTAGAAGGTAGCAGGAAAAGAGGGAAACCACATTACAGGTGGACTGCAAGGAAGATGCAGCTCTGAGTCTGCAAGACAGTTGATGGCCAAGGCTATTAGAGAGATACTCTGAAGTCAAATTGACTTGATAGTAAAATAACATGGAATGAATACTGCACAGCTTTTAAAATACAATACAACCTCCATATCTGCATGGGATACACTCCTAAACTCGAAACTGAAAAGTATGGATGAGAGCAAAATCTATTGAATTACTTCAGATGGGAGTTACTATCTTTTTGGAGGATATCTCTCTAGGTATTTTCTAGGTCCTCCAATAAAGTAGTTTCTGTCTAGAAATTTGCTAATTCCTCCAGTGAGACTCTATGCTAACTCCCAGTGCACTTGTCTAAAAAAGTTAAAAACTTATCAGAGATTAGGTATTTTGTCAGATGCAGGTAGGAGAGATTTCAGGTATTATGGGTGTACATAAAAGATAGATAATTCAATATGTAGATTGATAAACCATCATATATATAATATGAGAACACTATTGTTTGCCTAGGTTCATATAATCAACCCATTGGTCTGTCCAGGCCAGTACCTTTGGAAACAGCTCTCCAGACTTTGAGGAGTCTTTTCCTTTCACTAGAAAATAGAAGGAACTGAATTTGGGATGTTTTGCATGCAAAGCACTGAGATACAGCCCTTACCCATACAGGCATAGATATGCAAGGAATTGCTGGAAGTGTAGATTAGATAATATCCTGTGTTTAACTGTTTTCCTCAATGTTTGGAGAGCTCAATTGCTTCTCACTAGGCTGTTCCAGACAGCTGTTTTCAGTTACAGCCTACCTCCAGTTTATGTGAGATAGAAGTTTTATAACAGTGAAGACGCTGAGTAACTCTGACAGACAAGTTAACAAAAGGAAGGTAAATAAAATTATATGGTGGGTAAAAGATTGATGAGAGCGATTATAAAGCCAAGCACTTGTCAGCCTAATGCACTGGGTGAGATAACAAGAACCCATTTCATCAAATAATTTGAATTTAGGAATGCATGCGGGCCTTTGGACAATGCCACTCTCACAAAACTCTTTATAAATGCTAAAGCGTTCCCTGTAGTAAGTTATTCATTGTTTCCTAGTGATGGATTGTTTGAGACTGAATCCTCTCTTGTTCAGGCCGGGCTCCACTGGACACCTGCTAGAATGCTATTCACCCTCATCTCTAATGCTGAGTGCAGACAAGTAGATAAATAGGGAGAGGCCACTGAAGCACAGCAACGATCATCTTAAAAGCCAGCCTGAGGTCTATATAAAGCCACCTGTGTAGCTGTCAGCTAAAGAGAGATAGCTGGCACACAATATGACATTTTTCCATTTCCAAATTTTTAGAACATAATCCAGCATGCAACAGAAAATCAGCAATTACTTTTGTCCAATTTCTAGAGCTAATTGGGTCCTACCTCCTTTTGCACTCCCTAGAACTACAGAAGAGCCATCTAGGAGGGAATTGTAAGTGTAAACGGAACATTTCTCATCTAGAACTCCAAAATGGAAAATTCTCCAAAATTTCCCACATGCGTGGCTAAAACAATAGCATTTTTGCTTTTTGATCATTCACTGTAAACACACTTTGATTCATTCACAAAACTATCTAAAATATTTTTGCTTTGTATAATAAAATAAAATTCTATTATATAAAACATAATAGAATTTCCTGTTCAGACATGGGCCCCATCTCCAAGATATCTCATTCAATATATAAAAGTACAGTCTTCCAAAATCTAGAAAAATCAAAATATGGAACACTTCTGGTCCCAAATTTTGGATAAAGGATACTCAAGTTGGACTGTAAGAAATTATAAGGTCCACAATTCCTTAGGACCCATGGTAATTAAAGAAAGTGGAATCAAACTATTATAGTGTGGAG
Organism: Anolis sagrei; assembly: GCF_037176765.1. Taxonomy (NCBI): domain Eukaryota; kingdom Metazoa; phylum Chordata; class Lepidosauria; order Squamata; family Anolidae; genus Anolis; species Anolis sagrei. The sequence continues at coordinate 98,437,285 of NC_090021.1, forward strand.
TGCAGATATTCTAATACCGTAAAAGTGCAGAGTTCCTTGCTTCCAGATCATAGTGAAAGGAATAAAGGCTTTTGCTGAGTTTCTGCTGTAATTTCTCTATGTTTAACAATCTCATTTTCTTTGTTACTAAAATTTATCTATTTCTTCATCATCTTATTTTCAGACTACTATGAAACTACTAGTTACATGCACAGTGTCCTTTTATGTCTTATGTCTGTGACAAAAATGATTGGTCTCATAACCTCAAATCTTCAGGAACAAATTTGGACATGCCAGCATTTATACAATGGGCATCTTATCAACAGTGTTGCCGTTTTGTTTTGTTTTGTTTTGTTTTGATCTGCCAATGTTTCAAATTTCCCCCAGGGCTAGGGCCACCAGATTTCAGTGCTTGACCCTGAATCAACATCTTTTGTGAGCCACCTCCAGCTAAGGGTGCAAATTTTCCAGTTTTGACTCACACATATCTGTGCAAGAGAAAAGGCTGTGTGTAACTTTCCAGTGCAGCAGGTAGATCAGCAATGTGATATAATCCCTAATACTTAATTGATTTGTTGCTGCAGTTTACAAAGATTCGCCAGAAGAGCTATTTATTCATTTAATGGGCTTTCTCTCTCCCTTTCAGTCATTACAGTGTCAGGGCTCGTGCTCTGCTTTGCATCCCCGTGTTCATAAGAAACACATAGGTTAGAGCAGGATTTCTTAAAATTTTCCACTGACATTCCCTTTTGGCCAGAGAAATTCTTACATGACCCCAGGTATTTTTAAAATAGATATAATAATCAAACATTTCAAACAGAGCCCACTCTAATCACTACACAGCAGATTCATGTAAATGTCTAAAACAGCCACTAGATGACATTCAAAAAATGTTTACTGTTTCCAAATTTTTGGGACCTCAGCATTAAGCTAAGGGACCCCTTTTGAGATGAGGATCCACAGTTTAAGAAGCAATGGGCTAGGTCCTGAACCAGATGATCCCCCTTTATCTCAATGCAGGGGTCATGAAAAAATTGGCAAAAGAACATCACCCATTTACATCAATCTGTTCACGACAATATGCAGCTTTACAGTGGACTCTGCAGAAAATGCTTCAGCTGTACTCCATAAAAAGGAGAATCAGCCTATTTAAGCAAGTCTTGCAAATGTTGATTTGTTATCAGTAAATATTTGATTTTTATACCTGGTTATATTTCCTATCTATAATATAAATCTGTAAGGGGCGTCGTACGGAGCCGTATAACTCCACAACCCCCCAACGAAACTGAACCAGAATTGCCATGCCCCTAGGACAACCCACTCGGTACAAACTAATGTACTCCAAATTAAAAAAAAAACACCACAACAACGACAAAAACACCGCAAAACAACTGAACATGCGCACTGGCGCAAACTCCCCGGCACGCGCGCACGCACGGCCCCTCCCCCCCTCCCCCCGCGCGGCACACACACACGTGCGCGGTGCAAACTCCCCGCCACGCGCGCACGCGCCGCCCCTCACCCCCCCCCCGCGTGGCACACACAAAGGGGTGGGGTGAAGGGAGGGGGCGTGTCTTTCCGGAGGGGGTGGGAGGAGGGAAAGAGTGACTCAGGGAGGGAAGGGGTGGGGAGAAGGGAGGAGGCGTGTCTTCAAATTCGCCCCCTCCCTTCTCCCCACCCCTTCCCTCCCTGAGTCACTCCTTCCCTCCTCCCCCCCTCCGGAAAGACACGCCCCCTCCCTTCGCCCCACCCCTTTCCTTCCAGGAGTCAATCAGGAAGAGAAGAGGTGGGGCGAAGGGAGGGGGCGTGTCTTTCCGGAGGGGGGGGAGGAGGGAAGGAGTGACTCAGGGAGGGAAGGGGTGGGGAGAAGGGAGGGGGCGACTTGGAAGACAACAATGATGGATCCGGACCAAAGCATTCAATACGCCCTAATATCCACACAGATGGAGTTTGAGGGAAATAGACCTTGACATTTGGGAGTTGTAGTCACTGGGATTCAGAGTTTACCAAGACTCAAAGAGCATCCTGAACCCCACCAACGACAGAATTGGGGCAAACATGCCACACTGAACCCCCATGACCAACAGAAGATACTCAAGTTTACACACAAGCATAAAGAAGGGGGAGGACGGAGGGATGCCAGAGAGAGAGAGAGAAAGAGGGGAAAGGAAGGAGTGTGAGAGAGAGAAAGAGGGAAAGAGGGCGAGTGAAGGAAGGAAGAGAGGCCAGGCACAGACTTCAAAACTCTTACTAAAAGCCACAGCAACGCGTGGCAGGGCACAGCTAGTATAATATAAAATTCCTCAGGTGGAAAAGGATCATGAGTGAAAACAATTTAATCTAGCCTTGGGCTAGATTAAATATTATCTTTGCCTTAATAAGTGAGAAAGAATAATCTCCTTATTTGACTTTGATCCGAGAACACCTCCTTTTGTTTATCTCCAAACAAGAAAAATATTCTCTCTTCATCTGCATTTGTATACGTTTATTTGAATGGCAAGCTAGGTAAACTGTGGTTGATACTTAATACACAATGCTTAACAGTGTCACCAGGAACCATCACTGGTTGTCTGTAAAGATCTTGAACTAGCAACCCTAAACAGAACACAAGTATTCCAATACATACTACTTTGGCCAGAATCAAGTGAGGTACAGCTGCAGATGGAATTTCCCTATTTTCACCTCCCACCTCCTTTGTTCAGCAAGCTCCCAAGAATCCAAGAGGCCTGATCCAGAGTTTTTGGAAAACATCTAGACCTAGTCTATGAGTAACATTGCGGGAGTGTGGGAGAGAGGGTGAGGCGGGGGGGATTTGCATCATGTTGGTGCTTAAGCCTCACCAATATTGGATCAGTGCCTCTGTTTAACCATTAATCAATATTCAGAATGTATTTTCTGGAAAACGTTACAGGGTGGCATAGCATTTCTGTGTTACTTTTTTCAGCAGTTATTCAAAGCTATATTTTTCAACAGATGAATAGTTCACATATTAAGGTTACTAGAATATAGTAGAAGTACAGGTTTACAATCATGTTGCCATAGAAAATAAACATTAAAATGCTACCACTACACTAAACCCACTCAGATATGGCATGTGATAAATACAATCCTCTTACGCATGACTTCCATTTCCATCTTATTTGCAAGCTCAGTTCTGTTTCCAGCACTTCATAACAGATGGTGTTCCTCTTCTGAAGCAAACTCTCACCTTGTCAGCCAATTACTATGTTTCCATCTAGCATTCCTAGATAACATTTTGCTTCTTCATAAAGAATGCAAACAGTGATATAGACCAAACAGCTCTGCTGGCCACACCAAGATTGTCAGGTGTCTACCTTAAAAATAAGGGGCACTCAGTGGTGGGGGTGGGGAGGGCTGGTGGCAGGTGCATGCCAGGTGATTGCGGGGCGGTTGCAGCAATAGTTTCAAAACTAAAGGGGCTATCTAGATCCACCCTAAGTGAGGTGTAGTAAATGCTCTAGCCTGGGATGTTCAAACGAACACAGGCTAATTTGTTTTAACTAGGGATAAACGTTTAAGTCCAGGTTTATCCCAGGTTAAAGAAAACACTAGCAAAGTTCTGAATGTTCTAGAGGGTTCCATATTTTTGTGGGTGCTGTGACAGTGGAGACTGTCATCTGGGGTCACCACATGATGTCCCCACAAAATGACAGGAACAACACCTTACCTTCACAGCAGGCTCTGTAGCTTCTGGATCTGCACCACCAAGGAAACAAAGTTTTGCATGAGGAAAGGGTTTCCTGTTCCTAAGCCCCCATTGTGTCTTGGTGATGCAGATCCAGGAACTACAGAGCCTGCTGTGAAGGTAAGCAGTTATTCCTGTTGTTTTTCAGAGGAAATTGAGTGTGGAAAGGGTAGGCAGGCTGTGTCCATATGCAGCTGTGCCGAAGGGGTGTCAGCACAGCTGGGCAGTATGGATTGCTTCTTGCCACTGAGGTAGCACAGGGCAGTCACATGAGGCTGCAATACCGCTGCCCTGTGCTGTCTCAGCAGCCTTATGTGGCTATGTGAAATGATCCTGAGAAAGCATGGTTTGAATCTCCACTCAGCTATGGAAATCCACTGGAGGGAGGCTGAACTAATCCAATAAAAAAAAATCTCTGTTATAAGTTCCACATAGGATTATTGTAAGTGAGAAATTACTTGAAGGAAGTAAGGAAGGGATACATTTTAGAGGAAATGAAATAAGTAGGAGGTGCAGTTTTTTTTAAAAAAAAAATCATGCTCTCATTCTCTTGCACTTCTCTTCATCTCGCCCAATATTCTCTTTTCTTGCCACTGTGGGACTATACCTATAACTCCAGATGGATTTATATTGCTCTGTCATATAGAGGTAGTCCATCCTGAATTCCTAAAACTCATGATGATGGTAAGAATGATTTGTTTGTTTTCAAGAAACACAGTGCAATGTTTTGTATTGTCACTCAGGTGTAACTGTGATGATAACAGAAGCTCATTAAATTCACTCACAAGGAAATCTTGGAAATTTCTTTAATACTAGGTTACCACTTTACAGCAAATTTTGAATGAAAAAAATGCAGCAAGTTCCCAGTTCAATTCCCCCAAGCCATACCCCCTCGATTCTCAAAAGTTTCTCCGTTCAGCTTCCAGGTCTCCCAGTATGAGCAGGCTCGACTTACCAGGCTCTTTCTCTCACTGGCCTTCAGATTTTTCCACTCTGTTTTCATTCCTCGACTTTGATGGCATGAAAGTGTTCTGGTGTCTAAAATACACCAGATATGATTCAATGACAGTAAGTCCCATTGTATTCAGAGACATTTCCTTCCTGGTATCACTGTTTGGGATTGGAATTGAAATCTGCTTCTTATGTTCCAGTATTTATACAGTACTAACCCATAATATTGTTACTTTCCATCTTACTTAAATCTTATCTGCTAAGTGAATCTGAGAGTATCAATTAATTAAATGTGAAAAGCACATTTTAAGTACAGTAAGAATAGTGTTGTCAAATACAAAGGAATACTCAACTTCTGTCATTAGACATGATAGGATGTGTTACACCTACTTCAGGAAGCAACGGTTTGAAATAACTGACATGCTGAAATTTTCGTCAATCTAATATAATCAGGCAAGGTATCTGTACACAGAGCTATGTTAAAAAGTAAAGCATGTCCCTCCAACAAAGTTTATTTTAATATATTTACTGTCAATGCCATGTCTACATGTCGTGTACTCATTAAACATCATTAAATACAAGGGGCTCAGAGGATTCCAGTCTAAATGTCAATCCAATGTTTCAGCATTTTCCCCAAACTAGTTCACAACATAACAGAAAGAAAATATGCAGCAGAGCACCTGATGAACCAGCCTGGACACAGCATATTATTTGAAAACACAGAAATGCTGGACCACACCAACAACCACCATGTCAGACTACACAGAGAAGCCATTGAAATCCACAAGCATGTGGACAATTTCAACAGAAAGGAAGAGACCATGAAAATGAACAAAATCTGGCTCCCAGTATTAAAAAACTCTAAAATTATAACAGCTAAACAACAGAGAGGAAGAAACCAGGCACAGATTAACACCTCCCAGCTACAGGCTTTCCCAGGTTCAAGCAGGCCTTCAAATGCTAATGAAGGTGATTAGCCAAACACTCACACCTAATTGCAGCAGGGAAGAGCTCCTTGCCCCACCCCAGCCATTCCACAGATATATAAACCCAGTTGTCCTAATTCCAACAGACCTCTGATGATGCTTGCCATAGATGCAGGCGAAACGTCAGGAGAAATGCCTCTAGAACATGGCCATATAGCCCGAAAAAACCCACAAGAACTGAGTGATTCCGGCCATGAAAGCCTTCGACAATACATTAAAATATGCAGCGCCAACCATGTTTGATTATGAATGCCATTGTGCAATTTTCTCCACTCCCTACTTCCCAGCTGTTATCCTTCAACCTTATCTATGCCATTGTGTTGGTTCTGCTCACTTTCAAAAACAAAGGCTAAATCTAACATTAGTCCTGACTATAACAGACCTGCAAAAAGGAGGTCTATACTGCCATATAATGCAGTCACCACTTCACATCCTTCAATTGTCCCAATTAGGCAGGGACAAATTCTGTTGTCCCACTTTTCAGCTGCTTTTACAATGTCCCAGTTTTCTCTTGTCCTCTCATTTGGCCCCTCACTTGCCCTGTTGGTCCTTCACTTGTAAACTGAGTTCACAAAAAAAAAAGGATTTTATAAATGTTTTGTTGGAAAAATTGCTGTTCATTTACATAACAGATATAATCACTGGTTGTCCATCTGACATGGCAGCCTTTTCACACCACCTCCCTTGTCTTGACTTAAAATGATTTCTGGCCCCTACTAGAATACTTCTGGAAAGAGCTATGACACTGTTGTGAAACACTTCTAAAACAGTGCAAGATGTCATGGTAGAGGTTTTTTTTTGTCTCATCCTTCTGTTCAACTAATTTTATAAAACATATCCAGAAAGGAAAGACTGGGATCTCATTCATACTGCACAAATATAGCCCTACCATCCCACTTTAATTGCTATGGCAAAATGCTATAGAATCATGGGGTTAATATTTTGTTGTAATGGAGCTTTCTGGTTGAGAATTTTAAATCCTTCCTAAACCGAAATTCCCAAGATTATCCAGGATAGAACCAAAGCAGATGAAGATCCCATCTATACTGCCATATCATACAGCTTCAAACTGCATGATATGGTCAGTGTCAATTCATATCATGCAGTTTAATGCAGTTAAACTGCATTATATAATTCTACACTGACCATATAATACAATTTTAAACTGCATTATATTTATTTAATTACTATATTTACTATATTTGCTATATTATATTGAATGTAGATGAGTCCTAAGTGGAACAATAGTGCCATAATTACCTAGTGTGAACAGGTCCAGGTACATTATCCAAACAGAACCCAAATAAGCAGAACAAACCAATGTGGATGCTTTTAGTAATTCTGAGCTGTGCAACTCCAGAATGCCTCAACAATGTGCAGACTTTTTCATTCTCATGAACTCTTAATCAAGCACCAAAGAAAGTATGTAACATAACCATTAAAAGGAAAATCAATAAAATAGACCACACAACACATTATGAAAAGCCCTTCTCCACAACCAAGAAAATAAGGATCCCCAGAATATCTCAAAACATGGGCAGGCTTCTATGGGTGCTTCCAGACAGCACTAAATCATGGGTTTTAAACAGGGGTAAAATATCCCAGAACTTCAGAAGAGATCCACATACAGATCTGTTGGTCCCGGGATTTCTGCCTCCATTGTCCAGACTTGAGACTTTGTTGTGAGATTTAGATGCTCCCAAGATGGCTGCCATGAGACTTTGCCAGTTTTTTTTTTAAAAAAATCCAAAACCTCAAGATGAGGAATGTGTGGAGAATCACTGCAGCAAATCACTGCAAAGGTTTTGTTCTTTGTCCTGCTAAGAGAAAATGTGCCCTCCACACATTAGATGGAGTTTCTGGCATACAAACAAAGTTTTTGCAATCTACTAAAGTGTCACTTTTTTATAGGAACAGACAAATCAGGAACATCTAAAACCCTGGAACAAACCCAGATAAAAATCCAGCAAGTTTCAATGGCAGGGAAGATCCGCATATTCAGCTTAAAACCACAATATTCCTACACCTGGAAATCTCACGGTTTTTGCCTTTTGTAGCGATTGCTTCCATATCTACAGGGAACGACGTCTGGCCACCCTCCTGTTTGCTATGGAAGCACCTGGTATAAGGGTACTCTGGACAGCGCCTATATGAGAACATGATCTGTAAGATACCCTGCACATAAATTGTGTGGGGCTTTATAGGCCAGTACTTTGAATTGTACTGGGGAAAGTAGCCAACATCAGTGGCATTCTTGTAAGAAGGGACTTGTTTGCCCCCTGTTGCAAATTACAAGATTGAAAGCTGAACTGAGCATTACAAGGAAAATGATGAGGATAGAAAATGTGTTTTGGCTACAGGTTTCCATTCAATCCCATGGCCAGCTATGTAACCAAGAGAAACACCATTGTCAGCAAGGCTCTACCAGGGAGTTTCAGGTGACATGGAAGTGTTTTGGTTTTGTTTGGTTTTTTGACATGTGGACACAGGAGCGTCTCAGATCCAGCCCAGTCCAGCTGTCCACTTGTCAAAAACACCAAGGTCGCTTTAGAGTTTCTTAGAAGCTCTGGAGTAACTTGTGGTTCTTCTTGTGCTGGATTAACATATGGAAGAAGTCCTATTCTGCAAAACCATCTATAGGTTGAGTGGACTGCTCGCAGCTGGTTCATGGTGAAGTTTTAATTGGCTCATGTATGTCCCATTTAGACTGCCATAAAATCCAGTTTGAGCTGCATTATAATGGTCAGTGTAAACGCATGTAATGCAGATTGAACTGCATTGAACAGAATGAGTCTACACTGCCATATAATCCAGTTCAATGCAGTTAATCTGTGTCCTGAAACTGGATTATATGTCAGTATAGATGGTGCCATGGACATGCCATAATCACATGCAAAAGATCAAGGTTCAGTTCATGGTATATCTCTCTTTATATAAAAACCCAGAAAGTCGTTGCCAGAAGAAAAGAAGGTTGAAAGACAATATGATGGATATCCTTAAATATTTGGATGATTTCCATGTGAAAGATGAAACAAGGTTATTTCTCTTTAGCTACTCAGGCTAAAACCAAGACAAATGGCTAAAATAAGAATAAGGGAAATTTTTACTAAACATGAAGAAGAACATACTAATATGGAGGTTATTGGAGGTTATTGGCTATGCCTTGGAAGGTTGTCAATAGCTCTAAAACTAGCAAGGGGTTGGGTTCAATTGCCTTTGGGATCCCTTCCCATTCAGTGATTCTGTGGCCCCTTCTATACTAACAAAAAAATAAATAAAACTAGCTTCAAACTGCAATGACCACCAGGCAACAAACTCCCGCAAAAGTGCAAAAAAGAAAGCCCTTAATGCAGTGGTTCTCAACCTATGGGTTCCCAGGTGTTTTGGCCTACAACTCCCAGAAATCCCAGCCAGTTTACCAGCTCTTAGGATTTCTGGAAGTTGAAGGCCAAAACATCTGAGGACCCACAGGTTGAGAACTACTGCCTTAATGCAGCTCAGTGCTTTGTGGTTTGTGTCATAATCATCTGGGCCTCAAACTGGTTGCAGGATTTCTTATGTAATCATCTGCACAGCAAAACCACTTTATTCAAAACCAGTTTGAAGCTGCATTAAATGGTCAGTGTTGCTGGTGCTTGTGATTCAGTCGTAGTAGACAATATTTGACTGAATGGACCAACCAAAGCTTATTGTGTTCTCATAAGAAAAGCATTTTTTTAAAAAAAAAATCACATCCACTTTCTCTGCAACTTATGCATTGATGCTATCTAATACATCTGCATTTGTAAAGCTAATTTTGATGCCTATAAAATTTAGGAGTTTGCATGCTCAGAGAGGGAGCCTCCCTTAGTCAGCACAACCTCTACTAATGGCTGGACATTAGTCCTGGAAAGCTCACAAGCAGAATATGATAAGACAGATACAATTTGTTTATCTTAATATTGAATTATTGGAGACATACTGGCCTTGTTGCAGGAAAGTTCAACTTCTTTTGTTTTAAAGAGCTATCCTTATTATTATAGATAGGTCTGTCATCCGTGAATTAGACAGAGTGAGATAGCCTCCTGAGGCAGCTGATTTAGGGTGTCATGAGAGGATAGCAAATTGTTAGTTGTTTAATATATAATGATGGCAGGGGGATTTCCTCCCAGGGAGAGGCAACTGTTGGATTTTCCTGCCAAAGAAAGTTGGACAGCCTTGGTTGCTATACAACTTGACAAGAGGGAGAGGCATCATTTGCCGTTCCACCTCAGGCAGTAAAATAACTTGGAATGACCCTGAATTTGCTCAGTCCTTTTAGAAATGCCATCACAATGTTGTGCAGCAATGAACTGCTTGTAAACAAACTGTGCTTTCTATGAAGAAGTATATGTATTTGCTATATTCACGCTATAGCTATTTAAGGAAACCACACATTCTAACTGTAAAGGGTATCTTTATTGTAATAGCATACTTTCCTATAATTTGCACAGTCAAGAGGATTCTTTCATATTTCTATGAAATCACCTATTCATCCACATAATTCCTTCAGGTTTTGATAATTTTTAATCTACTGAATGATTGTGATTTTTGTTAGTCGTTAATGGTGTCGATTTTTATAATTTTTTAATTAGATATGAATACGTTTATGGTGGTGCTGTCTACTTTTATTGTATGTTATTTTTTCCTTGTTATATGTTGTTTGCGTTCCGAGCCAGGAGAAAAGTGGGATAGAAATAAATAGAGATTGGGTTAAGGCTATTTGAAGGATCATATTTCCTTCCACAAGCCAATCAGACCTCTGAGTTCTTTTTATTGACTAGAAGGTTGGTTGGTTAATTCTTAACATTAATTATCTAATATACAACCTAACCTATTGCATCTGTGCATCGTTTGGTAGCTGCACAGTGGCAGATAGGAAGGTGCTTCAAAGGATCACTACTTCTGCACAGAGAATCATTGGTTGCTCTCTCCCCTCTCTGGAAGAACTTTAAAGGTTCCATAGATTTAAGAAAGCTCAAAGCATATTCTTTTTATGAACTATTACTATATGGCAAACAGTACAAGGTGACAAAGGCAAGGACAAACAGACTGTGGATCCTTCTAGGCAGGTTCTATATCCCAGGATCTGATTCCAGGTTTTCTGTTTATCCCAGTTTATCTGGCAATGCAGATTTATATAATACAATATAAAGCAGAAAACCTAGGATCAGATCCTGGGATATAGGGCCTATCTGAAAGGGCCCTAAGAGACAGCTTTTATCCTAAAGCTGTAACTATATTGAACTCCATGGCTTTGCATTGATGTGACACTGGGGACTGTGCAGTGAGGTGGGAGTGTGGAGGGATGGGTGTGTTGCTCGTATGTGTGCTGGGGAGAGCATTTAATTTTGTTGTACAGTGTACAATGAGAATTAAGTTATTCTATTTTCTATTTTTCAGCGATCCATCTGCCGGATCACTGTTTTTTTCAAATCCTGAATCACCAAACGGAATTCTGCACACCCCTATTAAGTTGGCATTTGGGCCAACTCAGCAACCTGAACAATTCATTTTCCATCATTGAAATGTCAATCTCTTTCCAAGTTGGCACAAATAATATTTTTGCAGCTGTTGACATGTGAAAAAGAATACATTTTGGATTGCAGATAAAGAATTGGATATGGTAACATCCAATTCTTTATCCATAATACCTCCACCAAAAAAAAACCACACACACATTTCTGGTAATATGACAAAATCTATTTTTATTTTATTTTATTTGGATTAACATATACAACCTACACCAGTAACTTTTGACCTTCTTACAAGTATATCACATAAAAAGAGTCCCTTCTTATTTTAGCATCCCTAACATTGATTTGAAACATATGGGACTTTTTTGGCAGAGCTCTAAGATCTTCTGAAGAGTCCCTTCTCTATGTCCCAAGACCTTGTTGGTAACAAGGGAGGTGGTTTTCAGATTTTGGAATTGTGCCCTTAGGGAGGCCAGGAGGACCCTATCCTGGTTCTTCTTCCATCTCCAAGTTAAAACATCTTCATGCCATTAGGTTTTTAGAAACAGACACAGCTTTTAATGCTGTGTAGTGCTGTTTTTAAGGTGTGTATGCAGGCTTTTAATATTTTTTTTTAAGTTTTCAATTTTTAATGTTTTAAGTTTTATTAATTGATTAATTATTTTTAAATAACATTAATATCTATACCTTTATTGAAAATTTTGTATAGGTTTAATCTGTATTGTTTTTAAATATGCTATAAGGCATATTTGTTTTTATTATTGAGATAAAGGTAGGATTCAAACTAGAGAGAGAGACTAACACACACATACATTGATGAAGCTTTTGCAAGAAAGATCTGGAGAGGCAATAGAGAGTGAAGGTAAGAATCTGTAGATAATTCTTCCTGGTTTATTATCCAATACTTTAAAATCATACTCTCATGTTTAGAAGCTCAACATCAAAAGAAGTATTCTTGGGAATGCACTCTCAAATGACATCTTCCCTTATTGAACAACTATTTCTCAAGACCACTCAAAATCTTTCCCAGACATGAAAATAAAAGAATGCATCTATTCAGTCTTACAAAGTTGATCATGGCAGCAGATTTACGAGGCATTTTCCTTTAAAATAGAATTGACCTAAACCCTTTTCCTCATGCTAAGATTAAAAAGAAAAACAAGCAAAAACCATTTTCAAAGTGGCCGCATGCATCCTCTGGAGCCCATTGTAGTGGCAGGTTGGAAAGTTCCAGTTGGGCCAAGACTCTGCCAGTCCCCTGTCAGCCCCTTCCCCATCTGTTTTGCCATTGGTGGTCCCAACCAGCCATAGGGCTCTATGTGAGCTCAGAGCCATCATAGGTAACCCATACAGATGAATGAAGGGAAAAGAAGATGGTGGCAATGTTACGTATGGACATCAGATCAGTTCAAATTAGACTTTTCAAAAAAATATGAAATTTTAAAGTTATAATTTTTGCCTTTGTAGAATAATCTATATAAATAAAAATGTAATGTTCGTTTGTGGGATTAACATAACTCAAAAACCACTGGATGAATTGCCGCCAATTTTGGTCACAAGACACCTACTAACCCAAGGAGTGACCATCACTAAAAAAAATTGATTTTGTCATTTGGGAGTTGTAGTTGCTGGGATTTATAGTTCATCTACAATCAAAGAGCATTCTGAACTCCACCAATGATGGAACTGAACCAAACGTGGCACACAGGACTTCCATGACCAACATGGGTATTGATGGGCATTGACCTTGAGTTTGGGAGTTGTAGTTCACCTACATCCAGAGAGCATTGTGGACTCAAACAATGACTCAAACTTGGCACACATATTCCATATGCCCAAATATGAACACAGATGGTGTTTGGGGAAAACAGACCTTGACAATTGGGAGTTGTAGTTACTGGGATTTATAGTTCACCTGCAATCAAAGAGCATTCTGAACCCCACTAATGACAGAATTGGGGCAAACTTCCCACACAGAACCCCCATGACCAGTAGAAAATACTTAAGGCAATCCTGTCCAACTCCCTTCACCAGGGCAAGAAAATGTCATCAAAGCCCTCCTGACAAAGAGCCATCCAGTGATAAATAGATAGATAGATAGATAGATAGATAGTAGATAGATAGATAGGGATAGATAGATATGATTCACACACAGAGAGATATAGTATCATAGATTTTAAAGGGACCCCTAAAGAAGGACAATTGTATGTTGCATGTTCCAGAGCAGGCAAACCAGACTATCTCCACATCAACACTGACAAAGAAAGAGCAAGAAATACCATTTACCCACAAACATAAAGAAATTACATATATTAGAAACCAACACTTTCTAATTATTTCATTTTCCAGATCACCAAATTGGGCCACAGCAACGCATGGCAAGGGACGGCTAGTATGGTTATAAAATATGAACAAGGTAGACACCTTTGGGGGTGAGAAATTCATGGGTTGGCCTTTGTTCTCCAGGGCCCGGATAATGTCCTATTATAATCCTTGAGGCTGACCCCAGCATGAAACTGATCTCCCCCTTCTGTGTTTCCATGTATAAAATCCACTGTCAAGCTTTTTTGTGGAATGCCAGTTTTGGGAGATAAAGGAGAGGGGCTGCTATAACTGGATCTACATGATTCATAGGGCTGGTCTGCAGATGCATGTACATAATTGGAATTTTTTTTATCACTGATTACTTGTTGACGCAGCACTTCAATCGGTCAAGCAACTTCATTGCAAAGCATTCTGTTTGAGGGTTTTACCAGATAATATGAAAATGCCTTCTCTCTGGTTATTAATCTGAAAAGGCTCATTCACATATGTCAATAATCACTTGATGCAAAAGTCAGTGAGTGACGAGCATGACCTGGTGCACCTAACTATCAAGCTGCTGGAGACTTTCCATATGTCTCTACCTAAATGAATATATGATAAACACAATTACAAGAGCACTAAAATTACAGCCCCCACACTGAATACTATCTAAATACAAGCCTCCAGCAATATTGGCAGGCAACAGCATCTTGAATAATGTGGGGCAACGTTGGAAAGTACACTATTCTTTAAAAGAGGACAAAGTATATTGGGGCACTGGAAAAATAGAGAAGCAAGTATGTTAAAAAATAGCATACTAATTCACTCTCCTACTGTAAAGATTGAGAAATAGGCCACTTTTACTTGGAATTCTGTTAGATGGGCTGAAATCCCTTGCTCTGTCAGTCACCTAGAAAAGGCAGCTGTCACTGAATGGACACACTATACTTCTCACAACTGATATTCAGGTTTATCTAATGAAGAAAATTAGGACAGAAACTTTAGCTTGCAAAAAATTTGAGAATTCCAGCTAGAATGAGGCCATGAACCAAGACATTTAAGAAACAACCGGAATATACTTATCTATACTATAGTTGAGTGAAGGAAGATAGATGCTTTTGAACTGTGGTGTTGGAGGAGAGTTCTGAGAGTGCCTTGGTCTATGAGAAGATCCAACCAGTCCATACTTCAGGAAATAAAGCTCGACTGCTCATTGGAGGGAAGGATATTAGAGACAAAGTTGAAGTACTTTGGCCACATCATGAGGAGACAGGAAAGTTTAGAGAAGACAATTATGCCGAGGAAAATGGAAGGAAAAAGGAAGAGGGCAAGATGGATGGATGGCATCCTTGAAGTGACTGGCTTGACTCTGAAGGAGCTGGGGGAGGTGACGGCCGACAGGGAGCCCTGGGGTGGGCTGGTCCATGAGGTCACAAAGAGTCGGAAACAACTGAATGAATGAACAACAACATACTATAGTTACTTTATAGCTTTCTTTTATACACCCAGACCCCAGAACAGATGGAGCAGGGAGGTTGAGCATACATGCACACATATGCACATAAACCAACTAGGAGCTGAGACTATCATTAAATAATCAGGTGCACTTGAACCGCCAAGGCTACAATGTAGTTGAGTTCCATAGAAAATTACCAATTAAAAGAACAGTAAGCCATCCACATTTGCTAAGGTTAGAGGCATAGGGCAAACATAGAAAAAGTACATTTTAAATCTGTCTAAGAACCTCCTACAGCATGATTCTATGGTCAATTTCTGCACTGGAGGACCTAGAGATTCCAAAAGAAATGTTTTCTCTAGAAATCTCTGGATCTCCAAGTGTAATTTTATGGTCAACTTCCATTGGATTTTTAAATCAAATCTATGAATAATCTAAACTGCAAAAGTCAAACCTGTGAATGTGGAGCTTCAGCTGTATATTAAATGACCAAGAAAACCTGCACACAAAAGATTTAAGACAGTTTTTGTGGTTGAATTTTCCCAAGAACACACACTCTATCCAATGCATAATTCTTTAGAAGTAGGCTATACTGAGGTTTTTTAATTGCATATTGTGTTTGCTAAGAATCTTCATATTGGATAACTGGATGGAAATAGGTGGGAGAATTTACTGTTCCAATGACTGTGCTCTCAAGATCTAAGGCCACTTCCAGACAGCAATTTGTCAGGAAAGAAAACTGATTAAAGTAACCAGTTTTCTCCCATGTTGCTGTCCACATGGGCACCCAAAAAAGTGGACTTTCCTGTGCACTGTCCCCAATGGGGACAACCCAAACTCCCTAAAACCTTTAAAATAAAAGAAAAACTTACTGGGCCACCATTAGGCTTTTTGCAGGCTTTTTGGAATGTACCAGTATTGTGCCAGGAAGTGAGGGTGGGGGCAGGAGCAATCCCCCCCTCCCAGCTCTATATTGGTATGTTCCAAAAATCATGCAGAAAGGCCTAATGGTGGCCAGTTAAGGGGTTTTTTTATTTTAAATCTATGGGGTGGGGGGGATTTGAAGAGGGGATGAGTTCCCTTTTCACTTCTTTGGGCCCACATGGCCCAAAGAAGTGAATTGAGCTGTGGGGACTGACGTTGTAGTAGTTCCATGGCTACCAAAGGGTCAGTCCTCAAAGGGCCCATACTCCATTAGACCAAGTCTTTCAGGAAGACCCAGGTCTAATGGAGTAAGTATCAAATTAATTCAGGACAAAGCAGGGTTTTCCTGCTTTGTCTCATATTAATTTGGTTTTATCAGGTAAAACTGTGAGAGCTCCCGCATTATGAGCCTTGTCTATATAGGCCCTAAGATGCTTTGAGTAAAAATGCAAGATGGTAGGCTGTCTTATCCTCAACAAATAAAACATCAAATTTCTCCTTAAGAATTGTTCCACTCATCTAAAGATGGACTTATCACCTGGAGTAACAAAATGGAGCAAGGGAGTTCGCAGCCCCTTTTTTATTTTGTGTGTATGCTAGAGAGAATCTGGGGCAGAAAGCAGAGAGGGGGGAGAACTGCTACAGCGTTGTGGCTGAGGGCTCATCTATATGAACAACAAAATTCAGGGTGGGTCCAAAGTGCCAATACTCTGGACTGGACCAGAAGTGACAACATTGCCCACCTCCATCCTGCAATTTGACCCTGTTGAATGGACATCTTTACCTGGACTGTCCTTTGTCACTTTCACAGCTAGCTATGGAGCTCCGGAAAGCTTGTGCTATTGCTGGGTGCCTTTACTGATATTAGCAAAGGTGTCAGTGCAACCTGGGGAAATGTGGTTTAAGCACATTTTCTGAAGTCAGCAAAAGTGCCCTGTGATGCCACAAGCTCTCCAGAGCTCTGTGGCCAGCTTCTGGGGCAAGAAAGGACAACAAAACTAAGTCCCATTGCCCTTTCCCTTCACTAGGAAGCACAGAGAAAATGAGACGGTAGAACTGCCCTATGTGCACAGTAGACCAGTTTCAATTAGAATTGGCTCAACTTCAAAGTGCAGGATTGCTCCAGAGCCCTCCTCACTTTTTGCTAATGTATGGTAAAATTACAGACCAGAACTATCTGTTCACCCTGCGGACATCCAGAAGTGACTTCTGCCCCAATTCAGGATTTGTAGCCATTGTAGATATGCCCTGAGCCATCTTTCGAAGTGAGCAGCATCTAACAAAATATTTTTCTCTAATTTTTGTATACTGAATATGCTCTGAAGTTAATTTCTCTTGATACTTTATGTCCTCAGGACAGTGATGGCTTTGATCGAAATAACTGAATCATAGTGTTGGAAAGAATCCCAAGGATCTTTGTAGTCCAATTTCTGTCAGGGCAAGATTCCAAAATAAAATATTTTTGTCATGTGGCCATACAGCCTCGATATTTTCTAATGGAAGGGGAGTTCACCATGGCAGTCAAAGTGACCTTTTTGCACATAATTCAGGCAAACGAATACTATATTGAACATGGATAAGTTATGTTTTAACCCTTTAATTTCTGTAAAATGTAAAAATAATTTCTGATTCTCCAGTCATAGTGATAAACTTGACCAACTACTAAAGAAGCAGAATTTTTAACCAGGATGCATTCCAAGATAGGAGTTGTTGGAAAAGTACAAATGGTATACTGAGTTTATATTAACAAGGAATCAAAATATAACATTTTCCTTCCTTTTATTTTGGCCTCCTTGGGGATTCTAATTGTTCTTAGGGAAGTTCACTTTTTGCTGTTCACTGCATAGACCAGGAAGAGTTTTGCTCCATCATAAGCTATCTTTTTCTATATTCTTGACTGTTCATTTTAAATTTAAGAGTCCTTTTAAAAGCCCACATAATTTTCCAGCTCTTCAACTTTTGCGCTCATGCAGGAACATAAGAACAACCATGCTGAATTAGAATAGCTAGTCCAGGCATGGGCAAACTTCAGCCCCCCGGGGGTTTTGAACTTCAACTCCCACAATTCCTAACAGCCAGTAAGCTGGGATTTCTGGGAATTGGAGGGTCGAAGCTTGCCCATGCCTGATCTAGTCCACATCCTCTTCAAATATAGATTAATCACGGATGTCCACTATCAAATGATTCATGACATTTTCCTCTTCATCTTGAGTTCTCCAACAATAAATATATAGAAGGACACTGCCCCAGATACAGGAGGTTATATATGTTTTCCTCCTTGCTAATAGCAATTGATGGGCCCATCCACCATGAATTTATCCTGTTCCCATTAAAAAGCATTCAAGTTATCAACCAGCAGAACATCTTGTGGCAATGAGTTCCACACTTTTATTATACTCTATTTAACTGTGTTTTAAACATGTGTCTGTCCTGAATCTCCTATTTAGTGTCAGTGGATGACCTTGAATTCTAGAGTTATGAGTGCCTTTATCCAATGTCATTCTAATTGGGCTTTTCTGCCCATTTTTATCTCTACAACATCCTTGTTGAGTACAGTAACCAGAATTCTAGAGAGTATTTCAGTGATGGCCTCATAATAGATTTCTATAAGAGAAGTAAGAAATTGTCCATGTTATTTCTGGTTACATTTCTAATTATACTTGTTTTGGAATAGCCGTTTTGTTGCTGATGAAGTGGCAACAACCTCACACTGGGCCTAACTACACAGGCCATTAAATGCAGGGCAGGTCCAAAGTTGTAGTACTTTAGATCAGCCCTGGAGAAGACTACATTGCCTGCCTCCCTTTCACTGTGGTGACGGGATGAAGTGCATTATGTACTGGAGCAGGTTGAATTCCACACCATCCACCTGGTTTCAAGCTCTATAGCCACTGCTACAGTGATTAAAAATAACACAGGTAGGTGCTACTTGTTTTTCTCCACACCTGTGTTCATACCACCCTAAAGTGCAGGGCTACTCCATAGCTTCAGGGAAGTTCCAGAGCATTCCATGACTTTACCAAACATAAAGCAAAATTGTGTTAATAATCTTTGACTTATATTGGAGGTGAGATTCCATCAACTTTGAGATATATTGCCCACATAGATGTGTCCATTATGTAGTATTTACAAAAAGATGTGACTTCTAGTTCCCTTGGTTTTAGCTCAGATACCATCAATGTATATGTGAATTTGGGATTTTCTTCCTATTATGCATCACTTTATGCTTGGGACTTCTTCACACGTAGCTTTTTTTTGGTGGTGGCAGTCAGATTTTTGGGATTCAGCCACAAAGCCCGATGGCTCCCATGACACTCTGGATAACTACTTCCAGGGCGGTTCTACTGCTGAAGTGTCTCCATTGCTGAAAAAATGGTGATGACAGACAACACAGACTCCCCATCTTTTCATAAGAAAAGATAGATCAAGCTGCCAAAAAAAAAAAAAACCTTCCCCCTCGCCCATGTGATGGGAAAGCAGCAACAGAATGGAGCATTGGCCAACAGGTCCCCACACCCCCGCGCGACCGCCACCGGGAAGCAGCAGTTGTCAATATTTTCAGCACCATGTCTAACAAAGTCCTTGCTTTTACTGTTTTTGTTTTTCATTTCTCATTTTACAACTCAATGTCCTTGTTTAGAGAGAGGGTTTATGAGCTCTTCATAATCTCTTTTTGTTTTCATCACCTAAAATACTGCATTGTCAAACAGCAAATGTGACCACCATACTATTTACCTTTAACTCCAAGTTTTTCATTAGAACCTGCTTTGGTTCTTCTTTCAACAGTATTATGTACATGACCATGTATCTTCTAATATACAGTGGGGAAAAAGAAGTATTTAGTCAGATACCAATTCTACAAGTTCTCCCACCTAAAAAGATGAGAGAGGCCTGTAATTGACATCATAGGTAGACTTCAACTATGAGAGACATGAGAAAACACATCCAAAAAATCACATTGTCTGATTTTTAACGAATTTATTTGCAAGTTATGGTGAAAAATAAGTATTTGGTCCATAGTAAAAGTTCATCTCAATACTCAATATATATTCTTTATTGGCAATGACATAGGTCAAACATTTTCTGTAAGTCCTCACAAAGTTGGCACACCCTGTTGCTGGTATGTTGGCCCACTCCTCCATGCAGATCTCCTCAAGAGCAGTGAAGTTTTCTATAGAGTTGAAATCTGGCTAGGCCACTCCAAGACCTTGAAATGCTTCTTACAAAGCCATTCCTTTGTTGCCCTGGCAGTATGCTTGGGATCATTGTCATGCTGAAAGACACAGCCACATTTCACCTTCAGTGCCCTTGCTGATGGAAGGTGGTTTGCACTCAAAATACATGGCCCCATTCATTCTTTCATATATACGGATCAGTCACCCTGGTCCATTTGCAGAGAAAATTATGCTGGAAAATAAGTATTTTGTCACCTACAAACAAGCAAGATTGCTGGGTCTCACAGACCTGTCACTTCTTCTTCAAGAGGCTCCTCTGTCCTCCACTCATTACCTGTAGTAATGGCACCTATTTGAACTTGTTCTCAGTATAAAAGACACCTGTCCACGATCAGACCATGTGATTTTCTGGATATGTTTTCTCATGTTGTCTCTCATAGTTGAGGTCTACCTATGATGTCAGTTACAGGCCTCTCACATCTTTTTAAGTGGAAGAACTTGTACAATTGGAATATGACTAAATACCCCCCCCCCCCCCCACACACACACACACACACTGTATCTATAGCTTCTAATGTAGTGGAAAGGTGCATGTGTTAGTAGTAAATATTCTCACCATCTTTTGCATTCGCTTAATAGGGTTTTACATATTTCTTTCCTTTGCTTGACATATTGGGCCAGGCCTGTAGCAAGGGGGGGATTCAAACCCCCCCCCCAAAGTTTCAAATTTTTTAAATAAAAAAACCTGATTTACTCATGAATTTTAACTGATTTACCAAATCCCCACGCAAAGTCTATGAGATGCAAAAAATTAAGAGTCCCTCCAGAACTGCAAGCACTATCTCAGGCAAATATTGACAATTTATTCATACTATCATTACTTGCAGCAATAGCCAATGTAGCAAAGCAACCAAGTTGGGGTGGGGGGTGTTGAATGCTCTCATTAAGGAGGCCAGACTAGGTGGAGGTGGTTGACAAGGGTGGAGCTGCAGGCTATTGAAGGCTGCTCTGCCCACTGCTGTGCTCTTTGCCTCAGTGTGAGCTAGGAGGCAGGTTTCAACCCCCCCCCCCCTGAAAATTTCAAGCCTTTCCGAATTTTTTTTCTGGCTACGGCCCTGTATTGGGCTCATTTAAAACAATTATTCAAGTTTGTATATTTAATGTATTCCTTTTCCATTACTTTCATGTTTTTTGTGTTTCCATTGTTGTGGAAAAATCATACATGCAGGTTAGTGGAACTAATAATAATGTGCCACTTAAAAATTGTATTAGTGGTCTTACAGTGTGTTACAGATTGGAAGTCACCACCCACATTATCACACGAGGGCTTTAAAGTGGGCAGCCCTGCATTTCTACCACCTGCTGAATTGTGAGAAATGTAATTTAGAGGAGGGCCCTTTGAATTCTCAGCTACAGAATTCCTCGCTTTCTCAAACTATGTTTCCCAGAATTTTGCAGGTGGCAGAAATGTGGGGCTGTCCACTTTAAGACCCTGGTGTGATAATATTGTTAATATCATTTGGATATCCAAATTTGACTTCTAGTCCTAGTTGGAATTTTAGACCAGTGCAGACACATCCTGAGTCACCACAAAAACAAAGCATTGATGTCAACATTTTTACTTGAGAGAGGACCCCAGGAGTGCTATCTGCTCTCAACATAGGCAGCCAATTAGCAAGGGAGAGTTGGCCAAAGTATAATAGCACAGGCAACATCTTTAGGTATCTTAAAAGTCGGCACCAAGTGGTTTTGTTCAAAAGGCAGAAAAGTTTCAACAGTTAGGCAGCAAGGAGAAGATTTTTAAGGAAGGAACAAAGCTTACTGGAATTCCCTAGCAGAAACATTCAATTTTCCCACTACCACCCCACTCTCTGCCTTATAAAGAAGGTTTAAACAACCCTAATAGTAATAATTACTGGAATAAAGGAACTAAAGTTAAACACTTTTCCATTGTATTGATTTAAAGAGGGAAAAAATTAAATTCATGCTTTATTATCCCACTGGAATCCAGAGTCTAAAACTCCTTCACCTTTTCTTTAGATTACACTCTATGTGTGTAGATAAGGACCAATTCCTTTCTACTGGAATGTAAGAGATCACAATCATACTTGGAGGCAGAGAGTTGTTGTCAAGGCAGCTGCACCTACAAAAAACCACATTCAACCAAAGGGAATATAATGTCTGTACCGGAAGCAAGATACACGTGAAGGACCATCACAAAAATAGAAACTATTACCCAAAAAAAAAAATCATAGCAGAGCAGTGAAAATTGTTATTTGAAGAGCTATAGAGCTCTATTGTGTTGTAAATGTGATTAAACACTGCCAGCTCATGCGAATCAGTTCTTAATGGAGCTATTGTCCATTTTGCAAAGTGCTGCAGACTAGCAATGCAGGCAGTTATCGCAAGCACCATCAAAGCTATTTACAAGCCATTCATCAGCATTAACTCCCATTGTGGAAATACATGGTTTCCTAGTTTTTAGAAGCAGTAGTTAAAGCTGCATACAAAAGGCAGGAATTGCAAGCAATTCAGATGTTTGCTGTATACCCTGTTTCCACTGACTATATTGTTTGCTTTGGAACTAAACAGACATAATAGCCCGAAAGACAGAGGGAAGCAGTAATGATAGTGGAAGTGAAATGGAAAGCTTTTTTGAGGCCTGACATAATGGTCCCAAAAAACCAACACACAGTAGCACTCCAGAATAAGGCAGCCTCTTGAAGTATTTGTACAGCAGCAGCAGCCAAGGCCAAAATCCCACTTCTGTTTCACTGTTGATGGGTAGCTCAAATGCTTTATAGCAGCAAGGAGATGCCTTTTACAAGTGTGCTCTCATTGTTAGCAAGGAGATGAAATTTGACCAGCCTTCCCAACTTGAGAATGAAACAAAAGGGTCTGTTGGGCTCTCATCTTGAACCTGCTGTGCATAGAATTCCAGTGTATAGTACAAAAATACACCTCTTTGAATATTCTGAAGAGATTTTGCTCAATAAAACATTTTACACCATTCTCACAAGGTGAAAAGTCCATTGTTTCTATATTTAGGCTTAGACAATACATTCAGTACATTTTAGAATATTGACTGTTTTTTCATCATATAACAAAGACCTGCCTGTTCAAGCAAGCTTTGTTTCATGAGGTTTGTGAAATGTTCGGATCATCTATAGCTATACAATTATGTCATTGTTCCCGCAACAATCCTGATTTGGCAAGGACAGTTCCTATTAATCTTCTGATGTTTTCAGCTTTTAAATGTCCCCATTTCTCTTTCATCCTCTTCCTCTTATTCACCATCACTCTCAGCTAACTCAAGCACACTCAATTTAAAGAGAGGAGAATAAAGGTGGAACCTTGTTCATCCCGGTAGACCAGTGTTTCTCAAACTGTACTCCTCAGATGTTTTGGATTTCAGCTGCCACAATTCCTAACAGATGGCAGGCTGGCTAGAATTTCTGGGGGCTGAAGTCCTAAACACCTAGAAACCTACAAACACTGTTGTAGACTCAGGGTGCTTTCAGACTGCAGTAAAATGTGGGCAAAAATGGGCTAAAATAACCCTTGCAATTCTCAGATAAACAGATTAAGTCATTTTTTCTTAGCAGGTACCATTGACATAAAGTCCTACACTAAATGTAAGAGCACTTGTAGTCTGTGTGTGGTATCCAAGGCTTCCCAACAAGAAAACATGACATGAAAAAAGATAAATGGAATGCATTTTAGTCATTTCCAAGTGTGTAGGGACTATTTATCTAATACCTTGCTCTATTGTGATTTGGAGAGGCTTTTGTGTGAATAAGAAAGAATGCTGATAAGATTTTGTTTTAAAATGGATATTATTACAAGAAATAATAAAAGTTATGCGAGTATACCAAATAATCTAGCCATCTTTTAGCAATCACTGATGTTCAGAGTGGAGACAGAAAAGTTTAAAAAAAGGAAAAAGACATTGTCCTTAATGCACCTCTTTCCCCATATTCCCCATGTACTGGGAGATGGATAGTTCTTAACATCACATATTCCTCAGGTACAAAAGACGAAAGGCTGTTTCTGTACTACTTCATTATTTTCTGTTACATGTAAAAGTATGGCTAACTGGGGACTGCAGAATGATTCAGACAGCTTCACCTGCAATGGCATTTTTAGTCCTTCTGGAATGCATTTGAATTAGGATTTTTTTTTAAAAAAATTAAATCAGCTGAGCTCTTTATTATGACCTCATTTTTCCCCAGTCAGCACACAGTTGTTTCCCATCTGTATTTCAATTTATGTTCTGAACTTGCAGTGAGTGGTATCATTAGGGGGTATAAGAGATACAAAACACACCAATTGACACCATTTGAGGGGGTATCTATAAAAATATCATGTAGTGTTTCAGCAGAAATCAATTATTTTTAAAATAAAAATATCCCTGTAGTTAGATGTAACCATAAAAGCATTGTTCATAAATCCAATTTGCATGTACTGTAGGTGTAAATATAGCTGCAAGACAAAGACTTTATGATAATTTATTTTTTGAACCTTCTAATGTGCATGTACTCTGACGGGTAAGACCTTCCTCAACCAGCATGGCCATTGGAAGATTGTATGTTTTTTTCATGCTCTGCCATATAATCATTGTGCCAGTGGTAAGCCATGAAGGAAAATCATCTGGAAATGAATGCCATTCCCAGGAAAGCATGCATGTGTTTATTGTCTTGTTGCCATTAATCTTCTGAATTCTGCCAGTGACCTAAACAAAAGGTTAAATAAGAAGAAAATGTAAATAGACAAATATAGCTTATATTTCTGAACCACACAAATATCAAAAAGTCATTTTCATACAATACTAGGTCAAATAGTTGCAGAGAATAAAACAAACAAAAGGCACTTTCAATCTTAATCTTGCATGCAGAGCTATATAACAAATTCACTATGAAATCTAGGCATAAATCAAGAACATCGTGTAAAGCTGTGTCCCAAATTTGGCTTCAAATCACTGCCATAAGTCTCAGTGTTAGACACACATGAATATGATAACCTATTTCTAAAAATACTAAAATATGAACCAGAAAATTCTCTGGGACCTTATGTGACATTTCAGCCTATTTATCGCAGCCAGGAGATGGAAAGCTTGCTGATAATATTTCACTGGATAATAATTTTTAAACAGACAAACCTAGCAACCCATACACTGATATATTAGCTTTCCAGTAGTGCAAGGAAGAGGGAAGTCTATTTTAATAAGGGGCTTTGCAGGGACACACCTGCAGACGCCAGTTTCGATTAAGGACAGCAAGCACACATTCTGAAACTGGGTATCTGTGCTTATCAAGAATGTCAGAGTTCTTTAAAGAAGACCCTGCTATGAGAGATAAGGGTGTTCAGCAGGTGTAATGCATTCTGATTTTTTTAAAAACTTGACAAGTTTCCATCACAACAGGGTTACACTGGGGGTAGGGGATTCTTTATGGAACTGGTGGTGAAATGGGTTTCTCAGCAGAGAAGTAATTATACGAGAGTCCATAAAGAGATGCTCCGAGTGAAAATGACATAAACTGAACAGCAACTGAAAATCTATTTCAACAAAACCCAGGAAAACAAAACTATATAGTGTAGGTTGCTCCCTCTTGGTGTTCAAGGCAGACATTTAGGCTGTATCCACACTGCAGAAGTATAGCAGTTTGACACCACATCAACTACCATGGATTCATACTACGGAATGCTGGGATTTGTAGATTTGTGAGAAGTTAAAGTGGTGTCAAACTGATATAATTCTGCAGTGTGGATGGCCTCTCAATTTCCTGATTTCCTCCTCGACCTTCACTCAAACTAAATGTAACCTAGGAAAAGCATGCCACATATGCAAAGAAGTCCAGAAGTTCTCATAGCTTCTCAAACAAAATGTAAGAGCTGTTTCTAATAATGTATGCCTGGCTAGTTAAATACCTTCTATAAAGCAGTTTCATTGAATTTGTCCATGTATAAAGCAAAACTCATTTTATGCATTTATTTCTCCAGATCGGCACCCTCAATCAACCTCTGCAATAGGGAGACCCAAACCCTGCTCCTACACCACCTTTAGACTGTATGAGTAATTGTGGAATGATTTGTGCATTTTTGTTATAGTTCCTGCTGAACCTGTAGTGTAATTAAGTATAAATTGCTCGACTAGAGTGAGAAGGCACGTGGCATGTGCCATTGCAACCTTATTAAAGAAGGGTGTAATTTGCAGACTTCGCCTTGGTCTCCAAATTGATATGGTTTTCAAAAGACAAACCAATTGAAAACTTTCTTAAAAACTAGAAACAGTTTATGAACTTTTTGATCAATGAAAAATCAGTGGTTATGAGTACCAGGAACTCTGGTAAGCTGAATTTAGTTAGATCTGAAATGATAGATTGATATAGAACCATAGAACAATAGAGTTGGAAGAGACCACATGGTCCATCCCCCTGCCATTGCAGGAAAAGCACAACGTATCCCTGACATTGTTTTTTTATTACAGTTAGTAGTGAAAGCAGGTTCGGAGTTACATTGTGTTTTAATTAGTGATTAGTCAAATTGTTTTTTATTCTAATAGAAAAATGGATTAGTTAGATTGTTTTTACTCTAATAGTAAATTGGTGGCACTTATTTAAAATGGCAAAGTCAAGGTTCGCTTTTGGGATAGGTTTGGAGGAGGGCATATTTTTAAGCCATTGGTGGTTAAAGTGATGGTTAGAGTGAAGGAGGGGAGCCAGAAAGACAGAGTCCCGCCATGTTTCCTGGGTCATCAGTTGGGAGCCCCTCCCCCCAGCAACAATATCTTTTATATATTTGTAGGATTAACAAAACCCAAAAAACACTGGACACCAAATACACCTATCAGGCCAATGAGTGACCATCACTCATAAAAACACTGAAAAACACAGCAGAAGAGACTTAAAAAGCAAAAAAAAAAACACATTACAACGCATGCCCAAACCACATATATATACACAAACACACATATATACACATATAAACAAATATATACACACATAAAACACTGGGCCACAGCAATGCATGGCAGGGGACAGCTAGTAGTAATATATAATACTAATATTGTGATGTGCTAATATAATATAACATATTGTACATATATATAATATTGATAACAATAATGTAATACTATATAATACTAATAATAATACAATATAATAATTTTATATTTCATATTACAAGTAATATTACTAATCATATTACAGTATAGTACAATTTAGTAATATAGAATACTAATACTGTCCTGTGCTAATAATATTATAATATTGTATGTACATATGACTTGGAAGCCGCTCTGGGTCCCATTTGGGGTGAGAAGGGCGGCATATAAATGTCATAAATAAATAAATAAATAAATAAATAAATAATCCCTGGGTATAGAATTTATAGATACAGAAGGCTGACTGTACATCTACCGTTCTTTCCCCTTCTCATTTCTATCTGAATGTTGATTATTTTGTTTTGAATTATTTCATATTTAAATCAATGAAGATGATATAAAAATAAAAAGATGTATTTGAGGCATCTCACTGTTTAGTTTTTATTTAGTCTCCTATAAAACAAGTATCACAGTGATACTTTTTAATCCCTCTGTTTATAAAGCTCCATATCTCCTCAACCTGCATATTATGTAAGCTTATCAAGACAGTAAAAGGATGGATGGTTAACTATAAGTATCATATTTTATCAAGTCTGATGCTTACCTTTTTGGGCTAAATTATGTCTCCAAAATTAGGATGCACATTAGATTTGATGGTGCATTACAACTGTGAGTTTGTATAAGGTGGACCCCTACCCTTGCCTGTGATGCTGCTGGAGGGAAATCACCCTTTAAGACTAATCATCATCATCATCATCATCATCACCTTTATTTATATCCTTCCACCATCTCCCAGAAGGGACTCGGGAGGCTTACAAAAGCACTCCAGGGTGAGGCATATAACATAAAACAGTACATAAAACATTACATAAATATAAAAACAATAACACATAAAATTATAGCGACAACCACTACCAACACACATAACATTGCATAAAATAAAATTGTTCAATTTTAAAACACAAAAAGACCTGTAGGTCTCTCCTGGGAGTATATTCCAGAGCCAGGGAGCCACCACTGAGAAGGCCCTCTCTCTCGTCTCCACCAACCATGCTTGCAACGGTGGTAGGACTGAGAGAAGGGTCTCTCTGGCAGATCTCAAAACCCATGCCAGTTCATAGAAAGAGATGCAATCTCGAAGATAGGTTGGATCCGAAGCATATAAGGCTTTATAGGTAATAACCTGCACCTTGAATTGAGCCCAGAAACTTGTCAGAAGCCAGTGGAGCTGCTTTAGTAGGAGTGTGGTATGCTCCCTATAACTAGCTCCACTTAGTAATCTAGCAGCAAACCTTTGCACTAGCTGCAGCTTCGGAAGCATCTCCAAAGGCGGCACCACATAGAGTGAAATAGAGTAGTCCATTCTGGATATAACTAATGCATGGACCACTGTGGCCAAGTCAGGCTTTTCGAGGTAAGGTCACAGCTGGCACACAAGTTCTAACTGTGTGAAGGCCCTCCTGGCCACCCCCAACACCTGAGCTTCAAGTGTCAACGATGAGTCCTGGAGAACACCCAGACAGTGGACCTGTGTCCTCAGGGGGAGCATAACCCCGCCGAGCACAGATTGCCACCCTATACCCCAATCAGTGTTGTGACTGACCAGGAGGACCTCTGTCTTGTCTGGATTAAGATTCAATTTGTTGGCCCTCATCCAGTCCTTCACAGCTGTCAGACACTGATCCAGGATACAGGGAGCTTCTTTGGAATGAGATGGAAAAGAGTACTAGAGTTTTCATCTGCATAGAGATGACACCCAACTCCAAAATTCTGGATGACTTCACCCAGCAGTTTCATGTAGTTATTGAAAAACATGAAGAATGAAACCTTGCAGGACCCCACAGGTCAAAGACCAGGGATCAGAGCAGGTGTCCCTCAGCATCACCATCTAGGTATGATCTTCCAGAAAGGAGTGGAGCCACTGCAACACAGTGACCTCAAGACCCATTCCAGACAGCCAACCCAGAAGGATACCATTATTGATGGTATCGAAAGCTGCTGAGATGTCAAGAGAACCAACAGGGACACACTCACCCTGTCTGGTTCTCTGCAGAGGTCATCCACCAAGGTGACAAAAGCTGTCTTCGTTCCATGACCAGGTCTAAGGCCAGAATGCGAGGGATCACCACCACAACTGTATTAAGTATGGACTCCAGGTTGAGAGAACAAAGGGTCAACCTGTACTGCTTCCCTTCCCAGAGGAAGCTGGTTGGTTTGGCTGCCTTTGGGTGCACAAGGGCCTTGGGATTGGTAGCTTCCCCAGCACAGGTGGCTGGGAAGCAGCCAGCTGTGCTGAGCCCAATAGAAGAAGTAGGGAAAGGTGGCCGATGGAGGGACACAAGTGGGCCCCAGAGGGTGAGAGGCCATACAAGCTGGCAGCCGGAGGGCGGGCTTCCCCTTGCCTGATAGTTGGTCCACTGCCACCTCCCTGGTTTGATCTTCCCTGCACCATTGGGTCTGTCACAGGGCCATAGCCAGAAAAAATTTTTGGGGAGGGTTGACAATTTTGGGGGGGGCTGAAAATTTTGGGGAGGGGGGCTGAAAATTTCGGGGAGGGTTGAAAATTGGGGGGGGGGGGTTGAAACCTGCCTCCTAGCTCACACTGAAGCAAAGAGCACAGCAGGGGGCAGAGCAACCTTCAATAGCCTGCAGCTCCACTCCTGTCAACCACCTCCACCAAGTCTGGCCTCCTTAATGAGTTGCTTGGTTGCTTCACTACATCGGCTGTTGCTGCAAGTAATGACAGTGTGAATAAATTGTCAATATTTGCTTGAGATACTGCTTACAGTTCTGGAGGGACTCTTAATTTTTTGCATCTCATAGACTTACCATGGGGATTTGGTTAACCAGTTAAAATTCATGAGTAAACCAGGTTTTTTTTAAAAAAAATCTGAAACATTTCGGGGGGGTTGAACCCCTAAAACCACCCCCTCGCTACAGGCCTGGTCTGTCATAAGGGAGGGAGGCAGTGGAATGACTGGTAGGCAAGAGAGAGCCATGCCCCTCCATGAGCCCCTCCATCAAACATTGCTGTTACACCTGTCATCCTCTTCCCTTTATCAGGTCCTCTTTCTTTCACACTCAGACATCCCAGCTCTGACCATAGCAAAGGGAATGTAAGGAAGCACTTCACTTTCTGTGGCCTATATGGTCTGTAAATGCCCAATAATATTTGCTGGCAGGAAAGGGGAGGTGGGACAAATAATTATACCATTTATTCAGAAAAGTATTTTTTGTTATTTCCATGAAAGTAATTTTTTTCTAATTTATTATTATATTGGAAAGTGTTTCTATCACTGCTTGTATTGGAGCCCCTGGTAGCACAATGGGTTAAACCCTTGTGCTGGCTGGACTGCTGACTGACAGGTCAGGGTGTTCAATTCTGGGGAGAGCAAGTTGAGCTCCCTCTGTCAGCTCCAGCTCCCAATACGGGGACATGAGAGAAGCCTCCCACAAGGATGATAAAACATCAAACATCTGGGCGTCCCCTGGACAACATCCTTACAGATGGCCAATTCTCTCACACCAGAAGTGACTTGCAGTTTCTCAAGTCACTCCTGACATGAAAAAAAGACTGCCTGCATTATTTCCCTATGGTTGCAGATGAATGCTAGTGTTTGTCTTAATTGGAATGCATTATGTTGCCCAACTAAGTATTCCAAATTTTTCTGAAATTGTCTTCCTATAAAATAATTTAATAATGTGGCTATTATTTTTAAATCCTTTTGTGCTTATAGATAAAAGACTATAGGGATTGTGGTGTATATATGATTAAATTGGCAAAACTATGGTTACTCAAACTATGAAGTTCTATGCTGACCTTAAAAAATGGGGAGTATTAATGCTTCAAAAGTAAAAGTTTACTCTTTGATTACAACTTGGGGGATTTGGGGGATTGCAGACCCATTGTAAGATCTTCATGCTTTGTGAACCTGAATGCTCCTCAAGCCTCTCCTTAGGTGACTCTCTCTGCTGCTCCTCATTTATTTTCTTTGACACATCCTTGTGTCAGTTGTGTTTAGCCCAGAAATGAGCAGTTTAGTAAACTATTGCTACAGACAATCAGGCCAGAATTTGAATAAAAATTACGGTGCTTTCTGTCCTATAAATCATCATCTGTCAGAAGATGCTGCAATTAGATGCAGCTGATGATGCATGTGCTAGGCTAAACAAAGTCCAACTCATTTTCTGTCACTGCGCTGAATAATGAAAACAGTTTCAATTCAGAGAACCACTGAGATCAATATGCCTGGCAATGACATGGCATTTCTGCTTACACTGGATCATAATTTTGATTCTTAAATATTGACATTGAATTTTCATCAACAATCTGAAATTCAGATAGCATAACTTTCCTTGGGACTGCGGGAGCTGATACCTTATCAGCCACAGGGCTGTCAACTTTAATTGGTAGATCAATCAACTGCAGCTTAATCATCATTGCGCAGCTTAAAGGGGATGCTATTTCATTTCCCCAAAGTTATTTTGTCTCTGGTGTGTTAATGAAACAAGAAATTTAAGAAAAATCCACAGATGACATTTCTTCTGGCATCTCTTAGTAAATGGGTACATCTTCGCAGTGTTTGGAGAATGCTTCCATATAGCAGCCATTTGTACTGTAGCAACACAGAGAATGAACTATGAGCCAAGGAGTTCAGTACAAATCTGCTCACAAGCATTAACTTGTGGAGTCATATAAGCAAGATACCATCTTTGAACCTGAGTACCATCCCTCATATTGACAGTGGTTGTTTTGGTTGTTACTTGCCTTCAGGTTGATTGGCACCAACAATTGTAGGGTTTTCTTGCATAAGAGAAGAAGGGGAATTTAGAGGTTTTCTTATCTTTCCCATTCCTCTGAGGTCTGTCTCTTCTGTCTTAAACTGATATAGTAGCAATTGATGTGAAAAATTTCTTCCTAAAATTTGTGAGAGAAATACTGGTCTAGAAATGAGATTACCTGATGTGACATATGGCACACTTCTGTGTCTCCATGGTGCCAGTTCACACCAGTGTAAAGCAGGTTCACTTTTAAAGTAAACACCTAAACATGAGGGTGCATAAATATTTCACATAGGGAAACCAGGATGTGTATGGCTGAGCAACATCGCAGTATGGTCAAGATGGCAAACACTGTTAAACTGGAAGAACATACAAGCTGTGAGTAGCTGTACCAGTTTGCTTTTGCTTGAGTCTCCTGGGAAGTGCAAGATCCTGTCCCTTACTCTCTCTTCTCCTCCTTCCTCATTGAGTGAAATGAGTTTTTAAAACTTTAGTACTTTGAATTCAGTTTCCAGCAATTGAGGAAAGCTGAGAGCAATGTGGGGAAAACCTTGCTGAGTTGAGCTCAAAGTATTTTTGGACTTTGAAATCAACTTGCACTCATTGAAGTGAGCTGAGGACAAATGGGAAAATGAGAGAAAATGGAAATTTTAAAAGCAAAAGTGCAACACATAATTTGGAGGAGGGAAGTCTCTTTAGGAGAGCTAGAGCATTACCATACATAGCTAGTAGCACAAGTTTGAAGCTTCCCAATAATAATTACAAAATTGCAGAATTCCAGGCAATAATTGGAATTTCTCATTTGTGTGTGTTTATATATTTATTTATGTGTGTGTGCATGCACAATGTAGTTCTGTTTTGTTTTCTTAATAGATGCTTAAACTTTCCAAAGATCCTGTAAGCACACAGGTCCTTGGCAAGACTATTGGGTGCCATTTTTAATTAAGAAAGTAATATTACTCCTGTATATCTGGGAAATCCCCTGAGTCAAAACCATAATCTTGAAGGGATATGTGTTGGTCTGCTTACAGACTGATAGTAACTGAATTACTGAAGTTTTCTATTAGAGGAAATTATTAATACCAGATTCCCCTCTGTAACTGTAGAAAGGATTAATGCAGTATATGTATATTGTATATGAAATACACGCTAGACTTCATAAATGTGCAATGTAGGTTTTAAATATTGTTGCTGTTTTTTAAATCCCTGCCCAAACTCAGCATGAAATTTATTTGAAATCAAATACCTAGTTATTATAAATGGTAATCATGATCTCAACCATTGGAAAGGCCTGTCTGAAAGTTTAAACACTTTCAGAAAGTTTAAACACTTTCTAAGTCTGGAATGAGGGAGACATAGTTTCAAAAAAGAATTTTCAAGAATGTTTCCAAATTACTGTAAGTCCCATAAGTCCCTTTACTGCCATATTGGCCTGCTTTTGCAGAGGGCCTTTGATTGCAGAAAATACTGATGGTTTGAGAAAATGTTGCTGCAGAGAGGTAGCTACTTTTCAAGCATTATTAAAAGTACATCAGGATAAAAGTACATCAGAACAAAAATGGCTAGGTAGTACTCCCTAAGTTTCCCAGTCATTTGGAGTTATGCTTGCAACAGAAGAACAGATAAGACTGATTTATGAAGACAGTCATGGCCAGAGAACATTAGATTATAGTTGTGCCATTGTTAAGATCCCACGTGTGCCTTCCTTCCTCTCAAAATCATAAAGAGCCAATAAGCATCTGTATAGACAGTTTAGACCAATTAAATGATTGATCTTTGGACACCAATGAGAATGTGTTTTCAATTTACTGTCAAAGTGATAAAAGCTTTGCAACTCCATTTGGGGTGTGACAAAATCTTTGATTGCATTCCTGTATGCATGTTTGTCATGAGTGCTAGGCCTACAATAAAAGCCTTTGTAGTAAGAATCCAACTTATAGCTTCCTTCTTGCACTACTACTTGGGCCTTTGAGGAGACACCTAAGCTTGTACATTTGGAGTGCTCATGAGCCCGTGCCCCTAGATTGGTACCCCTTCAAGTCTGACTATTGTTTTTGTTGGGATTAAGGAGCTATTAGGCTCAAAATAATCCTTACTTGGGGGTGATTCCACAAAAATATAGCAGAGTGCCAGAAGCACAGTTTACAACAAAGCTTATGTGTAAAGAGCAACTATTTGTTTCCATTTAACAGGATGGAACAGGATTTCAGGTCCACAACTTCATAGGTTCTAAAATAATATGTTTATTAAAGTCAAAGGAAATCCATTCTGGATAGGAAAGGTTCTTGGAGCTAACTAGCTTCACTGAGCTATCTTCTAAGGAAAAATAACAACATAGCTATGTCTACTACATCTTGCCTGAACAATGGAAGATACCTCATCAGAAAATGGAGACAGGCCACATGGCCAGCCCAGGGCAATAAAAATACCTTTAAAGAGGAAATTATGTCTTCACTGAAGAGATCACATTGCTAAGTATTCAAAGGGGGAGAAGTTAGTGGCATGCAGGATGAGTAAGACAACACCCCTTCTAAGCTTCTTCTTGGCATGCATAAGGGATTTGGGGAAGGAATCCCTCACTCTAATCTATCTAGGCTAACTACTCATTGAGGGCTAGAGACTTGTGCAGTCAGGGATGAAAACCAACCGTTTTTGTTCACCCTGGTTAAAAAAAACCCCATAGCTGGGTTTAAACAGACTGACAAAGTTAATTACTTCACTATAATTCCCTGGAGACTGAACATGGGTTGATGTGTTCACTTAACATTGTCTTGCTAGCCAGGATATTTCTACTGATGTTATCATCATCACCATCATTTATTTATTTATTTATTTATTTATTTATATAGCAGCATCAATTTACATTATATTTTACATGAGCCATTTACAATTATGAATGTGATCGTTCCCTGTCCTCAGATTTACTGTCTAAAAAGATACAAGGAAAAGGGGGATAGCAATGTAGGAGAGGATTAAATCTAGCAGATGGTGGCAGATGCTCTCTCCTTCTAAGGCTGAAACAATGGCAGTTGGGGTGGAGGTAGAGCCTTCCATCAGCTGCTAGTCTTAGGCATGATGAAGCTATGGCTATCTCTTCTCTCCCTAAAAGGCCAAGGAAATGGCCGTTAGGATAGAGGTCTTTTCATCTACTTCTGGGCTTAGGTGTAATGAAGCTATGCCTGAGTCTTCTCTTCCTAAGAGTCCAAGGCAATAGCAGTTAGGATGGAGAGTTATGGAGCTATGCCTCTTCTCTTCCCTATTCTTCTTCTATTTCATTATGCTATGTTATTTCCTATTGTTTTTCTTTAGATAAAAGACTACAGAATTGAAATTTGATCTCACTAACCCACTGACAGCATATTCAAGAAATGCATAGCACCTCAGGTTACCAAAGGAAAAACTGAGAGGGTTCTTGTATTGTTAAGGTTATTTAGCAAGTGTTTCAAAATCCATGACGTATATTTTAAGATTTTGTGAGCAGTCTTTGGTCTGTCTGGAGAAAGGCAATGTAGAAGATGACTAAATAAATAAATAAATAAATAAATAGGAGCCCATGTAAGTCCCACAATCACCACTTACTAGAAAGTAACCACTGTAATCATTGTGGGTCCATTACTTTGCCACTCAGAATGTAACTGGCTGCCCCCCCTCCCTTGCATGGGAGGTCTATAATGTGAGTGGGAATTGCAACAGCAACTTTGCTTCTTCACTTCTCAATGGAGCTCAGTCATGGGAGGGAGTGGGAATATCAGGCAACTTCTTCCTGAGCAATAGGGGAATGGATTCCTATAGATTGTGGTGACTGTTTCCCAGTAAGTGGGGATTGCGAATATTTAGAATTTACTGCACATTTCCATTACTGTGGTCAGATGCAAACATAACTGCATGTCCAATATATGATGTAAAGGGAGCAGATCATGACTTGGCCTATGTTCCAAACAGACTTGGGCATCTGATCAAAACTGCCCTTAAATTTAGGTGCTTCTAGAACAGCATTAAGGGGAACAGGGAGATCCTTCTGACCGAGAAAAACAGAGTACCTCTTATTGGCTATTGCCTTCTGCACATAGGGGTAAAGAAAGCATGATATTTTATTCTGGGAGTCTGTTGAAACTCACTGTTCTCTGTTCCAACTGTTCAGCAAAAGTTTTGGTGACACACTGCCAAGCACATACACCCCTTTCTCAAAATTGCCATGTTACAAGAGCTTATACTTGAAACTAAACATTTTTGGTACATAACAATAAAAGATCTTGTGATCTTGACAGAAGTGTGTTCTAGGATTTGACCAGACATCCCTTCTCTTTCTGTAACCAACCAATCAAAAGCAGTTCCATATTAGCACACATGCGCATGCACACACACTTGTCTTGTCATTGATGTTGTACAGTCTGCAACAAGTAGCTGACATCAATCCTGCCAAGTCTACATGAATAAGCTGAGCATGAAAATGGCAATGCTGAATGACTGTGGATCTGTAACACTGGCCTTTCTGTCACATAGCTAAAACAGTCAAGGAAAGATCATTCTTTTCTTTGCTATGCTGTCAATTTAGCCTTCTAATGAGGCTAAATTGAGAACATTTGTAATCCAGGCTATAAAAGCTAGAGGGTTTGTCAGGCTTCCAGTATTCTGTGGCATTTCTTCTGGTTGCCAATAAAGCCAGATGTATAAATTTCCTGAAGAGTGTGTGTGTGTTGTGAGTTCATTTATATGCTGAAAGAGACAGATGTCAGGGGAAAGGGATGATGGTAGAACTCATAATCTTACTGACAGCACAAGCAACACAGTTCCAGTAGCTCAATATGAGTCTAATTCTGCTCCTATTAAAGTCAGTATGAATTTGGCGTTTGAATATAATAGGAGCGAAAGAGCAAGATGTGGAGGAAGCCAAGCAACAACTTGCTATGAGATAGATGCCATGGTACTTCTAGAACACGAGTGACGACTCACTAGGATCAAAGGCTTGTTTCCTTGGATTATGGTTGTTCATGGGTCCATTCACCTGTGCAAAATAACTCCCACACGTCACCTGGATAGATACCCTGATTGCTTAACATGACAAAATTAGTCAATGAGTCATTCCAATGCTGAGTTGTTGTAGGTTTTTATATGTCTGTTGGAATCTAGGAAAATTGGGTTTATATATCTGTAGAAAGTCCAGGGCGGGAGAAAGAACTCTTTTCTGTTGGAGCTAGGTATGACAGTTTCAATTGGCCACCTTGATTTGCATTTGATGGCCTGACAGTTTGTAGGTGTGGCTTGTTACTGCCTGGGAAATTTCCTTGTTGAGGGGTGACTAGGTGTTCCTGATTGTTTTTTGTCTGGAGTTCCCCTCTGTTGGAATTTTGTTCTTTATTTACTGTTATAATTTTAGAGCTTTTAAATACTGGTAGCCAGATTTTGTTCATTTTCATGGTTTGTTCCTTTCTGTTGAAATTGTCCACATGCTTGTGGATTTCAATGGCTTCTCTGTGTAGTCTGACATGGTAGTTGTTAGAGTGGTCCAGCATTTCTGTGTTCTCAAATAATATGCTGTGTCCAGGTTGATTCATCAGGTGATGAATCTACAAATTGTCAGGCCATCAAATGCTAATCAAGGTGGCCAATTGAAACATTCACACCTAATTCCAACAGAAAAGAGTTCCTTTTCCCACCCTGGATTTTCCATAGATATATAAACCCAATTTTCCTAGTTTCCAACAGACCTCGCAACCTCTGAGGATGCCTGCCATACATGCAGGTGACTTGTCAGAAGAGAATGTTTCTAGAACATGGCCATACAGCTCAAAAAAACCTTACAACAACCCAGTGATTCCAGCCATAAAAGCCTTCAACGATACATCATCCCAATGCTTCTTGTTACAGTTTCATAGGACTTCCCCCCCCCCCCTCCCCTCCTCCAACTTCTTTCCTGAAGTACTTCATGAAGCCTGGTTTCCTCTGTGGCTCTGGACTAGTTTGAAAAAGACAGCTGTTCAAATGTCAATGACATACATTGTTTCAAAAATGTCCAGACATCAATGACATTGTCAGTCAGGATATTGGCTTGGTTCCAGAGGTGTCCCCCTGTTAGTAGAAGGCCTTTTCACACAATAGGTTGGCTGTAAGATCTTTGTGAAAGAAAAGAAATTGGAAATCTGGCAGTGCACCCTTCCCTGAGGCATGCTACCACGTCACATTGTATACTAGCTTGCCAAACATCTCGTGATGCATGCTTCTGCATGGTTTTTAACTACCTCTTGGGCAACAATATGTCGAATGGCACTATTGCCAGAATGTTTTCCTCTTCTGTAGTTCTGAATACCCCACTGAAGCTCAATAAAATGAAGGGTTTTACAGTTGCCCTTTTCTCCACAGTAGATACATGGTTTGTGCACAGGATTTAAATTACTTTCTTTGAGGCAGTGGGCTCAGTTGTTGTGTCATCCATTCCCTACCCTCCTCCACACATTCTTTGACAATCTAGCCAAAAACTAGTTCAACACAAGCTAATGCTTTCAATTCTCACTTTCTTCAGGCACCTCCCAGGCACATACACCCCCTCTTTTTTCACAGCTCCAGAAACTGATAACATAAAATCCTTTTAAGCCACAATGTCTGATAAGAATTATGCCTTGGAACTGCAGCAGAAATAAGGAGCCTTGAAGCATACTGACCAGCACAGCTCCCTGTACAGCAACCAGCACTTTGTGGCCAGGCTAATGACCACTCTGTTCTCCAGCACTGTGCAAATGAGTTGAACTCTGTGCTCCTTGCAGTATATATTATCCATCAACAGACATAGTTAAAGCTTTAAAAATCATCCAGTCATCAGATTTTAATGGAAAGTACCTTATTCATACAGTGAAATATCATGAATATAAGAGATCATTGCCTATTAGTGATGTAAGGCTCATCTATACGCAAAATTCAGGGGCAGAGCAGAGCACAAAATCTTCAGATTGGTCCTGGAGAACATCATGGAGGCATTCAGCAACTCTAGCCCTAACCTGTGACAGTGGCAGAGTGGGGCCTGACAACTCAGCCAGGTCAAAACAGATTCAGCACAGGACTGTCACATTTTTCTTTCTTGTCATCCCTGTTGCGTGGCAGATGGCTGGAGAGCTCCTGGCTATTGCTGGGTGTCCTTGTTAACTACCTCCTGTGTTAAGCAAAGTTAGTCTCACAGTTTGGGTAGAGTTTGGACAGCAGACCGGTTCCAATGTAAATGAGTCTGCTGTCCACAAGGACTGTCACAGGCATCTTCCAAGAACTTGGAAGGCCATCATACTCGGACAACGAGGGATTGGCTAAGTATGTAACTTTCCCCTGCACTTGGCAACACAGGGGAAAAGGGATAGATCCCCACCCCCTTCCCCTAGTCACACAGGAGCCTTTGCTGATGTTAGTGAATAGGTTGTGCTATCAATTAAAATAATGTTTCTATACTAAATTGGGGGGGGGGGGGTACTTTTTCTTTATGTAATTGTGCAAGGAAGAAAGCTTCTGGGGCTCCTTTCTCCCTCATTTTTAGAGCCGCAAGCTGAAACTTGCCACAATGGTAGAAAACATCTATCACTGTTCCTTTCCCTAGTTTCAGAACATTTCATACATCCACTGATTTTTGGAAATTTAAAAAAGTTTTTATGAACAACACACACACACACACACACACATATATATATATATATATATAGAGAGAGAGAGAGAGAAGTGCCATCTCCTTGAATTTCTATTTTCAATTAAACAACAATATCAACAATATCAGGGCATCCCCCCCCCCCCCAAAGTTTCAATAAGATTTGCACACCCACTGATCTTTAGGGAATTTTAACCAACATAAACAGTAGTATTTCACTGGCTCACCCCAGGGGTTATCCGGGCCTATCCCGTTCTGTCAGGCAGAAAAAGCACAATCAAAGTACAGGTGACCAACAGATGCCCATCCAGCCTTTGAAATAATAATAATAATTGTAATAAAACTAAACCTATTAGGTAAGCTTTGGACTTACTGCCTCTCAACTTTACCTACCTCACAGGGTTGATTCAATTCCCAACAATCCCCCTTTATCTCAAAATCCCTTTAGAGAATGAACACAGATTTTCCTTCACCAAAACTTTCAGGAAGTAGGAGGCACAAGGTGGTAAGCAGAAATATGGGAAATGTAGTTTCTTAACAGCCACTGTTGTGCTGCAGATCCCCCCAAAAATTTAACTCACATCCAGAAACATTTCTTATCCCATTCAATTTTTTAGGTGTGCACTGCAGGGATTTTTCATATGGAGGCAGATTTTGTATGGAAGGAAATGGAACATGCTTGGTTTCCCCCCTGTCTTTTATCAGAATCAAAGAGAATCAGCAAGCTGAAGAAGATAGAGAAGAGTTAACTGGAGCAGCAAAGTCCCGTGACAAGATGGATTTTATTTACATTCATGTATAACATCAATCACCCAGACTTTGGGTTTCACACAACTATTACTCATCTGAGTAATTTGGTGAAGGTGAAAAGGTGAAGACTATCCTTCAGCAAAGCTGCTGCAACTATCACCAGCACCTTAGTGTGAAAGATGGGTGAAGGATTGTGTCTCAGAAAGAACACCTCTGAAGCCTACAATTTGCTCAAAACCATCCCAAGCTTTTTATTTAAAAAATCTACTCTGTTTTTCCTTTTATTAAGCAATTTGATATCAGAGCCTTTGATTGCATTGCAACCACATCTGCTTCATATGTAAGATACCATGATGTAATGGGGCTTAAACAATTCTACTCTGTACTGCCCTACAAAGAAGTTCTATGGTAATTTTCAAAGTGTGGCTGTATTTCTTCCAAAATATCAATCTATCTTTGTTTTGTTTTGTCTCTCAATGCCATCCATCTGAGTGATCCAGACCCTGTCTCCAGAAGGCAGGACAAGACCCTCTTCTCCTGATCTGAGCAGCTGTAGCACCAAATTAAAACAACAGCTAGTTTTCCACCATTTTGAACCATTTAATCATCTGTAACTAAACAAAGAGGTTCTACAGAGATATACAATACAGGGACTGAATGCCCAAGTGTTATTTACTGGATATATTTTTTAAAAAACTGTTTTCTCTTGATATAACTGGGGAAATAATGTTCACTAATCTTGGAGCAGTAAGAAAGTAGAACAGAAAAGTAAAAAAAGACTTCCAAACAGTGATAGAAAATAAAATTGTTCTGCTAAGAAGCTAATCTATTTAATTGCCTGCTAGATTCTGTTTACTGTAGCCCAGCAAATTAAAATCTTCCATGGCTACTGGTGCATTACGACCATTGAATCTGGCCTATAGTGCCATTAGAGTTGTTAGAATTAAGAATGTTGTCATTGTGTTAAATGTAAATGTAGAGAGTGTATTTTGGATGAAGCAGTCCATGAGAGTCAATAGACCCTTTCAGAGGAGATACAGTAATCAGTCATGTCAGGCTGAAGCAACTTCAGTGATCAACGTGGTTGCCACTTGAGAGTCAGTCAAAGGTAACATGAATATGCAACCGATTTTCTTACTCTGTGTTTCTTTTCAAGAAAATAAAACTTTTTATTCCATCCTAAAATCTTTACATGTAAAACTTAATGGCTGAATGACCTCTAGATCCTTTGCATAAATTTGTTGCCCCTCCAAACACACACTAGGATTTAATGGCATTACCTTTTCTCTTTGGAGCTGAGACTGCACAGGGAGTTTCTTGCTAGTTCTGCCCTAGACTACATATCAAGAACGCTTCCAGTTCACAGAAGTGACACTGGAACCATTTCATGTTAGAGGAAAGGGATTCCTTGGGGAAAGGAAATATGTGAAACCCCCATAAATTAGATAAACTTTTTAAAAAGTAAATGGTGCTAAAGTGATTTGTGAATCAAATCCCACTTCATCAAGTCTCTGTGCTAGTCCTGTTAAGGCAGAATTAATGGTTGGCTGGTTTAAGATGCTAATTTTTAAAATATGTATTGCAGAGTCTGTAGTTCCTTATGCTGACACTTGCTGTTTCTGTACTATATGCCGGTGTTAATTTTTATTTGGCTACAGCATCAATGTTTGAGTTTTAAAAGCCCAGTTTTCACATTCTGTTTCTCATTAGCTGGATGATTTTAAAACTGACACAATTTAGCAAAACACACTTGCAATCCTTTAAATTAAGCTTTGATCTTGCTACATAAAAACCTGAAAAAAAATTAAAATTGTGTGATTACATTGTATGGCATTGAATCTTTGCTGTTGGAAGCTGTTCTGAGTCCCTCCATGGAGGTCGAGAAGAACGGGATAGAATGTTTCAAATAAATAAATAAATAAATAAAATTGTCAACTTAACTAATGTGATTTAAAACCCAGCTACTTTTACAGTGACAATGATATTCAGATTTAAAAGACTTTACATGGAGACTGTTCAGACAACAATGAATAAAAGAGTTTGTATAAAGTCTTTTTTGGAAATGAAAAATAAATAATATAGTACAGCCTGCCTGAATTCCAGAGTGTAAACAACTCAAGTTTAAATATTTTCATCAAAGAAAGATGAGGAGCAATTGAAGTCCTGAAATGAGCTGGTATTGAAAGACTAAAAAAAAGTGCATGGGTGTTTCAGTTCTCATGTAAAACATTTTACTAAAAGAATCTCAGGACTGAATAATGGACAGAGTCACTGAGAACTGTAAACATTTTGTAAACTCAATCTAGTGTTTGTCTACACTGGTCCAAACCCCATACTTACACTGCAAATGAACAACCGGCTGTCTTCATGATGCACAGCAGATTCCAGTGAGTATCCCAGGGTTTTTAAAGCTTCAAATCAACTTTATCTCACTTATAGCAAAGTTGGGTGATATGCCAACTTTCCCAAAAGTGGTTCAGTTTAGACAGTAGTCTGATTTGCTGTCCAAACATTACTGTCAACACTATTTCCACATGCTGATCAGCGGAAGGAAAAGTGCTTCTGGATTGTGCTGCCACCACTCCTAGCCAAGCATGGAGCTCTGTCTGAACTCCTAGCTATAAAGGCTGCTTCTGCTGAGGTCAGAATGAGTTGCCTATACAACCATCCAGCAGGAGGGAATATCTCCTCCCACCCTCTTATTGATTACACAGGTGCCCCATTCTGACATCAGCAGAGGAACACTTGATGGCCAGGAACTCGGATGGAGCTTCATGACCAGCTAGGAATGGCTGTGGTAGTAACATGGAGGAGGTGATGGTCCATTGGAGCATGTGCAATCCTAGGTTATCTAGGCAATGGCCCTGGATACAGTACATAAATACTAAATGCAGGACTGCTCCAAGGGCAGATTTATACCGTTAGTCTGGTGTAGATATATAAAAGTGACTTCATAAAAGATATATATAAATGACTTCATAAAAGATATAGAAAATACATTACATCAAATTAAAATGGAGGCTGTAGATAGATCACATTCACATCTGTTTCCCCCCATATACCATATTTTCAGCAAAATAGAGGTATCTCTGATTACCAATCTTCACAGTGTTCCAGTATAAACACAACATAGTAAAATGCCATCCTTTGTATAAAATGGCAGACAAATAAAACAAGTGCCAGAGAGAACCTGGAGCTCTTTAAAAATCATGGGAAACTACAACAGAGTTTCAGTGTAGTGCTTAGAGTATGGCAAAACCAAAGTTTGCTTTTGGGATTTTAAACATAAATTTTTGAGACATTTTTGGTTGAATTCATGGATACCAAACTCGTGGATATAGAAGACCAACTGTACTGAAGTCTCCATCTGAGGGAAGTCATTTTTCACTGTGTTCTAAGGTGTTCCAATATGCCACAAGATATTTTGTTTGGGCATTGGAGGCTACAGAAGGGAAAATAAAGATGTTGAGCGAATGTCACTACAAAAAAATACCAAGAAAAATGAAAATAGGAAACCATAAAATTAATTAGGTTTACACTGAAAGAAGGATGTTTATTTTAATTCTTTTAACTCACACTTGCCTTTTGCATTTACATTACTGCACTGAAAACTTTGTCCGAATGAAGGTGAAAAATCCAATC
Source organism: Anolis sagrei (assembly GCF_037176765.1). Lineage (NCBI taxonomy): Eukaryota > Metazoa > Chordata > Lepidosauria > Squamata > Anolidae > Anolis > Anolis sagrei. The sequence goes on from NC_090021.1 coordinate 98,481,158, forward strand.
CGTTACTTCAGTCCCCCATCATCTGGCTTTGAGCTTGAGAGGGAAGGAAGCAGCTGCATGCATTCTGTAAAAGCCTATTTTTCACCCACCTACCCACTGACAAGGAATGAGTGAGGTTAAAAAGAAACACAGACACAGGAAGGATGCCTGAAACAAAACCTTTTAGAAATATAAATTAGAAGTCAGAGCCACCCCACGCACTCATCAACAGTATACCACAATAAAAAATAGAATCTTACATGCACAATAGACAAGTGTTATTTTTAAGGGAAAAAACTAACAGGAGCAATTCTCTTATTCCTTAATTCTCTTATTAACAATGAGACTTTATTTTAGAAAAAAAAGACAATTCCACAGTTATCCTCAACATATGGTGCTTCACTGAGTTATCAGTTCTCTTTTTCAGACTTTATCTTGTGTTAATTTCTCAATGATTTGTTTCAAATTTTCTTCAATATCTTGGTGAGAGGAAAGAGAGAAAAAAGACACTTCACAATCAAGTATTTCTGTATCTACATGCACATACTAAATAACTGATGTTGAAATTACTGTATATCACCAGTTCTAAGGCACATTTTTTCTCATTTAAGGGTCTTCAAAAATGTGTGTCTTACATCTGATGGCTCCTTAGATTTGATAAAATATGATAATAGTTAATCATGTATCCACACGCATGCAAGATTTTGTAACTGAGTGCATAGCATTTTCCTTCCCATATCCGCCAAGTGATTGGGCTCTTTTTGGAATAATTAATACTGCACTGAAATCCTTAATTCCCACAGAAAATAGTATCCCAGTTTAATATTAGTCAAAGAGTTTTCATTACTGTGGCAAGATGGCCGGTGATCAACACTGGTCTAGATTCTCCATAGGGCAGTTTGTTTGGAGCCTGTTATCGAGGCATGGTTCGGACACTTCAAATAACCCAGTTTGAGGAATAAATCATTCTGAAGGAGACTCTGATTTAAATAAGTTTATATGAAATACCTGAGAAGAGGGGGGAGGCCTTGAGATTGTTTACCTTCCAAAGAAATAAACAAATTGCCATGTGGAAACTCTGGAGGCCAACAAAACTGGAGCTTCTATCATATGTCTGCAGATGTTTACACATGAGAGAATGAAAAGAAAGAAGGCTAACCATAAGTAATTGTATGTGGAGGGGAAGAGGTAGAACAGTGACACCTACAGGAAGGAAGACCAATAAAGTATTTAAAAATACATATGAGAAAAGAATCAAGCCTCAGAGAAAAGCTAATGAAGAAAATAATCCTGGGCCATTGTAAGAAATAACAAAATAAAGAAAGGATAAATATTCAACAAAACTTTCACAAAGGATTAAATAAGAAATAGCAGAAAAATATCAAACAAAATAAAAATATTTTATTGATTTTGAGATCATCTGGGGAAGCCCTGCTCTCGACCCCACCACTATCACAAGTGAGGCTGGTGGGGACGAGGAGCAGGGCCTTCTCAGTGGTGGCCCCCCACCTGTGGAACTCACTCCCGGGGGAAATCAGAACATCAACATCCCTCCTTACCTTTAGGAGAAAGGTAAAGACGTGGCTATGGGACCAGGCCTTTGGGCATCCTGACAATTAGATATGGAATCCAGATGGATAGGACTGACAATGTGCGGAAAGTAGAACCTAAACTATGAGTCTGTTAAACGCTGACCAGCAATGAGGTTTGTATTGCTTTTATTGTTTTAATTGTTTTAATTGCTTTTATGGGTTTTTTGGATGTTTTGCCGATAATAATGATTGCTTATGTTAATTGTTATCATTGCTATAATTGCTATTGTTATTGATGTTATGTTTTTGTTGTCATGTAATGCGGGCATCGAATTGTGCCTTGTTGTGTAAGCTGCCCTGAGTCCCCCTCGAGGTGAGAAGGGCGGGGTATAAGCGACCGTAATAAATAAATAAAAATAAACTTAAACCTCAACAATCTTAAATCAATAGATATAATGTCCAATATGTCTAGTACAGGAAAATCACAAAGAGAAAATAAAAGAGAAGGGAAAGGTGATATCACTTTGTGGGATATGACCAATTAAAACTTCTAATGGGGAAGTTACCAAATTAAATCAAAGAACTGAAAGACTGGAAGAAGTGCCATATGAGATGAGAAAAGGAATAAAATGAATAGCAAACACGGTTTCAGATATAAAAGAAAAACAGGAACTGCAAGAGATGAAGATGGAATAGCTAGAGATAAATCAAATAGAGATTCATGTTCAACTAGACAGAGAAATCACCCACATATAAAGAACTGAGTTCACACAAAAAGAATTCGCCCTTAAGCTGAGCAGAATTCCAGAAGATATTACGGAAACTGAACATCTGATAATAGGAATAACAGCAGAGATACTGGACAAATCAGAAGAAACTGCTGAACACAAGATAGATCAAACCTTCAGGATTAATTCTAACTATGCATCAAAAAACAAACTACCAAGAGATATTATCATAAACTTTGTGAGGAAAAAAGGTCCAGGAAGCAATCTACCAAGCACAGCAGAATTTCCCTATACTAGTTGACACCTTCATTGTTATGCGGGAATACCCTTTTTATATAATTAGGAGGAGAAAATATTATTTCTTCTTAACCAATAAAGACAAGAAATTAAATATTAGATATCAATAGGAATTACCAGAGAGACTGATGCTGTCACACAAAAGTAAGAAAGACTGGATAACTTTGATATAAAATAGCAAGATGTTTCTTGGAAAATACAAAGGGGAGCTAGATTTGGACAATTCAGTAGATGATGTAAGAGACAAAAATATGAAGAATCTGATGACAATGCCTAAGCAACCTCCGGAAAAAAAAGGCTTTGTATATACAACCTTGCAAGAGGAATCTACCAACGAAATCTGCTTTAATGGTACCAGCAAAAGAGAATGACCACAATGAGGAATTGGAAAGGGGAGGTCTCTGCAAGTTCTAGTAATCTCTCATTAAAATGGGGGTCTTGTAGGTATTATCATTGAATGTCAATGCCATGAACATCACCAAAAAAAGAGAAGAAGTATTTCTAAGCCTTTAAAAATTTGAAGCCAGTATTGCGGCATTGCAGGAGACCACAAGTACTTAATTCAAAAGAAACTAGAATTGGAATTTATAGCTTCCAATATGAAAAAGAATAATAACAATAAAAATAGTTTTAGTTCTTACTCACCTCTCCTCATGGCTCAAGGCGGGTTACAGCATTATTAAAACATAAACAAAAACATAATCATTTTTAATACACATATTAATACATACCTCCATAAAATACATATCAAAATACACAAAACAAAACCAGACATACCGTGGAGTTTAAAATATACCATTAAAATTGTTTGGAAGAGGTAGATTTTCACTTGTATCTTAAATTCCAACAGCTGATCCAGCTATCAGAGTGCTACCGGCAGTTCGTTTCAGTCATGGAGCAGCTGATGAAAAGGTCTTCTGTGTGGTGGTTGCCAGCTAGGTTTTGGCTAGTTGAAGTAACTGCCCCCCAGAGGACGTAAGTGTGTGGGGCGGATTGCATAGGAGAAGGTGAACCTTTAGGTAACCTGGACCCAAACCATGTAGGGCTTTAAAAGTCAAAATCAACACCTTGTACTTTACCCGGAAACTAACTGGCAGCCAGTGGAATGTATTATGGATAAGTGTAATGTGGTAACTCCTAGATGTTACTGTAACCAGCCTGGCTTCTGTATTTTGAGCCAATTGGAGTTTCTATACATGGTACAAAGGTAGCCCAATGTAGAGCACATTGCAGAAGTCCAACCTTAAGGTTACCAGCACATGCACTACCATCTTCAGGTCCTCCATATCTAAGAAAGGGTGCAGCTGGCATATCAACCAAAGCTGATACTAGGCACTCCTGATCGTGGCATCTATCTGGGCTGACGTTTGGAGAGATGGATCCAGGAGCACTTCCAAGCTGTGAAAACAGTCTTTCAGGGGGAGTTTAACCAAATCCAGGACTGGTTGACACACCTCCATTCCCAGATTAGGACCTTTGATGGCAAGCACCTCTGTTTTGTCTGGATTCAGTTTCAATTTGTTTTTCCTCATCCAGCCCATTATCTCCTCCAGGCATTTATTCAGTGGAGACACACTATCCTTAGCTATAGCTGCTTCTGAAGGCATGGAGAAATATAGTTGGGTGTCATCAACCTACTGACAACACCCTGCCCCATGCCTACAGAGATCTCTGCCAGGAGTTTCATGTCAATATTAAAAAGCATTGGGATAGAATGGCACCTTGTGGGATACCACATAGCTGCTCCTTTTTGGAGGAGCAGCTATCCCCAAGCACCACCATTTGGAACCTGCCTAAGAGGTACAACTGGATCTACTGCAGCACAGTGCCTTTGATACCCAGACCCCCCCCCCCCCCCAGGCATTCCAAAAGAATACCATAGTCTATGGTATTGAAGGATGGTGAGAGATCTAGAAGCACCAACAGGGACACACTGTCCCCATCAATGTTGAGATGGAGATCATCCACTAAGGTGGCCATAGCAGTCTCAACTCTGTATCCTGTTCTGAAGCCAGTTTGAAATGGGTCAAGAAAGTGTGTGTCATCCAAGACTGCCTGAAGTTGGAGGGCAACTGCCTTCTCAATCACCTTGCCCAAAAAAGGGCGGTTAGACACTGGTCTATAATTATTAAGGTCCAGGATATCCAGGGAGGGCTTTTTCATCAGTGATCTAACTACTGCTTCTTTTAAATAGGATGGAAAAATACCCTTCCCTGAGAGATGCATTAATAATTTGTATTTGAGATGTTTTGGACTATTGAAACAGCCAGGCAGTAAGTGCTGCTTTAATTAAATTGTTTTATACAAACTGGGTTTTTATTTGGTTCATCTTTGCCTCTGAATAAGGCAGAGCCCTGGCATTGTGACACTGAGTTCTCTGGTTTTTATTTCAAATAAAGTCTTGGTTTTGGGTTTAAGTATCCTGGAAGTTTTCTATGTTCTTATTTTTATTCCTGCTCAAGTTTTACTAAGTATACCTTTTGCCTGTTGACTTATGCTGTATTTCTTACTTTTTGGCTATTCCTGGATTGTGTTACCTTGGGATATGGATACCAGCCAAAATGGAGAAAAACCTGAATTTAAAAAAAAAATCATTTTGAGCACGCAAATAAACCAGGTATATGGCCTTCCAATAAATGAAAAACAGTAAAAGATAATTACAGTGATTGCATATAATGGTGAGGAAATCATGGTCAGGACACAAATATACAAAATCCTTTGTAAAGTACTGCCAAAATTTATATAATCTACAATCTGTCCATCGAGGTGAATTATACAACTATCTTTAAAAGTTTAATTTAACTACCCTTACAAAAGAAGATCAAGGTGTGGTAAATAGCCCCATGATACAAATGAATAAATGGGGCCCTACAGAATGGATTGATTCCTGATTCATGGAATGAAGCTAATCCCAAAGGAAGACTAGGAAATAAAAAAGATTCAAAACTATAGACCCATCTTTTTGTTAAACACAGATTACAAATTATTTTGTATATTTTCCAGCCCACCGTATTTGGTCTTTGCTGTTCAAACCTTCAGTAGTGTTGCAGCTATTGTTCTATAGGCATGAATGCCATTGGAATTATGCCAGTTTTTATTACATAAAATGTACATGACTAGATTATCTAGTTATCTGCAGTTTTCAAGGCTATGTTGGACAATAAAAAGGCACAGTGGAATAAAATAATCTAAAGTAGCATAGAAGCACTATTTATGTGATTCCAAATATCCCATCATTCTCAGGATGATCTGATGACTTATGGACATTTGAATCATTTGTATCTATGATGTCCAATCAGTGGTTAATGGTTTGTTTATTCCTCATTTTTCATCATGCTATGTCTAACCTTGAAGTCATATTCCATGAATCATAGACTACCAATATGACTAAGAATATCATTATCCATTTGTCTCCTTACACAGGTGAACCACTCGTCACTTCAGGCTTTCACATATGTCAGGCTGCCTTGAAGAGTAAAACCAACACCAATTTTAATAGAACAAGAACACTCACTTGGCAGGACTAATCAACCTGTCAGAAATATAGTAGAAGATGGTTTGTTAAGAGCAGGGACAGAAAACTTTGAATTAGGAGCCAATATGATTTTTCCCCTTGGGACTCATGAGGACCACATGAACTGCCTAAAATGCCAAGTTTTAAAATTTTGATTTTAAAAAATGTTGAACAGTGGAGGGCTGTTATGTTTAAAAAGAATATGGCTGCTCGTGGAAGTTACCAAGACAGGTGATTCACCCTTTTTGACAGAAATAAGCAATCTGAAAGAATCTGGGGAGTTGAAAGCCATAGAAAGAACTTTGGAAGTTACGTCACTAAATGCTATGCTATGTTTTGCAGACCTTGGTTAAGAATCACTTTGTGTAACTTTCACATCAGACAATTTCCTCTCTTGTAAAACTGCTGAATTTCTTTCTTTTTACATGTATACACTGCCTTTCCACCTGCCAAGATGAATGGGCAACTTTGTCATATCTTGGAGCTAATTTTAATCCTAACTGCCACCCAAAAAAGGTTAGAATAGGTGAAGATATAAGATTTGTCTCAGACCCTTGATGGATATATCTGATCACACGATATTGGGTTCCTTGGCCTGAGCTTAATTAACCCTTGCGATGTGTATTCAAGAGTGATGAACCACAGTAAATTACAACTTGAGATTTTATACTCTGAATAATGAATTCATCAACATTCAGATGGCAAGCCTTATCTTGACTGTCCAATTTTAAATATCTGTATAACAAGAGCTTGGAAAATTTACTTTTCAGATGGCAGTACTCAGAATGCCTCAGACAGCATGACCAATGTGGAGTCAGTAGTCCTGGAAGTTGTAATCCACACACACACTGTGCAATCAATAAAAAATGTTTCAAAACTAATTACAAAATTAAGGGGAGACAGCATTTAGTGTTTCTAAAGTGTTGTTAATGAATATGTTGCTACTATAACGAGAGTAACGAAATTTCCTTACTTTTTCATTATAGTAATTGCACAAGCGGGGAAACTTCAAGAGTTCTTTTCTCCCTCATTTTTACAGCTATTGAGGTGAAACTTGCTACAATGGTAGAATACATTTGCCACTGTTAGCCCATAAAGTTTCAAACATTTCACTTATCCACAGAGTTTTGGGGAATTTTCAAAATAGATTCAACATATGACTTTTTGCACAGCCCTAGTCCACAGTCATCTCCTGTGTATGAGAAGTAACATGCCCTGTTATGTTTCACAAATGAAAATCAAGATACATGTTCAAAATGTCAAAAGTTGTGAATGAGAAAGAACATAAGCTTGGAGAGGCTGAAGTTGTTTGCTTTTGTCTGAAACTACTAGGAAAAGCAAGACTCTCCTCTATTAAGTTAATTGAGTACAGAGTACTTTTGCACTATGAACTGAGTTTGCAGCAATGGAGTAAGCCAAGGACAAAGTGGGAAAGTGAGAGCAGGAGAGAGAAATTGGGTCATATTCTAAGCAGCTGAAACAGTCGAATGATTGTGAATTAATTAGGGTTGTCCCTGCCAAATCAGGACAGTTGGTGAGTATTCAGAATAGGTCTCATCAGGGTGCCTGCTAGAGGTAGTCGGGGCTGGGCAGTGAGCAACTTTAACTCAAGACTGTGCTCTAAAGGTCAGTTGACTGAGCTGAAAAAAACTGGAGGCTGAAGTACAGAAAAGTAAGTCTGATCTGTTGATCACATTAAAACACAATGCTTTTGCTATTTTAATATGTACATCAGCCTAGTGGTTTCACGTTGCCCCCTGTCACAGAGAACAGATTTGCACACATAATTCCCTTCAAATAGTTAGGAGAACTTGTCCTGAAATAGCCCTACACAGGATAGAAGTTAGTCCAAAGCCTTAGATCCTGAAATGCCTATAGTGTCATTTTATTTGGTCACATGTGTTGCAACATTCATCACAGATTAACACCATAACACATGTGGTCAAGTAACATCAGAATATGGTCAAGATGGCAATCCTAGAATTTGCAGTTTATGGAGGGCATCCAGAATTCTCAATCTCTTGAGCCTCACTAAACTACAAACCCCAGAATTCTGCAGGGTACTGTCATGGCAGTTAAAATGTAAAATAGTACTGTGTAAACGTAGTGCAATAAGAATCAGATAACTTAAATAAGAAGAGTGTTATGACTATCCTTTGGTCTTAATGTGATTCTGGTATTGCTCCATAATCAGCTCTACTATGAAGCAAAATGAGGCAATTACTTCAGGCAGCAAATTTCTGATAACATGGGAGAAAAGCAATTTTGTAATTATCCAGTTATTTTATTTTGATTTCCAGTTATGGAGAGATGAGTTCATGTGGTTTCCTGTCACAAGTGCTATAGCAACCTCGTTGGCTTTCTACTTTGTCTCATAGATGGAAGCACTTGCTGCTTTGCCTCAGATGACAAAATGTTTTGGAACAGTCCTGAACTAAGATAACAGAGTGGTAATAAAACTCCATGGAGAGATCTAAATGGGTAAGATGTGGAAAAAAGGAGATTTAAGTCTCCTCTCAGGAGGTTCAGGGGGACATCATACTTTTAACACAACTTAATAAAGGCAGCTTATGAAAATGAAGCAAAAAAAAAACCCTTAACTCCAACCTAAAGACTACTGGCTGCCAGTCCACTTCTGGGCACAATTCAAAGTGCTGGCCTTGACCTATAAAGTCTTATATGGCACAGGCCCAAGCAGGCCCGTAGCCAGGATTTCGTTTCGGGGGGGGCTAAAAAATTTTCAGGGGGGGTTTCGGGGGGGGGGCTGAGTTTCGGGGGAGGCTGAGTCTGAGTGAAAGAGGGTCTAGCCTAGCAAACCTTTTGTATCATTACCCCAATACCCCCATACATATGGGATATATTGAGAATGGTGATCAAATCATGATATTAATAAACATAACAGTTTAAATAATGCACCAGTAAGGCCTTTTCGCGAACCACCATGAGAATTTCGGGGGGGGGCTGAAGCCCCCCGAGCCCCCCCCCTGGCTACATGCCTGGGCCCAAGCAATCTGAAAGGGTGTATTCTTCCTTAAAAACCTGTCCAGATTTACTGGGGTGGTCTTTCCCTCTCTCCCGCCACCTCCACAGGTACATCTGGTGGGAACAGGGGTGAGAGCTTTCTCAGTGGCTGCCCACCATTTTCGGGAACCTCCTTTTCAGATAAGTTAGACTGGTATCCTCCCTACTTTCTTTCCACAGACAAGTAGAGATCTTTCTGTTTTAACAAGCATTTTAGGAATGATTGTAAAAAGCAGTCTCTCCCAACTGAAGTGCTGAATGTTTCTATTTGTTGTGTTGGTGTATGTGTGCAATTTAATTATTTATGTTTTGAGTGGTTTAATTTTTTATACTTAGTAATCACTTTTAAACTTTTGTATATAATTAATTTTAACTTTGTTTTTAATCTGTTGTAAGATGCAATAAGAACATTTTATTTTTAATGAATCATGATGATAATGGTTCTTCTTGCAATATATCTTAAGTCCTGCCCTGATAAGTCAAGGATGGGCATGTTTTTCTTCCCTAGCTTTCCTGGATATGTCATTTAGGGATATATAAATGACTCGTGTCTGAGGCATCTAATCATCATAACTTGACAGCTGTAACTACAGCTTTGACTTGGAGTACGTTACAAGTTTCTTTGAGAAAAAAAGGACCAAAAGGTTCTGGCATCTACATCCACAACATCTCTGCTCAAAACGTTAGGTCAATGGGCAGAAAATTGCACATTTGATGTTCTTTTAACATTGCAAGCTTATTAGATAAAGGTAAAATTAGCTTTACAACTGCCTTCACGATTCCCACAAACTAGATTACACATGCATGCCACTGATAGCAAAACTCAGAAACAAGAAAGCTAGGCAATACATGATTAATGTGACTGAGACTGAACTCACTCTGTGATTTAATGTGATTTACTTCAGCCTTTTTTAACCTCAGTAATATTTAATTGCATTACACCCCTCTACATTTTCTCAATATTTCTTCTGTAGGAAGAAAAGTTCACACTCTCAGGGCAGCTATGACTAGGTCTCGATTTCTATTGTTCTATTTAGTAAGCATCATCCACTCATGGTACTGAATAGCTAACATTCTCCTCTGAGTGTTGTTATTTTTATCATTTACCACTGCACTGTGCAAGAATTCCTAAACACTATAGAATGACATCTTTTTACTAGAAATGTGAACTGAGAGAACTAGAGAACATTGATCAAGATGAAACATATAATTGTAGTTACTCACCTGAAATACCCACAGTCAGTTTCCCCCCATGGTATATTTAATTTATGTTGTTTAGAAAAGATTAAATAGGTCTTATAAGTGCTCACAACTCTGGGGGCTCAGCCCATTCGAACGAGACCAATAAATTCAGAGCAAAAATTGTTCCAAAGAACTTCCCCTCATTCCTCAGAAATTGGGGCTTTCAGATCTTATCACCTGGATATTCTTCTCTGTTCCTCAGAGTAAGGTGGGGAATTCCAGAGCAATCACATTGACATAAAAGGGGTTGTTCTTCATCTATTAAACATTGTGCTTTTAATTTAAATGTCATACCAGGTTTTATGATGCAATTTCCTGAGTAGATTTGTGGACAGTTGTATCTAGTTTCTACAGTGGCACAAAACTCCATACTCATAACAAATGGACCACTGGTTGTCCTCATGAAGCACAAAAACTTCCTGTGAGTACCATGGATTTTCTGGTTTAAATAGATTTGCCCTGCTATTGGCAATGTCTGGGGAGACTTTGGAGTTTGCTGGGTAAGGGGATAGACGGTGTCTATGTCATCACCACTGCTGCTCCTAGCTTGTCACTGAGCTCTGTCCAAACTCCTGGCACTGCAGACACTTCTGCTGGTGTCAGAATGAGGTGCCCCTATTAGAAGGAGTGACAGTGTCATAAAGGAGATGACAGGGCCATGAGGTGGATGTGGTCCCAGGCTGTCTAGACTGTGGCCTCAGATGCAACACGAACATGTTGAACCAGGAGGGCAGATTTACACTGGGCAAATTAGCCCCGCCCTTAGTCTATGACACTTATGCTTCCAACTTCCTTATCTCAGTCTCAAAGGGGCTGCAAGATACATTTTGCATACTGATCCAGACTAACACAGCTATATTTTTGAATTACAGAGTATGCTATTCAAATAAAAAGTTGTGTCTAATAGATGAAAAATAACACTTTTTAATCAATGTGCACTCCTGGGATTCTGCACCCGATTCTGAGGATCAAAAGAGAAAGACCAGGCCCTGACCTCTGAGAACCCTAATCCCTGAGAGGAAGTCCTCTGCAACTGCAGTTGATGGTTATTGAATCATGCTTAATCAAATCTAATTTTAAAACCCCAAAACCAACAAAAATATATTTGCTACCAAATGTAACATACAGCAGCAAAATGTGCACTCTTGGTAATTTGGCAAAAAAAAGTGTGCATTACAGTTGCTACCTGCTTATGATTCCTCCTTTAAAAACAAAAGTTTTAGAATATCAAAGCTTTCAGCAATGAAAATATAAACCTGGGGTTCATCGATGACAGTGTTTCTCAACCTGTGGGTTCCCAGATGTATTGGCCTTCAACTCCAAGAAATCCTAACAGCTGGTAAACTGGCTGGGATTGCTGGGAGTTGTAGGCCAAAACACCTGGGGACCCACAGGTTGAGAACTACCGGTCTATGATGTAGAATAAATCCACTTTTGCTGTCCTGGCTCAATGTTATGGAGTCACGGGGGCTGTAATTTTACAAGATCTTGAGCCTTTTCTGCCAAATAATATTTATGCTTCACCAAACTACAAATCTCAGAATTGCATAGCATTGAGCCATGGCAATTAAATTAGAGATGGTGTCCCTCTGGTGCCCCTGAAGCAGCTTCCCTTTTTGCTTTGGCTCAGCACCAAGATTACTGTATGATGCAGATCTAATGCACACCTAAATTTTGGCAAGGTAATTTAGCCAAAAATGGTGAGCATTAGATTCAAGTAAATAGGAGCTGTCCACCAGGGATCAGTCCTTTTTACATCACCCTGGCCCTCCCTCTGGGGTCATCCTGAGTCTCAGCTTTTTACCCAGGGTATTTCTGACTTGGTAGATATTTTCAGGATCACACTGTGAGTGAAAGAATATACCTGTCTACAGGCATGTAGCCAGGGGGGGGGCTCGGGGGGCTTCAGCCCCCCCCCCGAAATTCTCATGGTGGTTCGCGAAAAGGCCTTACTGGTGCATTATTTAAACTGTTATGTTTATTAATATCATGATTTGATCACCATTCTCAATATATCCCATATGTATGGGGGTATTGGGGTAATGATACAAAAGGTTTGCTAGGCTAGACCCTCTTTCACTCAGACTCAGCCCCCCCCCGAAACTCAGCCCCCCCCCCCGAAACCCCCCCTGAAATTTTTTTAGCCCCCCCCGAAACGAAATCCTGGCTACGGGCCTGCCTGTCTATGCATAATTTTCCTTCAAATTCTGTTTTAGAAACTGAGGGAGTCTACAATAAAACCTCCTCATCTTGTCAGTCAAAGCAAGGCCCGTGGTGATCCATCATTCTATACAACAGTTTTCCTACACAATGTGATTTTCTCTTTATTCTGGTGTCAGTTCTACCTGGATTGAATTGGCAGTGTAAAACATTTGATTAGTGATGCCTGTATAGCACTCAGGTATCTTGTATGCACACAGACACACATATTAAAGTACTACTGAATGAAATACTGTAGTTAAAATCAAAGCAGAGTGAGCAAAACAATGCTACAGTACAATCCCTGCATCTGTGGGGAATAAGTACAAAGCATTACATATATACCTGAAACCATGGCTAATAGTGAACCCTATATTTTCACAGTATGTGGGCAGGACGCATACTGTGGACGAATGAAACTATGGGTGCTGTATCCATAGATAAAAGGGTCATACTTGCAACTTGTATATTGCAACTACACCAGGTTGGTGTACACAACACCATCATTATATCAGTGTCATGTCCAATGTATCATATCTGTAAGTAGGTAAGGAGTGAAGAACAAGACAAAAAATTTCCACACAACAGCAGGGAAATGGCAGCCACCCTCACCTCCAGGTATCTATAGAAACAGTCAAAGACTGTTCTGTCAAAAATGCTCCAGGAACTTGTGACACTGTCCTCAGCAACCTGTTTGTCTATATGCCCTATCCTATGAATAGCTGCCTGAGTCAGGTTTATGTATTGGTGGTTGAACTCAGTGAGACTGGGTGTGAACTTACATCATATTATACGCTTTGTTACGGTGACTCTGGTGGGACAGATGTATGGAATCAGATTAAACCATGGAGAAGACCTAAACTGTGCCATGTTTAAGAGTTCTCATGAGATTATTTTTAAAGGTATTATTCTAACAATTATTTAAAATGTAACTCATAGTTTTTAGGAGTTAGTTTGGTTTTTAGAAATGCAAACTTAGAGAGACAGTTTGGTGTAGTGACTTTAGAGTTGGGTTACAACTCTGGAGAACCAGGGTTTGATTCACCACTCAGCAATGGAAAACCATTGGGTGGCCATGGATAAGTTGTAGTCTTTCAGACACAGAAAGTTATATGATAGGTTCACCTTAGAGTTGCCATAAACCAGAAAATGATTTGAAGGCACACACCAACAGCTTATTTTGTTTGTGTAAACATCTGTTACTCCAATGATAACTATGAAGACTAAGAAAGAAATGCACCAGATCTGGTCTGGGGATAAAGAGGTATCACTGAGTGAGACATACTGATTAAGGGGTATGTGAATCTCCTCTATTTTTCCCTGTAATGCCTACAACTCTACCTATATTGACCATTCCACTGGTAATATAATATAAGGATGATAATGATGATATCTTCAGTAGCAGACTGTTCCATCAATATGAGAGCGGTTTGCAACAGGTATGTATAAAAGGGCTTCTGTCCTAAGATCCCACACTTAGCAGATGTCAGCTATAGGATTGCTGCATTTGTTTATTAAAATTACAGTACTAGAAAGGGCATTTGGGCAGAAACATTTTCTATTTTTATTTGACATGTATGTGCACATCCCTTGTCGTCAATAAATTAATATAGTCTCATTAATAAGGTATCTTAATTAGCATTTTTCACAACAAAGCTATCATTATATGTGCACGCAGTTTAAAAAGCTCATTCCCTATACTTGAATTTCAAATGTATGTGAGGAAAGAGGCCTAATTAGTGGCTGCATTATTTGAGATTTTAACACAAGGTCTCCTTGGGTCACTTGAGTGAGACAGCCCAGAACCTATGCTCTTATAAAGGCTTTTGCTCTGTGGCAGCATTTGCCTTCACATTCCAGTTCAGAGTCAGCCACACAGAGGCATTACTTTTCTTCTACATTAAACCCTTTCTAATTCCTTGATGAACAAGAAACATTCTGGGTCATATTCAATGTAAGTTAACATGCCTAATGTAATATATTCATGCTTAGCTAGATATCTGGTACAGGAACTGTTTAAGAGAATTGGTTATGACCCAAGAGGCAGTTGCTTAGTGAGTTGGCCTGGAAGATTCCTGAAGTAGTGGAGTTGTCTGTACCACATCAAGTTACATGTGGTGGTGGTGTGTGAGTTGATAGATAGACAGACAGACAGACAGACAGACAGATAGATCCCCTTTCTCTGTTGAAAATTGTAGCTAGTGCTACCCACTTGCTGTGTTAGTAGTCCTTGCAATTCTATTTTCTCCTGGGAATAGTTCCCTACCTGCTTCCTGTCATAGTATAATGATTTTGTACTGTTTATTTATTCTTCTCATTATACAGATATTCCTAAAGGGTCTACTCATACAAATAATTTGTGAAACTGCAGGAAAAGTGTTGACCATGGGAACTAATTCCCATCCTTATTGAGTAATCTACTGCTAATCATAGCTTTCAGATCCAAACTTCTGTGACCATGAGTGTTTAAAAAGACAATATTAACAATTATACACAATATTAAAGTAACATTCTGTATGTAGCCAGAGTTGGCTCTACTATTTAGGTGGAGTGAGGCAGTCAACTTAGTAACTAGGCTGAGTGTCATGGAGAGATAAGACATTGTTGATGGTAGTAACAGTCTTTGAAATATTCAACTACCTATTTTACTCAAAGTGATGCAGAAAGAAAAACTCTAAAACATTATTTCAAAACAAATCAAAATAGTTAGAAGTCCATTAAAAAACAAGGACCACATAGAATAATATAGAACAAATTGAAACTGAATCTAGACAAGGCAGAGGCGCCTACCATCAAGAGTCCTAACCTGGGGGTGGGGGTGTGTTAACCAGCTCTGGACAGAGTTACACTCCCCCTGAAAGACTGTGTCTGCAGCTTGGGCGTGCTTGTGGATCCGTCCCTCCAAGTAGATTCAACAGTCAGGATTGTTTGCTACCAGCTTTGGCTGATATGTCAGCTGCACGCCTTCCTAGAACCAGAGGACTTAAAAATGGTAGTGTATGTACAGGTAACTTCAAAGTTGGAATGCTGCAATGCACTTTACATTTGTACCAAGTTCAGAAACTCTAATTCATTTAAAACATAGCAGTCAGACTAGTTACAGGAATATCCAGGAGTAAGTATATTGCACCTATACTATAGTCACTCCACAATATAGGTATTTAAAAATTGGTAGGCAATCAACTGCAGCTAATAATAAACACAGGTGTCCAGACTTCTACATGTCAAGGATTTTCAGTGTCTTACCTTCTACAGTGCTAAAGATTTGAACTGGGGGGAAATTTCATGTGTGGCATTCTTTTATTTAAGAGAAGAATGCCCTTATTTTTCTCTCAAGGCTTGGAACAATAGGTGAAGTTATAGGGTCATAACTGTGTGTACAACATGGCTTTCCTTCACCCCCTGTTATATTGCTGTCCTCAATGTTATAGGGGATACTGTTTTGTGAGAAGTGTTGATGTAACATTCAACTGTCACTTCTATAGTTGGCTTTTCTGTGTAGAATGGACCATTATCTGGCTCCTCACCTGAGGCAGCAGAATGTCTTGGGATGGCCCTGTTATCACCTAAAGCAATAATGAACTCCGTCAGCAGCCTTGTACAAGTCAGCTTCATTTCTCTCTTCATAGAAAAGGTATCAAACAGCCTCCCCAACGTGTTGCTGCAGGGAGTGAGTTAAGGGAAATGCCAAGATGCAAAGGTGAAACCTTTTAAGTGCAAAATTGTTTAATGCCAAACTGATTCATAATGTGTTTTCCTAGTTCATTCTCAGGAGAAAGTGTTCACCGGTTAGACAGATATGAAAATGCTTTCCAGTTAGACTTGCTGTCCATAAAATACTGAGATATCTAAGCTTAGCTGTGGCTGCCTGTCAGTAAAATTCTCTCTTCTGGGGACTTCAAGAATGCTCCAGCCAGTGTTTAACTACAGTAATATCAGTTCTCCGATTAACTTCCTCTGGCAAACATATCCATTTTTTTAAAGTCTGAGCGTGTATCTAAGCTAACAAATGGTGGGGAAAACCAGGACAGCATGATAAAAGATGTAGGAATGCATGCAGTGATGTATTTGGTTTAATAGTTAACAGAAAGTGCTTCTGCTTATAAAATTTGATTTTCATTATCCCCTCTCCTCCTTCAGTCTATCTCTGCTCCTTGTTCCATTCTATTCCAGAGTGTCCCCTTGCTCAAAAGGGCAGACTTCATGTGGAAGACGTGAGGAATGTTTAAATCAGTAGATGAGATCTGTCAAAAATTGAGGGACTTGTCTAGATAGAAAGTGCTTCCAGTTTAAATGACACTACTTCTGGATATAGCCCATATTTCTAATCTCCTATAAAGTGGGTAAGTTCCAAATATTTCTAAATATCTAGATATCATTTTTATCATTGGCCCTAAATTGGTGGCTTCTATGACAATGGAGGCTTGATTTCATTCCAAGTTTGAATCTAAGTGTTGGAAGAGCTCTCCAAAGTGCTGAACCTATTGTGTAGCTAAAGCTGAACAGCTCTTACAGTCAAGAAGTTCATCCTTATGTTTAGGTAGAATCAAACTGCAGGAACTTAAACATTAGGAACAACTTTGGCAGGGGTTAGACTGGATGACCTTTCTGGTCTCTTCCAACCCTACAATTCTATGACTCTTTAAAGCAGGGGTCCTCAAACTTTTTAAACAGAGGGCCAGGTCACAGTCTCTCAAACTGTTGGAAAAAAATTATAATGATTATAATTTGGAAAAAAAATGAATGAATTCCTATGCACACTGCACATATCTTATTTGTAGTGCAAAACCCACTTAAAACAATACAATAATTAAAATCAAGAACAATTTGAACAAATATAAACTTATTAGTATTTCAATGGGAAGTGTGGGCCTGCTTTTGGCTGAAGAGATAGGATTGTTGTTGTTGTTGTGTGCTTTCAAGTCGTTTCAGACTTAGGTTGACCCTGAGCGAGGGCCGAGTAAATGACCTTGGAGGGCCTTAGTTTGAGGACCCCTGCTTTAAAGTCTAGGCTAAAATCTGCTAAAATCGTGGATTAACTGCTCCATCCACATTAAAGCCAATAAACATTGACTGACCCTAATGTCCTCGATGTAATGGAGAGTAAATGTCCGCAGCCTGGAGTTTCCTTTATTCATCAAGCCAACCCACATGAGTAAGATACCTCCCATGGGGAACACATAGGAATGCAGCAAGCTTCCTGCTGCAGATGAGCAACATGTAAGGGGTGGGATTGGTGTGCATGGAGCTGGGGGCAATCCTAATTCAGTAGGGGAAGACAACAACAACAACAACAACATGAACCCCATTTTTCTCTCAGGATCAAAACCCAAATTGACTCACTACCTTATAAATTATACATTTTAAAAGCCCACTAAATATAAATATTAAAATAGAATTAGATGCTACAGTTATTTTAAAAAATAGAGCATCATTTACCACCCCTGCACTATTCTTAAAAACCATTTGCTTTAAAAGACTCCTTGAATAAAAAGGTTTTAGCCTGCTGGCAGAAGGAAATTGGAAATTGGCCATTATATTTTCCCTAGGCAGAAAGTTCCAAAGCCTGGGTCAGCCACTGAAATGGTCCTCTCTTGTATCCCCACCAACCATCCTTGTGATGGTAGTGGGACTGAGAGCCTGGGCAAGCTTGTACAGGAACATATGACCTGATAAAAAAAGCCTGGGCCACCTATTCAAGTAAAGCTTAAGGTAAGACACCTGGCTATCTGAGTAATAGGATAAAGTGGTCTTCCTTACTACAGAGTTGGCTCTTAAATCATGGGATTTAGGGGTACAGGATCCACACAAAAGTAGAAAACTCACAAATATAAACACTGTATTTTTTACATGAGAGATAACTTCTCCAGGCATTTCTAGACCCTCCATGGTCAATTACCAAAAGAGGATGGCCATTAAATTGCACTGGAAAACTTAGAAATGCCTAGAGAGAACCTATTATTTTCAATCCCATATAGGGTAGCAGCAGAGGTGACAGCACATAAAGTAATCTCTCAATCATCAAATCTGCAAATGCTTAGCTTGCACATTTGGTGGGATGACCAATGTATATGGAAACATTGGATTGGGAGTTGAATCTAGTGATGGAATAGCATCCTATAGTAACTACTGATGGAATATAAGAACTGTAAATAAATAAATAAATAAATAAATAAATAAATAAATAAATAAATAAATAATACTGATGGAATAGCTTCCTAAAGGCAGTAGACTGGCTTGGAGTGTGCATGGCAGATCCTAAAGCACACACAACAGTGTCTTCTAACAGAGGGACATGGCCAGGGGCTAAAGGGAACAGCCAGGGAGAGTCTGATATTGCTCCTTCAACCTATATTTGCCTTCTGAGGCAGTCACTTTACTTTGCCTAATGGTAGAGCCAGGTCTGCCAATGGCTCTGGATAATGCTCTTGCCTCCATAGCTGCTCTTCAATACTTCACAGATTCAGAGCCACACATTCTTACATTTTCACAGTTTCGAATCTCTTTTTTAAAAAAAAACAGCACTATGAAATGTAAATACTTTTGGTATTGTGGGAGGTGTGCTTTAAAATTTGTTAGCATTTATAATGAGGCAAAAGCATGCATAAGTGGGATGATCTGCAATATGTTGTTGCCTTAAAAGAAAAAAAAGTTGTAATTAAGGTGCAAACAAAGGCCATTGCAATTACTTCGTTTATTTAAAAGAAAAAGAAAAAGAGGAAGCAATCAGGATACTCAGAAGGAGAAAGATTTTCCTTTGCAGCTGAGAAGGAGTGGGATTGGATGATCAGGGGAATAAAGGCATACGTTTTTCCTTTTGGCCTGAAAGAACAGCCCACAATGGATACCACACCTCCACAAATGAGTGGCTAAGATGGATTTCTTTTACCACATTGTAAAATGTAATTTCTAAAGCTGATGAAAAGTGTGTTCATAACCAAAAGATAGAGAAATCCTGTTTTCATTCAATACAATTTCAACACAACTTGTAGCTTGGTTTGGGGCAAGATTAGAATGATGTCATGTGAGAAAAAAAATTCTTCATGACTAGGGAGTGCCCAATGCAATTTATGGACTTGTGTACTTATCTCCTAAGGAACTCATCCTTTCCATTTGAAGAAGCCATTGCTGCATATCCAACGATGTTCCTGAAATCAGAAATGAGTCACTTGCAGAAAAATGAAAAAAGGCATTTTTCTTGATTATTTGCATCATAAAGGACAACGCTCTATTTTGACTCAGGCACAAAAGACGCTCATAATACTAATACTCCAGTATCTACTGCCACATCATATTTATTCATAGGAAGTTGAAATAGTTTGAATAATTTCACACATAGCAGTGTCAGTAATTGTGATGAGCAGCCCAGCAGCACAATTCCAGTATAGTTTGCTTCTGTCAACACATTTGTTGTGAACAACAGGATCCTGTGGTTGGTTGTATGCATGCTAACAATATCAAGAATAAAAATTACAGAAATCAACTGTGGTTCTAGTGGTAACAGGTGATCTGGAAGCAATCCCAGGTAGACTGACAAAAGTACTGAATGAAATGCCCATAAGAAGGATAACTATAGTTCTATTACAAAAATTACATTGATTATGCCACATTATCAGATGATATCTTCTTCATTCCTAGATTCTTGGCTAGGACCTGAATCTTTACAGGGTCTCAAACTCTAGTCAGTAACACCTGTTAGACTATGGAACTGCAACTAATAATAAACACCTACAGATGCACCTACAGATTCCACCAAATATGGTTTGAAAATGTGTGTGTTTTAAACATATTACAAAAAGCATACTTTGATCTTGCCACTTTATATATGGGACAGGATTTTTCTATGCCACGGTATATAGTGAAACTTGAACATCCACAGGGGTCCTGGATACTTTGATGTAATTTGTGGTGCTGTTTTAAAAAAAAACAATTTAAAAGTCAAACCACAGACTTCTTTCACAATTTTGATGTTTTTATCAATGCAGCTGTTATGAAGTTTTCATTAAGTGTGGGTACTGATGTTCTGGTGTGATTTCTTTTAGTGTATTTCAACATATTTTTTTTGTTTCACTTTTTTTTAATTTGTCGTGTCAGGGCAACCAGTCAATCATATTACATTTCTAACAGAACAAAGCAAACAAACAGACAAAATACAGAATTTGTGAGTTTGGTAGTTGATTAAATGTCCTTTGACCAATATCTGGCCACTTGGAGTGCTTCTGGTGTTGCTGCAAGAAGGTTCTCCATTGTGCATGTGGCAGGGCTCAGGTTGTATTGCAGCGGGTGGTCAGTGGTTTGCTCCTCTCCACACTCGCATGTCAAGGATTCCACTTTGTAGCCCCATTTCTGAAGGTTGGCTCTGCATCTTGTGGTGCCAGAGCGCAGTCTGTTCAGTGCCTTCCAAGTCGCCCAGTCCTCTGTGTCCCCAGGGGGGAGTCTCTCATTTGGTATCAGCCAATGGTTGAGGTTCTGGGTTTGAGCCTGCCACTTTTGGACTCTCGCTTGCTGAGGTGTTCCAGCGAGTGTCTCTGTAGATCTTAGAAAACTATTTCTAGATTTAAGTTGTTGACGTGCTGGCTGATACCCAAACAGGGGATGAGATGAAGATGTCTCTGCCTTGGTCCTTTCACTATTGGCTGCTATTTCCCGGCGGATGTCAGGTGGTGCAATACCGGCTAAGCAGTGTAATTTCTCCAGTAGTGTAGGGCACAGACACCCCATGATAATGCAGCATGTCTCATTAAGAGCCACATCCACTGTTTTAGTGTGGTGAGATGTGTTCCACACTGGGCATGCATACTCAGCAGCAGAGTAGCACAGCGCAAGGGCAGATGTCTTCACTGTATCTGGTTGTGATCCCCCGGTTGTTTCAAATAAGCAAATTAAAGTACTTTGCAAGTCTATTAAAAGACTAACCCCTTTCTTACTATGTGCTCTTTACTCTTGGTTACATATTCAAAAATAAAAACATCAAAGCAATTCAAAGGTAGGCTTCTATGTGATGGAGATCATTTTTGGATCCAGAATGCTACATTACCATAAAAAACCCAGATACATTTTTCAAATAGCTTTATATGAACCTCAGTTTTGTCCTTTATGGTGCAAATATTAATATGTAAAAATGCAAATGGTTGCTTTAGTCTCATTACCTCCACATGTTTTCGCTCAAAGTCACACAATTCCTTGTATCTGGGAAACAAAGCTGTGACATTTACTGCTCAAGTATAAAGGCAAATAGGTGAGGCAACATTTACATTGCCTTGTGGAATCTAGCATCACTCTACTAGATGAAAAGTATATTCTTAACTAACCAGTATCTCATACTTGCTAATATTCATCAAGCTATTTGAATCACCTGAAATAATATGTTTACAAGTGGTTTTAGGCAGGGATGGCCCTTGGTCCAATCTGAGTTGAAGGTGCTTTTCATTCCTGAACCACAGGTAGTTAGATCCTAGCCGTATTTCTGTTATAAATTTGGATAGTTTTCTTTTAAAAGTCTTTTGCTCCAGTAAAATACATTAGAAAGAACAAGTTTTAAATAAATCACTGTTTGTTACATGAATCTCTGAAAAATTGTTATTAGTTTTAGCTCATTGCTTATAGCCCATGGTGAGAAACAGTAGTTATGCAGAATCTATTTTCCTAACCTTCCTTGCCACTGTTTTGCCATAACTGTTTCTATAATTATATCAAATCATTTTATAATCTTCTGAGGAACCCTGAATAAAAAATAATTACATCTCATCTCAAGTACTGTTTCGATAAAACATGACCTAATCTTTCATTCTGTGTTTGTTTACTGAGATTTATATGGCTGTGTGTTAAGCAGGATATCCAACACCGACTGAGTAAATATTGCATTGTTTATCAAAGTACTTTTAAGGTGAAAAATGGCTGTTCCCTCTTTTTTGAAGAAAGGTATTGATTACACATGCTAGGTTATCTAATATTTAAAAACCATGAGCTTTACTCTAGTGGAAGTCTACTTCTTTATAATTATTTGTATTAATGTTTTGAGTTTTATTATTACTGGTACTCATAGATCTACATTAGCAAAGAGATGCATATAATAGAAAAATGTCATCAATTTTTTTAAAAAAAATAATGTTAATTATTTGACAACATGGAAATATAATTAAAACTATCAGTAAACAGAAACTAAAAATTCAATTCAAAAGCAGGATCTGCATGAAGACATATAAATCAGCGGGTCCTAAATATATTGTACAAAATTATCAGTGATTAAATTATTAATACAGATTTGTCCAGAATTTTATTTGGTCCTCTGGAGGGTTGGAATGATATTGGTTTGAATTTTGTGAATATAATAAATGGACACCATAATGAAGCAAATGTGTCCTGTTCTATTTGACTTTTTGGTGCTCTGATTTGATAGGCTTACTTTTCAGCAAGTACATTGAAAAGAATATAGATCTACACATAGATCTACTTTGTAGAATTAATGGAGCTTGGACACCATTTTAACTACCATGGGTTAAAGCTATAGAATCTAGGCTTTCCAGAACCATGAGAATATGCCCATACAAGTATCAATTCATCCACAGAAAGGTTTTCTCATCATAGTGGGTGGTGAATCCAAGCTGTTACACCCATTCTGTGGTTATAGCTCCAAATTTTGGCTAATGCTTTTAAAACCAACAATGGCTTCCTCTGACTTTCCCATGATTTCCATAAATTCAGAGTGAATCTGTACATGTGTATTTTACATGTAGGATTTTTCTACATGTAAAAACTTCTCCTGGAGGAGTTATGCAGTTGTGAATGACATTGTGAACCCACTCACCCACCCCCAAATGGGTAAAGGTTTTCTTTTTAGCACTTTATAGATATTGCTCCTTTCCCCACATAACTACAAGGGTATGTTGGAGGACAGGAGTGCCACTTCTCTATATTGTTGGATTGCAGTCTTAAGCAATCCTAGCCATCATAGACCATGGTGATGCATGCTGAGAGATGCAACATCTGCAGGGCCATTTGATGCCCCTGAAATGATAAGTACTAGTGGATGTTGTTGATAGAACCATACCAACTCATCTTGTATTTTCTGTAGTAGGGTGTGTCTGCATTCCTCATTAGATACCTTTTGCCACTCATAGAATGTATTTTCCTTTTAAAAGACTGGAGATCTTTACCTTCAACCCATAAACTGATAGGAAGACAAGACCTCCTTCAGTTCAGCAGATCCTGTTCAGAGCAAGAACAGGACCAGGAAAAGGAAACTGCCCATCCCGCTGTGTGACCTACAGTATTTGACTATGTTGTGCCCCGTAGGTAATAAAAGTATTATTGTTGTTGTTGTTGTTGTTGTTGTTGTTGTTATTGTTATATCCCAGACCAGATCCATCACAGAGCATCAAGAGGAGCACAGCTGTAGACCATTTTCCTTAAATTCTGCATAGAATCAGGGCGTTAGTTGAGCATATAAGGAAGTTGCCTTGACCAGACACATTGCTGAATATAACTGTGCTTAATGGATTTATGACCCTTGAATTGTTTAACAACTCACATTTCTGGACTCTGGACTGTTTTGACATGGGATACCCTTGTTTCCACAACTTCTGACTTGGAAACCCTAGCTTGTTTTTGTTTTTTGTTTTTTTTGGTCAAAGTTCAGAGCTAGAAATTGGTTTAACAGCAATAGATGTGAAAGGGATCTAGAAATCTTAGTAGACCCAAGCTGAATGAAAAGTGTGATGTGGTTGTTAAAAAGCCAATTTGATTTTAAGCTGAACAGTAGGAGTATAGTGTCTAGAATGAGGGAAGTGATAGTACACCATATCAAATGCTTGGCATGACAATTCAAGAAGGACATTGAGAAGATGAAACTAACCCAGAAGAGGGTGACCAAAATGGCTGAAGGTCTTGAAACAATGTCCCATGAGGAGGGGCTTAAGAAAATAGTATTATGTCTAACTTGAAGAAGAGAGGGATAATGTCTGCCATGATACATATATTTAAATATTTGAAAGTATGTCATATTGAAGATGGAGCAAACTTGTTTCCTGATGGTTCAGAGACTGGGACACCAAGAAATGGTTTTAAACTATGGCAAAACAGAGTACAATAAAATCTTAGGAAGAAGTTCTCATGGATCCCTGGTATAGTTGCACCATTAATGACAGAAGCAGCATACACTTCTGATATGACATTCAACTGAAAAGAGAATCCATATAAACATTAAGAAGAACTTCTTGATGGTGAGAGCTATTTGAAAGTGAAATGTGTTGCCTTGGAGTATGATGGAATCTCTTTCTCTGGAGGTTTTTAAACATAGGCTGGATGGCCATTGTTGGGAGTCTTTGATTGTGCATGGCAAGGGGTTGGATTAGATGCCCAAATAGTGATCTCTTGAGGTTTTTGATTCCATGACTCTATGATACCTGGTGGGTCACACAGATTCCTTACCCATACTATTTCATTTTATTGCTAATTAATTACATAGTATTTGCATGTGTATAGGTTTTCTTTTTTCAGTTTGAACCATTGACTAGACTGCAAACAGAAAATGTTTTTGTTTCATTTTTCTTCCTCTTTTACACTAAATCTTACCTAGTTTTTCTGGGAAATGATGTGTTCATGCCTATCCTGTATTGCTTTTTAAGAATCCAATGTTTTTGTTCTCTAAAAAAGGTTGTGCGAGTATATTTTATTCTACCTAGACTCATCGTGTAATCCAAAGGCATAAATTTCATTCAAAAGAAGAAGGAAAAAGCCCCTACTGGAAAAGCTCTCATTTTCTACATAAACACGCACTGAGAATTTGACACAAACAATACACAGTGTTGCAATATATATGCTTTATGTTTGCACACACAGCATGGGTTTCGTGTATTTGAACAACAGGAGATTTTTCAAAAGCATATCTGTTTAAAGAAAGATACATTTAGATGCTGGCCATGCTACAATATGTGTATGCTTTCATTGAGTGGTATAAAGCTGTTAAGGGAAACATGAAAATAAATATAATTTACTTATTGCCTTCCTTGTTATAGTAATTTAATATTATTCAAAATTGGGGGGGGGGTGCTTTTTCTAATAGAGACTTTTTTAAAAGTTGCATAAAACAAGAAATCAACCACTGAACATTTTATTTTATTGACCAGGAGATGTAGTGATGGGGAATAATGCCTTTTGGATGGGGGCAGGTATCATTTCCCCCTCCACTACCACCACCACCCTCAATTGACATTAATGCATACGAATGACAAGGATCAAGGTGAGGGAAGTCAAAAAGAAAGCACTGTACCCCTCAAAAAAGGATTATTCCCCCTTATGGAATTTTCCTTCAGCCTTCATATTTCTAACATGACAAAGTGGAACACAAATCATTCACACCTAGGACTTATATCTGCTGCATTTTCATTCCCTTGAACAACTTTGTCTGCTCCGTTGCTCAACTGAACTTTTAAGTTACTATAGGATGTGAAGGAAAATTTTATTTTGAGGGCAATTCCTTCTCAGTAGTTGTACCATTCGCTACCCTTAGATATTCTTACTTGTTCTAAAAAAGTACCAAGTAATGTTTCGGTGCAACATTATAAAGGTGAAATATTGCAAGGTACAATTCGTAATTTTACATGTACTTAGCAATGAAGCAGGGTCTCTGTTAGTGAGCCCTGTTAATGAATTCTGAAGATGTGTAATGGAGCAATGGCAAAGGTTTCCCAATGTGCATGATCACACATTCCCGCTTGACAACATCTCCCTTTAATTGCAGTGCCCAGAATTGGACACAGTATTCCAGGTGTGGTCTGACCAAGGCAGAATAGAAGAGTAACATGACTTCTCTGGATCTAGCACTAGACTCCTATTTATGCAGGCCAAAATCCCATTGGCTTTTTTCACTGCCGCATGACACTGTTGGCTCGTATTTAACTTGTTGTCCATGAGGACTTCAAGATCTTTTTCACACATATTGCTGTCAAGCTAGGTGTCCCCCATTCTGTATCTTGTATTTCACTTTCTTCTGCCTAAGTGGAGTATCTTGCATTTCTCCCTGTTGACCTTCATTTTGTTAGTTTTGGTCCATCTCACTAATCCAATAGCTCACAGCCTGTGAGTCTCCAGGTGTTTTGCTCTACAATTCCCAGAAATCCCAGCCAATTTACCAGCTGTTAGAACTTCTGGGAGTTGAAGGCCAAAACATCTGGTGGCCCACAGATTGAGAACCACTGCTGTAAAGAGCACTTTGAATTCCGCTCCTGTCTTGTGGAGTATTCGCTATCCCTCCCAATTTGGTGTCATCTGCAAACTTGATGATCATGCCTTCTAATCCTTCATCTAAGTCATTAATAAAGATGTTGAACAGAACCGGGCCCAGTACAAAACTCTGCAACACCCCACTTGTCACTTCTTTCCAGGATGAAGAGGAAGCATTGGTGAACACCCTTTGGGTTCGTTCGCTTAACCAATCACAGATCCATCTAACCGTAGTTTTGCCTAGCCCACGTCTGACTGGTTTGTTTGCCAGAAGATCATGAGGGACCTTGTCAAAAACCTTACTGAAATCCAGTAAGATTATCAAACATAACCCAATATGTGCTTGTACCACCCACAGTTATAATGGTGTGTTTCCAAAGAATATCTAACTAAAAGTAGGAGTATATTAACCAAACAGTATTTCACCTGGCATATTTCACACCACTTTCAAAACATGAAACTACTAGCAATAAAACAGTAAGACAAAAATGTTTTGCTGCATTCGCACAAGGCTTTGGCATTTGCATTAAATGGACCTTTGAACCAGTGATGGACTGGCTCTAAAATATTGGTTGCCAGGAGACGAAGGAGGCCCAACCACAACTATAAGGCTATCATTTAATTTATATAAGAAATAGCAGAGATCCAAGCCTATACAATATATGTGTTTCCCTCATTTAACCTGAATCAGAATTATTTTTTTCAGATTCATTTATTATATTCTTAAATATAAAGTATTGTTGAAAAATAATTTTTAATTTAAAAAGCAATGCAATGTAAATTATATTTGCATACAGTAATAATATTGGGACTTCTATTATATTTTAAAGCTACTAAAAGGTTCTTAACATTTTTAATATGTTGTCTAATGTTCAAGGGGGTCCACTTGTCATTGGTCAAGCTGAGATCTTGGACAGTCCACCACTGCTCTGGATTTCAGCCAAATCCGTTAGTTTGCATTGCTTTGCTTTATTGAGATTTAAGCAACATTAACAGCAGTTTTACTGAAAGCTGGTATTGTCTGATGGCCTAGCTTACAATTTTCCTGGTTAATATTCAGCCCTTAAATTATTAGGTACTCTATTAGGACCTTCTTACAACAACAATAGAGGCACTCCAAGTGGCCAGGTACTGGTCAAACGACATTTAGTATAATGCCAAGTTTTTAAACTCTGTGGGGTTTTTTTAAAAAAAAAAATACATTACAACTGTATTCTCGATTCACTTCTGATACAATAAATAAATATTAGGTACTCTTAGCCAAGTAAATCACTCTCAACATAAGCACTCTTTCCCATTGCATCTACAACATGGATGTCACATATCTAACTTACTCTGCTATTGGAATCCCAGAGGAATTATTTTGTGACTTCTTAGAAGTAATAAAGCTATTGTCATCAGTTCATCCTCCTAATAAAAGTCATTTTCTATTGGAAGCAAGATACCATGCATGTGTCAAGGAACAAAATAATAACAACAGTTTTGTATCCAACTGAATCTCCTTTGTCAATTAGCATGGCCAATTTCACATTATGCAAAGTACAAAAATTCTTTGTTAAAACAAAACAGCCCCGGGCTTCTTTTATAACAATCGGATGTTCATTACTTGAAATATGAAACTGCAAACATCAGAATGTGAAAATACTAGTTAAATATGTGTAGATACATGAAGAAATTAACTGACATTGGTGGGTTCAAATTCTGCTTTGCAATATTAGAAGGTCAACACTGGATAATTCCCCAGTCTTGGTAGGTAGTTATATTCAGACATACTTGACAATCCAATGCTATCAGTGTCTCCAGGTTCCTCACTTAGCTTTCATTAGAATCTCTTCAGGGTATACTCTACCTATTATGGGCATATATGACACAGGAAAACTATGTAATGGGTATCCTACTGTATACCCTGCTGTTCTAAATAATTTAACACACAAAATAGCACCAGATCACTACAATAATAGTAACATTATTACCTTTAAAAGCACTCTCTGAAAGCTGTGAACTGGACCCTGTCCACTTTTTGAGCATAACTCTTTCAATCCCTTTCAAGCCTGCAAAGCTATCTTGTTAACAGGTTGCTCCAGACCGGTGGTTCCCAACATGTGGGCCATAGCCCACTGGTGGCTCGCAAGACCTAAAATAAGGTTCACGGATTATTTTTAAATATGGTTTTCTGTGGACGAGCAGATGGCAACTACTGGATGCCATAGGTTCTGTATCAGAAACTAGAGCTAATGTGGTCTATCCAATGCAATTTTCTGAATCAGCACCCCAAATAACCAAACCAAATCTAAAGTTGACCAAAAACTGATTCATAACCATTTTGGTACTAATGTTGGAGAGTGGTCCCTGGTCAAAGTGGCCCTTGATAAGAAAAAAAAAGATTGGGAACCACTGCTCCAGACAAAATACATTGTGGAGCTCTTTTATCTTTGAGCTTTTCTATACTAATGAAAACCATTCTGTTTGGCCCTGCATTTTCTTGGTCCAAACTGATCCCGAAGTGAGCCCCTTAATGCCACACACAACATATTTTGGCATGAACAGTTTATCTAGCAAATTCACTAGGGGCAGTCTGCATTTCCGCCCTAGAAGACTGATGGATCCGGATGGATTCCTGAGGAATCTTGGGGTTCTTCCTGCCTTGGAGCCTGGCGATTCTATCGACGCCTTGGTGGATCTCTACAACAGGGAGATGTCCAGGGCGATAGATATGATCGCTCCCGAACGCCCCATCTCGTTGCGTCGTGACAGGCCGTCTCCCTGGTTCACCGGGGAGCTGGCTGTGATGAAGCATATGAGAAGGGGGCTAGAGCGCAAGTGGAGGAGATCTCGGGACGTGTCTGATCAAGCACGGGCTAAAGCCTCTCTTAGGGCATACTCTGTGACTATACAGGTGGCCAGGGAATCATTCACGACCACCCATATAGCGTCTGCAGCAAATAGATCATCGGAATTGTTTCGGGTTGTCGGGGAACTCCTTCACCCATCTGTGGTGGAGGAGACCTCTGACGACCCAGCAACTCGGTGTTGCGACTTCGCACACCATTTTGCAGGCAAAGTTGCTCAGATACGCCTTGAGCTCGACTCCAATTTCATCGCAGTGCCAGAAGAGGTGACGGAGGTATCTGCTTGTCCAATCTTGTGGGATTCTTTTAGGCTTGTTCTTCCTGAGACTGTGGAAGAGGTTCTTAGGGCTGTGAGGGCGACCACTTCGACTCTAGACCCTTGCCCATCTTGGCTTATTAAATCGGCCAAGGAGGGGTTGGTTGATTTTTTTGTGTTGATCATTAATGCATCGTTGGAGCAAGGGATTTTTCCATCTAATCTGAAACAGGCTGTGGTTCGCCCACTCCTCAAAAAGGCTTCCCTTGACTCCATGGTGCTGAACAATTACAGGCCAAATTCCAACCTCCCTTTTTTGGGTAAGGTGCTGGAGCAGGTGGTCGCCTCCCAGCTCCAGGGCTTTTTGGATGACATCAACTACCTAGATCAGTCACAGTCTGGTTTCAGGCCGGGTCATGGCACCGAGACAGACTTGGTCGCCTTGGTGGATGACCTCCGTAGAGAGCTGGACAGGGGGAGTGTGACTCTGTTGGTTCTCTTGGACATCTCAGCGGCTTTCGATACCATCGATCATGGTATCCTTCTGGGTCGTCTCTCTGGGATGGGTCTCGGGGGCATGGTTCTGTTGTGGCTCCGGTCCTTCCTGGAGGGACGAACCCAGATGGTGAAGCTGGGAGACGCCTGCTCAGATCCCTGGCCATAGACCTGTGGGTTCCTGCAAGGCTCTATTCTGTCTCCCATGCTCTTTAACATCTACATGAAACCGCTGGGAGAGGTCATCCGGAGTTTTGGAGTTGGGTGCCATCTCTACACAGATGACACACAACTCTACTACTCTTTTCCATCTAATTCCAAGGAGGCCCCTTGGGTGCTGGACGAGTGCCTGGCCGCTGTGTCTATCTGGATGAGGAGGAACAAGCTGAAGATCAATCCTGACAAGACAGAGGTCCTCCTGGTCGATCGCAAACTGGATCGGGGTATAGGGTGGCTACCTGTGTTGGACGGGGTTACACTCCCCCTGAAGCCATAGGTCCGCAGTTTGGGAGTCCTCTTGGACTCATCGCTCACATTTGAGGCTCAGGCGTCGGCGGTGTCTGGGAGGGCTTTAGCACAACTGAGACTTGTGCGCCAGCTGCGACCATACCTCGCGAAGGCTGATCTGGCCGGGGTGGTCCATGCCTTGGTCACCTCTAAATTGGATTACTGCAATGCGCTCAACATGGGGCTGCCCTTGAAAATGGCTCGGAAATTCCAACTGGTCCAACGGGCAGCAGCCAGGATGCTAACCGGGGCTCATTACAGAGAGAGGTCAACCCTCCTGTTTAAGGAGCTCCACTGGCTGCCATTTATTTTCCGAGCCCAATTTAAGGTGCAGGTGCTTACCTACAAAGCCCTGAATGGTTTGGGACCACCCTACCTGCGTGACCGCATCTCCGTCTACAAACCCACACGTTCACTTCGGTCATCTGGAGAGGCCCTGCTCATGATCCCGCCCGCGTTGCAAGCGCCCTTGTTGGGGACGCGAGACAGGGCCTTTTCTGTGGTGGCCCTCCGACTTTGGAACGCCCTCCCAAAAGATCTTAGACAGGCCCCTACATTGGCAGTCTTCAGAAAGAACTTGAAGACCTGGCTGTTCCGATGTGCCTTCTCAGATTAGGAACCTTCAATACCAAGTCCTAGAAGCACTTTAGTAGAACTAAGATCACTGCACACCGCACACTGCACTTACTTTATAATCCTACATTCCTCCCGCCACATCAGCCCTTTTAATCCTGTACCCACTACTCTGGCCGGCCCAGTTTTATAGTGTCTCGATGTATTGTTACTGTTGTTATTTATTCTGCTTAACTGATTTTAATTTGCTTTAGGTATTGTATTGTTGTACTGTGTTTTGAGGCTTCAGCCTATGTAAGCCACATCGAGTCCTTCGGGAGATGCTAGTGGGGTACAAATAAAGTTATAATAATAATAATAATTTCCAGTCCTTCTCATTATTTATGGCTCTTACCATTTTAAAAAGAAAATGGTCATATATGCAAAGAAATATCTTTACTGTTAAGTGGAGTGTGATGAATTACCTACCTTTTAGGCCAGGGAAAAGCTCAGGAAGTAGGCCCAAGTGTTTTTACAGCCATTTTGTGAGATGGTACAGCCATCTTAGAGTAGTCATTTCCTAGAGGAACCAGAGCTTAGGAGCAACCTGGAGGGAAATGTGGAGAACCTTTGTGATTGGCTGGGAGAAAGTGGGTGGAGCTTGGTTAGAGTGCAGGGGGGAAATTGCCTGAAAGGTTGTGTTTTAAAATCTGACAGTTTAGTCAGGGTCTGTGTGTTGAAGAAGAAAGTTAGGTGTTGGGAGAGTTAGGAGAAGAGAAGTTAGAGTAGCCAAAGTGGTTAGTTAGGGAAGATTGATAGCTATTAGGTAGAATAGCTGGTGTAGAGTATAGACAGATCCAAGGGAAAGGACTGTCTGGAGAAATCAGGAATTCTAGTCAGAGGGAAGTCTGCTAGTTTCCTGAGGGAGTGAAGAGTTGTTATTGGAACTAAGCATTGAACTGTTTTTAAAATAACCACAAGCTTCATCTCATTATTGCAACCATTACGCTTAAGTGCCAGTATTGTTAAAGTTCACACAAATAAACAACTTTATTCTTTGTTCATCAACAACTGTCTCAGTGTGCCTCTATATAAAGAAGTATTCTTAACAAGATAGGGGAACAGAGTTTCCAGATTGGTGGCAGCGACATTTTAAAAGAATCTCATTGTTATTTACCTCAGTGTTCAGAGCCCTGAGTGCAAATCCAGAACATTCCAGCCTACTTAAAACCTCTTGCCAAACCAAAATCTGGACATTCCTTTTACGTGTGGTGGTAGCCATTTCCACATTAAAGATACCTCAGAATACAGTGTGTTGGTGGCAAAGTCTCTGCAGTCTCCAAACACTTAAGTCATTTTAAATAATAATCTATTACAATTGGTGATACAGCAGTGAGATCTCCAAACTAATGGAGATCCTCTTTACGTAATAGATTCCTCTCCCTCTCTTGTTACATGGAGCATCTGCACGTGCAAATCTTTTTTAAAAAACCAAATATTTTACTTATTAGTTTGGAAAGGATATAATGAGGTCTGTGCTATCCCTGCTGGTCAAGGAGTCCTGAAGCTTCAACACTCAGAGACTGGTTCTGTTAAACTATAAATTATAGAGAAAAGGGTATGAGAAATTTAATAAAATCTACTAGGTACACCTCCATTAATTTCAGTAGTATGCAAAATAATCCCTCCCCCTTTGAAAACAGACATGAACACCATCATTTAACTTTCTGTTGCATTATATTATTTCATTTGAGGTACACAAAAGATATATGGAGAGAGAACCATTTGAAGTTTATATTGACGGCATCATTTACTATTTTATTCCAATTGTGTTCATTCAAACAAAGACAGAATGCCATTGGACTAAAATAATGACTCATGCAGTAATGAAACAATGAATTACATTGTGAACACAAATTGCAAGCAACCTATTATTGGGATTCTCTGCCCATTAAGCACTCAAAGAATTACAACTAGCAAACAAATCAGTAGTAGTCAAAGTATTCTAAAAACAGAAAACAAGGTCATATTATTCAAATAAATTGCTCATTATAACAATGCTACTCAGTAATTATTTTGGTCTTTAAAAAGAAAAAAAATCTCAACATTATGACACAAAAAGCTTATTCTGTCGGAAAACATTATGTGTTCATGAGGAAGGATTATTATTATTATTATTATTTCCGTCACTTTTACCCCGCCCTTCTCACCCCCGGGGGGGGACTCAGGGCGGCTTACAAGGAAGGCACAATTCGATGCCTTGTCACATATACATACATATATAAGCAAGTTAAACTATTACCTATTAAAAATTTAAAAACATCACTACACAAAATACAGTAACACAATAGTAGGCTAATCCTGAGCTCAGCATTCGAAGTTTCGTAAATCCATTCCGTCTCATCAGATTCCAGCTCGTCATCAGGTCTTTCTTTAGCTGCCTTGATGTCCAAATGCCTGGTCCCATATCCAGGTTTTCAACTTTTTCCTAAATGAAAGGAGGGACGTTGCCGATCTAATCTCCCCGGGGAGTGAGTTCCACAGGTGGGGGGCCACCACCGAGAAGGCCCTGCTCCTCGTCCCCGCCAATCTCACTTGTGATAAAGGCGGGGTCGAGAGCAGGGCCTCCCCGGAAGATCTTAGGTTTCGAGGTGGGACGTAGAGGGAGATCCGTTCGGACAGATACACTGGGCCGGAACCGTATAGGGTTTTGTAGGTCAAAACCAGCACTTTGAATTGTGCTCGGAATTGGATCGGCAGCCAGTGGAGCTGACACAACAGGGGGGTGGTGTGCTCCCTGTATGTCGCTCCGGTGAGCAATCTGGCTGCCTCCCGCTGGACCAGTTGGAGTTTCCGAGCAGTCTTCAAAGGCAACCCCACGTAGAGTGCGTTGCAGTAATCCAATCGGGATGTAACAAGAGCGTGGACCACCGTGGCCAAGTCCGACTTCCCAAGGTACGGGCGCAGCTGGCGCACAAGTTTTAGTTGTGCAAAAGCTCTCCCGGCCACCGCCGAGACCTGGGGTTCCAGGCTCAGCGATGAGTCCAGGATCACTCCCAAGCTGCGAGTGATCCTGTGCTGGTGTCTCGCTTCACAGCCGAACCTGCAACAGCCCGGAGCATAGGGAAAGTCCTTTTGAAATTCCAGCAAGACCAATCCTTGATCTCATTACTAGATTTTGAGAAAGTTATCTCTTTTGAATAAAATAGCGCATCATTGGCTTCAGTAAAAAAAAAGAGTTACAATACTTTATTAAAGTTATTTTCCAAATGCCAACTGAAACAACCCTCCTTTCCTTTATAAAATTCAAAAAGAGGAGCATACTCCTGGTCGTATTACAGACAGGAGTCATCCCACAACAAAGGGACAGTTACTCATAATATAGTCATATCCATATCCAAAAATTTTGCATCCATGAATTCCAACCATCCACAGTTTAAAAATATATATTTTTAAATCTAAAAAGCAATCCTTGTTTTTCCCATTTATATAAGGGAAACCAATTTAGAATTCCATTGTATATATTGGAACTTAGTCAACCATGGATTTTGATATCCATGGAGGGTTCGTAAATAAAACTCAGTGGATACAACCATCCCACTATAAAGAAGCTCTCCAATACTGGCCCTATGCCTAACAGGGTCAGCACCTGGGGTAACACATTCAACATTTCAATTAGAGCAGCTTTCCCAAACCTTTTGAAGCAAAAGTTTATTGTGGAGCCCCAAGAAATGCTAAGTGTTTAGTTCTATATGTTTATGTTCTATGATGCATATTACACACAATATGTATATGGAAGCATGCATAATAAGGTATCATATATTAATAAAGGAAACAAAAAAGAACTGAAGGAAATATTATTCATTATTTCAATCTACAAAATGATATAATGATTAGTTAAATTATTTGAAAAATGTTACAATGTTAATGTGAACATTGTGCCTGCTTCTTGCGGCAGAGTTTGTCAATGTCCGGTGTCACAGAAGTCAGTTGAAGATGCATATCATCTTCTGTGTCCAAACGAGCTTATAGCCGTATATCTCGAAAAGGCAGTTTCACAGACGTACATAGAACCAAAAGGTAGTAAGAGGAATTTAGTTTTTGGACATAATATTGAAAGTTCCTCCCCTAACTGAACCCAAAATTTGGGAAGTGGTTTTCTTTTAAATGATGCCTGACAGTGGCTGTTCAAAACGATGTCTATAAGGAACTCATATTCTGCCACCGTGAGGGCTGCTGGCTTTGATGTCACTGAAAATGGATCTACAATCCACTCAGAATTCTTTTGAATCTATTCTTGAGTGTCCCTTGGAAAATATGAATTCAAAGTTTGAAGCAAATTGTTACAGTGCTATTTTATTATTGCTAGCAATGATTCATTCATTGTTATGCTGTTTTCTTCTAAGAAGTTTTAAGTCGATGAGTAACATGTCAGATCCTGACTCTTGATACCTCCCATCTAGAACACTAGCTTTTTCTTTAGCATGGCAATTTTGTCATAAACATTGAATATTGTCTTCTCTTTCCCTTGTATGAGTGTGCTGATTTGTTCATTTTTGAAAAAAGTCTGCCAAGTAGCATAATTTGCACAACTATTCTTGATCATTCAAATAATCTGCTAGCAAACTGTTTTAGTCGTTCAAAAATAATGAACCTCAGTTCAAAGTTAAAAGTTACACAGCAAATGTTGTGCCTTTGAAAAGTTAATAATTTTGATAGCATTGTCTAGTACCTGCTTAGATAATGCTGGTGTTTTTTTCATTGCGAGGAAGTGTCAGTATAGTACACAATGACCACTTGTGCAGGATTTTTTTTTAAAAAAAAAACTTTCTTGATTCTTGTAACAATGCCAGAAACATGACCCACCATGGCCTTTGTGCCATCTGTGCACATGTCAATGCAATTATCCCATGGTATCGAGTTTTCAATGAAGTAGGCATCAAGCAGGAAAAAATTCATTGCCGCTTGTAGAGGATGGAAATGGTTTGCAAAAAATATTATCTACATGAAAAGAACCTGAAAATTAGTACTGCACAGTAGGCCTGGGTAACAACGCAAAAATTTGTTTCTAAAATCGATTTGTAATTGGGGTGTTTTTTTGTTTCGATATTTAAAATAATTACAAAATTTTCCCTTAAAAAAGTTCGGTATTTACGAAATTTTGTAAATATTTACGAATCGATTCGTTAAGATGGCGGACCCCCGCGCATGCGCAAAATCACTTCCGAAGCTTTGTTATTGGCGCGGGGTCGATTCGTTAAGGTTATAACGAATCGATTCGTTAAAATGGCGGACGCGATTTGCGCATGCGCAAAAGCGACTTCCGAAACTTCGTTATTAAATACGACTCGATTCGCTATTAAAATAATAACGAATCTATTCGTTAAAATGGCGGATGCGATTGCGCAATGCTAAATGCTCTATAAACAAAATCATTTCATAAAATAAATCAAATAAAATAATCAAATAGAACAAGATATTAAGATGTTAAATAAAAAAGTAATAAGATAAAGTATCCAAAACTGAGTCAATTTAATAATATAATGAAATAAACAATAATATAATAATAAAATTTAAATAAATAAAATATAAATAATAATAATAATAATAAATAATAACAATAAATAATATAAAATTATATAATATATACAATATAAAATAAAATAATATAATATAATAATATATTATTATATATATTATATAAATGAAATAAATAATAATATAAATATTTAAATAAAATATAATTAAATTTATAAAATATTTATAAAATAGAATTATAAATAATAATAAAAATAATATATAAAATTAAATTATAAATTATTAATATATAAAAATAATGTTATTATAAAAACTTAGAAAGTAAATATAAGAAATAAATAAAGAAAAAGTAACAAAAAGTAACAGAAATTGCACTTTGAAAAAACTCTGAAAATTATCTGGGAAGTATTGCATACATACTAATTTCTGTAACAGTATTGCAAGTTAAGTAAGAAGGACCAACTTCACATTTGGGGGTGGTGTATCTTAATGTGCATCCTTAGCCCTGT
This sequence comes from Anolis sagrei, assembly GCF_037176765.1. Lineage (NCBI taxonomy): Eukaryota > Metazoa > Chordata > Lepidosauria > Squamata > Anolidae > Anolis > Anolis sagrei. Next base: position 98,518,599 of record NC_090021.1, read on the forward strand.
TGTGGCAAGATGCCTCATATCTTTTCCTCTGCTGACGCTCACACCGCAATGCCTGCAAACTGCCAAAGTGGCCCTCTCATTATGGATGTCGTAATGATCCCATAGGAGCGATCTCGGCCTACCCCTACTAGGCACTTCAGATGTACTCATGCTCGTGTTTGGACTGTCGGTGTTTGTGGAAGGGAGTATAATCGTTGGTTGTTTCTGTAGCTCGCCCTCCATCAGCATGCAGTCCTCCTGATCACTAATTCCTGTGGTGGAAGCACATTCCATCTTGTCTTCCTCCCATTCCTCTGACACGTCCGCCTCCTCGCCCTCCTCTTCATAACAAGTAGTATCAGAGGTACTTGGAACGACATCAGGATCTGAACGTAGAGTCTTTCGAACTGATGAAGAAGAAGGTTCTGCCATCTCACAGCTGGTTGAAGCATCTGTGGGTGTTTCAATAACCATCTCGTTGGATGAATGTTCCCTTCTTGTCAATGTGTTCATCTTCAGTCCCCTGCCTTTCTTCGGTATTCGCGATAGCACTTGGCCCTTGCAACTAGAAAAGCCGGGAAGGAAGCGTTTCATCACACTGGTTGGAACTACACAAATAATGAGCAAAAGGAGCGCACTGGTTGGAACTACACAAATGAGCGAGCACTGTATTATAGCACTTTCTGTTGGCAAAAGGAGCGCACTGGTTGGAACTACACAAATGAGCGAGCAGTGTATGTAGCACTTTGTGTTGGCAAAAGGAGCGCACTGGTTGGAACTACACAAATGAGCGAGCACTGTATTATAGCACTTTCTGTTGGCAAAAGGAGCGCACTGGTTGGAACTACACAAATGATGAGCGAGCAGTGTATGTAGCACTTTGTGTTGGCAAAAGGAGCGCACTGGTTGGAACTACACAAATGATGAGCAAACACTGTATTATAGCACTTTCTGTTGGCAAAAGGAGCGCACTGGTTGGAACTACACAAATGACAAACGCACACACAGCCACCGAAGACTCTTTTATTTTTTTAGAATATTTTTTGTATTTTTTTTTAAGAATAAAAGACAGGTATTTTTAGAAAATATTCAGAAATGGAAAATTAACCAAAAACTGGCCCTGATGTAGAGCTAACACAGGCAGGAGACAGGGCAATCGAGAGCACACACCAACAGGAGACTCTTTTCTTTTTTTGGAATATTTTTTGTATTTTTTTTAAGAATAAAAGACAGGTATTTTTAGAAAATATTCAGAAATGGAAAATTAACCAAAAACTGGCCCTGATGTAGAGCTAACACAGCCAAAAGACAGGGCAATCGAGAGCACACACCAACAGAAGAGTCTTTTTTTTTTTGGAATATTTTTTGTATTTTCTTTAAGAATAAAACACAGGTATTTTTAAAAAATATTCAGAAATGGAAAATTAACCAAAAACTGGCCCTGATGTAGAGCTAACACAGCCAAAAGACAGGGCAATCGAGAGCACACACCAACAGAAGAGTCTTTTTTTTTTTTTGGAATTTTTTTGTATTTTCTTTAAGAATAAAACACAGGTATTTTTAAAAAATATTCAGAAATGGAAAATTAACCAAAAACTGGCCCTGATGTAGAGCTAACAGCCAAAAGACAGGGCAATCGAGAGCACACACCAACAGAAGAGTCTCTCTTTTTTTGGATTTTTTTTGTATTTTCTTTAAGAATAAAACACAGGTATTTTTAAAAAATATTCAGAAATGGAAAATTAACCAAAAACTGGCCCTGATGTAGAGCTAACAGCCAAAAGACAGGGCAATCGAGAGCACACACCAACAGAAGAGTCTTTTTTTTTTTTTTTGGAATATTTTTTGTATTTTCTTTAAGAATAAAACACAGGTATTTTTAAAAAATATTCAAAAATGGAAAATTAACCAAAAACTGGCCCTGATGTAGAGCTAACACAGCCAAAAGACAGGGCAATCGAGAGCACACACCAACAGAAGAGTCTCTTTTTTTTGGAATATTTTTTGTATTTTCTTTAAGAATAAAACACAGGTATTTTTAAAAAATATTCAAAAATGGAAAATTAACCAAAAACTGGCCCTGATGTAGAGCTAACACAGCCAAAAGACAGGGCAATCGAGAGCACACACCAACAGAAGAGTCTTTTCCAACGAAGCCAACCCAATGCAAGTCTTTTTCCTATCCAAGCCAAGCCAAGCCAACCCAAAGCAAGCAGCCCTCCCGGACCTCTCTCCTCCCTCGCCTCCGCGCAACAAATGAGCTCTGCGGCCACGCAGAGCCGCTTTTAAAGGCCTTGCCGGCCAATCAGACACTGCCACGGTGCACTGCTTGCTTGCTGATTGGCTCCAGCCTCCCAGGGCACCAGCAGCATCCTCCATCCCATTTCCGAAACGGGCGGAAGCTTGTTAAAAGTATGGGGGATGCCGTTTCATTATTTTTAAACCCTTCCGGGTTTGAAAATGTGTTTTGTAATCGTTTTGTAATTATTAAAAATAACGAATAATTAACGAATTACAAAATTAACGAACGAAACCACCCAGGCCTACTGCACAGACATCATTAGCACAGTTAATCTGGCAACATTTTTGGATTCCTCCAGTTGTAGCAAAAAATTCATTTGACTGATATGGGAAATGATGGTATCTTTAACATTGTTTGATAGATTCTGAATTCGATTACGCACTATTACTTGATAAGGGCACATTAGAGATCAAGTTTGCAAGTTTTTTTGTCCACTGTATACTTCTCTACTTTCACGAATAATGGTTTTATAAGGTTTTCAGCAAAAACATAAGGTTTACCAGAAACAGCCAAGTCATTACTAACCAAATATGATGCTTTCAGTGTTTGCTCGTTATTTGTCTTTGCATGAGATACAAATTTTGTCTGAACAGCATGGACTATGTCACTTTTCTTTTGAAATAGTCTGCAGTTTTATATGTGAAGTTAGGATGAGATTCAAAATGTAGTCTAACCTTGGCAGGGAATATAGAGCTACTGGGCAAAACTTTGTTACATATCACACACTGTAGACATCCATCAGCATACTCAACAAATCCCATGTCCAAAAATGAATTGCAATATTTTTGTGTTTTACTTCCTTTTGGTTATCTGTTCACTAGGCATCCTAGATTCTGAAGCAGAATCATATGCAGCATTTTCAAAAATCAACCCCAAGGAATTTGCACTAGCAGTGTCCCTCACAATCACCCATGGAGCCCCAAGCGCTCTGCAAAACACATTTTGGAAACCCCTGGACTAGAGGAAAGTAAGCACCTTTGGGCATGGAAGCCTCAGCTGAGCAGAAGTTTTTCTTACTTACCTAGTAACATTCTGGGCTCTATGGACATAAAGCAAAGTCTGATCACTTGAAAATATATAGTGCAGGGAATGAAACAGGGAGATATATGTACACTCTAATTTACAGTATGTGAATTTCTGAGGACTTAAAACTTTGAGTAGCATGAACTGACCGAGAAGCAAAGAAGCAGGTCGTGCCAGTCCAGGTAGAACACATTGTCCCAAACTCCAGCAAGACACTGATGATGGCATTGGCCACCGGGTTGTGGCTTCTAACAGTCAAAACAGTGTTGGTGCTATTCATGCAGTCAGCACAAAAAACCTGTGGCTCTACTGATCCTTTGAAAATGTCAATGCTGGTTGTGGGTGTGATGGGAGTTTTAGCACAAAAATTCTGGAAGGCAAAATATTCTCCAGCCCCAAATTAGCTTTTTAGGATAGTGTGTGACTTCATATGGTCCCAATCCAAACTGGGAAGCCAGCATAGCAAGGCCCATTCCCTACTTCGATGTATTTACCATAGATGGTAAATAAAATAACAAAATGTGATTTTTAATCATCCCTTGCTCTTTTCTTTACATATAGGTTAGTGGAGGGAAATGCTTCATTCTTTCATCTGCTAGGTATTGGACAGTTCTTCAAAGTATCATAGGACAGCTATATCTTCCCTTTTCAGAAAAAGTGGGACCCAATGAAAATACAATTTTCAGTGACGTCCTTGGTGTCACTGTGAGAAGGGATTAAACTAAAACTTCTCAAAAGTCCTTCAGAGAACACACAATTTTTTATATTGTGGAAATGCCTTTACTCCAAATATCCACTTACAAAGATGTTTATAAACTTTTTATTCTTACGATGAATTACATTCCCGAGGGTATCATATTTTCAAATAAGCTTTCATGTGTTACATTGTTTATGCATTATAATAATGTGGAAAATGTGCCATCTTTTGTCTAGAGGACCAAAGTGATAAAGGACATGACATTTAAAAATATGACAACTGCTACAAAATGCCACATAGGTTAAATAGAGTTGTGCTGGAGCACACATCCATTGCAGGGCTTGGTATTAGCTAATACTCATGTTTCTACTAGATTCAGTGGACACACTGCTGTGAAACTGCCCAGTGAGGTGCAAAAGTACTGATAAGAGTAACAATCAAACTCAGCCCTTTCTGATTCCACAGCTCCTTTGAGTTTGTTTGGGCTGTATATGGAGCAACAAGCGATACACTCAAGATAAGGGAGACTAGTGCTATCTTCGTTGCAGGGAAGCGAAGCAAAGCCTCACACAGGAGGCAAGCTAACGACTGCAAGCTGCTATTGTATTGGGAATTGCTTGGCTAAGCTCTGTCATTTATAAAAATTGTTTGGCTTTAGTCCTTCCTCTGAAGAAAAAAGGAGAGGGAAACATTGCTTGTAATAGTGGGAGAGAAGAAAATCTGACAGTCATTCTAGTTGAATGGAGCAGCCATACACTAGTGTGGGCAACAAACATGATGGCTCCCTAGCTCATATATGGGCGTCTTATATATGTACTTTTAAAAATAATTTTGGTTTACATTTAAATCCTGGTTTTCTTACATAATTTTTAAAGTCTGTGTGGCTCTCATCCTCCACCCAATGAGGCAGTTAGGCAAAGTAAAAGCAGCCAATCCAAGGTCACCCAAGGTGACTCAAGGTCACCCATTGATGGCTCAATGGGGACTATGACCCAGATCTCATCTTGGTCCAACAGTCTAACCAAGTGGTTACCAACCTTTGGTCCTTTGAGTGTTTTGGACTTCAGCTCCCACAATTCCTAACAACTGGTAAACTGATTGGGATTTCTGGGACTTGAAGTCCAAAGTAACTGGAGGGCCAAAAGTTGGGAACCACTGTTCTAACCAGACGGGATGGCCTTGAAATTCCAGGCCAGCATGAGACCTTTTCCTAAGATTTCAGCAGAGGATGGCCAGCCACATATTGGCTGGTAAATCAGAACTGCTAGTAAGTTAGATGCATGTGGAAACAAGAATAAAGATGATTGGCCTTATGGGTGCAGAATCTGTTTAAGCAAGTGCACTTTTGCACCGTTATTGTAATGTGCCCCTGCTTTGGCAAATTACACTAACTGTGCTATAATTTAGTCATTACTTATTTAATTTATATCCCACCTTTCTCAGCATGGGATTCAAGGCAGCAAACATGGGATTCAAAAGGTTTCCCATGTTTCCTATAAAATCTTGATGCATGCAGAAGCCAAGATTTCCTATAAAATCTTGATGCATGCAGTTTGGTGAGGCAGCTCTCTGACTTAGAATTTTAAATACTCCAACTAAACTGCAGATCAGCTAATATCGCCATGGTAGTTAAAGTGGGATAATAAAACTACACATATGACCATCTCATCCATGGATCCAATATCCACAGTTTCATTTATCCACGCTCCAAATAAAAAAAATCTCTCCATCAGAACAGCTTCCCTAAGTCTTCCTCCAGGGTTAATCACCCCATGTATAGACAAATATAGAATTCACAATAATTCTTGGTTTTGAATCCCACATGGGGTCTTGGAATGTATCCCCTGTTAATATTGCTGTTATACTGTAATTGTATCATGTGAAAAGGACCAGATAATATGTCAACAATGAATTAGTAGGATAAGAGCACTAATATTTTAATCTGGCAGCAAAACACATCCACTGGATTCAGCAGTTGCTACCATTGCTGTTAATAATTGTATCCCACATGGCCTTGTCTAAAACAAATATGTCATAAAGGGACTCTTTCTAGCCCCTTCACTAGTACTGGTGCTTATGAAAAGTTTTCTACCAGTCCTTGGGGAGGTCTTTTCCCCAAACAATGCAATTTTGGATGGGTTTGTTCAGAAGCCAATACCATCAAGTTAAATAGGATTTCCTCTTAGTTCACTTAAATGTATACAATATTACACCCTAGAGAAATGCAGATTTTAACATGAGCATGGGTTTACAATTCAGTTGCTTAATTTCCATGCTTCCCTAAGGCTAAAACTGAACCTTGTCTCAGGAGAGAACTACACACACAATTCTGAGTATACAAGAGTTTGGAAACATTACTTTCTCAATCACAACTCTCCAGAAGCCCCAGCCAGTATGGTTATTGAACATATTGTCTGGGGAATTTTGGAAGAGGTAGTATAGAAAAGTTATGTTTCCATGCTCTGGGGATAAGAAAACTGGCACACTTGCTATAGTCTCTACTAAAAAGGCTTTCAATGTAGCTGGAAGATATATATTCCCTGAAGAGACTCAGTTTGAGACAGTTCCCTTATGCAACTGTACCCCCTGGGAATAAGTATTGCTGGGTATACAATACAAATTGGGGAAGAACAATAGCAGAGCCCATCATGCCTGCTGCCACAGAAACACAGAGAAAACTCTACAGGGAATCCGTACAGTTACAAGGCAGTTCCATGTGATGAACTCACTGCAGTAGGCTAGGTTTTTGAGTGTATCTGCAAAAGAGTATTCTTAGTGAAGGTACAGATGATCAAGAATGTCATCATGCCCATTTCTTCAAACAATAGTAAAACTGAAATGATAACATACCTAGAAGCAAATTAGACATTGTAAATGTTATGCAGTTTAGCAACATCTTCTTTGAAGAAGCAATGCATTTAGCTCCAAGAACTCACAGGCCACTTACGTTTCTTCCTGTCATTTTGAAAGAAAGTATTAAAAGCCACAGGAACAAGATCACTGGGAAGAATGACAACTGATTCAAAATGATAGCAACTCAGTAAGGCTCACTGCTGTTGTTTCCATGAAGAGTATGATAGCTTCATAATCATGGATAATAGAGAGGTTGGATATTTTCTGAGGCAGTTGCATTGTCCTCACATAATGATGCTGATTTAGGATTCTTCACACAATTTCCGTAACAGTAGCATCTGCAGAGAGGAGTTTTGTTTCAATTGCTTGATACACTCATCACAACAGACAGCACTCAGAGATCAATGCCCAGTTGGTCAGGTTTCAAAAAAAGGAAGAAAAAGAATACAATTGGATGAGCAAAATTAGTTTTCTGCAAAAAAGAAAACGTGTCACTGATCTGGACAATGACCTTTTTGTGTGAGTGAAAGACATGCACATGGAATGTGAAATGTATCAGTTCCTCCCTTCCTCTATTTCTCCACATGTGTGTGTACATGTCTACTAATGAAACCGTATATCTATAGCAAACAGGAGATGAAGGGAAGTCTCCTGTTCTGTTCCAGAAACAGTCTTGCAATACAAATAGAAGTAACTAAAAAAAGCTTTACTTCAGCAAAATAATAATAATAGTAATGCAAACAGCAGTAAAGAAAACAGAAGGTAAAGTCCCAAAAGCAATGCAAGGTCTTACAGCAGATGTGAAACAAAAAGTCTTTTGCAACAAGTCCTCACAGCAGACAGGAGCCAGAGTCTTTGGCAAAAGGCTTACAGCAGGGTTCCTCAAACTAAGGGGGCTGGATATGGCCCTCCAAAGTCATTTACCCAGCACTCACTCAGGGTCAACCTAAGTCTAAAACCACTTGAAAGCACACAACAACAACAATCCTATCTCAACAGCCGAAAGCAGGCCCACACTTCCCATTGAGATACTAATAAGTTTATATTTGTTAAAAATTGTTCTTCATTTTAATTATTGTATTGTTTTAAAGTGTTTTTTGCACTACAAATAAGATATGTACAGTGTGCATAGGAATTCATTCATGTTTTTTTCAAATTATAATCCGGCCCTCCAACAGACATTCTTCTTTCTTCTTTTGCCCTTTGTCATTCTTATTTATTTATCGTATCAGAAGTGATCCAAGGGTACAGTTGTAATGTATTTAAAAACACAAGCAAAGTTTAAAAAATTGTCATTACACTAAATGTCCTTTGACCAGTAGCTGGCCACTTGGAGTGTCTCTGGTGTTGCTATAAGAAGATCCTCCATTGTGCATGTGACAGGGCTCAGACTGCATTGTAATAGTGGCCTGTGGTTTGCTCTTCCCCACACTCGCATGTTGTGGTCTCCACTTTGTGGCCCCATTTCTTAAGGTTGGCTCTGCATATCAAGATGCCAGATTGCAGTCCGTTCAGAACCTTCCGAGTCGCCCAGTCTTCTGTGTGCCCGGGGGGAGTCTCTCATCTAGTATCAGCTATGGATTGAGGTTCCAGGTTTTAGCCTGCCACTTTTGGACTCTCACTTGCTGAGATGTTCCTGTGAGTATCTCTATAGATTTAGAAAACTATTTCTTGATTTAAGGCATTAGCATGCTGGCTGATATCCAAACAGGGGATGGGCCAGAGATGTCACTGCCTTGGTCCTTTCATTATTGGCTGCTACTTCCCAACAGATGTCAGGTGGTGCAATACCAGCTAAACAGTATAATTTCTCCAGTGGTGTAGGGCGCAGACATCTTGTAATAATGCTGCATGTCTCATCAAGAGCCACATTCACCGTTTTAATGTAGTGAGGTGTGTTCCACACTGGGCATGCGTACTCAACAGCAGAGTAGTAAAGTGCAAGGGCAGATGTCTTCACTGTGTCTTTTGCCATTCTTGAAATGTAGGGACTTGCAGTATGTCTTCCTCACCTTCTCCTTCCTCCTCAACACTTGGACCCAAATCCCCAAGTGCTACCTCTTCAGCTTCCTATTCTACTTCCTCTTCAGAAGCGGAAGAGTAGTCCACAACAGGAAGGGAAGGGAGGAAGAAAGAAAGACAATTTTACAGCAGTTTCCAGAAATAAACACTTGTAATGGCAGTGGTGATTAATTCCAGTCAGGCCAATTTTGACTTATGACAAGCCTATGAACGAGAGCTTTCTAGGTCATCCTGTCAACAATAGCCCTGCTCATCAACAGACTCAGGGCTGGGGCTTCCTTGATTGAATCTATCAATTTGTGATATAGTCTTCCTTCCTTCCTTCCTTCCTTCCTTCCTTCCTTCCTTCCTTCCTTCCTTCCTTCCTTCCTTCCTTCTGTTGCCTTGTTCAGGCTTGATTTGCTCTGAGACCAATTTATTTGTCTTTTTAGCAGTCCATTGTATCTGTAGAACTTTTTTGCAGCATCCCATTTCAAAAGAGTTGATTTTCTTCTTATCAAAGTTCATAACCATATTTTGAATTGGGAAATATAATGGCACAGACAACCCTAACTTTAGTATTCAGTTGTATATATCTCTAGAATTCGGAATCTTGTGTAGTTGCTTTAAAGCTGCCCTTCCAAGTTTTAGTCTTCTGAATTTTTGACTGTAATGTTAATTCTCATCAATGTCTGAGCTAAGGTATGGAAAATTTGGAATCATTCATTTATTCATGCACGTATTTTTATTTATATGGCACCTTTCTCCTAAAACGGGACCCTGGGTGAGTAACAGTTTGCATGAATGGGAAATTGATGCAACAACACTGTTATAACAATCCCTGATGTCCCCTTTCTTAGAGATTGGAATGTATATTGAGCATTTCTAATTGGTGGGTCATTGGTTCTGCTCTGCTTCCTACTTTTTCATTTCAATTGCTTATAATTAGGAACAAGCTCAAAATATTAATATATAATTCTACAATTTGAGTTTTTACAAAAAGAACAAGAGAGCGAAGAAGCAAATCTAGAGATACCTGTTCCATGTGACGGTTATGCAAGTTATGCAAAGAATTGGATGCTTAGATGGGTTCTGAAAACTCTGGATCTATTTTCACCTCTGTCCTATATTCAAGAACAATTTGGAATTCAGGCTCAGCAACTTGCTTTCTGTGAATTGGGATTCTATTGGAACAGAAAATTATGGTTTGAAAGGATTTAACCTTTTGAGGTACTGGAACCATTTCCATATTTTGGCATCATTAGTTTGTCTTGATTATTCCATAAAACCAGTTTTATGAAGGGTCACCTCACTTTTATGGCAGCCATTTTGTGGTGTTCAGCGACGCCCATGACTCATTTTCAAAATTCAAATTATTCTGAACATTCCCTTGAGGTTAGAGATTCTAGATCCTACTGAATCAGCAACCTGCAACTAGTCCTGCTAAGCTGGATCATGGATGAGTTGCTCTCACAGACCTGCAGCTACCAAAAAAAACTGATACCTAAGACGGCATCAAAAAGTATATAATCACTGTAAAACTGACACCATTCCAGAGTCAGTTAACAAATTGATATAGTTTTGCCTGTTAGATTAATGTATTACTCTACAGCCAAAATTAATTTGTTGCTGCAAAACCAATGTTTATGGGATGTAATTTTCTTGATATATTTGGGAGTCTTGGGCAGTTGGATTATGAATCACAACCCAGATCCATTGAACACTATGGTTACAGCATGCATGGTGGGCCATCTAATGGCCTGTTCCCATACAGATTTACTTTGCAGGAAATCCCTATTGGTATCAGTTAGATTTACAATGAAATATGTATGCTTAGTTTGAAGTGTTACAGACTTTATTTAGAAATGTCCTAGTGGGACCTACTGATAAGAAAAGAGCATAAGAAGAGACTGTTTGTCTTTTCTTTTTTCATAACAATAGCTCTCTGTGGCACTTGACAACCTGTGGGAATTTCAAAAAGCATGTCTGATGCAGCATGAAAAGCTACTATAGATGGCATGAAAGGAATGAAAAAGTCTGGTGCTCAAGAGGCAAACTCTTGGGTGTACATACAGGCAGTCTTGGAATCATAGCCCCAGAAAATACATATAATGTGAGAGACCTGTGTTGCAATCAAATGTTCAATTAGAAAAGCTTTTTTAAAAAGTTACAATTTTAATGGGGAAAATGTTATTTCTGGTGTTGTTAAATAATTAATGGGAGCTCCTAATATTGTTTGAGTAGTAAAAGGGAAACATTTTCCAGAAAAAAATGCTAGAAATTGCCTCATTACACCAGATAATGGCTTACAACTTTTCCCTACTAAATTGCTTTTGGTAGCCATCATTAAGATTTCTATTAGGCTTTTTAAACAAGTATTTTCTTCCTGGATTGAAGTAGCTTTCCAAGCGTGTCTCAAACCCAGAGTTCCCAAATGCTATCCCTTTGATTTTTAACTGTCATTACAATGTATATTCTAATACAGTGATTGCTAGTATATATATATCAAATAGCTCCATTATAAGATAGTGGTAAAAGCAAGCTGATACTAAATTTTTGCATGCGCCCAAAGAAAAATGGATACTTTCTTATTGTAATGAGTTGTAACAAAATAGAAAAGACATCTGCCTGTGTTTTAAGACAGCTCGTTTTTGGAAAATGTTAAACACTGCATTGCAAATGAGAAGTATAAAAACTCAGTTGGTTTCCTGCTTTCAGGTTATGTTTTATTTTCTTCTTATCAGACCAGCAGTGTACTACAAAGGATGAGCATAGGCACATGAGTTAATTGCTTCTGTTGGCTTTTACATACAAATTCACTTTTGGCCCAAATTCAAGGTGCTAGTAATGACAGTCAAGGCATTAAGCAGCTTGGGACCTCTTCACTCAGAAATACATATATAATGTATGTAGATACCTATCCGACCGCATCTCGACCTACGAGCCCACCAGGACTTTGAGATCTTCCGGGGAGGCCCTGCTCTCGATCCCACCTGCTTCACAAGCACGGCTGGCGGGGACGAGAGATAGGGCCTTCTCGGTGGTGGCCCCTCAGCTGTGGAACACCCTTCCCGTGGACATCAGACAGGCTCCTTCCCTGTTGATATTCCGCAGAAAATTAAAAACCTGGTTGTTCAAGAGGGCATTCAAACAAGAAGTGCAATGATTGGTAATGACTATAGGAATGGAATAATGGAAAATGATATTGGATTGTGGTTTGGACGATGAGACGACGCTAAATGGTTTTCGTAGTAATGACAATGTTTGTATAATGCTTTTTGTATAATGTTTTTTGCATAATGGTTTGAGAATTGTTTTTATACTGTGTTTTGTATTTGTTCTTCCCATGTTGTACACCGCTGTGAGTCGCCCCTGGGCTGAGAACAGCGGTATAGAAGCAAAGTAAATAAATAAATAAATAAATAATATATACCTTCTGAAGAACTAAGATGTGTTGAAGTGGCCTCTTATATCTCTCCCTAACAGGAGCAATATACTGTGCCGAGATATTGGACAAGCTTTCCTTGTGTCCCCCTATTTGAAATGTCCTTCCTTTGTTGATGGATGCCAACTGTAGTTCCTCTGGGGCCTCAATATTTTGTTTTACGTATACATGCACATGGTTTAAATTGTTTTAGTTTGATGATCTGATTCATGTGTTTTCATTCTGTTTTATTGTTTTTATATGTCACAAAACTACAAATCCAGAATTCCATAGCCATAGCAGTTATTGTGATACAAAGTTGCTATAATTCTGCAGTGTGGCTACAACCTTTGACAAGAAATTGATCATGTATGCACAACATGGTGAGTCCATTTGCGGTGTGGCTCAAACACTCAAGTACAGCACATTTGTGTGCATCCAGTCACAGAAAAAGTAAGATGGGAGTAGGGAGTTTCTACAAGCATCAGCAGCAATCCCTTCAACAAACCTGTAGTTGTCATCCTATTCCCATTTTTCTAGATTAATTCCATAGAACTCATAGAACACATATGGCACTGCACTGTTAGTGTTATTAATTAATTAATTAATTAAATGAATGATAGACCAGAAAAAATATTCCCAAAACATGTGTCTCGTAGCATGGATAACTGAAGGGTTAAAATCACTCAGTGTCTAGAGAGGACGGACTAGGAATACCATATCCAGTCAGGCAACTGTGACCAGCCTAGATGTCATATCTTTGGGTGTCACCAGAGATAAGCAATGATTCATAAGCATCAACCATGTGTTTGATCCCTGTCTTCCACTGTGATCATCTCTGAGTGCTAATCTATGTGAGTAACTGTAAATAGTTAAGACTAGAACCAAAATAAACAGTGTGTCGCCAAGGGCTCTTGGCAGAAATACAGAGTTCCAGTGTGCTTGATTTAAGAAGCACAGAAGCAGGGGAAGAGCAGAGATAACACACAGTGAAGCATGCATGCTACAAATATCGCTTGTGTCTGTGGCTGCAAATCCAGGGGTCAGCTTGAATCCCAGATGCCTTTTTGATGATCCCTGACAAATGTTCTAGTCAAACCTTCATATGCAGTGCAAATCTGGTATTTCATTATTTTTGTACCTTAGACCCCATCTACACTGCCGTATAATGCAGTGTAGATTCATATAATGCTGTTCACTGCAGTTAAACTGCATTATATGAGTCCACATTGACCATATAGACTCATACAATGCTGTCCTATGAAGTTAAACTGCATTATATGATCCACATTGACTCCCTGACTTACAAACATCTGACTTACAAATAACCCATAGTTAAGTATAGGGGTGAGACAGCAGTGAGAGAAATCTATCTCTGGGAAGAAAAGTTCACTCCTGAAAAAGTTATCATGGTGAAAAGGGGTTTAAACTGGAGCCTTTTTTTTTTTTTTACAATCCTTGTTTCCATAACAAGTTTTTTTTTTTCAAAATCCAATTCTCACAGGGACAGAAAATGAGATGAAATCTTCTGACCAGGGGCACTGACAAAAAAACAAACAGGATGGGGAGTTAACGCTTCCCCATGCTATCCAAAGCTGGAGAAAATATATGTTTGGCTGGTGTTATACTTTAAAAAGTACCTGGCCAGACTTACAAACAAATTCAACTTAAGAACAAATCTACAGAATCTAACTTGCAACTTTATTCCATGGTGGGGATTGGGGGAGGGGGGACACAACACATCATATTACTGTGGTGTTATGTCCCAAGTGTTATAAAGGACATCCTTCTGTTCTCATTCCTCTTCACACATTCTCTTTTCTTGCCAGTTTTACCAAAATTATTGGTTTTCAGATTTATCTCACGAGCCAGTGTAGTTCCCGTCCACTGGAGGAAAAGCTTATGGGATACTTGACTTTCCCTTTGGATCCCACTACTCTAGAGTAGACCCAAGCCACTGATCTTCCACCAGACACCACTTGAGGGGAAACCTGACTTTAAGAAATTACCATGCCAGGCTCAAGAAGCAGGATTTTGGGAGAGAAATGTCAGTGCTTGGTAGCAGACTGCCCATAGGAATGCTCCTTACTCAATGTCACTGAGGTGATTCAACCCGGGCAAATTTGACAGCTTCGATCCCACATGTTTTTGGGTAATTTCTCCAGTTATATTCTGGCTCATGAGCCCAGAAGACGAACACTAACCATCTTCTCCACCCTCCTCTTTTTTGGACTGTTTCAGACATTTCCCTAATGAAGCATCGTGGATGCTGATAGGAAGTTCCCCTGTGTTGTGGGAAGAGCTCTGTCATAAATCATATCCTCAATGGATTCTAAGTGTTCAGAAGGGTGGACAGTGTGGGATAAAGCATTAGATTGTAACTTGGGAACTGCCTGTTATGCCGTTTCAAACTGTATTATATGGCAGTTATTGTCCGCTGTACAGGTAAGGACAATAGCTAAATGGCAGCACTTGCTTTGCGTTAGAAAGATGTGTTCAACTATACCAGTGATTCCAAAACATAGTCTTCCAGGTGTTTTGAAATTCAAATCCCAGAAGCCCAAATTGACTTGATCAATAGTTGGGAATTCTGGAGGACCAAAGTTTGGTAACCACTGAACTATAGACTCAGAAACACCCAATATATGGTATGCACCTGAGATTAATGTAAATAAATACATAGTACTGATTATACTGGTTTAAATGTTTAGAAACACATTTTCTGTGGAATTTTATTTTTGAGATTGCTGACTTGAGATGATCCTAAATGAACTTATCCCAGGGTTTTCTTGGGAATATTTGTTCAGAGGAGGTTTGCTGCCCTGAGTCCCCTCAGGAAGATAGGGCAGAATATAAATAAAGTATTATTATTATTATTGCCTTTGCCTTCCTTTGAGGTTAAAAGATGGCAGGTTGCCCAAGGTCACCCAGTGGGTTTTCATGGCTTAGTGGGGCTTTGAACTCTGGTTTCCAGAACCATAGTCCTATTTATTTATTTATTTATGACATTTATATGCCGCCCTTCTCACCCCGAAGGCGACTCAGAGTGGCTTACAAGTAAAATGCAAATACAATATATTATATCATTACCATAGCACAATATGACTATTATATATTACATTGTACTATAGCATTATACTGTAATATTATTAGTACTATTACATCTATATAAAATATATAATAATATTATATTATTAGTAGTATTATATTGTAATACATTATAATATCAATATTATATGTATATACAATATATATTATATTATATTATATTATATTATATTATATTATATTATAAGCACAGTGCAGGAGACAAGATGGAACTGCCTTCCTGGCCCCTCTCTTCACTCTGATCTCAGAGCAGCAGTTGGTGCTGGGAGGGGGGGGGCTCCCAAATGATGACAATGGGCAAACCACTCCACCATGTTGGTTTTCCTATATTTTCAGCTGTGCATTTTGTGCAAAGATACTCGAAATGTACTTGTGTGATTTTTTTTTTTGAAAAAATGATACATTCAGGATTATGGAATTTCTTTTTCTTCCCTCACCAAATTGTCAGACCTAGTGTCATTTATTTTTACTGTCCTTACTTTCTTTCTTTTTTCTTTCTTTTTTTTTTTTTAAAAAAAAACAGACCAGGTTTGTATTTCCAGTAGAGTTTGATAAGAAGGAGAACATTATCATTTTCTTTTTATCCCACAAGCAGAGAAATCATGCTGGCATCTTGCTCAAAATATCCCCACAAGCTTATTGCCAGCAGCACAGGCAGGCTGCCCAGAAGGAATGGGCAGCAGCTGGTAGATTGCTTTCCAGTTTGCACACAGTGAAGTGTTTAAAGGAAAGCTGTACTTCCCTATATTATAAAGAAGAGTGAATCAGCGTTAATTTTAAATTGTCTCAAACATAATACAGACTAATGAGAAGGAAATTGCAATTTTACTTGTCAGAAGGATAAACTACATCCAAAGGTAGCGTTGCTTGTTTTACAATGATGGTAGTATTGAGCCCCCAACATTTACACTTCAGTGCTAAACACATCTAATTAGAAACTCTTCTAGTTTCCATTAAATCTCCTTCAAAGAATATGGGCTTAGGGGAACTATCTAAGAGTCTCTGATTACAAACCAACTAAGCACAAAGACTCCCACCTACATAACAGTCTTTAATGCACAGACGTGATTTAAAGAGAACATTTTTGCTGACAAAGATAGTTAGTGGGACAGCAGTTTTTACATCTTAATTTTTTATATATATTCTATAGTTATAATCAGTATTTTCTAGAACAAGTTCAGGGCACTTCCAGACAGCATGAAAATGTGGGTTTTAAATAGAAGACAAAAAAAAAAAAAAACAACAACAACCAAACCCCAGGACTTGAGAACATGTCTCCACACAGACCAGTGGGTCCTGTGATTTCTTCCCCAGCTATCCTCACAGAACAAAATGAAGATTGGACAGTTTGCTTTTTTAAAAAAATCACTCTGTTATGTGCTGGACCGTATATGAACACATGTGGACCCACAAGAAGATTCACATGTGCAGATATGAGGTTCAGCACATAAAGGAAGGATTTTAAAAACCAAAAACTTCTGCCGGATTTCTCTCTTCCTCAATTGTTTATTCAAGCTCTGTTTAATATTATAAAGTTTAAAATAAAGAGTTTCAAAGAGCTCTAGTTACTCTCCATTCATGCTCCCTTTAAATTAGTTGGGTGTCGGTTTCACAGCCCACTCAGCTGATCAGCTGTTTTGGGCCTTTAAAAAATGGATGTGTGATGGAGCAGTCTCCATGGCGGGGGGGGGGGGATCACTTGTTTTTTGCGAGTGCACCGATATACAGTGATGCAAATATGTGCATTTTCTGGTCAGAATCAGGATGAAAGGGGATATTTTTAGCCTATGTTTTTCGTCCATTGCAGAGTTTCAGTGCGGATTTACCACTAGTATCATGTACCCACCCACCTTCCTTTTAACTCGGGAAATTCCATGTTTTAGGTGCTGTGTGGATGGGCCCTCAGAGAACAGAGTTCTTCCCTTCCTGTTTCTTCTGGCAACAATCCCATGAGACAAATTAGGCCAGCCACTCCACAATTCTGTCCCCTCTTGATTGTAACTTTTATAATCCCCCATCAAATATGGGAAGCTCTTGGATAAGGATTTTAAGAACTGTAGTCAAGTATATCTAGAGAGTATTGGTTGTTGGAAGTCTGCGTTAGCCTGAAAGAGAGTGACTTGATCTTTGTCCCTAAGAAATCTGAACTTGTGTTTAGTGTTCAGTTTAGCTAAGCACTGCTCTAAACTGGTGCTTTGGAATGGCTGCCATACTTACTAGCAAAGCCAAGGATTCATTTAGATCCATAGGACTTGTGGTTGTCTACATCAGAAAAAAAAAGAAGCTTATACCCACCTCTATTCCGGTGCTGTAGGAATACTGAATATGCTGTATGAGTGTTTCTTAATTTTTTGCTTCATAACTTCCAGACAAAAGCATTGTTTTTCTAGTGTGTCCATCTGTATTACAATGGCATCAAGGGAAGAAGTGGTACAGATTGGTAGGTGGCAAAGGTCACCATTTTTTTATAGAATAATGTGTATATTCATTTTATGTCTGAGCACCTTGTATTGACTTCAAAGCAAGTGGCTTCCGATGTGGGGCTTTGCCGGGGAGATACTTGGCAGGGAAAGCACTGATGATACTTTGATAGCCCTGAGAACATTAGAAAAGTGGGAACATTAGAGAAGCGTCCCACAAGGATGGTAAAACATCAAAATATCCAGGTGTCCCCTGGGCAACGTCTTTTCAGATGGCCAATTTTCTTACATCTGAGGTGACTTGCAGTTTCTCAAGTCATTCCTGACATGAAAAAAGCATATAAAAATAGGACCTACCACTTACTGAGAAGAACACACAATTATTAACCAGTTCATCACTGGAACCACCATCTCCCAACTCCCTTCTTCTCTTTTGGGAAGAAATATCATTTCAGTCTGGCATTTTCAATTGATTTATTATACTGACTTTAGCAGTTTTATTATTTTACATTGTGTTTACATTTTGTTAGTTCCCCGGAGTGCTATTTTTGAGTGAAAAGGTAGGATAAAAGCACGAAAAAGAAAATTATCCACCCACCATGAAGCAATTTTGTATCCCCAGAAATGCAAGGATAAGGAACATGTACCTGATATTGGTCTACAAATCTCATCAGAACTATCCATCACAGACAAATGGCAAGGGATGATGGGAGCGCTGGCAAACAACTTCTGGATGCCCATATAGTCTCTATTCTGCCCAAGAGCAAAAGACGCTCTACTTCAATGAAAAGGATGATTTCAAACGTTGACATCTTTGCCATGTGCCTCCCATCTGCAGTTCTTTCTGCCTTATACAGACCATGCTCCTCTGTTTAGTACATTTCTATTTAGCCTAGGATGCCAAATACATGACTGTAACTGGCTATAAAGGCGATGATGGTTGCTGTGGGAGCAGAAAGATTTGTGGAGATTGTAGCTGGAGGCAGCATTTAGTTTAGGATAAAATGTGTAATTTATGCTGCTATTTGGGTTTTGTTGTTTTTGTTTTGTTAAACTTTAGTGTGAGTTCTTAGTAGATTCTTTAATCTCTGCAATATTTAGGTGTGAGCTATAATAATTTATTCAAATGGCTTTGGAATTGTCTTCCACTTTGGTGCTGAAATTCTCCAAATGTTGCTATATATCCCTTTGAGCATTGTTTTAGCTGTGGAAAAACAACACGTAAATAAACATCATGAACATCATGAGGGAAGAAGAGGAGGGGGGAATATACACCTATCAACACAATACATTCTTAATTACAGTATACTTTGTTGATATTAATTATAAGGTGCTTTAGGTGCCAATTCTGGCTGAAAAGCAGGACATATTTAATTATATATAATAAACACCTTTTATACCTGCAGTATTTATTTTGTCCTGTATATTTCTTATAAAACAATTGGATGGGAGAAAGTTGGTTAAACAATAGTAAACCCACCTGCCAACTTTTTTCCAAAAATTGAAATTCATAGAACTAGAGCTGCAGTCCATTTACGGTGGCAATGCAACTGACAGACATCAAGCACCAGCAGGCCATGTCACTAAACTCTGCACTCTTTGATCTAAACAGATGTCATCTGTCAAAGAAAAGTCTGTGTATTTGGCCTTATCTGCTTGCCTTACTGAGTCCCACAATCGGCTCTGTCACTCATGCTTTTCTTTTGGCTGTAGCTTTGACTCTATTACATTTGGACAGCAGCCCGACTGTAACACAGAAGAGTGTCAAGTCCCACTAAAATGTACACAAAACCATGAGAATTCAAAGGGAGAAATGAGAGCAATCTTGTTTCCAGTTACATAACATCCATCAATACAACCTGGGATATTGAAAAAAATGAAGGCTAACACTAATCTAGCCAAGCAAATAGGAAATATAGTACTAACCTCCTTCCCGCCCCCTGCTTTCTTAAATGGAGCTCACTGAAATAAAAAAAAACAGTTTGGGAAGGGAAAGTAAGAGGCAGAGCCCAACTATATTTAATGATGGCTATACAGTGCCTTTTGATTGTTAGCACTAAGACAGTGTTTCTCAACCTGGGGGTCGGGGTCCCGGGGGGGGGGGGGGGGTTGTGAACGGGTGTCAGAGGGGTCGCCAAGGACCATCAGAAAACGCAGTATTTTCTGTTGGTTACGTAAGTTCTGTGTGGGAATTTTGGCCCAGTTCTGTCATTAATGGGGTTCAGAATGCTCTTTGATTGTAAGTGAACTATAAATCCCAGAAACTACAACTCTCAAATGTCAAGGTCTATTTTCCCTAAACTCTACCAGTGTTCCCATTTGGGCATACTGAGTATCCGTGCCAAATTTGGTCCAGATGCATCATTGTTTAAGTCCATAGTGCTCTCTGGATGTAGGTGAACTACAACTCCAAAACTCAAGATCAGTGCCCACCAAATCCTTCCAGTATTTTCTGTTGGTCATGGGAGTTCTATGTGCCAAGTTTGGTTCAATTCAATTGTTAGTGCAGTTCAGAATGCTCTTTGATTGTAGGTTAACTATAAATCTCAACAACTACAACTCCCAAATGACAAAATCAATCCACCCTCACCCCCAGTATTCAAATTTGGGCATATTGTGTATTTGTGCCAAATTTGGTCCAGTGAATTTGGTCCTACATATCAGATATTTACATTACAATTCATAACAGTAGCAAAATTACAGTTATAAAGTAGCAACAAAACAATGTTATGTCTGGGGGTCACCACAACATGAGGAACTGTTTTAAGGGGTTGTGGCATTAGAAAGGTTGAGAAACACTGCACTAGGAACTCTCTGTCTGGAAGCATCTTCAGTTGCAAACTTATTCACTTAGTGCATCTACATCAGGCATGGGCAAACCCAGGTTTGTGGGCTGGATGTGGCCCTTTAGGGCTTAGGCTCTTGAGTCTGGCCTCGACACCAGTCGCGTGTCATAGCCCTGGACCCTGCCAAAGTCCTCCCAGTCACACACAGCTGCACAGATCCCTCTCTCAAGAGAGAGAGAGCTTTGTACAGCTACATGTCAAGTCATCCTCTTCACAGGAGGACATGGTGGGCTGTTGTGTCCTCCCACAAAGAGCGCCCTGCAAGACACACAGCTGTGTGGGACTTTTTCAAGAGCCCTGTGCAGCCATGTATGAAACCCTTCCCCCCTCTCATGCCAATCGGAACAAGAGACAGGGCCTTCTCAGTAGTGGCCCCTCGACTGTGGAATGCCCTGCCTAGGGATATAAGATTGGCCCCCTCCCTTCTGACTTTTCGAAGAAAGGTTAAAACCTGGCTTTTTGAGCAGGCCTTTACTAATGCAGCACAATTATACGAAATCATGGAACGATTTGACAATGCCATTGAATAATGGCTTTGACAAGGAGACACTAATGACAATGTTTTTATGGCTTTTACGGTTTTTTATATTTTTATATTTTATGCTAAATGTTTTAACATTATTTTATTATTGTTTTATTTGTTTATAATTGTTGAGGCATCAAATTGTTGCCAACTGTGAACCGCCTTGAGTCGCCTCCGGGCTGAGAAAGGTGGTATACAAATGTGGTAAATAAATAAATAAATCATGCCCCGACCTCCCTCCCATGCCAACTGCCCCCTGGCCTTTCCCCCATATTTTATTTATTTGTGGTATTTTTATACCACCCTTCTCAATCCCGAAGGGGACTCAGGGCCATTCACAGTGTTGGCAACAATTCAATGTCATTGATAAAATACAGTATAAAACATCAAAATTGACCCTCCCCTAATAAAACATTAAACATTATTAAATACAGCACATAAAATCACATATCACACAAAGACATAGCTGTTGTTTGTAAACAGCCCTGGGTCAATGAACTTTCAACTTTCACTTTAAATATTCCTATAATGGGCTGAATGCTTAGTTCCACAGTCAGGTCTTTAGCTGTCTTCTAAAGGTCAGGAGGGAAGGGGCCCAACCTGATCTCACTGGGGAAAGAGTTCTACAGCTGTGGGGCCACCATCGAGAGGGCCTTGTCCCTCGTCCCCACCAGCTGCACCTGTGAGGCCAGTGGGGCCAAGAGCAAGACCTCCCCAGAAGATCTCAATCTACAAACTGGTTCATAGAGGGAGATATGTTTGGACAGGTAAGTTGGATCAGAGTCGTTTAAGGAGTCGTATCAACCTGCTCAGCCCTAGCCCAGCAGGCAGCCCCCTTTTTAAAAAGTTTGCTCATGCAATGGCAATGTCTCAGAAGCATTCTCTCCTGACACTTTGCCCACATGTATGGCAGACATCCTCAGAGGTTGTGAGGTCTGTTGGAAACTAGGCAAGTGAAGTTTATATATCTGTGGAATGTCCAGGTGGGAGAAAGAACTCTTGTCTCTTTGAGACAAGTGTGAATGTTGCAATTGGGAAATTATTGTTTCCATTTGATGTTTGATGTTTTGTCTTATGTGTGTTATAACAGGCTGTGCTTTTTATTTAATTTTAATGTGTTAAGTTATAATTCGTATTTATATGTTGGGTGGTATAAATTTTGTTAGTATGGATGTATTGTTGTATTCGGACATTGAATGTTTGCCTTTTATGTTTGGAATCCATCCTGAGTCCCTTTGGGGAGATAGAGCAGAATATAAATAAAGCTATTATTATTATTATTATTATTATTATTATTATTATTGAGCCCCCAGTGGCGCAGTGGGTTAAACCCCTGTGCCGGCAGGACTGAAGACCGACAGGTCGCAGGTTCGAATCCAGGAGAGAGGCAGATGAGCTCCCTCTATCAGCTCCAGCTCCTCATGTGGGGACATGAGAGAAGCCTCCCACAAGGATGACAAAACATCAAATCACCCAGGCGTCTCCTGGGCAACGTCCTTGCAGACGGTCAATTCTCTCACACCAGAAGCGACTTGCAGTTTCTCAGGTCGCTCCTGACACGACAAAAAAAATATTATTATTGGCCACCTTGATTAGCATTGAATGGCCTTGCAGCTTCAGAGCCTGGCTGCTTCCTGCCTGGGAGAATCCTTTGTTGATTTCACTGACTTTAGCCATTTATTTTTGTTTAACCTATTACTCACATTCCCATGCTAAATAACACACACAAAGTTCGGGATCTGGGGCATCTTTGCCAAGCCAATCTAAACCTTTCGTTATTTTCCCCTTGTTTTCTTTTATTTAAATGCCAAGCGGGTGCGTGGGTGAGGGTCTAAAGTTCTCTCGGAAGTTCTTAGTCCAAATCGAAGCGTGATCAGTCTATATATTAGTATATCTATGTTTTTCCCCCTCCTCGGTGGGACAACCTGGGAAACGAAACAGAAACTCTAAGTTCTCCAGAGGGGCGGGGGAGGGGGGGGAAAGAGAGGGTAAGAGTTGAGTAGTACGGACGCTCATTTGAATACAGCCACGTCACTCGCGTTCCAAAGGCTGCGCGCGCGCTGACTCGCGAAACGAAGAGCGGAAGAAGAGGAACGCGCCTGCGCCAGAAGAGGAACCCGGAAGCGGCACCCGGCGCACAGCGTGGCCGCTCGGAGGAGCGACAGGAGCCGGTTTCAGGGGGCGGAGTGGGGTCAGCGCCTCCCTGTTGCGCCGGGCCTCTGGTTACCTGAAAGGTGAGAGAAGGGGAAGAAGGCGGCGGCCTCTGCAACATGCTTTGCTCCCATATGGGCTTCTGTGTTGAGTCCATTGGAGCTCCTTCCCAACTCCAGGTGCCTGGGTCGCAGAGCAGAGGGTTTGGCCTCGCTGCCCTTTCCTCCTCGGACAGATTTCCTCCTGGCTTTCACGGAGCCTGATCCCCAAAAGTGGGAATCCTACCTACATATTCAAATAATCCTACAGAAGAGGTTCCCCGCCCCTCATATATATATATGGGCAAACTTCGTCCCTCCAGGTGTTTTGGACTTCAACTCCCACAATTCCTAACAGCCGGCAGGCTGTTAGGAATTGTGGAAGTTGAAGTCCAAAACACCTGGAGGGACGAAGTTTGCCCATGCCTCCTATATAGTCTCTTAACAAGTTACACAGATTATGTCCCTGAAACGAAGTACTCATGGAAGTTGCCCTTTTATAAGTTCTTCAGCCTTCTCTGCCAAAAAGTGCTGGTGCTTCGCTGAACTACAAACTCCAGAATTACATACATAGTATTCAATCATTCAATCATTAAAGTGGTGTCAAATTCCTAGAGAGGGTTTCCTCAAATAATAATAAAAATATATAAATGCCTTTATTTGAAGTTTTGCACTCTCATGAGGGCCCTGTGCCCCTATCCCAGAGAATGGAGGGTTGATTATATGTGTTTGGGAGTTATTTATTTATAGATTTTGGAATATATGCATATGTATACTGAGACCTCAGTGGGTTAAACCTCTGAGCTGCTGAACTTGCTGACTGAAAGGTCAGCGGTTCAAATCCAGGGAGCGGTGTGAGCTCCTGCTGTTAGCCCCAGCTTCTGCCAATCTAGAGTTCCAAAACATGCAGATGTGAGTAAATCTATAGGTATCTTGCCAGCGGGAAGGTAATGGCGCTCCATGCAGTCATGCCGGCCACATCACCTTGGAGGCGTCTATGGACAACCCGGGCTCTTTGGCTTAGAAATGGAGAGGAGCACCCCTCCCCCCCTCCGAGTCAGACACAATGAGACTTAATGTCAAAGGGAAACTTTTACCTTTACTTATACTGCGATATCTTGAAGATGCTATTTCTTCAATCTGTTAGTGAATTCCCACCCTTACTAAACAATTAGCAATTCATTACAGCAACGCACTCTACATAGGGCTACCTTTGAAGACAGTTCAGAAACTACAGTTAGTCCAACAGGCGGCAGCCAGATTACTAACAGGAGCTACATACAGGGAACATACCACCCCCTTGTTGTGTCAGCTCCACTGGCTGCCTGTCCACTTCCGAGCTCGATTCAAAGTGCTGGTTTTGACCTATAAAGCTCTATAGGGTTCTGGCCCAGCTTACTTGTTCGAATGCATCTGCCTCTACGTCCTACCTCGTAACTTAAGATCATCTGGGGAGGCCCTGCTCTCGCTCCCACCAACATCACAAATGCAGCTGGCGGAGACGAGAGACAGGGCCTTCTCAGCTGTAGCCCCCCACCTGTGGAACGCCCTTCCAAATGAAATACAATCAACCCCATCCCTCCTGGCGTTCAGGAAGAAATCTTAGTTTTGGGACCAGGCTTTCAGACAATAAACATAAAGCAGTACTTTGACTGGAAATGGATTGGCAAGACGATATGTATGAGGATGCGGTTTTATTGTTCTATCTGTGGGTTTGTGGGCTGAGTATTGTTTTTAATGACTGTTATGACAATTTGGTTATAATTAATTGCTACTTTCTTAACTCTGTATGTATTTATGGTTTTCTACTGTGTTATTGATTGTGGCATCAAATTGCTGCCTTTGTTAGCCACTCTGAGCCCCCCCTCGGGGGGGGGGGGGTTGAGAAGAGTGGGGTAAAAATGCTATAAATAAATAAATAAATAAATAAATAAATAAGATAGGCAAAACTCTTTAAGCCCAAACTGTTTTCTTTTTCTTTTTAATTTCCTGTTTGAGTTGGCAGTTGGCCTTCTATATCTACAGGTTCTGCATCCTTGGATTCAACCATTTAGAAGGTGAAAATATCGCCCCCTCAAAAAATGCCCAAAAGCAAACATTGATCTTGTCATTTTAATGTAAAAGTTGCTGTTTTACTACACTGTTGTCTATAATGGAATTTGAGCAAGAAAAAGCTGACTAGAGGTTTACAATTGTTTGATCATGTGAGTAGTGTGTTGTTATGCAAGGTTGGCACTTTGAGTTGGAACTTTGAATACTTTCCATAAAACTGCAATTTAAGATGGAATTTGTAATACTGATTTTCATCATTATTAAATCTTTTTCTTAAGTATAATAAATGTGGTTGTTTTGCCCTCCCATAATAACATTAGCTAATGTTAGCTGTCAAAAGTTGTAGACGTGTTTTGGGACAATGTATAAGAGAATCCTATATGCACCTGGGGAAGTGTTCAGAGACCCATTTAGCCACTTTGGACCCTGTAGAAGTAGAGAAATGTGATATAAATTAACCAAATAGTAAATGTGTTAATTCTTAACTGAGTCCCAGTGAACCCTGTTACATTTATTTGGCTGATAAGTCAGTTACTTAATAGGCTTGGAATGTTATGGTCCATTGCTCTTGTGGTAGAGGGCCATATTCCTCACAGTTAAGATCACAGCTCTGCAGTGTAGGCCAGTTCATGCTAATTTAGAAGAACCTATTGATTTTAGTGGAGGTTCATACTAATTGAGTTTGGATGCTGTTATTATTGTTGTGGAATTCTGACTGACATGTATGGTTGTAAACTTGAATGCCATAATGGTCAGTTATCAAATTTATTTAATTTATCAAATTTATAAAAATAAAGTTATCAAATGAAGGCTGGAAACACCTAGATAGATTTTGAACATGACTTCTGAAATCAGTCTGCCTCTGAAAGGTCTTGAGTTTTGTTTTTTGTGGGGTTTTTTTAAGTGATGGCAGTCTTTTTCTTGGCAAACTGGCCACATCACCCCTTGTCCCTTGGATTTCATTGATTTTTGGTTCCATTGTTAGCAATGGAAAGCAGCAAAGGTGGAATTAATAGGTGCAAGATGGCTTTATTAATGAGCTGATTTGTAATGAGTTGCAAATATGACTCGTGGTTGACAGAAGCCAGTTATCAAATAAGTACAAAAAGTGAATTCTAGTTTTCTTTTGTTTATTGGACAAAATTTATTTATTTACACTAGTAAACATTAAGTGGAATTGCATCTCTTCAACAGTTTTCTTCCACACCTTAGTATCTGTGTTCAGTGGAGAAGTGACCCTTCTACTGCCATCTAGAGAGGCTTCAGTCTAAATAAGATTGGCAAAACAATTAAGATGATCAGCCATGTCAGTTGTCTAAACCAGTGGCAAGTGTGCCATATTGCAACTTGTGCCAGCCCTAACCATTGGAGCCACATGCCATCTGTACTTGGAAGGATGCATTGTTCGTCCTAACTAAAAACTATTGTATGTGCTCATGTATAAGCAACCTTGTTTTGCTTATTGCAGATTTTGGAACCAAAATTATGAATTTTGCTTTTACCCATAGATAAGGTGAGGGCAAAGCCTAGGAGTGTATAACAAATATTTTCCATGAAGGCAATGATAAGAAGTGTTGTATTGTTATGTTGTGTTTTGAGGCCTTGGCCTTTGTAAGCCGCATCGAGTCCTTCAGGAGATGCTAGCGGGGTACAAATAAAGTTAATAATAATGATAAGAAGAAAAAGAAGAAGAATAAGAGGCAGAGATGAGAAGTGCTCCCACCACCATTACCCCATTACGGATCGTATTGTAAAAGATCTTTATATGTATATCTCTTGAACACTTGAGTCTTAATTTTTATTTGGAATGTACAATATTATCATCAAATATTCCATAAGCCTCAAGTCTTTAAAAAAGGAAAAAAAACAGCACACCAGGAATGAGACCTTTATTTCACAATACAGGAATATTTATGATACATGTGTGCATACTTACAGGGCAAAGTGCTGTGGGTTTTCAGTGCTGGCAGAACAATAGAATCCAAATTAATCTAAATTCTATCCTGTTTGATCTTTTTGTTGCCATCCTGTCCACATGGAGAAAGGCCAGTTGCATTTGAGTCTTCTTTTATGCTACTTTTTAAGTGTCTGAGGAAGAAATGTTGGATTTCCTACAAGCTGGGTGAACAACATTGGAAAAGTCTCTTCTACCTACCAGAAGCCATTGGAAATGCGGAGAAAGTGCTGCCTAAACCTGCAGATCTCTCCCTTTCCCCTCTCCCAAAATCCTAAATTTGTTGGTCTTTACCTCCTCCCTAGTCTAGTAGTCTCTCCCTTTTATTTAACAGATCTCTGGTTTTGGTTCACCAGAGAAGGTTTTTGCAAGTTATCCTTACAAGCTTATCTATGCACAGGCAGAAGGAGAACAGTTTTCAAATGGTCATGATCAGGGCTCTAGACTCGTATTTAACTCCTGTGTTTACATACAAGTAGCAGAGTTTTGTTAGGTAAAGTATGGATTATTTTTCGATAATTTATTGGCAAACCTGATGCTCAAAGGAACGTATGAGCAAATAGGGTGCTTAATTAATGTCACATGAAACCATTTGTTTTCTTCTTTTTTGAAAAGGAAGTGCTGTTTTAAGCATTGGGGGCACTTTGTCTCCCTTTGGCTTGCATGTACAGGAGGAGAAACGTAACATTCTTTTCCAGTTGGAATAAACCACTGAGTCCTATTGTGTTTCAGTATGAGAAACTGTATCTTGGATAGTAAATGCTGTAGCAAACTGGAATAACAATGATTTTAGATCTGAGTTTGTGATAGTTATTCAAATGAGAAATGTTCACATCACAAAAGGAAACTTTATATTTTCTTATATTCATAGGTGAATGAGAGAAGCGAGTGTGTGAACTCAAGCTTGATTGCATTGCATTGTTCAGAGGAGACATCTGAACTAATTGGATCTGTTTTTATCTCTTGAGGGTTGATTTGAGGGCCCTGGTAGCCTTATGTGATAAATACTTAAAGAAATATGGTAAAAGGTTTGTGTGATTTTTTAAAAGAAATTGTGTTCTTAAAAGCAAATATTGGTTATTTTAATGTTCATCTTAAAAATGGACATTGTCATAACTGTATTGATGTGGCAGTATTAAAAACTGTTGTTATCCAAGACTTGGTTCTTTCTCATGCCTAGAAAATGCAATGCATATTCCTCAGTCATTAAAAATAATTTAAAATAATATTTTTGCCCATTTATAATTATGTTGGAAAGAGGACGATAACTAAACTGTGCCTCATCTGTGTTTGAGGTGGTAAATCATACCAGCTTTGTTTGATGTGACAAATACGGATTCCCAGTGCTTTCATGACTGACATGTTCCTTGTATTGCCTCACACTGAAAAACAGCACATTTGGGCTAAATCCAATATTAGCCTTACCTAAAATAGAGTACTGAAATGAATGCAAGTTGCTAGTGCTATCTTAGTACCATTTATTTTAGTTGATCTTCTATAGGTAGAACTTTCACTAGGTTTATCTATCCATTGATTAAAATCCTTATCTTTATCTGAAATGTTGCTGAGGTACTGGCAAAGTTTAATTCTGGTTTTGTTGATCTTTTTAGGAGATTACATATTGAAGATGAATGTAGTTTGTCATCACATGGATCGCTGAATGGGTAATAAATGGCCCTTCCTCGACTAACAGGAGCACTGCGCTCCTTTTCAAATGTCACTAAACAAGATGATTATAGTGAAGAATCTGCTGATTTAACGGTAACTTATCTGGATGAAACTTGAATATTGGAGAAATATTTTAATGTCTTGGTTTACATAAAATGTTCAATTATTTTTATTAACAAACAGTCACAGATAGCAATATTAGAATATTTTTCTTCTTCTTCTTCTTTTACATAAAGCTGACATTTGGGATGCTTGTACAAAATCTATAACTTTAGAAAAAAAGTAATGCATCTTCTGGTTAACCCTTGCTGACTGTAGTGGGACACCAGAAAGTAACATTCTGTGGATTACAGCCTGTGAATATTTATCCAAATAACTGTACAGAATTGGTTACTACATTATCAATATTCTGTGAATGATATTACCTTCTGTTTCACCACAAGTAGCTGACATAAGTTTGATTATTGGTAGATCAATTCTTCACTTCATTGCATGTGATGTAATTACTGTCTTGGGGATTACAAGTGTTTTTTAAAATAGTTTTTTGCTTTCTAAAATGGGAATGGAGATTGAGCTACTAGACTCTTGGTACAGAAAAACTAACATATTTAATGGGTAGAAGACACTCCTGAAACAAAGGCAAAGTAGCATAAATAATGCTACTAGTTTTTTCCCCAAAGTCATTGCCAGTCAATCCAGTCTTTTTCTTCACAGTAAATTGAGAAACAAATTGCTATCTGGCAATTTGATACTGAGATGCCACCTACGCCTACGTCTACCCAAGCACTTCAGGCAGATCCTGATTTTCATTATGTCAGTATAAGCCCAGAGTAACACTTCTGGATTTCCTTTTATTCCAGTTTTTCATCACTATAACTAGAAGAGCAATTTGGCCCTTTCTTCCCATGTCATCTGAAATAGTGCACTTATACAACTAAATGAACCATTAAAAGAGAATCCATTCTTTGAAACAAGCATCAGCAACAACTAATATAGCATAAATTGGAGGAACATTTTGTACAGCACTTTAATGCATTTTTCTTAAATAAATTCTTGATGGATGTCAGAAAAAAACTTTGCAGTACTAGTTATGTTTAATCTGGATGTACAGTTCTTTTAGCTGCCATTGTAATGCCTTTTATTCATAGTGGTGTAGAACAAAGATAGTAAAGGTAATAAGGTGAGTGGACTTACATTATTACATTTGTATGTTATTAAAATCCTGTGTCTCTGACTCATTTCATGCTTATGAACAATTGAAAGAATTCCAAGCAAGGTCTTTGACTTGTGGATTGACAGATGACATTGCAGGAGAAGGGTAGGATGATTTTAAAAGAAATCACCATTGAAATGTGGAACCGGGGAAAATATGATTAGTAAATTATATAGAATAACCAAAATGCTGTATTTCACTTTCTTCTGAAAGGATTTGGATAGCATATTTAAATAGAAGATAGCTAACAATTTCTGATAATTGTTGCAGTGCATAAGAGTTCTGAGAAAGATGGTTATATATGAAATTTTAGATGACCTTCTTTATGGCCAAACTCAGTTGTTTTAATTAGTACCAACATCATGTTTTAGTACACGTTGCAGTACTTTTTCTCTAAGGAGAGTTATTGTGTCATGTTACACAACAGAAGATATTTCACAGATTTTGGGCTTTTCCAAATCATTTCTGTTACATAGTGATAGCAACACGTTAAGCAACTTGAAACTGTAAGTCTATCTGTTCTTCAATTTAGAATAAGTTTTATTGCTCTAACAACATCTTTCTTCTGAGTAGGCATGTATGCTGGTCCCTCATTTTTCTCACTCATTTTATTTGTAAAGCTGCTTTCTCTCATCAATATTTAATTTGTCCTGCTACACATATTTTCATGAATGTGTTGTGAAAGTTAAAGGACACAAGTACATTTTGTTGCAAAAATAAATGAGTTTAAAGGCATTTTCTTATGAAACTTTCTTAGTTGTAAACCAGAAATTGAGTGTATGCAGTCTCATGATGCATATTGCCCTTGGATGTTTTCGTAGACTTGGAGCTACTTCCGAATTGTGGTGGAGCAATGGTGAAACAGGGGCACTTGGATAGGTGTTTTAATTTAGAGTAGAATCATGCTTCCCAAATCCTTTTTTTAGTGGCTGTTCTGTTTCAACAAACCAAAAGTGGTTCCCTCCACTTTTGCTTAGTGCATTCTGCTGAGTTTCATTTCCACAAGACTGCAGCATCAGGAGCTGCAACCTCTGATAGAATTAATTATTTGAAATTGGCAACTGAATCTGGTGAAATCTATGTATTTTGTTGAATAAAAATACAATCAGTTTATTTTTAGGTTTCAACTGCAAGTAAACATTTCAAATGCTCATTGCCCCCATTTTAACACAGTAAAAAAATACTAGGAAGCATAACAGGTAATAGATAAAATTCTGTGATGTTTTAGAACATTCATATTTTCTTTTTATTGCATTTCTGACTATTTACAATGTTTGTCCAGGATAAAAGATCCAAATTACAAGAAGAACAATCAGATTCTGATTTTGTCTGGAAGAGATTAGTTCAATTTATTGATGAAATTTCAGTCAAGGAAACCCAAGAGTCTCTACAAAAAGATTTAAAGACACTACTACAATCTGCCAAACAAATAGGTAAGTTGTAATTCGGAACTGGCTTAATTTTTGTGGAAGGTTGAAGAAGAACTGTTATAGATTAATTTTGTGAAAAACAAATGAACATAAAATATACACTCTTGTCTGGCTGTCTAGCATTCTAGTTCATCTTTTTTCAAAAAGGTTAATGTTCTCCCTATGTTATACACCATGTGATAGTAAATTA
Organism: Anolis sagrei; assembly: GCF_037176765.1. Taxonomy (NCBI): domain Eukaryota; kingdom Metazoa; phylum Chordata; class Lepidosauria; order Squamata; family Anolidae; genus Anolis; species Anolis sagrei. The sequence goes on from NC_090021.1 coordinate 98,550,471, forward strand.
AATGATCCAAAATTTGAACAATACTATATCATACTTTCAGGGAAGGAAGAGATTTGAATGTACTTCTAGACATGTGATGACACATGCTGGAAATGCTCTAAGGCACTGGTTCTCAACCTGGGGTCCCCAGATGTTTTTGGCCTACAACTCCCAGAAATCCCAGCCAGTTTACCAGCTGTTAGGGTTTCTGGGAGTTGAAGGCCAAAAACACCTGGCCTTCAACTGAGTAAAGCTGAGTAGGAAGGAGGACTAGGTGGCTGAAATTTACTGAAGTAGCTATCCAAAGCTATTTGCATGAGGAAAACGTTCCTAAGAAGGAAGAGGAAGCTAAATTGTTAAATTCTTGTGTTGTGTCTTGAGCTGCAGGGAAATACTAACTGAAAGGGAGAGCAAGTCAGAAACTGCTTGTGTGTAGTGTATGAGAAAAGAAAGATTTATCTGAAGCATTTAGAAAGACTTCAGTGTATCCTGTACCACCATGTAAAGAATGGAGTATACAAGTAGAAATGTGATATACAGTTTAATATCTGGGTTTGGGGAGGCAAAATGAGGGCTGCCTCAAAAAGAATTGCCCCTGATTAAATTTTCCTTCCCTCGCCACACTTCTACTTTATATATGTATATGCCTTCAAGTCACCTATTCGCTTGTGCCCCTGTGAATTTCATAGGTCTTTCTTAGGCAAGGAATGCTAGTCCAGTTCCTTCCTCTGAAAGCTATTCTATAGCATTTGTGGTCTTCTATCTAAGTACTAGCCTCTTGTTCGATTTCAAGTTCAGATAGGATCTCCTGCTTTTAGGGTATTTACTCTTATGACAATAACTTAAAATTTCAAGGAAAAACTTAGAAATGTAATTTAGGCATTCAAAAAAAAGAGAGCAGGCAACACTGCAAAGGGAAAATGAGCACTCACAAATATTAGAGTTCTAGATGCACACGAATTAGACTGCCCAACTTTCTAATGCTAGAAATTTGAGAACTGAAGGGAAATATCAGTGTCTTTTTTGGAAGTCCCCAGCTATATTCTCTAGCATACTAAGGAGAAGAGTATGTCTTGGTTCATTGTATTCAGTTAAAGAGAAGTGCAACATGATAAATCACTGCCATATGCTCTTGTCTCTCATAATTCGATTCCTTTAGCAGAAGCATGTGTAGATCTAAAGAAAGAAAGTAAATGTCTTCATTTTATTGCAGTTTTTAGAGACAGGTTATTCTTAAGGTTTAGTTCTTGGCTTGTGTTTGTTTAATTTTGGGTTAGCGAACATTTGCTCCTCTGCACATTGGTGAACTTCTAGTCTTCTAATGAATAATAATTGCATTCTCTAAGACTGATGGGAATTGAAGTCCAGTTGCAACCAGAGAGTCACAGTTTCCTGACCTCTGCTTTAATGGCTTACCAGATTCACATATGTTTCTAGTATCAATAGGTGAATCAAATGCCTATCTAGAATACCTGTTTACTGAAGATAAGGGAAGTTGCTTAAAATCCTGAGTTGTCATCTTCTCTCATTTTGTTTCATGCACAGTGGGATCTGAGAATGGACAAGAAGCAATTGAAAGTGGTGCTGTTTTTCTTTTTAAAATATTTCACACAAAGGAATCTGTTGGCCACAATGAGACCAAAGCAATCAAACAGATGTTTGGGCCCTTTCCATCGTCCTCTGCAACCGCAGCCTGCAATGCTACTGCCCGGATTGTTTCTCACTTTACTGAAGAACAGCTCTCTGCTCTTCTGCAAACGCCAGAACAGCAGAGTAGTGACAGGAAAGTGGCCTTTGGTCAAAACATAGCATTTTCGTTTGACATGCATGACTTAGATTGCTTTGAAGAACTGCCAATAAATGGTGACATGGAAGAGCAGAACGCTATAAGCTTGGATTACAAGAAATTGCTGAATGACCATTTGGATCAGTTCCCAAATTGCTATGATGAAGATGCTGAGCTCACCTCTTCGGAGAAAGTGGATGATTCATTTCTGTGGTGTGAGGTTGGAAAATACCTGAATGAATCGCAAAAGGGAACTCATGGTGGGCCGACACTGGAACATCTTTGCTGTACATTGTATGAGATGCTTGCTTCAAATAAAAGCGGTGATGAGTTGCAGAATGAGGTAGGATACTCACAAATGTTCACAGCACTCAGGCTGCTTTAGTGTCTGTAACTTGAACCTAGGGTTTCCTTGACTAGGAGCTTTCCACATAGTTGGACTTTTTCTGTTCTTGCTTTATTATGGTGGTTTCTGCCCCCCCCCCCCCAAAGTCTCATTTGACAATCAGGAGAACCTTTGGAAACTAGGATAAAATAAATCAGGAGCCAATTCTGTTTTTCAGAGTATTATTTTAGATAGTTTATATGGAAAATAGCACTGGGACAGTCCTAGGATATCTGTTGATTTACTGTGAAGTGGCAGCACTTCAGCTCTTGTAAGGAATGCAGTTCAGGGAGAATGTATAATATTTGGTCCTTTTCAGTTTTGAATGCAATCCAAATGACATTTTGAATCAATAGAAATTGTTACTATATTGCATAGATATGACTAGAAAAATGGTCCCAGACTGAGAGTGTTATTCTTGTCGCAAACTCCATCTTGGCTCACCATACAAGAGGAGGAAGTCTAGGATTTAAATTTGGTAAGGTTGCTTTGTAGGAACATTATAGTGTAGATATGATGCAACTTCTAGAAGAAATGCAGAAGCTGGCAGAGGGGAAAAAAGGAGATGTGGCCACCCTTTTGCCAGAAGAAAACAAATGAAATTGGGAGTTGAGAGGGAGAACTCTCAGGAGTATATTCCATTTCTCTCAAGATAATAAAAAAGAGATTAGATAGTGGAAAGCATAAGATGAAATAGGAAAATTCCGGTGCAGAGTGATGATTCTAAAACTGTGCTACAGTTCTTCAATATGGTACTTAATCCATAGCATCTTACTCCACAGAGAACCGAAATGGAATTGATGAAAGTAGAAGTCACAGGGGGGGAGGAGTGAGATGAGGGGTTACATTAAAGAAATAGGTCAAGATCCTGCAGTAGGAGATGAAGCTATTGCAATCTGGCCAAGACTCATGATACCACCAAAACCTACCTTGAAGCCATTCACTTTTCAGTGTGATGATACCTTAGGGTTGAGAATGAATTGATGAATCCAGGCCTCTGTCATTAGTGAGAGAGATGCAGCAAGGACATAGCTTCTGTGGTCATTGCAACAAACGAACACACACATATACATAGAGAGAAAGAGAGAAAAATTAAATTGAGTCTTCTCTTCTCTTTAGCTCTTGATAAGTATATTTCCTTTGTGCATTTTAAAAAGAGAGGAAAAGTTTTGTTATATGCCTCTAAGTTTTACCCTTGATCTATCCAAAGGGCATAGCATATTCAATCATTTTGAGCCCAAAACCTGCCCTTGACTTATCCATGAGATCAACTTATTGGCACGTAGATACAGTAATTATGATGTCAGCTCATGATATTGTAATTCTTGAATAGGATGCCAGCTATATGGATCTAAAGGTAGGAAATGAAGCCAAAGAGAACCGGTTATATCAGCCCATTTTCAGTGTCCAGAATGAGTTGGTTTTCATTCTGTACAGTATAGTCGTCCAAAAACGTTCCTTTAGGTTGCTTGTGTTGTAAAGTGATGTGGATCCCAGCAGCAAGGGCTTATCTCTCACAATGCAAGTATATCTATGCTTCCAGGAGAGAAACACCATATTTCATCCTGGCAACTCGTGTGTGCTCCCCCAAAATCTGGAGATGGAGAATCATCTGGAGCACAGTTTAAGGGAGCAGGCAGTATGGAGTTGGGGTGTGTGTGTGTGAAAGTTCAGTTGCACAAATGGACATATTTATACATGCTTTTGGCTTCTGTCTACTATGTATGTATAAATGTTTTCTGGTTCAGTTTTGCATTCTATCCATCCACCAAATGGCATTCAAATTTGCCAACATAAATAACAAAGTACAGCAACATAAAAGTTAATTTATAAAACAAGGCTAATGTGATATTAAAATCATATAACTAGTTGAAGCAGTATATTTATAGATCAGATTAAGAACTTGGGCCAACTGATTCAATCTGTTGTACCTGTTAGCTTCGCTAAGCAGAGTTTTTGCTCTTTTGTGTCAAACCTATCAGTTCTGTGAGGCTAAAATGAAATAGGGATATATTTCATTATGACTTGTGACCTCATCACACTAGAGAATGAATTCACTTTAAATCTGGTTGCTGCCTCCTACAGAATTCTGGGATTTGTAGTTTATCGAGGAGCCTTTAAGAGCCTCACTAAACTACAGTCCCCAGAATTCTGCAGAAGGCAGAAACTGGATTTAAAGTGGATTCATTCTCTAGTGTGATGAAGCAGCTGTTCTGATTTTAATAGATTACTTAGAAACAAAACAATTGGTGTCATTTCCTTCTAATTCTCATAAAAAACCATGAAAGATTGTGTGGGTTTGTTTTGTGGGGGGGGGGGGGATAAAGTTGCACAGCAGATATGAATCTTAACTGGAGTTGAACTCATTTCACCTTTTTATGCCATGTATTCTAAAAGCTGATCTTGTCTCACTTTGGAAGTTAAGCAGTGTCAGCTCTAGTTAGTATTTGGATGTGAGACTGCCATCAAAAACCGCATTCTGTAGGCTAGATTTCAGAGGGAAGAAGTGGCAAAACCATTTCCTATTATTTGCCTATGAAAACGCTATGAAATTCATAGGGTTGCCATTTCGCCTTCAAGTTGAATGCATTCATACACGACATTGTTCTATTTTCCAGTTATAGGCATATTATCATATCTTCTTCTGCCAACATCCTTTAATCATGTGGTAAAAATTTGGTACCAAATCTCTATTGCCTTTTCTATCACACTCTGGGACCAATGTTTGTTTGCATTTGACAAACTGCAGCCATAGAGGGAGGAGTGGCTTATCTCAGAGCACCTTATGATAGGGAGGAGAGACTTTTAAAAATGTCCAACATTTTTCTCTTCACCCTTCACTCCATGAAATATTTCTGTCTTCATACCCTCTGATCCATTTTCATGAGGCAGGTTATCATATTTGTGATTGCATAGTGGTTTTGTTTTAATATTCCTCTGGGAATGGATATATGTGATTGTGGCTAGAGTAAGCCATGGTTCTTGGCATGTTACTGTGTGCAAACTGGGAACCATAGTTTAAAACTGCTAAAACAACCCATATTCAAATTGTAGGTTATGAATTTGGTGTATATAGAAATCACCATTTATTTCAAACCAAGATCAATGGTTTATACATAATAAGCGTCAATACAGTATTGTGATTTTGCTCAAGATTACAGACACTTTTGTCTGTTATTCTACACGTTGGTAGTATTCTGCTTGGTTAAAGACTGGCCCTTGTGCTTCCACTGTGAGCAGAAATTGTTTCCAGTAGCTACTTAAAAGTGACAGATCCCCACTTGTGATTGTTTTTATTAGTTACAAGTTATCTTTGATGGAATAGTTGCTCAACATAATTATCTTTGACATTGCTGGACTTCATCCTTTTCAATGCTCTTCCTAAAGCTTTTGTTCTAACCATACAATATGACCTTCAGCAAATTCTCTGTTGGCTTCCTGTTCTTTACAGCAGTAAACAAAAACGCTTTTAGGCTTTTCCAGGTGGGTTGATAGCAATAAAATTATCCAGTGGTGCTTGCTCACTCACATTGAATTGCCAGAAATTCTTCCTATTCCTCCCCCTTGCCCTAGTCTATGGCTCAGGCTGGGAGACAACATGCTTTAAGAACTTGCTTTAGTGTAATGGCATCCATATAGAAGCTGGAATTGGGTTTTTTCCACAGTTGAATGTTGTGTAATTGTTTTCCCATGATTTAGTTTCTATATCCTACTGTTTCTGTATGCCCTTTGTTTATAGTAATTCTAAGCTTGACTTGGCAGAGAACATCCTTGTTATATATCACTGCATTGCCTAGAGTATCAGGGTCTTGACTTGTAAAGTTAAGGTACCATTGCAATAAAATATAGTTTTAATAACCACAGTTGCCACCCTGCCCAGACTTGGGACTTAAATGGCATTAAGTGGGAAGCTGACCTTTTGTGGACCAGATGTCTAATTGTCTATGCTAGTCCCATTTGTTCTCTGAACTAAGCAGAGGATTTGTGTCACTAGCTAAGCAGAGATATGCAGAGCACCCATGGAATAAAAATTAAAGTCCTGAGTAAGAGCTGCTTGCATTGTTAGTTAAAATGCTCAGATAACAGGTGTTGAGTAAGCTCAGTCTCTTTGAGACTGACACACTCACCCTCAGACATATAGCTGTCGTAGAATCATAGAATTGAAAGAGGCTGCAAGGGCCATCCAGTCCAACTCCAATCTGCCTTGCAGGAACACAAAATCAAAGAACCTCTGACAGAGAGTCATCCAGCTGCTGCTTACAAGCCTCCAGAGAAGGAGACTCCACCATACTCCAAGGCAGCATATTCTACTGCTGAACAGCTCTAATTGTCAGGAAGTTCTTCTTCATGTATAGGTGGAATCTCCTTTCCTGCAATTTGAATCCAACTCAGTAGATAATACTGAGTAGATAATACTGAGTTGCATGGACCAATTCAGTGGGACCGAAGTGTCAACTAAGGTATGATTCCAAGATGTTCCCCATTGCACTCAGTGGATGCCCAATTCCCATTATATATGAGTGCAGTAAAATGATGTTCCTTATATAAAATGGCAAAATCAAGGTTTGCTTTGGGGATTTTTTCCCCCCATATTTTCTTACCATAGCTTGTTGAATCCATACATGTGGAGTGCCAACTATAGTCTGACCTGATCAAGAACAACTCATTATAATTATAAATCTTTTTTAATATCCCACTTTTCTCCCTCACAAGACCCAAAGCGGCTTACAGCATATTAATGTCATTGAGACAACAATCCAGATACATATATCCAAACCAATAAAACCATCAATAAAATATAAATATAAAGCATCTTAAAATGAACAATTTAAAAACAGAATATATATTTATGTGGCATCATGACAAGTTATATTGCACTTCAATCCAGTCAGTAACGTTATGGCACTTCTGACTAAATTTCTTTGCTGTCTAAACAGGAAGTGCTGGTTTTGACCTCCAAAACCCTATATGGTTCCGGCCCAGTGTATCTGTCCGAACGGATCTCCCTCTACGTCCCACCTCGGAGTCTAAGATCTTCTGGGGAGGCCCTGCTCTCGACCCCGCCTCTATCACAAGTGAGATTAGCAGGGACGGGGAGCAGGGCCTTCTCGGTGGTGGCCAAGGGGAATTCACTCCCTGGGGAAATTAGATCAGCGACATCCCTCCTTTCCTTTAGGAAAAAATTGAAAACATGGATTTGGGACCAGGCATTCGGACAATCTGGCAGATAAAGAAAGGACTTTGAGGATGGACAGGAATTGACTAAATGGAATGGAATTATGGAACTCTGAGAGATGAACGCTGAGCATGAGATTAGTTTTATTGATTGTATTATATGCCGACTGTTTTTAACTGTGATCATTGTTATAACTGCTGTTTTGTACGTATGTGTAATTTGTGTAAGCATCGAATTGTGCCTTTTTGTAAGCCGCCCTGAGTCCCCCCTCGGGGGTTGAGAAGGGCGGGGTAGTAGTACTCGAAATAAATAAATAAAATAAATGTTTTTAACTGGTTCTTAAAAGAAGAAAGGGAGGGAGCTGTTTTTATTTCTTGGGGAGGGTATTCCACAAGCTTGGGGCAGCCACCGAGAAGGCCCTCTCCCTCATCACTGCCAATCATATTTGGGATGGTGGTGGAAGTGAGAGCAGGGCATCTCCTGATGATTTTAAAGAGAGGGCAGGTTAGCATGAGGAGATGTGGTCAGATAAGTAAATTGGACCTGAAGTGTTTAGGGCGTTAAAGGTAAAAACCAGCACCTTGAATTGGGCTCAGAAACAAATTGGCAGCTAGTGAAGGTGCTATAGCAAAGGAGTTGGGCACTCCTTGGGTCCAGCACCTGTGAGTATCCTGGCTGCAGCTCTTTGGAGTAATTGAAGTTTCCTGTCACTCTTCAGGGGCAGGCCCACGTAGAGCCTGTTACAGTAGTCTATAACAAGCTTTTAAGAAATAGGGGTCTCTTTTAGGTCTGTCTGTTTTCATTTACTGTGCATACTTGTTATTTTAGAGCATGCCTTTAATATGTTGTTGTTGTTGTTATTATTATTATATTTATTTATATCCCACTTTTTATCTCCATATGAAAACTCAAAGTGGCTCACAATAAAAAGCATTGTAACATAAATTAAAACATACAAATATCAAAACAGTATTAATCATAATTAAATGCATATTAAATCACAACAGCTCCTGACAGTCTTAAAAACTTCCTTTAAAATATATTGCAGATGTATTTACTGTAAATAAAACTGCAGGAGGAAAATGTTGTATTGGATGCAAATCCCTTCATTATAAACCTGAAGTAGGTCATTGACATCAGTCAGGTTTTTTTAGTTTGGGGTGGGAATAGCCTTGCTCCATATTGGCTGATAATGAATGTGAATAGAATTGTTACATCAACAACTTTGCATTTGCAGAGGTGATGCAAATGCCCATTCTCCCCTGTCATGTCCCAGAATACTTATTACTCACTGTAACTCAGAATGAAGTTCAGAACATCATGGGGCTCTTTTGGTGTTATCTTCTAGAATTTGGAGATTGCATTTTCCCTGTTACTGGCCTGGTAAGATAGGGAGCTCCAGATCTCAGGGGGAAAAAAAGAAGAAGAAACCTTCTCTGTGATGCATCTTAGTGGCATCAGTGCCTGAATGGAAGAGAACAAGCATTTTATTAACATTTAAAACATTGCTTTTTTTGAAGTAAAGGAAGGGAAATGTAGAAACATTTTTTTCTTATGCATGATAATGATTTTCTGTTTATGATTTCTTGGTGGGGTTTTTTGATTGCTCCTAATAAAGAGGTCCCTTGAAGTTCAAGACCTAACAGTTCAATTTATAATTTTATGTCAAACAAAATGGTATGAAGTCATTATTCTGTGCATATAATTCAGTTTATGTTTCTGAAGTAACAAATTGCCTTTCAATCTATAAAGAATGTTAAGTTAACTCCCCCCCCCCCCAAATTCCTAAAAGGCCTCAGGAATTTTTTTCATGGCTTCCAAATTTTCAGAGATTTGATATCTCATGTCTCTCCCTTGTCATTAAATATAGTCACACTCTCTAGGAAATTGCTATGTTTTGTAAGCCAGAAAGCTATAGCAGGCTATCTCATTTTAAAATGTTACATTACATGTGTAACCCTTTTATCACAAGGTCTAGTATCTTGGGATATTTATGCTGAAGTTTTGCTGTGATTTCCCACTCCTTCTTCAATGTTGAAGATTACTATGGAACACCATCTACAGAATTAGAGAGCAACAATGCATGTAACCGTGTACCATACTCAGTCCTAAAATACATTCTGCGCCAATGGATCTCTACATAAGAGTCCACATGGGGCAAAGAACTTGATTGCTCATGATGTTACATTGTAGAAGAGTTCAGTATGCGTTAAATTTAGAACTGTTATTGGGAGAAAAGCAAATAAAAATGAATCAGTAAGTAAAATCATGATGTGTTCCTAACCTGGTTCTTAACACTTTGGAAACTCGAACCATCCGAGACCTACTTGCTTTTCGGAAAGCCTGTAAAGCCTTTCTTTTCCGGCTATGTCTGTCCTTGCTGCCTATTGTTATTTCTGTGGTTATTTTAAAGCTAACTGTATTGTTTTAATCTGGTTTTGTAAACCACTCCGAGCCAAATTGGGAGTAGCGGTATACAAGTTAAATAAATAAATAAATAAAAATAAAATATTTTGTACAATTATCATTACATTTATTTCTATCCCATTTTCCCTAGATTAGGATTCAATGCCATTTACAGCAATTAAAAAAGAGTTTGTTTAAAAATCCACAAGATACAAAATTTACAGCAATGGAGTGATGCTTGTATCCTACCCCAGTCAGCAGTCATACCCCATGTAGAGTGCATTACAATAATCCAATTGGGATGTGACCAAGACATGTGTCACCATGACCAGATCTGATATCTTAAGAAATAGGTGCAGTTGACACAAAGGCTTTATGCAAATGCACTCCATACCATTACTGAAACCTGGGCTTCTAGACTCACAGTCGAATCCAGGAAAACACGCAGGTTGCAAAGCTGCATCTTCAGGGGAAAAGTCCCTCAGCAGGACCTTTTGGGTTTGCCCCTCCATGAAGCAGCGAAGCCACTGTAAAGCACTGATCCCAACTCTCATCCCAGCAACGTGAACCAGAAGGATGCCATGATTGAGAATGCTGAAAACCACCAAGAGTTCTAGCAGAACCAACAGGGACACAATGCCTCTGTCTAGTTTCCAGTGTAGGTCATCCACCAAGTTAACGGACACCATCTGTCCCAGATCAAAACCAGATTGAAATTGACATAGATGATCTATATCAGGCGTGGGCAAACTTCGGCCCTCCAGATGTTTTGGACTTCCAACTCCCACTGACTGTTAGGAGTTGAAGTCCAAAACACCTGGAGGGCTGAAGTTTTCCCATGTTTGATCTATATCATTCAGAGACCCCTGGAGTTGAAAAGCCAATACATGTACCAGAATCTTGTGTAAAAGTGGAATGTTAGATATTGGCTGATAATTATGCAGAGTGGTAGAATCCAGGGGTGATACTTTAAAACAATGGGTTCAGGTAGCTTCCTTCAAGCAAATTGAAACTCTGTCTTGTATTAATGTTGCATTAAGCACTCCCTCTACTCATTCAGCCAATCCCTCTCTAGGTTTTTTTAATTGTTCAGGAAGAGCATATATCTAGAACACCTATGATGGGTCTCTTATCTCTTAAGAATACTCTTCAAATTCTGGCACCCAAGTTAGCAAAATATACAGGTTCCTGAATAGAAATTGTGCTGTCAAAGGCAGAAATAACATGGAAAGAATAAGGTTCCTAACCCACAACATATTTCAGGAAACATTTTGTTCAAAAGTAACAATATGTCCATGTGAAATGAAACAAGCAGGTCAGGTAACCGGAAAGGAAGGGGTTACCTTATAACTTCCTGAAGTAGGAGGTGCTGGGAATCCCAAAGAAATAAGCAAATCAGGTAATCTGAAAGGAAGGGGTTACCTTATACCTTCCTGAAGTAGGAGGTGGTGCTGGGAATCCCAAGGACTCTTCCTATCTTTCTCTCTCTCTCTCTCTCTTTCCCTCCCCCTTCCCCCAAGGGCAGAGTTAATCTGCAGAGGAAAGAATTGGCAAAACCATCCCTTGAATATTTCTGGCCTAAGAAAGCCCTATAGAATTAATGGGGCCACCATAAGTCGATTAGTAGCTTGACAGCATATAACACACCATCTTGTAAAAAGGAAGTTTCGGTTCCCATAGGCCTTTGATAGCAGCCTAGTTTTGACCTATCTAGACGTACAGATGGAGAACTGATCTATCGCTACAACTTCATGCTCAGTTATAGAAACTTATTGAGTGATCTCCTTAGGGAAATAACTCTCTTAACCTCAGAGAAAAGCATTTGTAAGCCACCTCTGAATGAATAAATAAAGAAAATCCCATGATATATCTGCTTTAGGATGCCATAATGTGAAAACGATTTGAAGGTCCCCTCACTAACAACATTGGAAGATAGCTTCTGCGGTTGGAAAACCCAGTACTTTTTGCTAAGTATTGTTCAACATGAGGATTTCCTATGTGAAGATGATGCAGATAGTAAAGATGGGATATGGGAAGTAGTATATCCAGCTAGAGATCCATGCATACCCAGAGGTTCATGGATTTTTTTCCATTTATCATGTTGTCTTTTACCAAACAGCTATCAATGATTGGTTTATGGACTTGAAAGATATGAAAAAAGGAGTGCCAGAGCTGTTCATGCCGAGGACAATTCATGCTGAGGGCAGTGGTGCTGATTGTCAAGGAAGAAAGTATTTTAGCAGTGTTCATTTTAAATCACATTTTCTTGTTAGCAATAATTTAGGAAAACCCGAATATGTAAACGAAGTAGGATTCAAAATTCTAAAATTTGATTTCTGGTACCCAGCCTTCTGATTTTATAAAGAAAGCTTTTGTTTAGTTCTTACTATAGAACAAAACCAAGTCTGTCCACTGATCTTTCTAAGTCCAAGAGTGCTGTTGAGTTGGCTCATGGCCAGGAACAGTAGCTTAATTGTCAGGTCACTGGATAATAAAGACGGGAGGCTGATGAATTTGAGAGAGAAGATGTTGCCTTGTTTGTTGAAAGAATGGGCTTCAGAGCAACAGGAGGATTATCACCATCTGTTTGCTTGATATATTCTCTTTTTTTTAAAGGAAACTATTTGAAGAAGATGCATGCTATCAGGCAATTCATGTGAAAGAACGTGAAGCATGGTGGAACTTAGCTGTGTCTAAGGCATTACATATTTAAAGAATACCAATGTCATACCTACTTTCCCTGAGATCCTGACTGTTGCTAGGTTATATTCTTGGGCATCTTAAAAGATGATTATTTGATATTCCACTTTAGGAACGAACGAACTTTAAATTTGATGAGCCACATGAGGTGAACTTGGGAGACGTTTATGTTGGGAACAGGGCAGCTCTTTGAAAGAACAAAAACCTGGGTATATTTAAAAAATGTTAAATTGTTGAATTTTTACTTAATGTTTTTTTCTTTTGCTTTCTGTGTCATCTGTATGATTTCCTGAAATTGTGTTTTTCTATAAGAATTCACTCGAACAGATCTTCTTTAGGAAAGTGGCATAACTATAAAAGACTAGACCATTTACATGCCTCAGATATAAAATGTAACATAATTTTTGAACATGTAATTTGAATGAATTCACAACTCTGTATGTATTCAAAATAGCAGCACAAAATGCATGAAAAATCTAGTGTATGCTGTTGTTTGCAGATGGAAACAAAGTGGGTTTTGATAGTTGCAAACCAGATGCTTCCAACCCCCCCCCCCCCCCACCTTCCTACCCATGTACCCTGCTGGCACATCACTCTTTAACAGCATCCAAAGCTTAGTTCCTCAGTATTGCACTTTCCTTCTTGCTCTGTCTCATTCAGTAAATTGACATCCAAGATTCCCAGATGCTTTCCAATCATTTTTTTTTTTACTGAACTGAAAGAAAATGAAATATTTTTTCTTGGAGCACTCTGATCTCAGCTGTTTTGTGTCCTACCATGGACAAAGATGCTGATTTGCTATATAATCAATTGGTTTCTTTTGAAATGTGTAAAATTATGTAATAAAATTGGTATTTAGTGTTAATTTTTATAGTATGATGGTAGGTGGCAGTAAATAATATAATAAAATTACATTTGCTTTGCTCAAAAATGTACTACTCAAAAATGTAATATTAATAGCAAAATTGAGCATTCATGTTGGTATAGGAAAGAAGTCAAATAGTCATCTAAGTGATGAAAGCTAAATTGGTTTTAATCCCTATTACTTTAGGTTAATGCACATACAATGATGTTGGTAACTGCTTGCATAGTTCAGGATAACTGCAACTCTTTATGAAATTGCCGTTAATTGTTGACTCAAGTAGACTGAGAAGATGTAATTGGCCTTTCCCTCTTTGTGGTCTTTTGGCAATTTCATCTGTGTGTATATACAGAAAACTATTGGTTAATGTTATAAAGGGCTTTTTCTCAACGGTCTCAAGTGTTATGAAGCAATGCTACAATGATCATAGTAATTCTGATTGTTAGCCATGTTGGCATGGGTTCAAACACCCTGTATACTATATGCGGTGCAGGCCACCTTGTAGTTCCAACAAACAAGTTGGAAATAGTGTAGATACCTGAAATGTGATGTCATTAGAAGCTTCTGATAAGATGTACTATTTTCTGTTGGAGTTCAATCAGGCATAGGAATCTCCAGGCACATGACAGTAATTTTAGGCAATACTCCATGTTGTCTTCTTCATTGAATTTATCTCCATATTCTTCATCATTCCCTTTCTTTTTCTTGTGATATAGACAGAGTTGGCTGATTTTCCCTAGATAGTTAGTTGGAAATAGGATCTGAGAGTTTAACTCTGCAGTAATTTTCCATCTTATTAGAATCAATAAAAATGAAGGATGTGGTTATAGTGATTGGACTGTAAATATGTATTTTAGGTATAGTATTTTTTTTTTTAAAAAAACAGACCTTTTTCCATATGGAAAACAAAGTTATTAAAAGTACTTTAGTTTGGAAAGTGACTTTCAGAATTGCATGATGAGTTATTATTTGAAAACTGTCCAGGGCTCCTTTTTGTAGTTCTGAACTATTTTATGCAAAATATAGATTATTTCTTATTTATAAGTCATAAAAGGAGTATCCTATGGTTACACAGTATACAGAATATGGATTAACACATAGGAGGTTGGTTTTCTGGAAATTATTATGCTGGTATCATTTCATACTGAATTTCATCAGAATAGTTTCAGGACAGCTGTATTTGTTAGTGTTGTGATTTTTTCAACATTTTACGTGTTGTTAAAGAGATTACTATGATTCATTGGAGTGTTGATAGCTGAGTATCATGGCTTTGCCATCTTAATTAATGTTAATCATACTTTTTTGACACTTAACAAATGATTTCCTTGTCTTTGTGTCAAACGAATGAAGGCTGTGAAAACGTGAATGACTTCAGTATTGGGAAAATAATTTAGTTTTTGCAGACTTGTGCCATATGTGATTTTTCATACTTAAAATATAGTGCCAGTGTTGTAAGAATTCTACCAGGTCTTAATTCCAAGTTTCAGATAGACTGGCTAAATCAAAGGGATTTACATAAATGTTTACTTTCTATTAAGAAATTGACTCCTTCTCCCCTCGTTGGAGGCTTCTTTCCACAATTCTTCATAAATACCTGATCAATTTTGGACTTTTATTTGTGTGCTCATAATATGGTCATCTTTTCAGCCCAAAAGGAATTCAGAAATAGCTGTTAGTACATATTATTGATTTAAAGTGTGGTGTGGTGGAGTATGGTGGAGGCTCCTTCTTTGGAGGCTTTTAAACAGAGGATGGATTGCCATCTGTCGGGCGGGGGGAGGGTTGCTTTTCATTCAATGATATTTCTTACCTTTGCTTTGAATGTGGTTTTCCTGCTTCTTGGCAGGGTGTTGGACTGGAAGGCCCATGAGGTATCTTCCAACTCAGTGATTCTGTGATTATAAAGAAGTACATTTTATTTAGTAGTGTATAAAATACACAAACAACATGTGGAGTCAAAAATAAGACTAATTGAAATTCGACATCCTGTTATATTTGAGTGAAATAAAGTTAAGGCATTAATTTACATAAATGATTTAATATTTTTACTGGTGTAATTTTGCAGGTATAACAATATTGACTGGCAGTTTATTTTTCAAATAATTATTTTGAAATTAAGAAGAGAATAAACTTAGGTGAATTAGTTGTTAAACAATGGTTAATACAATATCATTATAGGCCCTAGGTTTTGGGAGATGTATTTCTACATCACCATGAAGTCCATGTACTGAATTTCAGTTGTTCATTCTCAAAGAAACAAGCAACAACGGAGGAGAACTGTACATTTTCTCCTGAAATCAATTTCCCCTGGACTTCTCAGAGTGATAGATAGGGAAAGAGGTTTAAATAAAAGAACAGAATCCAACTCATTTGACTTACAGGCGGGAAGCAATACTGGCATAGTTTGCTAGTAAAGGCTTTTTCTTTTCTTGTTACCAGTTGTACTCTCCTGGAATGTACAAAAGACTTACTTATTTATTGCATTATAATATGGCCAGAAGAGTAAGAAGAAAACAAAATCACAGAAGTCTCCTCTGCCTTTTCCAAACTGCTATGCAAGTGAAAGCTGTCTTCACTTTGAAGTTCACTGGCAAACACAAAGGGATTTGGGAGATGAAGATTTTTGTGTTGAGCAGAGATGAGATACATTATTTTTTAAAAAGGGAAAATAACTATTATTATTCATAGTAAACTTCATAGTATGAATCTGATCACCAGGTTTTAAGAGGCAATATTACCCCCAGAGATCTAAAAATGACAATTTCCTGCCCGCTTTGAAGTCTTTCTACTCTTGACATGTGTTCATTATGATTGGAATGTCCTTTTGGAACCTTTAGGAATGCCATCTCTCATTCTTCTGTCAGTTTTCCCTGAAATCTTTGGGTTAACTCCCTTACCCACTTCCTAACTGAAATGAAGTCAAAGCCCAAGGAATGACACTTATTTACGTTTACCCCTTGTCACATTCACTTCTAGTTCCCACTGTGTAAATCTGTATTGTAAGCTCCTTAGAATGTGAACCTGTATTTTTCCTTGAACTTTCTCTGTCAGTATATAATAAAACTAAGAAGGATGAGCTTTTCCTGATAGTTGTATGGAAGACTGAGGATCTTGGTAAAAACTATTTATTTAGATTCCCTTGATTCTTTAACTTGTGTGCTTGTATATTTTATGTTGAGTGCATTACAATGGCTATCAGCTGTAATTCAGAATGGAAAGCCTGTTTATATATTTGACGAAGGAACTGGCAAAACAATACCTGAGTGTTCCTTGCCTAAGAAAACCCTACGAAATCTATTGAGTCACCATAGATGGGCAAGGAACTACATACACTCACTCAGACATGCCTTCAAGTGACTTCTTGGCTTATGAATTTCATAAGGGTTTCTTAGGTTAGTTTTGCCATTGCCTTTCTCTGAAATATATCCCGCAGCTACTGGTAGTTCTTGACAGTCTCTTATATAAATATAAACCATGGCTGATCTTGCCTAGTTTGCAAAATCAAACAGACTCTGTTGCCTTTGTGGTATTTTGGGCCTGTGTTAATGGAGAAGTGACACTGAATCATTCTATGGCATTTGTGCATGAACTGCCAGTTTCAGGTAGCCTCCAGGTATTGCTCAGTGGCCTGTGGAAATCCCTGAAATTGTTTTTAGGCTGTGCTAAAAAGACCAATGTTTGTGCTGCTTCTCTGATCTCCAATCATTATAAATTATCTTGCCATTCTTTAAAAAGCAGTATTGATATTTTGACAATTTAAAAATTGGCTTAATCCAGACTCAGCTTACAGTGTTTAGCCAAAAATTGATGTGGAGTCTGGCTTGTGAATCTTGTTCTGGATTGGATTCCTCATAGGCAATTGGTTTTGTCACTGTTGATAGCTCAAGCCATCTGCTTAGTGCATGTCTGCTGCTTGATTGTGTATGGAATCTATTTGTGTAAATTAATGAAAATGTTCACTTCTGAAAATCAGCTCTTCATCCATGGTAAGACATCCCCAAAGGCAGCTACGGAAGAACAGAACACCATGCTAACACATGGAGTTCCATATGTCCTGGCGAGCTATGGGAGCTCCATGCGCGCCTAGAATTCTTGCCCAGGGCTTTCAAATTGTGAATGAGCAAACTTCTATGGATTATATTGTGTCCACAAAAATTCATAAGACCAAAGCAGTTGTGCTTTTTTCCCCCCTTTCCTCTCTACAGTTGTTTGAGTTGCTAGGATCAGAAGGATTTGAACTCATAGAGAAGCTTCTACAAAACAGAGCTATGATTCTAGAGAGATCTTACTCTGGACCAAACGATAAGCTGCAATCCTTGCAAGGTAAAGTTTTATTGGATAGAGTTCCCCATTGTTGCATGCCTTAATTCCTGTTTAAGTTTTTAAAACATTCATATTTTTATCATAATACTTTTATTTTGTTTTAGAAAACAATTTGTCTGATCACAGATCACTTTATTAATTGCTTCAATTTTTTGAGAACTGAGCTTTCTAAATATTCATAATGTAAGTCATATGAATATATCACATACCAAACATAATTATGGTTCATTTATATCAGGTCTGTGGCCTCCCTGGGTTTCCATTCTGGCCCCATTCACAATTTTATGACATTCCACCAATTTTTAACCTATCTTTCCCCTTATTTAAAGGGTGAGTGAAAAGTCACAAAGGTGTCTGATGTATTTATAACGTTTGAACATTTTGTTTGAAAAGATTTTATACATAATGTAATTTTTTTCTATAAATACTCTATATGATGTTCTTGGGTTGTAATTAAAAACAAAACATTAAGGACCTTTTCACTGGTGGCCCCTTGACTGTGGAACTCCCTCCCCAATGAAATCAGATCAGCCCCTTCTCTCCTGACCTTCAGGGGGGAAAAAACTTAAGATGTGACTTTGGGACCAAGCTTTTTGGAGCAGTACAATAAGTGACCTTGAATCAATGTGATTGACAAATGGAACAGCCCTGGATTATGTTTTGTATGGCATGATTTTAATTGATATTTTAATAATTCATGTTTTTGTTGTTTGGTTTTAATTGTAATTACTTATTTGATACATGTATGTATGTCATTGAATTGCTGCCTGTTGTAAGGCCGCCTTGAGTCCCTTCGGGGTCAGAAAGGCAAGATACAAATATGTTCAATAATAATAATAATAATAATAATTATGGAGGGCTTATGGTTTTTATTGTGTTACTGATGTTAATTGTAATGAATTTTTACCTGTGTTAAATGTTTTTAATGTTAAATTATTTTTGTACTGTTGTGGGCATCGAATTGTGCTGTTTTGTAAACTTCGATGAGTCGCCCTCGGACTGAGAATGGCAGTATTTATTTTATTTATTTACAGTTCTTATATTCCGCCCTTCTCACCCCGCAGGGGACTCAGGGCGGATTACAATAAACACATATATGGCAAACATTCAATGCCAGTTTGACAAATAACATTTAACAGACAAATACACCGAGGCTATTTAACTTTTTTCCTGGCCGCCAGGGGAGCTGCTGCTTTTCATCGTCCATCAACGACACTGATGAAGTTCTTCCGCATTCCACAGTCTTTTTTCTTTATGGCCTCATAAATTAGTTAAATTTAGCCTCCCACACAAGGTGGTACCTTATTTTCCTACTTGACAGATGCAACTGTCTTTCGGGTTGCAAAGGTCGACAATGGGCTACACAATGGCTGGACACCCACTCCAGCCCGGGCTGGCTTCGAACTCATGACCTTTTGGTCAGAGTGATCTTAATGCAGCTGACACTCAGCCAGCTGCGCCACAATCCCGGAAGCATAGTAAATAAATAAATAAATAAATAATAGTTATTGAAACCCCTTTGTGACTTTTCAGCCACCCTGTATGTTAGCCCCCCGTGGGTCTAAAATGGCCATATTCTTGAAAACTGGCAAAATTATCCTCTGGGTTTTTTCTCTATCAAATATCTCAGTTGTTTTTGGCTTTGAAAGCTTTATATAGCAACATGGAGGCTATTAGTCAGCTTTCAGATTCCTGCATTTTAAAATCTATATTTGGATACAACACTAATGAGGAACTCATGACCCTCCTCTATATGTTGCTCTATTGCAACTTCCGACACCAGTGATTATTGACCATGCTGACTGGGCTTTAGTGTTGGAGTTGACCAACATTTTGGGACCACAGGTTCTCCAATCTAGATATGAAGGTAAATATCCAGTGAGGAGTTTGCTTAAAAAACATACTTAAGGGAGTAGAAGAGATATGGATAACGTTTAGTACTACAGAGCTTGTTAGTTTGCAGTTCCCATCATGTGTTGACTGAAGGTAATCTGCTGTCTAGTAACATCTTAAGGGCCACATGTTGTCCATTCTTGGAGTAGTTTGGAATAGTATTTAACCATGTATTCTTGAATACAGTTGGTTTATCTGTAACCACTTTCTTTCTGAGGAACCATTTTTCTGTATTTTGGTGGTGGAGTGTCTTTCTTCTTATGCTGTTGTGTATGAGGATGTTTTGTTGCATGAATGTCTTTGTTTTGTTAAATTATAGCTATCTGAATGGTGCAGTACTCAAAATTTTCATAGCAAATAGCACTTCTTTATTTAAGTGTTGTGGACAACTTTTGAACTTTTATAATTTTGCTATGATTCATATTTACAGATAGTTGGGATCTACTGATAGCTCTATTTTTTCCCCTGTTGCAGAACAGTGCAAAAGGTTTGCTGGAGAAAACAGTAAACCCAATTATGGCTGCCAAGTCACAATTCAGTCTGAACAGGAGAAACAGTTATTGAAGCTATGCCGTCGTGAAGAAAAACGGAGTGCTAGGCGAGAAAAACGAACAGGAGATGATGGGGATGTTTTTGTAGATGGAGGAATGTGCTTCGACCCCAAGGAACTGCGAATGCAAAGGTAAGAAATATCTTTGGATGAAAAATTATGTTCTTGTGAACTTGGTTTGTGGCAAATATGTATTTGTGCTGTTCACGCAAACCAATTGTACAGGTGTGGATGATTATGGAGGGAATTAATCTGAGGCCTCAATTGTGTATAAGAATATATTATAGAAGAGGCCGATTATTACTTGTAAATTAGGGTAACTGCCACCAACGTGAGGTATTTGAGGTACCACCGATGAGATCTGGCTTTACAGACGCAGATTAATTGAGAAGAGACGGTCTTCAACAAAAGATAACAAGTTTATTGTGTACAAAGCGTATGGTTGCAGGTTATGGCCATTAAAAAACTTAAAAGAAATAAAGCACCAGGCCGCCTTATTCTATAAAACTTTCCAAAATGAAATAAGCCCCCTGTTCCAAGAAATTGCTAATAACATTCTAAAAAATGAAACAATTCCAAAATCATGGGAGAGGGCAAACATAACTTTAATACATAAAGAAGGAACAGAACCAACGGAAATAAAAAACTACCGCCCGATTTCATTACTAAATAATGATTACAAAATCTTTACAATAATTATGGCTGAAAGACTAAAAGAATTCCTAAAAGAATGGATATCTAAAGAGCAATCAGGGTTCTTACACAACAGGCAACTGAAAGATAATACAAGAACATTAATAAATGTAATTGAATATTACGAAAAACATAATGAGAAAAAGCTAGCACTATTGTTTATCGACGCCGAAAAGACCTTCGACAAACTTAATTGGAATTTTCTGAAATTATTAATAAAAGAATTAGACATGGTATACCACTTCGGAAACGTAATTGAGGCAATCTATAAAAATCAGGAAGCCAACCTAATAATTAACGGCCAGGAGATAAGAAAGCCGATCAAAATCACTCAAGGCACAAGACAGGGATGTCCCCTTTCACCAGTACTCTTTATCCTAGTAATGGAAACCTTGGTAAGAAATGTAAACGAAGACACAAATCTAAAGGGTCTGAGAATCTTGAAACAGCACTATAAACTAAGAACTTACGCCGACGACGTCATCTGCTTCATTGAAGATCCAATAAATAAGATAAAGGACTGGCTAAAAACGATTGAAGACTTTGGGACACTGGCTGGATTTAAACTAAACAAAAAAAGCAAAATTACTAGTCAAAAATATAGATGAAAAAACAAAAATGACTCTACAAAAAACAACAGAAATACAAATAGTAAACAAAATAAAATATTTGGGTATTAATGTCACCAAAAGTAACGCAGCTTTAATACAGAATAACTATGAAACTTTATGGGAAAAAACCCAAAAAGATATGGAAAAATGGAACAGGCAGAATATATCCTTCCTGGGACAGATAGCAATAGTAAAAATGGTGATTCTTCCGCAGTTCTTATTTCTATTTCAAACCATCCCGGTAATTCGGAATAATTTTCTGTTTAAAAAATGGAATTCAGGCATATCAAAATTTATTTGGAAAAACCGAAAACCAAGAATCAGTATGAAATTATTAACAGATGACAAAAAAAGAGGCGGTTTAGGATTACCAGATTTTAAGATCTATTATGAAGCTTGCAACTTAGTGGCAATAAAAGAATGGGCCACCTTAGCGAATAGCCAGACATTAACTTTAGAGGGACACGACCTCAGAGCAGGTTGGCACAGCTACCTGTGGTACGGCAGAAGGAAAATAGAGAAGAGCTTTAGCGACCACTACATAAGGGCAGCTCTAATCAAAACGTGGGAAAAGTATAAAGCAAGATTTTTCAGAAGTACCCTATTATGGATATCGCAGGCCGAAGCAAAACACAAAAGAGAATTAGGAGAAGGAAATTGGCTAACCTATTACCAAATACTAGAAAAAAGGGAAGGTGGAAAAATTGAACTGAAACCCTTTGAGGAAATCAGAAAATTGAATGGAAAACTTACATGGTTAAATTATTACCAATTAAGGGAGGGTTTTAAAGAAGATGAAAAATTGGGTTTCAACCAAGAAAAAGGAACATGGGATATCATTATGTAGAAAAACAAAAAATTAATAAAAATACTATATAAACAGCTATTACAGTGGAATATGGAAGAAGAACAAGTTAAAGAATGCCAAGTGAAGTGGGCCAAGGACATAGGACACAGCATCTTGATGAGCCAGTGGGAGGAAATCTGGACTACTAAAATTAAATATACCATAGCCAGTAATCTTAAAGAAAACTGGTACAAGATGTTCTTCCGCTGGTATCTCACACCAGAGAAAATAGCGAAGTTTAACAGAAGCGTATCAGACAGATGCTGGAAATGCCGAAAGGAGGTAGGCACCTTCTACCACCAATGGTGGACCTGCGGGAAAATCAAGCAGTATTGGAGAAAGATACACCAGGCTATTAAAAAAATATTAAAGATCAACTTCCCAAAAACCCCGGAAACATATCTATTAGGAATACAAAACGAAATCAAACTGAATAGAAATCAAGAGAAAACCCTATTTCTGCTAAGCACAGCGGCAAGACTGGTGCTTGCTAGAAGATGGAAACAAAAATAAGCCCCAACTCAGGAGGACTGGATCTTAAAAGCATTCGACATCATTCAAATGGATGATCTATCCCAGAGAATTAATGGAACGACCAGAAGAACGGACTGGACAGACTTTAAGGACTACATAAAAACAAAAGAAGTACCAACAATAATTGACCTGACCAGCATCTAAACAAGGAATAAGTAGGAAGAAGAAATACCAGCTTGAAAGATGAACAAGGACATTTTCCCATCGAATAAGGAAACTTCATGGATTACCTTGGGAAGTCGCACCACAGAACGGAACTGAAGACTTAAGGGCACGAGGGCGGAGGGGGGAAGGGGAGGGGCTGTTTTTTTTGTTTGTTTTTTTTTGTGTTGGGCACGAACCTCTTTCTACACTTTCTCCCCCCCTACCCACCCCATACCAACTACCCCCCCTCCCCATACCGTTTCTTCCTCCCCTGCACGTTTTGCTATCATCGGACTGTGATAAAACATAAAACTCAATAAAAATATATTTAAAAAAAACAAAAAAACAAAACAAAAGATAACAAGTTTATTGTGTACAAAGCGTATGGTTGCAGGTTGTTAAATGAC
This sequence comes from Anolis sagrei, assembly GCF_037176765.1. NCBI lineage: Eukaryota > Metazoa > Chordata > Lepidosauria > Squamata > Anolidae > Anolis > Anolis sagrei. The sequence goes on from NC_090021.1 coordinate 98,573,767, forward strand.
TTATAGAACTTTGAATATCACTTGGTTTGTAATACAGTCCACTCTTCCAAATAACACAGCTCGTGGCTAACTTTTACTGAGGTGAAGCTCTTTAGTGAACAATGTTTCCTACTATGGATAGCCTTCCAATTTGATCTTTTCTTGATCAAATCTCTGATCTCTAGTCCTTCCTTGACTAGGGATCTTAACAAGCTTCCTTTAGTCTTCCTTGACTAAAGAAACTGGCCAGGTTTCTCTCTTCAGCCCTTCTAGACTGAAAAACCTCCAGCTGCCCACACACACCTCTCTCCCAGGCTTTTCAAGCCTCCACACTGCCCCTTTTCCAAAGACGCACATAACTTTTCCTGCTTGGCTCCGCCCACTTCTCACTCTCCTGAGCTAGCCTGCCTGGTCTCCTTGGCAACGCTCACTGTGGATTCAAACCAGATAACTCTAGTTTTAGCTACTGTAACAAACACAAATATATACTCTAACAGTTAAACACATACATAGTATCAATGACTTCTGCACACTATTATCCCAGTTTTAGGTGTTTGTAATCGCTTAAGTCCTTATGTTTCATTAAAACTCTAACCCTTTTTATAAGAATCCTACTTTTTAAAAGAATAAAACAGACACAAACACAATCTACTTCCTTACAGTCTTTGCAATCTATCCAATACACTTTAGACATGCAGATGTTGGAAGTAACCTGTGATTTTAGTTACAAGTGGATAATAGTTAATGAATGCTATGAAGAGTAGAGACCCTCAACTGTTATAAAAACTCGAGCATCCCTCAGTTTCCCTCATCAGACTGGAGCTCATGTCTGTGCTTAACTCATGATGCCAATGAAAGAGGACAGCTTTTAGGATGGATGACTGTTTGTCCCTCTTCACATTTTGAAATTTTACTCCATCCAGCAACATAACCAGTTGTCAAGAATTGTGGGAGTTGTAGTCCAGAACATCTGGAGGGATAAAGCCCTTTCCTCCCTAGAGAATACACTTCAGTTTCCTGGTAGAAAATAGGTATACTCCCCTTTTCTTTGCTTAAGCCATCACTAGTACTTGCATCATACTGGTATGTTTTGTCGCCCTTGTCCCTGATTATGTATGGTGATATTCTACCCCTTTGTGGAAAAGGTGATATAAATAAACTCAATTTCCTCATCATAGAGGTCAGTCAGAAAAGGCAGAAAAGGGTATGTGAAAGTGTCTGGGGGTCTTTAATTCTTTCTATGGGTCCATTATGTGCCTTTGTTGTTTCTACAACTCTGAAGTGGAAATAGTTTCTGGTTTGTTTGGCATATTGTTTTCTATTTAAAATATTCTTTAAAATACACCGTATATTTTAGTTTAGTTTGTTTGTAAGATGAATAATTTTGTGCCTATTTTGTGATTACAGGGAACAAGCACTTCAGAACGCTCGCTCAGTGCCAACTTTAGGCAGACATCGAGACATGGAATATGAAAAAATTCATTACCCTCATGTTTATGATTCACAAGCTGAAGCTAGAAAAACCTCATCATTTATTGGGGGATCAAAGGTATGCTGGCTGGGCGGGGCTACTTACTGAGCAACAAGCTTGACTGTACTAGTATGGACCAGTTTTCTCACAATGTATTTAATTCTATTTCCCCCCATTCAATAAACATATGTGTTTGGTGATCTTGATGGCAGACATCAGTTCCTAACTCCAGGGGGATCTAACTCCATTCACCACTATTAGTTCCAATGAAGTGCTTTTGAGCCCTTGGCAGCCTTTAACTATATTCAGCTGTTTTTCTTTAAATATTGAAAATGGAACTGGTGAAATTATATTTAAATATACTACAGAGTACGTGTTGTTGAGACCTTCCATTTTATGGTACTAAATTAGATGTGTTCCTGAGTAGAACTGTACAGGTTTTAGTATCTCTCGGGTTACAGATCCCATATGATCTTGAAAGCTAAACAGAGTCAGCTTTGGTTAGTGCTTGGAAGGGAGACCGCCACAGAATACCAGGTGCTGTCGGCTATACTTCAGAGGAGGGAGATTGCAAAAATATTGCTGAATATTCATTGCCTAAGAAATTCCTGGGTTCTCCATAAATGAAGACACACACGGAGAGAAAGGTTACATTATTCTAGGATTTTCCCAGTTAAATAATGGAATGTGCACTATAATTTTTGGTTTTAGTATTCCAGTTAATTAGAACCCAAAAGTAGACTAAATTATTATCTGTCCTTTAAAGCTATTAATAACATTCTTGATCTTTTAGCTACAGTAAAAAGATCAAGAAAATGATCCAACTTCACATTTTCTCTCCTTGCAACCAATTTTGATTTATTCGTCCTTGTGCTTTTATACCTGTCTTTGTGTTTTACTTTCATTATAGTGTAATACTGCATACATAGTTGGAAGCAGTTATGATGAGCTTTCATTTCAGATCAGAGCCTGCAAACACGATATACAATCCAAACTTTCCCTTAATTTTAGTAGAGTATGGATCAAAATACATAATGGCAAATAAACATACAATGGCAAACAAACTCAAATTAATGTATTGTCGAAAGCTTTCATGGCTGGAATCACTAGGTTCTTGTGGGATTTTTCGGGCTATAGGGCCATGTTCTAGAGGCATTTCTCCTGACGTTTCGCCTGCATCTATGGCAAGCATCCTCAGAGGTAGTGAGGTCTGTTGGAATTAGGACAATGGGTTTATATATCTGTGGAATGATTGGGGTGGGGCAAAGAGCTCTTCTCTGCTAGAGCTAGGTGTAAATGTTTCAGCTGACCACCTTCATTAGCATTTGAAGGCCTGCCTGAGCCTGGGAAAATCTTTTGTTGAGAGGTGTTAAGATGTGCCTGGTTGTTTTCTCTCTGCTGTTTTGCTGTTGTAATTTTAGAGGTGTTTAATACTGGTAGCCAGATTTTGTTCATTTTCATGGTCTCTTCCTTTCTGTTGAAATTGTCCACATGCTTGTGGATTTCAATGGCTTCTCTGTGTAGTCTGACATGGTGGTTGTTGGTGTGGTCCAGCATTTCTGTGTTCTCAAATAATATGCTGTGTCCAGGCTGGTTCATCAGGTGCTCTGCTATTATATCCCTAGTTCCTCACAGAGTTTCACTAATTTTGATCTCTCCCTTTTAAGGGAGATAGCAGAGAATCTTAAAGTAAAATTGGGTCCCTTATTTCCAATTTCATTACCCTAACACTTTACAAAAATTGTGGTAGGGATTAAACTGATTATTTTTTGGAATTCTGGGGCTATGTTTTGCTCATTTTTAGATACCATATACCTAGCTATGGGCACAGCTAACTAATAAATACTTTAAAGATTTTATTTTTCAGACTCAGATTTAAGCAGACTTTCACCTGCTTGTGGAAAAGTTTCAAAACATTATGCATTCAGCTCATTATTTTTAGCTAAGTTTCCTCCTTCTCCTTCTCTTTAATTTTCACAGATGCTCCTGCCAGAAGGTATTGAGAGAGAAAATAATAAAATGTATGAAGAAGTAAAAATTCCACACAGTGAGCCAATGCCTATTGGTTTAGAGGAAAAACCAGTTTATATTAAAGATTTAGATGAGGTAAGGAAACTTAACTATATTTCTCCTATATTGTTCATATAAAAACTCAGGCATCTTGTTGTTTTCCAATACTCTTGAAACAATGTTGTATGTGGATAACTAGGAAGAAAAGTAAGGGCATTCTATTTTTAATAGTTACATACTTTTTAGTTCTTTAACACCAATGATGTGACATATAGTCTCCCATCCCAGTCTTGCTGTCCCACATCCACCCCCCCCCCCCAATTTCATATTCTTTCCTTCTGGGGATTCAGAAGGCTACAGAGGAGAGAAAGAAGTTCTGCTCTGCAATCAAAACTTGGGCACCCAAGTCATAGTCAAAAGGATTTTCAAGTCAAAAAGGATTTTCATTCCTTTTTACAAAATAAGCTAAGTAGGAAAAATGATGAAACATTTCTTTAGTAACAGGGGTAGTGGATAAGTATGTAGTTTTGTCTGATCCAAGGCCTCATTATACTGGCTTTCAATTGCCGGTGGAGTGCATCTTTCTTCTCCCATCTTCAAACTGCCTGAAAATATTTGATGAATGCACCTAGAAGGCAGAAAACAGGTGTCTCAGGCCAAAGGAGTATGTATTGCTCAGTGCTCATACCCTTTTCCGTCTACACATCTCTGCCATGGTTTCTAATGGAGCACATTGTCATAGGCTACTGGATCAACTGTTTTTGGAAAAATTCAGAACCCAAAACAAATTTGAATAATTTGGCCAAGTCACATGCCTTGGTCCATACTAAGGCTGCATCTACACTGTAGGATGAATGCAGTTTGATCCTTCATTGACTTCCATAACTCAATGCTGAGTTTTATAAGGTCTTTGGGCTTCTCTGCCAAATAGTACTGGTGCGTCGCCAGACTTCAATTCCACTGAGTCCCTAGCATTGAGCCATGGTAGTTAAAGTGGTGTCAAACTGCATTCATTCTGCAGTGTAGATGCACCCCAAGTGTCAGGGAGCTGCAGCCGTTCCTTGCGAGAGTAGTCAGGAGTAGTCTGAGGTCACGACAGAATCAGTTCAAATAGAGTCCAAGGCACAAAGAGAATCCAAATGTCAATTTCAATGGTCAATAACAAGGGGTTTACCAAATGTCCAAACATGAAGCACACACAAAGTCCAAGGGTTAAAATTACTGGCTGAAACATTCCATGCATGATGATTACTTCTACCAAAGAGCTGTTGTGAATGCGAGCCCTTTATTCTGCTCCTGCAAAAGTCCTTACAGTTGCAATCTCTGTTTTTTGGACCAACCAATTGGATCTGCACAGCTGAATGGTATGCACCCTGAGCTAGAGCCAGGCAGGGAAAGTTAAGCCCTGCTCTTTCTTATTCTGTCTAGACTCAGTTGCCTTTCTTCCTGGAGGGTCCTGCTCCTACTTAGCAGAAGCAATATCAAACAATTAGCCAACACCTGTAGGGAAAAGGTCCGCAAGGCTAAAGCACAAAATGAGCTCAGGCTTGCCAGGGACATTAAAAACAATAAAAAGGGCTTCTATTCTTATGTCAGTAGAAAAAGGAAAAACAAGGAGGCGATAGGACCTCTTCGTGGAGAAGATGGGGCAATGCTGACAGGGGATAGGGAAAAGGCAGAACTACTTAATGCCTTCTTTGCCTCGGTCTTCTCACAAAAAGAGAGTCTTCAACCTCAGCAAGATGGAGTGGATGAGGGATTGGAGGACATCCAACCCCAAATTGGGAAAGAAGTCGTCCAGGAATACCTGGCCGCTCTTAATGAGTTCAAGTCCCCAGGGCCAGATCAACTACACCCCAGAGTATTGAAGGAACTAGCGGAAGTCATTTCGGAACCATTGGCAACCATCTTTGAGAGTTCTTGGAGAACGGGAGAAGTTCCAGCAGATTGGAGGAGGGCCAATGTGGTCCCAATCTTCAAGAAGGGAAAAAAGGATGACCCAAACAACTACCGTCCGGTCAGCCTCACGTCGATACCGGGCAAGATTTTGGAAAAGATTGTTAAGGAAGCGGTCTGCAAACACTTAGAAACAAATGCAGTCATCGCTAATAGTCAACATGGATTTATCAAAAACAAGTCATGCCAGACTAATCTGATCTCTTTCTTTGATAGAGTTACAAGCTGGGTAGATGCGGGGAATGCCGTGGATGTAGCGTACCTGGATTTCAGTAAGGCCTTCGACAAGGTCCCCCATGACCTTCTGGCAAGGAAACTAGTCCAATGTGGGCTAGGCAAAACTACGGTGAGGTGGATCTGTAATTGGTTAAGTGGACGAACACAGAGAGTGCTCACTAATGCTTCCTCCTCATCTTGGAAAGAAGTGACAAGTGGAGTGCCGCAGGGTTCCGTCCTGGGCCCGGTCCTGTTCAACATCTTTATTAACGACTTAGATGAAGGGCTAGAAGGCAGGATCATCAAGTTTGCAGACGACACCAAATTGGGAGGGATAGCCAATAGTCCAGAGGACAGGAGCAGAATTCAAAACGATCTTGACAGATTAGAGAGATGGGCCAAAACTAACAAAATGAAGTTCAACAGTGACAAATGCAAGATACTCCACTTTGGCAGAAAAAATGAAATGCAAAGATACAGAATGGGGGACGCCTGGCTCGAGAGCAGTACGTGTGAAAAAGATCTTGGAGTCCTCGTGGACAACAAGTTAAACATGAGCCAACAATGTGATGTGGCGGCAAAAAAAGCCAATGGGATTTTGGCCTGCATTAATAGGAGCATAGTGTCTAGATCTAAGGAAGTAATGCTACCCCTCTATTCTGCTTTAGTTAGACCACATCTGGAATATTGTGTCCAATTCTGGCACCACAATTCAAGAGAGATATTGACAAGCTGGAATGTGTCCAGAGGAGGGCGACTAAAATGATCAAGGGTCTGGAGAACAAGCCCTATGAGGAGCGGCTTGGGGAACTGGGCATGTTTAGCCTGAAGAAGAGAAGGCTGAGAGGAGATATGATAGCCATGTATAAATATGTGAGAGGAAGCCACAGGGAGGAGGGAGCAAGCTTGTTTTCTGCTTCCTTGGAGACTAGGACGCGGAACAATGGCTTCAAACTACAAGAGAGGAGATTCCATCTGAACATTAGGAAGAACTTCCTGACTGTGGGAGCCGTTCAGCAGTGGAAATCTCTGCCCCGGAGTGTGGTGGAGGCTCCTTCTTTGGAAGCTTTTAAGCAGAGGCTGGATGGCCATCTGTCAGGGGTGATTTGAATGCAATATTCCTGCTTCTTGGCAGGGGGTTGGACTGGATGGCCCATGAGGTCTCTTCCAACTCTTTGATTCTATGATTCTATGATTCTATGAATATCTGCAGTGTCAGCTGTTCATCCCCCTTGGGCTCAGATTCTGCTGCTGAGAGGAGATCCTCCTCTCCATCCTCATCTTGCCCTATGGTCCTGACACTAGGAATAATCCATTGGACTTATGATTAATGAATATGCTGCTTCCAGTATACTCTGAAAATGTTTGATATTAACATCCTTCAAATACCATTATGAACAGCTGTGAAATCCCCTGAACTAGATTGTATCATTATTTAGAAAACAAAATCAGTCATTGGAAATACATGTCCAGTTGGATGATTCCTATGGGCTAAATGTTTAGGAGCGTTTTATATGAAATATTTTCCTTGATCTTGATCTTTAAAATAATTCACTTAATTTTTTAAGCAATACTTTTTGTTCTATGCCTCTGGAAGTGATTTTTTCTTCACCTCAAAAAGTAGCATGGAAAGATGACATGAAAATGATATGTCTTGGTGCTGCTGTGGTTTGATTTTTTTATCTAGTTGACCTGTCAAAAGTGTCATAAATATGGCAGTGGGTATTGTCAGGCAAGACTATAGGAAAATATGCTTGGATTCTAATTTTAGCAGTCTTTTGCTTCAAAGAAGACTTCAAACGTATCAGACTAACACTTGAAAAAGTGTTTTGAATATTGGTGACATCCCTGCTACTTACTCTTCTATGGGCTTTGTCTGCCAGATATTTTTCTTCCACAGAAGTAATGCACAGAGGAAAGAGATATATATTCTTTGGAATGGTTTAGCTTGATTGTTCATATTTTCATATATACATTAGGGTAGCTTTGCTCAGATTGCCTGCAAATCAGAAAATTGACTGTTTATAAGTTTCTCTTGGGCAAGTTGTACGAGAGCTCCTGTAACTCGCAGGGCCTCCTTGAAACTTACTACTAGTTCCTTCCATGGTGAAAAACAACTAGATCTTAAAATGGCCAGATGTGCCTCTGGAGCAGTGGTTCTCCAACTTTGCTTCTCCAGATGCTTTGGGCCTCGGCTCGCAGAATTCCTGACAAAGCGATGGAGCTTCTGCCCCCCTCAAAAAAAAAAAAAAAAACAAACCCAAATAAACCTAGAAGACCAGAGTTTGGAAACCACTGCTCTGAAGAAGAGAACTGTTCAGATACAGAGTATTTTGCTCCCTTTCCAGATGTCTTTTGGGTCCGAAATATCTGGATAGAAGTGAGCAGGGTGGAAGTTCAGCACACCAAGATCTTGAGAGGGTGAAAAATAGGATGGGAGTGGCCCCCTGCCCCATAGTAGTGGCCTACACTTGTGTTAAATTGAGCATCACGGCAACCATAGTGATGCAGCATGATGGAGCACATGTGCAGAAATATTTATATAGTGTGTTCCACTTGTTTAAGCCCCAGCAACTGGAATTTTATGGACTGTTGGTGTAGTTTAAATTGGCATTAAGAGAAATCAGAGTTCCAAATTACATGCTGCCCCTTACTTTGGACACTATGTATGGCCCAACTTCTGAATGTAGAGGTAATGCATCAGAAATTATTTCTTTGTAGCCTGACATTGGTAGGGAATGACAAAGCCCTTCTTGGATATCCATAGTTACTTGATTCTTCTATTTTTCTTGATGCTGTGAAGCTATTATACTAAATGGCATTATACTAAATGTCCTTTGACCAGTAGCTGGCCACTTGGAGTGCCTCTGTTGTTACTATAAGAAGGTCCTCCGTTGTGCATGTGGCAGGGCTCAGATTGCATTGTAATAGGTGGTCCATGGTTTGCTTTTCTCCACACTCACATGTTGTGGACTCCACTTCGTGGCCCCATTTCTTAAGTTGGCTTTGCATCTTGTGGTGCCAGAGCACCACCGAGGGCTCCTATCCTCCTAAACATAAGAAACATTTAGAGAAAAACTGTGTTGTTGCCTGGGGGGGGGGGGGGTGTTTCATGGGGAAAATATGGGGTATTCAAATAATAAATAAATTTGATTTCCTTAACTTGGCAGATGATTAGTGATATTTGTCCATCTTTTTCCACTGTTTCGGTATTGTTGTTTGTGAGTTTGAAATAGCACTGCAGTAGACTTATGAAATAAAGGGAAATGAGTATGGTTCAACTCATGTTTTCTAGATGTTGAAGCAGAATGATGCAGTAGTGTATTGTGGACTGTCTGGCAAAGAGGGCATTAGGGCTGCTGGGCAGGAATAGAAATAGGCTGGCTAGAGAAAGAGAATAAAAGCCCTGAATCCTGGAGCTATTTACAAGGTGAAACAAAAACTCTTCTTTCTCATTAAAGTTAAAAGAAAATTTATCTAGCACCCATGTTACTGATGAATGGATTTAGCTTTTTACTCAAAGTAGATGGCCATTATAGGATTTATTTCATGTCATTTCCATTTTCTGTTATTTGCTGTAATTAATTGATGGTCTAAATAAAATATACACATACATATATTCTTTGAGTAATGGTTAGAAATGATTACAAAATCAATACCCCTATTTTCTTTCTGTAATATTTTCTTGCTTTTATAGTTTGACTTAATAGGCAGGGTTGGCTGAAAGTGGACATATTTAATATACAAATGTTACTTTTGATGCCATCCTTCAGAATATTTGACTGTTCTAGGTTCACTTTGAGGATTAAGTCAATTGCATTTTTAAAAAGTACTTCATGAAAGCTTGACAATACTGATTTCTTTTGAAAAAAATATTGTAGCATATACTGTAACCAAATGTTTGTGATAACATTGTTCAATACTAAAATGAAAAACTGTATACAGTACACTTCTAATTTATGAAATATTTAAACTGGAAATCTTTGCCTGCAAGGGCAGGAAAGAGGTTACCTTAAAAATGAGTTATTGTATTGTCGAAGGCTTTTCATGGCCGAAATCACTGGGTTGTTGTAGGGTTTTTCGGGCTATATGGCCATGTTCTAGATGCATTCTCTCCTGACGTTCCACCTGCATCTATGGCAAGCATCCTCAAAGGTAGTTTCTGCTGGAGCTAGATATGAATGTTTCAACTGACCACCTTGATTAGCATTTGATGGCCTGACAGTGCCTGGGGCAATCTTTTGTTGAGAGGTGATTAATGTCCCAGATTGTTTCCTTTCTTTTTTGCTGTTGTAATTTTAGAGTTTTTTAATACTGGTAGCCAGATTTTGTTCATTTTCATGGTTTCCTCCTTTCTGTTGAAATTGTCCACATGCTTGTGGATTTCAATGGCTTCTCTGTGTAGCCTGACATGGTGGTTGTTAGAGTGGTCCAGCATTTCTGTGTTCTCAAATAATATTCTGTGTCCAGGTTGGTTCATCAGGTGCTCTGCTATGGCTGACTTCTCTGGTTGATGTTCTTTAATTCGTGTTTGGGCACTGCATTTGGTGGTCCCTATGTAGATTAGTCCACAGCTGCATGGTATACGGTAGACTCCTGCAGAAGTGAGAGGATCCCTCTTGTCATTTGCTGAATGTAGCATTTGTTAGATTTTCTTGGTGAGTCTATAGATAGTTTGTATGTTGTGTTTCCTCATCAGCTTCCCTATGCTGGCAGTGGTTCCCTTGATGTATGGCAAAAACACTTTTCCTCTGGGTGTATCTTTGTCTTTACTCTCGTGGCTTGTTCTCGGTCTTGAGTTATTAAAGGAATTATTTCTTGCTTAGTTGTTCATGAGAATGTTGAGTATCCTGTTTTACTTGTTTTAACAACAACAACAACAACAATTTTTATTGATTAGCCAGTTGGCCTTATCAAAAACAAACAGTGCAGACACAACATACAACATACAGCTAATCCTCTTAAAATAAAATACAAATATACGGGTAGCCATAGATATATGTTTTAAAGAAATTGATTCTTTCTTCATATATATGTCACCTTTAAGTTCTGTGAAAGATCTTTAGGAAGTATGATATATATATATGTATATATGTGTGTGTGTGTGTGTGTGTGTATATATATATATATATATATATATATATATATAAGAACAGTACAAATCATTCTCATATTAAACAGATTTAACCATATATCTATTTTATAAAAAGTTATATTTAAAAATAATTAACAAAAATTCTTGTTCTTGAGCAAATCTCTGAAGTTTTCAGATTGTTGGCACTGAGTTTGGCTGTACCTTTCCTTCTTCTGCTATAGATGACTAAAATGAAATTACATCTCCAATTAATAGAAATCTCCAATAAACTTTGAAACTATGGTTCCCAGCTATGATCTTAAACAACCTTCTGGCTATGGTTTGAAGATCCTGACTTGTTGTGAAGCTTCGTAATCTAGTTTACTGGTTATGAAAAAAAATGACCATTAATTAGACAATGTTAATTAGGGCTTATTTGAAGAGGAGTCAGCGATGGCAGTGAGCCTTACTAACTTCTGCTGCTCCTCTCTGGAAGGGCAGTTGCTTCTGATGAATTTATAAATTATGACCTTCAAATTCCTATAGTCTCAAATATCTCACCTGCATACTGCGTCCTTGCCAGCACCATGTCCATTTGTACAGGAAGATACATTTAATGCCTCAGAATAATGGCTTTCTAAGATGAGAGTGGTAAATAGGTAGTTCAAATTGAGCTTTGTAGCTCAGTAGTACAGTATAGTGGCTGTTTGACAAGGGTAGTGAATATGTGTCTGAGTTACTTAGCGGCTTCTTAAGAACATTCTGTACAGAAAATAAGTACCAAGTAAGTGTTCCTGCTTATGAAGTATTCCCCCTTGTATTTTATTTAATGTAATGGACTTTTTAATTTTTTTAAAAAACCCACCATTTTGCATTAATTTGGTCCTGGCAGAGGGCACAGGTGTTAAGAATAATCAGGATTGATTTTAATTATGGTGTTAATTACAAAGCAAAAGTCTCAATTTAAATTATTGATTTTAATCATCACTTCCTACTTCTGTGTCACTTAATCATGGAAGGTAGATTCTATTAGTTTTTTCTTAGCTGAAATAGGTGTATGTGTCCTGTTTGCTCTTGTTGTGCTAATATCATGAAAGCTTTAACCTATAAGGGAAATAACATCAAGCCTACATTTAAAAACTTTTTGCTCAAAATTTATTAATGCTTATCAATCCATAGGTCATTCAGAGATATAACTGTATTCAAATTAGTTAGTGTGCTTCTGTAGGAACTTGCAGCCATACTTAAGTGGGAGGTAGCAAGGGGAGAGGTGCCCGTGAATTAAAGTCATATCAAATTATTGAATTGTTTTAGAGAAGTTGGTTCTATTGGGCAGTTACAAATGATCAGGGTCCTTACCACCATATTCTTTGACCTCTATGGGCTGCACCCTCCTTTCTAAGAATTGTAGGTGACTGAAAGGTGACTTCTCATTTTGAAAAGCTATAAGGCTGTTTGAATCCCTTGCAAATGAATGCTGCTCCAGAATTGTATGGATATGGATTTATATCTGCTTGAAAGTCACGACAGAGCAATCATCTATTTAGGTATGTGTTTCTTACCAGAAATAGTCATTTTTGGAGGTAATATGGAGGGTTTTGATATTTCGTAAATGTGACCCACAAACCAAATTTTTTTTTCTTTTTCAGAGCAGTATCATGTGTACTATGAAGGATAGTCATGGTTCAAGGTCTGACAAAACATATATTTATAAAAATGGCCATAAATACAGAGAAAAATGTCTTGCTTACCTAAAGATCTGTGGTAGTCTCATAGAACCATTGAGTAATTCAGTGTATTTTCCCACCTTTATATGGGGAATAAAAATAGCAGTGTGATCATAACACAATTCTTGCAGCTCTGGTATAGTTTGACTAATGCTAGTATTGGTGAGTGCACCATGGTTAACTCCAAGAGGCGATACAGATTTAGTTCAACACCATCTCAGTTTCCTAAAGTAAAATGGTGTAAACCCATTTATAAAACTTCAAATTTGGGTATAAAAAGTTATTCGTGAAAAGTATTTTACCCCCCCCCCCCAGTTATATTATTGGTTACATTTTTATTATTTAGGAAGTTCCTTCAATTAGGGAAAAATTTAGCTTCATATGGGAAATACACCTCCTTATCCAGACAGTGGAAGGGTTGTTTTTTTAAAATGCCTTTTGTTTTCTGACCCCCAAAGGAAATCTCATATATTGAGGGGCCTATAAATTCCCTCCATCCCCAGGCGTGTTTGTGGTTGTAAAATCAAGAATATTCCACAATAACCCAAAATTCCCAGTGCCAGAAAATGCAAATTCACATGAGGCACAACATTAGTTTGCATAAGTGGCAAATCTTGTTTCCTGACAAACAACAAAAAAGTAACATTTTAAAAAAATACTTCTACTTTTGTCTGAAGTAAATATACAGAAAGACATCTGGTGGTTCAAAGTGCCTGAAACTCTTTGGGTGACAGTGTTGTAAAATACCTTGTAGATCTAGTTTTCCAAATTCTGCTACAAAACCAGTCTCTGAAGAACTAAAATGTCCTCTATTCCTGGATTAAATGAATTTGATTTTAAACTTCCACTGTTTTTGAATCAGTAATTCATTTTTATTTAGTTTGAAGAAATATATAGTAAAATATTTTTATAAAATTTAGATATAATTTTTTTTCCTAAAGAGAAGTATTGCATTTTTGTTGGGTTTTTTTTTTTTACTTTAGTCACTTGAATCAGCTTTTCTCCATATAATTACTAGGAAACAACAAGTATTTGAACACTGTTATTAACTGGAGTTAATTTTTTTGTGTGGTATGCATGTTGAAAGTGTCACAGAGATACTCTAATTATTATGTAGCTTTCCAATATTAAGTGTTTTGTGGAGAAGAAAAAAATGTCATGCTTTTGTTACAGTTTTAGACATTAACAGAATATATATTATGTGCCCTAGAAATTTGTAGATGATAATTATTATGAACAATTCCTGCCCCTCAGGAACAGGCTGCTGTGTTGGATAAAAGTAGCAGGACTACTTCTTGGAGTGTTGCAATGAATCAAATATAGCCACTTTGCAATAGCAAAATTCAGGTTATTTAATTAAGGACCCTTCCAGACAGGCCTTATATCCCAGGATCTGATCCCAGGTTTTCTGTTTATCCCAAATTATCTGGCAGTGGGGACTCACATAATCCAGTTTAATGTAGAAAACCTGGGATCAGATCCTAGGATATAGGGCCCTAGGCTAAATAAAATTAAACAGCTATTTTATTATCTGGCAATGGAGATTCACATAATTTAGTTTAATGCAGAAAACCTGGGATCAGATCCTGGGATAAAGGGCCTAGGTTAAATAAAATGAGACAGCTATTTTATTTTGCTTTATTAAATTTATACACCATGTTTCTCTTGGGATGGGAACCAAGGCAGCTTACAATTAAAAAAAAAGATCTTACTTTTCAAAAGTTTCTTTGAAAAAAATTAATAAAACATATTTTGTGGAAATATGTTTTAATATGTGTATTGATTGACAACTGGAAAATAGAAGGAGAAACCGTGGAGGCCGTGACAGACTTTGTATTTCTAGGGGCAAAGATTACTGCAGATGCAGACTGTGGCCAGGAAATCAGAAGACGCTTACTTCTTGGGAGGAGAGCAATGTCCAGTCTCGATAAAATAATAAAGAGTAGAGACATCAGACTGGCAACAAAGATCCGCCTAGTCAAAGCCATGGTATTCCCTGTAGTCACCTACGGATGTGAGAGCTGGACCTTAGGGAAGGCTGAGCGAAGGAAGATCGATGCTTTTGAGCTGTGGTGTTGGAGGAAAGTGATGAGAGTGCCTTGGACTGCGAGAAGATCCAACCAGTCCATCCTCCAGGAAATAAAGCCCGACTGCTCACTGGAGGGAAAGATACTAGAGACAAAGTTGAAGTACTTTGGCCACATCATGAGGAGACAGGAAAGCCTAGAGAAGACAATTATGCTGGGGAAAGTGGAAGGCAAAAGGAAGAGGGGCCGACCAAGGGCAAGATGGATGGATGGCATCCTTGAAGTGACTGGACTAACCTTGAGGGAGCTGGGGGTGGTAACGGCTGACAGGGAGCTCTGGCGTGGGCTGGTCCATGAGGTCACGAAGAGTCGGAGACGACTGAACGAATGAACAACAACACATGTGTATTCTATGGTGTATTTTTAAATTGTTATGTGTTTTAGAAATGTTGTAACCCGCCTTGAGCCATGAGGAGAAGCGGGGGGGAAATTAAAGTTGTTATTATTATTATTATTATTATTATTATTATTATTACTATTATAGCATTTTTTGATATTGTATTTGTTTTGGTTGTTGCACTCATGGATGCACCTACAACGTAGAGTTAATGCAGTTTGGCACCATTTTAACTGCAATGACTCGCTGTATTAGACTCATAGTAGTTTTGCAAGGTTTTTGGCGTTCTCTACCCAAAAGTGCTGAAGCCTCACTAAACTACATATCTGGGGTTTCCATAGCATTGAGGCTGGTCAGTTCAAGAGGTGTCAAACTCTATTAATTCTACAGTGTAGATGCACCCCAAAACAACAGCACACCATTCATATGTGCTTCCCGATAAAGGACATTGAAAATAGGATGATGTGAGTTGGTTTGTTGCTTGTTGAATACTTGGATATTACAGAAGAGAGAGTAGGACATATGAGCCTCTTGTGATGTGAGTGAAGACAGCAAAGGGATTCTTAATAATGTGACCTCTGCTGTTCCACTGGCTGCCATTCCGAGCCCTATTTAAGGTGCAGGTGCTCACCTACAAAGCCCTGAACGGTTTGGGACCACCCTACCTGCGTGACCGCATCTCCATCTATGAGCCTACACGCTCACTCCGGTCATCTGGAGAGGCCCTGCTCGTGATCCCGCCTGCGTCGCAAGCGCGCTTGGTGGGGATGTGAGACAGAGCCTTTTCTGTAGTGGCCCCCCGACTTTGGAATGCCCTCCCGAAAGATCTTAGACAGGCCCCCACACTGGCAGTCTTCAGAAAAAACTTGAAAACCTGGCTGTTCCGATGTGCCTTTTCAGATTAGGAACCTCAACACCAAGTCCCAGATGCACTTTAGTAGAACCACGATCACTGCACACCGCACACTGCACTTATGTTATAACCCTATATTCCTCCCACAATATCAGCACTTTTAATCCTGTACCCACTGCTCTGGCCGGCCCAGTTTTAATAATTGTCTGATGTATTGTTACTGTTTTGTTTACTTGCTTAACTGTTTTAATTTGCTTTGTACTGTTTTGCTGTATTGTTGTTCTGTGGCTTCGGCCTGTTGTAAGCCGCATCGAGTCCCTTGGGAGATGCTAGCGGGGTACAAATAAAGTTATAATAATAATATAATAATAATAATAATAATTAGATTCTATTTTTTTAGTTTAATATTTATATGCCTTAGACTTTAACTTATACTTTGTTATGATTTTTAGTGTTAGAGAGAACACTTAGTATTTATATCCCACTTTTTCTTGGGAGAGAAAAAGTGGGATATAAATGCAACTACTGCTATTAATAATAATAATAATACAGTATCAGTAAAATAGTAAATAATACTAATTTCACATTGTGTTTTAAGGACACATGCAACAGATTCTATGGATATCTGCTTTTTTCATAAATTAATCCATTAATTAATGGATAAATAAATCAAACAGATCAACTCAAACTGCAAAGTGTTTACCTCTGTGTTATCCCTCCTACCTTGGCTTCCTAACTGTCAGGCTACCAATTTTTTGTTTTCTTTTTTCTTCCCCCCCCCCCCTTTTTTTTTTTTTTTTTTTGCTGGGGAATGAAAAATAACAAATGGTCTTTCCATTCCTTAGAGAGAAATATTCATTGCAGAATTGTAGTTTTGAAAAGTACACATTGATTTTGCAATCTGTTGTGAAGATCTTCTAATCACCTAATGCATTAGCAGATCTAGCCAACCAGCAGGTTTGTATGTGCGCTGATACCCTATATCTGGGTACTTTACAAAATTACCTTTTGCAGTACAGTTTTCATCTAATTTCACATCTAGTATGCTTACAGAATATATATTATAGTGTGTGTGTGTATAATTTTAGGACATACACATACACAACATTTGCAATTCCCACTCTCACCATGAGGATTATTTTCTTTTACATATTAATCCTTTTTGAGATGATCCTTATAGATTTACATACTATATAACATTTATCCTTACATCATGTCGTGTTAAAATTATCCATCAGTTAATAAGATAGCTTAGTATAGGTTACTTATAGGTTAGTATGCCATGACACACACCAATGTGGCGTTGTGTCTGAATGCAGTAAGTAAGTTACCTAGATAGGAATTCAATATCCATGTACAGACAGGTAACTGTTTACCTTCAGAGGGCACAAAAACAATTTCTAAATGCTGTGCTTACAGGAAATCCCATTACAAGAAAACTCAGTGATAGATTTGCTTTAGTGTTGCCAAAAGTTGGAAATTACTTGAAAGGCCCAGAGCAACAGTAACTGTGCTTACAAGAATGCTACACATGGGAGCACCATATAAAAGTTTGTTCTTGATCAGAAAACATAGGTGACAAAAATACCAGAAGGCACAAGAAATGTAGAATGTTGATCAGTTGGCCAAAATACTTTTTATTGGGCTTTCTTAGGCACAGAATACTAAATTTTGCCAGTTCCTTATTTGAATAGCACAAATTAAATATGTAATTATGAAATCACCAAGTTCTAGAATGCATAAGTAAACAGAATACATCCCTTTTTGGGGAGCATAAAGTTCCTCAGTCTATTCTCTTACAACTTTGTATTTTGTTGCTGGCTGTTTCAGGCCCTTTCTATACTGTCCTTATATCCCATGATTTCACCCCAGGTTATCTTCTTTGAACTGGATTATTTGAGTCTCCACTGCCATGTAATTTTGGATAAGCAGATAATCTGGCATCAGATTCTGGGATATAAGGCAGTGTAGAAGGAGCCTCGGTGTAGGTTGTTTCTCTAGAAAGGGAAATGCTGCCTTGCAGCGGTCAGAAATTTTCCTTCTTTTAAATCTTAATTTGCCCTCTGCTTGAACTCATAACACTATCATTTTGTCAGATTTATACATATTTGCTTTTGAATTTGACAGGTGAGTGGCACTGTTCCATCACAGTGTGGACTACTTACTGTAAGGCATTCAGCATGTCTAAAGGTCCTTAGTGGGGAACTATTTCAATGACTATTGATATTGAATGGATCTCTACCAAATTATGAATCAGTTCAGGCATTCTATGAAGTCAGAGCTATGGGGGTACCAGATGAACTTGAAATAACTGGATGTTGATTGAACGTTCATGTGTACCTAGCAGCTTCGCTTCTTTGAGTTGGTTTCTTCTTCCATGGACAATGTGTTTCATGTTTAGGACCTTTGGAAAGCCTTCCTGTAGGATGTTAGCAAGCATAAAGGAAGAGCATTTTGAGAATTGTTTGCTACTGGGTGTACGTGGAGCAAATGTAATTTAGGTAGGCATCTGATTAAATCATATAATGATGGCCCACAAGAAGTAATAGATTGTATTATTCGGATAGCTTTTATTTAAAACCATTTTTGTCATCTTTCGTTTCTTCTTCTGTCAAGCCACTACAGGAATTAAAATATGTGAGAAAAACAAGCATGAAAATGTAGTTCACAACATTAATGCTTATTCCCTAAAGAATGTTCTTTGTGTTCACAGTTGTCTCACTCCACTTTGATGGGTTAACATTTATTACCTCTGTCAGCTGTAATTATCCTCTAAAGTAGTCTTATGTTCGTTCCCTCTGCTTTTTTGTTAAATAGATCTTGTCGCACCAAGATTGAAGGAGGTAGTTTTGTTTCCCATCATAGCAGAAGAGGCGATTTAAATATGTGCTCTGAAAATGATGATTCTGTGCATGCAGAGATCTCTAAAGTGATAAGATTCCTAAAAGCTTTAAGAGTGACTCATGCTGGAACAGTTGGAAGCAGTGCCGTTAGTTAGTGCTTATAGAGAAGGAAATTTTATTGAAGGCATTTTTGTTCAACCATTTTTATTCCGCAATAAATACACATTTGTTGAGCGCATTCTCCAACAAGTTTACACTTCCATTGCTGTGAAATCATGTTTTCCAAGAATTCAAAGCACAATAGGGAAAATCGGGTCGTTTCCTGAAAAGCACATCCATTACTAATGTGATTGTACAGCTGAATAGAATGAGGAATGTGGTCGAATGAGTGTCACAGA
The DNA here is from genome assembly GCF_037176765.1 of Anolis sagrei. Classification (NCBI taxonomy): domain Eukaryota; kingdom Metazoa; phylum Chordata; class Lepidosauria; order Squamata; family Anolidae; genus Anolis; species Anolis sagrei. Next base: position 98,592,718 of record NC_090021.1, read on the forward strand.
TATCTACTGGGCATTTTTTTGTGATGGATGACAACTTTATTTATCTTAACACCCCTCATCATTGCAGGATTTTATGAACTGTTTTAAGTGTGTGTGTGTGCAAGCTTCATTCACTTTTCAAGCTATGTGAAAGCTATACAGCAGCTTTTCCTTTCTTGGTAGTGGCCTGTTGAGTTTTTATTTTCTTTTTTGAATGTGTAGTTTTTAAACATGTTCTGGAAACCATGTGCCATTATAAAATGGCTTCCTTAAGTCTGAAACTTATTTGATATATTTGTACTCCATCTGTCAATATAAAATTAGGAAAGTAGCATTAAAATCTCCAGCAAAGGATCACCGCCTTGTTGTGGCGCTGGAGCTTGAGCACCTCAATGATGTCATGAGTGAAACCGTGAAGGGCCACCCAAGACGGGACAGTCATGGCAGAGAGGTCAGACCAAGCGTGATCCCTGGGGAAGGCAATGGCAAACCACCTCAGTATCCTTGCCAAGAAAGCTAAATGGACCAGTACAAACAGATATATGTCAGTATGCTATTGGAAGATGGGACTCCCAGGTCAGAAGATGGCCAAAATGCTACTGGGGAGGAGCAGAGGATAAGTTCAACTAGCCCCAGATGTGATGACGCAGCTAGCTCAAAGCCGAAAGGAAGGCTAGCGGCCGACGGTACTGGAGGCGAACGACAAATCCGATGCTCTAAAGATCAACACACCATAGGAACCTGGAATGTATGAGCCAGGGCAAATTGGATGTTGTTATTGGTGAGATGTCAAGACTAAAGATAGACATTCTGGGGGTCAGCGAACTGAAATGGACTGGAATGGGCCACTTCACATCAGATGACCACCAGATCTCCTACTGCGGACAAGAGGAACATCGAAGAAATGGAGTAGCCTTCATAATTAATAAGAAATTCGCTAAAGCAGTGCTTGGATACAACCCAAAAAATGACAGAATGATCTCAATTCGAGTGCAAGGAAAGCCTTTCAACATCACAGTGATCCAAATATACGCCCCAACCACAGCTGCTGAAGAAGCAGAAGTAGATCAGTTCTATGAGGATCTGCAGGACCTACTGGATAATACACCAAAAAGAGACATTATTTTCATTACAGGAGACTGGAATGCCAAGGTGGGAAGTCAAATGACAACTGGGATCACAGGCAAGCATGGTCTGGGAGAACAAAATGAAGCGAGACGCAGGCTGATAGAATTTTGCCAGGAAAACTCACTGTGTATAACAAACACTCTCTTCCAACAACCTAAAAGACGGCTTTATACATGGACTTCACCAGATGGTCAGCACCGAAATCAGATTGACTACATCCTTTGCAGCCAAAGGTGGCGGACATCCATCCAGTCGGTGAAAACAAGACCTGGGGCTGACTGTAGCTCAGATCACGAACTTCTTATTGCTCAATTTAGAATAAAACTAAAGAGATCAGGGAAAATACACAGACCAGTTAGATATGATCTCACTAACATTCCTAGCGAATATACAGTGGAAGTGAAGAACAGATTTGAAGGACTAGATTTAGTAAACAGAGTCCCAGAAGAACTATGGACAGAAGTCCGCGACATTGTTCAGGAGGCGGCAACAAAGTACGTCGCAAAGAAAAAGAAAACCAAGAAGGCAAAATGGTTGTCTGCTGAGACACTGGAAGTAGCCCAAGAAAGGAGGAAAGCAAAAGGAAACAGTGATAAGGGGAGATATGCCCAGTTAAATGCGCAATTCCAGAGATTAGCCAGAAGAGATAAGGAACTATTTTTAAATAAGCAATGCTTGGAAGTGGAAGAAGACAACAGAATAGGAAGGACAAGAGACCTCTTCCAGAAAATTAGAAACATTGGAGGTAAATTTCAGGCAAAAATTGGTATGATAAGAAACAAAGATGGCAGGGACCTAACAGAAGCTGAAGAGATCAAGAGAAGGTGGCGAGACTATATAGAAGATCTGTATAGGAAGGATAATAATATCGAGGATAGTTTTGATGGTGTGGTGAATGAATTAGAACCAGACATCCTGAGGAGTGAGGTTGAATGGGCCTTAAGAAGTATTGCTAACAACAAGGCAGCAGGAGACGACGGGATCGCAGCTGAACTGTTTAAAATTTTAAAAAATGATGCTGTCAAGGTGATGCATGCCATATGCCAGCAAATATGGAAAACACAAGAATGGCCATCAGACTGGAAAAAATCAACTTATATCCCCATACCAAAAAAAGGAAATGCGAAAGACTGCTCCAACTTCCGTACAGTGGCCCTTATTTCTCATGCCAGTAAGGTAATACTCAAGATCCTGCAAGGAAGACTCCAGCAATACATGGAGCGAAAGTTGCCAGATGTTCAAGCTGGGTTTAGAAAAGGCAGAGGAACGAGAGACCAGATTGCCAATATCCGCTGGATAATGGAGAAAGGCAGGGAGTTTCAGAAAAACATCTATTTCTGCTTCATTGACTATTCTAAAGCCTTTGACTGTGTGGATCATAATAAATTGTGGCAAGTTCTTGGTGGGATGGGCATACCAAGCCACCTTGTCTCTCTCCTGAGGAATCTGTACAAGGACCAAGTAGCAACAGTAAGAACTGGCCACGGAACAACAGACTGGTTCAAGATTGGGAAAGGCGTACGGCAAGGCTGCATACTCTCACCCAACCTTTTTAACTTGTATGCAGAACACATCATGTGATGTGCGGGGCTTGATAAATGCAAAGCTGGGGTCAAAATTGCTGGAAGAAACATTAACAACCTCAGATATGCAGATGACACCACTCTGATGGCCGAAAGCGAGGAGGAGCTGAGGAACCTTCTAATCAAGGTGAAAGAAGAAAGCGCAAAAGCTGGGTTGCAGCTAAACATAAAAAAAACCAAGATTATGGCAACAAGAATTATTGACAACTGGAAAATAGAGGGAGAAAATGTGGAGGCCGTGACAGACTTTGTATTTCTAGGTGCAAAGATTACTGCAGATGCAGACTGTGGCCAGGAAATCAGAAGACGCTTACTTCTTGGGAGGAGAGCAATGTCCAGTCTCGATAAAATAGTAAAGAGTAGAGACATCAGACTGGCAACAAAGATCCGCCTAGTCAAAGCCATGGTATTCCCTGTAGTCACCTACGGATGTGAGAGCTGGACCTTAGGGAAGGCTGAGCGAAGGAAGATAGATGCTTTTGAACTGTGGTGTTGGAGGAAAGTTCTGAAAGTGCCTTGGACTGCGAGAAGATCCAACCAGTCCTCCAGGAAATAAAGCCTGACTGCTCATTGGAGGGAAGGATACTAGAGACAAAGATGAAGTTCTTTAGCCACATCATGAGGAGACAGGAAAGCCTAGAGAAGACAATTATGCTGGGGAAAGTGGAAGGCAAAAGGATGGCATCCTTGAAGTGACTGGACTGACCTTGAAGGAGCTTGGGGTGGTGACGGCCGACAGGGAGCTCTGGCGTGGGCTGGTCCATGAGGTCACGAAGAGTCGGAGACGACTGAACGAATGAACAACAACAGCATTAAAATAACCAAAGCAAGGTATGAAACAGAAAAAAATGAGTGGTTAGAAGAACAGCACAAAAACAAAACAGGGAAACCAAAACCATGCCAGAAATATATATCGGACATACTTCTCTTTAGTTGAAAAGGACTGAGCAAATAAATTGCTTTTATCTGGTGCTTGGTATATATTTCAATAGTTCTGCAGTGCCCAGTTTTGGGTCACTATCTTCATTGTCTCAGTAATGGGGGGAAAGCCTCTCTAGATGCCTTTAAATAGCCAGCAGATTCATAAAAGAACAATTAAATTACTCCATGGGCTAAGAACCTTGATTTCAATCTGAAATACATGTAGAGAGAGTGAAGCTGTTTTTGAACTAGTGAGAAATATTTGGAATGATCCATGCCATTTAGCAACATTGTGCCTGTGTGTGGAGTTGACTAAGGCTTCTGATGTCTTCAAAGGCAGTACACAGTAGTATCCAATTATAGATATTAGCTTGGATGACAACAATAGTCAGTGTCTTCTTGTTTCCCTTCATGTATTGTATGAAGTAGACAGGTCTAATGAAAGTTCATGCCCCTGTTACTATCCAATTTTTGAAAAAAGATGTGAAAGGTTTTTTTTATTTCTTGTGATCAAGAAATATATTTTTATTGTACAGAGCAATTGTGAATATGGGGCATAAAGAAGTAGAATAATCTTTGTAGTGATCTTGTAAGTCCAATACAATTTGCAGTTCACATGAACTCAATATCTGGGCATAACAATCACATGGTCCGACATGCTTCCCTAGTAGTGGTGTGATGGAATATTTAGTTGGTGTACACTTTGGCATCCCCTTTTGGGTGAAGGCTGGGCTCTGTAGCAGCCTCACTAGGTTCTGAAGCTTGAGGGGCTGGAATTGGAATTGGCTCAGGGGGAACTTTCTCTCCATTATAGCTCTGAGGCTTTGAGGGGAAGAAAACTGGGCTGGCCTTCCAGAATATGATCAACTGATAGACATCATGTGATGTTGGACTGCCCCTCAGGATCAGGCATTTTCTCTCAAAGGTGGGCTGAAGAGGTGGTCATGGGGTTGTTACTTGTTCCTCAGTTTAGGATCAGGATGCTCCCCCACGTTACAGAATAACAAATAAACTAAATAATTTTAGATCAATAAAATGGCCATTATTTCACTCTGGTTCATGGGTCAAGTCTCATTATTAAACTTTTCAACTTGGACTAAAATCATGGCAAAATCATGACCAGTAGTGGTCCTTGCAGTTCAGTGCCATGATATCAGATCATTTCCTCCCTGCAATCTTTGAAACTGTCTGAAAACCAGTCCTGTGGGGTTTCTAAGCCTTCTGAAGCGGGTTTTTGGTATGCCGATGGAGAACTGCCCCACTACAAGTTTCTCTTGGGAAGGTGAAATTGCCTTCCTCTGGATTTGCAGATTCTGTCAGTGGGAATGCAGTACTGAATTCCGTCCATCACATGAAGCCAAAGCAGCACTGGGACGCTTACTCATCTACCAGACACCGTGGTAAAGCCACGGTATCCTTCTGGGATGCCTCGCTGATATGGGACTTGGAGGTATTGTTCTGCAGTGGCTCCAATCCTTCCCTGAGGGTTGTTCCAAGAAGGTGTTGCTGAGGGACACCTGCTCATCCTCACAACCATTGACTTGTGGGGTCCTGCAAGGATCAGTACTGTTTCCCATGTTGTTTAACATTTACATGAAGACACTAGGAGAGATTATCTGGTGTTTTGGGGTCAGATGTCACCTGTACACAGATGATGTTCAGCTCTATCACTCCTTCCCATCTATTACTAAGGAGACTGTTCAGACCTTGAACCGGAGATCCTTCTGGTCAATCTCAAGACCGAAGAGTGCATAGGGTTACAGCTTGTGCTGTATGGGATTACACTCCCCCTGAAGACACAGGTTCGCAGCTTGGGAATGATCCTAGACGCATCGCTGAGCCTGGAACCCCAGGTCTCTGCGGTGGCTAGGGGAGCTTTTGCACAACTAAAACTTGTGCGACCCTTACCTTGGGAAGTCTGACTTGGCTATGGTGGTCCATGCTCTTGTTACATCCTGAATAGACTACTGCAATGCACTCTACATGGGATTGCCTTTGAGGCTGCCTGGAAGTTCCAACTAGTCCATTGGTCAGCAGCCAGGTTACTCACCGGAGCAGCATACAGAGAGCATACAACCCCTCTGTTACACCAGCTCCACTGGCTGCTGATCTGCTACTGAGCACAATTCAAAGTGCTGCTCTTAACCTTTAAAACCCTGAACAGTTGTGGCTCAGATTACCTGTCCAAACATATCTCCCGTTATGAACCATCACAAAGTTTAAGATCAGCTGGAGAGACCCTGCTCTCAATCCCTCCACCATTGCAAGCGCGACTGGTGGGGACGAGAAACAGGGTCTTCTCTGTGGTGGCCCCTCATCTGTGGAACTCTCTCCCCAGTGATATCAGATTGGCTACCTCCCTCCTGTCCTTTAGAAAGAAACTCAAAACCTGGTTATGGGACCAAGCATTTGAACAGTAGCAGCAGCCACTGGGAATAAGATTCAATGTAATATGTATGACAATGGACTATCCCAGATACTGATTTTAAACTGGCATGGTTTTAATCCAATGTTTCTTAATGTAATGTATTTTAATGAACTGTTTTTAAATGTGTTTTATGATTATGGCTAGCACTCAAATGAGGGTTCGTTGTGAAGCCGCCTTGAGCCCCTCCCCGCCCTCTCGGGAGGGGTGAGAAGGACGGGGTACAACGTATTAAATAAATAAATAAAACACACTTGTGCCAGTTTGAAAGATAGATATAATACTGGTTGTGACAACCTGCCTTCTCACTTTTTGTAAGAAATCTTCCCAGTAGCATTACCACTTCTGCCTTTCTCAGCCTCCTGGAGAGTTTTACTCTGAGTCTCCTTCAGTGAGGAGGGTGGGATATAAATGCTGTAAACAAACAAACAAACAAACAATTTCTTGGAACATTTAAGAATGAGATTGGCCCTACTGTTGATATAAATGCAGGGAAAGAGCTCAGCTGGAGCAGTAAGGTTAGAATCCTAAATGCTCAAATATAGAAGTCAGTGGATAAATTTAAAAAATAAATTACAAGGACAAATTAGGCAGACATTTGGATTTGTTTTATGTTTGAGTTTCAATTTACAATATTTTATCTATCTTCTATCCTAGACTTCTAACAAAGCAGTGTTGCAATTAAATTGCGCAATTGAGAGAGTAGAGTGCAGGAAGGCAGTTTACCTGACTTTTCCAATATTTGATCATGATCCAGAAATACAGCTGTATCTAGTCAATCTTTCTATTCAAAACATATTTCTAGCATTATATAGTAGTTAGAATCAACAATGGCATGAAGGAAGGAATCAGCTGTTCTGTTAGGCCTTCCTTGATGTTTGTCAGAGGGAATTACTTGTTAGATTTTTCAGAAAGATGATAAAAACTTGGTTGTGGGACCAAGCCTTTGGGACAGTACAATAAGGCAACAATAGGAAACTACCTTGCTGACCAGATTCGATATGGATGATTTGAGAAGGTTTAAACTGTTTTAACGTTGAAATATTGATTTTAGTGTTTATGTATGTTTATAGTTTATTTTATGTTCCAGCATTGTTCCATTATGTTCAATTATTTTATGTTCCAGCATTGAATGTTTGCTGAATATATGTTGTGCTCTGCCCCGAGTCCCCTTCGGGGTGAGGAGGGTGGAATATAAACATTTAAAATAACATAAATAAATGAATGGATAGATTTTCCACTTATTTCAGAGGCTGTTGAATTTAATATTAGCACTGTATATGCAGTCTTAGTGTTCGATTGGAGTATGAGAGACCCCGGTTTAAATTCTTCCTGATTGCAAATTCTGGAATAAGTGGCTATTAGTGTAAACAAGTCACTTCTTCAGTATTGCATGCTGGAGCAAAATAACTATTAGGCCACCAGCATCATGCTCTAGAGCAGGGTTTCGTAAACTTTTCCACTCAGGATACCTTTCTACCTGATATATTTTTACATGATCCCAGATTGCATAACTATATAAAAAAAGTATAAAAATAAAACATTTACTGGTAGCAAAGCAGCATTTGCAAGGCTTGCTAAACTGATTTTCCTTTGTATGAAGTACAGTAAAAGTGTCTTCTGCAGAATCCACTGTAAACACTACGCAACAAATTTGTGTAAATGTCTAAAACAGCCACTAGGTGATGTTCAGGTTTTTATTATTGCCAATTTTGGGGGACCCCAACAGTGAGCTAAGGGAACCCCATTTAGGGCTGGGACTCACAGATTGAGAAGAAGTGCTCTAAGAGAGTAGGGGCAGGGAACATGCAAACTTTCCATTTAGTATCTTCCCTATCACCTGTTTTGTTAGTGCACTGCTGAATTTTGGTTGTAAATAGAAGTTATAACAACAACCCCCTTCCAGTTTCATATTAAAATTTGTTGTCTGGAAATGTGTGCCTTGCTTTTAATTGTGCCTTTGGAAGTCTCCCAAAAGCTCAAATCAGCCTCCATTCAACTTCTCTAAAGTGAAACTGAGGCTTCTTTGGTGTTTATTTTCAACAGTTTTGTGCAATGGGAAAAATGACAACTGTAAATGCAGTGGGTTGAGGGGGGCAGTTCAGCTCTCAGAAATAGTCCTTACCTTCTCTAGAGGCATTGCCTTGGCCAGTATTAAATATAACTGCTTGAATAATATGCCTTTATTTGATCAAATACTTCCATTTTAATGTGTCCAGAAAGCAGTACTTTAGATGTCTTTTCAAAAGTAAACTCCATTATTTTCTTCACTCAGATAATGATGCACCTATCAATAATAATGAATGGATTGTTTTTTCTCAGTCTAACCCCCCCCCCCCCCCCCCACTTTAATAGGCTTGTTGATCTCGGCTCCCTGAAGGAAGGCAATATAAGTAATATTGATATCTCCATCAAACAGTTAGTGAGTCCTGAGCATCCATCCCTGTTATCTAATTTTCTTATTTAAAATAATCTCTTTGATCATGAAACAAGTTATTTCCATGCTGTGATCAGGATGGGACATTGCCATACTGCCAACAAAGTCCAAACAATAATATTGTGTTGAATAAAACTGAGGTATTTTCCAATTTTTTTTAAAGAAAACAGTTTATTGCAGAGTGATCAATAATTTATGCATTAAGAAGGGATTGAGCTTGCTATTTTTGGGAGGTACAAACACTGAAAGTAAGAAGAAAGTGAGCAAACTTGTTTTGCTATTAGTTCACATAGGCTGGAGACCACACTGAAGATTAGATTCTGTTTATGGTAGAATCTGAAATTAATGATGTCTGCTAGGTAAATAGGAGGCTTAAAGGATGCAGAATCATTTGGGAAAATTGTGTTTAAGTCTGTCCCTGACAATTGTTGATGTGGGATTTTTTTGTCCTTGGAACATGATAAGCAGATAAGTTTCAGAAGATGCACAGAAAAGCTATTTCAGGTTCAGCACTAAGCACCAACAGTTTTAGCAAACAGAACATAATGTATTCTCTGTGAGTTCTGCATAAGTGTCTTCTCTGTTGATATTTATATTAATCACAGTTATCTACTGCCGACATTCTAAGGAATGATTCACATTCCTAATAATAATAATAATAATAATAATAATAATAATAATAATAAATAATAATTTATTTATTTATATTCTGTCCTTCTTCATTAGGGGACAGAGAGGACTACAGTATATACAGCAAACATAGGCAAACATTCCGTGCCTTACAATCACATACAATGAGAAACACAAACACAGACAAGACAAAGGATCCCCCTTTCATTTCCAGCTTCTGGAGATGGTGCTAGTCTCTGGCTCTGGGGGGAGATGCTTTTTTCCATTTCCAAGATGAGGAGCCTATGTTATCACCCCCTGGTCACGTGGCCAGCAAGACTGCTTGGAGTGTCTTTTTGCCTTTACCCATCAAAGCGGTACCTATTTATCTACTCACATTTGTATGTTTTCAAACAGCTAGGTTGACAGGAGCTAGGGCTAACAGCAGGAGCTCACCCCATCCTACAGATCCGAACTGCCAATGCACAGCAGCACAAGGATTTGACCCATTTCTCCACTGTGGCCCTTGCTCAGAATTAGAATGGGAGAACCCATGGGCTATTTGTTTCTGGGATCTTTGTTTGTTTTGATATGATCATATACATTTTTGTGTTTGGAGGAACTCAAAATGAGGAGGGAAAGATCCAGAAGTTCTCTTCTGACTTTCCAGAGACAAGCTGGCTGGAAGTTTCTTTCCTTCTGTAGGTTATTCTAAAAATAACCTAATATTTAGGAGCAATGCCACAGCAGAGTAATGATTTGGGCCATTTTTTTCTTATTAACTATCTGTGCAGGGAAAGATGGGATACCAATAAAATAATATGAAAATAGAAATGAACTAGATAATGGCTTTAGTTTTTATAGAGTTAATGGTCATCTGATTGCTTGTCTTTCTCAATGAATGGTTTAATCCTTTTTCACACAAGTTTTATATTCCAAAATTTGTTGATGCTTGTGGTCTTTGATGATTTGATAAAGAATGATTACTTTTGAAGAGAATCTTTAGTTAATAAACAGTAAAAAAAAAAAACCAGGAATGCAGAAATCATTTTTCCTTGCAGTGGATTTGATGTATCTTGAAAATTGTTATTAAAGTGTGTTGTTCCCCTTGGCATCTGGCCCATTTGGTCATTTATGGCTGAGCAGATGTTTTTGTTATAGAGGTTAATTGAGTATTGATTAATGAATATGAGACTTCTTGTTCTTATGGACTCACTCTTCCTTCTAGAAAGATAATTCAGCCTTAGAATCCTAGGTAATGTATTGTAAGTAACACCTACATATTAAAGTAATTGAGGAATTGGAGACTTAATGATGGCTGTCAGAAATGTCTTCCATGTTATGTTTACCCCTTCTTGACCCACTTACAGCATCTAAGGACAAAAGAAGTGAATGGAACAATACTGTTTTTATGGTTGGCAGCTTGCTAATGCATTAGGTTTATGAAAGGCATGATTTGCAGGTATTTGACTTGGAAACTGTTTTTGACTGAAATTTATTTATTTATTTGCTTTACTTCTATACTGCCTTTCTCAGCCAAAATGGCGACTCAAGGCGGTTTGCATAGTAAAGGTTAACACAACAACATCAAAAAGGCAATTAAAAACACATTATACAAACATATCAAGTCAAAAACAATCATTATCATAGACGTGCGCCTCAGCATACAAATCAGAATCAGAATCCGTAATCATAATCCTTTATACCAATTCCTATGTTCAGTTGTACCATCTTACTGTATTTCATTGCACTATTTAGCCAAATTCTTGTTCGTAAAGCCAAGTCTTGACTTTCCTCCGGAATGCCAGCAGTAAAGGGGCCTGTCTGATGTCCACAGGTAGGGCGTTCCACAGCCGAGGGGCCACCACCGAGAAGGCCCTGTCTCTCGTTCCCGCCAACTGCGCCTGCGATGCAGGCGGGACCGAAAGCAGGGCCTCCCCAGACGATCTTAATGTCCTAGTCGGTTTATAGGAGGAAATGCGTTCGGAGAGGTAAGTAGGGCCAGAACCGTTTAGGGCTTTATAGGCTAAAGCCAGCACCTTGAATTGTGCCCGGTAGCAAATTGGCAGCCATTGGAGCTGGCGCAACAGAGGAGTGGTGTGCTCCCTGAGTGCCGCTCCTGTTAGCAACCTGGCTGCCGAACATTGGACCATTTGAAGCTTCCGAGCAGTCTTCAAGGGCAACCCCACGTAGAGAGCGTTGCAGTAGTCTAAGCGGGATGTAACCAGAGCGTGGACTACCGTGGCCAAGTCAGACTTCCCAAGGTACGGTCACAGCTGGCGCACGAGTTTTAACTGTGCAAATGCTCCCCTGGTCATCGCCGAAACCTGGGGTTCCAGGCTCAGCGATGAGTCCAGGGTTACACCCAAGCTGCGAACCTGTGTCTTCAAGGGGAGTTCAACCCCATCCAATACAGGCTGTAACCCTATACCCTGTTCGGCTTTGCGACTGACCAGGAGTACCTCTGTCTTGTCTGGATTCAATTTCAATTTGTTCGCCCTCATCCAGACCGTCACAGCAGCCAAGCACCGGTTCAGGGCCTGGACAGCCTCCTTAGTAGCAGGTGGAAAGGAGTGACAGAGTTTGACATCATCCGCGTACAGATGACACCGTACCCCGAAACTCCGGATGATCTCACCCAGCGGCTTCATGTAGATGTTGAACAACATGGGAGACAGTATTGAGCCCTGAGGAACCCCACAAGACAACGGTTGTGGGGTTCCTCAGGACACTCCCCCTGTCGAGCTCCCGGCGCAGATCATCCACTAAGGCGACCAAGGCTGTCTCGGTACCATGTCCCGGCCTAAAGCCAGACTGTGCCGGATCTAGATAATCAGTGTCTACCAAGAATACCTGGAGTTCTGAGGCCACCACACGTTCCAAGACTTTGCCCAAGAAGGGGAGATTGGAAACTGGCCGATAGTTGTCGAATTGAGTGGGGTCCAGTGATGGTGTTTTCAACAGCGGTTTTATTATAGCTTGTTTTAAGCTCGCTGGAATGATGCCTTCCCGAAGGGAGGCATTAACCACCACCTTCACCCACTCAGCCAATCCCCCTCTGGCTTCCTTCAAGAGCCAGGATGGACAGGGGTCCAGGATGCATGTGGTAGGCCTCATTCCTCCAAGTATCTTGTCCACATCCTCGGGTTTCACCAATTGAAATGAATCCAATAAAACCAGACAAGCAGATGCTCCAGCTACATTCTCATCTACTGCCGTTAATATGGTGTCCAGACCAGAACGGATCAAAGCGACTTTGTCTGCAAAGAACTGAGCAAAAGCATCACAGTGGGCTGTCGGGTTGTCAGGGCTCCCGTCTTGAGCGATGGGATTTAAAAGGCCTCTGACAACTCGAAACAGCTCAGCCGGACGGTTCTTTGCAGACGCAATAGTGGCCGCGAAGAAAGATTTCTTTGCGGCCTTTATTGCCGCGGCATATGCCCTTAAAAAGGACACAAACCGTGTTCGGTTTGGCTCGCTCGGATCCGAACGCCACATGCTCTCTAGTTCCCTCTCCTTTTGCTTCATCACTGCCAACTCCTTGTTGAACCAAGGAGCTGGTTTAGCTCGGCTACTTGGGAGGGAACGTTCCAGAGCGATCGTGTCTATTGCCCTAGTCATCTCCCTGTTCCAGAGAGAGACCAGGGCATCAACAGAATCACCAACTGAGGAGGCGGGAAATTCTCCAAGAGCCATCAGGAATCCATCCGGATCCATAAGCCTCCTGGGGCGGACCAGCTTAATGGGTCCCCCACCTCTGCAGAGGTTAGGAGGTGCAGTAAGTCTAAATCTGACCAGGTGGTGGTCGGTCCATGGCAACGGAGAGACGGACAACTCTTCGACACCGCCACCATGCTCCCATCCCTGACAAAAGACCAAATCCAATGTGTGTCCAGCACAGTGGGTGAGGCCAGATACCCGTTGGGACAGCCCCATGGTTGCCATGGAAGACATGAAGTCCTGAGCCGCTCCTACGAGGGTAGCCTCGGCATGTACATTGAAGTCCCCCAGCACAAGAAGCCGTTGGGACTCCAATGCCAAGCTCGAGACCACCCCTGCTAGCTCAGGTAGGGAGACCGTGGTGCAGCGAGGTGGGCGGTACACTAGCAGAATCCCTATTCTGTCCCGGTCACCCACCCTCAGGTGGACACATTCGAAATTAGTTGACTGTGGGATGGGGCCTCTGGTCAGAGGGATTGTATTTCTATAGACCACTGCAACTCCGCCTCCCCGCCCTCTGGATCTCGATTGGTGCTGCACGGAGAAGCCTGGTGGACAAAGCTGGGTCAAATTTACCCCTCCAGCTTCGTCCAGCCAGGTCTCCGTGATGCACGCCAGATCTGCCCGTTCCTCCAAAATTATGTCTTGGATGAAAGATGTTTTTCCGTTGACAGATCTGGCGTTCAACAGCACCATCTTCAATCCAGAGGGACCGCCATCCTGGGTACACCAACTTACCTTGTCAGGAGACCGATTACAAATTATTAAATTTCTTCTTCTTTTATCTCTAGGCCGAATTTGAGTTGTCAAATTTCCTCTATCTCTAGGCCGAATTGGCGGTCTCCCTTTCCTGCATCTCCCCCTCCCCGTTATAGTTTCTATGGGGACCCCTCGGCCGTTGGAACATCCCTCTTCTACCATATTGCACTTCACCCTCATATCTTCTTCCCATAGTTCATTCCAGATTAATTGCTCTGTTAGTTTTCCCTCTTGCCACCCTACTCCTTTCCAATCCTTTCCCACCCCTGCATTGTTATTTTTGGGATCTTCCCACCCGCTCCACCCCCTGTCTCCCTCCCAATCCACCAACAGAACTGTTAGTAGGTACCAAGGGATGAGGATCGACATGAGTGGCAGCGTTGATACTACGTTGGTGCTAGTGCCAGCAGGTATTAAAGTGCAAGATGCTAATGCTATTAAAGTGCACTAGATATTATCACACAGTTAATGAGCTAAACTGCTGTGGTAGAGGGTTAAGGGATAAAGTGCAAGGAGCTTAAAGTACAAAGAATTTAAAATGCAGATGGTAACGAATGGTTAAAGTGCCGGCAGTTAGGAGACTTAGCAGCGTTGGCCCAAATAGATGTACTAACAGTGCAAAACAGCGCAAATTTTGTTTGTTCAGTCTACAGTCTTAACTTGGTTCACACGCCAGATTTTTAGGGAGTATTGGTAGGATTGCTACAATGAGTACAGAGTCTGATAATGAATTAGTTGATGTTTCTTTCCGGGATTAGAGGCGATAACATGGTAGATGACCATTCAATACGATACAATGATGGCGGCCGTTGGCAAATCTCGTAACAGCAGTTATGTAGAGATTCCTGCCAACCAGCAATGGCCAAGGAGCCCTGAGATGGTAATATCGCTCAGGCAGCGGTGGGTGTGCAGGGGGGACAGCCGGTCGCTCCCGAGCCTCCGCCAAGAGTGGAAACGCAGAGGCGGCGTCAGTTGGCACCGGGGACGCGGAGGAGCCAGGCCGCTCCCAAGTTCCGACAAGGGCCTCTGACAACGATGGGAATGCAGTGGAGGCACCAACTGCAAGGCCACAACAACTGCTGGGCCACGCCTGGACCTCCGCCAGATGGCGGCGCGGAGGGGGTGCAGCAGGGCGCAAGGTCGAAGAGAAGCTGGTTAGAGATACCTCCGCTGATGAGCTTCCTGCTCAATAGGAAGTCCTCCACACAGTGGCAGCCAGAGTCCTCCAAACAATGGCGGCCAAGGTCCTCCAAGCAATGGCGGCCAGGCCAACACCCGGCACCCGGTACCAAGGCCCTCTCAGTAGTCCTCAGAAGCTCTCCTAGCAGAGAGTAGGCCCCCGCTCAATCCCTCCGCAGCGCACGCCACTAGCCGCCAGGAGATGCAGGGGGGACGCTGGCGCCGAGGGCAGAAGGAACAGCCAAAGCACCGAAGAGGGGACGCCGGCGAAACGCCAAGCAAACAAAGAACGAAGATCCCAAGCGGCAAGGAGAAGAGCGGTCCCCCGACCGGGAGCAGCAACAGCAACGCGGCGACCAAGACCCCGCGGCAGCGCGGCGGTAGCGCGGTCATCTGTGGAAGCCGGAGGCAGCAGGCAGCAAGGCCCGGCCAGCTGGAGACGGAGACGGAGCAGCAGCAAGGGACAGACGAGGCAATCCACCGGTAGGTTTTAAATCCAGTCCGAGGTTCGGACGAGCGATTAGGTGGCCAGGCAGCGAATTAGGCGGTCAGGCAGCGGCAGTCAGCCGGCTAGGAGGGAACGCTCTTGCAAGGCCAAAGATGGAAGTGGCCTCGGCGTTCTACCTCTCCTCCTTCTCCCTCTTAACTCCCCCTTCTTTAAATGGAGACTCACCAAAAAGACCCCCTGAGGGCTCCTTCGAACCCTCGGTTGCCAATGGTGACGGTTGGTAGTTGGGGGAGATCTGGATGAAAGGGATTAGGGTTAGATTGAAGAGTCTCACCAGACCGCTCCGCAAGTCAGCTGTTACCTCTCCGCCATCATACCGGAAATCCAAGTTCCTTTAAGGTCCCAGAGGATAAGGGGTTGTTGATATCACCTCAAGGGGCCCTGGTGATGCGTTATGAATGAATGATTTGAACAAACAGGCATCAATGTTTGTGTTAATGTTACTCTGTTGTGAATTGCATTTCATTTTATAATTGACTGACCATCTGTAGTTGCTGTGGAAATATCTGAATTATTCAGGTTCCACCACTTTAAATAGGCGACAATTTATAATGTGATATTACATGGGACTCTCAGTTAATCCCATGTATTTCTCTGGTAATGTAAGCTCATTTTCACTGTTCTTTTGTTGTTTAGCTGGTCTAGTTTGTAGCTGTTTGAGAATTGGGGCTCCAGAACTTGGCTGTCTGCTGAAAATATAGTTGATCAAATAAATCTGTGCCTTAGGTTCAGATGTGGGCAATTACTAGGTGCTGAAGGGCTGTGTTGGCCTCCAGCCTTCATGAGCCAAAATCCACATAAGTGTCCCCAGCTCTGATGTTTCGACAATTAAAAAATTCCCTCTGATGTTCTTAGGAAATAAACGAGTTGGGTGGCTTGGGGCATTCAAAAATGTCCATATAAGGCCACAGTTTACCTAACCTACTCTAGTTTGGCATACCTTAGGAAAGAATTGTAGAAACGTACGTACAAATTGAGGCTTTGGACTGTCAAATTGATGGACAAGAAAGGATAAATCACTCACAATTGAATGCTGAACTTGGAGGAAGCAGAGGATTTGATGGGACAATCTCTGCTTTTGAAACATCCTAAAATATGCTCTGCAGGACTGTAAAAACCGCCATAGATAATCTGCGTTTCTTAGTAGGGCAAGAATTAGTACCATTGTGATGGTACCACAACAGCAGTGTAATGATGGATTTAGGTCAATAGAAATAATTTTTCAAAATTTTGAAAAAAAATTCCATAAAATGTTTTTGTTGGAACTGAAAATGATTAGTTTATGTTTTTAAATCAGGCAATCCCTTTCCCCATTTATATTGACCAACTATATCAGGATTGCTATAGTGCAACTTGTGGGCCATATGTGTCCCCAGGAACTGTTTCCGTACCTCCTAGGGGTCAAAAATACTGAGAGCTCTGTTCACCACCTATTTGCCTCTATGAACAACTTAGGCTCAAGGGAGACCTTTTGTGAACTTTGTCACTATGTGTTCTAAAGAAAGGCCTTTCCTGGGCCTAAAATCACCAGGGGGACCTAAAACATAGCTAAAATGCAACACCTACAGGTTGTTATATAGCAATTTATGGGAAGACACAGTGGGGAGCATGCTTCCAAAGTTTCCTTGGGGCCTAATGCAGCACCCTTGCAGCACAGTTGCCCACCCTAAATATATGTTCCCTTTGTTCTCTACCAGAAGTTGATGTGGTATTTGGTCATTAACGTGTATCTTTTCTTATTTGGACTTTCTTGCAGATTGGACAACTTGCATTCCAAGGCATGAAAAGATTAAATCGAATCCAGTCAATTGTTTTTGAAACCGCCTACAATACAAATGAGAACATGCTAATCTGTGCACCTACTGGGGCAGGGAAAACTAACATTGCCATGTTAACTGTTCTACATGAAATCCGGCAGCATGTTCACCAGGGAGTTATCAAAAAGGACGAATTTAAGGTAGGAACTGCTTTACATGTTGTAAGATAGATTGTGCCAGAATCCAGCAAATTTGCATGGATTCAAGAAGTTCTCAAGGACATTGTGTTTTCCCCAAGTCTTGTGATGATGAAGCCTGTTGATTTATTTTGTTGCAGGCATGCAGTATTTTTTTCTCAGTTCAGAAAATCTTATTACCCATGTGAAAACCTCTAAAATATACTTAGCTTTGATATGGAACCAATTTTCCAAATGATAAGCATGTACTACTGTATATCAGAAACTCTTTTCTTTTGTGTTATTTTTAAAATAGCCACACACTTATCTAACACTAGTAGCTACTTTCCATATACTACTTTTAAGGTCTTTCTCCCGTGCTTGCCATAAATGCTAGGGATCATATTTCAAAATAAACTGTGATTTGTATCAGTTGCTGTGAAATCCACAGTTTTGTACACATTGCTAATTTATCAAACTGGTGTTCTTTCTGTGCAGATTGTTTATGTCGCTCCTATGAAGGCCTTGGCAGCTGAAATGACAAATTACTTCAGCAAGCGTCTGGAGCCACTAGGCATCACGGTAAAGGAGCTGACTGGTGATATGCAGTTGTCGAAAAGTGAAATTCTGCGGACGCAGGTATGCTATATGGCAGACATAAATAGATGCATCACTACAATGATGTAACAGTTCAGTGCAAGAAAATAACAAAAGTATGCCTTGTTAACTACTTTAATATTGATGTTTCTACAAAAATTGTGGGTTAACTGACCATTGACGCAGGGCACTAGTCAACACAGTTATTGCCTTCTATGAACTGAGAACATACATGCTTCTTGAATGTTGCATAGAGAATTTATGGTTCCTGATCTCCCAGTGCTGGTTGAAGCTCAGAAGGAATGAGTATTGTATGTGAGTCCTCTTTTCCCACTATAGCAGTGGTTCTCAACCCGTGGGTCCCCAGGTGTTTTGGCCTACAACTCCTAGAAATCCCAACCAATTTACCAGCTGTTAGGATTTCTGTCAGTTGAAGGCCAAAATATCAGGGACTCAAGGGTTGAGACCCACTGCACTATAGGCCTGGAGCTCTAGTGTTTTAAGTCTGTATAATATATTGGTCTGAAACTCACTGCAAATTGGATGACCTCTGAATTAAATAATATTTTCAGTGAAGTTCATTGGTGGTCTTAGAAAAGCCATAGGCCCCATCTACTCTGACAGTGTACTATTGTTAGGGATTCCTCATCTTTGGAAGAGGAAGGGGAGCAGGGAAGTGCTCAGGAATTGGAGGGAGAAGAGGAATCAGACGATGAGGTTTTGAAAGTGCCCACATTTCTAGAGAGACAAAAAGAGACAGAGCACAGACGGTGTTCAGCTAGAATAGCTACTAAAAATGCTGGGCTAACTGGAAGATGCCCTAGCACCTCCTGCGTGGGGAATTCAGGGCTATAAATCAGAAGCAGGAGCAGTCAGCTTTTGCTGGTAATAACGACCCTGATATTGATGTTTTCACTCCGATGGAACCCACTTTGTGTCTACTGCTAAGGACTTAGTGATCTTTTGCCTGTTGTCTGATGGAAGACTGCTGTTTCTTTTGGGTCTTTGTAAGAGACTTTAATTTGTGTCTGGATTAAGACTTCTTTGCTTTCTTTTGCACTTTTCAATGGAATTTGCTTATCCTTTGTGTCTGCTGAAGTAAAGCATTTTTCTTTTACTTTCAATGTTGCATTAAGGCTGTTTTTGAAGGGCAACTCAGGACAACTATTGCTTCAATAAATTGTGGCAGCTACAAAACATGTCATCAATGCATGCTGAGGTGCATTTAATAGTATACACACATTTAAAAGTATCAGGAAAGTCAAAGTTCAGCCAAATAATGGACTGGAGCAGATACCAATGTATTCTAGATCCAGGGCAAAATCATCTTTTTTTTCACCCCTTCCCAACCCATACCTCCAGAATGTTGATGCACATTTTCTCCCCAAAATCAAAACAAAACAAAACTACAGAATGGTTTGAAACTAGATTCGGTGGCTAATGTAATCATTCACCTGGCCTCAAACCAGTTCTATACCTGTCAGTCTAACCACCCACACAACAAAATCTTTAATTTTCACATGTACTATGGAGATAAGAATACTGGTTTACCTAATGGGTTGTTGTAAGAATTGCAACAGTGCAATACACATGTTGTACAATGAGACTCCCAAATGTGCTGTTTTAAATTTTTATTTTTTATTTGATCCAGAGGCCTTTGGAACCAGTTTTAGGGGGTTTGGTTTATAAAAACAACCAATCCCACGTGTATAAAAAGAAGGTGCCCCACAATACATAACACAACAAATGTGTTTATTTATTAATTTAGACCATTTCTACCCCGCCCTTCTCACCCCCGAGGGGGGACTCAGGGCGGCTAACACATTTTTTTTTTATAACAGCACTGTGCAGCTTTATTAAATTACTTGGATACAGTAATATCTGAAGACTGACAGTTTCTGAAGTGTAACAGATTCAGCATGAACTTTACACTACATATTCCGTTCACAAAACAAAAGGAGTTACCTGATTAGATGAGCTGAGAGTCAAAATACATTGACCACTTTATGCCCTTTTATGCATTCAGGAAATCTTCAAGCACAGTCTCTTTGTGTATTTTCTTGCCAAATGTTAAGGAAGCTTGGTAGGAGAATTAGCTTCCAGAAGCTCATTTATAGAAGTTTTCTGTAAAGATCTGGGCAACTGCAGCATTAATGTCTGATTTAACAAGATTTGTAGTAGGCACACTTACGAGACAGATGTTGATGTGGTTTATTATGTTATTGTATCATATAAACTGAGTTGGAGACCTCAATAAATCTTTAATGAGAGTCAGTAGCATGGCTCATACACATTAGTTTACTATTTTCCAAAAATACACCTAGTTTATTTCATTGAAGTGGGCACTTCTCTATTTGCAATGTTTGTGTCTCTTTGGTAATAGCTGCAGGGGCTGAACAGAATGATAACTGAAAAAAATCAGTGATTGATTGCCCTTACAATGTAGGAGTTAAGATCAAAGCAGACAATGTATGAGTGTCAGTGCTGACTAGGACAAGCAGTGCTCATGGTCGCAAATGGTATCAGGACCTTCTGATTTGTCAGTGAACAGCCTGATGAGTTTTGTCAGCTGATGGACTTCAAAAACATGAGCCATGGTAGCTTTACTTCCCAATCATTCCTAATAGAAGAAGGAAAAAATACTCCCCCCTATATAATTCATGAGTGTAAATGGAACTGTGCAGTTCTGAAGTTCTTTCAAAAGTTCTGTGGTATCTTTATATACTAACACCATTTCATTATATAATATATTCAAATAAGCTGAAACACAGAGATTCAAGGTTTCAAACTTGGGACATGTGTGATCAGTAGAATCATGCCGTAAATCAGAGTAAGTTTAGTTTTGCTCATTCTTGGCTCAAGTAGCACAATACTGTGGCTCAAGTAGCACAATAAGTTATCTCTGGCAGTAGAAGCTTCCTCATACAGGACAGGATTATCCAAAACATCTGTAAATAGCAATAGAATCTATAATGATAACAGAATATCATCATCATCTGGAAAAGAAGATAGTACTGATAGTTGTTCCAGGAGAAATTCCCAGTGGGTCCACAAACTATGTGAATGGGTTTCCAATAGACAGATTAACACAGTTAGAAAAAGTCACAAATCCTAGGTTCTTAGGTAGCAACTGAATAATTGATTCTTGAGAACTCCAGTGTGGTAGATTGTGAAACTGAGATAAGGGTAGAATCTGTAATAGTCTATCATAATAAAAACTGGACATAATACAAATGTATAAATTGTTCCTCTTTGTTTATTTCTTTTTAAAAATTGGAGGCTTGGTTGCTGTTGGTTGAATTGCTTGTATCTATTTTGTCTGTTTTTGTGTGACTGCTTGAAAGTTTTAATATGTTGCTAATGTACTCCTGGTTTCTCACAATCATCATAGGCTATCACTCATGGGCAATTGTATGATTGTCTTCCAAGGACAGAGTTTTGATGGTGGGTTCGTAAGTGACACAAGAGACCTATTCTGGATCCGCATAGTCTTTCACAATGAGGACATAGATTTCCAGATGGAATGCAGTCCTGACAAGGGTCTGCGTGACATGCTTTCCTCTTGGCATGTTTCTTCCCTTTGCTCTCTATTCACACCTCTTTAAAATCCATAGCAGTGTTAGTAACAGCTGACATCCCATTAGAGCACTTGAGGGCCAGAGATTCCCAGTTCTCAGTGTTTATTCTACATTTTTTTAAGGTTAGCTTTAAGCCCATCTTTAAATCTTTTTTGATGTCCACCGACATTCCGTTTTCTATTCCTGAGTGGAGAGTAACTATTTTGGGAGATGGTGATTGGGCATTTAGACAACGTGGCCAGTCCTGTGAATTTGATGACAGAGAATTGTTGCTTCAGTCCAGGTAGTCTTAGCTGCTTCCAGAATGCTGATGTTTGTTTGCCTGTCTTCTGAAGAGAGTTGCAGGAGTTTTCAAAGGCAACATTGATTAAATTGTTCCAAAACTTGAGAGTGACATTTGTAGCAGTCCATGTTTTGTAGGCACACAACAGAGTTGAGCAGACAATGGCTTCATAATAACACATCTTGGTATCTCTATGGATGTACAGAACCTTGGACACTCTTGCTTCATTCGAAAAAATGTTACGCTCAAGAGCTCAGATGGTGTTTTATTTCAGCATTGATGTCAACTTTTGTGGAGAGGTAGCTGCCTAAGTTACAGAAATGGTCAGCATTTTCTAGTGTTACACCATTAAGCTTTATTGCTGACATTGCAAAGGGATTGGTTGATGCCTTCTAGTAGAGTGCTTTGGTTTTCTCGATGTTCATTGAGAGGCCAAGCTTTTCATATGCTTCTTCAAAGGTGTTTAAAGTTGCTTGTAGGTCTTCCTCTGAATGAGTATAGTATCATCAGCATATTGCAGTTACATATTAATTGCAGTGATAAGAATGTACTTAAAAATAAACCTATTATGACATAAGATACAGGAGATTAACATAGATACTCTTCTTGAAATATAACCATCACAATTTGTTTTCATTGCTAAGCATGTATAATAACTAAATGTTGAAGGAAGCTCTTGTATTTTGAAGTATTCTTTTCAGTTTAACATTTTATCTGTATAACTAATAGCTACGTATGTGCCTTCCCAACTTTTGATTTCATGTTTCTTCCATGTTTCGAGCAGTCTTAAATGGTTAATATTGACATTAAAAGCAGAAGAGACAACCATGTGCATGTATCTCCCATGACTCACCTCTGTCTTTAAGATTCACAGTATGATTCCCTTATCCATTTTCTATCTGTCACAAGATCTCACCTGCTTGAGTGCCTTTTTAATGCTGGAATGGAGAGGAAAAGTCAGGGCTATTCATATATGAGTGGGGAATGGGCAAAGCAACCCATTAATGTGTAATGCAAAGGAATAAAAGGTTTATTTTCATCCTCATGCCAGATGAACACATAGCACATGACACCGCATAGGTTATCCGCTTCCCCCAAAGTCAGGATATGGCAATTCTATGAACTGTAGTGTTGTCACAGTGAGGAGAGAGCAATTGGTAACTCGGGCATTTGTTTTGTCTAATGCGCTTTAATGCTAGCTGATTTTTCAAGCTGCTAGACTTTTCAGAATAAAGACTTTTAACCAGAAATGGCAGCAGCTGGAAGCAAAGAGAGTGTGCTGCTATGATTTTGAAGAGCAGGCTTTCTAAAGGCAAGTAAGGTTACAATAAAATGCAGACCCTGACATTAGCAGGAAAAGTACCCTATTAAAAGTGTTATATTTGAAAAGAAAAGCCAATTGCAACAATACTTATATATTTTTTTTCACCATCGTAACTAGATGGAGAAAAAATGTAATGCTGAACATTTTGCACACCTGCAGCGCTTTGGGATCAGAATAGTTGCTTTTGATCGACGTTTGCCCAGGGATCTGTAACAATACCAGAAGACATCAAGAGTCTGTTACTAATAAAGAGGAAGGCTTGTTCCTTTTCTTTGCTGGGAAATCTCTCCCAGTGTTTCTCAGTGGCAGCTATGCTAAAAACCAATTTCTTTTATTCACAAGGCATAAAGGTATGCCCTATTTAAAACTAGATCCTTTCCTCCCTTAAATGAAATACAAATGGAAGTATAAGAACGTCTGCCTCTCTTTTTCAGATGTAGCACAATGTGCTCAAAGGTTGATAGTGGTGTTCAGGGTTGGAGCTACTTACAAAATGTATAGCTCCCTTCAGGTAGCTGAATTTTCTTTTCATATGCAATCATTTCTGTAATCTGAAGTCTTCCTTGTCTCACACTGAGTTATCCTCTTATGGATTTTTCTTTATAGTGGAGTGATTTATATGCCCCAGAACAAAGTGTTACTTCCCACTTCATTGTAATTTGGTCTTCCAGGTGGAACTCCATGTTGGGAAATCTACTCCCATGCCCACCCCAAAATAGCTTCTAACAGAGATGCTTTTATGTCACTTCCATGTGTGTAAATGTTATAGAAATTGCAGAAATCAATTCTTGGATGTGTCTTAAGCAGAGAAGGTCCTATCTCAGAGATGGGCGGCTTTCTATCTTTTTAATATTAGAGGTACATTTGGAAACCTCTGGGAACCCACTGGAGTGTAACTTCTAGGAACCCACTCTTGTGCTAGAACACTGCTTGCACTATAATAACCTGCAATTCTGCTGAACTCAGACTTGATCTACACTACATTATATGGTCAGTGTAGACCTATAAAATGTAGTTTGAATTGCATTATGTGGGTCTACACTAGGAGTATCAAATCCATTTTCGTTGGGAACTACACCAGCCTTGTAATTACCTTCAAATGGCCATGTACCGAGAATCAGTAGATACAAAGGATGAGCTATAATTTTTTACATGGTGGTTGGTGCTCTTTAGTTTTTACCCATTTTAGGTCTCCCATTACTTTTGATTATCCCCATTGTGTATTGAGGATAATGGGAATTGCATCGCAACAACACTTGTGGCTCTGGGGTTGGGGAAAGTTCAAAGGACATTTTAACATCAGATATCATATCCACAAGCCTTGTTATCTAAATTCAAACCCCGCTATCCTGACTGTACAGGGCAAATTGCAGTTTTCCAGATGTTACTGTATCACAACTCCCATCAGATCTAGTCTTGATGTCTAATTATAAGAAATACGGGAGTTGTAGTCCAGCATCTGTAGGCCACATAAAATGACATGGTGGGCCAGATTTGGCCTGCAAGCCTTGGGTTTGACACATGTGGTCTATGACCATACATTGCAGTTCAAACTGCATCATTGGGCATTGTAGATCCAGCCTTTGTCTCCAAAGAAGGTGAAGGCAAAGAGGGTTTTTAGAAACACATTGGCAGAGAAAGTTATGTAGACCCCTGAATGGGTGAATGTGGATGATGATGTTGGTGATGATGATTACAGGTTGAACATACTTTATCTGGAGCATACTTTTTCTGTTCTTGAGCTGAGAATAAAGTACTGTATATACTCGAGTATAAGCTGACTCAAATATAAACCAAGGCACCGAATTTTAGCACAAAAAAACTCGAATATAAACTGAGGGTGGGAAATTCAACAGCTACTGGTAAATTAAAAAAAATACCAATAAAATCGCATTAATTGAGGCATCAGTAGGTTAAATGTTTTTGAATATTTACATAAAACAGTAATTTAAGATAAGACGGTCCAACTCTGATTACATCATTATTCTAACCTTCTTTAGTGCTTACGTATCCTAATACTTATAGAGTAAAATAATAAATGTAATAATAACAATAATGCTGGAGTAAAATAAAAAGATTGGCTGGGGAGGCCCTGTTCTTGGCCCCACCGCCTTTGCCAGCACAATTGATGTCTTCTCAGTGTTGCCCCCGGCTGTGAAACTCCCTCGCCAGCGACATCAGACAGGCCCATCTCTTCTGGTTATCAGAAAAAATTAAAGACCTGGCTCTATACACAAGCATTTTTAAGAATAAGTTATTATGGGTTTCAACACAGTCTGAATAAGGATTATGAGCAAGGATTATGGATGAATGGAATCATGCACTTTATGTTTTTAATCTGTTTATTGTTGTTTCATTTGTTCAACTGTTTTAATTGTTTTAGTACGAGGGATATGTTTTATTGTTTATTGTTATGTTTTGTCATGTGGTATTGAATCTTGTCAGAGTTGTGAGCTGCCTTGAGTCTCCTATGGGGTGAGAAAGACTGGTTATGAGTAAAGTAGAATCATAGAATCATTGAGTTGGAAAATATCTTGTGGGCCATTCAGTCAAACCTCCTGCCAAGAAGCAGGAAAATCGCATTCAAAGCATCCCTGGCAGATGGCCATCCAGCCTCTGTTTACAAACCTCCAAAGAAGGAGCCTCCACCACACTCAAGGGCAGACAGTTCCCCTGCTGAACAGCTCTCACAATCAGGAAGTTCTTCCTAATGTTCAGGTAGAAGCTCCTTTCCTGTACTTTGAAGCCATAGTCTCCAGGGCATCATAAAACAAGCTCCCTCCCTCTTCCCTATGACTTCCCCTCACATATTTGCACATGTCTATCATGTCTCCTCTCAGCCTTCTTTTCTGAAGGCTAAACATGGCCAGCTCTTTAAGCCTCATAGGGCTTGTTCTCCAGACCCTTGATCATTTTGGTCACCCTCCTCTGGACACATTTCAGCTTGTCAACATCTCCCTTCAATTGTGGTGCCCAGAATTGGACACAATATTCCAGGTGTGGTCTGACCTAGCAGAATAGAGAGGTAGCATGACTTCCCTCTAGCTAGACACTATACTCCTATTTATGCAGGCCATAATCCCAAGCAAAGTAAGTAAGTAAATAAATAATAGTAATAATACAAAGAATAAAATACTAAATGTAATAATAAGAATAATGATAGATTAAAATAATAAATATAATAATAGAGTAAAATAATAAATGCAATAATAACAATAATAGAGCAAAATAATGCATGTAATAATAATAAATAATAAATGTAATAATAATAGAGTAAAATAATACACGTAATAATAATAAATAGAGTAAAATAATAAATTTACTGTACATTCCTATCTCAAACTTTACCACATTTTGTACTCCAGGCACGTTCTTGAAACCTGACACTGAAAGCCTGTCTTTCACTTGTATTTTTTCACCACCCTCACAATGTTTCTACACAACTTCTAATTAGAAAGAACTCATTTAAGAAAGGAGTTAAAATAATCAAAGACTTCATTAACTGACATATGCCTATATGTTGATCTTAATCTTTATGATATCATTAAAGCATCTCTCTGTTTACTAGAAAAAGAAGGAACAATTCACACATTATGCTGAGCCAAATCTAAGTTTGATTCAGAACATGTGAACTGTGACTCCTTATAGCCCACAACATAGCTTTATGGTATACACCGTTTGCATAGTAAAACATATGCTCAAATCATCTCAAACATGTTTCTTAAAAAACCAGAAATGAACATGATATTTCATTGCTTATGAGAAAGAGAAGCAGCGTGTTCAGCTAGAGATGCATTATTTGTGTTTGCGGCTTGTAGCCAGCATTAAGGTGGATAGACTTGGTGTCAGGCAGAAAAAAATCCATTAGGAAATAGGAAGGACTGGGGAGAAAAAGGTGTGCACCCTCTTCTCCCATCTCAGCACAGCAACCCAACTGGGTAACTCTGTTGAGAGAGAAGCAAAGAAAGGCGTACACGGGGGTGAGGGAGAAGCACAAAAAGCCACGTGAGGGGCAAGGGAGAAGCAGAGAAAGGTGCGCAAGGTGCAAGGGAGAAGCAAAGAAAGGTGCACTTGGCACGAGGGAGATGTAGAGAAAGGACAACTGGGCCACTGTGTGGAGAGGTGAGAGTCCTGGCGGGAAGGCGTGAGGCTGAAATAAGCTCTTCTTTCAGCCCCACACCTTCCCGCCAGGGCCCTCATTTGAGTATAAGCTAAGGGGGACTTTTTCACCCAAAAAAGGGCTGAAAAACTGAGCTTATACTCAAGTATATATGGTAACTGCTTTGGAAGACAGTGATTGGGCATTACTATACTATATGACACAATTATAAAAAATATCCTGTAATACTATAGGTTTTTCTACGTAAAGTATTCTGTTCTGCTACTTTCCTTTGGTGTGTGTATGTGCATCTCTTCTAATTGTTTTAAGATAAAATGACTAAATCCTGTTTATGATATATAAAGTACTTGGGATAGGTTCTGTTTGTTTTGTTTTTTGTTTTTGGAAAAAACACCCAAGTCTTTACAGAAGTATTAATTCAAAGAAATAGACTTTTTGGAGAAAACCTATTTTTAGTGTGCACTGTCTTCACTTTTTTCTATTAATTCTGAGTAGATTACACTTTGGTGCAGCTAAAAATGTGAAATAGTTAAATTCATCACTATGCTGGGCTTTGCAGCACAACTTTAAACGGCTAACACAGAAGCATAAGAAAAATAATTGTGTTTTGGATCTATCATTGATCTGAAACAGTTGGGCATGCTGAGAAGAAATATTTACAGCTTGCTGCCTTTGTGTTTGCATGAACTGGTGCAACAGTGTCACCTGCAGGTGAACAATCTAAGTTCCTTCATCCTTGCCGTTATTAATCCAAGCAGCAGTGCTGTAAAATTGAAATGCTCTTGCTGTATAGCAACCACTCTTCTCAGAAAAGGTCTCATTTTGAATTCAGTATAAGCAGGCTAAGCAAATCTTTTGCCTAAAAGCGCTTCTTGTACTCTTTCCCCTTACCCACTTCCATAGAATTAATTGCTAAACTGGAAATTTTTGGGAGATTTCTCACTGAGATTTCTCACTGTAACACAAAGTATTTGAAATAAAAGAGCCTGTATAGTTTGAGTGTTGGACTACAACTCTGGAGATCAGGGTTTGCGTCCAGAATTAGCAATTATATCCCACCAGGTAATCTTAGGTAAGTCACATCACTAAGCCTCTGAGGACGGAAGAGGTATCCCCCCCCCCACAATTTTGCCAAGAAAACCCAATGATAGGCTCATCATAAGTTGGAAGTGATCTGAAAACACACAACAATAACAAATATCAAATAAGATTATTTGATTTCATTGAAAATCCTGTACTTTTTAATTCCATGTTTATCTATTAAACATGTAAATCTGACAATCTGTAACTGAATATGTTTCATCCAAACAGGCCAAATTTTAATTTAGTATTTAATGATCTGTAATTTTTTGTGGGTGTGAAATGAGCTTTTAATTAATGAAAACATAACGTTTTCATTAATTAAGATGAAGTGGAAAACATTTTGTTGAGACATTAATTAATAAACATACTACAGTTGAATGTTTCTTTTTGAACCCTAACATTTTATAGGACTGTGTGCTACCATACAACAGAGCTAGGAGATTTTGTGGTGATCCAACAGATACTTTTTACATGGTTATGTGATGTGAGGCATGATGTCCCTTTCTTTGGCAATCTTTCCTCAGTTAATGGGGAGAGAGAAACCTTCAGAAATTCAGAATGGGACTCAATAATAATAATAA
The DNA here is from genome assembly GCF_037176765.1 of Anolis sagrei. NCBI lineage: Eukaryota > Metazoa > Chordata > Lepidosauria > Squamata > Anolidae > Anolis > Anolis sagrei. The sequence goes on from NC_090021.1 coordinate 98,621,465, forward strand.
TAATAATAATAATAATAATAATAGTTTTATTTATGCTCGCATCTCTTGATGGCTCAAGGCGGGATGTAACAAATTCAAAAACAAACATAAAAATACAATTACTAAATTTCATAGATAAACAAACACACATATGTGTATATTTTGTGTGTGTGTGTGTATGAAATTGAAATATACTGGTAATAGAATGCAAATCAAAATTCATGATTAAAAGTTGATTGGGTAGGCCTGCTGGAAGAGATGGGTCTTCAGTTGCATTTTTGCTTTCTTCAATTGCACATTTATTTCTAGGTTAGGACTTGATGGCAGCCACCTCTGTCTTATCTGGATTTAGTTTCATTTTGTTTTTCCTCATCCAGCTCACTACCACTTCCAGGTATTCATTTAGAGGAGGCATGCTATCTTTAGCTGAGGCTGTTTTTGACGGCATGAAAAAATATATTTGGTTGTCATCAGCATACTGATAACACCCCGCCCCATGCCCATGGATGATCTCTCCCAGCGTTTTCATATACATGTTTAAAAGCATTGGAGAGAGAATGGCCCCTTGTGGGATGCCATACAACAGCTCCTTTTTTGAGGAGCAGCTATCCCCAAGCAGCACCATCTGGAACCTGTCTGAGAGGTATGACCAGAAGCATTGTAACACAATGCCTCTGATTCCCAGCCCCTCTAGGCATTCCAGAAGGATACCATGGTCAATAGTATCAAAAGCTGCTGAGAGATCTAGAAGTATCAACAGGGACATACTTCCCCTGTCAGTGTTGAGACAGAGATCATCCATTAAAGCAGCCATAAGATTCTCAACTCCATATCCTGCTCGGAAACCAGTTTGAAATGGGTCAAGGAAGTGTGTGTCATCCAAAACTGCCTGGAGTTGAAGTGCAATGACCTTCTCATTTACTTTAACTAGAAAAGGAAGGTTAGAGACTAGTCTGTAGTTATTAAGGTTCAGGGAATCAAGGGACAGGTTTTTTCAGCAGTGTTCTAACTACTGCATATTTTAAACAGAATGTAAAATCTCCCTCCCTGGGAGATGTATTGAAAACAGCATGTAACAAAATTTGAAAAAGTTTCTGTTCCTGGTGTGAAACTGTTAGTTCCTGTTTAATTGTGTAGTGCTCACTTTGAAAATAGTTGCTATACTCCAGAAACTTCATTTTTGTAGCTACAACAAACTATGTTAAATTTATTGAGATTCTATTCATTGAAAGAATATAGCAAAATGTGCAGGATGTCCCACAAAAATGAAGTTTTTGCAGTGTAATAATTGTTTTCCATGTTTTTATGATAAACCCAATTGGGAAATGACATTTATAACCCAGGAACAAAAATCATGTTACTTAGTGTAATTTGTTGTATTTGATATCAATTGCATCTCCTTCCAAAAAGGAAGGTTAGAGGCTGGTCTATAATTATTAAGGTCCTGGGGATCCAGGGAAGGCTTTTTCAGCAGTGGTCTGAAAAATGGGTGGAAAATGTCCCTCCCTGAGAGATGCATTAATAATTTGTATTTGAGATTGATTTGTATCTCCTCCCTGGAGGACCATCTAAGAGGGAAAGGTATCAAGAAAATAGGTTGCCCTCCTTGCATTCTTCAGCAGCCTGTCCACATCAGCAGTTCTTACCAATTGAAACTGATCCAGTGTAATCCCATTTTCAGAGTTGCTGGGCACTTCATCATTGGCCTCTGCTATAATGACTGCACCTAAGTCGGTTCTTATGCAAGAAATTTTATCTGTTATTAAAGGGATCACAGTGAACTCTGAACAGCTCAGCTGGACATGAATCTGCAGATGCAATGCGTTCAGAGAAGAAAGCTTTCTTTGCTGCACATATTACCACCTTCAAGAAACAAAGGTGCCCTCTATGCCGTGTCTTGTCACATGAAAGTTGAGTTTTCCACCATCTGCACTCTAGTCATTGTCCTTCCCATTTCATTTCCCTGAGTGTCTCTGTATATCAGTATTAAGTGCTGTCGTTTGGAAAGGAACAACATAGAAGGTTAATAATTAACATCTGTTACCAAAAACTGTCATTCCCTAATCAGTAATTTTGCTATGGTAAAAAACCTCAAGTTTCAGAAACAGAAAATTGAGAGAAATGTAAGAAGAGGTCTGCAGTTTCATTAATATCAGAGCCTATTCACATTAGCTGTTATGTTTGGAAGAGTGACACTAATTGCTTCTGATGTTACTATTTATAGGGCTTTAAAAAAAACCCATAATGCTTCTTTCCCAAAATATCCTTTTAGAACTAGGAACTAAATGTTATTCATTGCCATAAGTTTGTTAATTTTACAAATTGAGTATCAAAAAGATCCTTATACCTTCATTACAAAAAAGAAAAAGGAATTTCTGTAGTGTGAAAATCCTAAACTATGCTTCATACGTTTTTTCTCATGCTGTTTTTTTGTTGACCGTATTGAATATTTGCACGTTAGCAGTAAAATAACTGTTGAGGGGTGTCTAAAACCACTAGAAAGTAGAATTCTTTTTCAGTTGCCTTTTTATGGGGTACTGCTAACGCATGTTGCGAATTTGTCTAGATGCTGAGAGCCACTGTGAATTGTTCTTAGTGAATGGAGTAATTATTATTACCAGACTGGTCAATTATTTTGGTGAGAGGCAGGTATAGAATATCTAGTAGTCCCGGGCTGATAGCAGCAGGACCTTTTGTAGGGGTAAGTTAATGGCTTTGGCTGTGGTGTGCCAACCGCTGTGCCACCATAATGCTCTAGTTTGTAGCATTGTGTCAAAATTACACCATTATCTTACTTGGGGTTTCAGGTAAACAGTAGTTCGATGTTTAGAGGCAGAGTTGTTAAATGCTGCAGTGTTACAGCTTTACTCATTTGTCATTGCAGAATAACTGTATATGTAGATATTAATGAGATCTAGCATGTTTTGTTAAAAACCATAGTTTTATATGTAAGACGGTTTAATTTGCTCAGTGCAAATACGATGATGGCAGCAGACTATTCATAAAACAAACAGGATTCCACTTATGAGAGATATTTCATTACTTGTATTAATAATACAGAACACAGTGGAATCCCCAGAGCTGGTTATTGATTTTCTTTTGCAAGATTTAACGGCTTCTCATAAAATCCTTTTGTGCAAAGAACTCCACACGTCTGTAAAACTACTGTATAAACTCTTTTATGGTTTTCCCCAATATGAAAAGTGCTTTAACATTTTAAAAGCAGTATTTATATTTAATGTAAATGATGCATTAAACTACATTCTTTTTCTAGACTACAATTGAAAGGTACTCTGAAGTCTAATTATCTTTGATTTCACTGTACAAATTTCAGAATAACAGCTGGGTTTGCTGGGGTGAATGATCCCTTGCAGAGAAATAGGTTTGAATGGGGGATGTAATGGGTGGGAGTGGTGAAATGGAAGCAAAGTGGAAGAATATATACAGAATATTTGCATTGGTTTCTCTATTCTTTTGTAAAATGTACTTTAGTGTGGTGGTTATATTGGAATAGGAACAACTTTGGGATTCTCAAGAGTACTTACTGGTTATATAATAGCAACAACGAACAACAAAACCTAAATATGACATTTTCAAGCGAAGAAGCTTTATAGCTTTGGTCTTAATTTTACAGTTCACTCAAAACTAATTTGGCTCAAAAAAATTTGTAGTTATCAGATCAAATTTACTTATGCAGCCTAATTTAAATCCATATGATAAATTTTATATCTTAAATATTAAAGGCGTAAAAAAAAAATAGTCTTTTTCTCAGAATGAGTTTAAACATGCTGCTAAACAACAGTTAGGAAAACCTGCAACTTTGAATTCCTTTTTCAAATTGGACTATGTGTGGTCTTGCATTATGCAAATTAGAGAACTAAAATCTTTGTCAAGTTAAGCATTCTAATTCTCATTCTGGCACAATTTCTGCAGCAGTTTTTTTCATTACTTAAGATTATGGTTCATGTGGATAATTCAGTCTACCCTCCACACTTGTGGTTTTACTTTTGCGTATTTGATTTTTCACAAATGTGATTAAAAGGTTATCTCCAAAATTTCTAAGTCTTCCTGCGTAACTGTGCTCAAATTCCCCTGGAATCTGACAACAGAATCACACTGGAGGATTTAGTCATGCCGCCTACATCAGGATAAAGGCAAAGGTATTCCCCAGACATTAAGTCCAATCATGTCCAACTCTGAGGGTTGGTGCTCATCTTCATTTCTAAGCCAAAGAGCTGGCATTGTCCGTAGACACCTCCAAAGTCATGTGGCCGACATGACTGCATGGAGCGCTATTACCTTCCCGCTGGAGCAGTATCTATTGATCTACTCACATTTGCATGTTTTTGAACTGCTAGGTTGGTAGAAGCTGGGGCTAACAGCGAGAGCTCACGCCACTCCCCGGATTCAAACCTGCAACCTTTCAGTAAGCAAGCTCAGTGGTTTAACCCACTGCGCCACCATCAGGATGCATTGTTTTAATCATGGCACCATTACTCGGTTGGATCCACAAGATGATATTAGATCAGAACAAAACCAAAAAGTGACTAGGAATGTGATCATCATCCAGTACTCTTTTCTGGTTCTTGGTGTAGGAACTTCCACTATGTAGGGTAGCACAGCTGAAAGATTGTACAAATGTGTGTGTATGTATGTGTGGAAGTGTGGTTTCTTTGTCATTGTTAAAACAGCATATGGGCTTTGGCGTGCATCTATTCAAACTTGTCCTGAGTTTTCTTCCACACTTGTGTTAGTCATCACTCCTGTTGCTTCATTATATTAATCTCCCTGGAAAATCAAGGCATTCTCCTTCCACTCTCAGTGGGGAAATGTTGCTCTAATGCAATTCTCTTCATTACTTGGATTATTCCCTTATCCCCGTGATTGACCGGAGCTTCCATTGAATTGCATTTGAACCAGCCTGCACCCCAGTGGAGTTTCCATCTGGCTCTCATACTTACAGAAACTCTTTTCAGGCAGTCATCTGTCCCACCATATCCAGAGGAACATTAATGGTTTAGATATATTCCATAACATGCCTTTGAAATGGAGCGGGGAGAGGCAATCTAAATGGCTTTCCTCTTTTTTTAGAACACAGAAAGACCAGTTACTTCAGTTTCCAGATTGCCAATTTCACTGTATATTTTTTTTTCATTTGTAGCTGGAAAGGTTCTAATAGTTATTTATTTATTTATTTATTTGCAGTATTTGTATACCACCCTTCTCAGCCTTCCGGCGATTCGAGGCGATTTACAAGGCAAAATTCAATGCCACCATAAACACAGTTACAATATAAAAATTTTAACATCAATAAAATTATAACAGCTGTAATAAAACATAATTCAATAAATACTCATTAAAACAATGTCCAATCCATCTTGTAGTTGATTCCGTTCTTATGTCCATTACTCAGTATTTGCAAACGCCTGCTCGAGTTTTTTCCGAAATGCTAAAAGCGAAGAGGCCGATCTGATCTCCATAGGAAGGGCGTTCTATAGTCGAGAGGCTACCACTGAGAAGGCCCTGTCTCTCATCCCCGCCAGCCATGCTTGTGATGATGGCGGGACCGAGAGCAAGGCCTCTCCAGGTAAGTTAGGCATGGTAGAAGTGAGCAGATTTCTGTCTTTGGGGGATCTCTTCTGTTTCTTTGTTTGTTTGTTTTTTACTAAAACTTTGAAACCTATCATGTAAAGCCTGGTTCAGGACACAAATATTCAGAATACTGAGCCCAAGAAATTGATTTCAGTGTCAGAACTTAATTTATATACCATCTTAAAAATATATCCAGTTATCCTCATCAATAGCTTTCTCTATGTAGCCTTTCACTTTATCCCATGCCCTCTTCCCATGGCTGCAGCTTTGCACTTATTCTATTCCCAGTTTGATTGTTTACTGCCTGGCCACATTTATAGCAGTTTACCACCATTGCTTGATGAGTGCTGTTTTTAATTGAGTGTTAGTTGTTGTATTATATGTCCATATGTTTTATTTAATTGTATTGTTGAAGGCTTTCATGGCTGGAATCACTGGATTGTTGTAGGTTTTCGGGCTGCCTGGCCATGTTCTAGAAGCATTCTCTCCTGATGCTTCGCCTGCATCTGTGGCAAGCTCCTCAGAGGTTTTATTTAATTGTATTTTTAAATTGTTTTCATTTTATGTTCTGTTTGTAGGCATCTTGTGCCATGTTTATGCCACCCCAAGTCCCTTCGGGGAGATGGTGGCGGGATACTAGAATAAAGTTATTATTATTACTATTATTATTTCAGTAAATTATTAGAGAGGAGAATTTTGTTTCTGCCATTGATCTACTTCAGATCACCTATGTCAACCAGTAGATCCCATTCTGCCTTCTGACCTTGTGTATAGTGAATCAAGGGTGTGAGTGGGGGAAGGTTTGTGATTTTTTTAAAAAATTTTTCCTCTCTTGCCTTTTTTACATGTTCTAATTTAATATTTTTGAATAATTATCCTCTCTCTCAAAGGGTACGCCACCCTTATGTTTATACCTTACAAGTATGTATTTCATTTTATCTGCTACAGTAATAGGTAAACATGGACGACAAAGTGATTGAAAGAGGGGAAAAATGTGAATGGATTGATTTCTGTGAGCTGTGAAGTGCTCTTGTTGAAAGTTGTCATAGCTGATTAAAGAGTTTATTGGCATCAATCAAAACTGACAGTGAATATCAGAGGTTAGAATATTCATGATTAGTGAAGCCAAGAGTGAAAAAAGGCAAAGAAAGTACAATAATAACATGAATTGCCCTCCTGCTTAATACATTTAGATCATTATTTCAACTTGCATACTGAGAGGCTAATTTTTTTTACTGTAGTATTGAATTTCTCAAAGCATTCAGTCAGTTTTTCTCTTTCACCCTGATCATTAAAATTCTGCTGGTATGGAACAACCGTCTTAACCTTAAAACATGTATGTACAGGGGTTTTGACTTTTATCTTTTTCACAAGCCACTGTAAACCAAAATATATCATTTTCTCTTGCATCCATACTATTTGCAATATTTGTCTTTCTTTCCTTTATGTCTTTAATCTCAGAATGCTGGCAGTCAGATTCTGGGCCAAATTCAGAGTGTTCATTTTGACCTATAAAAGCCTATATGGTTCAGTTCTAGATTATTCTCCCTTACACATCACTCTGCACTTTGAGATTGACTGGGAAGGCCTGTCAGTCCCTGCAGGTTCTAGCCAGCAACGAAGACCACACACAAAAATTCATTTGGAAATAGCTTTAATTGCTCAGATCTCTACAGCTATAGAAATACGCTAATGATGATTTCGCCAACAACTCTTGATTTTCTACTGATCTCCCTGTCTCCTGCCTCTCCCTGTTCACAACTTTCTTACTGGAAAGAGTCAATCCATAGGTTTTTAAGTCTCTTCTCCGACACCCCCAGCTGGCCTCAAGATGTCACAGAGAAGATTTATGGTGCCTTCGGGAAACAATAGAAATTAGCTTCTGACAAGGCCCTTCTTCCTGTACAGTCACTTTCAGAGGTACATCTGGTGGGATAGTCCCCTAGTAATAGAAACTATCAGTTGTTGGTGCCCTGTCTTGAAAAATCTTCCCCTTAGAGCAGGAAAGTATGGGTCATGGGCCATGGCAGCCCTTGAACTCTACCTCCAAAGCCCCCCACCAATTTGCAGGAGAGTTTTCACACCAAAACTACACAATGTAATACGAAAACAGATGCCCATGTAGTGATTTACTTCTCCCATCTCTAGGTCCTCCGCAACACTTGAAAAAACAAACAGATAAATTGGCCAAAATGGCAGAAAGAAGTCAGCCAATGTCATTTCCAAATTGGAATAAGGCAGCCTGTAGGGGCAAAAAATTGCCACTTGCCCCCACTGCACCCTATACCCATTCTGTTATTTTTCTGACTCCAGGTAAACTCCTCTTTATCTTTCCAGGCTTTAAAAAATTGTATCTATTGACTTGTGTCACTTGGATTCTGTACGTAATGTATTTAGGATGAATTTTCAACCTCCCAGATATTTAAAGTATGGGCAGAAGTCTAAATAATAAATATAAGGCAAGATAAGATCTGAGTAGGGCTGTTAATAGCAGGGGCTCCTAAATATTTCTCATTTATAGGGTTGCCATGTGATGGCAGATTACAGTCACTATTACAAGGTAAATTGTTTACTGGATGAAGTTAATTGTATTGATTTTTTATCATTGCTAGGCTAAATAATAAAAATAAGGGCAAAACACTTAAAGGAAATCCTATATGATTTTTAACATCTTTGCTTGATGAAGAAAGCCAAGCTTCAGAAGCTCCGTACTTGTAACAGTGAACACAGCTATCCCTATAATATATATATATATCTCCTAGAAATCTGGAATTTTACTTCTAACATTGGACCCCTTGTTCCCAAAGCAGTGTCTTGTCTTCTGTTATAAAAGTGTCAGAAAACAGTCAACACATTTACCAGTTTTGAGTCTTACCTAGCACTAAAAGTTGTTGTAAAGAGATCTCTGATAGCATCTTATTTTGAATCTTTACTCATCTATGATTATACCTCGATAGCATTACAATTTGACATTTCACTGGGTTTTTTCCATAATAAAGAATCATATTATTGGCTATAATTTGAGATGACTTTTCTTCAAAGTTCAAGAAACAGAGAACTATACCGCTTGGACGGTATATTGCTGGTGCTGTGCTACTGTGTATCTTTCAGATATTTAAAAAAGTCAATTTCATTTAGTGAGACTTGCTGCCTTGCAATTCTGCAAAGTACTGCAACCTACGTCTCTATGAAAGCTTTAAATGCTGGAATTTCAGTGGAGTTAATTTCAGATTCTCAAAATGATTTTAAATTTGAGAAGCTGAAATGTTTCACATACATATAGTTTCTCTTTTCTCTGTGATGGAACTAATTTTGGAGTAGCTCCTAATCATAATCTGGACACTGCTGGCGAGGGGGATAAGCATTACATGGGCAGAGAAAAATGGAAGTTGACACTCAAAATATTGACAGTTAACCCATTTCTGTTTTGCTATGCCCTGATACAAGAGCCAGATTGAAATGTCTTGCATGAGTTCCAATTCATTAACCAAATGTGACACTTTATTTTCTGGCTGTTTTTGTGTGGAGTGAATTGAAGTGGTATATAATGGTGATCTAAATGAGAATACTTTGCAGGGTTGCTGATGAAGTAGAACAAAAACAAGCTTCTAGGAAAGCATTTTAAGATTTTTTTTCAAATAGTTCTTCAGTATGCTAAAATGAAGATGCAATGCCTATCTGTGAAACCTGTCATGAACACTGAAAGTTGGTTGCAAGAGAGGGTAAAGTAAAATCAATTATCTTTTACTGTAGGACAGTGGTTCTCAACCTGTGGGTCCCCAAGTGTTTTGGCCTACAACTGCCAGAAATCCCAGCCAGTTTACCAGCTATTAGAATTTCTGGGGGTTGAAGCCAAAACATCTGGGGACCCACAGGTTGAGAACCACTGCTCTAGGAGAAGAAAGGGTGTATACATGCAGTATGGAACATTGCAGTACTCATCTGCTCTATTTTGAACTGACTTTATTTATTGATTTTATGTCAAAAGCATTGCACAAATAAATGAATGTAAAATAAAAGGATCACAAACAGCTAAATATTTTTGACCAAAAACAGGCAAGAGCGACTGCGTTGTCTGTCACTTTAAACAGTTCTTCCTCTGTGCATGAGGCAGGCAGGGGATTGTGGGCAAGCATAGTGAGTTGTTTGTTCTGCTCCTCAGTCGCACAAGATAGAGGATTCTTCTAGGTACTTTTGCCAGATTATCTTTTGTTCTGCCCACTCCACTTATGAGTCTGTTCAGGGTCTTCCAAGTTGCCCATTCTTGGTTTGCCCCTGGAAGAAGACCCTCATGGGCGGGGGGGGGGGGGATCCAGTTGGAATTGCCTGATGTTGCTGCCCATGGGGATATTCTTGCTTTTGTTGGAGGAACATTTAGAGGAGTGGTGGTTCTCATGAAACTTTTCCTTGATTTAAATCTACTAGGAGGAGTCTGGTACACAGAGAGTGAGTGGCTTTCACAGTGTTCAACCTTATTTCTCTCACAATTGGCAGCAGCTTCCCGTCGCACATCAGGGGAAGCAATGCCAACTAGCTTATAGAGTCTATCAACAGGTGTAGGTTTAAGACATCCTGTGATTATTCTACATGTCTCATTCAGTGCTATATTCACCTGCTTTGTGTGGGCACAAGGGCCGGCATATTCAGCAGTTAAGTAAGACAAAGCAAGGGCTGGTGTTCTTACTAATTTTGGGTATGCACCCCATGCACTATTAGGAAGTTTCCACATAATGTTATTGCGTGAAGCTATTTTGTGCTTGGTGTTCACACAGTGTTTCCTAACTGTTAGTGTTCGATCTAAGGTAACACCAAGATATTTAGGGCAGGAACAGTGTTCAAACTCTTGGCCTTCCAAGGCAGCCTTCAGTTTCCTGTTGGCTTCACAATTACATAGGTGGAAAGCACACATTTGTCTTGGTAGGGTTGGGCTTCAGGTGGTTATCTTTGAAGTAGCTGGAGAGATCCTTCAGGGCATTAATAAGTTGGTTTTCAACTGTTTCAAAGTTTTTTGCTTGTGTTGTTGGGTCAAGGTCATCAGGGTATATAAAGCTCTTTGTGAGTGGTGGTTGTGGCTGATAGTAAAAATGTTAAACAAAGTCGGTGCAAGAATGCTGCCTTGAGGTAGGACATTCTTTTGCCTCCTCCATCTACTTTTCCTGCCCTGGACTCCACATAGAAGCTGCAGTTTTCTAGGAGGGTCTGGATAATTTTTTGTAAAATTGTAGTCCTGGGTGATATGGTAGACTCTATGCAGTAATGTTATATGTTGAACTGTGTCATAGGCTGTCATAAGGTCCACAAAAACTGTTTGTGTAATGCAACCTTTCTCATAGTCTTCCTATACTCCAATATACTTGGTCAAGTTAAGAACTGAGCTGTACAGTTTTTCCCTCATCTGAAACTTGCTTGTTGTGCAATAAGCTGAGGTTCAATAACAGGGCCTAGTCAATTTAATAGCATTATCTCATGCTCTGACTTATAAGAAGCACTGCTTGAATATCAAGCAAAACGTGGGTGCTAGAAATGACATCATACGAAAGCTGAATGGCACAACCTGGGGATCACAGCCAGACACAGTGAAGACATCTGCCCTTGCGCTTTGCTACTCTGCTGTTGAGTACGCATGCCCATTGTGGAATACATGTCACCACGGTAAAACAGTGAATGGGACTCTTAATGAGACATGCCGCATTATCACAAGATGTCTACGCCCTACACTGCTGGAGAAATTATACTGTTTAGCTAGTATTGCACCACCTGACATCTGTCGGGAAGTAGCAGTGTGTAATGAAAAGACCAAGGCATTGACATCTCCGGCCCATCCTCTTCACCAGCAAGCAAATGCCTTAAATCAAGAAATAGCTTCCTAAGATCTATAGAGACTTGAGACCTATGCAACCTGAGCCCTGCCACATGCTAATGGAGAAGTGTCACTTCTTACAGTGACACTAGAGTAGATCAATAGGTACCACTCTGGCAGGATGGTAATGTCGCTCCATATAGTTAGGCTGGCCACATGACCTAGAAGGTGTCTATGGACAACACCGGCTCTTCGGTTTAGAAATAGAGTTGAGAACCGACCCCCAGAGTTGGTCACAACTGAACAATGTCAGAGGGAAACCTTTACCTTATGCAGATGACATAAGAGAGAGAGTGGTTGGTGTTCCTGGCATTGGAGGCAACTTTACCAGGTTTTAAAATGGCAATACTCTTAGTTTTCCTCCATTGCCTGGGAATCTGTTTGGGTGCCAAGCATTGATTGTAAAAATTCAAAAGCCAGTTTTCAGCTTTGTGGCCCAAGTGTTTGATTTGCTTCATCGTTAGGTCATCTAGGCAAGGTGCTTTACCAGTTTTGCATCGCTTAATAGCTTCTCTGAGTTCTTTCAAGTTTAGGGGAGATGACAACTGATGAGTTTCAGGTTCTAGGTTGATTTTCACCTTTACTCTGCTGCAGCTGGTTTCCCCATGCTGAATTAGCTGGTGTTCTCTCTGGTCTGATGTTATGTTTGCATGTTCACAGTTGATCAAAGGATCATTATCCAGGCATCTCAACAACTGTCAGGCTCTATGACTGCTCTTGGACATATCAAGATTCTCAAGCAGCTCTATCCAGTGGTTATCCCATGTTTCATCCCCAAACCACTATTGTTAATCAGACTTTTTTTAACATGTTATTGTTTAGTAATATTTTTAGAATATTCTGGCTTTGAGCTTAGCTCTACCAGCTGTGGCACTTTCAGAGCCCTTTTGAAATCTAAGGCTGGAGATTGCGTAGCACCTGTGTTCACATTGTTTTCAGTGTAACAGTGTATAGAATTCTGCATTTAATTTTTGGCATTATTTAGATTTTCATTAAAGAGTACTATACTTAATACAGAATGTGTCTAAACACTTTAAAAACTGAAGCAGGAGGGGAGGAACATGCATCTGTTTGTTATTTTAAATTGTGACAGCATGACTGTGGCACAGGGAGGATATGTGATTGCAGCGGTACCAGTTTAGCTTTGGCAAATTAGCTAAGTAGCTTGCATTTGTAGCATTTCACACCTTTACATTCTTAATATGCATTGCTAAATATATTTCATCACAGTTTGCTAATTAATGTTCTATGAAAATTACAGCTGCTAATTTTTGTGGTTGACATGGCTCATTTCAAAGTGCTAATAAGTTGCCTCTGTAATGGTGTGATGACAGTTTATAAATTCAGGATGTACATGCACCACTTAGAACATCAGTGGGTTCATTAAAAACCACAGTTGGTGTCCAAGCAAAGTTGAAAGTTAGAGCCTGGTTAAACTAAGTCTGGGCACAATCTATTGGGGTGACAGTGTGAGCTGCCTTTCCCATTTTTAAATAACTAACATTCCCAGCTTTTTCCATATCGGAGAAGTACATGGTAAAGGCAGAAGATAACTAATGCATATCCTACCCCCTCTCATGTCCAATGTTAGGATCTTTGATGCAAAGTGCTGGGCAATGTATTTCGACCTTCAATCTATTGTTACATTATTGGGTGGCTAAGTAGTCTTCTTTTAGTGGGCAATAGGCTAAAAATCTTAAGCTTATTTTGTTGAGAACATGAGACAAGCTGCTCTTCATACTACAACATTTTGGAGTGGGACAAGGAATCACAACCATAATGTAGAATCTTTGGCATTTCTGAAACTCCTTCCTGTAAACCTAGAGAAAATCTGCCACTCACTATAGACAGTACTGAGCTACATGAACCAATGAGCTAAGTTACTTTAAGACCGCTTCCTATTCTATTGGGGGCAGGTAGAGGGCAATTATTGGGTGGGGTTTTGTTTTGGGGTTTTTGGTTTGTTTTTATGTCGCTCTTTACTCTCAAATGGGATTTAAGGAGAAATGCTAGAACATTTTCAGTTCCACAACTTTTCTTAGAAGCTGCTAGTAGATGAATTAAAGTTCCTTTCAATTATTTCTGGAAGCCGACCCCAGTCTCAGGCACAAATGCAGCAAAATCTCTGGGCGGTTCCACATAGCCCTTTAATCTGGGAGCAGGAGCCCCAGTGGCGCAGTGGGGTAAACCCCTGTGCTGGCAGGACTGAAGACCAACAGGTCGCAGGTTCGAATCCAGGGAGAGGCGGATGAGCTCCCTCTATCAGCTCCAGCTCCTCATGCGGGGACATGAGAGAAGCCTCCCACAAGGATGATAAAAACATCAAATCATCCAGGCATCCCCTGGGGAACGTCCTTGCAGACGGCCAATTATCTCACACCAGAAGCGACTTGCAGTTTCTCAAGTCGCTCCTGACACGACAAAAAAACAACAACCTGGGAGCAACAATGCTTTATAAAAGCAATTGCGCCCGGGTTCTAGTCCACACATACCCCAGAAAATGCATGCTTTTCTGGGAGGGAGGTGTCCACATGCCCTGCCAGGCTTTCCAGCAGGCACTGGGACAAAAAACACCCCCCCACACACACCCACACACCCCAAAAGCCCTAAAAGGTAAAAATAACTTACCAGCTGCATACTTCCAGGAATGCATACTTGCAGCATACTTCTGGGAATGTACCGAGAAAACAAGAGGGAGGCAGAAGCTATTTTCCACCGCCCTCGCTTTCACGGCATAATTGGTACATCCCAGGTAGTATGCTGCAAGGCGTAATGGTGACTGGTAAGTTATTTTTTCTTCTTAGGGCTTGGGGGAAGGGAAGAAGGGGGGCAATATTGCACCTTCTGGGCTCCAGGAACCCAGAAGGTGCAAGATGAGTGTATGGATAGGCTGCAGAGAAATCCCAGGACTCCTTGTGGGCCTGTCCACACAGGGCCATACCCCATTAGACCCAGGCCTTTCACGAACCAAAATGAAAACATTTTATAAAATTGAGAATCTCTTGGCCAAGAGTTTAGTCGCATCAGATCTAATTGGATCTAATTGGCTATCTAATTAATTCAGGGTAAAGCAGGGTTTTCCTGCTTTGTCTCGAACCAATTCTCCTTTAATGGAGGCGTCATTTGGACACCCTCCATTTTGAACCAAGAGCTCCTGGGATAAAGTTCCTGTCTAGACAGACCCTCAATGGCATATCACAGAGGGAGTTAGGAGATCTAGAGCTAACAATAACTGCTAGTGCCGTTTTGTCTAAAGAGAGATGCAGGAGTGAACCAAAGCAAAATATTTTTGCACAAGTTTGCCATAAATATGTGTTGCAGCATCTGTGGCATTTTGTAAGATTAAGTAAGACCACAGTGAATAAATATAACTTCTGTAGTATAAATTCATGTTTAGATACACCAAATCAGCTATTAATGGTATTGGGAGAAAAACAGATTATCCAAGTGTTCATTGGAGTTTTTAACACACAAACCTTATCTTCTGTAATATGCTGGTTTGATTACAATTGTCAGTATCATTTTGTTTACAAGGTATGTCTTGAATCTGGCCCCATCTACACTGCCATATAATGCTGTTTCAAACTGCATTATATGGCAGTATAGATGGTGCCTTTGACGTTATCCAGTAAGATTTGTTTTAATGGATATTAGTTGCCTTTTCCATTTACTGAAAGAGGAAGGCAATGTTTCTGCATGTCCTTGGAACATGAGATTTATTGCTTTCAGAGCAATGATTTATCACTTGTACTATAGGGATGCAAATACACAACAAATAACTTCCCTTAAATCTCCGTAGGAAGTGCCAGGCAGTAAACACCTAAGAGGTTACTCTGGACTCCTGCAGGGTATGATTAAATTCTCCAATATTAAGGCATAAATGTTAGCACTTAAAGAAGTTAGTGAGTCTGACCACTATGCACATAAACTCAATTCAGCCATGGGCCAGGATTCAATGAATACTTCATAATACTAGACTGATTACTAATGAGGTTTTGCTATCCTTACTCTTGGGATGTTTTGAGGTGGGGTATGGTTTTTTGTAGTTTTTTTCGGGCTATATGGCCATGTTCTAGAGGCATTCTCTCCTTCGCTAGTATGGATACTTGGTCTTCAGAGAGTTGTCTGTTTGTCAGGTTCATGATGGTTCGCGATGTATCCAGTTCTGGTTTCGGTTGTTGCGTTTGGCGTTTGTGGAATTTTTGTTTTTGTCTGTTGGTGTGGACAACCATGTTTTTCTCCATTTTCCTGTAAGTGGGGTTGTCTATTTTGTCCCGGTCCTGGGAATTCATCTTCTGGCTGATGTTGATATGGAGGTGCAGCACTTCCTTGTCTGTTTTTTTGTTTTTTGTGATTTCCAATATTGTGAAAGAAGTCAGTGTGTGATGCACAGGAGGGATATATTCCATATCTTGGCTGAATTTACATTAAAGCCTAATAAGATTCAACTTTGAACCCCAGATTTTGAATGGCATCAAAATCTAAAAATGACTTCATTTAAAGTTTTATGTAACTATTATAACTGTTTGAGAGTTTTGATCAAAAACCTGCTGCTTGGGGTGGGGAAATAGTGCTTGATTCTCCTTATTATCCTGGGGATGGAGGGAATCTAATCCATAGTTGCTATTTGTCAGAGAGGCACACTACAAACCTACATAGTTCTCTCTATATCAAGTCTCCTTTGGCCCCCGGTAAGCTAATTCTGTCCTCCACTGAAATGGATCTAGTCTCATCAGCTGAGTGATTTCTTGATGTATGGACTGAACTTCATTGACTTAAAGAGTAGTTTTTAACATCTCAGCATTTTTTAAGCAAAGGAAAAATAAATACACGCCTTGAATTGACAATACGACTTCTTTTCTCTTTTTCCTTGACAGATGCTTGTGACTACTCCAGAAAAATGGGACGTTGTGACTAGAAAGAGTGTTGGTGATGTAGCTCTTTCCCAGCTTGTTAAGCTCCTTATTCTTGATGAAGTGCACCTGCTACATGAAGACAGAGGACCTGTACTAGAAAGTCTGGTAGCACGCACTTTGCGTCAGGTGGGTATAACTCTAAAGTGAGGGAATTTCCTAGAATACATCAAATGGTTATGGGTAGATTCATCCTTGTGCCTAAACTGGCTCCGAGTCACTTAGTTGTCAATAAAAGCTGTCAAAATCAGGTAATGAATTTTCATTTCTCTGTGTGTCTGTCTTTTGAGAGGAGAGAACTGAACAAAAGGACCTCTGTAATGAAAAGGATAAGAAAAATATGTTCATAATGATTTGTTCTTGGTCATTTATTTAAATAAAGACATTCTCTTTGTCATATACAAATGCACAGTGTATGTTGGTGGATAAGCATCCTGTTCATGTTGTTTGATCTGATTAGGTAATTTTAAATATTGTGCAGTTGCCGCAAGACCTAGATCATTGTGTTCTCTCTATGCTTTCCTGGGTTGCATGGTTTATGTTGTGTTACCTTTATCAGGCATCTCTCGGTTTAAGCAGATGCATTGGAAACAGTGAGAGTAAGATTTTGTAAGAATAGGTTTGATATCCAATAATGTATAGATGAGGAACTTTTCTTTTTGTAGACATAAATAAGGATTTTTGAAATCTGCCTACAGTTCCAGAAGTGTGTGGATGATATACTGATAAAGTTATTTAGTTAGATCTTTTGTTTTATTTTGTTCTTCACAGCAGCTAATATTTATCTGCAACTTCCTTGTTGAAACAGTGCCACTACCTGCCAGTGTGTTTCTGGGCACAAATCAAACTGCTGATCCAAATAGCCTATAAGGCTCAGTTCTGAGTTATCTGAAGAATTGTATCTCTGTATACCAGAGTTTTACAAACTGTGCTCCTCCAGATGTTTTGGACTTCGGCTCCCACAATTCTTAGCAGCTGGTAAGATGGCTGGGATTTCTGGGAGCTGAAGTTCAAAACACCCGGAGGAGCAGGTTTGAGAAATACTCCTCTATATGAGCCTGCTCATGTCTTATATTTTCTCTGTTCCACCACACTCAAAGGTGCATTGGGTGGAAACACAGGAGAGGTCCACCTTGGTAGCTGCTCCCAGGCTCTGGGACTGTGTTTCTAAAGAGGTTAGATTGGCGACCTCCTTGTTATCCTTAGCCAGGTGAAAATATTTTTCTTTGTAGGTCTTTGAGGACAGCGGTTCAGGAGGAAAGAGCTTTTCATGTATTATGGTGTTTTATATTTGTTGTAATTCTTTTTAATATTTATGCCTTTATGGCGGATTAAGTGTGTTTTAAATTTTGTATGCTGTAATTTTTTTCAGTTGTATATATTTTAGCTCTTGTAAGCCACCTTCTGCCCAGGACTGGATGAAAGCAGGATATAAACAAATAAATATTACCTACATCTGTTTCCTAGTGGGTGGCCTCTTTTAAAAGAAGGAGCACAATGTTTAGCGGTACAAGATAAAAAACCCATACTGATATCAGCATGAATGAATGTACATGCTCCTAAGGAGTGCAAAACTGAAATTTTAAGCATGGTTAACTATAAAGTTGAATTATTCTCTGAACAAAAGTTGTGACTTCTCAGCATAAAATGTAAGGGTGTATTCTGACATGATCATACATAGCATGCTGAACAGCAATTCCACCTGCTTTTTTATTAGAAACCAAATATTGTGTACCAGCAAAATGCCTGTGAAATACGTATATTAGGTATGTGCTCAGGTTCTGTAACCTTTATACTTGAAAAGGAAAGCTTCATGAAATGTAGATTACTCAGAAAGTGATGAAGCATTTTTGAATTCGTTAACATTCATGGAAAAAGAAAGGTCATTAGTACCATTACACATTAAGATACAGCACAACTGTGAAAATTATTTTTTTTAAACTTTAGAGTTGGAGGAGATTTTTGTATTAGCAATAAAGGTATGTAAAAAGGTGCCTAAACATTTAGCAGTTGTAGATAATCAAAATTAAAAGAATTCAGAAAACCAGAAACCCTTGCAAGATTAGAAGAGCAACGCAGTCATAAGCTTCTGAAGAACTCTTCCTGTGATTTTGAGAGAGAGTTCTTTGAGGATTAGATGGAATCACAAAGCCCAGTGGGGGAGTGGTGTGTCTGAAAGTCTTTAGCGTCCTTTTGCCAAGCAAAGATTTTGGTCCATTCAGTTCAAGGGTCAAGCTACAAGTACTTTGCAGGATGTTAGCTTTGTGTTGAAATTACTGATGTGACCTTAAGTAAGAGTATGAAAGCATAAATGCACATTATGCACTTTGTGAATTTTTAAAGGTTGCTTTTACAAGTTATTTAAATTGAATTTACAAAACTTTTTAGTCGAAAAAGGCTTTGAGCTTGCTCATATGCTATGGATGCAACATCAAAAGGTTCCTCTGAAACTAATTTGTAGCTTTGATGTTTCAAGTTGTGCATTCCTGAAAATAACACGGATGTAAAATGAAAATGCTTAAACGTTTAAAATAGAAGGGGAAAAACATGTAACTGTACTATTCAGTAATATCCACTTAGCAAATTAATGCAGTTGAAATTTCTCTTTTTGGCTCAAATAAAAATGTTACAGTGTCACCTTTTGGCAGGTGTGATCATAGCTATCTTTTCTGATTTAGATACTTGTTTAACTGATTAGGAGAAGTTCCTCCATCTCAGTTTAGAACTGTCTACTCCAGGTTCTATGAAAGAAGTCTCAGAAGAACATGTTCTGGTTTGCAAAGAGAACAGAGGAACTCTCTTCATCCCTCCTTTGTTGCCCAAACATATCCTTGAGAATGTGTTTGGGAAACAAAGCAAACAACACCAGAACGATAACACTAGCAGCAATTGAGCTGCACTTAGTCCCCTATGGAGTGAGAAGGGCGGGGTATAAATATAGTCAAGAAATTGTAAAGGCCTTCATTCTGAAAATGTATTTCAGTTGCTACCCGATTTTTATGGATAGTCTCAAACATATTCAAGAAAGATCCATTTCTACGGAGGAGTGTGTGGAACTCAGTATCAGTTTCCAGTCCCTCTCAGAGGGTTCTATTGTTTCTACAAGGTCTCACCAAAGTTCCTTTGCCTTGCAAAGCTCAGCATTGGAAGACATTTGTTTTTTAATTCTTCCTCCCTCATTTTTGAATATTGGTTTTGAATTATTACTGTGTTAACCCCAAAAAGCTGGACTGACTTTTCCACAGGTCAGTGTAAATACTTCTCCTTAACTCTTATTTAAAAAAAATAACAATAGCCTTCTCGTCTTTCAGATTCTTTTAGAATGGATTAGGAGAATCTCACCTTATGCCACTCTACTCAGAGGGAATAGTTCCTTTTTTTTATAAGGGTTAATACTGTGCCTTAACTTTTATATTAAAAAGAATCACCCCCTTCTTTGAGCAGAGTGGCAAAAGAACTTTTAGAATGCCTGGATGGTAAAATAGCGGTGTCAGTGGCCTGTGGTGGCTGATCCCCTAAAGTGATGCCTGCATCTCCCCCTCTCCACAAAATGACCCTTGACTGATGCACAGGTGATATCAAAATCCACGATTTTGGCCCCAAACCTGTCCTTCACATGTACACAAGGTCAATTTAAACATGAGTATATTCAGTAGTCTAAAAATGCTCACTACCTTGTGGTAAATAAGGTCCTTGTCACCGGGTGAAACTAAAATGGTTCCTGCACAGCATGCAGAATATTATCACACAGTAGGCCCATATAGGTGAGTGAGGTATAACAGCTCTTTGGCTGAGAATTCCAAATGCCATTTGCTACAGCACAAATCTCAATATTTCATAAAATGTGGTCATGTCTGGTAGAATCAAGGCACTATAATTGTTTAGTATGAAAGTAGTGGCCACATTGCACATGAGATTGCTCTGGTCAGATCAAGTATCTCTAGGAATTGCTGAATTCCTAGTATGGTAGCTTTATTTGTGCACATGCAATCCTGAAACTAAAGATAAAATCTCACTTGCTCCCCACCTCCAGTTTAGGCTTATTCTGAATATATTTGAAATACTAAATATGCTTATAGCACTGAATTACATTGAAAACACATTGGAATATTTGAAGCATAGTGTTAAATTCTTGACGAAGATGCAAGTTAGGCTAATCTGCCTCATTGCAGGGCAGGCAATGGTTGGAGGCTAGAGTGAAGATTAGGAAATATTTTAATCTACCACAAATGCTTTCAATTTGAAAAAGAGCTATATAACTGAAGAAAAAAATATAAAATATAATGTAATACAGATCAGGAAATTGATGGAGGTAACTCATTAACATGTTGGAAATAATGATGCTCTAAATGTAGAACTACCAACAATACCATCCTTCTTTTTTGTTTCCATACTTTTGGTCTAATATTGTCTTTCTTTCCCTGCTAAGATAATATTTCTCCTCTTAAAGTTTTGTGTTTGATTATGAATTATTTCTGCTTTAGGCTTCAGATATTGAGCCCTCAGCATCTCCATGTATTCCAGTTACACACTATCTCCTAGGCTTGTGCATTTTCAGCTGAACCACCATCTGTTTCTGCTATCTGAATTTTGGCAGACCCGCAGATCCATTTTCACGCACCTCCCAAAAATGAACGGGCACCCAAATAGCTGTTTTCGGTCCACAGTCGAGAAATGTGGCAAGATTTGTCCCATTGGTGGCAATGAGGGGCTTCTCGGGCTCCCCTTCCCAACATTTTTAGGCTATCGAGATGAAAATGGCTACACACTTGGAGGACACATCTACCACCGTTAGCCCACCAAATTTCATAACATTTGAGTTATCCCCTGATATTTAGGAATTTCTTTTTAGAAATAAAATCTCCTTTAAAAATGCCCAAAAAGGTATTTTCCATTGGTCCCACCCTGTAACTTATCCAGGAGCAGCAGCAGGGCACCATTCCTCCTGCCAAATGTCAAAGATGCACTTCCACTTCACACAGCACACTATACACTTACTGTACTAACAACAACAACAACAAAAAACAGCAGCAACTTCTTCCAAAACTTCCAGCATTTTCTACATGGTTGGATGAGATCATGATGTCTTTGCTTTCTTTGTTTCATGAAAAACATTAATAAATATGTTGTGTATAAAATTACCTTCAGGCTATGTGTATAAAGTGTATATGAAACATAAATGATTTTTTTAATTTAGAATCGGGTTCCATCTCCAAGATTATGTACATATATGCAAACACAAATATTCAAATCCAAAATGCTTTTGGGCATTTATTTAGATAGGTAACATTCAACCTTCAGGAGACTTTCATCTTGGAAAATATTAGAAGAGAAGTTTTTATTGAAACGTGTGCTGTTATTTTTTGAACAATATAAATGAGGCATACATATGTTCCCATCTCTATTTTTAAAAATTATCTATGACCTTATATCTCTTAATTTTCCACTCTCTGTCCATTATTTTTAAAATCCCACTATGACACAGCATTATGGATTGTTGTATTAGGCTATATCTATGCAAAAGACTTCTAATTTCCATGTACATAGAGCAAATTTCACTGTGGTCCCGATACCCAATTAGAGATTATGATCTGGGATTCGGTGAAGAAATGAAGTGACCCAGTGGTTGGACTAGTGCATGATTGATTTGCTTCCTCTGTCTTTTAGAGTAAACATGCAGTAGTTTGGAGTGGTAAGAGCGTTTGAATTATTCTGCAATTAAAATTGCATTAAATTGCAGAATGGTTTGAGGACTATATTTGCTCTTACTCCTCCTGACAATAGCATATATAGAGACACGCTTTTTGCATTCTATTCTGCTTTAATAGTCACATGTGAGATAAACACAGAGAGAGATTGTAGGGAAAGAGACAGTTGTGCTTTTTAGCTGTCAGGTGTGAAAGCAATCTCAGACAAAATGGTATGGGTGTTCATCCATTGCAGAATAGAACAGAACTACTAGGCTTTTAATGTTATGTACTATTTGCTGCCTTTGTTCCCTAGCCTACCTCATGGGTTGACTTAAGAGTGCTATTAATAGAGGCTAGTGAGGTTAGGATTCTTCAAACATCAGGATTCATTTTTGTTTAAATTAACTCATATGTAGCATTACTCCATTGGGTAGTTGCCTAGCTACAAATGTATTTTGTTCTGCATAGTTAAGGCAAATGTATATTCATTTCAGTGCTTGTATTGTCAACTGAATATACTTTTTAGTGTATACACATTTTGCACATTTTTACAACTAGCTGTACATGTTAATTAATTAATTATGTATTTCATAAATAAAATGTTTTTTAGAATCTAGAAATACTTGCTAGAAATACAAACATTTAGGATAGTACTATGTTCTTCAATAAGATCCCCAGTCTCTCACCAGTTGTTTTCGATAGGAATAGTAAGAAGGGTGTTTTCTGAGAAATCAGAGGGATCATGCTGTTGTATTTTTAATCTAAATGTCTTATTCTGCTCCTTATATACACATCTACAAGATCACTTTCAAAAAATGTACACTTATTTCTCTTATGAGACTCTTCAGTCATTCCTTGGCACACAAAAAAAAGTTCTGGAAGGTGTGTTGCATGTTCAAAATGCAACCTTCGGGAATCTTTGTTTGGGAGAATGTAGGAAGAGGAAGATCTTGGAAGGGATGACAGGTAGAAGAAATGTTGCTTTGCTGAGGAAAAGCCATTTTAAAATATACCTTGATGTGTTAGTTTCGACATGCATGCTGTTTTCAGTCTAATGGCAATCTCTGTGCTCTGACTCTTATAATGTACTTAGCATATTTAACATGCTCGGTTAGTAGAAAATAAGCACCAATCCTGTTTGGTTGATGCAAGAGAGTGGATTAAGAATGAAGATTTTTCATATCCCGTAGATATCATATGTTTCAGTGTTAGTCCCATAGTTGCTACAATTACATGCTCAGTAGGTGGAGGAGGAAGAATGTGGCCCCTCAGCTTTGGAACTTGCTACCTAGTGAGATTAGGCAAGCCCCTACTTTGGCAGCTTTTAAGAAAGACCTAAAAAGTTGGCTCTTCCGATGTGCCTTTGGCGAGTGAACATATATTCCATATTTTGTCTGTCCAACTACAGTTTTCATCCTCATGATGCACTTTCCTCCTGCCCTTAATGAAGGTCTAAACCCATTGTTTGTTCCTTTTGAGCTCTTCCCTCAGAAACACATTCTCCCACTACTTATGTCATCCAGGGCTTTATCAATTTTATCCTAGTGCATTTGGCCTGCCCACTGTGTTCTGTTTCTCTATCATGTTATTTTGTAAACTGTTTATTTTATTTTATTATTTCATGTATTTTATTTTGATGTTATTATTGCTTCTTTGTATTTTATTTTATTTTGCTGTACTATAATTTTGGGCTTGGCCTCATGTTAGCCATCCCGAGTCCCCTTCAGGGAGATGGTGGCGGGGTACAAATAAATTTATTATTATTATTATTATTATTATGGATGCTGTAGTTGTAACAGATTTCAAAGAAGTGTATTGAAGTTGCTGTATGTTGCAACTAAGTCTGTTTGGATCTAGTGTTTCCCTACTATAGTAACTACCATGTAGGAAAATGCATAGGATCCATTCTTGAAAATTGTGTAATAATAATTAGAAATCTTTCATAAATATGTTCACATTCCCAATCAGCAGCAGCAAGTATTCCAGAACAAACAGCACTTCCAGTTCTTGAGGAGAAGATTCACTGCTTAAATTCAAGTTTGCCTCCCCACTCCCCAATATCTAAAAGAAAGACTTCTAGATCTCAACCATACATGAAGGATAAATGTTGCACCACCTCCACCAGAACAGAGGCTGCTAATCTCAGTCTTTACATCCCTCTCAGCTTCCTACTTTTCATATGTAGTGGTTCTTCTTCAGTCCCCTTTTCAGTCCTCTTTTACCGGAAGAGTGGAGGAAAATCTTTTGAAAGAAGCGGGAGATGGAGTAGCTTGTAGTAATGTCAGAATGCTGTTTTCTAATTTGGGGGTGTTTTCTGCCCCCCCTTCTCTCTCTAATTTTGCTTTTCACTGATTTCAACACAGGGTTGTTGTAGGTTTTTTCGAGCTATATGGCCATGTTCTAGAGGCATTTTCTCCTGACGTTTCGCCTGCATCTATAGCAAGCATCCTCAGAGGTAGTGAGGTTTATTGGAACTAGGAAAATGGGTTTATATATCTGTGGAATGACCAGGGTGGGGCAAAGAACTCTTGTCTGCTGGAGCCAGGTGTGAATGTTTCAAATGATCACCTTGATTAGCATTTGATGGCCAGTTGAAACTTTCACACCTAGCTCTAACAGACAAGAGTTCTTTGCCCCACCCTGGTCATTCCACAGATATATAAACCCATTTTTCTAGTTCCAATAGACCTCACTATCTCTCAGGTTGCTTGCCATAGATGCAGGTGAAACATCAGGAGAAAATGCCTCTAGAACATGGCCATATAGCCCAAAAAAACCTACAACAACCCAGTGATTCCGGTCATGAAAGCCTTCAACAATACGATTTCAAGACATCTTTTAATGAAAACTGACCATTACAGTTGACTTGCTCTGTTTTTAGCTTTTGTCAGTAACTGATTATGTGTAGAATTTTGACATTTCATTTTAGTGCCTGTCCATTGTTTCCTAACCTTACCTTATGAAAAATGACCTCATAATTACTAACAAACTGGACAAATTGTGGCCCTTGGTTTGTTAGGCGAAATGTTTAGTACTCACAAAATCCAGAGAAAAGCTCTTCTGGTACAAAACAATACATGTCCTTTCACATTTAAAAACCACTCCCATTACAATATAATATAGCATAGAAATTAACATAGTTGCATTGTCATTTAGTACATAATAAAAGCAATTCACTTTTGTATAAATATTGTTGTCTTTCTACAGAAAAAAAAAACCATGAAGACAGATGCTGTTGGCTGTTTCTAGAATTATTCTTCCATTATAGATATGTCCCAGTCTCAACTTAGCAGCTATCTAAACCTTTGCTTCAATTAGTTAGCTTAATTCTAATTTTAATTCTCCTGAAAGAAAGATTTCCTTAAAATAACTTAACGTTGGCATTTTTTGCATCAAGAGGGATTAACATGTCCAGCCTTTTCTGCAATTAACCTTCTAATCTGTATTGAAAATTCTCGCTCTTCCCCTTCCGTCATAATGAAGTCAGTATCCGCAGCATGGTATTGCCAACAATTACATTCTAAATACATTTCAATCTGTGTATTATCAAATTCTCTTGGCACTAAACCTTTTAAATTTTGTTTTGTATATGAACTAATTATCTTTATCAAAATAATTTTCAAGATTTTGAAATCTCACAGATTAAAAGTGTGTGGTTTTTAGGTCGTATAAGGAACGATTTTAGCTGCAGATGATAAAACAATAACTCTTGTCCCTGGTATTTTTGCCTTAGATTTCTTGCAGTTAGAGATGGCAATACAGAAAGGCATTCTTGACACGACCATAAAAACCTCCTACGCTCCTCCTTTCCTTTTCATGCACTAGTTTTCAGTAATTGCAGAAATGATACGGTGCCTATATTTTCTTACAATGTTACAGTTACCTGTCAATTAGATACACCTATAAATCATGACAGGATTGCTCTTTGACTCAAATCTGTTTCGGTGTTACCAACCTAATGTGGAACAGTGTTGCCTACAGACTACTTGGTGTACAAATTAAATTGCTCCCTTTTAATCAAAAGCAAGTCTTGTCAAATCTTAATTTTTAAAAGTAGAACTGCTCCCGTGAGGCTTTTCCAAGTAAGATTCTTGAAGCAATTCTCTTGAAGCACATTTTGCCTCTATTTTTACAGTCTATTTATATCTCTGCCCATCCACCTACCTACCTACTGCTTCTATACCATTTTTTCCAGCAGTTCTAGATAGTTTAGAAGAATAAAATTGCACAGCCACTGGAAAAAGTCAAAGAAAATTAGTTTCATTTAAAGTAAAATGGACTTGGCATAAGTCACTTGTTGCCCTCCACTTGTTTTTCAGACTGCAACTCCTATCATCATTTGCCATTGTCTGTAATGGCTAGTTGATTTGACTTGTAGTCCAATGAGTTGCCCTTCTGTTGCTGAAAATAATTGTAACAAAGAAGTATTATATCTTTACGTTTTTAGGGAATCGATTCTAGAATTTGGAGACAACCACGGCAGGATCCTGACTCTAGACCAGGTTTGAACAACCTGTGGTCCTCCGGGTGTTTTGGCCACCACATCCCAAAGTTCCTGACCATTGAACATGCTTGCTAGGGCTTCTGGTAGTTGGAGTCCCAAACACCTGGAGGGCCACACGTTTTTCAGGCCTGCTCTAGACCAGGGGTCCCCAAACTTTTTAAACAGAGGGCCAGGTCACAGTCCCTCAAACTGTTGGAGGGCCGGATTATAATTTGAAAAAAAAATGAATTAATTCCTATGCACACTGCACATATCTTATTTGTAGTGTAAAAAACACTTAAAAATAATACAATAATTAAAATGAGGAACAATGTTAAGAAATATAAACTTATTAGTATTTCAATGGGAAATGTGGGCCTGCTTTTGGCTGATGAGATAGGATTGTTGTTGTTGTTATGTGCTTTCAAGTAATTTCAGATTTAGGTTGACCCTGTGTGAGGGCCGGGTAAATGACCTTGGAGGGCCGCATCCGGCCCCCGGGCCTTAGTTTGAGGACCCCTGCTCTAGACCATCGTTGGTCATAGCCAACGGGTAGATCTCAGCGAGTTGCTGAGCTCGTATAGGAAGAGTCACATTTAGAGGTCCCAAACCTTGCAAGGCTTTAGACTAAACTGAAAACCAACATATTGAATTAGGCACAGGCAATCCAAGTGTCCCAGAATAGGCTGAGCATGTGCCTACCTTTCAAAAATAGGTAAGATATGCTGCTATGCCCTGTACCAATTGAAGATTTTGTGTCATGTACAGGGGCTATTCCTTTTATAGTGCAAGACAGAAGGTTAAAAGTTTAGATCATTAGAGCACGGTATGAACTGTTGGGCAAGGAAAGTATCCTGTTACCTAAAGCAATGGTTCCCAATCTTTGGGCCTCCAGGTGTTTTGGACTTCAACTCCCAGAAATCCCAGCCATTTTATGAACTGTTAGGAACTGTAGGAGCTGAAGTCCAAAATTCCCACTCTGCTTTCTTTTAACACTTTAATTTTTGCCATAATTTTGAGTCCCCTTTGGGCTAAGAAGGGTAGGGTAGACATATAGTAAATAAATAAATAAATATTTGCTCTGCACATATTTGTCCTTGAAAAACGTATTGTAAGAATCCCCCCCTCCCCCCCAAATAAGAATAACTTCAGGAACGATTCTTTGTATCCACTGTTTGAGAGCATGTCTCTCAGTGATCTATAGCAGATTGGCAAGAGTTTGGGACTCCAATTGTTGGACAATGGAAGCAAACAAAAGCTTTTCATTTTTCTAAATTAGGTCTAATAGCACCTGGTTAGGCAGAAATGTTTCTGTGTTTCTATAGCTTGTTTGTATGAGACTTTACTTTATTTTGTTTTTTGGAATGTTTTTCTTAATTAAACTATTTGAATGAGGAAAGCTTAGAGGAAACCAGGAGTGAGATTTTGTGTGAAAGCATTGTGAGCTCACGTCAAATATGTCCTCACTGGTCATGCTGTTTCTTATTTTCCTTTGACCCATTGACTTTTGAGAGTGAAGGTTTTCAAAGAAAGGACTTTTAAAAGTATACCATGTGTTATTTTTAAACTGCTCTTTAACCAGTTTAATTGTATGTTTTAAACTGTTATTAATATTCTTAATTATTCATTCAATTTAATGTTGCCCTTTTGTATGTTTCATCTTTATTATGCCTGGTTTAATTTTTAAGCTGCTTTGTTGCCCAGGGTGTTTTTAGTTTGGGGGGGGGGGTATAAATAGAGTAGAAGAAAAGGACAATGAAGAAGTCACCCATCCTTTGAATCTCTTATGTTTCTTGTGGCTCTTGTGGCCACAGGAAAGAGAGGAAGGAATGAGAGAAAAGTCAAGAGCAGGAAAATAAAACCCCATGCGTATAGGTTTTTCCACTTCTTTGACACACACTGCACAAAATGTTGATATTCCCACCAGCTATTTTTATTATTGTAGACATTGTTGATTTTTATATTTACTTAAAATAAAACTAGCTTTGTACAAGGCTTTCATGAAGTTGGGTTTACAATAGTCTTTCTTCCCCCCCCCCCTTTTTTTTTTTTTTTTTTGTTACAGGTTGAATCTACGCAAAGCATGATTCGAATCTTGGGTCTTTCAGCAACGCTTCCTAATTACCTTGATGTTGCTACATTTCTGCATGTTAATCCTTACATCGGACTATTTTATTTTGATGGCCGTTTTCGACCTGTTCCCCTTGGGCAGACCTTTATTGGGATCAAGACAACCAATAAGGTAGTTTTTCTTTCAGTTAACAGATTTGAAAAACAATAGTGAGGGAACTTTATCAATATTTGACATTAAAGGAATGGAGTAAGTGGTGGTCAAGGGAAAGCACAGAGAGCCATTTTCCTTGCTGTCCAGAGGAGAAGCTGCTGGCTTTTGAATAGCCTGTTTCTTCAACACCTGATTTCTTCTGGTTGACAGTGAAACTAATGGTGCTCTAAGGAGGTTTTCTTGTAAAGACAGATTAAGCTGCAGTCCTAAAGACACGTACTAGGAGCTAACTAACTGTTATGGTAGAAGAATATTGTACTCTCCATATGCACAGGATTGCATTGTGACTCATATTACATCAATTAGAGGGAATGCGTGTGATTGTTGTTTTGGACTTTTTATGCAACAACATGGAAGTTATGTGTGAGGCTCATTTTTGTATTATCTTTTTAGTAGTTCCACCTGATTCACAAATGTGCACATTTTGAAAACACTGCAGCAACACAGAATTGTCTCTGTAAGAGGAAATTGCATAATAGGAGGAAATATGCAGCTCATCTTTTCCAAGATTGATTGCACTTGTAATTCTGTTTTTCTTCATTAAGCTTGGATTTGATAGTTTGACTATACAGCATTCTCATTATTGCATATTTTGGTTCAATGATAGATATGACAGTTTCCATTTTATTTCCTAGCTGGGAAGTTATTTATTTATTATTTTATTTATTTACTTTGTTCTATATCCCACTCGCTCCCCCTCACTGAGGGACACAGAGCAGCTGACACTAGGCAGCAATGCAATGCCATTGAAACATAATACAATACTAATAGAAAATACAGAAAAAATGGAAAACACAAAAGTTAAAACAACAGTATATGAAAAACATGATAAACAGTATTCAGACAATATTAAAACCAATTATTCATCAAAACTGGACAAGCACGTACCCAAGTCACATCCATGGGAACAGTGTTCAAATTCTCATCCAAGTCAGAACAGGTCTGGTCTGTTCTGATCTGTTCTGTTTGTCTGCAAAGTACTTAGCAAAAGCTTCACAGTGCTGACTGGTCAGGGATCCCATTCAAAGAACAAAGATTCAAAAGTCCTCTGGCCACATGAAACAGCTCAGCTGTGTGGTTCTCTGCAGATGCAACACTCAACTACTCCTTTGGACAAAGGAGTACTGTGAGCAAAGTATGAGTTAAGACTTGGAATTCCTTGGCTTCATTTTAAACTGCTACTGCCTTAATGGAATTATTATTATTATTATTATTATTATTATTATTATTATTATTATTTCATTAAGGCAGTAGCAGTTTAAAATGAAGCCAAGGAATTCCCAGTCTTAACTCATACTTTGCTCACAGTACTCCTTTGTCCAAAGGAGTAGTTGAGTGTTGCATCTGCAGAGAACCACACACTGCCTTAATGGTTGATTCCCACCCCACAACCACAACCCCTGAAAACTGTGGTTTAATTAGGAATCAGGAAGTATGCAAAGGTTAAAATCAAGACAGCAAATGGAAAATTACTTTTCTTCCATGTTAATATATGCTTCTAGGGGCAAGTTAAATCTGCACCAGAAAATTGTGGCTTTGGTGGTTTGCCCTTTCTGGTCTTACCCGAGAGGAACATGCCAGGCTCAAAACCAGTCAGTCTATTCTAAATAGCCATAGTTTTATTTCAGAGTTGGAAGCAATGTCAAGTAAAGATTTCATGTGGCATTTCTTTACAGTAGCTGAATTACAATCTTCTATCCCAAGAATGGACAAAGTGCAGCTTTAGGCCCCACAATACCATTTGTGCCCCCCCCTCCCCTTAGAGTTCAAATCAAAACTTACAAAAAGGCTCCATAATATGTCCTCAATGACTCTAGGGGTCTGTGCAGGATATTTACACCATGTTTGGAGACCTGCTGCTCCTCTTCCTGCTGGGTCAAAGCAAATGTTTGCAAAATTTTGAAAAACAATTCCAGATCTAAAGCCTAGCTCACCCAAGTTCTCTTGCGATGCTAATATGCCCTTCTCACCATCCACAGTTGCACATCTTTGCTTTATACCTGTTAAAAGCTTCATGTGTAGAAGAGTTTGCTACCTATAGATACCAGTGGAGGATTTTAAAATAACATCAGCAACAACAGCAACAACTATTGTTTGAATGTGATTGTAAGCAAGTGGCTTTTTGCCTAACACAAAAAATAAAATAAAGACTTCAGATTCTTTCTTATTTCTAATTTAGTACAAAACTTTTTTTAAAAAAAAATCCCTACTAAAGCAAATTCCAGGGAGATTGCTATTTATTTTCTGCACATTGAAGATTGAAAAAGCTATTGCTGGAGAAGAAAGGCTTATGTTAACCTTGCAGTTTAGTTTTTGCCATTACTGATAACTTTTGCCTGGGCTGACATACCAATATTAACTTATACCACCCTTGTGTTTTTCATCACTGTAAATTTGGCAGAGAACAGGAGGCAATGACCTTCCAGTGAAATTCAGTGTTGCATCTCTGTTATAGGTTAGAGAACCATACTGAGAAATAATGACTTACATCATCCTTCTGGGGTAGTTAATTTTGTATAGACTGCCTAAGGGGTCTTCTCAAGCTTCCTCCTAGGCCAAGTCAAGGGTTTAATTATACTCACAATCTCCATCATCCACTGATTTGCATAAAAGCTAGGTACATTTTTGAAATATCCAAATGACTATTTTAAAGGCACATTAATTGAGACCAAAGTTATAGGAAGACACTAAACTTTGTTCTTTCAACCTTGTTAGCCAGAATTTCAAGTATTTGCATATGCTTGACAGGCATGTGCCTGTCTATGAACACGCATACAGCAAGGTTTGTATAGGCATACCACATTAAACAAAGCTTCTGTCAAAGAATTTTACACTTTTCCAGTCATCTTTCCTCTTTTTTTAGTAGGATCAGTATTGGAAAGATGGTGAAGGAGGGCTGGATAAACATATAGTTTCACAGTTCTGCCTCTAGTTACCAGCATTTTCTGTTAATATTGTAATTCCTAGGAATACATCTGTTTTGTTATGTGAGGTATACCACTAATGCTGTTATATTAATATCATTTGGAGTAAATTCAAAGATATAATTTTGTAAATAACTTTGTAAATAACTTTGTAAATAACTCATTTTTAAGCTACATAAGTTTACAATTCAATGTTTTCCAAGTATCTCAGTGAAGGAGAGATGTTTAATTGCTTCAAAACTATGTTTGTATTCCTTAAGCATTAGTAAGACTACATGAATGTCTAAGATGTAGGCCATGGTGAAGATGGTCTTACAACAATGGGGATAAAATAATACTAGTTAGTAAAGCATCTGTATTCTATTGCACAGGTACAGCAGTTGATCAACATGGATGAAGTTTGTTATGAAAATGTCTTGAAGCAAATAACAGCTGGACATCAGGTATGCTCACTTCATTGGCTTTTAGTAAGAAACTTTTTGTAAATCATATCAACAAGGATTTATTCTTTGCTTGGGTAAACAATTTGATTTCCCTCTGTTCCATTTGGAAACTAGCTGATTCATCTTTTTGAAGTTTTCAGAAGCAATGAAAAGCTTTTTAAATGAAAATTTCATGTAAGAAAGCCTGCAAACACTCTAGAATGCCAGCAAAGGAGCATGTAAAACTCCTTAATGCTTAGTATTTAGTCTCGTTTTGTCACATGGAAGCATGAATAAGAGTGCCCTGGTCTAATTACATAATGTACTTTTCCAAAAGGAGATGTACATTCATTTCGTATACAATGAAGCATTGAATTGAGGATGGCATATTTATATTAATTATCAGATAAATGAACAGAGTCATGAGTGGGTGCCAATGGATACATTGACATATTCTGCATACCACTCACAGCCTTTGACACTTGCTCAAATGTGAGAGCATGGATTTTATAAACCACAATTGTATTTCATTTAATTTATTACTGAAATACATGTTTATATAGCTTTTTGTGCAATAAAAGTTTATAACAAAAACCAAATGCAATTGACACTAGTTGTTAAAATTAACAACACAATGATAAAACAATGTTCAGAATCAGGTCGGTAATAAGGAAAATGCCTGGGCAAACAAATAGGTTTATAACTGATGGTAGAAAAGCCACACTTGGAATCTTCCTGAAACTCAGTGAGATAATTTGACATCGTGGCCATTGTATCAAAGAAGGACTTCTTCTGCATTGCATCCAAATGAACTTCACTTGGCCACAATATGGTAAGTAGAACTTCCCAGTCAAAATATAAAGACTGTACAAAAGGCAATTTCTTATGAATGAAAAGTAACACTTTGATTCTTGCTGTTGGTTGATTGGCAGCTTCCCAGCACAGGAGGTATATTTCTACACAAGGAGATGTCATAAAACTCGTGTAGATTTCCTATTCTACACTTTTTGCCGCTTCCGAACCAAGCCTAAAATTAATCACACACAGATTACAGCAGCCCAGGTTTCAGATTACCAAATGCCTGGATCACTGTGGCCAGGAGTAGTTGTAGCTTTTGTACTAGCCACTTAGAAAAGTTTTATTTTTTCATGAGAGATCATCCATTATCTATGCTTACTCAGAAAGAAACAGTGTCACATTTGTGATCCAGACACTAAACTTCTCTGAATTGAACTTTAATCCAGACAATAAATCTCTCTGAATCTATTTTGTTCAAATAGGCTTTCAATAATTACATTAAGACTTCTGCAGTCAACATCTGGTTGGGATTTCAACATAAATTAGTCTAAAAAATCGGAGATAGTTAACTTGATGAGGTCCAAGTTACATATGACATTAAAACATATTTCCATTTCTCATAGATTTTTAAAATCTGGTAAATCGCAAGCATTAAAGGGGGGGGGGGGTTACTGTTATTGAGATACAGTAAATTAAGTAAAGGAGTTTTAAGTATTTTATTCACCTGATGTGGTTCTGACAAAAATCACTCTTATGAAGCTATTTGCGATTGCCTAACAAATTTTCTCCCAGTGCAAATGGGAGATTCAAAGAAGCAACTTTCATAACAGCTATAGCAGACAAGGATAGAATTAAACTCTTTTGTAAATGACAGCAATCCCAATAATTTTAATGTATGCTCTGTTTACATTATAACATATTATATAATATAAAACTTTATTTATATCCCGCCCTATCTCCCTGAAGAGACTCAAGGCGGTTTGAATTCATGAACATTGAATTCATATTAAAAGCGTCAATTAAAAAGGACATGGTTGTACCCTTAAAGAATCATTTTTGATTCTTCCCAACCTTTAGTGGCCTGTACTATCACCATTTTCCAGAACTGGAAGGGACATACTGAGAACTGGAAGCAACTTCATGTTCAGAGGATGACATTCTGCTGTTTTTGAGTGAAGCAGTACTAGAATGGTAAACCATGTCTCCAGAGTAATTTGGGTCTAAAATTCCTTTTTCTCAGAAGGAAAAAAAAAATATTGAACAAGGGACTGTCATGGGGATGGTGGGAACCAAGGGATGCAGGTGGCCCTTGGACAACATGACTGTCATCCCCAAAATAGATTTAATATTCATGTCCAGCTTGGTCCTACAAGAAGTGTAACATTGAAATTTAACATGTGACTGTCTAGTTCTCCTGGCTTTATTTTTCAACTGCACAAAAATGTAAACTTGTGACTTGGAAAACATTGACACTTGAACATGTCCCATCTTCACATTGAACAAACTTAATTTGGTATCAATTTGCCATTAGATTGCTAAAAATCCTAGCACTTTATAGGTCCCAGCAGAAATTTAGCAGTTAATATGTTTTTTGTACTGTGTTTTATCAGTAGTTTCTTGTATTGGTTTTTTATGATCACATCTTAAAAAATGATATTTCTAGGCAGTCCTTTATCTGCTGTTCTGAGCTCTTCAAAGAACACGTTAACTAAACAACGCACAATTTACCATTATTTAATTCATGCTGGTTAGGCCCAGTCACTTTACTGTATTACATAGTAGAATGAAACATTCAGCTGATGTTGAATGCTGGTGCATTTTAATAGATGTTATATGCATTATTGCCATTTGAGTGTAAGGACAGTAGGAGGGAGCTGTATTCCACACAGGCATGTGTTTCAACAGATGGAGGGAAATCTTTTCATGTTGATTTTTCAACTGTCCTACTCTGCAAGACGTCGAGCTCTTCTTTGCTACTGGGAAATTAAAAGTTGGCAAATCAGCCTTTAATTTTTATCCATCTGTTCAAACTAATGAGATGTCTCATTTGTAGACTTCACTTTGAATTAGTCAAGGCAAGCGTGGTAGTAGCATTCTTTCGTTTTAAAATATCTTTATTGAATTTTCATACAAGGTAAAAACAAAGACATAGAAAGTCTGATGGGGGGGGGGTAGGGGAGAAGGGGTGGGAGGGGTAGGGGGGGGGTTAAAAGCTTAGAAAGAATAGAAAGAGTAGAAAGCAAAGTGGTTTCTGAGTATTTACAATGAATGATGTATTTATCACTACTGTGTGCCGGGTGCAGAGACAGAGAATTTGGACAGAGTTGTGGGGTAGGAGGTGGGGGGTAGGAGGTATGTGTGTTCTGTTCTGTCGTTGACTTCCCGGTATCTTTGGGAGGTTCTTCCTCTTCCTTCGGACTTTCCCTCTTCTTACTTTCCCTCTTCGTCTCTTTACAGCTCTCCCCTTATTTATTCTTTCTTTCTCTTTCATGTAAGTATTTCCATGTTTTTTCCTTCTATTAGGTACGTTGTTACATCTTTCCAATCTGTTTCGGCTATCGGGGTGCCCCTTCTTTTAGAGAGTATGAATGTTAATTTATCCATATTTCTTATATCTAAGATTTTCGTTAGCCATTCCTCTTCTTCTGGAGGGTCTTTTCCTTTCCAATGTCTTGCATAGACTATTCTGGCAGCAGTCAGCAGTAGAAATAGTATTTTATCTTTATTTTTTTCCAGTTTTATATTATGTATTCCTAATAGGAAAATTTCTGGTTTCCACGGTATATTGGTCTTCAGTATTTTTTGTAATGTTTTTTGTATTTTTCTCCAATAGTTTATTGCTTTTGGGCAGGTCCACCATAGGTGGTAATATGTCCCTTCCTGTTTTCCGCATTTCCAACATTTGGTGTTTGTATTTTTATTAATTTTTCCTAATCTATGGGGCGTTATATACCACCTGTGAGCAACCTTCAACCAATTTTCTTTAAGTTCCATCGCCTTTGAATATTTTAACTTCTTATTCCAAACTTCTTCCCATTCTTCTTTTTTTATCTCTCTTCCTATGTTGTCTTTCCACTTCTTCATATAGGATTTTTCCTTTCCTGCGTTTCCTTCTTCTTCTAGCAGTTTTTTGTATATTTTGGAAGTTAATTTGTTTTCTGATTGCATTATTTTGTCCCAGAAACAGGGTCCTTCTTCGAATCCTTTTTCTCTGTCTCTCTTAAAATGTTGTTTAATTTGTTCATATTGGTACCATGAAATTTTACTATTTATGTTTTTTAGTTCTTGTTGGGTTTTGATCTTGAATTCTCCTCCTTCTTTTCTTATTATGTCCTTGTAGTTAGGCCACTCGTTCCATCCTAAAATTCTACTTTGTGAGGCTTCAAGTGGCGACAGCCATAATGGGGTTTTTTTGTAAAATTTATCTTTATATCTATTCCATACCTTAATTAAGGATGAACGTACAAAATGATTGCCGAATTGTTTTTCTTTACTAGCTTTGCCATATCCTAAATAGGCGTGCCAGCCTGATCTCAATCCTTCCCCTTCTATATTTAAGATCTTCTCTTTCTTAAGTTTTGCCCAATCTCTTATCCAAATAAGAGCGCACGCATCGTGGTACAATTTGATATTCGGGGTAGCTAATCCGCCTTTGTTTTTGCCCTCTGTCATATTGTTATAATTTATTCTTGGTGTTTTCTTCTGCCAAATAAATCTCATTATATCTCTTTTCCAATTGTTGATTATTTTTTGGCATCTAATTATTGGCAAATTTTGAAATAAAAACACTAATTTTGGCAGAATTGACATTTTCACTGCCGCTACTCTTCCTAGTAAAGATAATTTCATGTTTCCCCAATTTTCCAAATCCTTTTTTATTTTTTTCCATTTTTCTATGTAGTTATTTTCCAATAATTGTAGATTCTTAGCTGTAAGGATTATTCCTAAGTATTTTATTTTTTGTGTAATTTGGATGTTCCAATCTTTCCCAATTTTTTCCTGTTCTTTCTTTGTAATGTTTTTTGTTATTGCTTTGGTCTTTTCTAAATTGATCTTAAATCCTGAGACTTCTCCGTAGTCTTTTATTGTCTTTAGCCATTTTTCTAGATTATTTTTTGGATCTTCTATTATTCCAATGATGTCGTCCGCGAACGCTCTTATCTTATAGTCCTGTCCTTGAATTCGTACTCCTTTGATTCCTTTATCTTCTCTGATTCTATCCAATAAAATTTCTAATGTCAGGATGAAAATCAGCGGGGATATTGGGCAGCCTTGCCTTGTTCCTTTTTGGATGGGTATTGTCTCTGTCTGTTGACCATTTATTATAAGTTTCGCTTCCTGATTATTGTATATTGCTTCAATTATATTGCCAAAATAGTGACCCATATCCATCTCTTTTATTACAATTTTGATAAAATCCCAATTTACATTGTCGAAGGCTTTTTCAGCATCTAGTGCTAGGAACATTACTTTCTTTTGAATGTTGTTTCCGAAATGTTCTATGAGGTTTATGATTGTTCTAACATTGTCTGCTTGTGATCTTTTAGGTAAAAAGCCTGCTTGTTCTTCTTTAATTCTTTCACTCAATATTTTTTTTAATCTTTCTGCAATAATATTTCCGAATAATTTGTAATCTAGGTTTAATAATGAAATGGGTCGGTAATTCTTTACATCTTCTGGGGTTGTATTTTCTTTATGTATTAGGGTTATCAGGGCTTGTCTCCATGTTTGGGGCATTTCTTTCTTGTCTCTAATTTCATTCATTACTCTCTTGAGCAGGGGAGTCAGTTCGTCTTGGAATGTTTTATAATAAATGGCCGTTAGCCCATCCGGGCCCGGGGCTTTGTCTTTTTTCAGTTCATTTATTGCCTTTTTAATTTCTTTTTCGGATATTTCGCTATTCAGCGTTTCTCTTTGTTTTTCTGTTATATGCGGTATGGTTTTTTCCCCTAGGTATTTGTAGATTGCATTTTTATCTATTTTTTCTTCTTTATACAATTTTTGAAAAAAGTTTTCGAATTGGTGTTTGATCTGCTTTCCTTGTGTGAATGTCATGTCTCCTTCCTTTATCCTTGTTATATAAGTTGTTTCTCTTCTTTTCCTCAGTTTGTTCGATAGCCATCTCCCTGGTTTGTTTGAATTTTCGAAGTAATCTTGTCTTAAAAATTTCAGTTGTTTTGCCCTTTCCTCTTGTTCTAGGAATTCTCTCTGTTTCTGTAGTCTGGTCAAATTTTCTCTAATTTCTTTATTTTTTGGGTTTTTCTTTAGGTTCATTTCTTCTTGTATAATTTTCTTCATTATTTCTTTTTCCTTTTCATTTTTAATTTTGTTTTTTATTGCTTTTTGTTGTATGAAATTACCTCTCACCACCGCTTTGCTCGCCTCCCAAACTATGAACGGATGTGTTTCTTGTATGTCATTTATGTCCAGGTATTCCTTTAATAATTTCCTATTCTTTTCTACGTCTTCTTCACTTCTCAATAAATTGTCATCTAATCTCCATCTTCTGGCTTTCTCTTCAAATTTTATTTTGATTTCTATAGGGCAGTGGTCAGATTCCATTCTTGGTAGAATATTCACCTCTTCCACCTCTGTAACTAGTGATTTTGACATCCAGGCCATATCGATTCATATCTTTCGTGAACATCTCCTTCTGTGTTAGTTGCCAAAAAAAGATAATAATAGGTGTCTTAGTCTAACTATGCTCTTTTATAGGAATCTTGCAAAATATTTTTAATATTTCTTTTGCATACTGAGTTGACTTTCTTTTCTTCTAGTTTTTACAAAGCCACAGGTTTCACAGGCAAGCTTTTCAATGTAGTTCTACCTGCTCCTTTAATATTTCCATTCAAAAATTCCTTAAATCTGTCAATATTACAATATTTCAGTTCTTACAGACTTTTGAATATCACATCAGCTGCTTTTTTTTCTTTCCAGATGGTTAACTATCACTGTCCACCTGTGATTATTTTTCAGTATTCGTTTGTAAAACTTTAATTATTGCATTCTCTCTCTACCATTTGAGAAGAATGGAAGAAAGGAATTTCTTTTGTTTCTGTTAGAAACATACCTGTCTGGATCTATGATTTCCAAATCGAAATTCATAAGTTGTGCTAATATTTCTTCTAATAGCATTATTGGCCCTTGGCAACAGAAGGCAATGGATGAATGCAGTGGGTTGAGCTAGTAAATGTTTTGTAAAGTGGGGAAATCATAATAGGGAAATGGTTTATGGTTGTTGTTTTTGTTTTTATGGGTCTAAGGCAGTGGCTCTCAACCTGTGGGTCCCCAGATGTTTTGACCTTCAACTGCTGGGATTTCTGGGAGTTGTAGGCCAAAACACCTGGGGATCCACAGGTTGAGAACCACTGGTCTAAGGGAAGGGAAGAGAGGAACGGGGATGGCTAGAGCTGGGGCATTATTTTCCTATAGCATTGATTATTCTTACATTGTTAATTCCCCAGGGAGTAGCACAATACACAAATCTCCCAAAGCAGTGCATCGGGGGGGGGGGGAATAACTACAAGTTATTCATGCTCAAGCAGTAGAGAGGTCTTTACCACAGTGGTGACTTCCCTTTTATTCCATAGTGTATTGGACAACAACAACAACAATTTTTGCCATTTCCACTTCCAGGTACCCTCTTATTAAGGACGAGCTGCTGTCAGAAAGAGGGTCACTCCACTTCTTAATTATTCTTTATGCAGTTTCACTGCCACCAAAAATATGAACTAATCACTGCATGTTGCTTTTTATTTCAAGAGTGGCTCAGTAACAATACAGTACAAAACAGATTAGAAATTCAGAAAAGCCGTAGCTATTTAATTTTTAAAAACAATATAACTACAGTGGGATCTCTGCTGGTGCGATTGTAGAATCCAGCAGAATTGAGAGAGGGAATAATTCCCCTCTGGCCCCCTGAAGCTCCCGTTACACTCCAGAAAACACCTCTGGGTGCTAAGAAGCAATGTGGAGCTGACTTTGGAATGGTGCAAAATAAGAGAGGGGGTGGGATTCCACTGTGGCCACCATGGTAGTGTTGGATTTAACCTGAAGCAGGGTTAAATCCATGAGGCATGGTTTGCCTTGGGGACAGGATGTGTGTGTGTGTGTGTCTTTGATTTGGGGGTGAAAAATTCCCCTTCAATTTTTTAAAAAAATATTGTGATTGCACAATAGAGGTCCTAGTAAAGCCAGTAGCTCCTGTGCTACAGTTTTCCCACCTTGTTACAAAGTTTGATAATTACTATTAGTTGCCACATGTTGCTGTTCATTTTCAGTAGATCAATACAAACAGCATTGGTCTTACTGTCGTAAGGATTTGGCTTTTTAATAGCTCTAATTTTATTTCATATCCAGCCTTAACTCAGGGTTTTTTTTTTATACTCTCCTTGCTTAATTTGCAAGCTAGCTACTTTTCAGTTTTCTCTCTGATAAAGATGCTCTGCTTTTGGACACTTTCGGAGCTCTCTTCCATGCTTTATCTGCAGTCCTCAGTTTAGTTCAACAGCTGCCTCAGCTCCAGTGCTATCATTTGTCTTCGGCTGTTTATAAAGTCTACCACATGAGTATACCACACCTGCTTTGCAGGACTTTTCAAGTTCTTGCATGGAGCGATTTTAGCTACAGGGGTAAAGTTTTCCTTCAGCTCTTATTCTGTGCTGGTGATGGTCCTTCAGACTTCTCAAAAGTCTGCTCTGGTACTCTTCTTAAGTATCCAGCTGTTCTTTTTCATAGTCCACCAAGAACTCTCTTGTTTTATAGCTGCCCCTATTCTTAGT
The DNA here is from genome assembly GCF_037176765.1 of Anolis sagrei. Lineage (NCBI taxonomy): Eukaryota > Metazoa > Chordata > Lepidosauria > Squamata > Anolidae > Anolis > Anolis sagrei. The sequence goes on from NC_090021.1 coordinate 98,662,191, forward strand.
GCTAAACCTTCAGACAGGATCTTCCATCCAATCGCTTCATTTGGAGTCTTTTAGCTGACCAATCACCAATCAATGAGTGATTCTACAACACAAGTGTAAAAAGGCTTGAACCTCACATAACACAGACACTTTCTTGATATAAATAGCTTGGCAAACTAGTAGAATAGAAAGGTTGAGAACCACTGACTTAGACCGTGAGTAGGAAGCTCTCACAAGCTCACCCCATTGGTTCTATGGCTGGTCGGAGTTCCAGTTCAAAAATATCTGCAAAGCAACAATTGCCTGTGTTTGGCACATCATTTATTTTTTATTTTAATGTGTGTACTTTTGTCCAGCATAATAATTGCTACAGAGGGAGTGAAAAGGATGTCTTCTAATAATAGAATAAATGCACTATGCAAGGCTTCTCACATGTTTCCTGGCATATCAGGGCTGAGCTCATATACATCTTTAACATTTAATAGAATAGACAAAGTTATGCATAATGATGACTTTACAATCATATTGAAGTATGAACTGCTATTAAGCATCCTACAATGTGTTTTGTAGACAGAAATTTCAGGAATGGATAACAGTGGTAATGCTGAATAATGTCTTCTGTACTAATGATTGCATTTTAGTTTTGACCTCCTTGCAACTTCTTCTAATTTCACACATGGACGTTTCCTGATTTATAAACTGCAGTGCATGCATTCCTTATTTTGAGTATAGTGGTTTTAAGGAACATTTTGATGCACAATGTGTATGGTTTTTCATATTTATAGGACTAGGTATTCAGAACTATTTGGCTGGAATTGCTTTCTGTTAATAAAATGACTTAGATTTTTAAATCAGGAAGATACAAAAATAGAGAATTAGGTTAATCAGTTATTTAATTTGCAGTACTAATTGCATATTCTTAAACTGCATTTCTTTCTTATAAATGTGATGTATATTTGTCATCTGTGTGCATAGAGCCCACACCTTCTTCAGATATTTAGCCTATGCAAACATTTCACCACAATATTCCATCCTTCTTTGCATTCTTTCCCAACAATAGATCCAGCCTTTTCACTCTCTTGCATTTAGAGTTCTTTAACATTCCACAACACTCACAATGGTAATAACATGCTGTTAAGAAGATAAGGTTTTACCATCTGATTGTGTCTAAAAAGACTTTTTACTTCAGATGAGGAGCCTTTGGGTCTTCAGATGTTTTGTTCATGCAATCTCATACCATTGACCAGTCTGGGATTTTTATTTATTGCTTGCATCAGAAGCAAATTGAGAATACAGTTAAAATGCATTTAAAAAACCACAAACAAAGTAAAAAGCTATATTTCCTTTGACCAGAAGCTGGCCACTTCAAGTGCCTCAGATGCCATTATAGAAGGTCCTCCATTGTGCATGTGGCCGGGCTCCAACTGCATTGTAGTATCTGGTCTGTGGTTTGCTCTTCTCCACACTTGTATGTCATGGACTCCACTTCATAGCCCCATTTCTTAAGATTAACTCTGCATCTCATGGTACCAGAACGCAGTCTGTTCAGCACCTTCCAAGTCACCCAGTCTTCTGTGTGGCCAGGAGGAAGTTTCTCATCCGGTATCAGCCACTAATTGAGGTTCCGGCTTTTAACCTGTCACTTTTGGACTCTCACTTGCTCAGGTGTTTTGGCTAGTATGTTTGCAGATCTTAGAAAGCTATTTCTTGATTTAAGATGTTGGCTGATTTTCAAACAGAGAATGGATCATAGATGTCAATGTCTTGGTCCTTTCATTACTGGCTGCTACTTCTCGATGAATATCAGGTAGTGCAACGCCAGCTAAACAGTATAATTTCTCCTGCGATATAGGGCATAGACATCCTGTGGTAATGCAATATATCTCATTAAGAGCCACATCCACTGTTTTAATGTGGTGAGATGTATGCCACCCTGGGCATGCGTATTCAGCAGCAGAGTAGCAAAGTGCAAAGGCATTATATGTGGTTATGATCCCCAGATTGTGCCCGTCAGCTTCGGTGTTATATTATCTCTAGCACCCACTTTTTGCTTGATAATCAAGCAGTGTTTTTTATAAGTCAGGCCATGGTCCAGAGTAACTCCCAGGTATTTTGGTGTGCTGCAATGCTCCGGTGGATTCCTTCCCAGGTAACCTGCCAACATATATAGAACAGTTGAAATCTCCCATTCCCACTACATCTTTCCTTTCTGAATGTTTGGTTATCTGTTCCAGATCAGCATAATCCAAGCCCTCAATGGGGCTTGAAGGCCTATAATTTTTCTTCCCTTCATTTTTACCCAGATGCTCTCAACCTGACTTCCAGGATTTATGTTATCCTTAATATATAATGCTGCTGCTCTTCCTATTTGGTCTGTTTCTCTGAAATAGGTTAAACACTTCTATTACTACATTCCAATCATGAGACTCATTCCAAAGGTTTCACTTATGCCTGGTATATCACTCTATGAACTACTATCCTTCTTCTCCCTCCTAAGTTTAAAGTCCTCCTCATCAGGAGGATTTGTCAGATTCGTAATAAAAACAATCTTGCAAACTGCTATGATGTGCAACCCATCACCTGCCAGAGTTCCATCTTCATGAAACTGCAGAGCTGAAAGAAGCCAAATCTTTTTCAGTGGCACCATCCACAGAGTCCGTTGTTCACCTGAAATATTATTTTCTCCCTTGCTGGGCTGTGTTCTGCAACTGGAAGGAGAGACAAAATGACGATGTGTGCATCAAGGTCTTTCAGCTTCCTACCTAGAGCCTCTTAATCCTTTGTGATATCCCAAAAACTATTGACCAAAATAAAGGGTGTCTATCATTTATTCAATAAAAGTACAACAAGATAGTAATCATGAATTTCTGCACTGATCTATGGTTAGGCTTACTAGAGTATGCCAACACATCTTATAGTCCATCAAATTGGAGTGAGTAGTGTAGAACTGATAAGACCAGGCACAAATCACAACACATTGAAAAACATTCTGTTTTTCTTCTTTGTAAGTATGTTGCGAATGGAAGTTGTAGTATGATATAAATGCTTGGGAGGGGGAGTGCAGTGAAATGATTTTTCCACTATTTCAGTGTTTACTTTATTCACAGATTTTAATTAGAAATGCTCTCTCTAGAATTCCCTAGGTTCTCCAGTATTACTCTTTAGTTGACTTACTCTATAGAAACATAGAATAATAGTAATGCTGGAAGACCTAGAAATTCCTAGAGAACTGTTCTCTCATGTAAAAAAAATGCAGTTTCTTTATTTGCTTTTTTCACTTTCACGGGTGTCCTGAGTCCCTAACTCCAGCAAATGTGGAGGGCCGGATGTACTAATATAAAGAAGATCACAGCAATAAATGATAAATGGTAATAATTTTCCTCATTGCAATTGTACAGAGAAGCCCTACTTCCCTGCAGTTTGACATAGGTAGCCTCTAAGGTTAGTAATAGCTCTTATTTTGCCATAGAAAGATTTCCCCCAGCTTCACTAACCCTATGCAGTAAAGTTGAAGCATTTCAGGATTACATAATCCATGAAATTTAGTTTTACTCTTATCTCCTAGTCAGTGTGGTGTTATGATTCTGCTAAGCTTTAATATTGTAAATTAATACATTGTATTTTGCAAGAGACCAACAGTGACTTTTAATTATCAGCTTGCCCAATCTCTGGTCTTTTACTTCAGGTGTAAGAATAATTATGGCAGTCCTCTTGTAAATGCTTGGAAAGGTTGCCTTTTTATTCGGGTACACAGATCATTTTAGTGGGCCAACATTTTCCTCTTGATATTGTTTCCAATTATTTTAAACATAATATCCTAAATGTTGCTGTATTCCAGATTGGCCAACTTTTTCTTATCAGATGCGAACAAAATTTGAAAGAGCAACTACCAGGTGATGGAACCTGGGCAGCCTTTTTATTATATAGAATTGTTGAAATGAATTTGACAGATACTGATTTAATTTGCAAGGAAGATGGATTGCAATGATCTGTTATTTGGTTTCTTGCTGTTAATTGGACTTACAATGTGGGAAACATCTGGGAAAAATGGAAGAAGTTCAGTTATTAGGAGTAACTATTGACAACATTGGCACAGTTCTAGCCAAATAGTTATATGATTTTTTTTCTGGATAATCTTTAAAATATGTGCTGTTCATTTTTTAAAGAAATATGGTGTTCAGTAGGATTTTTTTTTAGTTTACTGACAAATGCATTTCCTTCTAATATTTATATTTGCTTAGACTACACTTGCATATGTTGAATTATGAATTGCTGTCTTTTACAAATTTTAGTAGCTCAAATGTGGATCAGACTGTGAAGCCTGAAGGCAACTCTGAGAGGCAGAGGCCTTTTAGGAGACTTTAACCACTGCATTCCTAAAAAAAAGCCCCACTCCAAATGTCTTATAGGCAGTTTAGGAGACCCTACTAGATAATCCCAACAGTTGAGAATGCATTTAAGAATAAAACTTTGACCCTGGGACTTGAGGACTAATCATTATTGTGACAGATTTTAACAAACATGCAATGGTGGTGGAGAAATGTAAACTCTCTTTCCTTTCCCTCTGCAATCCTAATTGCCTTACATACTCATGTAAAAGTCTATAGACATTTTAGTTAAAGAACAACAACAAAAATCTAGTTCAACTTACTCTTATTTTATTTTATTTTTTTAAAAAGGAACTATCCCTTTCTCCATGTCAAGTGGTAAAAAGCAAGAGCTCAGTCCATCTTGGGAGAATGTGAAGGAAGCACTGCCATTCCCCCCTCCCCTTTACCCTCTCCCCTGTGGTACTGCCTATGACTTTTTTGAATGCCTGGTGGGGAAATGACAGTGTAAGCCAGGAGTGGTTGACCCCCTGAGGTGGCATTGGATCATTCCCTTCTCCATGGAATAACCTTCAAAAACCACTGGGCATATCAAAATCCATAATTTTGGTCCCAAAATCTGTCCTCTACTTTATGTTGACATATACGTGAGTACATAATGTAAATATCAGCACCACCAGCACCATTCTGGTCACAGTTATTAGGATTAAAGACACATACACCTCTGTTTGTTGCTCAAAATACTGACACAAATGTGATTTCTCCATTCCTGTATCTTGTACAAGATTGAAAGTTCTCTACCTTATGCCTGTTAGTATGACTCTCCTTGGATTTTGGAGCAGTTGTCATGTTGGTCACCTAAATTCCCAAGACTACAAAATCCAGTCTAATCCAGTAGTCAAATCAGCATCAGTATTCCTCTTCTGCATTCTTCAGCTTTGGTCTATTAGGAATCTGAGAACAAGTTGCAGTTTTTATACCAAGATGCTATGACACAAACAGTTCAAATAAATATAATGTATTCAGTGGTGCATATTTCATAGACCTTAAATCATCTTAACATAATCTTATACCTTTATGAGAATTATATAGGGTAGTGTTACATCCCCTGTCCTAATGTGTCTATTTAACCTTATCTGTACACCACAATTAGGTTGAGTTTTAAATAACAAGCTTCAACAACAAAAGAATATCTTATCACATGTAGGAGCCTTGGTTATCAACAATTATGTGGGACTAGCAGTGGAGGTGGACCAACTTTAAGAAGAGCAAAAACCGATCTTTTACTGCTCAGAAGACTTCTATTTTATATTCTTTTCAGTCTTCACCTAGCCATTCCTCCCCTTCTGTGTTATCCAATCAAAAGGGGTGTGTGTGAGAGTTAAGGTAGACATCATTACCATTCTGCCTGTTTCAACCAGCATATAAGTGTGGAACAGAGCTCACCACGCTAAAACAGTGGATGTGGCTCTTAATGAGACATGCCGCATTATCACGGGGTGTCTGCGCCCTACACCACTGGAGAAATTACACTGTTTAACCGGTATTGCACCACCTGACATCTGCTGGTGAGTAGCAACCAATAGAGAAAGGACCAAGGCAGTGACATCTCTGGCCCACCCCCTATTTGGGTATCAGCCAGCACGCAATGACTTAAAACAAGAAATAGTTTTTTTAAGATCTACAGAGACACTCGCTGGAACACCCTCCCTCCTTGGAAGGCGCTGAACAGACTGCACTCTGGCACCACGAAATGCAGAGCCAACCTTAAGAAATGGGGCTACAAAGTGGAATCCACGACATGTGAGTGTGGAGAAGAGCAAACCACAGACCACTTACTGCAATGCAACCTGAGCCCTGCCACATGCTCAATGGAGGACCTTCTTGCATCAACACCAGAGGCACTCCAAGTGACCAACTACTGGTCAAAGGACATTTACTAGAATACCAAGTCTGCAAACTTTGTGTTTTGTTTGTTTTTAATGCAATACAACTGTTTTGGTTCGCTCCTGACATGATAAATAAATAACCAGCATATATATTGAGGTTCTTTATTGATCCCAAACTATTGGTATCTCCTTTTCTTGTATAGGTGCAAAGGTGTTTTGTGGACATTAGGCCAGTAACCTTGTACTACCAGGATTATTAGTAATATATGCCAGCTATTACCTTCACTATATATTTGTTTATACTTAGGCTGACTCCCATGCAAACATGCATTTATTTTCATAATCTACTACTTTACAATATGTCTCTACAGCTCCAAAAAACTTAAATGAGGCAAACAGAAATCTAAAAATAGCCAAGCCTGTTACAGTATTTCCATTCCAGTTTAAGTATCATTTTTTCTTCCACCATGTAGCATTTGTGTGCAGTAGTGTAAATCTCCCAGTTACACATAAGCCTGGTCGAGTCTGATTTTGGCGGAGGCAATCTAATGACTGTGCTCAGAGCATAGATCTTAACTATAAGATACATCTCTATTCTACCTATTCTTGAAGTGCTACCTGTGCTTACAAACTCAGGCGAGAGATGAGTTATATGTAGTTGGGATGCTTTTGTCCATGAAAAAATTCTCTTCTTGCAGCAATTGGTTTAATTTCAGATAAACTTCTAATTTTGAACAATAGCTGCCATTCAAGAAATGTACCAGTTGGCAGTCTAGTGACCTAAATTTGCATAGTGATAGGGTAGTTATTCTTTCTTAATTTTTGCTGCAAGAATAGAAACTGCCATTTCTTTGCTGTCAGTAACAATTCAAAATATTGTTTTCCTACCAGGAGGAGTCAGTGAGGTATTAAGTAATCATTTTTGTTGTAGTACAGAATGTTCATTTTTTTCACTCTCATACTGTTTCTTCTGGGATTTCCAAATGGCACGTGACAGCATTCCTCACCAGTCTCTCATAAATGCAGCAGTTGTAATGTAAAGTCTTCAGTCTTATGGAATGGTAATTTGAATGCAGGATAAGAAACCAAGGATAAGAACAAATCGACAGTTTGCACAAACTTTCTCCAGTTTAGACTTATTGTATTGGATGACAACTTCTGTTAACTCTGGCTGTCATTATGAGTTCTAGTCAACATGTGAAGAGTTCCCGGTTTGGGAATGAAAGCATGCACAGTCAAGGGTTGCCCTCTCTGTATTGGGACTAGCATCTTTAATTGATTCATAAATGAATCAGGGAAGTAACCAAGTTAATGGTGCCAAATCATTTAAAATGGCAAAATCTAGGCTATGGCTGAATTCTAGAGTCAGGTGGGAAACTGTGGAAGATTGGGATGATGCATTAAGCTTCTCCAGAATTTTTTGGAGGGCCTTGCAGTTGTTCCTGCACACACGCAAAAAATACGTCTAAGGTACAGGGAACCATTCTAAGCATGTTTTTGACCCTTCCTAGCCCCTTCAAGGGCATGGCAGGATATTTTCTTTTGAAAAGATTTCCAAAAAAATCCAGGAGGACTGTAAGCATGTTGGCAATGCCATTAAAATAGTTGTAATACACACTATTACTTTAATAGTCTATGATAGGCTGGGAATTTCATTGCACATACATGGTAGCTGACTCTTAGTAATTAATGTTTTCTTCTCATTTTTAAATACTTCACCAGTCTTGAATGGATTAGCTTAATTCATGAGTATCTATAAATAATATTAAACATTTGTTGGAAGATGTTTTTGTATTTTAATGTGCATAGTTTAATTATATTTATACCACTACGTCATGCTTTGAACTCATGATTTTATTCTTTAAAAGTATGGTGAATATGTAATTGGCATGAGAAGGCATACAGGCAGGTATTTCATTTATTCTTTCATTTTTTTTTTGAAAAAATTAAGAGTTTGCAAGCCTTCCATATCCATGGATTATTCATCAAACTATCCACTGTTTGAAAATATTCAAAAATAAATTCTAAACAGCAAACCTTGATTTTGCCACTTTATATAAGGAACACCATTTTCCATTTTTTATAATGGGACCTGCGCATCCATGAATTTTGGTGTCCACAGGGGCACCTGGAACCAAACACCAGTGGGTACCAAGTGACCACTATAAATTGTATAAGTGTAAATTACACAGATTGTTTCAGCATTCAGTAAACTACCCTTAAAGGTTCATTGTTTTGATGTTTGTATTCTGGAATTTCCTTCTGTCAAGTGATTTTTAGATGGTATGCAGGTCTATTCCAGACTCCCGAATTAAGTAGAAAGGATATAATGGGAATTAAATGAAAGAGCTGTAAACATTTTAAGTTCTACCACAAATAGTAAATGACATGAGAGATTTGTTTCTGTCCCTTTGACACATGTTCCAGCTTTAATCAGCTTTCATGATTTATTTTAACTTTGCGCTTGATTCAATTTTGAAGTACATTTAAAAAGAATGCAGATGTAATGCTTCTACACCATATGTTGCCATCCCTTTATTATGTTTCCTCTTGTAGCCTAATGGAGTCATTTTACAGTTACTGATGTAGTCAGAGGCTACTCATTAACTCTCAAAATGTGAGGTTGGCTCCTTATGGAGGTGCCAGCAGTTGGGCAGACTAGCTTCCCTTCACTGTTTTTATTCAGCTTGATAATAGGAGGTGCTGTAACAACATGCTATGTAAAGAAGTGCAGGACTGGGGAAATATTCAGGTTCTCCCATCTAGTAATGCAAGTCTCCAATGCAGTTATGATAGTCAAGAAATGGTGCATAGTTTAATAAAATATATCAACAATGAAAAGGAAAACAGATAGTGTTAGATTTCTGCTGGCTAAAGAGCACAGTACAACAGCACACAGAAATTGTTCTTCCTATGTTACCAGTGATGGTATAGCTTGAAATTTATTTTCAAGTTTTTCTACCTGGCTTGTTTTATATTAAGGAAATAACAGTGCAGAAGTAAAGACTGATTAACAGAAGTGGCCAGAAAAAAATGGTTAATAAAATGGTTGATAAACCCATAGATGTTCATGGTTTGTGACCGAAAGAAAGTCAGCAAGTAGATCAGCCGATATTAAGACACACCAGTGTTCTAGCTGATATAGTGCTTGCAGCATTATATACTACCTTCCAACAAATGTTGACGGGACAAGAGCAGCACTGTAAATCTAAACAGCAAGAAGTAAACTTTGTACAGAGCAGGAAATAAAGATGTCTTGCTTGCTTGTTATCAGCTGGCCATTTTATAGAGCTGAAATGAAATTGGGTTGTAACTTGAAAATAGTTTGTTTTGGGTGGTCAAGTATATGTGAACTAAGGAAAGCTTTGAGCGTCAAAAGGCGGAATGAAGACATTAAAAGGAGCTTCAGCTCATACAAGGAGCATGGAAAATATAAGATGTGGGAGGTTGGAAGCTGATGTCAGGCACTTGAAAATATTTGTTATCCACTTATTTTACAGAAGAGAAAAGAAAGTAGATCAGGAAGAATGGCCATTAGCCAAAATCCAGTGATGTACTAGTGCATGTTTATCTTTCCACTGTGATAAATTATTTGAAAATGGTGAATTTTTCAAACACTATTTGCAGTTTGGGATTAATTTGTGCAAGGTTCACCATTTTTGTATAGGAAACAGCATTTGGTGTGCAGAAAATAATTTTCTATGTAGAAAATACACTTTTTTCTGTGCAACAAATACTGTAATTGGAAATGTATCCTATTTAGAATTTACATGTGGCATTTCTATACAGAAAACAGAGAAAAGAGGTGTAGATTTTCAACAGAACACATCCTGAATTGCAGTTATTTCTATCTGCTCAAACCTTTCCAATATTCAAATTTTTCAAATAATTTTCCAGATATTTTTGAATAGTCTTTCCATCCCTAACATCTACTTTGAGGGACCCTGCTTAATAGGATAAAACATGGCATAGGGATGCAGAGGAACTCAAAGCATCAACCACTCGAAGAAGTTAGAGAAAAGACTGGATGTGGTAGTGACAATGAGGATTGTGATGATGATGATTTTGTGGAGATAGGAGTGTGTATAGTGCCAATCAAATCAATTGTTTCCTTTCGGATGTACTGAATAAGAATTTTTTTAAAAAAAAAATTAAACTGCTTTTAGGCAGCATAACCATGGTATTAGTTCCTTTTAGCATTCATACAGGTGAAAAACTGTACTTTTGAAGGATTGTTCTTTTCTTTCTTTTCACAGAGATTCATAATTCTGTAGTGCTGTCCCGAAGACATTTCCTTTGTGCTTTGCTTGCATATTTTGTCATTTAAAAGCTTAGTTTTCCTGAGAAAAACTACACAAGCTTTCAGCTCTTGAGACACCAGAGCTAGCTTTGAACTTCAGAGTACAGATCTAATTACACAGCTTGTAGCTGTGGAACCACTTTTCTCTATTCCAAATTACTTTTCCCAACTTATTTGCATAATGTAATGCATAGAGGTTAGCCACCGAAATAAAAAAAATATCTTGACATACTTGGGACAGGCTAAATTAACCCTCTTATACCTGTAGAGTTCTGTTTAATATGCTTGTCTAATAAACTGAAAAACAATAAATTTAGCAAGTTCTGACTGTGTTGTAGTCTTGAATCAGTACTGGTTTTCTTGTTACAGTTGCTTAAATACTCAATTATATTTCATATACACATAATGCATACATACTCATTCTGAAAGGGAACTTTTATGGTACTGTATAATGCTTGGTGATAGAGATACATTTTTCATCTACTCTCAAAATGCCAGAACTTTGGGGCACCGGACAATATTGTTTAGCAATCTTTTCAAAATGCACAATTAGCATTGAATGTATTGCCCCAAGATGCTGCACAGGTGGAGTATTCCTTATTCAAAATGCTTGGGATAAGAAGAGTTTTGGATTTTGGAATTTTTGGGGGTTAGGAATACCAATATTTGCATATACATGATAGTTTGGAGATGGGATCTATGTCAAATGATGAAATTTATTTATACTTTATATACAACTTCTGTTTTATACAATATTTGTAATAATTTTATTTATGAAAAAGTTAGTGTGCATTAAATCACTAAAAAGTGAAGATATCACTATCTCAACCATCCATGCGGACGAATTTGGATTTTGGAGTGTTTGGGATTTCAAAATGCTCTATAAGGGATATTCAACCTGTATTGACTGGTGGCTTAAATAGCTTTAAAAGAGTATTATACAAACTAATGTGCAGCCTTGATAGAGAGAACCCTCATGTTCAAGAGACGTATGCTTCAGAATATTTTATGCCAGGAGGAGACATTTCACAATATGCAATTGTTGCCCTATGATTCCACTTTAGCTGCCTTGGGGATTGTAGTTTGGTGAGAGATTTCTGAGTACTCCTTCCTAAACTATAAATCCCAGTATTGGAGAGGATTTGGAATTCTATGTCAATTCAGTTGGAAGCTACAAACATCGAACCTGATATAACATGAGTGTTACTGAAGACTGGTGTTTAAAAAAACATATTTCTGTTTTATTATTTCAAGGTTATGGTGTTTGTTCATGCTCGAAATGCTACTGTCCGGACTGCGATGGCTCTTCGTGAAAAAGCTAAGAACAATGGTCACATTTGCTACTTTTTGCCAACTCAAGGTGCTGATTATGGACAATCAGAAAAACAAGTAAGTGACTTATATGAGTGATCGGTTTTATTCTTATCTAAATTAGATGTCTTTACAGGGATGTGTGATCCATTTAAAAATGGTTCAAAAGTGGGGGTGCTGGTATTTTGTTTCTAAATTGATTCTAAAGTATAGTTAGTGGGGGAAAATGTTACTATAACAAGAGTAACAAATTTTGTTACAGTAGTTACGCATAAATTACTATAATTGTGGAATTACTATAAATTACTACAATTGTGAAATTCAGGAGCTCCCTTCTCCTTCATTTTTAAAGCTATTGGGGTGATATTTGCTACAATGTCATCTTAACTTATAGTGAATTGTTCTATTGAATTTAGGCTTAGTTATATGCTGTTTGGTTTATGTATGTAAGGCATTGAATTTTGCCATTTTTTGTAAACCGCTTTGAGTCGTCCCCCCCCCCCCCAAGATGAGAAAAGTGATATATGAATACTATAAATAAATACAATGGTAGACCACTGTTAGCTCATCAAATTTTAGAACGTTTCACTTTTCCATGGATTTTGGGGAAATTTTCAAAGTTTTTATAAACAATCTTTTTAAAAAAAATTACAAGAGCTACCTCCTTGATTTTTTCTATACAATTATGGGAGACAACAGTAGATCATGCCACCAACTTTCAGAAATATTCATACATCTACTGACTTTAGGGATTTTTTTAAAAAGTCTTGACAAAAACGTTTTTTTAAGCCATAACAGCTATCGCATTGAATGTCTCTCATATTAACCAATGAAAACTATTATTAACCAATTCTACATTTTCATAGAATCCTAGAGTTGGAGGGGACCCCCAAGAGCCATCTAGTCCAACCCCCTTCTTCCAGGCAGGGCACCATCGAAACTCTACTGACAGATGACCACCCGGCCTCTAAACTAATTAACCTGCTTCCCCTATATTATGGGGGCCATCCATTTAGAGATTTCTTCCCAGCCCAGCACAGACGTTTACTTAACAGAAGCATCTGTGAGTCCTCTTCTTTGCAGATTCAGCCATTCATTGGAACTCTCTCTGGGTGCTGTTAAGGAGGGACAAACATCTCTCTCCACGACCCTGATTGGTGCTTTCTGATGCTGATGCATTCTGGGAAAGGTACTTTAGGACAGGGCCTTTTGAATTCTCTGGCATAGAGCTCCTACCTTCCCAAACTACATTTTCCAGACTTCTGTGCTGTTCCCAGGAAATACTGCTCCCTCTTTTTCCCCGTTACTAAGGCTGAGACTCCATTAATTTAGAGAAAAGGCAAGGCAGTAAATCAGCCTTTTTGGCTTGGCTTTGCTTCCTTGTGCTGAAAAGGAAACTGACTTTAGGAACCTTCCAAGATTTACAAATTTAAACAAAAAAAAAGTGTGGAGTAAGTTTCAATTCTTAAATTTTTGGTGTGGGTCACACCCACATATTGAATATTGCCTCATAAATACAAAATTTAACAAATTTGATCCAAATTACGAGGCAAATGAAAAAATGCACCTCTAGTTTTTAAATGCAGTGGGTTGCTTCTGTTACATGTAGCAGACATTTCCACAACTTATTGTCATGGCTTTTCCCTTTTTGTTCAAAGAAATACAACAATTAGTTTGATGTTTGAAAATAGTATCTCATGATATGTTATCATCTTTGTTAATTATTTGAGTTTCAAATAAGTTCGAGATTTTGTGTCATTCATAGATATGTTTGTTTTGAGAAGCCCATTGAGCAGCATGGCAGACATCCTCAATGTGATTCTTTCCTATGTCAACATTTTGGCAGTTTCCAGGAGGTAGAACTGGCTTGAGTATGAACATATATGCCATCTTCTTAAAGACATAGCTTTTCTGTGTGGAACAATATGCAAGTAATCCCCAAGTACTTGATGTACTTGTTCACATGCCATCAGAAGCAGTCTCTTGAGCAATATTGTACATTATCTAATGAGAAGGAAGGAAAGAGTTATCCACCCACCCTGCCAGAATTGTACCCTGTCTTTCTGCTGAAAAGAACACTGTGCTCTGGCTGCTGGTTGTCATAGGAGAGCAATGCTTAAGAAAGCTTAAGAAAAATGCATTAACTTCTGCTATTGGCCACTTTCATCCTTGACCACCCTGAAAGAACAGGGAGATCAAGTTGGGCCTACCATAAACCAGGAGAAAACCGCTCTGTATTACTTTGAATGTCTTTTTCCTTTTCCTTACCGTGCTGCTGGGGCAGGGAGAGGGATGGCCAGTGGCAAGTGGCTGAATGGATGTGGGTGTCTTCCTTCCTTGGGGCTGCATTGGGTGCTGTTGTTAGCATAAGAGGGGTATGATTCTAGATCAAAACTCTTGGAGGTTCATAAGTTATGCACCACTGATCTAGATAGAAGAAAACAATAGGTTAGTTCTAGAGTTAATCCTCTGCCAGTGGAAGTGCTCCTTCCATTGTGAAGGATAACTGGGATTTAGCAGAGCTTCAACACTGGAAAGAATATAGTAATGTTTTTGTCAATTCCTCTGTCTTCTTCTTGCACCCCCCTCCCCCACCCCCAGTGCCTCTTCACATGCTGTTCCGGAGAAACAAGGGAAGTCCTTGTGGCACTTCTAAATCTAAACAATTTATTTGGCATAACTTCATTGTGCCCCAGCCTTATTCCTCAGATGTATTTTGAGTGTCTAATGAAGTGGTTTGGAGCCCACAAAAGCTTATACCTTTGTTGGTCTTTGAGGTACCCCAAGGCTGCCATTATTTCTGCAAGAGACTGATAAGATTATTGCATCCTCTCAGAACTGTTGTGAATAATCCCTCAGACCTCAAAAGCAGGCATTCTGCAAAACTCACTTTCATCTTCTTCCCTACAACTCTTGTGTAGCAACCCTATGCTTTTCCTTAGTCCACATTGAGCCTTCTTTTCCTATGCATTATAGCTATGGCTGACTATGGGTTTTGTTTGAGTAGTGCCCAGGAAAGCTTTCTTTTCTGAGGAAGTGGGTTGGCACTGTGTCTGTATTGCCTATTTTGTAAAATTTTCATTTGTTTATTAGTGGTTATTGGTTGCATGTTGAAGTATTAGAGTCATAGCTGTGGGCATTCAAATTATTTAATGACTTTAAGCTTTTCATGATAACTTAGGTATGAGGTAAGGCCCTAATTCAAACCAGCTCAGAAATTGGAGATCAAAATTCAGGTTTGTGTCTGCTACCATTTTGCTTCTAACAGCTAGTGGGGAAGGTACTTTAGGCTAAAGAAGCTGAGGCTGAAATCTCTGTGCACCATGCCAAATATAACATAGTTTTTGGGCTACCTACTTAGTTTTTAATGTAGACTCCTTGATTCTTCCTTGATCCTAAATGGAAATTTTACTGTTGGTTAACTCAAAATAGCAAAATGTAAACTATCTGCTAGTGCTATTCCAACTGGGGATTTACATGTATTTATCTTCTGCTGACACTTCATGACATATCAAAGCAATTGAGATCCATCTGCTAAGAAACATTACTAAAACATTAATATTATTTCCCAAAACTGGCAACTTTGCTGCTCAAAACCATAGGTTCCTCTCATTAGTGATAATTAATGGAGCGATTTCACTGCCCTGTGAGACCTATGAACAAAAAAGATATTTTCATCTGTTAATGTTTGCAGGAAAGAGTCATTTGTAGTTTCTATCAAATTTGTGGCTCACTGGTGCGATGTTTATTATAGCAAAACTTCCTCACAGCTTATCAAAGAGTTGATTCAGATGCAACCTTGTTTAAAAGTTCAGGATCTTCCTTTTACTAGCTTTTCCTGCATTTCTCCCTGATTGTGGAGTTTTAAATTCTAAGCCTTGGTGGTTGCAGTCTTGTAACTAAAATATTTTTTTCTTTTGTCAGGTGATTTTAAAATGCCATGAAAGGGAATATGTGGTGATTTTTTTTTTTACAGTTTATCTAATTTGCTTCCTTACTGAGAAATATAGAGCTAAACTTTCAAGAGAAAAGTGTAAATGTTTGCATCTTGCTAATCCAGTTATTACAAAACTCTGCAAGCAAATATTACTTTTTGGAAATTAGAGATTAGAACACTGACAAAAGAGAAATAATGTTTAGCATAAAAGAAGATAATGCAGCAATTGAATGTTGCTTTGAGGTGGAGAAAACATCCCATTGTGTATGAGTTACCAAGGAGAATGTCCAAGATCTTATGGCTATACAATTATTCTGAACATTTTTTTCAGAACTCTCTAGGATTTACTAGCTAAAATCTTTGATCTCTGAAAAAATAGATTTAATGGACTGGGTTGTCACTTTGATTTTGACTACATGTGAGGAACCATTGGCTAATGTACTCATCAAACTAAATCAAGAAGTATTTGAAACTTAAGTGAAATCTGCCAAGTAGCAAGTTTGTGAAGAGGTTTTAACAGCACTGTATAGATATGAAGCTTGTGCATTGAAAGTGGTTTGATGGTTTCTTGGAAGGAATTGTGATTTGGTTACCAAAGATTTAGAATAGAGATGAAGTCTTCTTCCTTCCCTGTTTATCCATTAAGTGTCATCATTTTTCCAAGCATCTGCAGTGTTAAGTGTATTAATAATTATCCTCAAACAGCAGTAATGGGGAAAAAAAACAGCTCTAATTCTTCCCCCTAGAAAGATTAATGAGAAATAATACACACCACTAAAAAGAAAGGAAAAAAAAGCAGAGTTGTGGTGCTTTTATATTACGGCGTAAACTATTGTGTGCCCAATCCATCAGATGCATGAGATTTTATCCTCATTTCATTATACTATATATTTGTGGGGAATGGAAATGTTTAGGTCAGGGGGAATAAAATTTCAGTAAGTACAGGCAGTGCTTATTGTTGAGTAATAAAGGACAATATATTTGCACTGATGAGCTGGTATGTGATATATTTGTAAACATGCTTCTGGTCAAATTCCAGGAGATCATTGATTCTTTGAATGTATTCTGTTACACTTCCCTGCCTCAAAACATGTTAGATAAGTATGTCCCCCAAGATATTGGTTCCTGCATTTGATGAAGAGGATAGGGCATATGAAAGTTTATGTGATAATATGTTTTACATTTTTAAGGTACATTGGACTTTTTGTTGTTGCATGAAATTAGCACAGCTTCTCTAGAAATGATGCTTAAGGTGATGTTGGTTCAGTACACTTGCGGTTGTACTTTTCTAGAGATGTGCAGTGAAACCGAAAAAAGGGCATACAAAATCTGCCATCAGTCAGCATCTATTTCTCTGATAAATTAAATTTTAATAGCCACTGTAACAGGTTGTCTTATTGTTCCTGTGGCCACCAGCTATACCACTATAGCTATGTTGATAAAGTGTACCAACAGGATTTCAGCCAGTCTACATAAGGTACAAAGCACTGATGATGCACAAAATCAAAATTTGATCCAAATTAAATTTCTTGGGTAAAACTTCTGTTGTCAAAGCCAACATTTTGCCGATATATACATTCCTTTTCCAATCTATGCCACTATTTGCAGCCTCCACAAATTGAAAGCAGGCAGAATAAATTAGAGAAATTCATAGCAGGGACTATAGTCCAGAGATTCACCAAGAAAATTAAATAGAGCATTGTTACTGAAGGAGGGCTGCATGTCCCAAGTCTCCAACACAAGTTCACAATGATTCGTCCACATCATGGTAAAAAATGGAGTTAGAAAATGAAAATATAAATTTAAAGGCCCTACTTTCTTTCAATTTACCATAGCAGAACTTACTAAAAGTAAAAGCCTATTTGTAAAGTCTACATTTGCAGTTTTGAAAAAAATAGAGCACATTACTCGCCCCAGTTTTTTCTCTGTACATTTCGATCCCACTCTTCAGTAATATTTGAAGTTTAAAAAGAACAATACAAAGGAGTCATAGGGATTGTGCAGAATTAAATATGAAATATCTCTTCCATACGCAGACAGACTGTACAACAAATGAGTATTCAGTTGATAAATTAGAAGATCTCATACTATCATTCCACATGAGCTTAGAGGTTGAAGCCCTCTTGTCATACCTAGCATCCCCATCACTGCACACATGTTGAGAAGCCAAAATACCCAATAGCACTGTCTTAAGTCTCTGGAGCCATTTTACTGGCCCTTTTGCCAGATCTTCAGGTATTTGGGGAACCTCTTAACTTTTTAAGGTTTGTACAGGTTTTTTTTTTCCAGCTTAGACAGGACCATGCTTCCTGGTCTAGTTATTTCTTGTTTGTGAGTAGGGAAGGGTCAACAAACCTGTACGGGCTTCAACAAGTGATTGGTAGTTATGTCTTAAAATGTGGCACAGTGGCCAAACCCAAATTTTGTTACTCCAGTTATTGGAAGGAGTTCATGAAGTCTGAAGGGGAGCGTATGATCTTGAATTTGCATACAGAACATTCCCGAGGTAGAATCACATAATGTATAAAAGATTATTTGTTTATTCGTTCAGTCACTTCCTACTCTTTGTGACCTCATGGACCAGCCCACATAAGAGCTCCCTGTCAGCCGTTGCCACCCCCAGCTTCTTCAGAGTCAAGCCATAAAAGATTTTAATAGAGCAGTATTTTAGTTTTACAGAATACTATAGACACCACATACTGCAACAGTATTGCTGTGGATTATGTGTGACCATTTAATTCCCCCACCTCTTTTTTTAAAATCCAAAGATGACTAGGTTTCCTGAAATGTCAATATTTGTTAGACCTCAGAAAAATGTCTGATCACCTTCTTCAGGCCATTATTGCAACATTTTCAGATTTTGTGGTGAGAATAAGGGTGTGGAGGGGAGTCCCTTTTCTATCAGACTTTTTTTCTCCTTCATTTCTTAATGTTTTCAAATGTGATTGACATCATCCATAATGTCTGAAAGCTTTAGTCAGGAGTAAATTCCTAAGAGTAATTCTTAATTGCATACAGATGTCTATTAATTCCTGTGGGATATTTGACTTCAAAATTGAAAGGGCAGGTTGTCTTCTGTCAAGGTTTTTAAAAATCTGGTAGCTCTTTATTTTGTCAAAATGTTTATTCAATGTGGAATGGAAACCACTAAAGCAAAATAGATTCTCTTTTCAATGTCATATTTCTCAGCATGGGGACAGAAGTAATTTTGTTTTCTGAAACAGTCTGGCTGCAATCCTGTTCACATCTACATAAGACAAATATTTTTAAATGAAGTAAGGCTTACTTTAGAGACAAATACATACGATTGCACCATGACAAGAGTTTTACTCTGTGGTGCAGGTGGGTGGCACCCAGACTTCTTATACAAATGTGATATAGGTCATTGAGAAGAAGATATGAATACTGTATTAGTATTGCCCTATCCTTCTATCCTTCTATCTATGGGTCTACCTTGTAAGCAAGATTTCAAACAAGACAGAAGGATCCAGGTAGCTCATTAAAACTAGGAAAGAAATGACACCCATTTATCACAGTCAGTCACGTACTTTCAAAAACTTTGTATTGTCTCCTGTTTTGATTGTTCTTAAAGTTCCACAACCCATTTTTTCCAAACAGCCTCTTCAAATTGATCAAGTCGGAAAATATTGCTTTCAAGACCCCCTCATTGCTATATTAGCACTAGTGGGGACAGGGATGAGACGGCAGAGATTCAATCAAAGTCCACTTATTCATACTTTCATTTTTTTAAAGCCATTCTCGTGTTTGAGTTCACAGCATATCCAGCAGGTTGAACAGTCCTGCTGTTCTTTTTTGTCTTGGAATCATAGAATTGTCTTTTTGTAAAATACTTTTTGTTGTAGAATTTTATATAGCTCTTTCAGACTAAAATGTGATATTTAGTGATGTCCTAAAGGTGCTTGTTAAACACTTGGGAAAAAAAAAATTCTGCTGAAGTTGCTGATGAGTTCTACGTGGCCTTAATTTGATTCCACTGCCAATTTCTAGCAGCTATTTTTCATTTTAATTAATTTATAAAAATATTGATATATGGCTGTATAATCAGAACTACAATTTTCAAACAATTTATCAAAATAGAACCTGAGTCCAATAGATGAAAAAGGAAGCCATGGGCACCAAGCCACAAATGAATAGCCTAGAAAGAGGCCAAGATCAGCGTCAGTCAATCTTCCAAGGCAGCAATGATGATAATGATGATGATGATGATGATGATGATGATGATGATGATGATGAAAATTGAGAGCAAAATTGAGAAAGAAAAACATGGATGTGGCTCACAAATGGAACTTTGAAAAAGGAGACTGAGGGCATGATACTTGCAGCCCAAGAACAGGCAATTAGAACAAATGCCATCAAAGCCAGAACTGAAAAGTCAATGACAGATCCCAAATGTAGACTCTGCAAGGAAGCAGACAAAATGATGGATCACATCCTCAGCTGCTGCAGGAAGATCGCACAGACAGACTACAAGCAGAAACATAATTCCATTGTTCAGATGAGTCATTGGAACTTGTGCCACAAATACCACAAATGCCATCTGCCTGCGACAAAGAACTGGTGGGATCACTAGCTTGAAAAAGTTACAGAAAATGAAAACATCAAACTACTCCAGAAGACAGGATCAGAATTCAAAATGGCCTTAACCTAGAGAGCTGGGCCAAAACTAACACAAAGAATTTCAACAATCATTTATTTATTATTTACTGTATTTCTATACCTCTTTTCTCACCCCTGGGGGGGGGGCGACTCAAAGCGGTGTCTAACAAATAAT
The DNA here is from genome assembly GCF_037176765.1 of Anolis sagrei. Lineage (NCBI taxonomy): Eukaryota > Metazoa > Chordata > Lepidosauria > Squamata > Anolidae > Anolis > Anolis sagrei. Next base: position 98,682,727 of record NC_090021.1, read on the forward strand.
GGCAAAATTCAATGCCAAACATACATGTGGAAACCAAAGCATAATGTAAGATGTAGGGACAAATGTAAGATACTACACTTTGGCAGGTAAAAAATGAAATACAAAGATACAGGACGGGTGATGCCTGGCTCGACAACAGTCCATGTGAAAAAGGTTTTGGAGACTTCGTGAACAAGTTGAACATGAGTCAACAGCCTGATGCAGCTAAAAAAGCCAGTGCGATTTTAGCTGCATCAAAAGAAGTATAGTGTCTAGATCAGTGGTTCTCAACCTGAGGAACCACAGGTGTTTTGGCCTACAAAACAGTTTACCAGCTGTTAAGATTTCTGGGAGTTGAAGGCCAAAGCATCTGGGGATCCACAGGTTGAGAACTACTGGTCTAGACCCTATACTTCTTTGTTGGACACCACTGACAATTGAACAAGCTCATTAGGGCTTCTGGGAATTGGAGGACCAAACAGCTGGAGGGCCACAGTTTGAGGGTGCCTGGTCTGGATTAAGGGAAGTCTTGGTGCCTCTCGATTCTACTTTGATTAGACCTCACCTGGAATACTGTGTCCAATTCTGGGCACTACAGTTTAAAAGAGATATTGACAAGCTGGAAGGGGTCCAGATGAGGGCAACTAAAATGATCAAAGGTCTGGAGATCATGCCCTATGAGGAGTATCTTAAAGAACTGAACATGTTCAGCCTGCAGAAGAGAACGCTGAGAGGAGACTGAATAGCCAACCTGTTGGCTAGTACTGAAGATTCTACCTAATTCAGGGGTATTGTCTTTAATTTTGGAAGAATGACAGTTTTAAAGCTCAGGCAAAACAGGGGGCGTGGTTTCTAATGATTAGTTTGAGGTCTTGCATATTATTATGGACACAACAGTGTTGATAAATATATATGGTTATTGAGTACAGGGTTGGGGAAAAGGAAGGGTTGGGGAACAACCTCTTCCTATGCTTCTGCTGTATGAAACACATGGTGATCATTGTCATAGGACCCATTCTGAACTTGAGTTTAGAATCTAACCTTCTGACCTGGAATTATACTGATAGGTTGTCCTTCCTTACAATAAATGTAATAGGCATCCCAAAGATCTGATGGGACCTAAATGCTGCTAAACTAGCTGTGATCTCAGCTTATAGGACTTATTATATGGCATTGCTATATATAACTAGAAGAAGTAATGCACAAGACTTCTAGATTTATAAAAGTTTGCTCAGCCTAAGTTGAGCATGTATAAACAACTAAGAGGAGAAGGAAACATTTTTACAGTGTATGTCTTCTGCCAGCTTTTGGTTGAATTCTAAATAATTTTAATAGTGAAAATTAATTTCAGAATAGAATAATTTTAATGAAGCTTTACAAAGTCAGTAAACCTCCCTCAATTTCTTCTGTCTCTTTTTCTACCCATATTACTGAGTATTGAGGGCCATCTTGTGGCCTTTTTGTTATTGCACTTCATTGCTTTGGTATTTTTCACTTACAAGCCAGGTTGCTCCTGTTTTGAAGTATTCCATAGCCATTTGTGAGTATCTTAATTGTATGATGGAATTTTTTTTATTTGGAATACTCTACAAATGTCCTCACCGTATGTTGAAAGCTAAGCAAAAAACTGTGAATAACTAAAGTATTTTAAGAAAGCTTGCTTTGTCTACAGATTCCAGCCATATTCAGATGATTTCTAAATTCAGATATGCACAAATCATTTGTCAGTGCATGCAACCCCTTTGCTTACCCTTTATCTTAATCATGGTTAGGCCTCGAAGTTCGTGTACATTCTAAAATGAACCAATATATGATTGTGTTAACCAGACCATTGTGTACAAATCTGATGACAAATTTTCAAATAACGTTCTTTTTTGAGCAAGTATTCTTGCCACTTTTTTACTCCCTTTTCCCTTAAATAGCCTTTCGTGATATTAAAAGAAATAAATCTGGAAAATTATCCATATAATTTTATTAAAGTGAAATTATACAGATGATATGATATACCAGCTCTGTATTCTGACACTGTCATTGATACAATGACAGTACTGTAATCTGGCACTATAATCAGTATTATGGCACTGCCATTGGCCATATATTTATTCAAGAACATTAAATAAATTGGGGTTTTTATGTATGTAGTGATCCTATATTATTTTTAGACATCAATGTATGTATTTTGCATCCCCCTCTTCTCTAAGAATAGGAGCTTGTTCATCAAGGCAGCTTGCAACAACTTTAAATGAAGCAGGCCTAAATGGAATTAGATCCTTTTCAATCTTGGAAGCTAAAAAGGGTCAGCTCTAATTTGTACTTGAATGGGAGATCACTAGTGAACCCCACATTCTGTAAGCTATATTTCAATGGGGAAAATGGCAAAACCATCTCTAAGTATCCCTTCCCTAAGAAACAACTATGAAATTCATAACCATAAGTTAACATGCAACTTGAAGACAACCTTAAAACATAAAAATGAAATGAAATTGTGATTCTGCTTACAAATAGCCCTTCAGGAGTAGGTTATGATGATCTCTTGCATAGGTCCACATTCTATAATGAACCAATGTAAGCGAAAGGTTTCCCCTGATATTAAGTCTCGTTGTGTCCGACTCTGGGGGGTGGTGCTCTTCTCCATTTGTGAGCCAAAGAGCCGGCATTATCTGTAGACACCTCCAAGGTCATGTGGCTAGCATGACTGCATGGAGCACCGTTACCTTTCCGCCAAGGCGATACCTATTGATCTACTCACATTTGCATGTTTTTGAACTGTTAGGTTGGCAGAAGCTGAGCCTAACAGCGGGAGCTCACCCTGCTCTCCGGATTCGAACTACCAGCCTTTCAGTCAGCAAGTTCAGCAGCTCAGCGGTTTAACCTGCTGCACCACCAGGGGGTCCTGAGCTCTTGCATAGAATCGCCCAATTCTTTGCATATGTTGGAAACTGGCAAAGTGCATTTTATCACCCTATGTTTAATGTGTATGCTGAATGTATCCATACATAAAATAGGATTGAACTTTGAGGGTGGGTGCATGAACATTGGAGAAAGGAGTATCAGCCATTTAAGATACATGGATGATATTATACTACTAGCAGAAAATTCCAAAGATTTGAAATGATTACTGAATAAAGTCAAGGAAGAAATTCCAAAGATTTACAGGTGGACATTTAGAAAACAAAAAGAACAAGCAGAGATGATTTACATAACTTTAAAGTAGATAAGGTCTGCCTTTAAATAATGGAAGATTGTCAATACCTTGGCCCAGTCATTAATCAGATTTGAGAGTAAAGTCAAGAAATCAGAAGAAGACTGGGAATTGAAAGGACATCTATAAAGTAGACAAAATCCTGAAACATCAAACTATATCATTGAATGCTTATATTAATCCTCAATGTTATATTTTAAATTTCTACATATGGTTGTGAAAGCTGGATGGCGAAGACAGTGGATAGGAAGAAAAGCAGCTCATTTGAAATATCATGCTGGAGAAGAGTTCTGTGGACGGCTACAAAGACAAATAAATGCCCTAGAGCAGTGGTGGCGAACCTATGGCATTCATGAAAAAGGGGCATGCAGCGTCCTCTCTCCTGGCACATGAACTGTTGTCAGCCCCTCTACTGGCTCACTTGTCTGCCCCCCCCCCCTTGCTTGTTTGCCCACCTGCTCCCTTGCCCACCCACACCCTCAACCCCACCCTGAGTGCCCAACCCCCATCCCCCCACCCCGATTTGGGCATGGTCTCTAAAAGGTTTGCCATCACCGCCCTAAAGCAAATGAAACCTTTTTCTAGAAGACACAATGGCCAAATTGAGATGAGAAAACATTATTCACTTAAAAATAAAAATAATATTTAGTAGGGTAGAAGGGTAGTAGGAAAATAGGGAGATTACTTTTCATATAGATTGACATGTTCAAGAAAGCCACATCCCGGAGTCTGTAAAACCTGAGGGGGGCTGTTACTGATAGGATGGCTTGTAGATCTCTCATTCATAACCTCAACGTAAGTAAAAATGTACTTGATGACAATTAACAACAAAATGTTGGTGCTGTAGGAATAAATGATTAGTGTTATAGATGGATGTGCATGACAGAGCATGGGCACCCTTTTCCCCATTTATTCCTGAATTATATGGGGTTAGCTGAGGTATAGGAGTTGGGTACTTGGATGGTCTAGTTTAGGCCTGCAGAAACTGGCAGTAGTAAGGGGCCAAATTTAAATGGACTAAACCTCTTCAAGCCACAGAGAGGTTTTTAGTGCCTCACTCTGGGTTTGTGAAACAATAATATAATATAATAAGACTTTATATTTCACCCCTATCTCCCCAAGGGGACTCAGGGCAGATTCCAACAAACAAGAAGGAAAATATCCAATATCTCAATACAACTACAAATACAAACATAGTAGCCCAAAATAACCCAACATATAAAACAACTTATAACATGACATCTATAGGTTAAATAAAGTGTAACCTATCAAAATTATATCTACATAAAACATGAACATTAAACTTCAGCATTAATTTACAGGAATCTTTCAGAGTAAGCAACAAAGTAAATTAGCCTCAATTTCCCGACCTCCTCATAGCATTGTGGTTAGTTGCAGTCCATTTCTGAGAGAAACAAGTGTTTCAGCAATTGCATCCTCTGTTCGTTCTTTCCCTTTTCCTCTGGGATTACTCTGTCGACTCATTCTCTTATAGAGAAAAAAACCCGCTAACTCTGCCCTGTTCATTTCCCTCATTTGTGAGGGGGAAAACTTAGTTTTGCTATGAAGACCCCACGACAACTTTAACATAACCTAGAGCCCAAGATTCCAGCCTCCCTGAATAAACATCAGATAGCCCTACAAATTTCATCCCTGCTTCCCTTCTCCAATCTAAGTCCAACAATCTCCTCAGTCAGGATTTCCAGCTGAGATCAGCAGTTCCAGCATCCTAACTGACTCTATTGGTGGTGCTCCCTTTGTTAGTTAGTTTGGTAACTTTGGTGCATACAGAAAGGAGCCATGTAGAGGTAAAACACTTGGATGAGGGAGTAGTGGTTTCCAGTTGCTACTCTCTTACTGTTACTGTTATGTTCATGCGGCATTGAATTTTTGCCAGAGTTTGTAAGCTACCTTGAGTCCCCTGCGGAGTGAGAAAGGTGGTGTATAAATGAAGTAAATAAATAAATAATAAATAGCACTATGTATGACCTCCTTCTTTAAGGCTTAGACTCAGAACACTTCCGGGCTGCACCAAATCCTTCTAAGGGTTGTGTAGCCCTGGTCTAAGTGAAGGATGATATTTCTCAAAAGGCAAGTGTTTATAGCAGAACCCTTAGTTTCCAATGCTTTATATAGGATTTTCATTATAGTAATTATTTATAACCCCCATATTTGCACAAGGTTGAGCAAATATAATCAGAAATGTCTATAATTGTAATTTAGCCCTAAAGAGTATACACAATAATATTGACAGTTCAATAAGATTACTGAACTATGGAAGTCATTAAATGAAGGTAGCAGAATGCTGAATATGATTTGACGACATTGTTCTCGCTGTTTCAGGGTCACTTTTCCTAGAAAGAATTTTCAAATAAGTAGTTGAGATTCCATTACCAGCTAGTCAATGCATTCAGTATGTGGGTTTTTTTATTTTACTTTATTGTACTATTAATGTGCATATTTGTGTTGGGTGCTTTTTCCAAGAATGAGGTTTTTTAGAAGTCTTTTTTGGTTCTCCGCAAAAATCTCTATAGAGTACCATTGCTTTGAAATTATACTAGTTTATCATGTTTTGCTTATACTATATCCATATTTCATAATTTACTGCAAGAGTAGGAAAGGAACTGAGATTAGGTTATACATTTAACACAGAGACTACCTGTTTTAAGGATTTCTGCAAAGGCTACTTCTAGTGTGCCTTTGAAACCTAGAAATTTGTAATGTTTTCTGAGGAATGTGGGCTTCCTCTGTTGCTTATAAACTAGGAAAAGATAGAAGGCCCTAGTATATAATAGATCTCTCCTTAAATTTAACCACCAAACCTTTCTAAGGAGATAAACTGTTTTCTGTGGTATCTGGCATTGCTTCAATATTAAAAAAGGATGGAGTCTTGGAAAGCAACCATTCTATTTTTCTCCTGGCGTGTTAACTGTGTGTCTATTCCTCTCTTCTAAATCCTGCCAATGTTTATACAGAAGACTTATGATGAGCGTTAGAAATGTTGCCTCTCTGTGTTCAATATTTCATTTGTGATGCTCTAGGAGGTTTTGAGAACTTTCTCATGAGTGTTTATCTGTGTAGCAACTGTGTGACAGCAGTACATATTTTCAAGGTCTGAGCCCCAGTGTGAACTCATTTCCTCTAGAATCTCACCAAAGCCCAGTGATCTTTGTTAGGTTCTTAATTCGCAGAGGCTTTTGATGTGTAGAGAATTCTGAGAAGAAAGAATTTAATATGTCTGCTGCTCTTTGGTTTGTCAGGCCTGCAGTGTGGTTTTTTAAAATGTTGCTTCTGTTAATATCTTTGGTGTTTTATCTTTACTTGTTGCTGTTTCTGTTGCTGCATGTGTACACGCACATGCAAGATAGTGTTCCTGATGCTGTTATGTGCCTTCCCAGTTATTTCTGACTAAGGTGACCCTATAATGGGTTTTTTTCTTAAGCAAGATTTGTTCAGAGTCAGTTTATCTTTGCCTACCTCGAGAATGTGACTTGCCCAAGATCATCCAGTGGGTTTCTATGGCCTAGCAGGGATTTAGACCCTAGTCTCCAGGGCCATCGTTCAGTACTCAAACCACTACACCACACTGGTTCTCACACAGGGTAAAGACTGCAAGATCAATTCCAAACATAAATTTGATTAATTGTTAAAAACTATAAAGCATCTAAATAATACGCTGAAATGGTCCATTACAAATTATGTTAAAATTCAATCAAGATCCTGCTAAAATGAAAGTTTTCAATGTTTAAAAAAATTGGTGTGATGGGCAGTTGTGTCTGTACATTATTTTTATCCTATGGTTCTCTTGAACTTAAGCCAGATGTGAGGGAGTTACGCCCAAGAAACATCTGGAATTCCACTGTTATCTAGATCAGTGCTTTGCAAACTCTAGATCAGTGTTTCCTAAACCATGGTCTTCCAGATGTTTTGGACTCCAGCTCTCCAGAATCCCTGACAAGTTGAAGTCCAGAATATCTGGAGGACCACATTTTGGGAACCACTGCTCTAAATGAACACTGATCTTAAGTTTGAAGATATATACCTGAGTGCATGTCGTCTATTAGATAGCATGGCCCCAAGATACTTAGAACTTACACCAAGTTCTTAACAGTCGATGGATAGGAGTAAGGTGACAGGAATCCTAGCTCCTACAGCTATTCTCACCACCACATTTTTCACCAGTTGGAGCTTTTAACTCATCTCTTATATATGGAAACATATATGAAGTTGTTCAACCACATTTTTAGACAAAAGATTTAGCCCAAGTCTTGAAGAACTTAATGATGACTCCTTTATATAAAGCACAGTTCTGTTCTTGAGTAGAAGCCACCTGTGAAAAGAATGATTGAGGAGTTTTTCCTTACTACCTCCAGATGTATGTGTGACATATTTTTTTTTAAAAAAAGCAAAGGTCATGCTTGCTTGGTGTCTCTTTGCCCTCAGCTAAACAAGGAGCATAAAAATGATTGTGACTCCTTTTCAGATTTCTGATCTCTTGAAATATATTGTTATTGTTGTTAAGGGCAATTTTTAATTCAAAAGGTTTTATCCTGACTAGAGTAATTTCTACACTGGTAGGTCAGCTGTTGCAGGGATACAGTTGCCTAAGGCCATAAACGAAATAGCATGTTCTCTGACACTTTTTGGCTTTAACCACCTGCACAGTTCGGATCTAAGTTCGTAGTTCTAAATGCTCAATTACAGTTAGAGTAGACCATTGTATCAGAGATTTACATAAATATGAGACATCATTTGTTTGAAATGCAGTTGGATTCAGATCTATGGAGGTATCAATTTGAATTAATGGATTCATCTTTGAATGATACCAGTAAGAATGTAATTTGCACCCTATTTATACATGCATTTTTCAAGTCTATGGCAGCCTTTCAAATGCTCAGGTTATTTCATTTTACTGTATTATACTGATTTACCCTTTTTTCCCTATCCTTATCTATAAAAAGGTTCAAAAATCCAGAAACAAGCAATTGCGAGAAATGTTTCCAGATGGATTCAGTATTCATCATGCAGGAATGCTGAGACAAGATAGGAGTTTGGTGGAGAGTTTGTTTTCTCGAGGCTACATAAAAGTTTTGGTTTGCACAGCAACTTTAGCCTGGGGTGTCAATCTTCCAGCTCATGCTGTCATTATTAAGGTAAGAATATGTCTTCTATCTGTATCAAAACATTTCAAAAACACCATAATGTCATATAGTAAAAAGTGTGTTCTGTTTTGCCTTTTCAGTGCTCGTAAAAGAGAAGGTATAGAGAAAGATGGGCTGCTAATTATCTAGCACTGTTGTGGGGGTAGTTTGCTCAACTGACACTCTCCTTTGGGAATTTAGTTGGGTAGTAAAGATTTAAATATATCACAGATTATGAAAGGATTAGCTTAAGTACACTTTTGAAATCCTGCTGTATTTGCCTAATTTTGGTCTCCAGCTCATCTGGATTACAGTCATGTGTGTTTATGTTAATTTTTATTAACTTTTCTTCAACCAGGGAACACAGATCTATGCTGCAAAAAGAGGCGCCTTTGTTGACCTTGGAATTTTAGATGTCATGCAGATATTTGGCCGAGCTGGGCGGCCTCAGTTTGACAAATTTGGAGAAGGCACCATTATTACAACACATGACAAACTCAGCTATTACCTGACTCTGCTTACTCAGCAGAACCCAATTGAGAGTCAGTTCCTTGAAAGCCTGGCAGACAACCTGAATGCAGAGGTATGGTTGCTTAATTCTGCATTGCTAATATATTCACTTTTTAAAAACTCATATGAATAACAAGAGACCAAAATCCAATACCGTTTATATACAGTTCTATAAATTTCAGTTTTAGGGGATTGTTTTGTGACACTGGTAATTTTTTATACAAAATTAATAATCTTCTGAAGAGTGTAGTAGTTTCAGGGTTGTGACACTGTTCTTTACTATGTTTTCTTTAAACTATATGCATTTTCTAAATCAAGATTATAGGTGCCATAGGTTACCATTTTTATGTATAAGAATAAAGCAAGTCTGGTTTAGCTGCCCAAATATAGCTTAAAAGCTGCTCGATATATCCAGGCCTTTATTGTTACACATAAATCCAAGTCATCTATTGCATTGTATTAGTTGCCGAAGGCTTGCTCACAAAGCCATGTTTTCACCTTTTTTCTGAAAGTCAGGAGGGAAGGGGCTTATCTAATATCACTGGAGAGTGAGTTCCATAACCGAGGAGCCACCACTGAAAAGGCCCTGTCTCTCGTCCCGATACAGTGCACTTGCGAAGGAGGTGGGACCAAGAGCAGGGCCTCTCCAGATTATCACAATCTCTGAGATGGTTTATAATCTCTGAGATGGTTGATTGCAGGCAGGCAGGCACGCTTTCTAGGCTTGCACGCTACACACACTCAGACTCTTTCCAAGGCACGGAAGCAAGTTCTGTTTCTTACTGTAGAAGTGACACTCAGCTGCAGACAGGTTCATGTGCTTTCTGGGCCTGCACGCCACACACTCTACAAACTGGATATGGAGCCTTCAGAGTATTTAGATAACTTGAAGAACTCTGAAATTCTTTTAAATTAACATACTGTTTCAAGGGTAAAGTGAGGTGAGAGTAGCTTTTGATTCACTGATTCTAAAGCCCATTCAGAATCCTGAGTCAGTTTAAGCCATTTTTCCCAAGTAGGTTTTGTGGGGTTGTATGCAAAAAACCAAGTAGAGCTGGGTCTTATTTCCTGTCTTGGCTGTTGTGAAGAGGTCATGGAGTGATGGATGGTTAGGATTTCCATTTTCATTCTGCCCTTCCAATGCAGGATTGTTCTCTAAATCTGACCACTTAGGTCAGTTTGAATATTTTGAGAGAAACCATTTTCATTGTGCGGATGATTGGATTGACATGTCTGAAATAGATTCAAGGCCAGGAAGGTGATAATGTTAACCATAGCATTTGACTTCAAAATGATTCCAGAAAGTGATAGTTAGCAGTAGAGGTAGTCTGTTATCTGTCCCGGGGTATCAATTAGTTCCCTGCTGCCCAGCTATGCCCTTGAGGTGTTTTTGTGCAGCAGCCCCCCCCCCCCCCCCCCCGGCCTCAACTCCCTCCTTCTGAATTTTAAACATGCTCCATTGTGGGCCGGTGTCTACAATGTGCTTCACATTCTGTACAGCGGATTTCTCTGTGCAATATGGTTTATATTGGGGGCCCACTGAAGTGCATTCAGGGATTTAACTTGAACTTTCTTGCAATATTGCTTGATGCACTTTAAATCCTTTAATTCACAGTGCCGCGCGCTTCGACGGTGTGTGTTTTGCAGCCACCACAGTTTGGCTTCAAGGTGCATTAAATGGCCAGAATAAATGTGCCCAAGGTTTATTAAAAGAGGAGAGATGTTTGATTTTGTGCAGTAAATATATCTTTGTGTAAGCTTTTGGTTTGGTCCACACCATTCTTCCTCAGCCTGGCTAGTAAGGAGAGAGCATGGTAAGCAATGAAGAATGGTGTTGGTCAATGGAGCAATATTAGGTGCTACTTGAACACCTAGTGCACCATTCTTCTGTAAGAAGTTTGGCACCATCAGCCTAAAAGTGTTCGAGCTGTTCTGTGCTATAAAGCAGCATACATTAACATTTTTACACATATAGGCTTGTCCAACTATGATTGCCTTCAAATCTATTTTACTGTGATGGCTGGCCTTGATACATTAAGTTACAGAATATTGCAAAATGGAGAGATAGAGAAAGATTTAGTGCTTGTTTTCTTACCACATAATGCTGGAGTTTATTTAGAAACCACAAGTGGCCTGCCTGTAGCATGCCGTTTATCCACCCTTCATCACACTGAAAACTTCAGAAGAAAACTTAAGAGAATATTTATTTTTCTTTAGCCATCCCAAAAATGCAATTTGGTTTTGTAAAAGTTTAATTATGCTTTAAAAGAACTAGTGCACAGTAAGCATAAAATTAATCTTCAACAGCCAGGTTCTGACAACCAAGGGTCAATGTTGAAGTGTGTTAATGATTTCTAATAAACTCATGTTAGTGAAAATAGCAATGCATCTCAGCTGGTGTAACCAAAAATGCTGAAAAGCAAAAGTGTGAGGCACTGACAAGACCATGAAACCATCATTTTTTATGTACTCTGGAACACTGAACATGTCTTTTCTTGCTGACATGACAAGCCAGGAAAGATCGGTACTTGTTTGATTACAGAAAATCAATTGTAAGTCAGGCCAATTACAAAAGTCTTTCATTTCTTTTGATTGTTACTTGGTCATTTATCTCTTTCGATTCACATCTCTATATAAATCTTTTCCTTTCCTGCTTGACTAGCTTTTGCAGAAATCTGAAAGAAAGTGCTTTGGAAACATCATGGAAAATTTGAAAGGTTTCTGGTTTTATATTTAACACTTTTAAAAAAGTTGAGCAGAAAACACACTATGGCCAGAATTTACGAGGTCAGTTACAAATGAGTTACACATTTGTTACTGGTTCATATTCATAATCCCTAAATATTAATCAGTTTGGAGAATACATAGAGACATAGTGATTTTTTAAAAATACTGTTACGTTTAATTCTGTTTTAATTTTTGCATATTTGTATATTTTAAATTTTGTGGTAATACTTTTAATGGGTTGTTGTAGGTTTTTCGGGCTATATGGCCATGTTCTAGAAGCATTCTCTTCTGATGTTTTGCCTGCATCTATGGCAGACATCATCAGAGGTTGGGAAGTCTGTTGGAATACTTTTAATGTAAGCCACTTTGAGTCTCTTTCAGGAGAGATAAAGTGGGGTAGTAGTAGTAGTAGTAGTAGTAGGAAGAAGAAGAAGAAGAAGAAGAAGAAGAAGAAGCCTCTGTGAGTCACAGGACTCTGTTTCCCTGTTAATTGGGAAATAGTTAGCAGACATTTACATAAACATGTTTGTGCACGTGCAATCTCCCATGTAAAGCAAAATTGCAACAGACACCTTCCTTCTGGCTGTTGCACCAGGCATTCAGAGATTGATCACAGGAAAGGGTAGAAACTAGTACTTCGGTGATTGGTACTTTCTTTTATTGCCTTTCAAGCAGATGGTGTCAAAAAGGCCACTACTTAGCAATTATTGTTAGCAAATGTTTGTGTTTGTATTGTCCCCTGTAAATACTTTAGTACAATATGACTTGAAGTCAATCTTCTTAAATGCACAGAAGATGATCGTTGGCTGGATACTGAGAGAATTTATAAGGACTGATAGGTCTCCCAGCAGCCAAAATCCTCGTCACAGAATATGTTATGTAACTTTACATATGTTTAGCCATGTAGCAGTGGTGCCAAGAAACCCTGTTAGTGAATTGTGAAGGTGCATAAAGGGAAACCAATAAGAATGTCCGGCTTCCTAGTCAGAGACCTAATTCACATTAAACATTTGTTCTTTTATTTATTGGTCAGTTTGCTGGCTCTCCTGTGACATAATGAAAAGCAGTCCTGTATTGGATACAGATGTATGGAACTGCCTTATTCTGACTTCCATAGACCTAAATCCACTTACAAAGATTTAAGTCCCAAATGGAATTGCAACCAACATACTTTAATTTCACAAAAAGCAACACTACCCACAGCAGGTGAAAATCCATGTTGAGAAATATTTTTTAAGGTTGATGCTTAGACTGGAAGGCTTAAGTAATTATTTAATCTCAGAGCTCAATATGGTTGGGAGACTTCCAAGGGCAGCTCTACCCTGAGGAATACATGAACAAATTTCCTTGAGGGCATTTTGAATGGCTATATGGATATATTTCCTCTGTTTCCCTTTTTTGCTGCCCATTCCTTCTGTTTGTCTCTTACTTCTGATTACCATCCCCAACACTGCATGGTCTTCCATGCTTCACACACTACTCTTCTTCCTGATTTTCTATTGCCCCTATTCTCTAGGTCTTAACTCTCCTGCCAGTTACCCATTATCTAGAACTCCTCGAGAAAGGAAGTATAGTTTTGAGTACTGAATTCAATTTTGGATTAAATATATGGAGTTCATGATGATTGATGAATTGGTTGATTATTTGAAGGAGAACTGGTTCATTTTAGAGCACAATCTGGATGAGAATTGGGAAATCCATGGGGTGAACCCATAATTCATAACAGTTGGTTCCTCCCTAAAAGCCAAATCCCTGAATTCTATGGACAAAACCATGGTCATTAAACTGGAATCATAGTGCTATATCTGAGTAGTGTGAATGGGCCCCAGAATTTTATTTGAATGATGTGGAGTGGCACAGCACAGCCACCCCAAGCATTCAACTGACAATGGGGAATTTACTCTAAAACTTATGGAAATATATCCCGAAGCATAGAATTCCTATCTGCATGTCTGAAACACTGGTTCAAAATATGACTGTAAGAAAGGACAATGTAAGGATCATGTAGTTAGGCATCTCGCTGATTATTTCAAATGTTGTGTTTATTAGGTAAATGCATCAGAGGATCTCTCCAGCATCTTTATATAGCAAATGGATACAAATAAGTAGTTTAGAAGACAGCAGCAAGTGAATAAGAAGGTTGCTCAGACAGGACATAAAATGTTAAACAGTTGGCATATGTGTGGTGTATAAAATAGATGGCCATACAGAAGGGTAACATTTGCAAAACAAGCGAACTGGGAAGTCTAAAAATGCTGATGAGACACTTGAGAAAAAGAATTCATGCTGTGCTAGTTTAAAAGCAAATATTTTATCTTCTGTGCACACAGGATTTTTTTCTCTTGCAAATTTTGGTTTAATTATGTTATGGTGTTAAATGCTTCTGCTGCCTCAAAACTTTTGCATTAGGAGGTAGTTCATTAAAAGTGTGTAACATTTTTTCTTTGTAGATCTTTCTTTCATTACCATATCCTTTAAGCTTAGCTTAGGCAAGGTCATTCTTAATGATGTACATCTACTGATTGGGAGATAGGGGAAGGATACACAGACAAAATTATTATCTGTGTTACAGCATTTCAAAACTTTTGTATGGGTTCTTTTTAAAAAAGATAAATATGTAAAATGTAAGGAAATGAACAATTATTGTTCTGCCCAGGAGCAAAACAGTTACTGGGTGCAAAAAGCAAGAGGAGAGAATAAAGGAGAGAGAAACCCCTTAGGTGAGCTATTTTTTAGTTTTTTTTTTGTTTTTTTTTTTGTAATTTTGCCCACCATATTTTAATTCTAACCTCTTTTTATAGATGCATTGTTCTTATGAAGAGAAGTTTTGCGTTATCTTTTTTAAATGGGCAAAATGTCCGCAGTGCCATATATGTTAATATATTAACAAAAACTCAAAGAATTTTCTAGCAGAAATTACCCAAGAACTGTCCTCTTCAGTACAATCACAATTACTGCACTGATATAATTTGAAAGGCTTGTACAAAAACGGAAATAATTTTCCAGCAAAAGTTAAGTGGCTTTGTTTTAAGACCTCAAATTATTTCAGCATGTAAGGAATCCTAGCTTTTGATATTTGTATGTTTTCAAAGTCCTGGATACTAAAACGTAATAAAGAATTACCTTTATTTAATCTTTAGAGTTTCAAGTTAATCATACAGTATTTGCGATAATGCATTGACAGAAATCTAGGTATGGGGTGCTTGGAATACTTGAGGAGAAAAAAAACTGCTCAGTCCTTAAACTTAGATTATCAAATGTTGAAGGCATTCTACATGACAACCTAGACTGACTTTTCTCAACTTATTTTTACCGTTACCTTGTGACATAATTTCATATCTCAGAGAACTCCTGCATAACGAACGTACCTATAACTCAAAAATATTATTTTATTTTAATCACTGCCTCTCACAGAACTCCCAGTAACCTCTCACAGAACCCAAGGATTCAAAGAACTTTTGGTTGATAAATCCTGACTTAGACCATATCCTCTTGCAGTCTAGGCTGAATTTATGTATATACTTACCTGGCAGTAATAATGGCCTACTTGCAGGAATATGTGTTGTAGAAGTGGGTTAAAGAGAGTCTGCCAAGAGACCAAACTCAGTCATATTTATTCAGGATTTCCATTGCTCTCATGTCTCCAAGGTACACATTCCCAAATAGGCATGCATTCTTGGTTTGTTTAAAAATGTGAGTTGTGTTTGTACTATCATTTTTGTTACATGGTTGAGACAAAATGTTGGAGTACTGCCTTATAAACAGTGATGTTAGCTTTTTAAAAAACCTAAATATAGGTAGGTAGTTTTTCACATTGTATTGTAGTTCCACCCTGTAATTGAAGACGCAATAAGCCAGAAAACATTGAAGAGGACACCAGGTGGCAGCAGATCTTCAAAAGTCATTTCTGTCTTCTGGCTCAATCAGTGTTCCTTATGGACTTTGGTGATCCAATTAAAAGGGTTTACTGTCTTCTTGTTCCATGTCTTTAAAGCATTTGTTTTGTCATAGTCTCATTGACATTAATGAGAGAAACTTGACATATGAAGAAGTTTGAAGGTTTTTTCTGAATATCTCCATATTTTTGTCCACTCAGGCTATCTGGTTTCCTACCAGATCTCGATATCAGAGCAATCAGAACTGTAAAGAGAACATACGTATAAAGCATTATATTGTATGACTTTGGCATACTTTGGGGTCAACTCACTTTTGCTATAGCAAGCAGAAGCTCAAGTAGAAAAGGTGTGTTATCTGTTCTAAATAATGATTACAATTTGGAGCCCCCGGTGGTGCAGTGGGTTAAACCCCTGTGCCAGCAGGACTGAAGACTGACAGGTTACAGATTCGAATCTGGGGAGAGGCGGATGAGCTCCCTCTATCAGCTCCAGCTCCTCATGCGGGGACATGAGAGAAGCCTCCCACAAGGATGATAAAACATCAAATCATCCGGGCTCCACTGGGCAATGTCCTTGCAGCCAGCCAGTTCTCTCACAACAGAAGCAACTTGCAGTTTCTCAAGTCGCTCCTGACACGACAAAAAAAATTACAATTTGAACGGTGCAGTGTTATTATTTCTGGCAAGGTTAATATTACTCTCTAATAGGCTGAGATGCCATTAGTTCCGTGTCAGCAGATAACACATAAGTACTCCAGCAAACCATGAAGGAAATCAAATGTACAGATTAGTTTAGGTAACAAATTATGTAACACCTGTGGCCTAGCTAAGGAGTCTTTTTTCCTTTGATTCAGTTGCACTCGTTTCTTGCAGACATGTGTTTTTAACTTTTATGAGACCCCATTCAAGTACCAGAATAACTTTTTGCTTTAAACAGTAGCAAAATGCAGTTTGGTTCAAAGAAAAAAACACACACACACACACTATTTCTTTTTATTTGTTGGAATAATTTTCAGGGATGTTATGGCTTAAGCATATCCTAGACAAATGTTTCTAATCATATACATATTGAAAAGTTTCGGTTTTATTTAGTAAAAGAAACTTGGGATGCCAGAACAGGTGCTGATGTTTCTAAGGAGAAAAGGAAGGTGTTCCCGGAGGCAGCAACTAAGGATGTAGCCACATTGCAAAATTATAGCAGTCTGACATCACTTTACAACCTGTTTTTCCACCACAGTTTATTGACTGCAATCCAATCCATTATGGTGAATGTGCACCAATTCAGGGCAACTGCTGTGTCATTGCATTTGATGAAAAGTTGAGATAGATAGAATATAGTTGGGTGTTTAACATGACATCATAAATGTTGAGGGCTTTCCCTATTACATTTATATGATCCTGCAGCAATTCTACTTTTGTAATCAAGTATACTCACAAACAATTTGATTAAAAATCAACTCAAAAAAGCTGTTTCAATTTATGCACATGTAAATACTCTCTCTTTCTGCCCTGGCACTATTTCTGGCCTTTTTGACGGCTTGGGACAGTCATGTCACAAAAGGTGTGATACCAAAATGATTATCACCGCTGCAACTTTCAGAATCCTCTAGTCTGTGTGAGACATACACAGATCTCCCCCCTTTATTGTGCTTCTCCTTCTCAGCAGCTCAGAGCAGGGTGGGGGCAGTTTACTCTCAAAAGGAGACAGTAGTAGATTGCTTCCCCCTTTTGCTGAAGGTGCCCCCCCCCCTCCATCTTACACTGTTGCTGCCATCCCTGTCTAAACTAGCAAGGCCTTGTGCCCCTGTCCCTGCCCCTACTCCTACTCATTCACCAGCTGTAGTAGTGGCAGTAACAGCATGTTTCTCTGCTCTGGCTCCCAGGACTCTCTAGAGCTTCTTTTACCCAGAA
The DNA here is from genome assembly GCF_037176765.1 of Anolis sagrei. Taxonomy (NCBI): domain Eukaryota; kingdom Metazoa; phylum Chordata; class Lepidosauria; order Squamata; family Anolidae; genus Anolis; species Anolis sagrei. The sequence continues at coordinate 98,700,092 of NC_090021.1, forward strand.
GGTAGAAGAGTTGTAACAGAAGTGCAAGACTAGGATGTTTGAAAGAGATGGGAGAGAGGGCATTACTGGGGTGCTATGATTGGAAGAGTAGGACTGTTTGCAGCAGCTGCTACTGGATTGCTTTGTTTTGCCTGATTGCTACTGCTGCTCTGTTCTCCCCTTTTGGAAAGTTGATTCCGACTTGGACAGAGGGCTCTATTATTATTTATTACTAGCTGTACCCACTACACTTTGCTGTGGCCAACCTTCCCTCCCTCTTTCTCTCTTCCTTTGTTTTCCTCCTTCCCTCCCTCCCTCCCTCTTTCTTTCTTTCCTTCCTTCCTTCCCTTTTTTTCTTTCATTCTCTCCTTCCTTCCCTTCCTCTTTTCTCCCCCCCCCCCTTTTCTTTCCCTTCCTCTTTTTCCCTTCTTCCTTCTCTACCTGTTCTTGCACTGCAACTCCCAGCAGTCCTCATGATCTATCTACCTACCTACCTACCTATCTTAACTATTTGGAGGATTTCTGGGAGTTGCAGTCCAGGAATAGGAAATTGGAAATATGCAGGGGTTGGGATGCTCTCAAAGAAATCCAAGGAGAAGAAAGCTTTCATCCTGGAAGCAGTGCTCTCCTAAAGGGCCTGTTCTAGGGGATGCTGGGAGCTGTAGTCCAAAGGAAAGTGTGGATATGTGTGTTTTGTTTGCCAGGGGGAGTTGTTTGTGCACATGCACTGTAGCATCTTTTTGCTTTTTTGGCTTTTAAAGTCCCATTGTGTTTTCCAGTGTTTTTATGAGTGATGGTCACTCGTTGGCCTGATAGGTGTATTGTGTCCAAATTTCATGGTTTTTGAGTTATGTTAATCCCACAAACTAACATTACATTTTTATTTATATAGATGGACTGTTTTACTTGCTATACGCTTGTGAGCTGCTAGAAACTGAGAAAATGACTGAGGAAAGTGAGAGACAGACAGAAGCATTTACCTTCTCATAGTGAAGGGAGTCCCTCAGCTGTTTCCATTTAGTTTGTCATTTCTCCTTTTTCTCAACCACTGCTCTCTTTTCTCCCACTCTGGTCCCTTCACTTTTTTCCATTCTTTCCCTTTTCACTCCCTGTATGCTACACACATAGCTGTTGCAAGTTGGAAGCAACTCTACTCTGTAGCATCCAGTACATGTATATGTGAGTGTGTCTGTATACATATGCTTCTGCATGTTTGTGTGTGTGAGCCGGGGCGGGGGGGGGGGGAGAGAGAGAGAGAGAGAGAGAGAGAGAGAGAGAGAGAGAGAGAGAATGACACACTTACCTGTGTGCATAGAGAAATCTCCCTCAAGTGGGAAAGTGGAAATGTTGGGAGACAGGCAGGATTTGTTGGTGGGGCTAATTCCCAATGGTAGCACTGGCGCTGTCTATCCTCTGGAAAATGGCCAGAGACATGCCTGTGAATCACGCCAAAATCCATAATCAGTTTCAGAACTGATTATGCTGTACCCCATCCACATGCAACAGCACAGATCAATAGGCAATAGTTTTTATTAAAGGAATTCTGTTGCTTACCCTTTAAAAACAAAACAAGCATTCTGGCTAGATATATAATTCTAGTGTAGCAAAAGAAGTAGGTCTTTCCCAAATAATAAAAATAAATAAGAGAAAACTACTTAACAAAATTTTCAAACTTTGATTTTTTTTTGTTTGCCTTGATAATGATTCTCTCACAAATGAGTCAGTAAATAATATATAAATAAGTGGCATCTTAAAATTAATATTGTTCAGTAAGAATAATAGAATCATGGAGTTGGAAGAGACCACAAGGGTCATCTAATCCAACCCCCTGCCATACAGGAAAAGCACAATCAAATTGCTCCTGACAGATGGCCATCCATCCTGTTTAAAAGCCTTTAAGGAAGGAGCTTAGGCAGAAAGTTCTACTGCTGAACAGCTCTTACAATCAGGATGTTCTTCCTAATGTTCAGGTAGACTATCCTTTCCTGTAATTGGAACCTATTGCTCCGAGTCCTTGTTTCCAGGGTAGCAGAAAACAAGCCTTGGTGAATGTAGTATTAAGAAAAAATGTAAAGCTCATTTGACCCAAGGACTTTGTTCTAAAGGGATCCTTTTGTGAGCTCAGGTCTCCCCCCATGATTAGATATGTGAGATTTGGGAATCCTTCCTAATATTCAGAAAAAAGTATTTTGTGGATCTCCAGTCAGAACATTTGTCCTGATATACAAGCACTGCAAATCAATAATTCTGAAATGCACTGTCTGTTTTTCCAATGTAAAATAAATACTTTTATTTGAGCTTTTCAAAATCAAAGAACACTCCCATAAAAGAAGATGCATCTTGTGGGAAGACCTGGCAACATAGCAACTAGTGAGATAAAATGCCCTCCTCCCTCTGCCCTCAGCCGATTCCCAAATCACATATTTCACTTGACTTGAAGGAAAATGATAAAATTGTGGGATAAGCATTCTTCATCTTTTTTTTCCTTTTAAAAATTAATTGCAACCACTTAATTCGTCAGTTTCTGAATATTTCCTTGTAATGTCACTCTTGCGGATTACAATCCTGTTCATATAAAACTGATGGGCTTTATTCCATTTTAATTCTTTAACATATACATTTTATTTCATTTTTCCTACTTTTAGGTTGCTCTCGGAACAGTGACAAATGTCGAGGAAGCAGTAAAGTGGATAAGTTATACTTACCTTTATGTACGGATGAGAGCAAACCCATTAGTATATGGCATCAGTCACAAGGCTTATCAGGTAGAAAATGCTTGCAAAAAACTAACCTGCTTTTTGGTTCTGTAATCCTTTCTTGATGGGAGATTAAATATTTGCCATTGCTGCTTTTCCTGACATCAGCATGTCCAAAGTGCTTAAAAACATAGAAAATATTCCACAACACAAAATGCAGGTGGGGAAGCATCCTAAAAAATTTGATCAGTTATCTTGATAAATGAAAGTGAGTAATCCAACAAAACATGTGAAACAGTCGAATTAACAGTAAATGTATGTGTGCTACTCAAATTTAGCTTTCTCCATCAATCAATTATCTTATCATTTCAATACTAAATATAAACTTTGCAAACTCAATTTGAGTGAGCCAGTTACGTATTTTGATTCAATATAGTAAAAGGAGCATTATATTAGAGAACAGGAAAATGTAAGCCTCTTCGTGCATTTTATGAGTAATGTGTACATTTACAAAAGGATGGATATAGTAGGCTAAATATATTAGTTTCTTGAAGCATCTTAAAGACTAATACAAGGGTTGGAACTTTAATAGTGGCAACTATTTATTTACATATAATACAAAATTGGTACATGCCACCAAGTTTTACAGTCCTTCAATATAGTCACGAGCATTGTGTACAACCCATTTCCAGCGATGTGGAAGTCGTAGGACACCTGTTGCAGTGCCTGTTCTGTTGATAGTTTGAATGGAGCGGTCTACTGCCGCAAGAATTTGAAGCTAATGCCACGAAGTGCTTCCTTCATCTTAGGAATTAAGTCAAAGTCACAAGGGCTTAAGTCTGGGGAGTTCTGCAGAAAATGTTGCTGTTTTTTTCTCAAAGCTGGTCTGAGATGGTGTTCCAAAAATGAAGGCTTTTACCCACCTTGCCACTGTTCTGTAAGGCAATGTAGATTCCCCGCAAGCCTCTTGAAGACCTTGATGACACTGTCGTGCTGTACAACCTCTGGCACATTCAATTTTTATCCAACTCCATTGTTCTTGTTTCAAAAACATCGTGACAACACTTACTTTAGACCACAAGCTAATAAGAAGCTCAGTTCTTCGCGTCACTCTACATGTGCGTGATGTAGGAAGGGCGAGTCTTTTTGCTCAGAGTTAAGGTTGGTATGTATCTAACATGTGGTATATGCGACATTCTTTAGTTTTGTTGCATAGTGTCTTTACAGCAGTGTTGCCACTATTGAAGTTCCAATCCTCGTACATTTATTGAACTGTTGTAGCACACTTAATCAGATGTGATCCAATACAATTAGCCCTCTATATCATGGATTGTATATCCATGGATTCTATCATTCACAGCTTTAAAATATTTTTTAATCCAATTAAGAAATTTTGATTTTGCCATTTTATACAATGGGCACCATTTTACTATACCATTGTATATAATAAGATTTGAGCATTCAGGAATTTTTGTACACATGGGGATCCTGGAATCAAACCCCAGTGGATACCACAAACCATTCCATACATGCCTGTATCCCAGGATTTGATCCCAGGCTTTCTGCTTTAAACTGGATTATATGAGTCCCCACTTCCAGATAATATGGAATAAACAGAAAACCTGGGATCAGATCCTGTGATATAGGGCCTGTCATCAAATAACTGCCCTTATCTATATATATAGCAATAGTAGGAAAACAAGTCATTGGATGACTTGATCTGTCATTATGATAGGAAAATAGTGCAGTATATCCCAGCTAATTCTTCACACATTGAACTAAATATACACACATACACAGGGAACTCTAATAAGAAATCAGAATTAATTATGACTCAAATCATTTTCCAAATTAAATTTCATCTCTGCCATGTACTGTATTTAAAATCTTGTAAGAGCAATTTGCAATTTGATTGCAAAAAGAACTAAAATGCTTTGAAATATGCTTTTCTAAAAAGTTGTTTTCTAATTTTTCATTGCAAGCTGTCAAATGCATTATTATATAGTACACAAATTATAGCTGTGTCCCACTTATTGACTGCAACTGGTAACGTGGTTGTTGTTTTTTTTTTCCCAGTTCTCTGGTACATTTTTTCTTGTCCTCTTTTCCTCCTTTATTTGAAGGGATTACAGTACTTCTTTCTGGAAGAAAATTGTATCTCATAGCTCAAGGCAAGATTTGAAGAGTTTGCCAAGTCAAATAGTGTGCACAAGATACAATTTGAAAGATCCCTGAACAATTTCAAAGCTCTTTGCATTCATATGTACTACATATAGAAGGAACATTTATTTATTAAGTCACATATTTCTGTCCAACCACTCCATATCGCAGCCTTTTTTCTATAGTAGTGGGCAATCGCTTTACCTGCCTCTGAGTACAGGAAAAATTAACTGCCAACTCACTGTTTCCCAGAGGTAGTTTGTGCCATAGAGGGAAACATAGATTTGGGGGATGCCTAAAGGAAGGACAAGCAATTGTAACTTTTCCCCATGTGTGCAAGAACGTAAGAAAGTATTCCTCAGAGCTACATTTAAGTCCGGACATTACTCAGTATAAAGGCATAGAATTAAATATTTCGTTCTTTTTATAAGATATCCAAAACATACATTGTTTAGTTACAATATTAAACGCACACCAAAACATATTTGCATTTCTCCCACCAAAAACTGAAATTGGTACTTCTGGCTAGTTTCCCAGAGTCTCCATAGTGTGTTAGCCCATTGTTCTTGCTTCACTAATTTACAGTTTACTCTATGCCCTGTTTACCTTGGAAGAGAAAGAAGATGGCATACGTTTACAGAATATTTTCAATATAAAATATTTTATCTTGGTAGTTTATCTGGGTGAACTGTGTCCAGTGAATTCATTCATGTTGCACTCCATGTGTATGTCGGTATTTGTCTGATAAGAAGTAAATAGGATGATGGTGAAAGAATTAATATAGAAAAATGGGTGAACAGATAGATACATTTTAACATGTGGAATAATTTTCCATGCAATATTTTAGATGGATCCAAGTTTAGAGAAACACAGAGAACAGCTAGTAATTGAAGTTGGCCGAAAGCTAGACAAAGCCCGGATGATTCGTTTTGAGGAGAGAACTGGATTTTTTTCTTCAACAGATCTAGGCAGAATTGCCAGCCACTATTATATTAAATACAATACAATTGAGGTAATGTACTATTTTTCTCCATTATTTCTTATACTTCGAAATCAAACCAGGATGTTACATTGAATGCACTTTTATTAATAGCATTGTTAGTAAAATTATAAATAGCTATCCTTCGCCAGATTAAACATTTCTACATCCAAGTGGTAAAAGTAATCCTAGTGTGACGTACCAGTACTTGTTCTGAAAAACCATTATTCATTATAGCAATGTCATTCTGGTGTACTTTTGTATGCAGTGGCATGCTTCCAAACCAAATCCAATGGAATTAGGCATTTCTTCTCCATTATCCACCATGTTAAAAACCTGCTCTAGTGAGTTGTTTTTTGGTTTTATTTTTTTATTGTATCCGGGGCGTTGCAGCAAGAGGCAGAAGGATCATTGTTTCTGGTGGAGATACTAGGATCCAGTATTTATGTATGTTTACACATATGTGTGCAAAAGTAATGATATGTGGGCATATGTTGCCCTGTATTTTAAAGCCATATTCTGTTAATCTTGCCTTAAATATATTACTTCTTTGAACACTTCCAACTTCTGTATAGGTTGTTAAAAATCCAGTCAGCAATGTCATCATAATGAAATACATTCACATTATCACCTACATTTGGAATTATTTTTTAAAAAATGCTGTCTTCATCATTGCGAGCTTGTCAGGAAGTTACCCTTTGCATGTTGGACTCATGCAACGAATCTCAAGCCGATACCTTCAAAATATAAGATGGAAAGTAAACAGAAAGTGCCCTGCAACTGTTGATGGGACTTTCCTGCCCCATTTTCGTTAGTGAGATAATGCCAAATATCCTGAACAGCAAACCAAATCCTTTTTTTTCCCTGCAGACTTTCAATGAACTCTTTGATGCTCATAAGACAGAAGGTGACATTCTTTCTATAGTGTCCAAAGCAGAGGAATTTGAACAGATCAAGGTAAGATCACTTTATAGTTTCTTTAAAAACAGTTTTCTTTAAAAATTATTTGTGTGGAAAATTTGTGAACTGATGTTTGAAAGCACAACCTCATGTATTGTGTAGTTTTCTCTTCAGTTAAGTATAAGGATAGAATTTGCAGTTTTATAACTTAATAAATCCATTAAGTCCTTAGATCTTGTCCAAGGGTGTTGTATATACCTAAAGGCTCCAGTGTTTGTATTTGTTTCTGGATAATGCAACTTTTCCATAATCTAGTACATCAGAGTCAGCTTGACACATATTTCACTTTATTCTCAATTCATGGAAGTGCCCCTGACTTTGTAGTGTTTGCCAAAGCCCATACTATGAATTGTCCGACTGAATTGCTGACACATGAACATAATGGTTATTGTGTCATTAAAATTAATTTCTTCTTTTTTTCATCCAAAATGCATTTCATAACCAGAATATATATTCACTATCCGTATTGTACTTATGTTTTTGAATCATTGTACTTGCTTTGAACTGAATAGTTTTAATAATGGACATAAACCAGGGTATTGTAAGCAAATGTTCTGCTTTGGAAGGAGTTCAAATAAGTATGTGTGTTTGTCTAAGAAGAACTTTATTGACTTGCTGAGGGGGTTACACTGGCTTTTTATTTCATTAGCCAATGCACTTTACAAATGACAATTAGATTTGTCAAATGTCAACTGGACCCTCAAACTCATTTGATAAAACAGTATTTATTTAGCCAGAGACAATCCCTGCCTGCTGAAATTGAAACCCAATAGCATTTTACTAAAAACAAGACTAATTTCTCACTTTTCAGGTATGATCCGTGCTACCTGTGCTTTTACTTTGGATGTCAAGAATTATAATTTTCTGTGGCAGAAAAAGATGTTGTTACCGCAACTTCCCCACAATCTGACTGTGTATAGCTGGTTGGCAGGCAGGTTCTCCCTTCCTAACCAACAAAAGTGACATTCTGGAGAGAATTTTGATGTTGCCCCATAATAAAAACATCAAACAGAGGTATCTCTATTCCTGTCTGAGCTGCGTGGAAGTGTAGAAGGAGTGTAGGAGGTCTAATGTGAGCAAACTGTCCATTTGTTAACCATAGTTGGGCTTCTTGAAGCAAGATAATTGGATAGTGATTGAAGAATCCTGCCAATAGTTCAAGAGACAGTTCTGACTTTTCAGCTCTTCTTTTGTGCTGAATGAGATGGTCAGGCCTTGATGGAAGCTGTCTCTAGGTGGTTCCCTGCAGGTGCCAAACATTTACCCTCTTTAAGTAAGTTTTAGACTAATAGACTTTCAGCAAATCAAAGAATATGTAGATTTATTCTCTGTTTTGCAAGTATGGGCGAGAATTTGAAATACTATGCATTATTCAAATTGCAGATATGAATATTTCTTTACTTGTATTAAGACTTAATCTTATTAACAGTGAAAACCTTAATACCATGAATCATAGTACTTCAGAGTTTTGAGCTAAGAACATAATATGCCACATGCAAACTATACGATTTTAATGAACACATTTAATGTTAATTCAAGTTTGTGATAATCCAGAAGGACGGAGGTCAAATAAAAAAGGGAATTTTCATCAGGTGGGAGGATTGTATGGTCAGAAGATTTAATTTTTGAGGCATATTACATTTTTATGTGTCAATGGCAACCTTAATAAAAGGTGATGTATAATGAAATACAATTGTGTCATTGTTAAGATAGTTTCAATTAGGTTCTATTAAGTTCAGTGCTGGGAGACTTGTTTTTCAGAAACTGTAGAATGTTTAAAAACACATTTGTCAGAGATAATTGACGTTTAATTTTCATGTGGAAAATCTGACAAGTTGCACCAGCCTTTTCAAAGTCTACTAATTTGTATTTCAGGTGAGAGAAGAAGAAATAGAAGAGCTGGAAACCTTGCTGAGTGATTTCTGTGAACTTCCCGCTCCAGGTGGTGTGGAGAACAGTTATGGGAAAATAAATATCCTTCTACAAACCTATGTTAGCCGAGGAGAGATAGACAGCTTTTCTCTTATTTCAGATTCTGCTTATGTTGCTCAGGTAAAAACTATATAATATGCTATTAATTTCTCTGCTGTCGAGTTACATTTGACACTCAGAGAACCAGGAGTTTTGTACTGATTTTTGTCCATGTACAATTGTCATGTAAATTTGATTTAGAAACTTGGGGCACGTGAACACAACACAGTTTTAATGCCATTAGTCCATTTTAACCACCATGTTCCCATCTAGTGCTTGTGGTTTGGTGATGTGAATTTTAATGCCCCTCCCTACCTTGCCAGTTCCAGGATTCCATGGGATGTTGTGTTAGTTCAAAGTAGGATGCACCTTATAATTGTGTGGTGTGAATACGCCCCTAGAATGTACCCAAATCTTACATGTCTGTAATCTTTTTAAAACTGACCTTACATGTCCAAGGTCCCTTCTGCAACTGTTTTGAAACCGTAAAGGCTTGTGGGGCATTTTTTCCTGGCTTGAGAGACCGGCTGAACCTGACCATTGTCACCTATACTTTGCAGTCCTAGAATGCACGTAGAATATGGTTTTGCAACTTCTCAGTTAGAAAGAAAACTGTTGCTATTATACCACTTCTTTTACTATGGTGTCTTTTCTTCCTCCGCCTCCTTGTCATTTGTTAAAAGTTTAATCCATTCCTTTTCATGTAAAGCATTTTGGAGTCACATTTCAATTCAAAAATTTTAGCTGTAGTTCAGATACTTGTGCCACCTAGAATGGACCATTGAGACAGTATCAACTGGTAAATCAACACATAAATTCATTGATTCGATGGATTTCATCTAGTTAACGATACCATTTGACTTTGGCATCCAAGGAGATGTAAAACTACTTCAAATAAATACAAGTGGACAACAGGAATGGTGGCATAAATAGCATTAAAAAGCAGCAAAAAAACTTAAGCAAAAAAAATGCAGCCTCTTTGTTTTAAAAGGCAAGGTCCAGTTCAGCTGTTAAGTGTTTCACAAAGACACCAACTGAATCTCTCCAGAGAAGTATTTCATAACCTGGATGCCACAGCAGAGAAGGTTCTAAACAAGAAGGCATGGAAAAATTGCTCTTTTTTGCAGCATCTTCCATATTCTTCTAGCCATTATAGCCACAAGTAATTCTTAAGAGTTGTCATCTGAAAAGTAACTCCTCTAAGATCTATTGGAACTCTTCTATGTCAAATCAGCTTGTCCCATGATGGATAAGAAATACACATGATACAATTTATAACCTACATTGTTTTTTTCTGCAGAATGCAGCACGTATTGTTCGAGCCCTTTTTGAAGTAGCCCTTCGTAAACGCTGGCCTGCAATGACATATAGGTTACTGAACCTCAGCAAAGTTATTGACAAGCGATTGTGGGGCTGGGTCAGCCCTTTGAGACAGTTCTCGGTCCTGCCACCACATGTCCTTGTCAAACTAGAACAAAAGAATCTCACATTGGATAAACTGAAGGACATGGGGAAAGATGAAATAGGTAAGATCTGTAAAGAACTGCTAAATGGATGCATCTCAGATATTTGAGCTCAGTTTGAGCTCACTTCATCTTATTTTTACTTTGTTTAAATTCTACCCATTTCTAGAGCTTTGGGAAAGTTAATTTGACACAAATGAAATGCATTTATGGCACAAAGGATCATTCTAAATTTATATTAACTGACACATAAATAGTACTCAGTATTTAATAAGCATTGAAATTCTCCTTCTACATAGTATATACTTTCGTGCTTCTTGTTTAGTACTGTCTGTATTGATTGATAGCAGATTCATAGAGTTTAAGACAAGTTTCTCTTCGATGTACCTTGTAAATATGATAACTTTTGCACAAAGGGTATATATATATATATATTGAGCTGCCATCTTTTCCCCTTGGGAAAATATAGTAAAATCTAAACCTGCCATGTTTTGTTGTTTTAAATAAATAAATCTATATTCACGTTAACTCAAATCTGTACAGCAATTTATCTAACTCCTTGTCTTCCTGGACATAGTTTGAAACCTTAGAGAAAGCAGACAATACATCTGTAGTGGGGAAAGTGACTTCAGATAGTATGCCTGTTATCATATTATAATTTCTCTACAAATTTTCTATATTCTACAAAATCTGTTTCAAGAAATCAGTTTGCTCTCAGAACACATTGTTGTTATATCAGTGGCCATTATGCTGGTGTCACTTGGGCTTCCCAGTATTTTTCAGCCCATCTTTGAAAATAATAAATTTTAAGGAATGTGTGAGCTGTTTTCTCCAAAAGAGACTCTACTTTTTAGCATGCCAAAAAAGAAAAGAAAAAAAATTCCACAGGAGTAATCATGTTACTCTGTTGCAATAGAAACAACAAATGGTCAACCAAGTAAAAACGTACAAACTTACTATAGCTTCAAAATTGCAAAACAGACTCCTTAAGTAAATAAGCTCATGTGCTTATTTACTCAAGCACGTACAGAAAAGATATATATTTGATTTTAAGTCCCAAGTCAAAAAGTCATTGTGGTGGAGGAGGGGGGACTTCTAGATCACTAGGTTACAAGGTACAATTTTAATAAATATTTAAGCCCATTACTGACCAAAAACTTAGAAGTATGGTTTTCTGAGCTATAAAACTCTAAATCATTTATTCCTTTGGATTATAGCCAACTTCAAACCCAGTAGTGTAGTATGAATTCCTCATGTTATCCTCTCCCTTATTTCCCCCCAGATCTGCTCTGGAGGATCCCCAACCTTCCAGAAAATATTGTATATGTGGGGGTTGCAGAAGGGATAGGGAATGCATCTTACGTTGGTGTCCTTTCCTTGGCAGACTGCCATAATTGAATGAATCTCTTTATATTCAAACATGCTAAGCTAAAAGAGTTCATTTATCATAGGACCAACAAATAAACTAGCATAAAAAATTTATCGTTAGACCTGCTTAAAAAGTCTGTTATGTATTTATCTGACCTTCTTGGTAAAGGTCAACTTGTTCAGGTTTTCTATTTACTTTACAGGGCATATGCTCCATCATGTGAATATTGGATTAAAGGTCAAACAGTGTGTCCATCAAATACCCTCCATTATAATGGAAGCAACTATTCAGCCAATTACACGTACTGTGTTGAGAGTCAGGCTGAGCATCACCCCTGATTTCAAGTGGAACGATCAGGTAAAACTATATTAAAAAGTATAAAAACTTTGGAGAGAGTGCTGTGCTGACAAGAAACTAGCAGTCACTCGTTAAATATATTCTAATTCTTACTGTTCCAAGCCTTCATGCAAATTCGACACTTAAATGATGTAATAATACATGAATCATAATCATACTCTAGGTGAGTGAACTTCACTATTTGTGGTGCCAATTGGATGCCAGGGAAAGGCACCTTTCCCCCATTTTAAGCTTCATGTCTATTCTAATGTATGAACAGTTATAATGTTGTCAACTACTTGCACACATATAGTTTCCAACAGACTTCACAACCTCTGAGGATGCCTGCCATAGATGTGGACAAAACGTCAGGAGAGAATGCTTCTGGAACATAGCCATACAGCCTAGAAAAGTCACAGCAATCTACCTGCACACATTTGAACCAACAGTTCAGTATTCCATCATCTGTAATGCCATACAGCATAGCTTTTGTAAGAAGCCTGCAAAAACCTGCTAGCTCCATGTAATTTTGAATGAAAATAGATAAGTAGTAAAAGAGCCCCTGGTGGTGCAGTGGGTTAAACCGCTGAGCTGCTAAATTTGCTGACTAAAAGGTCACAGGTTTGAATCTGGGGAGCAATGTGAGCTCCTGCTTTCAGCCCAGCTTCTGCCAACCCAGCAGTTCGAAAACATGAAATGTGAGTAGATCAATAGGTACTGCTCTGGTGGGAAGGTAACAGGGCTCCATGCAGACCTTGGAGGTGTCTATGGAGATGAGACACAACTGGACTTAATGTCAGGGAACAAACTTTTACCTTTACTTTTTTTTAAAGTGCCCTTCCATTAAACACTGAATAAATTTAAACATGTCCTACTAATTTTAGACATAGGTGTTGCAAAATGTTTTTACCAACGTATTAAAAATATTATTTCCTTTGTCAAAACAATGCATCCATAAATTTAGTATAACACACAGGGTGAAAGTCATGAGAAAACTAATGAATATTTTCATATTAATAGCCATTTTCTTTGCCTCCTAGGTGCATGGAACTGGTGGAGAGCCCTGGTGGATTTGGGTAGAAGACCCAACCAATGATCACATTTACCATTCAGAATATTTTATTATTCAAAAGAAGCTGGTAAATAAACTGTTCCATAAGCATCAATTTGATATAAATATTGTAACATAGTGATATTGAAGTAATCACAGTATCTATCTGTCTGAATTTCATTTGCAGATTCACCTGCTAAATTTGGCTTTCTGTATAACCATTCAGGGACCTCACTGTACAAATAAAATCAAATAACGGATTTGTCTTACCTGCATCTATCTCTGAAGAGACAATTACTCACAAATGAAAAATCAAATATGTCATGTTTCCTTGTATTATCTTTGTATTGATGTTTCCTTGTATAATCTTTGATGGAACTATAACTATTATTAGTTATAGTTCCATCAAATGATAACATTTAATAAGCAATAATTTTCTCCTATCCCTGAAACACAACTGGATTTCTCTAGTTTTGTAAATATAAGCAAGCATAGTTTTTTAACCTGCTTCTATTTTTTTTGTATATACATCAGAAAATTGAGCAATGTTTTTGTCGATCTGGAGAGTATTAATAGTTCTGTTTGTTTTATTTACTGTAGGTCATTACAAAAGAAACTCAGCTCTTAGTATTCACAATCCCAATTTTTGAACCACTGCCATCCCAGTACTACATTCGGGCTGTGTCTGACAGATGGTTAGGAGCTGAGGCTGTGTGTATTATTAATTTTCAGCATTTAATCCTACCAGAGAGGCATCCACCTCATACAGGTAACAGTCTAATAAGAGCTGCATTCCTCCACCATTATATGTGCACAGTTGCTTGTGTACAAATTATTTAAAAATATGTTTTTCTTCTGTTACTATTTGTAATAGTGCAATTTTTTGCTGTTTCTTTGTTTGTTTGTTATTGTAATAATAATATTAATTATAATAGACCTATCTCAACGATTATATTGGCTGATCCATCTTTAACGAGCTTTTGGAACTTTCTCTTTACCATAGTAAATTATTTCACTCTTTACAGCATTCTTTCTTTTTGCAAGTTGGATGTTAAAAACAGCAGAATTTTCACAAAATAGGATAGAAGGGAGAAATCTTTAAAGGATCCATTTTTAGTTCTTTTGTTTATGGTCTCTAAAAGTGCAGGGACATTACCTTGGCTCTATCTGTCTCTACATTACTAAGTCATGAATACAAAAACAGTTGGCACATGAGCTTGTTTGCATCTTCTAGGTTCACCAAAGAGCTATACATCAGTGGGCCTATTATCGTAAAGGCCTCTATTGTTGCTATCCCTGTCTCATTTAAATTCAGCATACTGAATGGACTCAGTAATGTACATGTCTGGAACTCTGAGCTCTTTTTTCTTTTTTCCATATAATAAATTCATACATGCATGTGATGTGTTTGGCCATTGTTGTACTGTGTCTAAGCTGTCTGGAGAAACATGTGTACCCTATTTATCTAATTGACTACTCAATGAGTACTATTCTGAAGAAACAAAAAGATATTTACACATCGGCAGATAGGGGTCCTCCAGGATTTATGGTAATTGACTGCCATTCCCATCTGGTTCCTCTGAAACGGTGCAGCATACAGAGGTCCTGCTAGACAAAGATCAAGAAAAGGCTTTTTTTATCCTTCTGACAGATCCCAAGAAATCACTGCATTAGCGGGAGATGATGAAAGACTTCTAAAGTATCTATGAAAAATATGTTAAGAATATTAAGCCTTGGAGCCTTAGCAAATTTTATGACTCTGCAGCCATACCTTACAATAGAACATCCCAAAAGGGGCATTGAGATCTTGAGCCAAACAAAACTTCAAAGAAAGCATCTGTTTAACAGAGTCATTGCAAATCCGTATTAATTTGATAAAAGTCCAGTCCAGTCTGGTTATATTTGGATTCCAACTTCCTCATGCTTAATGGTATTAGCAAGCAGAATCTCCAGAATGTTGTGTGTACATTATTCTGATGAATGTTTGTTTTACTTATATTTTTAATTATTTTAAAATTTACTACATGACAAAAGGCACAAGTCTGTCTTTCTTTCTTTCTTTCTTTTTTCTTAATGCAGTTTTCTGTGGTTTTCCTAACACTAATGAAAATTTGGGTGGGAGGGGGGTCCTCAATTTATTTATTTTTTTGTCGTGTCAGGAGTGACTTGAGAAACTGCAAGTCGCTTCTGATGTGAGAGAATTGGCCATCTGCAAGGACGTTGCCAAGGGGACACCCGGATGATTTGATGTTTTTATCATCCTTGTGGGAAGCTTCTCTCATGTCCCCGCATGAGGAGCTGGAGCTGATAGAGGGAGCTCATCCGCCTCTCCCCGGATTCGAACCTGCAACCTGTCAGTCTTCAGTCCTGCCAGCACAGGGCTTTAACCCACTGTGCCACTGGGGGCTCCTAATTATTTTGTTGTAGTCATAACGTGACCTCATACGTGCTATGCCTTCCCTCCCCCATTGACCTTAAAATGCAGCTAGAATAACAGAGTTTTGTTTTGATTAAAACTATCCATGGATAACCTTCCAAAGCCAAAGGGAAACACTGCTTCCCTTAACTCAGCCAAACCATCCTTGGAGGCATTTTATTTATTTATTTATTTATTTATTTATTTACTTTGCTTGTATACCGCAGTTTCTCAGCCCGTAGGCGACTCAACGCGGTTCACAACAAGAGCAAAAGATCTAATGTCCATGGGAAGGACAGCCGAGGGGCCACCACAGAGAAGGCCCTGTCCCTCGTCCCCGCCAGCCGTGCCTGTGATGCAGGCGGGATCGAGAGCAGGGCCTCCCCAGAAGATCTTAGAGTCCTGGTGGGTTCATAGGCAGAGATACGTTCGGATAGGTAGCTTGGGCCAGAACCATTTAGGGCTTTATATTTATATTTTGGTGCATTTATGGGAGAAGGCTTTTTCACTAACCACCATTCTTGAGGTGGTTAGTGAAACCCTTTTCCAAAGGAGCCTGAGATGGTATTATTCCCATTATCTTTCTGCTGCCAGATAAATACTTTTTAATAAGGGTCTGTAATGTGTAAGTAGTTCTTCATATATTGTTTCCAAGCTCTTTAGGACATTGGAGGTAATTAGTAATACTTTTAAGTTGGGCCCAAAAATGCCACAGCAACCAGTGCACTGTGGCTGATATTACATGCTATGACCACTTAGCCTGAGCAGGCAACTAAATGGTTGCATTGTGCAGCAGCTGAAGCTTCCAAACCATCTTTAAAGATAGAGTGGAGTGCATTGTGGTGCTGCAGCCTGGATGTTACTGGACATTAATGACCCCATCCTTCAAAAGGAAGGTACTTACACGTGCAGTACCAATGAGATGCCTCCATCTAGGTCAGATTTTTCTACCCGCAGTATCTCAGTCTTACAAAACATTTGCCCTCATTCCATCTATGGAAGATCTGTACATGTATCTTGGGATACATATACAGGGCTTCCATAGCCTCTCAGCAAATGAGTGATGGTGGGCTTTAATGATAATTCAAGCCCATTCTAATCAGATGGTTGCTTTTATTGTAAAGAAATAAAGGTTTTCCTTTGATACCACAGTCTTCACTTTCCATCCCATGACACTTATGAATGGGCTGCAAGCAATCCTCCATTCATATTTGTACCCCTGTGTTGTTCCCTCCACTGCTGCCATAAAGCAGGATTTAAACTTTATGAGAACCATCTCCCTTTCAAAACAAGGGCTAACTTTTTCTCTGGCTCTTGTTTACAAACAGATTGTGTTTTTAGAAACCCCCTCTCCTGCTCTGGGAAGAATATACAGTTTCTTTTTTAAAGCAAATGGGGAGTACTTGTTTTGTTTTAAAGGTAAATTGAGATTGTTAATAGTGAAATTTAATTGATGGTATTTGGGGAGAAGAATTGGGGGCTGGCATAGAGCTCCAACCACTGGTGTTTAGGGTGGTGATGTGGCCTCCTGGAGGTTTTTCATCCTAATACAAAACTTCTCTCCACAAAAATAATGTCATGTAAAATAGCCTTCAAGTGATAATTCAAGTATACATAGGAAGTTAACCTTTAGAAATGCACATATGGGATTATCCTGTATTTAGCAATGTCTTACCGGGCTCATTTTCAAGCATTAAACACAATGTCCATGTTTAGATGTAACTGCGCTTTAGTTTTAAGTTAATATGAGCCTCCACTTCTCATACGTGTATACAGTCACCTCTTTGAAGGATGTTTTTATGATTCATAAACTGTTGGCCTTGCAAAATTAAATCGGCCACTTTCTTGCTTAATTTCTTGACCCTAGGCCAAATTTTGCTACAATCTTTGATTCTTACATTTCAGGAAGACCTAGTTTCTTCCTGGACTCCAGCATTTGATGTTCCAATTTCTTCTGCCTCTCTTTTTTGAGTATATATTCAGATAGCTTTGGTTGTACCTCACTGCATGGAGAATCAAACCACCTTACTCTCTGGGTCAGTAAAAAACCATCTTAGATACAGTGCACAGGGCATCTATGAAGCGCTCCTATGTCTCAAAATGCAAATGATTTACCACTTACCTTGATAAAACAGAAGTTGGCCGCTTTACAGCATCAACATTCCATATTTTGGGTTTCCTAGTCCCACTTTCAAATGCGGGACTCTTGTTCTCATCTCTAAAGTGTTACCTTGCTGCAATTTTCTCATATAGGAGGAAGTGAGGGTTACCATCTTACCTCACTGAGACATTAGTGCAAATGTTTGTTAAGGAACACAAGAATCTGCATCCCCCTATAACTCCACCTGCATCGGTTTGGAGCCTTGACCTCATCCTCAAGGCACTGATTAAGGCTCCTTTTGAACCTATGACATTAGTGGATATGTCCTACATGTCCTGGAAGACCGTTTTTTGGGGGAAGTACTTTGGCTACAGGGGCCAGTGAGTTGTGTCCTCTATGAGTAGATGCATTATACCTTTGATTCCATAAGAAAAAAGTAGTACTGCATACAGATATTGCTTTCCTGTCCAAAGTGGTGTCTAAATTCTATATTTCTCAAGACATAACCCTACAAACCTTTTTTCAAAATCCTGACACACCTCTTCGGTGGCATGACACCCGCCTAACGTAGCAAGTAGCTTACTAGTCTACCATATGTGTGATTTGCACGGAGACCATGAAGAAGAAGGAATGGGTGCTTACATGTAACTGTGTTTCTTTGAGTGGTCATCTATGAAATTCGCACATCCCCACCCATCAAAAACTTTATCTGTTTTAAAGATAGGGAAATCATGTAGATTCCTGCATGAATGAATATAAAGTAGTTACAGAAAGAAAGAAAGAAAGAAAGAAAGAAAGAAAGAAAGAAAGAAAGATAGATAGATATTTTAAAAATCTCATGGAAGCTTCACATATGAATGTTTGTTGTATCACATTATATACACTGTTATAAATGTAATATACTGTATTTTCAGGTGGTAACTAGGATTCAGAATGTTGCTGTCTGTTTTTGTGGTTTACATAGTTTTATTTTATATGTGTGGTTTTTATCATAATGTACAGAAATAGATCCAGGAGCAGATGTGTAGAGAAAATTACCGGAGACATATGTGTGAACCCTCTCAAATGCCTAATAAGTACAGTCACCAAGATATATACACTTAATAAGCAGCAGTTTTTAATGGCACCAAAAAAGAGCTATTTTTCTATATCTGCCTGCCTTTGTCATAGAGGAGCCAGAAGCAGAAACCTATCATTGCAGCAACTCTTCCCCAAGAAAAGAATTGTCTGATAGAGAAGATTTGTTGCGGCAGTAGTTTAAGGTGCCCTGTTGGCAACTATTTCAGACTCTACTTGCCTCTGGCATGATTCCTCAAGTTAAAAATACTCTAATCTGAGCAGGGCTGATGTGGTGATTGTGATGTTGGTGCCTGCTTAAAGGAGCCTACTCAGAGAAGAAGACCTATTGAGTCATGGCATTATTTCAAAGGTATCTATAGTGCCACCTTAGGAAATGTGTCCACAGAGTGGCTTCCTTTAATGTTTGCTGTGGAATGAATCCTAATGGACTCCCATGACTGGCCATGAAAGAGAAAAATAAGAAGCTGCTTTGTAGTTCATTGATCACTATACCAAGAGGTCCAAATCTAGTCTTTATTTTGCTGTGTGCTAATATTGACCTTGGAGTCAGTAGTTCCTGAATGTGGTTATCAAATGAATGAAACCATCAACCTAATGTTTTGTGGTTGTCTTGTGCTGATAGGGAGAATGCCATATAATCTGGATTTCTGGGCAGTACAGTAAGGCCTAAATCCAGAAAGATGCCAGACTGCATCTTATTTTGGTAGCTAAGCAGAGCCAGTACTGGCTAGTATCTAGATGAGAGACCAACAAGGAATGCCAAGGTGCAACATGCTGTATTTCAGAAGAATGCAGTGGCAAACCAGCTCTGATTATTTATTGCCTAAGAAGTTCAATGTAGTTCAAGAGGTCACAATAAATCAACAAGCAGCGTGAATACACATGTCGACACACACCATATGCACACAGAGTCTACACTGGAAAGGGAGCATTTGTTACTAAGAATGAATATATATATACGCTTGTCTTCCCTTGATGGGTAAA
Organism: Anolis sagrei; assembly: GCF_037176765.1. Lineage (NCBI taxonomy): Eukaryota > Metazoa > Chordata > Lepidosauria > Squamata > Anolidae > Anolis > Anolis sagrei. The sequence continues at coordinate 98,719,637 of NC_090021.1, forward strand.
AAGTCTTTCAAAGCCTCCCAATGGCGTTTTGTCATCGTCAAACTTTTCTCTGCTACTGTGAAATCTAGAAAGTCATTTTCAGAAGGAAACTGGGTGCTAAAATTTGGTCGCTGTAGTGAGTCAGATTAAATGTCATGCTGCTTTGTTTTAAGTTGTGCTTCCTTCTAAATCCCCGGAGTTCAGTTTTATTTTTAGCTTTTGCCCTTGGTGGAACCCCATTGTATAAACAAGCCCTTGTTTTTCAAGGCTTGATATCCTCATTCTTTTCCATGATGTTCCCTGAGCTGGTTTAGTTTTCTTTGCCCTCATAAATTATGGGGCATATTTGCTTTGATATGGTAGATTTAGATCTAATTACAGTAGGTTTGAAAAGATGAGGGCCTCTTATGAAAGGATCTATTTATGCAAATTTTGAACAGTTGGTGTCCTTAACAATCTGGTTAAAAAATATATAGATGCATAAAACAAATCTTTTCATCAACTTTCCTACATTCAAATTTTAAATTCAAATTTTGTTCTCAGGAAATAATATTTTCTTTTAGAATCTAAGTTCCTTTGTCACATTCAATAGTACTGTAATATGTTTTATGGAATCTTCTACATTGCTATCTCAAATAACCTGTTGAATTTAATTACACATTTAAACATATCCTAATGAAGATTACTCACTCTTTTTTTTAGAATTGCTGGACCTCCAGCCTTTACCTATCACAGCCTTGGGACATCTTGAATATCAAGCTCTATACAAATTCACACACTTCAACCCAATTCAGACGCAAATATTCCATACATTATATCACACAGATTGCAATGTCCTCCTGGGAGCTCCCACTGGTTCAGGAAAGACAGTTGCGGCGGAATTAGCTATCTTTAGGATTTTCAACCATTATCCCACATCAAAGGTTTGCAAAATCATTATTTCTTTGTGAAGTGTTCACTTTGTGTATTCTGCTTCTGGTTAATTCTCAACTTGTACAGTGACTAGACAGAAATATTCAGTAAGTGTAGTCTAAATGGTATTCTCACCTGCTTTATCATATTTTGTCAAATTGGAAAGACTACTGCTAAAACTGAAAATACTGTTTTCTTTGCTTTATGCAAAACCAAAATAAAACCTGCAGGCAAGTAATTATCTCTGCAACCAGGAGAAAAAATTATTTAATTTTGTAACATTTTTGAAACACCCTTTAAATGTTTTCTAGATAAATTACAAATAAGTTCAAATTTGAGAGTATAAAGTTAAAACTTAAAGTAAAAAAAACACAAAAAAATTTTGTGTCTCTCTTATGCCAGCAGCTGCCTGCTACCACTTCTGAGCAGGAGCACCACAGTTGCAGCCTCAACGTTGAATGGGGCAATTGGCGGCAAAAAAGTTTCAATTTCCCACCATTTCACAGATCCTCAGTCTCTCTCCAATCTTGAGCCTGATGCATGATACAAATAAATGAATGAGGAGTGAGACTGGAGAGAGGTGCAAGAATGAAAAAGACACAAACACGCCCAAGGCAGGCAGTGAAGCAGCATAAGTACAGGTTGGACACAATGTGTCTCATTATGTATATGGAAACACAGGTATCACATAATCCAAAAAATGGAACACTTCTGGTCCCAAGGATTTTGGATAAGGAATACACAACCTGTACTGGTGGACCATTTTTTAGATTAAATATGACCCCAAAAGTTTATTACTCTATACTGAATTTACATGATTCTAAAGCACTCCTTTTTTGGCTAAATGGCCCTGCCAAAATTGGGGTGTGCATTAGAATCATGTAATACTCCTTGGGAGCTGGCAAAGCTGTCAGCAAAGGGGCAACAAGGCAGCAACGCAACCAGCAAAGGGGCAAGCCAGCAAAGCGGCAAGGCAGCCGGCAAAGCTCTTTGCAACTTTCTTCTTGGCTTGCTAGGGCCGCTGCCTTGCCAGCCACAGGCCTCAAAGCAAAAGAAGAGGAAGAGGTAAAGGCAGCCTCTTTCACACTGGCTCACCAGCCTTGGAACCACCACTGCAGAGCTCCTTTCCTTCTTTCTCTCTGCAATCCACTCTTTCTTCTCTCTACCTTTTCTTTCTTATGCCTTCTTTTTATTCTCTTTTTCTCTCTCTGCCTTTTCTTTCAAGACCCCTTTCTCCCATTCCTTCTTGTATCTTTTTTCTATTCTGTTACTGCATTTTGCCAGCAAACCTTTTTTTGTGTGTGTGGTTTCAGGGTCTTGAAAATTTAAGTGCATATTAGATTCTATGGGGTACTAGATTTGAGTAAATAAGACAATTTGTGCTATCACATTGCTCTAAATATTTGGATAGCTAAGTATACAGGTTGTTTTATAATAACATTTTATGCTTTGGCGATAAATATAATAATGGCATTCTGGTCATATAAATGAGTAGATATTTTAAGTTCAAGTTTGTGTAACTACTTTGAAAGCTAAATTATTTTTGAGAGACGAAGCAATCATTTTCAGTTTGCAGCAAGATACAATCAGCTAGACATTAATAAAATGCTTCAAATGTTGGCCTTCAAAACCATCATAGCATGATTACACGGTTTATTTATATTTTTCTTTGTGCTTCTTTCTTTTGTGCCTTGAAGGCAGTATATATTGCTCCCCTAAAAGCTTTGGTGCGAGAAAGAATTGAAGACTGGAAAATCAGAATTGAAGAAAAGCTTGGTAAAAAGTAAGTTTCTTTTTTAAAAAAAAATCCCTAAGATGATCAAAAATGAAATGTTCTAAGCCTCAGTAATGCCCACTATACAGGCAAATGTGTGCTTCCAGTAATTCTTTTTCCTGCCATGTCTACATTACTTGTCAGTAATGCCATAAGAAAATTGGTGTTCGTGCACGTTTCCTAATTTTTGTTAATAAAATTTAAGCTGTCTTCAGATAATATTCCTGAAATTTGAAGTGTTATTTTTTATAAAACCATGCAGATATGCAATGCTTCTGAAATGCTTCCAAAACCCATGATCTTCCTAATTTGATATGCATATCCTGCTAAAAAATAGAACCTTCCTTACATGTTGATCTGACTTTATTTAAGCATCCTTGTATTGAAACATATTGTCCAAATAAATTACTGTTCAGAATCAATTTATACTAGTGAAATTATTTTAATTAGTTCTTTGATAAAAAAAAATCAGATGAGCTTTTCTTTTTTAAAAAATCTCTAGGTTTATATGAGAGATTTTACTATTCACTAGGACATCTATGCAATTATCCTCACCCTCAGCGCTCAAATAGAGATTCACTACTTTTTTTAATGAACATGAAGTGACCCTAGTATCTGGGATACTATTGTGGATTCACTGTTTCATTCAGACACTATAGTGTTATTTATCATGTTTATATGAAAGATCAATGCTCTTGCCCTACTGTCTGCTCCCCAAATAGATAAGAATGCCTATTGTATCACTTCACAATGACCATTTGACTCCCTTTACAGGGTTGTGGAGTTGACAGGAGATGTGACTCCTGATATGAGGTCAATTGCCCAAGCTGACCTTATTGTTACTACTCCAGAGAAATGGGATGGGGTCAGCAGAAGCTGGCAGAATAGAAGCTATGTTCAGAAAGTTTCCATTCTTATCATAGATGAGATCCATCTTCTAGGTGAGCATCGTTTTTATCATTATTATTGCTGGAATTGAAGTGTGCTCTAGCATTGCTAGCTGAACTTTAAAAAATATTGACATGGATTCTTCTTTTTCTTTTTCTTTCTTCTCTAGGGGATGAGAGAGGCCCTGTGCTAGAAGTTATTGTCTCTCGGACTAACTTCATCTCATCGCACACGGAAAAACCTGTCCGAGTGGTTGGTCTGTCAACTGCGTTGGCTAATGCCAGAGATCTTGCTGACTGGCTAAATATCAATCAGGTATACAGAAGACAGTAAAGTCCACCAGAGGAAGATAGTGATAGGGGATAGCAGCTGTTGTGAAAGCTAGTTACTGAATTCAGTATTGTTGTACTTTTACTGCAACACGATGTTTCAAGCCAGCCACGGCATTTATAGTAGCAGCCTAGCTTTATTATAAAGAATAAAATCATCTTTCAGCATGAACAAATAACCACTTTGTCCTGTCTCTTTAGATGGGTCTGTTCAATTTCAGGCCTTCAGTGCGTCCAGTTCCATTGGAAGTACACATTCAGGGCTTCCCAGGGCAGCACTATTGTCCCCGTATGGCAAGCATGAACAAGCCGGCATTTCAGGGTATGTAGCTACAGCTATACTTTTTTTAAAAAAAAATCACATTAAACAAATTCATATCTTGAGTTGTTGTTGAGACAACTCAAGATATGAATTTTTTAATGTGATTTTTTAGTTTGCTTTAAGAAGAACAATTTCTTAACAGTATGACCTGGTTTCGGACCTCATACATTAAAATTGCTAACATAACACATGCTAATGGAACCTGAATGTATTTCAAACATAATAATTGAAATTACTGTTAGCATTTGACACAATGGAAATATTGTGCTATTAATATTTTAAAATGTACAACCTATAAACCGTTTTTTGGTATAAATTCAGAAAACAGAAGTTACATGTCAAGCTAAGTTTCCATAATTCTGATTTCAGAGCAGTAACCATAAACTTCAGAATTTTCAGTGAAACTAAATATGTCTCTCTTTTCAATGTTTTATTCTTAAACTGGCAAGTGGGATAGATTTAAGAACCACCTTCATATTCTGTTGAAACATGTTCCATATAGGTTTCATGAGGAATATTTATTATATCAATTAAAAAGAAGTTCCTAAATAAATTTTGTGATGTGAACTGCTGTTGATTGTAAGGCGACAGTTGTGAGGTGACTTTTTAGCTGATCTAATTAGCCTTATGACAGAAGCGAAGTATTGATTGGAGGCTGGAGACCAATCTTGGCAGTCTAGATTATTTACACCTCAAGAAGGAGCATTGTAGAAAAACACTAATGACCAATAAATCTGTCCAGAGCTGTTCAGCCACACCTGTTCCTGAAGGAACAAAAATTCATTAGCTATCAAGCTTTCCTTAGGAAATAAATTGATTTCTATAGGAAGAGGATGTAATAACATAACATTACCCTCAGCTCTATCATATAATGCCACATCGGTTCTCTTCAACAAAAAAGTATTGTCATGGTTTATACTAAAATTGAACTTCAATATGAGTTCATAAGCCTCCATAATGAAATAAAATTGTTAGATTTAGCAAGTTGTTTCCAATTTAATCATATGTTGCACATATAAATAACTATACTATTAACCTTTTTGCTGTTTCATCAGTTTGCTACAGAAATGTGATAGCCAAACAGTCTGAATGTGTCAACATTTTCCCATTATAATCTCTATTTCCCAGCCCATTACATTTTGCTGTGAGCTGACACTCTTCATATTTATCAAGATGATCCTTTACAAATCAAGCTTTTTTGGCTTACATATGTTACTAAAAATATTTTTAAAACCCGGTAAAATAACTCAAGACAAACAAAAAATTTAAATGTTCCCTGTCTCTACTATAATTCTTCAAATATTTGAGGCTTTCCTTTGAATGTCAGTAAATGTGTCATTTTAATTTTTTCAGCCCTTTTCATACATGTATATCTGATATAAGATGGAAAATGCTGCTTTGAGGAACTGGATTTCATTGTTCCAAATTATTGTTTTTGTTTTTGTTTTTGTTTTTGTTTAAAAAAAACCAGCTATTCGAAGTCATTCTCCAGCCAAGCCTGTTCTTATATTTGTATCATCCCGACGTCAAACTAGACTTACTGCATTGGAGTTGATTGCTTTTTTGGCAACTGAGGATGATCCAAAACAGTGGCTGAATATGGATGAAAGAGAGGTAAGTGCACTGACTGAGTAAAGTGTATATGATTATTGCTTGGCAGGCATATAGCATTAAGAGTGAGCTCCATTAGGAAATTCTTGTATGATTTGCCAGTATCTCCCTTCCTCTTTAATAATATTTAGACATAGATTTGGGGTACACAATATTCCTGTTTGTTTAATGTTGATTGGGCAGTTATGAGTGGCCTCAGTTCATTCCTTCTCTAAACTATTTCCCTACCCCTTCCAAGACCTTCATTGGATATAAATACAGTACAAACAACAGTATTACTTATAGTGAAATCTAACAGGGTGCCCCTTTTGATAAGGAGTTCATACCAGAGTTTCACAATTGATGGTGACAAGGGAAGAATAGGAGGAATTGGCATTCTAAAACAGAGAAGCTGGGAGGAGAGAAAGTACACCATAAAACATAAAAGGGGCATATCTAGTTCAGCATTTTTTTCACACAGTGATCTGCCAGATGTTTATAGAAAGCCCATGAAAGCAGCACATGATTGCAATAGGGCTGCTTCTGATCCTGGAGGTAATATATAGCCAATATGACTCCTGTTGTTGCTTCTGATTCTTTAAACGGTATTGTTTAGAGTTCCGCATGTGCAAGCTATAAGTTCTGTTAATAATAATATGGGTTTCCTGGTGGAGGTGGAGGAAAGAACTGGAAAATATTATGGAAAAATTCAGTTATTTTATTGAGGAATATGTAATGATGTAAAAAAGAACCATATATACTTCCTTGCCTATCCGAGCTCACTTAAATGTTGAAATCTTCAAGGAAAGGTATGTGCTTCCCAAAAGGTAGTTTCCCTGGGTTCAGAACGGATTTCAAAACATTGAACAAAGATAATGGCCTTATGGTTCACAACATATATTAATGTAAAAGTTGACAGTAACTGACCATTAAAAAAATCTGAAAGAAATGAAATACGATTTGCACCTTTCTGGATCGTATTACATTCTATCCCATTCCCACAAATGTACAAATATGCTTTGTACAGTCAGGCCTCATCATAAATCTGTATTGCATTTGAAGAAGTGAGTTTATATCTATGAAAACTCATTCTAAAATAAAAACAGCCTTGTTTCATTTTTGTATTATTCCCTTTCAGTTTACAGACTTGCATACCTATGAATAGCTAAGGTGTTTCTTGAGAAAGTTGACATCTCTCCTTTATGGTTTGGGAAGCCCTCTTTTGCTTTCATACTGTTAGGCTTCTGATCATGTGTGGTTGAATAATTTTTTTATCCAATCCAAAGTCTTGTCTCTGTCCAATGCTGGCTTTGATGTTATGGGATGAGATAAGACTTCAAGATGGATTGAATAAAAAAAAAAATGTTTGATGGATTGTACCATACCATTCAAGCATTATTTTAGTATCATCTAGGAGTATCATCATTATATCATATCATGGTCAAATATGATTGTCTTCCATGGTAGGATCTTGGTGGTGGATCCATAAGTGACTATGGAGACCTATTCAGGATCTGCATGGTCTTTCATAATAAGGACATAGATTTCCAGATGGAAGGCAGTCCCAACAAGGGTTTGCTTGACACACTATCTTCTTGGCACATTTCTCCCTTTCTCTCTCTATTTATGCCTCTTCAAAATCCATGGCACCATTGGTAACAGCTGACCTCGAGTCAAAACACTTGAGGACCAGGGATTCCCAGTTCTCTGTGTTACTGCACTTTTTTTTTTTTTTAGTTTAATGCAATGTCGAAGACTTTTTTAGTTTAGCTTTACGCCCATCTTTCAGTTTCTTTTGCTATCCACCGACATTCCATTTTCTATGAGCGGAGAATAAAGCAGTTGCTTTGGGAGACAGTAATTGGGAATTTGGACAATTTGGCCAGTCCAGCAAAGTTGATGGCGGAGAACCATCGCTTCTATGCTTGTGGTCTTCGCTTATTCCAGAACACTGGTGTTTGTCCGCCTGTCTTCCCAAGAGATTTGTAGAATTTTTCTAAGGCAATGCTGATGGAGTCATTCCAGAAATCAAGACTGACACTTGTTCATGGTCCATATTTCACAAGCTTTTGTTTGATATTGTCCATATCAAACAATACACCTCCTGTCATTCTTCCAGATTAGCCATATGGTGAGATCTGATAGGCATTGCAGTCCAACCTCTGAAAAAACTGATGTATGTAAAATTCCCAACCCATATCAAAGAAGATTCAGCTACATGTCGTCATAATTTCAGTAATAGTAGTGATGGTAGTATCACCACACAGATTTTACAGTGTTTACTAAAAAAAATACTGTTGAAAGCGGAAACTAGTTACTGTCAGAAATCTAAAAATTGCAATATTTCAAAGGTTTGCTTGCTTGTTCTTTCTTCGATACAGTCTGAAGATTTCACTTCTTTGACGGCTGTGATAAAATTTGTTTGTGGGTTACAAAAGCAATAGCTTTTCTACAGCAAATTTAGTTTTCTAAACATCTTCCACTTGTTAAGGTTTCACTACAGTTAATTTTGAAAAATTAATGTAACTTCTTAAAATGTTGATATCTAGTAAGAGTTAACAAATGGCTCATCCAAATCCTGCTGAGATCATGTGGAAACACGTTAGATGGAAGTCTTTGTGACTTGAACAGGAAACCACATGTAAAGTTGAGAATGTGTGAAGCAAAATGTGCGTGCACACATAAAGACAAATATGCTTTCTAGATGGATCTAAAAACAAATAAATAATATTACATTCTGAATTTCTACTCCATTTAATGTCTTACAGCTATAGAGTGTATTCCTCTACTTCTAATATTTTATCAGCAATGTAATATTTTCAGTGTGATACATAATGAAGCAAAAATTGATTTTGAACATTGTGTGAGAGGTTGTCATGATTTTCTGGTAAAATCTGTACTTATTTTTTTTTTATCTTCTTTGCTTTAGTGGTTCAATACTGGAAAACTAATGACACTGATATTAATCTTTGAAGAAATAAAACTATGTTCATATAATCAGCTTCTATTAGGAAGCCAGTAACATCCCAAATGTGGGATCTGACCACATTTATATATATCCTTGCATAGAACATGGCTCTATAGCCCAAAAAAAAAAACACAAGAACCTAGTTTCCTTGCATAGTTAGCTATTTTAAATATATATATATTTGCATATGTTTGTTTGTTCAGATTATTCTATTTATCTTGTTTTTCCTCCAGATTCGTACAGGCATAATTTATAGCTATCGCTCCTAAATTATATTCTCACAACAATCCTGTGAAGGAGAATGACAATATTGACAGGCCAGAAATCACTGAGTAAACTTCATAGCTGAGTGGAAATTAAATATATGTCTCCAAAGCCTAAGGATGCATCTGCACTGTAGAATTAATGCAATTTTATACCACTTTAACTGCTATGGCTCAGTGCTATGGAATCCTGGAATTTGTAGTTTGGTGATGTACCAGCAGTTTGGCAGATAAAACTAAGGAACTTGTAAAACTACAACTGCAATGATTCCATAGCATTGAGTCATGGCAGTTAAATAGTGTCAAACTGCATTAATTCTGCAATGTAGAGTCTGCCTTGGTCCACCATTGTGTTGCATTGAATCCTAGTAATTCAGAGCTGCTTAGGATGAGACATAGTGGAAATCTATCGGAATTTAGAGACTTTCTTGCTCAAGGTGGACGTGAAAGAAGAGGATCTTTCACAGGATTTTCACTATGGCTTGTTTCTACAGAGTTGTATGTTGTACTTAAAAAAAAAAACACCATGCCATTTCACTTTACCACAGCAGTACTTTAACTTTACTTAACATCTGTGCCAGATGTGAAATGTGTAATTATATTTTGTTTTAAGACTTCATAACTTTCCTGATTATTTTGTTCAGGCCATCTTTCTTTGGCGTCCATTTCAGACAATCTATAAGTGTTATGCAGTGGCATATGGTCTGAGTCTGATGTGCTTTGAAAAGGGTACAGAGTACTAATAATGAGGATTCTGCAAAAATGGGAAAACCAGGACAGCAGATATGCTTTGAGAAAGTATGGGGTTTTAGCATCTTGAAACAATATATCACACTCAAAGGGACAGAATTGGGCTGCACAATCTGTTAGCTCATTCTTGTCCAATCTGGTCTCCTCCTTTCTTTTGGAGCCAGCGTTGTCATCAACTTACTGAATTATACTCTGACTGGAATGAATTTCAGACACAGGGTAATGTATCTACTTAAATGGAATTCTGTCTTCTTTTTTTAACAAAACCTTTTTTGGTATAATTTTTAATAAAATAGCAAAAATCCCACATTGTTTACATTAAGTTGTTCAGAATTTTTCATTTGTGACATACTGAAGGGGGTGGAGAAATCTAGTTACTCATTTTATAATAATCTTCCCATTTCTTAAGTTTTATTTCTGCCCCTTACACATTTTTTTTAAAATGGAAACTATATCTTGTTCTGTAAAAGGGATTTTAGCTTTTGAAGATCGCTATGAAACGACATGTCCATCATTAAACAATATAACATAAAGGCAATGCTTTTTCAACAGTTTAAATATCAATGTGCTATCAATTTTCTCAGGAGTGCTGAAGTTGCTTTAAAATGTATTAATATTAAAATGGACCCACTTTGGTGGGTTGCCAAAATCTATCCTGCCAGCTGAACAACTGGTGTCCTTAAAGTTAGGGCTGTTTTACAACATAAATGCATCGGGCAAGTATATGGTGCCTTTTCATAGTGACACTTGTTTCTACTTTCACAAAACATGTTTATTTTTTAAATAATTATTTAGGCGTATTACCCCGACCTTCTCTTTTTTTGTTGTGCTGAGCAAGGCTTTGCAAACTATTAACAGGGTAATATGGTACATGTTTACTGGGAAATGAGTCCTACTGAATTCACAACTTGAGTTGTGTTTCATACTTTTGGTGAGCAAAACGCTGGCCATGAAAGCCTTCGATAACACGCTTCTTAGAGCCTTACAGTGGAATTTTCCCAACATATTTGGCCTGGAAACTGCCCTTCCAGGATAGTATGGGAAGGTGTATTTCAGTATAGTTTTTTTAAAAAATTGACTCAAGAAAGAAATCTTCTACAAAATTAATTTTTTTTTCAGAATTTTGAAGCTCAAGCAAACCCATCTGTTTGTGGGTAAAACAGTTTCTTTCTCACTTTACTGCACTGATTTATGTGAAAGTGAGGTGGGCTTACAAGAAATGACTAAGCTTCCCCGCTGCTAAGATGTCAGGCTTGCAGCGCATATGCCAGCACTCCTGCTAAGAGCCCTTTAGTTTTACTGTGTTAAATTACACAGCTTTGCAGGCATCACTATCATACACCACAGGGCACTGCATATTTGGGAGGAGCAGCTTTCTGGTGAAAAATGTAGCAAAAATAATGGTTAATTTTCTTATTGAATAGTTCATGTGTTACCACAATTAGACTATCTCATCAGGGCCAAATCTTGAAATATCACTATAACTGCATTGTCACAGATCATGCAGTGTGAGCTAATGATAAAAAGGAAGATTTTTGTAGTGAGTTATGCAGCATTTTATATTTACATTGTATATATGCCACTAAACTTTTAATGACAATTGATACACTTACAGTTTTGTTCCAATGAGCAGCATTGTGATTTATCCTCACACCAAAACTGGTGGATTCTTACACAAATTTAAAGTTTTTGTTCTGCATGATTTATTTTTGGGTCAAAAGACTCAGGATCTATCCACCTAAACTGCTGTGACTACATTTGGTGGAATTGTGGGGTTTGTAGTTTTGTATGGCTAAAGAGCTCTTTGGCTGGAAAGTCTAAATGCCCCTTCCTAAACTACAAGTCCCATCATCCCATACATTGTTATCATAGTTAAATTGGAATAATAGTCCTATTAAATCAGAGCCTATTAAACCTATTAATTCTTTGAGACCATACATTACTTCTCGGTTAAACAAACATTTCTGGGCTGCTTCTGACTTTTAGAGTCCTGTATGACTTGGATCTAGGTTTTCTGAAGGATTGTAACTTCATGTATGAAACTTCCTGGGCTGAACTGTGTCCTGTCTTGTTGATTTTTATCTTCCGTTTCTAATGGAATCTAAACCATTTTGAATATAGAAATTGATAATTTGTAGTTTAAAATAGCTTTTATATATTTCCCTATTATCCTTGTATGTTTACTGGTTTCATATCTTTTAAACTACTTTGAGTAATAGGAGGAAGGCAGAATATGATATGATAAACTCTTGGCATGCTGCAATATACAATTTACTATGTTTTACTAACATTTTTGAAAAGCAGATATGTGCTTTAAATTCCAAAGATGTATTTATAGTTGCTATATTGTGTGAATGTTTTAAAAGGTTATAAGAGTGACTTCCAGCACCAACTTCAGTTTTCTTGACACAAGTTTCTCATATTATCTCAAACAGTGTTTCTGCAACTTTTCTACATCTCAGAAAGGTTTTTGGGTAATATGGGTTGTGTTTTCAGAAAGTAGAAATTCAGTTTTACCCCTCACTTTGCCTTTGAGTTCACACTGTTTTCAAATATTTCTTGCCTGAAAATGCATTTTAGTTGAAATATTAAGGGATGAATTGTAGCCACATGTCTAAAACTTATAAAATCTTCTCTTTGTTAATTCATATTTTTTCTGTTTTACTGGCATATGTAATACATTATGAAGCTGACTAATGAGCGTTGTGGCTAATTTAAATCCCATTGATTTCCGAACAGGACAGAATTTAATGCAGCCTGACAAGTTTATATAGAATACTACTGTTTTCTCTTTCCTGTGCTTTTTAATTTGCTTTCATGGGATATTAATTAATTTCTCTGTTAGTGAACAGGCTGTTTTTTTCCCCATGTTTACGAAGTAGTATCCCAGAATAATAGATTTTTCAGATATTTCCTATTTAATGCTGAAAGTTGTCTATTAGAGTCTTAAACTAATTTACATATATATATTCTTTTTTTACATTACAGATGAGTGCCATCATAGGAACAATCAGAGAGTCTAACCTGAAGCTTACCCTTGCCTTTGGCATAGGTATCCACCACGCTGGCCTACATGAACGAGACAGAAAAACAGTGGAGGAGTTGTTTGTCAACTGCAAAATCCAAGTACACACTTTCTGTCTGTAACATAATGTTGAAGGGTTTTCTAATTCACTTTCAAAAGTTGTGCTTATTTTCATACCAAATTCTTTTCTTGTTTTTAGGTTCTGATTGCCACTAGCACATTAGCCTGGGGTGTCAATTTTCCAGCACATTTAGTAATTGTCAAAGGAACAGAGTTTTATGATGGAAAAACAAGGCGTTACGTTGATTATCCAATTACAGGTATTGTCAAAAATCATAGGTCTGTCAGAACAATCTATATTATCCCTATATGGCAACAGCATAGAAAGCATAATGTATAAGTTGAGAGCACGTTTTGAGACCAAAACTATGAATTTTAATATGACCCATGGAAATGTCAAGGGTCATTCTTTTGGAGAGGGGAAATGGAGTAACCTAGCCCTGACTGCTGCTGCTATTTTTCCACCCAGGCCTTCAAAAAGACCAAAAGTGGTAACATGGCAGAGAAAGTAGAGGGGGGCAGTGTTTCTTCTAGATTCTCCTGGTATGGACTAAGTTCTCGCCTTTTGCCATTCTATTGAGAGAAGGAGAGGGTCCCTTTTTTTTTAATAACTTAATGTACGCTGTCCATATTGACCTATGGATAAATTGACCCAGTTTTGAGAGGAAAAAAGAAAATTGTTATACTTTTACATGAGTATATAGGGTAACCAATTGTCTTCTTAGACATGAAATAGAAACAACTGAGCGATATTTATTACACTTTTTCTTAAACTCTTTAGCAATAGAACTTACTTTTTAAAAATTCTTGTTATATTTTGAGAATGCTAAAACAAGAGAAATCCAAAGGCTAGTAGTAAAAAGAAGTGAAAAAACACAATTGAATAAGTTATCACATTAAAAGCCATTACATTTTAAAATGCAAAATAATTTTAAAAGATAACAACAAAGTTGTTTTATCCATGCTGTAGAGTGGTCAAGGCTTTGATGACAGAGTAATTATTTGCAGACATATGTTCCCAAGACTCGGTATCTCCAGTAGAAAAGATCTTAGATAACTGTGAATGTGAATTTTGTAAAGTCAAATGCTTGTCCAACCTGATATCTACTGTGCAGAATTAATAGGGCCACATAGGATAAAACACCATGTGCAAGCATGACTGGAAAAGGTATTTAGAAACATTAAAATGATGTTCTCAGCCCCTATACTACTGAGACTTGTTCAGTCAAATTTTATTCTTGAGAGGTGTACCTATATCTTGCCCAAAACAAAAGCAACAAACACTACAACTGAATATGTCTTTGTTTTTTAATATTTTAATTTTATTAATATTTCAGTAAATATAATATGATTACAGTATCACATCTGTATTTTAGAATATCCATAATATTATGTAGAACAGCTTCAATCACCTATACCTAAATATCCTAGCAGATAAAATGAAACTTTCCTACCCTTTACCTCCTCTATATAAAAATGTAAGAATAGTGAAGTTGTGTTATAGTTACTGTTGTCATTATTTGATTTTTGTAGATGTTCTTCAGATGATGGGACGTGCTGGTAGACCTCAGTTTGATGATCAAGGCAAAGCTGTGATTCTAGTTCATGACATCAAGAAAGACTTCTACAAAAAATTCCTCTATGAACCTTTCCCAGTAGAATCGAGGTAAATGAGAAACCACACTTTATGAAAAAATGTGATTCATAAATGCATTATCTTCCCTAAATCTCAGCATTGTGCAGTTTTCAGAAAATTCAATTCCAAGCAGATTTCTGCCTCCAGGTGGACTCCTTTGGTTACACTGCCAAACTAGGACATTACTAACCAAGTACATTCTAAGGCAGTGGTTCTCAACCTGTGGGTCCCCAGGTTGTTTTGGACTACAACTCCTAGAAATCCCAGCCAGTTTACCAGCTGTTGGAATTTCTGGGAGTTGAGGGCCTAAACATCTGGGGACCCACAGGTTGAGAACCACTGTTCGAAGGGTTTGATTAAGTATATGAATTGCCACTGTATGTGTGGTGACACCCAGATTTATTTATCCATGCACAGAAATTTCTCAGGCACTGGATATGGGGGATGTTGAGAGAGTAGGTAAGTGAGAGAACAGATGGAGCAATAGTACCAAAAGCTTCACTGTTTACTACTAACATTCTCCTTTAGCAGAGGTCCCAGTAGCTTCTTGTCCTTTATTGTGGAATTCAAAGATATTCCTTAAAGTAATAATGATGCCGTCTTTTACTAAGACATTTTCGAGTAGAATGACTTGTCTTTCTTAAATACTGATAGAATGTTCCCATTTTGGATGTTCTATGTGGGATCAGTCTTAATAGCTGCAGTCTGATTTTACAGACCTAGAAGCTAAAGGCTGATGTTTAAGACTGTTTGTTGCATCCAATTTGAATGTTTTGTGTGCATAATACCATTACAGGCTTGATGTGAATTCGTTAGTGCAATTTTTGTTATTGATATATTCATTTTTCTTTAGTTTGCTGGAAGTTTTGTCTGATCACTTAAATGCTGAAATTGCAGCTGGAACTATTACATCAAAACAGGATGCAATGGATTACATCACCTGGACCTATTTCTTCCGTCGCCTTATCATGAATCCC
This sequence comes from Anolis sagrei, assembly GCF_037176765.1. Lineage (NCBI taxonomy): Eukaryota > Metazoa > Chordata > Lepidosauria > Squamata > Anolidae > Anolis > Anolis sagrei. Next base: position 98,735,110 of record NC_090021.1, read on the forward strand.
AGGTGAGTTGTTGAGAGACTGAGGCCCTTTCCACACAGCTGAATAAATCCCCCATTTTCTGCTTTGAACTGGAATATGTGGCAGTGTGGACTCAGATAACCCAGTTCAAAGCAGACATTGTGGGATTTTTTGCCTTGATATCTTGGGTTATATCGTTGTGTGGAAGGACACTGACAGAATATGAAGTAGAGTAAGTAATATTGAAGGCTTTGAATCAAATCTTGTTCAACTGTGAAAATTTTTCTAAGGTCCCATCTACACTGACAATTTAGTGTGGCCACAAAATTGCCACAAAAGCATGCAAAATTGCCACAAAAGCACGCAAAAAAGCTCTTAATGCTCATTGCTGCTCTGTGGTTTGTCATCACTATCCAAACCTCAAACTAGTCCCAGCATTACCTGTGTAATAATCTATATAGCAAAACCACGTTCTTCAATACTGGCTTGAGTGACTGAACTTCTGGGGTTTTCACCGTGTCTAGTTCTACTCCCGTACTACGATTTTTCGTGGAATAGTTTTTCTGCTGAAACAAAGCAAATCTAGTCCTATGAGCTTGCTTAGATGGTTGACCACTTGGAAGCCATATGTCAGCGTTTCTAAACTCTTCTGAAAGTGGGCAGGGTATATATCTAAGTAAATAAATTGCACCATGAGATTTGGTCATATTACATATATTTCAGTACATAGATATTCAGCATCCTAGTTGTGTTATGCTTGGATTACTTTCTCTGATTTTTATTATGCTGATGTGAGTTTTCATTGTATAAATATTGTGCAAATGATTTATAAAGTGCTTTTAACACTTTACTTATAACGAAAGGCTTATAAGTGCCTGCTATTGCATATTCAAAAGGAGGGTATACGAGTAAATAGCTGCTTAATTTTTTCCCTTCACAATAGAAAATCCCACCCCCACCCCAATCATACTAGTTGGCAATTCAGCCCACATGCATTGCTTTGGATCTAGGTGCTGTTGTTAGCTTGGTTTGTCAATTAAGTAACCCAACTTATTATACCTTTGGCAAAGATCTGTGGAACTGCTTAGCTTCACACTAGACACTTTAACTCAGATGTTTGGGTCTTTTAATAAATTATCTTCCCATGGCTCTTCATAAGCCTTTTTTGAAACACCCGTCAGTTTAAAACGTAATGTTCTGTGTGATATGAGAATACAGTTGTTTGATAAAAACAAGTCCCTTTGGGCTTGTTGAAATACCTTTTTGGAATCGGATCTTCTTTCATTAATTGAAATAATTATCTAAATTTCCTACGTTAGACCATATCTTCCCAATTGAAGGGGGGAAATACTTGGATGATAAGACTTAAACAGTGTGCTTGTCATAAAGACACAAGAAACAAGTATAGTACATTGTAAAACACAGCTCTTCTGAGAATCAATCTAAATCTAAAGTTTGTTCTTAAATAAATTGGGCCAAACTTCCCACACGGAACCCCCCATGGCCAACAGAAAATACTGTGTTTTCTGATGGTCTTCGGTGACCCCTCTGAGACTCCCCCCGCAACCCATCCAGGGGTTCCGACCCCCAGGTTGAGAAACACTGCTATAGGAGAAGGATCTCTCAAGGAATCCTTCTATAGGAGTTTGTGATGTGATAGAAAGGAGGGAAGTGAACACACATGGGCATTATATTTCCAAATGAAAATACAGTAAGCTTCAGTTTGTTGTTCCTGTGTTTTTTCCACTGTAATACATACTTTTGTTGTAAACCTTCCATATTGTAATCGCTATTACTAATCCTGAGTAATATTCAGCCATGTCATTGTGTTTTGTGCAAATAGTGTACTGCCAGCTGTTACGCATTTTCAGAAATAGCAATAAAATTATGATCTGTTCAGTTTGTATTGCATAAGAATGTGCACCCAGTTGTACAATCTGTTGTACAACTGCTTTGCTCATCCTCATCCTCCAGCACACTTTTTCTAGAGAGGATTTTCTCCCCAATAAAGCCAAGCTGGAGTTAAGCCACTATATTTAGTATAGAGTTCCATCCTTGCCGAAAAGGCAAACAAGCATCATATATGAATGTGCGCACGCACACACACACACACACACACACACACACACACACACACACACAAAGCGTACATTTTGGGATTCAGAACATGTAATCTGTACATGGATCTTTCTTATTCGAGTCACAGAAGCCATTTTCAAAAAGAACAGCGTAGCAGATGTTGTAAATGTGTGCTACTACTCAGAAAATGGTTTAGGGATGGTTCAGAGTAAAACTTCCTTCGTTTGCTTTGCCAGTGGTTTTCAGTTATTCTCTCACGCTGAGCAGATTGTTGGCTTCATCGGGGACCTCTTATTGTACCCTCTGAGCACAATAGAGATGTTTAGAGGCACCTACCATGCACATAGGCTCATTCACATGTAGAATTAATATACCAGCAGACAGTGTCTTGGGTCACCCATCACTGAGGTGTTAACACAATACAAATGTGCTGATGTGTAGAAAGTGTATTTTACTGTGATGAGTGCATCCAGGCTTTATACAGGTAAGTGCTTTACCTCTGACCCATTCACATCTGCATCAACACTGATGTCAAAAAGAGAAGAATCAAATAAGGAAAAGAACCTGGAATAAGACTTTAAAAAATCCTTCCTGCAATCTCTTCCTGTTTAATAGTTGCTCTGCAACATCTGTCCTCCAGATGCAAAGTGGTAAATGCAACATTGTGCATTCAAGTTTCCATTGTTCTTAGTTCTCTGAACTGGAACAGTGATACTATATAGTAACTGCCATTGGAAACATGATTCCAATGTGAATTTTCTGTTTTAGGAAGAATAAAACAGCAATGCTTCTTCTGGTCTGTTGGGAAAACTGGTGTCTTAGCATCATTCCAAAGAAAGTACTAGGTTAAGCCGACCATGTATGACTTATTAGGTACATTTGGACAGCATCAATTAAGGGCAAGTAACTTAGCTTTTCTCATATCATATAGGAACAGGGAGACTGTAGGAAGAACAGCAAAATATTTTAATGCATCCATCCAAAACAACAAGTCTTATTGACCCACAAAATCTGCAATGTGTCAAGCTGTGGTGCGTGCCATTTTAATGCTTAGCAGGAAACTATAGCTACATTTTGCAACTATAATTCATTGCACATGAGGGAATTCCAACCAGTAGAGTGAAGGTTTGTGTGTTGGAGTTACGATCTTTACCCTAGAAAAGCAGAAAACAAGTAAAAGCTTTTGGGTGTTTTATTGAACGGTGAAGATGACAATATTAGTACTACTCCTCTTTCTATCATTTAGTTTCTGTCCTCTTTTTCCAGCCTTTATAGATTGGATCAAACTAAAGGACTTCTTCTACAGTTGAGAACAGGATCCAGCAAGGGATCCTGTTCAAACAGGAGGAAGGGAGAGAGGCAATAATACTCCTCACCAACATTCATCTGTTCCCCGGACTTCTAGAGCCACTTGTGGGTAGGGCATTAAAGGTCTCAGTAGAAACACTGGAAAAACAAACTTCTCTCCTCCTCCAGCAGAACCAAGTAGAGTTTGATTCCTATTTAATCTAGATAAGAGTACTTTAAGCTATCTAATGTAGGGGACTGGCATTGTTCTAATGCAGAGCTTTCCAAACTGTGTGTCGTGACACATTAGTGTGTCACCTGTAGTTTGTAGGTGTGTCATGTGACACCTCTGAGTTTGTAAAATAAGCAATAAATCAAAGATTTTCATGAAAAATATTGTGTTCCTCACACATTTCACTATTAGATTTAAGTATGTGTCCGTATCTCTTATAAGGGGTTGGGTTAACCTCCAGTTCTCTAGTAAAATTGAATTACACTGTTGCAAAATGATGCATGTCTTTTTTCCAATAATTTTTATTAAACTATTTTAAATATTTAAACATAAAAATAAAAATATTAATGGGAAAAGTAAGGGTATAAGGGGGGAGGGGAAAAAGAATGGGAGGGGAGGGAGTAAAGTTTGTTGACTTCTGATCTCCTTCATGGTATTTTTCCCCCTTCAGTTTTTTCTTCTCTTCACGCTTTCCTTCTCCTTTTCTTCTAACATTTTTGAGATAATCGCTTTTTGCTGAGTTGGATTGTCCTAAATTCTTAAACGTTTGTTTTGCTGGGTCATATAGTCTTTAAAAGATTGCTAGTCAATAGTTTTACTGTTCACTTTCCCCTCATGTCTCATTATCAATTGTGCTAATTTGTCCATATTCATAATATCTAGTATTTTCACAAGCCATTGATGAATTGGAGGTATTGCTTTTTCCTCTGTGTGATCCCTGTGAAATGCACGCATATGGGTCTCCTGCCCCTGCGCAGGCAGTCTCGGAACTTTCTAGAAGATTTTAAAGATACATTTTGGCGGAAGCCCCACCCACTCTCCCCTCAATAGTATATACAGCCCAAAGGTGGGGCTATCACCCCAGTTCCATCTTTCCTCTGCAGTAGCAGCAGCCAGGAACTCACTCTCTCACTCATGTCTAGCTTATAATTTCTAATTTGATCTACCTTCCTAAATTTTGGACATGACCTTGGACTGTTTGACTACCCTTCGCTCACAGATTTGGACCTGTCGTTTTGGCGACTCCCGGTTGATCTTGGACCATTCAACCTCCTCTCTGCCAGGCCTGTTATATTCCCTTCCAATACTCATTTGCTTCATACCACGTCCACGACATATGGTAGAAAGTGCCTTCTTTGGGTTTCACATTTCCAGCATTTGTTTTGAATATTTTTATTAATTTTTCCCAAGATTTGTGGAGTTACGTACCATTGGTATATCATCTTATCCCATTTTTCCCTTGTTGTATGCGCAAGTAAATTTCAATTTGTGATTCCACATTTGTTCCCATTCTTCCATTTTTATTGGTCATCTGATGAAGGTAGCCTGTTTATTCATACATTCTTTTACCTGCTCCATTTCCATATTCCATTCCAACAGTTTCTTATAATTTTTTGTAATTAATTTCTTATCTGTAGACATTATCTTGTCCCAAAATGTTTCTTTCTCCATAAAACCTATTCTTTTATCTTTATCACAGTGTTTTTTTATCTGTCTGTATTGAAACCAGGAGATATTTTTATAACATAATTTTATTTATTCTAGCATTTTCATGGTATAAAAACCATTAATTTTCTTTAATATTGCTTTATAAGTGGGCCAATTTTCTCAGCCCAATAATCTTTTTTGACTTTCATCTAATGGCAAAATCCATAGAGGTTTTGATATAGAAACTATTTCTATATTTGTCCCATACTTTTATAATAGCATATCTTATTAAATGATTTCAAATTTTTTTCCATTTTTGTCTCCCCATACCAAATGTAAGCATGCCATCCAATTCGCAGATCAAAGTTAAAAATATTTTCTTTACTTAAATTCGTCCAATCTTTTACCACCATAAGGCAGCAGGCCTCATAATAAATTTTCAGATCTGGTAGTCCAAATCCTACCTATCTTTTTCTCATCTGTCAAATTTAACATTCTAATTCTTGGTTTCTTCTCTTTCTAAATGAATTTCAACAAGTCCTTGTTGAATGATGCATTTCTTAAAAGTGTGTCACCAACATGAAATATTTGGCAAGCTCTGCTCTAATGTGCCCTGGATTAGTAGCCCTTTGAATACATATTTTCTCCCTGGAAGCTTTCCAGACTGGCAGATGATTGGTCACTTACCACCATTGGTCCAGGGACTACTACTTTGATCTGGGTTTCAGCCTGTATCTCCTCTTCACAGTGTTATTTCTTTAATTGTAAATTAGTCTATTTGGATTTATAATAATCATTATCCACTTTCAACATTGAGAACCATGGAGACATCATCATGGAATGGAAGTAATCAAAAATTTCTCTAATGGAGGTGATGATGGTGGTAGTTGTAGTAATATCAGGATACATTAAACTGATAGATATTTAGGGAACTATTGACTGGGGGGGAGGCAAATCCCCTTTGGAATCAGTTTGAATTTAAGCAACAAAATGATCTGAGATTAATTAATTAGACAGTTGTGTTGATATTTCAGATCAATGTACAGTACTTTTGAATGTTGATGGCAGGCCATTTTAATCATAAACTTGATTCACTTTGTTTACCAGTTGAAAATGATAATGTGAATCATTCACAGTATAACTCGGTGATAAATGTTTCCTTTCTCTTTCAAATGAGCCAATTCTCCGAGGAAGACCTGGTTTCTTCCTGCAGAGTCATGTTGAGCCACAACTACTGGATTAGATCCAGAAGAGATGTTGACTGGATCATCTCTCCTGTGTTCCATCTACCAGGAATATGTTTAGAATTATGGATTTCATCTAAGCTTCATATCCTTGGTTTGGTGTTACAGATTTTCCCCTCAAGTCGGAAAGAGAATTGCAGAATGTCTCCCAGTAGATAAAATGCAACTTTTTTGAGAGAGTTAACTATTGATACCTCTCCTGTGTTCGGAATGGGTTTTCTCCCCAAAATAATGTGTCTCAAAAATAATCCTGAGCTGTGCTCTTGTAGGATTTTTGCCCCAAGAAGCACTCTGAATACAAGCAAAAGTTTTGCGTAATGGTCTTTTTCATACATCCCTAGACCCTGTTTTCATTATCTGTGCCATTACTACTACCGTATAATCTGAACATAAAAAACATGGTGTTTGTAACAAATGACTTCACAGGCCTGACAGTTATAGCAGCATCATTTCAAGGCTGATGAAAAATTTCCCAGGGAGATCTTGGGTCAGGTTTACATAAACTAAACAGGAAGCAATTGCCACCACAATCCACATTAAACTCAAAATGGTCTGTGTAACTTCATCTACATTTTATGTCTCTGCACGTTTCTCTCTCAGCTGGTGAAATTCCACACTTGTTTAGATTACAAAAATAAGATCATGTTTCTTGTGAGGTGGCTCTGGATATTTTCTCTGCTACAGTATGTAATCGAGTTGTTTGTGTTTGTGATAAATGACTTAAACCCCTTAAAAAGTTTGTGCTGATTGTTTATATCTGATGTACTTTGTAAATTTTTATGGCACCCAGGGATTTGTTATTGCTTTTTTCCCAATGGGCTACTAATAGAAGTTAGCCTGTCTACCCCATGTGCTAGATGCTGTTAGTATAAAACTGCCTTTGACTTTCACACCTCTCAGGGGACGAGTAATTGTTGTGTTCAAACAGCCTGTAATTGTGATCCCGCTGGCTTTCTCAGTACGCTTCTGGCTATTAGAATCATTAAACAACTCAGCACCTGTTAACAGCATTGTAAATATTCAACCTTGCTTGTGGGCAGGTTGAGCTGAATATAGGAGAAGGCTTACAGAGCCCAGCCTCATAAATTAGAGCTTCTGACAAGTCAATTATTGTGAAACTGGGTTTCACTGTGAAATAAATGAAATGGTGTGCTGACAAAAAGGTGGGCTGTCTGTTTGCAGCAGAGGGGAAATAATGACTAGATGATTCAATGCAGTGGCCATGAAACGGCACTGTTTCTATCCTTTATCTGCAGTTAAATAGTTAGATAATACAGTTAGACAGAAAAGCTGGGCGGGGGGGGGGGGGGCAGTTTTGTTTAGTTTGATCATACAAACATTTCTTTATATATCATTTGGTTTGCATATATTAAAAGATCAGGTTTGTGCAGCCTGAATATGACCATTAAAACCTGCATCTATATGTATTTCCTGTTCTGTCTTTTCTAAAAAGTGTCAGATTGGTACAGCTCTCCTATACATCCAGAGATAGATAGATAGATAGATAGATAGATAGATAGATACATAGATAGATACATAGATAGATACATAGATAGATATAGTGGATTCTAGCCCACAAGAATTATTTCAGTCACAATTACATATATGTAAGTTTGAAATTCTATATATAAAGTTTAAACCTGTGCACGTTTGGATAAAAATAAGTCTTTTGTTCAATGGAATTTACTTGTTCATGAAATGTACTTGTTCATACGTACATTTAGGCTTACCCAAAGATGCTGAGAGTAGTTTGATTTTCCTCATTATTGTTTGTGAATGTTAAGGAGGGCTCTTCTTTCCTTTTTTTTCTGCCATGTTATATTATATGAAGTCAATATTGTAATCTTTACTGAATGGAACATATTGGAGTTGAACACTGTAATTTTGAAAGTGCTTGGAAGCAAAAACTCAAAATCCTCATTTAAAAATTAAAGCATTATTAAAACCCTGTATATAATTTATTTACAAGAAATATGTTTCCAAAATGTACTTCTATTAGTAGATCATGAAAAAGAAATCTATACAAAATTCCTTAAACTTAAGATCAAGTCAGTGTGTGTTGTGGTTTTTAACTTTGAATATGTTTTAATTGATTTCAACTGTGAATTTTTAATACTGTTTATATTTAATTCTCTTTTAATGTTTGCATATTTGTATATTTTAAATTGTATGCTAATGCTTTTATATTAAGATGCTTTGAGTCTCCTTTGGGAAAGATAAAACAGAAAATAATAATAATAATAATAATAATAATAATAATGTGGTCTGTACCTGTAGTACACTACACTGCGGGCATAATTAACTGGATACAAGCCGAATTGTATTGTAGACTTATTTTATCCTTCTATCATTTAGTATGGCCATGCTAATTTATTGCTCACATGAAGCCTCATCTATCTGTTGAGCGTATTAAATAACAGCTTTGTATTTTCCACTCAAAACGCATAATGTGTCACACTTTTAAGCTCCCATTCTAAGGTGCATGTCAAAAAGTGTATTTCAGTGGAGAGGTAAAATCCTTCCTATAATCCATCTGAGCAAAAATCTTGTGGTATCCCTACTCTTGGCTGTTCTCCCAGCCTTCTCTTTTTTATTACCAGTAGGCTTGTGTTTGTTTTTAAAATGTATGCTAAATTTAAACCATTAACCCCCTGAAGTGCCTTTAACTGCAGTTGTTTTAGTGGAAGTTGTTATTTCATGATCTCAGAGTCAGACTATTTTGTGATTCCATCTCAGTCTCATCAAGGCCCCCTTTTGGCAATTGTAACATTTAATGGATAAAGTCACATTGTGATCCAAATTTTGTACTGCTTAAGAAAATTAATGAGCTCATTGTTCACAGGAGAGCAAGGATTAGGAACAGAAAGTATAAAAAGGGGTGGGGACTCCAAAATGAAACAGTAATGGTTTTGACACATGGTATAAATATAAAAATGAGGATTTTAGCATAGCAGCTGTAGAATTGGACAACCTATTTATGGGATATTTTATTTCCTCAATCCTTTATTCACGTCCAAACTAAAACTACTGTATGAGATGTGTAAACCAAACTGTTTAAATGGTGTGTTCACACATCCTTTCAAATGTTGCATATAATAAGGTTCAAATAAATACACATTTAGACCAGCTTTCAGTGCAATTCCTTTACTGATTTCTTGTACATTTTCAATATCTGTTCAAGAATAAGAAGGCACATAAATTTTGTTCTCTGACCAGGAAACCAGACAGGCTAATCATTGTAAACTTTTATTTATTTATTTTTTACATTTTTATCCACAGAGTGAGGTCTTTTTCGTGTAGTTGAGTGTGCACTTTAAGAAACAAGGAAATAAATGACAATAATCAGAAATAATAACTCCTGTGATCCAGACATATCTGACATTAGTGCAAAACTGTTAAGTAACAAATTTATGTACAGTACTTTAGTTGTTAAAGCACAATAAAAAAAACAGCATTACATAATAGCATAGAATTGAGATTGGCCTTGACTATTTCTTGAACTGTCAGGTGGTGGGAGATTTAAGGTCATATTTTCTTATCTGGTCATATTCTTGCAAGCATTAGAAACCACAATCAGAAAGAATATAGCATATGGCATGCTCATTGATTTTTACCTCAAAGTGCATGGCCCTTTTCTTTGTAACGATGTGCTGTGCTACATGATATCTTTTTTAATTTACTCTTAAAACCTTTCTCTTCTTAGTTATTATAACCTAGATGACGTGAGCCATGACAGTGTGAACAAGTTCCTTTCAAACCTTGTTGAGAAATCGCTTGTTGATCTGGAATACTCTTACTGCATTAAAATAGGGGAGGTAAGACTAATCTATACTTTATTCAGCATTTGAAAAGAAGAACTGGTTAGCCACAATCTTTATTAGGGATTACCCTTTATCCTGATGTTTGCTGTATTATGAAATATACATAGGCTACTGTGGGACCTCCTGTTGAAGCTACTGGAATTTTTCCATTGCTTTGGTATTTAAAACAGTAACATGCTGTTTAAATTTCTTCATGACTCTGATCTTATTATTATCCAGTTTTGAAATGTAATACCTCCATTACAATACAGTGTGAAATGTATTTTGCTTGAGGAGAGTGCTTTTCAGCATGCATTGTGTTCTTATAATATATTCATATATATTTCTCCATGGGTAGGATGACCGCAGCATTGAACCGCTGACTCATGGCCGCATCGCTTCATATTACTATTTGAAGCATCCAACTATCAGGATGTTCAAGGATCGTTTAAAACAGGATTGTAGTGTGGAAGAACTGCTCTCAATTCTGGCAGTAAGTCACTTTTGCCTTATGAGGATTAATCTTTCTTAATTATAGTGACATCCTGCTTTGTAATATTTTTATTTACATACATTGTAAAATGTAGGTGTTAGTTAACCCCTTTTAGAATCTTGACAGGTAATATAATCACTGGTTAGCTATTGAAAATTCCAGAAACACTGCACATGATGGAACAGTCTCATCTTTCAATGTCTCATTTTTTTCATGAACTAAACAGCTAAGGCACAAAATAGTTCCAACAGACCTCACTACCTCTGAGGATGCTTGCCATAGATGCAGGCGAAACATCAGGAGATAATGCCTCTAGACCATGGCCATATAGCCCGAAAAAACCTACAACAACCCAGAGATTCCGGCCATGAAAGCCTTCGACAATACACAGACTTTCCATTGTTATCTCACATTGGTGCAGCAGCGATAGTGTGGTGAACTGCTTCCAGCCAGCAATTAAACTTGAAAATGCATTTCCAAAGGGTCTGCCATCTCTCTAGGGAAGCTTTGTGAATAACCAGTGTGCTGAAATGACGATGATGATGATAATAATAATGATGATGATGATTGGGAAGTGTTTGACTTGTGCTTTTGTGATACGAAATCCAGCATATAGATCTCATTTGCTGTGACATACTGTGCTTTTGTGTCAGTAAAATAATAATAATGTAATAATAATAATAATAATGTAATAATAGTTTTCTTTCTTGACCATCTGTCCTCATGGCTCGAGTTGGGATACAGCATTACTAAAACATAAGCAAACACATAATCATTTTAAAACACTCTGTAAAATACACATATTAAAATATGCCTCCATAAAATACGTATCAAGATACACAAAACAAAAACAAGGCATACAGCGGAGTTTAAAATTCACCATTAAAACTGTCTGGGTAGGCCTTCCAGAAGAGATAGATCTTCACTTGTATCTTAAATTACGACAGCTGATCCGTCTGTCAGAGCTCTACCAGCAGGTAAAGAGAAAATATCACCTCCCCTTCCACTGTGGGAAGCAATTCCATTTACACATATACTCCATTAGATCCAGTCCATGGGAAGTACAAGAAAGTATTTAGGAGCACTGATGTTTATCCTCTATCCTACACTTTTTTGAAGTCAGCACAGATGTTGAAAGTCAAATAGTGCTTTTTTGACATAATGGCTTTAACGATCTTTTTTTTCCAGGTTCACACTACTGAATATTGTTAGATATTGTGTTGTAATGTTGGAAAGTTTTTCTGTGCTTTAAATTTTAATCACTGTTCATGCCAGCTTAATGTATTGTTTGGCAGTCCCAGGCAACTATTAGAAGAGATGGAACACGTGTTATACAGTAGTGTAATTTTCTTTCATTAAAAAAGACTGAAACACATTGGCCAGGATCCAGAGAGCTACTTTGTGCACACCCAGTGGAATGTTTAACTTTTTCTCTTTAAACAATTGAATCCCTATTCCATATTACAAAATGCTTGTGAAAGCCTCTTCAGTTTCAAAAGACACGTGACAGTTCAGAGACAAAAATATCAAGCTCCTTTGGACGATCACTTAGTGTGATTCTTAGGATCCAGGCCATCAATAAGAAAATTGCTGTGTCCAAAGCACTTTCTCAGTATTATCTTTCCTCTCCCTTTTTTCTGTAGTGTAAAGGCATTATCTCTTTCACTACTCAACACATTCTTATTCTTTGCTTATTGTGCACCTAGATTGTGTGCCTTTGTTTTTGAGGAACAGATGGAGGACCTTATCTTTAAAGAAGGATTAAAGTTATGAACTAAATAGCCTTCAATTGATTATAGCTATGTGAGCTTGTTTCTTCTTATGTGTCTTAAAATTCAGCAATTGCCCATGCTTCCAAACAACCAACTTTCTCCTGATACATGATATACATGATGTATTAATAGTATATTACAATCTACAGTAAACTGCAGTAGTATTGACCAATAACTTTCATATCTTATGTTAACAAAATATGTGTGGAGTACATTCAGAAATTGTAGCTAAATTCAGGAATTTAGTGGGTTGTTGTAGGTTTTTGTGCTATATGGCCATGTTCTAGAAGCATTCTCTCCTGACGTTTTGCCTGCATCTATGGCAGGCATCCTCAGAGATTGTGAGGAATTTAGTTACAGGAATATAGGACCCCAACATTGAGCTAAGGGGGCCCCATTTGGAGTCTGGACTCACAGTTTAAGAAGTAGTGCTCCAAATCCTTCTGATTTTCAATAAAAGTGTTCTTTTCTCATGTGCCATAATTGTAGACAACAGGCCTACACAAAATGTATTAGTAAAAGCTATACAAAATTAAAATATATGTTTAAAGTATTCTGGTTTTGACCCAGATCTTATTCTTCTGTGGGTCATGGGGCTCCTTGCATCTAGATCCAGTTGGTAATCTTTTGCGGGCAATGGAAGGAAAACTCCTTCTGCTAATTCTCCACAGCTGTCAGACTAACTCCTATTCCATTCAGAGATCCCAACTTCTAAAGAGCATTTTTATAAGACCCATGATCTGTATGATCTAGATTCAAACTTCTCTTTTTGTCCTAATTGAAATCTGCGTAATAATCACAGTAATGCTTTTATCAATCGAGGACTGCTTCAGTTACTATTTTTAAAAATCATGTAACTACTTCATCCTTTCCATTAAGAAGAAAATCTTTTTTCTGGAAGATGGATCAATCAGGTGTTTTCTACCCTCTGAATAAGTGACTTTAACATTCCACCCAAATCACTGAAATTGTTAGTTTTGCACAACAACTTCCAATGTCATCATCCCCTGAAATCTAAACTTTTTAAAAATCTGATCTAAATACAGTTTTCAAATAATCTGTTTGGGTGCAGTCTTTAATCCCAGTGAACATCCACACAATTTTGTATTGAAACTAAAGCTTATTGGTATCTTAGGTTTGTAATATTTTGTATATCAAACCTGCTCCAGGAGCTTATTTTTCTTGTGAAATATCAATTTACTATATTCAAATGAGCAAGAAAAAATATGAGACATTCAAATTATTGTAAATATTAGCAAAGAAGTATTGTATGAAGTCTACTTGCATCAACACGTCATATTTCAACCATATAATTTTGCATTTCTTTTATCCCAATTTTCTTAAATATTACTTAAATAGTATCTAACGTTTTCTTATTAAAGTTGCAAATTGGACATTTTTACTCCAGTTTTGAGCTATGCTGAAGGGATTAAACATTTTAACATTTGCCAAGTTCCCTCCTCCAATACTATGTGCTAATGAGCTTTATAATTAAGGGAGTCAATTCACACCACTATTATTAACCAGTGGCATTACATCTGTCTTGCTCCATGGATGCCCTTCTCACTTACTTATTGAAGCATTTAACAGTTTTGGCAACAGGGAATTACATGGCATGGGGTAAGTAGTCTAATTAGATGCAAGTGAAAGTCCTTGGGGAAATGGATATTTAAAAGTAATTTGAAGAATCTCTTAATGATGCTGGAAGTGAAAACTATAGGCCACAGTGAAAAAAGGCATGTCAGTGTTGCAAAACATGGCTGTATAGCATTCGTGCTGTTTTTCAGCAGGATGTAAGAATGTATATATTAGCTAAAATAGAAATGAATCATTTTTGTTTTTAGACATAGTATAATAAATGTCTTCTATTTTTTAAATGTCATGACAACACAGATCATACGTAGGTTAATTCTTCATGCCAGCCCACTCACAAGATAATGAGGAAGTCTTACAGAGAAAATTTGAATTGAACTGTAAATACAGGATACTTTCCTTTATTGACTCCTCTTTATGAACATTTTCTCTGTCGTTATTTTATGTAGTATCTCTTTAATGTACACATTATCTGTTAAATAAATTGAGCAAAGTACAAAACTTAATTAAAGTGTACTACTACCAATCCCTTGTTCTCAAGATTGTTCATCCAAGATGTTAAGACTGCTGGAATCTCCACTTCTCAGTCATGGGTCAGTGGGGCAGAAAGAGTTATCAGGGCAGAAAGAGTTATCAGCATAGGAAGCTTTGACACTGTAGATCAGGCATGAAAAACTTCAGCCGTCCAGTTGTTTTCGACTTCTACTCTCAGAAGTCCCAGCTATCTTACCGGCTGTTAGGAATTGTGGGAGTTGAAGTCCAAAACACCTGAAGGGCTGAGGTTTGCCCATGGCTGCTCTAGATGTTTTACACTATAACTCCCAGAGTCAGTTACTATTGGCTGAGTAGTTAGAGGTTTTAAAAGTTAAACATATTTGCAGTGCCTTCTCTGTTGTTGATGTAGAAGCCCCCTCTGAGACAAGAAGCTTATTGTAGCAAGGTTGCTCATGATTCCACAAACCCCTCTAATAGCTGATATGCAAGATCTATATATGAGCTATACATCTGTGGTTACATTTATCCCGTTTGTTCTGATTCTTGTCTTTCCAATTCTAGAGGCTTGAATTCCACTATGCTAGATAGACCATTGGGGTTATTCCTTTATTTGAGCATCATGCTCAACTGTTACTACTCTGTTTGATATTTTGCACAAGTGGGGGGGGCATGATTGGGAGACTGGGTGCATCTGGTTGACTTACATGTGTCTTCCTTTCACAATTGTATTTACAGTCATTATCATCAACACCATTCCCTTCCATTTCAGGAAAAACTAGGATGCAGCCTTCAACTACATCCAATTTAGTACTAACCCTGGTTAATTAAACCAAAAGTTTTAAAACCCATGTGTGGTCATAGTTCAACTCTTCTGGGAAGCTCATTGTGATTAGAGCTATTATCAGATAATAGTGTCCCTCTATACAATTTTTAAATAGAGAGCTCTAAAAATGACAATATAGAAAAAAATTAATTACACAATAAAAGTGAAGAAAAATATATTCCAGTTAGCATGCGTGACGGATTCTGTTGCTATTTTTACAAGCAAATACTTTGAAAATATCAGTATTTGATCATTTAGAGTATCAAATTCTTTTTGATCTTTTTAATTCCTACCCCCTAAACCCTATTGTTAGATCAGAGAAATAATATTCCTAGCATTAATTCCTGTTTAATGCCTAAACAGTATTTTGATTCACTTATCATTTGGGATTGCCCATTCTACTTTGGTCAGCAAAAAGGTCAAACATCTTGTTCTCTTCCAAGTGAAAGGCTATCCTTTTAAATTTAGAGTTCATCTTTCATTCGCATCGATATCAAATCTAGTTCTGCCATATTCCATACCCAGAGATGAATTAGGGAGTGAAACAGGATGTTTGTGTTGGATGCTATCAGTATCGCTATAGAGGCCTCAAACCCCTTGCAAAAGTCTCTACACAGTGATGTACAGTATTTTATGTACGATAGAGTCTGTTCTGTCAGGGCAAAACTTTATACTTGATGTATCATTATTTTCTCTATCTGCATGTCTCTTATTCCACTTAAGTTGCATCAAACCAAACCACTTTCTAAATTACGTCAGCCACATAAATCTCTAGTTAGCCCTTATTCTTTTGACTAGAACATATGGTTAGTTGTTGTTTTTTGGAGGAATTCTTCTTAAATCTAAGCACTGGAAATGAACTGACTTGTGCCTTAGGTGTGATTTTCTGTAATCTGAGTAGCTAGAGCAGTTTTTATGAGCCAGATAATCATTTTTCTAGATATGATGGGGTTGTGTATTTTTCAATGCATACGTTCCCTGATCCTGTGACCTTAATTTTGAGTGTCTCCCCAGACACAAGTAATTCCATCACTGATTTTTTACCCCTCTTAGTTCTAAACCTAGCCTTAAACTGAAAACACCTGGTGCTCTCTGTCGTTCCAGCAAAGCACAATCAGTAGGTAAATCACAATGACAGTGCCCACCACTCATTGCTGACTAAATGTGGCATATCGTATTTTTCTTGTACAGTGTAGAGGAGGAAGGGCAGAGGGAAGAGTTCAAAGCACCAAATTATGGCATATGAAAACTATTTCTATGCTTTTCCCCCATTTAAAGTAAACAAATATTTACCTTTTATTCTGTTGCCAGAATTTGTAAGCAAGCTAATTTTTAAAGATGAATAGTTATCAACCTAAAATAAGAAGTAAATGTTTTAGAGTGAAGTTTATACCATCTGTTTCAGCATTTCTTGTGATTTTTAAAACTATGTCTATCATTACTTTTTCCTGGTTAAATGTAATTTTAGTACCATAAAGATAAAACCAAGTTATATATAAGACTGAGGAGAAAAAATCAAATTAAGAAGAAAAAACAATTACTTTATTGATTGTATAGTGTTTATTTATTGCTGGTATTATTGTGCAGCTTTTCAGGGCAAAACTTCCCAACAAGAAGGCTAAATGTTTAAAAACTCATATTTATAAAATGGCACTTTAAATCTTCAGGTCTCCTGGGGCGGTGGGGGGATTTTCAGTTCTTCCCTTCTGAGACTAAGCAAACAGATCTATATTCCTGAATATTAAAATAATGGGACTTACATACGGTTCATTTCTTCCTTTTGAATGATTTCTTTTTGTCCATCCTGATGTTGAGAAAATAGTATTCCTAAAGTGGCTGGGTAGTGTTAGGTCTCCTTTTCCAAGAGTTGATCTTTTCCCTTACAAGAGAAGAGCTGAAACAATCCATATTCTTGTCATGGAAAACTTACATTTCTCTGATTTGGAATTATTTGAGAGCTAATCTAAATCTCTCTTGTGTGCTAAATACTGGTAGCACAGCATTGTCTGTCCCTTCCCTGCCCACCACATCTTCTGTCTGTTTTATGACTGACCTTCTGTGTTTTTGTTTTTGTTGTCAAATTAGTTGTAGTTAGGCATATGTGTTGTGGCTTCCAGAGAAAGTGGAGGAGAGCATTACTGGGGAGTTGTAGTAAAAAAACTTTTCAAAATAACGTTTAGCATCTTGGAATTTTCCTAGCAGCCACAAATGAACAGTAAGGAGCTAACATATTTGAGCAGCTCTTAGTTGTGGCAAAAACACCCTATGGACCCAATGTTGGCAACTTACCTACCTTGTATTACATAAGTCTGTTGTCCTCAATAGAATGATACAGAACTTTTTTTTTTCTATCAAGGAGTTTTAACCTATTGGGGTGGGAGTGGAAATGCTGGACTGAACACAAATGAAAAAGGGGAATGGCTTTTAGAACTGTGGGTAGGGATTGACTCTTTTCCAGTGACAGCTTAGAAAAGCTGGGTGAAATTAATCAAAGTGTTGGGGCCCTTTCAAACTGCACAATTATAACATTTCAACTGATGTGGTCGCATCTTATGGAATTCTTTTATTTACAGTTTAGGGAATAATAATAATAACAATAACAACAACTTTACTCTCGTACCCTGCTACCATCTCCCCAAAGGGACTGGGGGCAGCTTACAGAATGTCCAAAAGACATAAAACAAACAATCCATTAAAACAAAATAAAACACCATTAAAATAAGAACGTCATAAAAAAACAACAACCAGATAAAAACAAATTAAACGTAAGAGTATAAAACAGCAGCATTGAAGTTCCATCAGACAATGTTCTACAAAAACCAATGACCAAAAAATTCTAAAATGGGCGTGACCAGGCTGTAAAAGCATTTAAAATCTAGTGCCTAAATACCCTAAAGGTACCAGATCCCATCCTAGATGCTAAGCAAGGTTCATGTTGGCTGGATGCAAGATTTCCAAAGAATACCAGGTGCTTAAAATAACATTTCAGAGGAAGGAGCTGGCAAACCCATTTACAATTTTTCCTTGATTAGAAAAACTTTATGAAATTCATGTGGTCATCATAAATTGAAAGCAAACCTTGATCTGTGAGGAGAAGCATGTAACAAGTGCAATTTATTATTTCTTCTAATTATATATCTGGAGAGCCACATTGTGTGGCGGTTTCAGTGTTGGACTACACCGCTAGAGACCAGGCTTTGACTCCCCCCTCAACCATGACAACTCACTGAATGACCCTGGGAAAATCATACAGTCTCAGCCCCCCACCACCAAAAGAAAACCCCCGTGATAGGGTCACAAATTACCAGAAGGCTCACAACAATACTTACATATCTGCTGGTCACTTTATTTGCTTCACTAGTTGTGCACATGAAAAGAGCACAAATAAAGTACTATTCTGCCCTCGGTGTAAAAAATGAAATTATTCTTCACACACCAGAGCTTATACTTTTTGTCAAATTAGTAGCTAAATATTTCTTCATAACATAATCTGTAGGTCAGCCTCCAAATCATTGGTGTTTGTAGTAGATCAGAGGATTGAAATATCAGTAAATCTGAAAAAATGCTTACCAAAAAGGAAGTAACAGATGTATAAATAAACTTTCCTGTTCTTTGTGTGTATATAGTTAAGAATTATTATTTATTTTATTTACGGTATTTCTATGCCGCCTTTCTCAGCCTGAAGGCGACTCAAGGTGGTTTACAAATTGGCAGCAATTCAATGCCACAATAGTAATGAAACACAATTAAAAACATGTAGCACACATTATAAAAACCATATAAAAATCATTAAAACATATAATCACCAGTGACTTCCTGTTAACTCATTTTCCAAAGCATTGTCTAAGCCATTCCATATTCACTCTTTATTGTTTCCATATTTACTCTTTCTTGGTTCCATATTCATCTATTATGTTGCGTCTCCAAAGGCTTGTTCAAAGAGCCAGGTTTTTATTCTCTTTTTTTTTTTGGAATGTCAGGAGGGAGGGGGCCAATCTAATATCCCCAGGGAGGGAGTTCCATAGCCAAGGGGCCACCAGGGAGAAGTCCCTGTCTCTCGTCCCTGCCAGGCATGCCTGTGACAAAGATGGGATCGAGAGCAGGGCCTCCCCAGAAGATCTTAAGTTCCTAGCTGGTTCTTAAGGAGTGATACGTTTGGACAGGTAAGCTGGGCCAGAACCAATTAGGGCTTTATAGATAGAGCATTTGTTATGTTAGAAGATGGGCAGATCACCTCAGTCAGAAACCAAGAGGTGAGCCAGATTCTCCTAAGATCTCCTTTCTGCAGAACCAGGAGTGAGCCAAAACCTGTTCCACTGTGGTCTCCTATTCCACTGTGGTTCTCCCCAAAGGGCAGTTTTGAGTGGAACAACGTTAATTCAAAGCCTTTGTTACTGTGAGATTTATTTACATAAAAGTAGATAAAAGAATTTGGCTATTTTCTTCCTGCTGTCATGTCCATCCTTTTGTGTTGTGCCTATCAGAATGTAAGATATGAACCCATTTCATCTACTTTTATTGCCTGGGTTCAGGATGTTTTAAATATTTCAGCAGTGGCAACCATTCTAATTTCCTCCTTGGAGAATAGTAACAAATGTGAATATTTGTCTGTTAAGACAAATTACAGTCCAGTATAGTTCAGTGCAGATATGTGAAGGAAATCCATTCAAATATGAATGTTTTCAGAGAATAAGTCCTGCTTCTATGTCAGTACTTTAATTCCTCTTATTAGAAAATAGTGCCGCCCAGGACATTTCTATGCAGAAGTTGTTCTTAAGTCATGTGTGCGTGAGAGAGAGGTTTATTTTGTAGATGTCAGCTTAATTGCAGGTTTATTGCCCTTTTTATTACTGATACAGTTCCCAGAATGCATGCACTCTGTGAGCTTTCCAGTCCATGAGTTGGAAGATAGATCCCAGTCTTTGTCTGCAAGATTGTGCCACAGAGTGCTACTGTAAATAGTATATTGGTATGGGAAATAAATTAGAGCTGCACTTCCTATGCACACTTCCCTTGGAGTACACTTCATTGAAATCACTGAGGTTTGCTTTTGCACAAACACGATTGCACAGTAAGTTTTTTTATTCTTTCTTAAAATGTTACCTCTATTATTTAGCTAATGAGATCTAAAAGATTTTAGTAGCAAATGCTATGTGAGCTATAAGAATGCCTGCCCACCCTCTCTTGCTTCAAACAGAGCAGATGGATGCTTGACTGCCTGCTAATCCACAGCTGGAATGGTTTCAGCATTTTCCACGTTGCTGGGTTAGAGTGGCTTTTCTAGTGGACTGAGAGGGCAGCAAGAGAGGGATATCATTATTCATCAGTATCCCAGTGGGATCGCTGCCAGCAGAGATTAATTTTTTCTCTTATGCTTGTAAAACAAGCTCAGGTGGAGTCTCTAATCCTCAGGGCACGGGTGGCAGATCAAGGAAGATGCTACAAAGCTAGTTAATTTTCAGATTCTAGGGGAAACAGAAGCTCTGTTAGATGTATAAATACATGATTGCAAATTTAAGTAGCTCAAATCCAAATGGGATCTTCCCAGACATCTGGTACTGAAAATCTCTTATTTTTTCTTTGTTGTTTTTAATTGAAGTTCTGGCAAGTTTGCATCCCAGCAAAGTACCTCTCCTCAGATATTTCTTCTTCAATCTTGGTAGATCATGTCTTCATAGTTTGGTGTGGGGTTTTTTGTTTTTGGGTTTTTTATTTTTATCTTAAGATGAATAGAACATATGAACCTTGTAGGCATTCCTAAATATCTGTAATGTGAGGCCTATTACAATATTGCCAAGTTCCATTTCTAATTTCCACTCCAAGATAAAATGATCCATTCACCTGATGTACCTAACAAAACACCTAGAATTTTTTATGTATGACATTTTTTTTTCCTTTAAAGTTTAGCCTGGTGCCTGACAAACTGCCAAATACCAATATTGGCCATTTAAAATATAGCATTAGCTTTCCTTTATTCTCATTAAAACAAAAGATAAAATATTTCAGATGATTTGTACAATGCTGTTTTTGTAAATTTTAGTAGAAAATAAGAATTGGTTTTAACAGCCTCAGTCCAAAGGATAGCCAGGAGGGAGGGAGAACAGCCAACTAGATCTTAAGCCAAGGAGTTACTGAACCAAGACCCTAGTTTTAAAACTCTTGAACTCATTTAGACATTGGTTTGTATCCTGTTGATAGTAGACTTATTGGATCCATAAGGTTTAAACAAATGTTGCACCTTCTTTCAAGTGGTGATTCAGCAGGTCAGATCTTCTTGTGATTGCCAACTGAATCCTTACTTGTACTTTATCAGCCAGACTTTCCCGGTCTAGCCACTCCCTCTTTGCATCATGGGTCTCAAGTTCTCCAGGACCTACTCATCAGTGCCACAAATGCTCAAAGTAGACACTGGCTGAGTCTAAGGTTTAGTAGACTGAGGAACTTTTCTTAACAGAAGAGCCAAATTCAACTTTGTCAAAGATTCCCATGGCTACATTCCAGTGGTGAACAGAGTCAAAGGTAAAATGGAAGGACCAAAAATATTTTTTCTAAAAACCTTTTTGTCCAGTAAGGAAGCCATTGGAGAAGGGAAAAAATGATGCTATGGGAAACCATCAAATGTGGAAAAGCACTGGGCACTTCTGTAGGGCAGAATAAGCCAGAGATTTTAGCCCAGGGTCTTCGGTGCTCCATACCTTTTCTAAACCATTATCTGTTCAGGAGTTCTACCTGTATTTTTAAGCAAAGAAGGAATAACGTGATACAAAAGAACAAAAAGTATCAGTTGAGTTCTAGTCCTTGTTAGAACACATTTGCTGTTGAGATGTAGTGTCATACAACTAGTTAAATTACTAGCAGTAATCTGCAATGGTTCAGCTCACAGTTAGAATAGGACAGTCTGTTAAAATCTGATTTTCATGATGAGTTAACGTTGGAAAAATATGTGGGGACTTCTTGCTTAAGTTGCTTTTTCTTAAAATGAGCCCACCAGTTTCTTGCTCATGTGCTTTTCCAGGTGGTCTCGCACTTTTGAGGGTGCATGCAGGCTACAGTGCATGCACTGTGCCCTTGAATAGTTTGTGATTTTTTTCAATATGTCCAAATTTATTGTCTTTGTTTGATTAGTAATATTTTTTCTTTTTTTGGGAAAGATGAACACTGGTTTAATTAAGACTAAGCGTTCTTTAGTAGAGTTTAGAAGCAGAAGCATTAGATCTCTTGGATCACATTCAGACTAGTTCTGGCAAAGTCAGGCGCACAGTCTTAAAGCCCCAGAATATCTTCCTAAATCTAAAACCTTGAGAATAGTGTTTAGCATTGTGATGATGGTGAGAAATAAAAGCATATAATGCTAATTTGCAGTATTGGGAGGGGGTGTTTTTGTCTTGAATCTGCTTGAATATTTTGAAATGTAGAGTTAAGTAAATACGTATTGTGATTTACTCTATTACAATGTGAGATAGTTGAGCTTCAGTTCTATTTGTCTCATTTAGGTCAGTGACACTAATATTTGAATAAATGTGTATAGAATTACAGAAGGCTTAAAAGAAAAAAAAAGTTGCCCAATTATTTCCTTCTGGGCAGTTACTAAACTAAACTGCTGATACTGGTTTGTCATTGCTTTTTTACTGCCATCAGCTCATATAAATCATACCAAAACAGTCTTTTAATGTTGAAAACTTGATCAGGTATCTTAATAAAACTGTATTCAGTTAAAACTTTTTCTGATGACAACTAACCTTAAATGATAACACCTAAAGATTCTCACAAAACTTTCTCAATGTATAGTAACATTAATATTGTTCAGAATAAAATATGAATTCTTGCAGTCTTTTCCATACCTTGATCTTCCATGCAAAGGAAAAGATTTTTTGTTTTGGTTTTTTTCGTGTCAGAAGTGACTTGAGAAATTACAAGTAGCTTCTGGTGTGAAAACTGAGAAACTGCAAGTCGCTTCTGGTGTCTGCAAGGACATTGCCCAGGGAGCACCCAGATGTTTTTGATTTTTTACCATCATTGTAGGAGGCTTCTTTCATGTCCTTGCATGGGGAGCTGGGGCTGACAAAGGGAGCACATCCACGCTCTCACCAACCTTCCTGTTGGTCTTCAGTTCTGCCGGCACAAGGGTTATGTCAGGTAACAGAGATGCCACAACTATGTAGTTTTGGTATTGTACTTCTCCCATTTTGAGAATTCCATGTTTTAGTCCTTTTTTAATGTTAATGAAGTCATATCATATACTCAGAAGTATATTGGTGTATTGCTTATAAACATGATAATTCAATTTAGCTATCATGGATAAAAAGCATCAATTGTCTTGCCAGTATGAGGTATCATTCATTGATACTTCCAATTGATTATGTATAATGTTTTCTGTCCTTTATACTCAAAATACTGTTTGTTTGTTTATTTATTTATTGTATCAGGAGTAAACCAATGTATTTGAGAAATTACTGAATTGTGCATAAACATGACTGGAGTATTATAACAAGATAGCCTCCAAGGTTTGGGACTATAGGTTTGACTCACTCCAAGATATCAGACAGCCCTTAAGCCCAGTTTATCTTGTACTTTACCTGAGTTAGGCTTCTGCCTTGACAGCATTTTTATGTTACGATCTAAATTGTTTTGATTTTATCATGTTATTAATAGCTATTCATAGGCAGGTGAAGAAAAATTAGAAAGATTTACCAGTAGTTTCTCACATGCCTGTAGAAAAAGAAGTGTAAGTAGAACAGACAGCATCTCACTCACATATATTGTTGTAGTAACTTGTGTAATTGCTGTGTGGTGTGTGGAGTGTGGTGGAGGCTCCTTCTTTGGAGGCTTTTAAGCAGAGGCTGGATAGCCATCTGTCAAGGGTACTTTGAATGTGATTTTCTTGCTTCTTGGCAGGGGGTTGGACTCAGGTATATAGCCAGGGGGGGGGGAGTGTGTTAGGGGTTCAAACCCCTCCTCCCTCCAAAAAGTTTCAGGTTAAAAAAACCTGTTTTTTTAAATGAATTTTTTCATGAATTTTAACTGATTTTTTTCATGAATTTTAACTGGTTAACCAAATCCCCCTGCTAAGTCTTTGAGAAGCAAAAAATAAACGAGTCCCTCCAGAACTGCAAGCACTATCTCAAGCAAATTTTGACACTTTATTCACAGTCATTACTTGCAGCAATAGCTGATATAGTGGAAGCAACCTGTTTGGCCCACCCACAACTGGTAGGCAAAGCCTAAAGCGTGGGACGGATTTGAAGCCCCCCATGAAGAAGACAAGAAAATTGATTTAATTAAGTCTATATAAAATGTAGAATGAATTATACTATTTAAATTATTTTGTGTTATGGAACTACTTCTCATGATTCGCTAAAAAAAATCCTCCCCCTCCCCCAATTTTTTTTCTAGCTATGGTCCTGGTTAGACTGGATGGCCCTCGAGGTCTCTTCCAACTCTATGATTCTATGCAGAACAGGATGTACAGTTCCTAACACAAAGCATAAGTGTAAAATTCAATGTTTTGATTTTGCTTGTGGAATGCCTTGTAAAATGAAATATCCAAGGCAATGATGCAAATAGGCTTTCTACAAGTGGTTACTTTGTACTCTGTTTTGGGAAGATTTATTTATTTGATTCATATCCAACACGACCTACAATGTTTAAAAAGCAAAATACAATTAAAACATTATTTTTACAGAAGTTTAAGTGAATTAAATATCAATAAAATTAAAAACAAGAAAACACCATATAGAAACGCTGATTATGATACTATAAACATTTAAATTGCTAATAGCAAAGTGTGAAAGAGCACTGCAGACCAGTTTAACTTTGTATGCTAGTAAATGCAACTAAGGTTTGTAGATCAGTTGTAAGAATGGATTTTGAACCAAAAGTGTGGCAGGATGGGAGGCATGAATACTGATATAAGGGTTATACTGTTACACTGTTGTGCTGTTTTCCAATGAGTCGCCAGTGAATTCAGAAATTGAAGTCCGTTAATCTGGGTCTGTCTTTCTATGTGCTTTCTCCTAGGAGTTATTCATGATCTATTTTAAAACGCTTTTATATGTACAGACTTTTATTTAGCATGCTTTATTAGAGTGAAGCTAATTTCTGTCAAACATTTATGAAAAACTGCACTCTTAATCGTCATCCATTCTTTCTCCAATTGGCCACCCTCATCAAAGCTGCTTTCTTGTGAGGGTTTGCCCTATATATTAGTTTTGCTATGGTAGAAAGTTTGTTACGCTATGGCAATTTAAGCTCACACCCCAAAAGAACTCTGAACTTTTGATCAGTCTGGCTCACAGTTTGACCTGCAGTGCGTTCACACTGGGAAAGGTCATTTAGATGCTTGATCCCTTGATAATTACAAATGGCATCCATAGTTTGCAGAGAGAGCAGGTAGCTAAAGACTAAAGCTGGAAACAAAACAGAGTTTTGAAATAGCCATGGAGTCTCATTATGCACAAAAGCAGATTAAAAACAATGGTTTTCTCTGGGGGGTTTTTTAATGTTAATGAAGTCATATAGTGTCAAAACATGCATTACAAGCCAAAATAGCCTTTTCAACCAGGTGCTCTCTGCAACCTAAATCCAATTGTTCATCTTAGTGACAGCAGACCTGTTAAATCAGCAAAAGATACCTTTTATATAGCTTTCCATTGTGTTATTTGTTTTTTTCTGATGTTTTAATTGGTTAAAGTGTTTTACATGTGTGTTTTAATTGTAATCTTGGGCATGTCCCTTGTAAGCCTCCCCAAGTCCCCTAGGGGAGATGGTTGGTGGGGTATAAAAATAAAGTGGCATGTCTTTATCCTTGGCTGTTTAAAGATATGGTCCCTCAGTTTAACAGCTGAGCTACCTGTGGTGCTATTACATTAATACTTTATGAATATCACTTGACTTCTAACAAGGTCACACCATTCTTGACTGATGGTTTTCAAGTGGTCTCTATATTCATAGAGATTCACATTTTGCCAGATGGATGTGACATCATTTTTATCTTTGCAATAAGGTTATTGTGCACTGGAATTTCCAATAGATTATGGACTTTCCAATATTATCTTCTGGCAGGCATCCTCAGAGGTATGAGGTCTGTTGGGAACTAGGCAAGTGAGGTTTATATATCTGTGGAATGTCCAGGATGAGAAAAAGAACTCTTGTCTGCTTGAGGCAAGTGTAAATGTCAAGTTGCAATTGGCCAGCTTGATTATCATTTAATAACCTCTAAGAATGCCTGCCATAGATGTGGACAAAACATCTATGTTCAAGAAAATGCTTCTTGAACATGGCCATATAGCCTGGAAAACTCACATCAGCCCAGATACCTGAGTGTTGATTGATCATGTTCCTGTTGATTCAGTGAGTGAGTCTACTTTGGCTGGGATTTCCAACTGGATTTTGCCCCAGATTCCATGGTACACACCAGATGCAGAAGGGTTCCTTCATTTCTCTCCACCAAAAAGTTTGCTGTAGTTATTGAATGGAGTATCAGTCTGGCAACACTGAGATTGAGAATTCAGGTTTAAAGGCCATCAAGTTGAAGTGCTCCGCACCCCACCCCAGCTCTCCTGTACCTCCCCTTCTCATAGAAAGACATTAACAAATGAATTGCACTGTTTTGTATTTGAACATGCTACCTTCCTAGTAATTTGATATGGCACTTGAAACAGTGATTATTAAAATTAAGGGTGAAGAAATACCACTTTCCAATAATGTACTACTGTCTCTCTCCCATGCCTGGAGGGAAAAACCGAGTTGAGAGTTTCTCCTTGAACAGACACCCAAATGAGTTGGTATAAGCTTTGACTAATCACACCCAAAAAAAAACCCCATAACCCCACCCCTTAAGTACCCTGAAGGTATAGACAGCAAATTGCCTCATACATTCAAAGCAGGAGAAAGCACATGACATTCACATTTGACCCTTGAAATCCTTGCAAATATATGACATGGCTATGTCTGCCGTCGAATGTGCTTAAATATTTGGCAGAACAAACAAAAATTCTTTTATATATTTCTGAGATTTTAAAAACCATACATCCTATAAAGATGGGACAGGAAAGCCATCCTTTTTATGGAATAGAAATAAACTCATATAAATAGAAAGATCAGAAGAATAACTATTCCAGAGCTAATTTTAACTGTTAGGCGCCAGTACAGTAAAAGGCATTTAATTATGGTAGATTTGTTTGTTGTTTATAAATCTGTGCTTGACTTAATCCCATCTGCTTGCTAGTACACATATATAGGCTTGTAAATCAAGTTTATATTGAAAATACTGTCCAAAAGTTGACATAGTACTTGCTAGTAATATAAATGTATTCTTTTTGAAGATCTGAGGTTCAAATGTCTGGAGAGAGCGAATTGAAGTGGGCGGGAGAGTTAAAATCCTGTGTTACAGCAACTATCAAAGTGATATAATAAAAACTCTTTAAATGAAATTGGTCATTTAAAAGCAAATCTAAGATATACTGTAGCTAACTAACCGTTGTGTTCTATTGGATTTTTTTCTTTTTATGAAACTAGAGGGCAAAGTGCTCATGTTTTGTTCTTAACAGAGAAGCATCTTCAATCCATACTCACTTTATTTCATGTTCTTTTTAAAATTATTTTATTAATTATTTGACAAACAATCTAATATACAATCAGAAAATATACATTAAAAATCATGAAACGTGTCTAGATCTGTATTCAGATAAGTATAACATACTTTAATATTCACTCAGATTAAATACATTTTCAAAACAAAATCCGTGCAAACTATTCCTAAGTAGAATTATTGAATACGATATTTTAGGAAAAATTGTAGCTGGTGGCAATAGTGCCACCAGCTACTTCTCGCCTCTCCCCCAAATATCATATGCAAAAATCTGAATGTATTTTTTTTAAAAAGAAACTCCTTGCATGGTAGGGAATATACCTTCATGATAAGAGAGTTTCAGAATATGTCTAAACACATTATGATATCACATTAATAAAAAAACATAACAATGGGAACAGGCAATAAAGTATTTTCTTGTGACGTGAGCTTTCTGACTGTTTTACATACACAAGTATGGAGAACTGTAAAAAAAAACAATTTGCCTAAATTGAAAGATGTTTAAAATCATAAATCAAATGTTTCATTAACATTATTCCAACATATTTAACCTTTTCAGGTATCACTTGTTTCTAATTCTGTAACATTCCAGCTTGTCCAAATAGCATTATTTATTTCTTTAAAAAAAATCCTTTCCCTCTTCTTTGTTTTCTTTTTTCCCCTTTCCCTTCCTTTCCTTGACAACTATACATAATACATTTTCTGAACACAAACTTAACGTTCACATCTCAAAAGTACTACCATAATACATATATTATGGAAAAGAAAGTCACATCAGACAGCTCCAAAGGATTCATTCTTTCTTCAGGAGGAAGTTAAACAATGTGATGAACATTTAGATTTTATAATAATCAAACTTGAAACCCCCATGTTGAAATATTCTTTCCTTCTAAAAACCCTTTTGAAGGGTTCCCAGTCTTTCCTAAAGTCTGAAGGGTCTTTTGACTGGAGATATCCCGTCAGAATGTCCATCCTTGCTACCTCCGCCACTTTCACAATCCATTACTCCATTTACTTATTTCATGTTCTTTATTTTAGCTGAGGACTACCATGAGTTTTTCTTTCAGTATAAATAAATGCCTTTCTTGTTTACTCTTTTACTTCTCTTGTTTCCATTTTTTAAATTAGAGAATTCAATGAGTTCTCTACCAGTTCTCTCCGATGAATCTTTCCTACTTAGATGTCTTACATCTGTCAAGGTCATCTTTCCCCCACTCCTGCTGCCATCAATGTAATAGTGATACTGGGAAAAACCATATAAGTGGGTGCTGTGGTTTTAACTTTGAATTTGTTTTCATGGTTTTTAGTAGCTCTAGTAGCTCAACTTCTTCTCAAACTATAGAGAAAAACTGTTGTTCTGTCATAACATTCTAAATTTACTTGTGGGTAATTTTTGTGATTTAAAAATATATATTCACTGTTTTTGTTTGTTTGTTTGTAAGTTTTATATATTTTAATTGTAAGATGCTTTGAAGATTGCTGCAAGTAGTGGTGATGGTGAGGATGGTGATAATAAATTGAAATGTAACTGTAGGCAATATAAAGAGGAAATTAAAATATTGTTGCACACTTTCTATTTTAACCCCCGAACTTAAAAATTGCTACATGAAGGACAGTTTTATCTCTTCGTTAGGTGATTTCTTATGAAGATTTTTTTAAAAACTCATACTGATACAGCACCAAAAAGGAAATCAGTCTTTAGCTCCAAGCTTAGT
Source organism: Anolis sagrei (assembly GCF_037176765.1). Classification (NCBI taxonomy): domain Eukaryota; kingdom Metazoa; phylum Chordata; class Lepidosauria; order Squamata; family Anolidae; genus Anolis; species Anolis sagrei. The sequence goes on from NC_090021.1 coordinate 98,764,618, forward strand.
ATCTATTGTGGTTAAGTCATAGGCGCCATTCCCTTTGGAAAAAGGCCCTCACCATTTAGGCCAGGATTTCTTAATCATTTTTGTTCCTTGGACCTCTTTGCCAGTCAGGTAAAAACCACAAGCACCTTCTTAGAATGTAGCAGCAGATAGATTTATGACACACTCAACATTGGAGTGTCTTTAAATTACATTTTAGAATTAATTAAAATTACATTTTACAAAGATAATAAGTTGCTTTTGTTTCAGTTGAATCTCATGGATCTCCTGCAATCCTTCAGTGGACACCCCCATCCCACCCCCCAAGTAAACAGAAGACCACTGGCTTAGCAAGCAATATAATTTTTTCTTCAAGAATGTCATAAAAAAATGCTCATTTCAAGTATATTAACTCTTATCATCCTCCTAAACAAATAGATACCCTGCCAGTGTACCCACTCCAAACACATTTTAACCGTTTCATCAATAATTAAATTTTGCACTAATAGAACGCTGCACCCCTCCAGGGGCATATCATTCACACAAAGGAATATTGGTTGAATATCCTGGAAACACAAGTTCTATGTTCCTTTTAATGACTTTCCTTTTTCCTCAGCCTGAGAACCTCCCTTCCAAAGTTCTCATTGTCCACAACTGCACAATGGGTAATATCGGGGTGAGATAGCACAAACAGATTTTGAAGATATACATATCTACCATTGATTCTCAAGTACAGATGGCTTAGCCTTTCAAAGAGCAACTTTCTTCCCTGAGAACTTTTATTATGTATGTGAAACTCAGTGGAAAACATTAGCATCATGATGTCCTACTGGCTAGATACTCTTAAGTTGTGTGCCTCTCTGTGATGAGGTTTGTTTTAATGTTATTTAAGTCCATACACTCCCTTGCCTTGTTGTTGAACTCACCCAGGTGCTTACTTTGACTGGCTTTTTTCAGTGCTTAGTCACAAGTTTCCACTGTGTTTACATAGTAGTGAGCTACAGTAAAGACTGTACAAATATACAGCTTCCTAGTTGTTTTTGTAACCAATTACAGTAAACGGTTATGCACTGCCAAGATTAATACAGTCCAACCAGATGTCTCAGCTGGTGTAAACTTTGGTAGGCTGTGTTTTGAGATTAGTATCTCAGCACGAGCGAGTTGAGAAATGGTAAAATGTTACAGATTTACTCTCTCCAAAGTTCTCTCTTAATATGCTTTGCCTTTAGTGAAGCTCCATGTTAGATAAAGTAGCACTTACCTTGTCCTCTGCTGAGTGCTTAACTCTTCTAGTTCTTTCGTAGTGTTTTGGCTCAGGTTTGATGATGCATCACAACTTGTCAAAACAAAAAGAAAGAAAATGGCTTGTAGCACTATTACAAAAGTCAGGAAAAAAAGTGGAATGCTGTAGCAGATATCCATTCAACTCTGTTGATTTGCCACATTTCAAAAGAAGGGGAAACAAGCATCTATTAAAGATGAGGTAGATTTGAAAGCCTAAACATCCCTAAAAGCAGCATATTACCTCTGGGATTAATAGCACACTGCTTATACATGTTCATAATCTTCTTTTCTCTATGATCAACATTTTAGTCAAGTTCTACTGCTAAAATTGCATACATCTATTACTTGTGTTAGCTTGAACTTCTAGGTGAAACATCTTTAAATGAAACATGTTTGCCAGTGCAATACTCTTCTCCTGGTGAAGAGAACTACTTGGACCTTTGGAAAGTGAAAACAACTTCTAGGAATGTGAAAAACTAATTTGGTATGCTTTAAGACCTTTCATGTTACAAATTAATCCGCTCAGTCCAAGAAGTCTAGAACTCATTAACTTTAAAGGCTCTGTTAGTTCTCATCACTGAACTTAAGTTTTAACATCAATATGACTTTCTTTAGTCATCTGCTCTATCAAGTTATTCACAGCTCAGTTTAATGCACATTTACTTAGAGGTATTACTGAATTCAATAGAACTTTTTACATAGTTATTCCGCATAGGGTTGGCCTTACAGTATAAAGAAATATATTTAGAAATTCATCTCCTGTTCTCTGGAGCTTACATCCAAGCAATTCCTCCTCAAGCCACAACCTTAGTATGCTATTAAAAGTTGTGTTGCCTAAATATTAACACCAGCTTCTAAATATTTAGAACCTAGAATGTAGTGTAAATCTGAATTAAGTACCCCAAATTAATTTTTATGTTTGCTAGAAAAAACACCCCACACTTGAAATTTTGGTGAAATGAATAGAAATGGTGCCTAGCCCTTTCAAAGACAAACATACTTTTGGAAAATGCATGCACAAATATGTGTCTTTTCAGAAATGTGCATGAAAATCTGAGAAAATTGTCAGGCTGAACAAAATGGAGCCTAACAGAATCTTTTATCCATATGAAAGGAGACATGGGTAACCATAACTTATGACACTCTTCAAGCTGAAGAGTGGTAACTGGAATGAAGAAAAGACCCTGATGCTTTCTTTGCAGGTGTGTGATGATTCCAAATACAACCTCTTTGCTCCCGTTACTTAGAAACCTCTGAAAAAGAATGATGGATTGTGTGGTCTAGATGATAGAGGAAGTTGTCAATATTTACAACACGAAAAAGCTGCACAGTATGATTTGTGGGGTACTGTACAATTCATAGCCTTAATATTTTATTTTATTTTATCATTTTATTATGTATTGATGTTTTAATTTGACTGTTGAATCGTTGTATTTGTATTGTTCATTGTGTGATTTAGGCATCTAATTGTGCCTTCCCTGTAAGCCGCCCTGAGTCCCCCTCGGGGTGAGAAGGGCGGGGTATAAGTAAGCGAAATAAATAAAATAAATAATACAGGATTTCATTGAACTTGTCAGAAGTAGGATGAGAAACATTGTTGAAGATTCAGGAGGAGCATTAACCAAGGAGACTTGAGGCTAGTACATGAACACTAAAATCTATTTACCTTTCTTCAGTCCCTTAGCCATTCTTCCACAATGCTTCCTCTTGGCCAAAAGAGGGTACTATCATGGAAATATGTGACAAAACTTCCAACTTCATTAGATTTTGCAACCAGCTCTTCTGAAACACATTACTTTTATTTTTACTGTGCTTCAGTGAAGGAGCTGCATATTGGGCCCAAAACAACAACCAATAAAATACAAAGACCTTGTGTATTCATCAATAGTTCTTCAAAATTGTGAGATTTGATGCTACTGTTTTTGAAAGTGATGCTGCAATAGTGTTATGCAACTTCTTTGTGGGAATAAATACAAGAGGAGAGGGGAGAAAAACACAGCAGAAAATAGATTGGCATTATGGAGTCCACGACATTTACCAAGCAGAGTGAGGTTTGTACTGAAAAGGGAAACGAAAATGGAAAATATTGAATGAACAGCAGGGCCTATTTGATTTGATTATGAGGGATGTTTCTTTATTCTCCCTATCTTTGTGCAATCTGAAAACAGTAGCGGGGGTTACAAGCAGAGTTCATCATAGGGTTGTCAATCACTGTCATTTAACATTTGCAATGGAAGACGTCTTTATTCAAGGACAGCTGGGCAAATCAGAAGCACAGATTTGCAGTTAGTAGTCTGTCCTGCCTACACTAAACAAACAGGGACAGGGCAGACAGACCGGCCTCTCACATAAAACTATAATGGACTCTTCTGACCTTGGTGCCCTTCATTCAGCTTCATTCCCAGATGCATAAAAGCTCCAGTGCCCATTCTCAATTTCCTTTAATTACTTACATAATGTAGATAAGAAAATGAACTTCACTTACAATCATCCATCACACACAGGAAATGAAGTAGGCAAGTTGTTTGAAACAGGAGGAGGGTTTTGGAAGTAAATAAAACAGGTTGCTTTTTGCAGAAGGGAGGGGGACAGGGTGGAAGGGTATTTCTTTTTTCCAAAAATACCAGTTAAGCTGCGGCTACTCTGTTGACCCGACCCTTCTACTGTTCCAGCCTCCCAGTCTGTCTGCTGGTTGTAGCTGCTAGGCCATATCGGGTGGAAGAAGGGGGGGAAATCTCCTTGGTAAATATTCCTTAAAATATCGTTAAAAGGATGCAAGTTAAATAGGAGCAAGGCAAACATGCAGAATTCTATAGGGCTTAAAATGGTGATGACCTTTAGGTTCAGAAAATAAATGACCGCAGTTTTCACAAGAGATCTGGCAGAAACATCAAGGATTAGTTAGCAGTTGTCTTCAGTCAGTCTTCTTTGGGGGCTGGAGGAACCTTTTCAAAGAGCCTGAAACTTTTTTATAATACTTAGGTTTTGTCTTTAGATTTTCTTAAAGTGTTGTTTTAATGCTTAACATTTCAGTCTCATCTGTGTGAACGTTTCAACTAAGTCCAGTGCTTATTCCAACTAGGGTAAGCCTGTTGAAATGAATTGGGCTTGTTCGTTAACAATCACATATGCCTGATTGATTTTCTTGGGTCTACTCTGATTGTGGCATACATTGTATTTCACCCATTTAATTCATTACAGGTTTGTAGGCAGCACATCAAAATTGACAGTTGAAAAAAGAATACAAAACCTGACATTCTACAGTGTAGAATGAATGGAGTTTGACACCACTGTAACTGCCAGGATGCAATGCTATAGAATCCTGAGAGTTGTAGTTTGGTGAAGGGACAGCACACTTTGCAAAAAGAAAGCTAAAGACCTTGTAAAACTACAATTTCCATGATGCCATAGCATTGAGCCATGGCAGTTAAAGTGGTGCCAATTACATTAATTGTGTCGGAATAGATGCACTGTATATAAACTTTAATGTATCCAGAGTTACACCTAAGAAAGCATTTCACTTCAGAAGTGTTTGAAAATATTTTATGCATGTTTTTAGCTACATGTCTTTTTATTTGTATTTGTATTTATTTTGAGAATAAGGCAGGATATAATAAAACGAAACAATGATACAATACATATGTAGGGTAAAGTAAGGATGTGTTGTGCAGCTCCATTCCTTAGGCCTCCTGTGACCCCAAGTGCACCACAGAACTTCATACATTCATAAAAAGCCCCAGTATGAAGTTGTCCATTATGTTCAGTGCATATAAATCTATAACACTGCCATTGGTGCAAGGACGCTGGTGGAGGAAGAGGAGAGACATTTCTGTTTGCACACATTTATCACAATTTTACCTGTGCTTATCGGGTGGGCAGCCTTGGAGCTTTGAAGAGATACTTTTTCAGGACCACAGATCCCTGGAGCCAGCATGGATTCTGGAAAATGTAGTCCAAAGTAACACTAAGTAATTCCTAACTGGCTCCCACATACCCTTAATTATTATAACATTTTGGGACACTGGAATATGTAGTTTGTTGTGGCACCATAGCTCTTTTATAGAAAATGATAAATAGCCCACAAAACTACAAATCCCAGAACTTCATAGTATTAAGCCACAGCAGTTAATGTGATGTCAAACTGCTATAATTTTGTGCTGTAGAAACAGCTTCTGTTTCAAGTCCCAGCCTTTTTTTGCTGCACATCACATGTCAGGCTGGAGTGTATTCCAAACGAAATGAGTGCTGTAACAACAGGTTTTGGGAACTTTAAAAAGGAAAGGAAATTCTACAAAATTCTGCTATGTTCTGTCCCTCCAAGTGATTGGGTTTTTTATTTGTTTTGCACTAAATAAATATCTCCTTTTTTTCCTTTAAGGATGCTGAAGAATATGCAGACCTCCCGGTGCGACACAATGAAGACCAAATGAACAGTGAATTGGCGAAATGTGTCCCCATTGAAGTCAATCCACATTCTTTTGACAGTGCACATACAAAAACCCACCTTTTAATGCAAGCCCATTTTGAACACGCTTCGCTGCCATGCCCAGATTACGTCACTGATACCAAAACAGTGTTGGACCAGTCAATTAGAATATGTCAGGTATAGTATACACTCTTTCAAGATCAGTCATCTAGTTTGGTATTGATAACTACTGTAGTGTATATGTCTAGTGCATGCGATTTGAATTTGTGGGATGGGTTGAGCTTCCATTGTTAGCCCCAGCTTCTGCCAACCTAGCAGTTTGAAAACATGTAAGTGTGAATACATCAATAGGTACCACTTCAGCAGGAATGTAACGGTGCTCCATGCAGTCATGCTGGCCACATGAACCAAAAGGCGTCTACGGACAATGCCAGCTCTTTGGCTTAGAAATGAAGATGAGCACCACCACTCAGAGTCGAACTCGACTAGACTTAATGTTAGGGGGAAACATTTACCTTTACCTAGCATACATTGACATAGTATAAGTACACATAAATAGGCTTATCAAGAGTGCTCCTATAATTGCTCTAATAGCATGATATCCAAGTTAATTGTGTATTGTTCACCTTCAAGTCATTTCCACCTTATGGCAACTTTGGGGTAAACCTGTCATTGTTCAGAGCTGGTTCTGCCTTTGCCTTCCTCTGAGGCTGAGAAAATGTGACTTGCTCAGAGTCACCCACTGAGTTTCCAAGGCCAAGTAAGTGATTCGAACCCTTTTCTCCAAAGTCATAGTCTAATGCTCAAACCACTATACCATGCTAGCTGTCAAGAAAATCACGCTGGGAGGAGGTTGCTGTGAGATTGCCTTTCATTGCTAGGACTAGAGTGACATATTTTGTCTTGCTTTGTTTACTATAAATGAGCTGTTCTATAGAATAAAAGTAGAACTTATAGATATAAGGTAAAATGTTACCATTAAATATTAGACTGAGCATGGAAGACTCCTTGTCTTGCTGTACCAGTGCAGATGCCCGGTTAGGGAAATTGCATTTTGAAGGTTTCCTTTTGTATCTGAAAACTAAAATCCTTACAGTAATAGATAATATGTTGACTTAGAATCTGAATCCTTTCTACTAGTGTAGTAATGGTTATATAACTTTTAAAAAATTATTCATAGATTATCTATTTGAACCATGTCCATCCAAGATGGAGCAACAATGAGATCATAAAATTACAGAGACATAAATGGAATTGTGAGTTCCAGCTTGATTAGATGCATTGAATTAATTACATAAGTGTAAGCAAGTTCCTATTGATTTAAGGGACCTTTCCTAGTTAAAGCAAGCAATTGCATTAGATCAATCACATTGCAAGTGTTTTAACATAATGTGATATCATATTAACGCTTCTAGAAAGTTTTATAAAACACAAGACAAAGATTATGACATATAACATGAGCAAGAAGAATCAAATAACTGCCGCAAGAGGTAAAAATAGATATAGTAAAGAAAAGAAAATATTTGGGAATCTATTTGATAAACAAAACTCGAACTTATTTAAAAACAATTATGAAAGAATGTCTAAAAAGATTTACAAAGATGGAGCAAACTAGAGTTGTCCCTATTGGAAAGAATATATCGACAACCAAAATAAACATACTACTTAAAGGTGTTATATTTATTCCAAACATTACCAATTGTGTCTAAAGAATCACTTTTAAAACTTGAAATAAAAAAATTACTAAATTCATTTGGAAACATAAGAAACACCTAGAATTACAATGAAGAATTTGCAAGACTCAAGAGAGAGAGGTGGAATGGCATTACCAAAATTTGGATTATATTATGATGCAGCTACCTAAATTTGGATAAAAGAATTGATTTTTTTAATGAAAGATTACAAAAACACGATGTTTTGAAGAATAGCTTAATGTTCAAAATTCCAACAACTGGTTTCTTAATTTCTTTTACTTACAGGAAAGCATTCAAAGCAGCACACAGATACACTTTTATTCTGTTATAGTACAGTCTGACCTTTCACCCTCCTGTAGACATAGAAGCTGCCAAACTAGAGATGGTGAAAATGTTGACTCTGATTCTTGCTTTTTTACAAAGTCTAAAGCAAACCACTAAGGATTTTGTGCGTTCACACCTCTGATAAATAAAAAGGACATTTTCATTCGAGTTTAATAGGGCTTCGTAGACCCTATATTTTAAGACCGCATTGAAACTTACTATTTAAGGACCTTGGTACAAAAACAGTATTTTTCAAAGAGCATCTGTATTGGGAGTGGAATTGTGTTGCTATTAAAACATGGATTCTGATTGAAATTGTAGAGCATCTTGTCCAAAAGTTTTTTTGAAATCCTTAAATCTTAGCTCCAATTATTTCAGGATAGCACATTTTTACTATAATACAAGAGTATTTTCCCAGTTTTACATTTAAAAATATGTGAAATCAGTTGTTCCTGTTTCCCTTTGTATACTGCCTTACTGTAAGTTCAGTGTCACTAAGGCACTATGGCAGCTCATACTGCTGTGTGAAACTGCCTACAGACTTTGTATTAATTGAAATAGGTAATTGAAGTAGTAATACCTTCTGTCTCCCATTCAGAGGGCAATCACTTCTGTGGAGGAATAATCTGACAGTGGCCTGCTTTGCATTTCGATTGGCCATCAGCCTCCACTTAATAAGATATTTTAGCATTGCCAAGTAGTAAGGCTGCCTTGGTGCTCAGCCTTAACCTTCTGAGGAGTGTTTACCTATGGATGTGTTAAGCACATCACAGTAGGGTACCTGTACATTAAGAGAAGAGTCAGGCTTTGGGTGTTACACACACATTCCTACTGCTTACTGTGGAAGATTTACCATGTTATCCGCACTGAATCCACCTGGTTGTTACAGCGGTTACTTCCCTCATCTTTTCACATCTGACAATATTCTTTGCTCTTTTACATGCATATAATCATTTACACACCTGATGAAAAGCACATTTTCATTGTTCTTGATTCAGCTTCCTACAACTTGTATTTTGAGACAAGCAAAGTTATAGTAATATAGTGTATATAGATCACAGCATAAAACATAAGACAATGGGATTCTCAGTTAATGGTATGGAGACAAAAGCACAAAAGCATTCAGATCAGCTTCTCAAGTGAAGAGCTAACCCTCTTATACTAGCAAAGAATATGTGAGTAGACATGTTTATGAAGCTCCTTAAAATGGAAGCAGTAATCAGTTCTATCCCTTTTGCCATTTGTTTGCATTTCCAAGAGTAATCCAACTGTTCATGTTTATACAGGCAGTCCTTGAGTTACAAACAACTCATAGTTAAGAACAGGGCTGAGACAATAGGAAGTGAGAGTAATCTACCCCTAGGAAGGGAAATTCACTCCTGGAAGAGTTATCATGGGGAAAGGGTGAAGTTTTCTCACCAATCCCTGTTTCCACAACAAGCCAGATTTTTCAAAATCCAATTATCACAGGGACAGAAAGTGAGGTGAAATCTTCTAAACAGGGGCACAGACAGCAAAAGAAACACCAAGCAGAGAGAGTGTGACTGGGTTACACTTTTAAAATGTATCTCCTCTGACCTACAGAACCTATATTGTTTGTAACTTGGGGACTTAAGTTTGGAGCATAAACCTACAGGATTCCCTTCTCCCGTACAAACTGCCCCAAACACTGAGGTCCTCTGGGGGGGGCTGCTGCTCCTAATAGCCAGAACCCAACTGTCACCCAGAGGACCTTTTCATCGGCCACCCCAAGACTGTGAAATAGCCTCTCAAAATTTAAAAACCAACTAAAGACCTATCTCTTCTGGGAGGCCTAACCAGCCAGTTTTGTACATTAATTTTAAACAGAGAATGTTCAAGCTCCGTTCTGTGTATTTTAATATGTATTTTATAGAAATACATTTTAATATGTGTATTTATAGAATTTTTACAATGTTTATGGGTTTTAATTATGCTATAACCCACCACAGGTCACAAGGAGAGATGGGTAAGAAATAAAATTATTATTATTATTATTATTATTATTATTATTATTATTGCTATTACTATTATTATGTGTTTTATGCTTTAGCAACCACTCTTAGTTACTTATATCAAATGGAAAGATTATATCCAGGTAGTAGCTTCAACACATGATAGCCTAACACATGATAGCCTACACTGGCTGCTTAATCCAGTGCTTTACTCCAGACTGGCCCCAGTCAACCATGATGATGACCCCTTGCAACAGCTACAATGTATACATTTGTATTTCCTGTCAACTAAAAAATGCTAAACCAAGACGTACATACAAACTTGTCAAAACTCACATATGGCGCTGTTTATTTGCAACATATGTGAGATGCCTGTTAAAAATGTAGGACCGCTTTGGGATAAATGTTGTATGCTTGACTTCAGCTCATAATTTACATGCTACTAATAAGAATGTGGTGGAGTTTCCTATTGGTTCTGATGGACAACTTATATATCAGGTGTTTCTTGGAATTTTCTGTAAAAGAGCAACATTTGTCATTTATTTTTATTCCTCAAAATGTTGCTATTATCTTGAGAAGGAACTGTCTCTTTCCAAAGGTAACATTAAGCAAGAGGAAAGTACTTTCAATGCAGTCAAGGCGTGGTCCCAGTTTCACTATCCTCTTCCCCAGTATAGCCCTCTATGACTCTTTAAACTATAACCTAGGAATGTCATGAAACCTCCCATACAAAAAGGATATAATCCAGGTGAAAGCAGTTAGCAGAAGTGAGATCTTATTCAAGTGAACATACTTTTAATCCATCACTCCAAGTGGCCAGATACTGGTCAAAGGACATTTAATCCACTACCAAACTCACAAATGTTGCATTTTGTCTGTTTGTTTGCTTTGTTCTGGTAGAAATGTAATATAACTGACTGGTTGATCTGACACGAGAAATAAAATACTTTTAATCCATATAGGACCCCCTGCCAATCCAAGCCAGTGCATTTATCTTGTCACTTGGTCCTTTTTTGAAATCATTAGCTATCATTTTTTTAAAAAATAGTGCAATGTGCAGATATGCTAAGTTTGGTTCCCAGATGCCAAAGTTTTGCCCAGAAAAGTATAAATGTGGAAGATGGCGGGTTTGGGTGAGGTTTGTTTTTTATTTTTTGTATTTCTAGTAGTTTGCTAATAAATTCAAATGAATGTATTCTTTTTAATTCTTTTTTACAAAACTGTATAGGTTTGAATTGCCTAGATGGAATTACTTTCCATCTCTTTGGAGAGATAATTTATTTTGAAAGCTTGTCATTTGTACATGTTTGTTTTAAACACCCCAGGTAGCCATAAGAACTGTTGCACAATAGTATATTTGGTGGCAATTGAATGATACAGTTCTCCTTATGTACAATTTGCTCCTCTCCACTGCCCCCAAACTCATGGCAAACCTTTTCCCAGTTGGTGCTGGAGGAAATGACTAATGCTTAACCCATTTGTGTGATCAATTCACTTAAGCAGCTACTGTGAAATGTTAATCACAACTTTAATTTGTACTGCATTAGCATTTTGATTAACTTGTAGGCTTGCTAGCACACTTGAAGCACTTTTACTCATAGTTACTGCTCGGAAATGACTTTTTGATTAATTAAGTTTGTTAGATAGCAGCTGAGCTTCCTGAATGCTAACCTTATGGGGCTAAAAGTTCAGGAGAAAGTTATTGTGAACAACTGTTGCTGTTAAAAAGAATTCTTGAAAATGTGCTTCAAATACTAAATTATTTGCAAAATATTGAACACTACTACAAATTGACCTTAGCACACACCCATTTCGCTAAGAAGGCACATTTAGTTGGAGCTACTGCTTATACGTTTTCCTTGTTTTGGGAAAAGTGGTTCTTTCATTTTGAAATGCGCTTTGTAAAGGAGTTTTAATTATTATGATTCACTTAATTGGCCATTAAAGGATTGTGTTGTCTCTGTAAACAGACTGTTTTGTGATTCAGGCACAATTTTATAAGATTAATGTTGGCTTTGAAATGTTGGAGCTGATTCATCGTTGTTTAGCCAAATCCATCTACACAAGGAAGGGCCTACATAAAATCAGATAGATCTCTGTTCTTCTTCTTTCTTTCAGTGTCCTAGAATAAAATTAAGAGTAATGACCAATTTGAAAAGTCATGTGTTATTGTAGTTTATGTGCTTAGTCCAGAGTGTTTGAACTTTCTTGATTTGCTTCCCTGCAAGGGTCAATTCTGTGCGCTGGTGAGATTTTTTTTTCTTGAGATAGAAAGTAATTGATGGGTCAGTTTTACTAGTTTATTATGTGAGACAGCAAATCATAGAATTAGACATTTGGATACTTCCCTACTGAGTCTAACTACAATTAGCATGTAATTCACTCACTTCATTGCTGTGAAATCTTTTTAATACATTTCACAGCAATGCATCTGAAACATATTGTGACAAGAGTAATAATATATTTTCAAACTATATCATTTTGTCTAATAAATTTTAATTGCTATTTTCTCTATTAATTTTTGCTTGCCATCTTAATGCAGCTGTGCTAGGTCCCATGAATTATAATTGATTATCTTGAGCAAAACACTGTTTAATTCACTTTATACAAATTAATTAATAAGAACTTGGGTTTACTGCTTAAATCATAGTATGTGAATAGGACATCCTTGATATGATGAATAACATTGATATATCACATTTTACATGACATTATTTCACAGTAACCTAGTTGATCACTTTTAAAGCTATTTTAAAGCATCTATTATAGAAATAAATGTGTGCACAATGCGGCAAACTCATATTTCCTACAAAAAAGTTTCAATATTTTATTTTAAAGAAATAGAATAAATCCAGATTGAAATTCAACATTTCAATTACTTTGAACATAATTTATCTACTACTAGCCATCCCCTGCCACACGTTGCTGTGGCCCAGTCTGTGTATATGTGTTTTGTGTGTGTATATGTGTGTGTGTATATTTGTGTATATGTGTATATATGTGGCTCTGCGCATGCGTTATAATGTATAGTTTTTTGGCTTTTTAGGTCTCTTCCGCTGTGTTTTTCATTGTTTTTATGAGTGATGGTCACCTGTTGGCCTGATAGGTGTTGTGTGTCCAAATTTGGTGTCAATTCATCCAGTGGTTTTTGAGTTATGTTAATCCCACAAACGAACATTACATTTTTATTTATATAGATGAGTATAGATAGATTTTTAAAAAAGAAGGTACAGTTCCAAGGAACAACCTTTCTTAGAGTTCAACCTAGAGCAAAAATTCTGCTAGAGTGTTGTATAGAAATCGCATAGCATTACTACCATAAAGAAAAAGACTGTCTCTGGTGGCAAGTTTGGCACACCATTAAAGTATGTATCACCAGATGAGTTCCTTTTTATAGCCTACTCCTTTTATATGATGTCTTGGGTGCTCAGAAGTCTTGTTTCAGCCCTGCTTCCTTTTCTGCAGATTTTATACTTTATCTCAGTCAGACACTGAAAATAAGTAGCATTCCTTTTCTGAAACCTTGTTCGGGTTTTTTTTCAAAATCAGTGATTGGTTGGACTGTTTGTAGAGTTCCCTTATTTCATAGGAGGATTCTACAATATCCATCATTCTTGCAGATTAATAATGACATACATTACTTAAATGCATTTTTTAAATAAAACTTCTCTACATGGACTTTCACAGATTCAGTGGATTTCCTCAATCCTGCAAATTTAATTCTGCATCATGGGAACAGTAGGATAAAAGGGAGATAAGTTGTAAGATATTTGTTTAATGGAAGGAGAGGAAAATCAGCCTTACCCAAGATAAGTGTAATGGATTGAACATTTCCAAAGTAATAACCAGTTGACCCTATTATATCAGTGCAAAAAAACAGTACTTTCAGAACAAACTATGTCTGTTAAATATGTTCTCCCACTAGTTGCTGTGGTCTACCTGTGGTTGGCTTGGAGAGTACAAGCAAAATGGCTCAATTTGGTCCATCAAGTATTTGCAGGAATTTCAATTTCCATTGATGTGTCAAGCATTTGTACCTTTTGCACTTAGTTAATGAATGAAAATGTGAGTAGGTTTCCAAGCAGCAAATGGAAGAAGCCAATCGTGTCATGGTTCTTATTTCCTCACAATGTCCCTTTCCTGGATTTCACACCAGGATAGAGATGCAATGAATAAATATTATGGCTGAGAGAGCACAAAATAAGAGGGGTGGCGGGAGAGGATTTGCTTTGCGGGCTTTTAGATGCCTTGTTGCAACACATGCTCAAGCTTTTGTTATTCCATATTGGATATGAATAAACCGCTGTCACTTTCTGCAAAGCTCTGTGTGTGGCAAAAGATTCTATGACAGACTTCAGTAGCTGGCAGATTTCAGATTTGCTCGCTCAGGTCTCTGCGCTTGTCACTAAATCTGCTTCAGTGACCACAACAATGAATGCAAGAAGCAGTGGCAATAGGATATGTTGTTATCCAGCTCTCCCCTCTTCACATACTAGGCATAAGAGGAAAATAATATAGGCATTTAATAAACAATCTTAATCAGAATTTAAGACTCCATAACACTTAAGCAAAGCATATGTTTTCATAACAATTTGCTTGTGTTTACATAACAAATTGGTCTCATAACTGCACAACAGAATGTGTTCCTGGAAAAATAAGTTTTATTTTTCGCTTTCTACCTGAACATTTTAGGCAGACCTTGAACTGCTGGCTTGGCACAATGTACATCTCACATTTACCTTGTAGTAAATAGAAAAGGAAACAACATGTCAACATGTGAACCAAAGTCATTGGATGTTTAATATGGAGTATAGGAACTTGGGAAGTCATCTCCAGGCAGCCATTCCTTCTTGATGTGTTTGATTACAACTCCAGTCATCCATTGGCAGAATAATCAGTGGCTGAGGCTGATATAGTCCCAATACAACGGGGTGGCAGTTTGGTGAAAGCTCTGTGGTCAAGTTTAGTTTAAAGATGTGTGCCTAGCAGTAGAGATACTTTAGAGAGAAGATATGATCTACTCTCCACCTCTAAAAGAGAGAGGTCTCTTCAGCCTTTGAAGATGGTTTTTTACCACCTGCAACCTTCAGTATTCAGAAATTGTTCTTATCCTGGGGATGAGAACTCAGCAAGGCTGAAAGTGGTATACATGTGGAGTGGGACAGAAACTGGGAATCATTCTCATTCAAAAATATCCATTTTTAAAAACACCTCTAATATTTGTGGTGGACTTAGCAGTGTTTTGAAGGGCTGGGGTCCCTCCCACTTTTTTCCTATGAGATGTGGATCACATCCATCCTCAGAGAACATTTTGAAATCATTTTCAATAACAATATTTTGTGCTGTTGTTCTTTTACCTTGATCAGAAACAAAAAGCTGTTGGAATAAAAGCATGCACTACCTTTTTAAAGCTGCCTTCCCACACACACACAGAGCAGAAACCAGCTCTGTGTACCTTTTTAAACTCAACGTTTCTCCCAGATCAGTGTAATTTAATTGAAATGGCGCTGCATGTGTAAACAACTCCTTTGTTTAAGGAAGATTCCACTGTTTAGTTTGCCTTAAGTAAATGCTGCCTTTTGTTTGTCTGTAAAACATTTGATTAAATGTGCAGGCTAATATAGACAGCTTAGCATTCCTCTAGTGGGCTGTAAAACAAGTCTGAAGTATACATTTCTAGCATCAAAATGCAGACTAGATACTCCATGAAGAAGGAGGGGGAAAAGGAAAATCAAACCACTAGAGTTATTTTGCTATTGGAAATGAAAACTTCTGGTTGCAACATATGCTCAAGCTTCTGTCAGTACTCTCTAAGTCTGAATAGCATCCCAGGTATTTTAATGGCAATGCCCTTTCTATTATAGCATTTTACAACTCCTTCAATACAGTTTGTGTGGGAGGGGAGGGACAACTCCTTGCGTATTTATTTGTATGATTTACCCGGATTCTAAGAGGTGTAAGAATGAGAGAATATTATTCAATTTGATAAGAACTTATACTTTTACATTTTTTTCAGAAACAAAATGGAAAGAATAATGTTTGAGAACACAAAAGTGAGAAATGTATATCCTTATTGCTAATGTCAAACATAAGTTTTAATGGTTTAATAGGGCAAGAGGTAGCGCACAGGTTATGGGGAACATAAAGCATAGTAATATACAGAGAGATCCCTCTGTGGTTTCACTTTCCTATACCTGGTGGGAAATGATTGACTTCTCCAGAAAATTATCATAGAGTTGCATGGGCAGAAAAAGCAAATTCCTAGAGAGGATACTTATCTTTAAATATCTAGGTCCTCCATCACAATTTTATGCTATGTTGAAGTAAGCTAATTCAATGACACTCAATCATATCTGGTAGCCATGATCCTTCTGGGAGCACACCCCACAGATACAGTAGTTTTACTTTGCCTTCGTGAAATAATTCACATCAACATACATGTGATATATTTAAACAGTATGCTAATGATTTTCTGCATTAGCATAAAGTACACATAATGTAAAAAAATCAGTACAGGCCTAAGCACACATAGCTGAAACAGATGCATGTGCCCTCCCTGTTTGCCTGTACCTACTTCCACTTTCCCTCTTCTGTTGTTTTCATTCTGTGTTTAATTTTACATTTTGACTGCTCAGAGCAGGGACCTGCCCAGTTTTACTCTGTAAAGCACTATTAATGTTGCTGATATTCTATAATGACAATAAAATCATAAATAAATCTTTGGAATAGAAGAAGCCCTAATTGCACATTCAAAAAAGGTTAAAAGCCACACTCCATGAGCATGCTGGTTCTTCCACCATCTTCCTCTTATTGAACTGCTCACATAGAGAGCAACAGTCCAAAACAAAGAGCCTCTACTGTGCATGGAGACTCTCTGTGTCCTGAAGAAAATCATCAGAAGCTCTCCTCCTTAAGCTGTCATCCACACACATGGAAATCAGTGATGGAGGATACTTAGCCTTGTGTGTTTATTTTAATACCTACTTGAACATTTGAATTGAACTATATAGGTGTGTACACAGTCTTTCTCAAAAACAGGAAAAATTGAGCAATATAGGCCAGCAAGCTAGCAAGGAAACTCAGAAGATACAAATAAAATATCTTACATATCAGAGGCTTGGTGGAATAGAAACATAGTTGTAAAAAGAGAGCATGGGCTAAACATTTCCCAGGGCAAGATATTTCAAAGCTTGGGAAACACAACTGAGAATACCCTGCAGGGTGTTCTCATCAGCTGGGTCTCAGGGATGTGCAAAAGATTCATTCCAGTTGATCTCATAAGAGGTCTTTGTCCCTATGTCTTTGTTATTTTTCAGCATAAAAACTACCCGTTCAAATTAGATTTTTCCAAAAGCCCAAAAGTGGATACCCTCCTTAATTATCCAAATGGGCTCCAAATTGGGTTCCTATCATTTCACTTACTTTCATGGGATGAGTCTTGGGCATAAGCCAAATTTGGAAAATGTATCACTTCATACTAGACAATTTATTTAAATGCTTTTTCCCTATAGCCAAGAGGTATGAGAACATTAACTCCTTTCAATTAAAAAAAGAAATGTCACTAGCTGGCCCTTGAGACTGTACTAAAAATTCTACAAATGCCTTGAGCTACTTCAAATATTTTTGACAGCAGTTTGAGCACTTTCACCCTCCTACAGTGTCATTTCAGAGAAATAGCATGTGGATGAAACTGGCAACATGTTCATTTCCTGTGGCAGAATCATCCTGGTGGCATTTCTGTTGACAATTGTGTGTAACAATTTTCACAATCCTATCTGTATTGTATAAATTTGTCTGTGTACCTGTGTATAAGTGAGTAAGTAAAAGAGGGGGAGAGAAATACATTTTGCCTTGCCTGGTTAGTTTATGTAAATATATCCCATTTTGGCTATTTAAATGTCAAAATACTGAAAAGTACAATCATGGATGGATATAAAAGAGTCAGCAAGAGTTAATACTGTTGGTATAATTATCCAAAATTCTGGGGATCAGAATGCTGGTTTCATGCTGGTTTATGTTTTGGGGATTTTTTAATACTTGCATTTGCATACATGTATATCATGAGATATCTTGGAAATGGGACCTAAAGTCTTAAAACAAAATTCATTTTTGTTTCATATACATCTTATACACATAGCTTGAGAGTAATTGTATACAACAAGGGTCTATGAACTTTTTAAACAGAGGGCCAGGTCACAGCCCCTAAAACTGTTGGAGGACCGGATTATAATTTGAAAAACACATGAATGAATTCCTATGCGCACTGCACATGTCTTATTTGTAGTGCAAAAAACACTTAAAACAATACAATAATTAAAATGAAGAACAATTTTAACAAATATAAACTTACTAGTATTTCAATGGGAAGTGTGGGCCTGCTTTTGGCTGATGAGATAGGATTATTGTTGTTGTGTGCTTTCAGACTCAGGTTGACCCTGAGCGAGGCTGGGTAAATGACCTTGGAGGGCTGTATCCGGCCCCCGGACCTTAGTTTGAGAACCCCTGGTATACAATATTTGTAATAATTTTATGCATGAAAGTTTGTATACATTAAACCATCAGAAAGCAAAGGTGTCACTATCTGGCCCCTCGTACCTATATAATGCTTGTTCTAAAAATCAGCAAAGCCAAAAAAACGAAGCAAATATTCCCTGGATACTGATTAACATCCTCTGTGGCCTGATTTAGACAATCACACATAATAATATTAGATTATCAGATTTTGCCACAACATGCTTGGCCTCTTACACTTCTCCTTTCTTCTGTTTTGCACATTTGTGTGTTTGTATGTGCCTTCAAATCACCTATGACCCCATAAATTTAATAGGGTCTTTTTAGGCAAGGAATACTTAGAAGCGATCCTGCCAGTTCCTTCCTCTGAAACATAGCCTACAGCACTGTTGTATTCATTGGTGATATCTCATTGAAATACTATCTTGGGAAACAACCGCTCATTCAAATCTGAACTTCTTAAAACAAATTAAGATCAAATATGAGACAGTGGCAATTTTAGTACTAGACCAAGGAAAAACATTGGTTAAGCTGGATAGACATTTGTGTTTATATTACTAAATGCTCCTAAAATAGTACAAAACATGAAAGAAAAATTAGTTTGTGTTCTCATGAGAAATTTAAATGTTTGGGTGTCTTTGTTTTCATTTTTATGTAGGCAATGTTGGATGTTTCTGCAAATGAAGGCTGGTTGGTGACTGCCCTCAATATAACCAGTTTGTTACAGATGCTAATTCAGGGGCGATGGATCCATGACTCCTCATTGCTCACCATACCCAACATAGAATACCAGCATCTTCACCTTTTCAGGTAGGCATCTCTATTGTGTTTGGAATGGTGGTACTCAATGCAGTTGCAGAACACTCAAAGGAGAACCAATGGGGACTGAAAGAAGCTTGATAGTGAGATCTGTAACCTCATTTGCTATGAATCCCTGTGTCAAGGGTTCTCCATGCCTAAAAAGAATCCAGAAATATATAGGTCCAAACATTGTGGCTATTGCTATGGATTCATGCCTAGTACCAAATAAGAAATTTCAAATAAAAAAGCCTGGTTTACACAAGTTAGCAAACACAGTGGGAGAATGTGTCTATCCTTTGCCTTCGCGCGCGTGCACACACACACACACACACACACACACACACAGGTATACAATGTCATTTATAAATTAGGATGACCTCACACACATTTGAAGGCATTGGTTTCAAGATTCCCTTCTATACAGTTCCTTTTGTAACAGATTGCACATGGTCATCCCAAATTACACTGTCTGTTCCTCATATAAATATATCTCTATATTCTCAGGCTGGTATATATTGTTACATGGTGAGATGTCAGTATGGGTTTTTCGGGCTGTATGGCTATGTTCTGTAACATGGCCATATAACCAGAAAAATTTACAGCAACCCAGTGATTTTCAACCATGAAAGCCTTTGACGATACAGATGTCAATATATTTCTGATTTCTAAATTCCTTAACCTTTTAAAAGATATAATGATAGAAAATATTAGTAATTTGTTGTGAAACAGCTCAACAAAAAGTCCAAGACATGCTGTGAAAAAAGCAAATTACTTGCAGGAGATCATTAGGAAAAGAATGTCATAATAAAAATGTTTTTATACCAATCTTTAGTACAGTTATACTTGGAAAATTGGGTGAAGTGACTAGGAAAAGGGATTAACCTTCCCTATAAGGAAATCTTGTAATTCCTGGAGCATTCTACCCATGGAGAAAACTGGAAGGTATGAGAGGCCATTGTTGTGCATGGCCTGAAGAAAGTGGTCAGAGGGAGGATTATCTTTCTTCTGTATAATACCAATGATCACTCTACCTGAACGGTAGAAGATTCAAGACACAAAAGGAAGAACTACTTATTTTCAAAGCACATAGGTAAATTCACTATCATGGACTGTCACATAGTCTACTTACTACCACAAGATGACATAATAGTTACCAATTTGAATGGCTTTACTGTGTGACGAGACAAAAAATGAAGGTTTGATTGGCTGCTACCTAAGGACTGAAGACTCTATGCTGCTCAGTACTAGTTGCTCGAAGGTGCTTTTTCTCTTTTTCTTTTTCTTTTTTTGTTTGCGTTCATATGCTCTAGATGTCCAGAGGATGTCACTGGGCCAGAGGAGCCTTTGATCTGATCAGACAGGCCCTTTCCTGTTTTCTTATTTCCAAATAATTTGTTTATTATATATGCACATAAGTGTTTTTCAGATCAGAATGCTAATTAGACTAAAGAGACTACCACAGTCTTTTTAGTTGTGAATTCAGAAGCGTGTATGAAGGAGATTGCCATCCTGTTAATTTTTAAATTACAAACTTAAATCAATAAGATTAATCTACATGGTAAAGATCTTTTTCCTTATTATTAAACCAGTTTAAAGCAAGGAAGCAACTGCCTGATGATCTTTGACCCAAGCAAAGTACTTTCACAGTTCCCCAGTGTGTTTTGGGAGGAGGGGAGCTTTAAGTTGTGGAGCTTGCAATATTATGACTTTAATATAATCTTCCATTTTAATTTTATTAAACTAAGAAGCTGATGAAGTAAATTGCCAAGAGTGTTAAAATTCCACTTAACGTGGGGTTTCCATTCTTCTTAAGTGTGTCTTCCCATTTTCTCATATTCTTCTTTTCATTTTTTCTACCTGATTTCCTTAGTTTCACATCTCAACTTTGTATATGTTTACTGTTTCCCAGGAAATGGAACCAAGGAAAGCAAAAAGGCAGTTATCAGGGACCTATTGAATGTCTTCCTGAATTGATAGCTGCATGCGATGGAAAAGAACATATATTTACCTCCATGGTAGATCATGATTTGCATACTACCCATATTATACAGGTAACATTTTTTCTGTCTTGTAGTCAGTGTACTGTTGAACATACTCAATTTACAATACAACCCCCTTACCCATGGACTCAATATTCACAGTTTACTTACACTCCAAAAACTATTCCACATATGTAGTAGTTGTGGGCCTCTCTAGGTCCTCCATATTTTCATAGAATCATAGAATCAAAGAGTTGGAAGAGACCTCATGGGCCATCCAGTCCAACCCCCCCCCCCCCCCCCCCGCCAAGAAGCAGGAATATTGCATTCAAATCACCTCTGACAGATGGCCATCTAGCCCATGTATCGTCAAAATTTTGGCCCAAATATTTCAGCAGCTGGTAGGAGGAAAATTCAAACTACTTCTCATCACCCTCACATAATTGTGAGGCTCTAGAGTTGGAAGAGACATGCCAAGGCCAACCTAGTCCAAACCCATTTTGCTATGCAGGAAAACACAATCCAAACCCTCTAGAGAGATGTCCATCCAGCTTCTGTTTGAAAACTCTACTACCCTCCATTGCTGCGTATTCCAATTTTGAATGGCTCTAGCCTCTGGGAAATTTAGTGACAAAATGTATTTCCCAAAGGTGTACAAAATTGGTTTGGATATCAAGTTCACACCCAAAATGATCTTTTGAGTTGATTAGCTTGTCATGCCACAATGCCTATGAATCATGTCTGTACACCATAATTTCCACATGCTGGAACCTCTAAGAAATTTCTTTGGAAACCTACTTGCTGTATCATATAGCAGCCATACCAGGTATACAACTACGTGACAGACACTTGCTGTAAGAAGTCCCAAGTGTATGGTTCAACACAGTTTTGAATCAGGCCAGTAAAAAAACAACACCCATTTGTCACAGCAAGTAAGATTATTTGCCAAAGTCATAGCAAAAGGAATAGCTTATTTGCTTATTGATGGAAAGATAACAACATGACTAGCCTAGCCTCCCATTGAAATTAGTTCCAGAATCTGGGAGTCACCACTGAAAAAGCCCTTCCTTTTTCTTTTCATGTTTCTTGGCCATAACAAGTGTTAGAGACACAAAGTCAAGGTTTATATCTTTATTTATATTTACTGGAAAAGAAGGAATGCTGTTTGAAAAATAAGGTGTTTTTCATCCAGATCCATTACTCACCATAGGTTTTCTACTCATAACAGACTTTGTGTTTCCATATTATAGAGCAAGAACTTCACATGTAGAGTGGGAGATTCAATTCATTTTGTTCCTTGGTTTTTAAAAATATTTTATTAGTATTATATTTTGTTACATGAGTAGATTTAATCCAAACACATCATTGATCTATAACCCCATTTCTTTGCCCTCTTCCTATTTCTCACTCTTCGTCCATTCTATATTATCCACTCATTCATCTAATATAGTTTAATTCTGTTCGCTCTTTTTTCTCTCTTCTCTCCCCCCCCCCCCCTCCAAATACCCATACCACAACTTCCATTAGAACTTTTAACTTCATCCATGAGCTCAGATGACCTCATTTTGTTCCTTGGTCATCACTATACACTAGAAGTGTGTTATCGTCATACATTGAACCATTTTCTGTATTCAGTGATGGCAAGTAAAATGTTATACTTGTGTTGACAAAAAACACAAATAGCTATTGTCAAGTTCTCTCATGCTTGGCACCTTAATGAAAGATAGTGTAATTATTGCCTGTGCATTCTTGTCTCTAACTTCCAGGATTTAAAATTTGCCTTTCAAGTGGAAGGTAACTATTTAAATACACATAACTGACATCTATATTTATCCATAAAATAGTATCAGATTTTGGGTGAAAATGCATTTAAACTGAAATAAATGCTTTTTAGCAGCAGATTTCAAACATTGCACATGTAGACTTCAGTCCAAGTTGTGGATATGTTGAAAAATTAGAACATTGTTATAATTAGTTCAGGGAAAACTCAGAAGTAAACTAACTTAATTTATTTGCATAAATTGCCGCTCTGTTATCTTTAAAAGCAAATGCAAATTGGCTCCGTCTGATACGATGATGGTTATTTGGCTCAAAAGTGCTTCAATTTGCGTAGCAATCTGGTGTCGTCTCTGCAGTGAGACGATCTCAGGTAACATACAAATCCTGAATTATTCTAGAAATTAGTATGTTTAAAGCATCAATTTAAGTGCTAATTGCAGTAGTAATGAGAAAAAGCAGTACTACTGTGAGATTTGCATCTACTTCCCCATCAGTATGCCTGGAACAGCGGCTGACTGGCAGAGGATTTGGCTGCTAATTAAATAATTGTATGCATGGTAGTGTTCGTGTCTGATTCAATAGATGAAGATTAATCCTCAGATAAATATGTTTGGCTGGTATTGAAATGTCTTAGCAGTTTCTTCAAAAATAGCTTTTGTGTATGTTGTGAGTCCTACCTTTCTTGTGTCTGTTTTAATGCGTCAATAACATAAATTATACCTACACAAACCACCGAGATGCATGTAAGTGTCAATAAAATACATTAAAATACAGGGGAAAAACTCTCAGATAAGTTTGAAATGGACATGCTACTTCTGCAAAGGAAACCCATGAATGTATGATGCTCCTAATTTTATTGTTGTTTCTTTGCCGCACGTGTATGACTGCCACATAATTTTGGAAAAGAAACTATCGCAGAAATATGTTTTTGAGATTAATTGGGCTTAATTTTTCATCCGACTCTTTCTAAACCTACCATTAAACTAATTAGGTAGAAATCCAAAGAAAAATATGACTCACCAGTGAATATTAACCTGTTCTCAATAGGCATGATGAATTCTTACCATGGGCATA
Source organism: Anolis sagrei (assembly GCF_037176765.1). Lineage (NCBI taxonomy): Eukaryota > Metazoa > Chordata > Lepidosauria > Squamata > Anolidae > Anolis > Anolis sagrei. The sequence goes on from NC_090021.1 coordinate 98,788,439, forward strand.
GTTTCCATAAGCAGAAAATTCCAAAAGGATTTAATAACTCCCAGATTGTTCTCTCTTCCCCTGCCAAGCAGGACACATGATAAGGTGTTGAGTGAACCCAGAGGCTTTTATAGGTTGGATAGACTAATGTAAAAAGAAAAACCTGACATACGTCCCATTCTCTCTAATATCTTTGTTGCCCATAGCTCGAGGGTCCATTCAGACTACAGAATTACAGTGGCATTATTCCACTTTAACTTCCATGGTTGCATTCTTTGGAACCTGGAATTGACAGTGCAAGGATAATTCTCATCCAGATGCAAAAACACACCCACAAATCTCAGGATTCCACAGGACATTGCCATGATTGTTAAAGTGGAATAATAGCACCATGATTGTGTTGTTTGAACAGACCTCAACTGGATTAATACAATCCTATTGGACACTTATAAGGGAAGGTGCAAAGTCATTGTTCTTTGCTTTTATAAAAATGGTGCAAATTAACTTTTACGTTGACTACAGTTTGAAGAGAAATCATTTTTCCCACTGAAAACTTTGAAGGACTTTTTATGTTCAACTGAACATATGGGATTACTTTAATTGGTTAAATTGTATATTGCCTATTTAGCTGCTGTTGTAAACAGCCTTGGGTCCTCAAAGAAAAGTGATATAGAAATGCCCTAATACAGTGGTTCTCAACCTGTGGGTCCCCAGGTGTTTTGGCCTACAACTCCCAGAAATCCCAGCCAGTTTACCAGCTGTTAGGATTTCTGGGAGTTGAAGGCCAAAAACATCTGGGGACCCCAGGTTGAGAACCACTGCCCTAATAAATAAATATAGGACAACTTTTATAATGCCTCTAGCCTTTGAGAGCTTTCAGCTGACTAAAATCTATCACAACCCTGGCATCAAATATCAGACACCCTAGGGTTTATATAACCTTCATAGGGGCAGGGCTTTCTTCCCCCCCCCCCCCCCCAACCATACAGACACACACACACACAATTAGATAAAGAAAAGAAAAGGTTGACTTTTTACATGCTGATTTGGCTTCTCCTTTAATTCTTGAAGAGAGACCATTACTGATGTTTGTCACAAATTAGAAATAAAGCTTGACAAAGGAATATGGATGGTCAAGTGCTAATTGAAAATGTCTCTCAAAAGTGCACTGGACATATGTGTATGTATATATAGCCTATATGTTCTAGTATGGAAGGTACTCATGCCTTGGTAAATTTTAATGATTAAATCAATGTCTGAAAATCAACTAAGAAGTTTTCATATAATCACTGAACATTAGGATTTTTTTTAATGATGCCAAAGAAGTATACAGTTGAGAAACAAACATGGATAATATCTTCTATACCCAGACTTAAGACAGGACTTAGCTGATCTTTTAAAATATTTATCCAACCTTTCCTTAGAAAGCTATCATGAGGCCTTAGGTCTTAAACTGTTGATTTCTAGGTATCGTGCCACAATATATTTTCTGTACCTGTGTGGTGGTTTGCCAGCGCCAGCAATGACTGAGGATAGGATTTAGCATCTTTTAAGATGAGACTCCTTTCAAAAGTGAAATAAGGCCCATAAAAGGTCCATTTCCAATCTAAAACTGAAGTTGCCAGTCACACTGAAGGTAGCATGTGAACAGGACTGCTTCTTCAAATATTTTAGGTCATATGGAGATATAAATGATACTCCAGAGATCAAACTAACATTTCAAAATTCAGATAGAATATAATTAGTAATAAGTAGTAATAAATGATGACAACTACAGACTGCAACATTCTGGAGAATGTGAAGGAATAAAAAGTACCTGTATTGTTGCTGGTGTATTCTGGTTAAACATTTGGACAAGAGTTCTTTGCACTTTGGGCACTGAATCAAAAACACTCTTTTGCCCTTTCCCGTCTGGAGTGAGGGTTATAATAGTGTCTTGGTCAGAATTCCACCCTTAAGTGCCTTGGCTTCTCACCTACATGGTCATCTCATCCCAGAAAAATAGGAGTGAGCAGATAAGGGACAAAAGCAAGTATTTTGACAGAATCTTTTTTGTTGTTCTTGAAGAGGCACTCCAAAGTTGCTAAGTTGCTAAGTTTCAGCCTGGGTTAATTTAAAAATATAGTTCCAATTGATTGAGAACTTTTTAAAAAACTGTTGAGAAAACTAATCTCAAGGAACTCCTGAAGATTGCGAAGCAGAACCGAAGACAAGATAATTACTGACTTTTTAAATAACATTTAAGATTCCTGCCGCTTTGTTCCTGTTTAAAAAAAAAAACTTCAGAGTGTACGTAACTTTACATAAGAATTTGAACTTTTGGCTAATTATCTGAACTGATTCTCTGAACTCTCTGTGGTTGGCCTTGTCACTAATTAGCACTTCAGTGACTCACTCATTATGGATTATGTTGGGAAGATTTAATTCAGAATGTAATTATAAGTAGTTTTCAGTGGCTTATAGAAGAATACTTTAATCAGTATGGGTAAGGCTATTTTTTCTAATTTGGACATAAAATAATCTTTGTAAAGCATGTGTAGTACCCTTGAGGGGTTCCATGTTTGTTTTATTTGTGTAGAAGTAGTCAAATAAGAGGCTAGAAAATGAAATATTTATGGTAACAACTCTAGCATTATATTAAAGCAAACAGACCCATTGAATCTTATAGAAATGTAATGAAACCCCATCTCTGTGTATTGAGAGCCACACTCGAGGAAGAGTTCAGAATTCACTGGAAGAATAATTTAGAAATGATACACTCTCTTGACCATAACAAAGCATCCTGTAGTACAGTGTTTCTCAGCCTTCCTAATGCTGTGACCACTTCATACAGTTCCTCGTGTGGTGGTGACCCCCAACCATAACATTATTTTCGTTGCTACTTCATAACGGTAATTTTGCTATCATTAAGATTTATCATGTAAATATCTGATATGCAGGATGTATTTCCATTCACTGGACCAAATTTGGCACAAATACCATATATGCCCAAATTTGAATACTGGTGGGGTTGGGAGGGGGGATTGATTTTGTCATTTGGGGGAATTTATAGTTAACCTACCATCAAAGAGCATTCTGAACTCCAGCAATGATGGAAGAGAACCAATCTTGGCACATAGAACTCCCATAACCAACAGAAAATACTGGAATAGTTTGGTTGGCATTGACCTTGAGTTGGGGAGTTGTAGTTCGCCTTTATCCAGAGAGCACTGTGGACTTGAACAGTGATGATTCTGGACCAAACCTGGCATGGATTCTCAATATTCCCAAATGTGAACACTGGTGGAGTTTGGGGAAAATAAACCAGGACATTTGGGAGTTATAATTGCTGGGATTTATAGTTCATCTACAATCAACGAGCATTCTGAACCCCACCAATGATAGAATTGGGCCAAACTTCCCACACAGAACCCCCACAACCAACAGAAAATACTGTGTTTTCTGATGATCATTGGTGACCCCTCTGACATCCTCCCAGAGGTCCCAACCCCCAGGTTGAGAAACGCTTGTATAGTTAAAACCTTTAAAAATAAACAAATTCACTGTAGCATGAGCTTACATGGACTATAGCCTATTTCAAAGATCCACAAAGTGATGTCCAGAATTTTGGGATATATTCAGAATACAAGATTGTGACAAGATTGTAGATGGCGAGATTACAAAACATTAAAGAGTATGAATATTGTCCCTTCAAAGACTGGACACAGACATCACAAACACCCAAGTAAGCCTATTAAGACATGTTGTATGATAAGAAAGCACTAAGGAAAGACAAGGGGCAGATTAAAGGTTGGAACAAGTTTAGTTCAAGAGATTTTAAATGTCAGTTATCAACTTGCACCCCTGCTTTGTGCAGTGGGACTATCAGAGTCCCACTGCTATCTTTTCAGTAGGCAATGGCAGCTAACTATTGCATGCTAACCCGCAAAGTACTTATTTTCCAAATTAAGATTCATTTCTCTGTGGCCCTCCAAAAGTGCCATAACGCAGGGCAGAAGACTCTCTGAGGAACTCAAATATACAGTACATCATACAATAAATGCTTTTTCCTCAAAAATATTATTTTAGCCATGTCCAAATTATGCAGATTCAAGCTCCATTAACTGATCTATGAAAACAATTTAATTGGGTAACTTTTATTTGATAATTTACTAGAATAATGTTTTTAATCAACATACGGTAACATCTTCCAATACAGGTTGGATGTGTGTTATTCTCAGGGGCAAAGTTTAGTGTTGGGTAGGATAGGTGCATTTCGTATATCTGATACTCGTAGATTAGAGTCCCCTGTGGAATGTAATAAAAGGAGTAGCCCAAGTTAACCTTCTCACCAGAATTGAAGAGGGGATTTCTCTATCTTTTTCTCTCACGGTTCTGCTGTGGATGTGACCATGATTTCCATATTCTAAGGGGAAATGAACCACAGAACATAGAAATACTCTGGATCCTATTTTTGAAGCAGGAATGCTAATATTGAAACTCACATTTCCTAAAATTTCTTAAAATCTTGTTTATCAAGCATTATAGCAATACAGTTGTGGTGGGTGGAAAGCACAATATATAGATACAGTAGAACCTCTACTTAAGAGCATCTCAACCTAAGAGCATTTTGAGTTAAGAGCTGTCGCTCAGCCCAGATTACACTTTGACATAAGAGCAGCATTTTGCATTAAGTTCTAGCTCCAGAGGGAGCGCTAGTGTGAGAAGGAGCACTAGCATGAGAGTACAGGGCTTTAAGGGAGCTTCCTTCATGTCTCGTTCTCTTGTCCACTTTGGGAGATTGCTGTCTATTTTACTCTTGTCTACTTTGAGGGTTTGCTCTTGTCCGCTTGAAACTTTGGGTTAGCTGATTTTCTGTGGTGTTTATTCCTGGTATGTTTGGCTTCATGAAGAGAGAAAAGGAGAGAGAGCAAGAGAGGGGGGCTGGAATGAGTACAGTATGAAGAAAATGATGTTTTTCCCTCTTTACTTTGTGCTTTGTTCTGCCTTGCCACAACTTTGTGCTTCTACCACTTTAAAGTTTATTTTTCTTTTTTATTATTTCACATGAATCTGCATTTATACATTATTTGTTATTTATAAAGTACATTTCCTTTTTAAAAATGTAACAAAAAGGAGGGTTTGGGGGCAAAAGAGATCAATAGCATTTCAATGCATTTTAATGTCAATTTTTGTTTTGAGATAAGAGTGTTTGAGTTAAGAGCTCGGTCACAGACCAATTAAACTCATAAGTCAAGATATCACTGTACTTAAAAACTTTGATTTGAAAAAGTTAAAATGTCTGAAGTTTCAGAATGAATTGAATAACTAATATGATTTCTATTCCTCCCATTTTTAAAGAATAGAACTTTGGTTGCGGCTGAAAGTTATTTCAAAGTAATTTTTTGTTTTTGTTTTTTTATGAAGGCTTGGCATTTCTTGTCCCGCTTACCAGTAATAGAAGTCAGTCTGGTTATTAAAGGTTGTTGGGATGATGCAGTTCAGGAACAAAAAGAGTTACCAGTGTCAATGCTGGCAACAAGCATGCGGGATGACAAAAATTGGATGAAGTTGCATGCAGATCAAGAATACATGCTCCAGATAAATCTGCGAAGACTGCATGTTGGTTATGTTAAGGTAAAATCTTCACTATTGTGATTTTTAAGTTCCTCCCATCAATCCCTGTTGCGGTATTACTCTTATCTACATCATTCATCACAGCATGACTAAATCAGCTGATTTTCCTATGTTTGAAAAGTCACACAGAGATAGATAGTAATTGATATGTTCTGAATCCTTGCTTTTGTAAACCCAGTGAAGATTCAGGATTCTGCCAACCGTTCCCACTTTTTTTGTATTTATATATAAAGAATCAGTTTTTATATAGGTCATCTGTATTTATTGGAAGAGATTGTGTACCAATTCCCTGTCATTTCAACCACTTAGAATTATAGAATCATAGAGTTGTAAGAGACCTCATGGGCCATCCAGTCCAACCCCCTTGCATTCAAAGCACCCCCGACATATGGCCATCCAGCCTCTGAAAGCTTCCAAAGAAGGAGCCTCCACCACACTCTGGGGCAGAGAGTTCCACTGCTGAACAGTTCTCACAGTCAGGAAGTTCTTCCTAACATTCAGATGGAATCTCCTTTCTTGTAGTTTGCAGCCATTGTTCTGCATCCTAGTCTCCAGAGCAGCAGAAAACAAGCTTGCTCCCTCCTCCCTATGACTTCCTCTCATGTATTTATACATGGCTAGCATGTCTCCTCTCAGCCTTCTCTTCTTCAGGCTAAACATTTATTTATTTATTTATTTATTTATTTATTTATTTATTTATAGCATTTATATTCCGCCTTTCTCACCCCAAAGGGGACTCAGGGAGGAGCACAACATATAAACGGCAAAGATGCCCAGCTCTTTAAGCCGCTCCTCATAGGGCTTGTTCTCCAGACCCTTGATCATTTTAGTTGCCCTCCTCTGGACACATCGCAGCTTGTCAACATCTCTCTTCAATTGTGTTGCCCAGAATTGGACACAATATTCCAGGTGTGTTCTAACCAAGGCAGTTAGACCACACTTAGTTAGACCACATCAGCAGAAGCCTGCAGAATAAATGTGAGGCTCTAATAGGGGGGAAATTTAATTATTTATTTACAGTTTTTATATTCTGCGCTTCTCACCCTACAGGGGACTCGGGGCAAATTGCAATGCACATATACATGGCAAACATTCAATGCCATTTAGACATACAAAATATATAGATAGACACAGAGGCATTTAACATTCCAGCATTTGTGACTTCATGAGGGCTCAATTGTTGTCGCTTCACCGTCCATTTGTGACACGGAGTCCTTTGATGGAATACTTCCTCACTCCTCTGCATGCTTCTGGAAGGTTTTGTTTTATGGCATCGTAAATTAGTTAAATTAGCCTCCCCGCATAAAGCGGTACCTAAATTTCCTACTTGACAGATGCAACTGTCTTTCAGGCTACATAGGTTGACAGCAAGCTAGACTATTAATGACCGGGAGCTTACTCGTGCTGGCTTCGAACTCATGACCTCTCGGTCAGTAATGATTTAATGCAACTAGCTGCGCCACAGCCTGGAAATAAAGATAAGAGATCCACTGCACTAACAGACTCCCACTAAGGCAACCTTTGGAGTTAACCTGTCTTAACTGGTACTTCCCTTCCATCCAGGGCAAGCAAGACAGCAAAGCAGTTGCACCTCGGTTCCCTAAGACCAAAGATGAAGGATGGTTCTTGATCCTTGGAGAAGTTGACAAGAAAGAACTTATTGCTCTGAAACGAGTTGGACATGTCAGAAGTCACAGTGCAGTCTCCGTTGCTTTTTATACCCCAGAAACCCCTGGAAAGTAAGATGGTGCAGAATAATGATCATAGCTTGAATGGTTGAACTTTGCCTTCTACACAGAAACAAACTGATATCCCTTTCTTTCCCTTTACAGGTATATTTACACATTATATCTTATGAGTGACAGTTACCTTGGAATGGACCAACAGTATGACATTTTTCTGAACATCATACCAGCTAGTACTTCTGCACAGGTCAACACAGAAATCTCTGACGCCTTAAATGACCTGGGTCTGAAGTCATAAGGCCTATGTACTCCCTCCCGCCAGCATGTTCATTCTGGGAAAAGAAGACTGTGTTTACCTTGGCACAATCACCATCCAACTTTGACATCTAGAAAATTGAAAATGACTGCTGTATTGATTCTGACGACACAGAATTAGCCACAGTGGCCTTTTACCTGATTAAAGGGTTGCATTTTTTTAAATATATGTGTATATATATATATATATTAGAACGTTCATATAATCTGAGTCTGTTTTCCTGGTAATACAATACCACAGTTGGGTTTTGGCAAATCAAAACCTGAAAGGAGTATTTTAATTTGAAATCTCTGCCATTTCTACTAGAACACATGGAATTGTTATTTTTGCCACTCCCTGTGATTTGAAAACATCATTGCCGATGAGTAATGCAGCTACGTACAGCAGGAGCCTGAATTCTCGAAGAGCCAGCTGTAGTCCAGAATAACTTTTTTGGAGTATGGATGCCTATTGAACACAGCCACTCTGTGTCCATGCCTCTTGTCTCCTTTTTAATTTATGAGAACTAGAAAAAAGAAATATTGCTGAGATGCATTGCAAGCATTTGTACTGAGACAAAATGTGACCAATGTACCATCTCGGAATTTTCTATGTAAACTAGGAGGATAGTAATAAAAGTTCAGCACTTAAGCACATCATATATTTGGAAAGTCATTGTACCTGTGAGCCTTTTTCAGAATTTCAGTACGCACTGTTCATTTCATGGATTCTGCCTTTCAAATTACTAAGAGTGGATCTGAGTTAATTGCTTTGTTGAAATGTAGGGAGCTGGGTATCACTACTTTCTTAAGAGTTTCTGACTGCCTTTCAGGATGCAGTGCTCTCACAAAATAGTTTACAAAAAGATTTGGAACACAAAACACTAACAAAATAAACAATAATTCCCTTTACAATGCCATTTAATTAAAACCTTCAGTGCACACTTCATATCTGCAGGATGACTCAATGCAATATTGTATGCTCCAGATATACATGTATGTTTAGGGTTTTTTTCTTTCTTTTTTTTTCTTTTCCTTTGCTTTCTTTCAATAGTTTATAGTGAGGATGCACAGGACTACCATCCTTCTATGTGTGTGTGTGTGTGTTTTCACCTCAAGCATGCACTGCATGCAAAATGGTAAAGGTATTTAAAACTATAGGGTACGGAATTGACCTTATCACTCACAGTGATAAAAAAAGACGAAGGTAAAGGATTATTGAATGTACCAATCCGAAACTCCAGATACCACTTGAACAGAAGATGTAAAGACAGGAACTAAAGAAATTTGGGAAACCATTATACTACCAAAAGGTGATTTTTCATGAATTGGAAAATGTCATGGAGGTGTTGTCATTTTTCAGGACAGGTGTTGGTAAAGAGCAAGGATTTGTTTCCATTCAACAGGATGGAATAGAACTGCAGATCCACAACTTCATAGGTCACTGAGCTATCTTCCAAGGAAAGGAAAAAGGAAAAATAACAAAATAGCCATATCTACTACATCTTGCCTGGATAATGGCAAGATGCCTCCTCACTCTAGAAGAACAAAGGCAAGAGCGACCCAGAAAATTGAGACAGGCCGCATGGCCAGCCCAGAGCAATAAAAATACCTTTAAAGAGGAAATTGTGCCTTCCCTGAAGAAATCACATTGCTAAGTATTCAAAGGGGGAGGAGATAGTGGCATGCAGGATGAGCAAAACAACCCCCCCCCCTTCTTGAGTTAGGCATGCACAGGGAATTTAGGAGAAGGAATCCCTCATTCTAATCTATCTAGGCTAACTACTCATTGAGGGATAGAGACCTGTGCAGTCAGGGATGAAACCCAACAACAGGAAATAAATTCATTTCATCTTCTGATAAGTTCAGAACATAGGTTCGTTTCCAAGAGTGTGTCTATGGCTTCATGATTAAAAACAAGCAGATTGGTGGATTACAAGAACGCCCCGATTATATCACCACTTGTTTTAAAAATACAGAAGCCATTGAGCCAAAGGCTGCCTCTGGTAAATCCTCAATAAAAATCACACAAGACAGTAGTTTTTCCCAGGCATATTTTCTTTATCAATATACAACCGAAAGACAATGACCACAACAGTTAAAGTTACTTTGCAAAAGTATTGAAATAAATCAGTTATTATCTCATTATGTGGAGCTACTTGTCTTCCCACTGTGGATTTTTGTCTATCTTTATTTGCTGGGGCTAATAAAGTGTGTTTGTTTTAGCCCAACTTAAGTTTTTTAAAATTATGACACTAAATCAGCTAAAACTAAATTGATCACCCTCACTTCTGTTGAGGACTTTTGGATTCTGCAGACCCGCAAAGGGACTAGCAATAGGATGAGGTTCAACAACTGGGCTTTTAAGTGAGTGAGTATAATTTCTATGCCAGGAAATCTTTTGAGAGGGATCTCTAGCAAACCTACCACTTAGATCTCTCTGTCAGTTGCTTTATAGAGAATGGCTTCCTTGAAAAAAGGAAATAATCCTTATACAGGAAAGATTCTCCACGGTGATTAAGAGTTTGGGTTCATGTCTCCTGATGAAGCTTCAGACCTCCTTGTAACTTGACTCCTGCATTCTTCAAGTCGATGAGTCCTCCTAATGAACAATTTATCTGATTCTGTATACCTGGAAAATTACAATTTTCTCTGCTCTTGGCAATTGAGGGAAGCTCAAGCCTCTGCTGTACACTTTGTATTGCCTAGTCATTTTCATTTTCATTTAGCATAGCTTTGTAAAACACATGTGAACTTACTCAACCACATCATATCTGAGCCCCACATGATTTTAATAGTAATTATCATTTGTAATTAAGACCAAGTATATTTTCCTAGTAAATATTAACTAATGAAAAGCTTATGGACTATGTAAAATTGGGCCTCCATTGCCATGGGTTTTGCTCAACCATGCATGACATGTGACCTCATCACACTAGAGCATGGATCCACTATAAATCCAGTTGCTGCCTCATGCAGCATTCTGGGGCTTGTGGTTTAGGGGAGTAGCCTTTAAAATGCTCAGCCAGGCAAGTGCTGGGCCTCACTAAACTACAAACCTGTGAATACTGCAGGATGCAGCAACTGGATTGAAAGTGGATCCATACTCTAGTGGGATGAGGCAGTAAACATTTTTAAAATCCAAGACGTCAACTTTAATTTTACTATAAGGGACACAAATTTACAACACCATGATGGGACTTCTTTGGCAACCATGGGTTTTAGTCTCCAAACCCCAGCAGTTATGAAAGGCCTACTGTAGTTCTATTAAGAAAGCCCTGTTTCATTTGCTTGTGATCACAAAACACAGTTACAGCACTAAAATCCTGAGGTTATAGTTTATGGGAGATACTCGAAATTGTCTGCCTGAAAACGTCTCCTGTGCCTCACCAAACTACAGACCCTGGGATTTTAAAGAATTAAACCATGGCAATTAATGCAGAACAACAAATGTTATAATTGTATGTGCAAAAAATCCTCTACTCAATCTTTCCCATGTGAGGATTCAAATGTGAATTCATATGCCCAAATGATTAATAAAAAAGCATGGTGGTTTTTGCTTGTTTGCTTGCATGCCTGTTTTTTGATGGGCATGTCTTTGCATGTTAGGATAAATTATAGCATAGGAAGTGATCATATTATCCTGACAAAACACAGATTTCAGATTTCCCTAAGATCTGATGAATCCTAATTTTACATAGAGTATGAAGGTCAGATCCTTCAGTGCCTTCTTGGCTATGACATCTGACTTGCAACCCTATGTTCAGGAACATGTGCTTCTCAGTATAAACTGCTGAGAGTAACCACAGGAACACAATTGCTGCCTTGATGCTGGTCTAAGACCAATACTACCCATAGTGGTAGTCCCTAGAGCTGTGCTGATTCATAAGCCATTGGCTACTGGTCTACAGAAAATTTCTAGAAAAGAAAGAAACATTTGTATCAATGGGCACAAATATGGTGCCAGTCCAAAACACAGTAGAAAAAAGTGGCAAGTCCCCCACATCAGATAGCCTAAGAAATACTGAGCCAAACTGAATGTTGGTCTGCCCTAGCAAAGTTTTTCCTGTCTCCTTCTGCCCAAGTTAGTGATAAGCTTATCCAGTCCCAAAAAAGATTCTTCCTTTTCCTTCCACACCAGCACTGGACGAATTATTAATCACTTAGGTCCTAGATGGATATTTATTTTGCTTAAAAATATCTCTACACATAGATATGCAAAATGCATTCTATAAAGAGCAAGTTCATTCTTTCCTTCCTTCATTCCTTCCATCTCCCACTTCTGTTCTTCTGCCCTCTTCCTCTCCCCCACCCCTAAATAGTGGTTTGATACATTCTCTCAAATTCATGTATTAAGGATCTCTAGAGACAGCTTCTAATTCCAAGTTAATCTTGCGGATTCCAAAAGACATTTTCTCATTTAGAATGGCTACATGCCTTTTTTTTCTGCTAAAGAGGTGTGACACTTTTTAGCTCCAAATCTGAAGGCAGACACTGATAACTCGGGGTGGAAATTCATGTATGAAAATTGAAACTGCTGCTTCCATTTATATGCATTCCACAGTATGTATGGTTTGTTCACTACACGCGCTTGGACATCAAGCATGAAGCACTCTTTTTCCTTTACTGTTTATTAATATTTGCAATGTTGTTATTGTCCTTTTATATATCCCCGAAGACTCCCTGCTTGAAGCAGAAATTGTAACTCATTAATTGTCACGTAACTTTAACCTAAGGGAAATGCTTTCACATAGTTCTTATAGTGAAATTCCCCCCCCCCCCTGAATAAATGTTAAACTCTTCCATTTAGAACAAGCTTTTGATGCCAGTATCACTTTCAAGAAGCTTGGTACCGGGATGGGGAGGGGTACGCACCATTTATTTTACAGTGAGTCTACATCACTGGGGACCAATTACTCTGTAATAATAGCTGCCAATGTCACTGTCTGCCAAATGTTCGTTTGTCTTTTATCAGAGATGCTTAACCCTTGATGAAATTCTAGTGTAAGAATCAAAGTGTATAGATGCTCTATTGTTCAAGAAGATGTGTGCATGGATAGAAGAGTGTCCTACAGAACCCTTTTGCTCTTAGACTAGCATTGAACATTTTGAGTTTTTTTTCAACTTACTATGCTTCCAAAACACAAAACATCAATACTCAGTGGTTTGCAAGTCCCAGATAAATCCATGGTACCTGGTATAAATGATAGCCTGGTTACAAATCCCCATTTAAAGCCATGGTATCTGGGATAAACGTTCCGATGTCCCAATACTATTTTAACGATCTTCAGTAGCTACAAAAACTTGACACCTGGAATGCCACTGCTGACCAGAGTGGACAGAGAAGCAGTCCAAAGAATTGAGACAGTGGGGACCAAATATTAAATTGACAATTTTAAACATGAACATATCACCAGAGCTGGATACCATTTATATTTCAAAGATCTCATCATCCCTCATCATCTAATAGAAATATCTCTTTCCTTAAAGAAATCATATAAAATTATCATTGGCAAGGCTGTAATGTCTGATCTGGGTAAACCGATTGTGTGGTCTTTAGCTATGCTTTTAACCTGGTCTATGCATGTGTAAGAGCTGCTAAAAAAAGTCAACATGATAAAAGTAAGTCATTTCTCATTGCCCACTTAGTCCTTTGAGTATATCGATGGGCAAGTCTGAATTGATCTGAATTGTTTTGTAAGCTCAACTACAGTAGACCAATTAGACAAATTGCTAATGCCATGACTGGTGAATTGCATTCACCTGGTAGATCTAGCAATAGAATTCAACTTGGAATTTTCAAAATCCTTTTGACGAAGTCTCATATGGTTCCTAATGTTCCTGAGTAAACATGAAATAAAGGAATGCAGCTTCTTTGAGTCAATAATAGCTTTAAAAAGGCAAGAATGAAAGTGCAAATGCAAGTTTACAATTGAACATTAAAAATACAAATGATGAGCTTGTTTCCGAAAAATACCAAATCCATCTGAACAAAGTTTGCAGGGATTGAAAAAAACATGTTGAGAATAAGCTTCTTCTTCTTTTTTTTTCTTTTCTTTTTTTTTGCTATAAAATGAAATTTTCCAAACCCTCTACCAAAGTGATATCATATATTTTATAGTGTTGATCAATACATAATATTCTATTCCTATCCAACAAAGTGCTGCTACCTATAACTTGTTTTTCATTTATTTTTTTTTTTGCAATTTGGCAACTTTTGGAAACAAATTCCACAAATATAATGACCACAAATAAATTACATAACTTTAAAGCAGATGATGGAGACACTAAAATACTGCAAGATTTTCCATACCTTGGCTCAGACATTAAACAGAATGGAGCCTACAATCAAGAAATCAGAAGAAGACTAGAATCTGGAAGGACAGCAATAAAGACACTAGACAAGATCCTGAAGTATAAAGATGTGTCATTGAATACCAAAGTCATGATTATCTGTACCAATGTATTTTGAATTTCTTTATATGGTTGTGAAAGCTGGACAGCTGAACAGAAACGAAAGCTGATAGGAACAACATCAACTCATTTGAAATGCGCAGCTGGAGAAGAGTTAAAAAAACACCCAATAAATGGGTCCTGGAGCAAATCAAGCTTGAATTCTCCCTCAAAATCAAGATGACTGCATTGAGACTGTTGTACTTTGGACACATAATAAAATACATGATTTTCTAGAAACAAAAATTATTATTGATAAGTTAGACGGCAATATTGATAAGTTAGAAGTTAGTAGGAAAAGAAGATAGAAACCCCAATCAAAGATGTCATGGCCCTGAATCTGCAAGAACTGAACATGGATTTTGGGGATGGGGTGACTTGGAGATATCTCCTTCATAGGGTCATCATAAGTCAAAGTTGATTTAATGGCATTTACCAATAATGAGCTGATATTATTATTTTTCACTTACATTGGCCCATAGTAATCACATTTGACTCAAATAAATGTTTGCTGTTATCCAGAGAGCCATATGGAAAGATTAACAAGTGACATCTACATTCAAAACACAAGCAAGATAGCTTCCATTAAACAGAATTGTCATCTCATGTGACATAATTTATGAAAACTCATAAATTAAGAAGTACACTTATAACCAGTTCAGGCCCAGATGATTTGAAAAAGCACATATCTGAGCACAAATCAGTATGAGCACTGTGGTCCGTGGAGGAGGCCCTCCTCTCGATCCCACCTCCGTCCCAAGTGCAACTGGTGGGAACAAGAGGGGGGGGGGCCTTCTCCATGGCCGCTCCCCACCTCTAGAACTTCCTAAAGAACTAAAAATGACCCCCTGTCTCCTCTCCTTTAAAAAGCTTTTAAAGACCCATCTGTGTAATTTAGCTTATGGAGAGGAGGAGGATTAGTATCTTTCATACATATTCTCGCTATCAGATACTTCCTTAGTCTGCTGACACAATATATTATATTTTGCTTTTAACGTATAGTATTTTAATTTATCTGTTTCCTTGTTCTTATTATGTTTGTTTACCTTAACCCTTGACTTTGGTTGTTTATAAGTTATATTAAGTCATATGATTTTATGTTTTGATTGTTGTTTACCTGTATTTTGGATGTTTGTCATTTTTGTTATTTCTGTAAACCACCCTGAGTCCCTTCGGGGAGAGAGGGTGGGTTATAAATTATTATTATTATTATTATTATTATTATTATTATTATTATTATTAGCAGTAGTAGTAGTAGTATTTTGTTATAATTATGATTTTAAAATGTTGGACAATAGTACAAAATTGTATATATGGCAATCATATGTTATGTAATCTACACTTGATCTTAGCCAAAAGGCCAAGAAGTGATGTCATGGCCTATGGCTGGTACAATAAACAATTTATTCATTCGTGTTATGATATCATTTATTGTGATCATAGAAAGTGAAATTAAGAAGGAATGGCAAAAAGGGTTTGAGTTTATGGACAGAATGTCCTTGCATTTCTTTCTCTCTAAAAATAACAATCTCCAAAATATTCTTTGCAGTGCTTGAAAGGTTCCTTTTTACGTCACAGGTCTCCCATGCAAGACAAAGAATTTGGGGATGTCTTGCCCAAAACCCAACCTTTCCAAACTCTGTCCATGAAAAAAAAACCCATATGAGAAAGATCTTTGAGACTATGGAAAGTCCTTTGCCCAGACAGAATAGGCCATACCCGAGCTAAATGGGCAAGCCATCTGCTCTGCCGTGAAAGAGTTTTATCAGCATCAAACCAATACATAGAATACATAGATTTTAAGTTCCCCTCAAGAAGTGTATTATATGTAAAAGGCCATTCTGTTTATGTAGAAGTATGTAGGAGGCAACTCTTTTTCGATGAGTCAGCCATTCCTTTTTCTTTGGGTTGACTCCAAACATATTACAAATCCACCTCATTTTCTGTAGCTTGCTACAACCTTAAACTCACAACAGGGATTTTCGGGGAAGTATTGGTCATGCAAGCATCTGCACGGAAATCAATATGCAGCCACACACACCCACTCCTCGCAGTTTTAGTGTTAGGGAGTCTCTGGAGAAGATACTGAAGAGGATGAAAACTACATTCTCAAAAGTCATTCTGAGCAAGTTTATAGAATTTTTCTTTTTCCTATTCTCCCCAGAAATAGGGGAACCATTTTGAAGATTTTTTTTCCATGTTTAATCCATCAATTTTCAGTTTTTTAGCATTCCAACCATCAACTCAGTCTTGCATTGAGATGTTATGGAGGATGCAAAATAACAGTGACAATACATTTTGCCAGTGGTAAACTCAACATCCAGAAAACTCTGCAAGACCTTTTCTCCCCCTCTGGAGAAATGTGATAAAATAGACTGGCTCACAAGACAGAAGGGGTGGGTTCACAAACAGGGCAGATCTTTTTGAGAGCTCATTAGAGCACATCTGAGAAGAAATGGGGTCTGTTGCTCTGTTGTTTCAAGGTTGAAGATAGGCCAAATGTACTGTTTTCCTAGCTTTCTGGGACTAATCACCAAGCCAAATGTGAATAGGCAACCCAATATTCATGTTTGATAGTTCTCCTCTGTTCTGCTTTCCACTGCTGCAAAGGTACATATATTTACAAACATTAAATTTAGTGCATTTTTCAACTGCTTTAAAAAAAGGTCTGTAATGTTTTGTTTTTTTCTTAAAGAGCAATTCTGAAGGATCCTATCCTCTGTGTATCTTCTGAAGAGGATGCACACTTCTTTTTGTGTTTATTCATGGCATGAACATAAAATTCATAGTATCCCTGATTTGAAACAAGGAAACCCACCGAATAAAGACCGGGCGCTTGGGAGGAAGATAATGCAGACAATTTCCCACACAGAGGCTTGTTATTCGGTGTCATGCAGAGTCAGGAGTTGCCATGGAATCCATTTGCTTCTAAACCAGCTCCTCCTGCTGGAATACTTCCTCATTATCATTTCTACCATGAGCACTAAAAGGAGCTGAGGAGTAGGAATGCTATCATAAGCGATAGATGTCTGGAATATGTCTAAAAATCTAAAATCTACATTCACAACTTGCCGTCAGCGATAGCACCCCCCCCCCACACACACACACACACACACACACACTTACATTCCAAATTTCTAATAACACAGAGCATAAACAATGGATTGTACTGGTGGTCACATTCGGTTCCTTGAAAGGACTGGGCTCTTGTTTCTGTTTTAATGCCAGGAATGGGCCAAGTCTGGAAAATAATAATGTGTAGCAAAAGGACAGAGTGAGAACTTGAGTCGATGGGCCCTTCCAGACAGGCCCTATATCCCAGGATCTAATCCCAGGTTATCTGTTTATCCCAGATTATTTGGCAATGTGTACTCATATAATCCAGTTTAAAGTAGAAAACCTGGAATCAGATCCTGGGATATAGGGCCTGTCTGGAAGGGCCCTAAGCTATTTGTTGTTGGGGCATACATCCCACTGTGCTTCCAAGGGATTATTTCTAATAATGTGTACATGATTGCAGGAAAGCCAGGTAGTTGCAAGTCATAGGACTTTCAAATGCCTTCAGAAGAGTGATCTCGAGTTTTTTTTAAAAAAAGCAGGTCAATATTCACATTTTTTGCCACTTTTGCAGGGGTCCTACATCAGAAAACACCTAAGATTATGGAGAGCTGACTGTTTATATACTTTTTCAGGACCTCTGGGAAGGTTCTTTGTGAAGAAACCATTAATGTGTTTTGTTCTTGAAACCAAAACAGATAAGGGAAAAGTTAGTGTGTAAAATAGAAAAACTGATCATTTACCATTGACTTGAATCAGAAAAGACTTATGTTTATATGTCAGGTTGTGGTTTGGTTTTAAAGGGATGGGTTGCACACAAATATTAACCATTACAGAGACATTTGTAAGGAGAGATGTGACCATGAAGAAGTTTCTCCCTTTCATACACATGGGAAAAATCAGAGTGTTTGTTATGACTGATTACACTGGGGACAGTCTGTGTTTGTTGTTGTTTTTATCTTTACATATCCTAGAAACAATGCACCCAGAGTCCCCAAACAAGCACTGGTAATAGCTATACTCTTAATTTATTCATTTTTCATAAACTTTGGAAATATTGACTTTTTCAGACTACAGTTCTTATAACCCTCAAATCTCTGAACAATGATGATGCTATTTGTTGGCTTTTTGCAAAACTTTACACATTATTTTTACTACAACTCCTAAAACCCTCAACCAGCAAGATCCCAGACCCCCCCCCCCCCCCCCAGTTTGATTCCAATCCCTGCAAGCAATGCTTCACAGATCAAAACTGGGAAACATGTGGCTAAGCAATAGCAAAGTATGGTCAAGATACTAAAAGTTGTGAAGGGGAGTGAACACTCAAGCTAGAAGGGGAAATTAGCTTTTCCTTACACCTACTGAGAAGAGCATGATTCGCCCCTCCTCTCTTCTTCCTCCTGCTGAATTAATTCACGGCAAACTACTCTTGCATTTTGAATGCTATTTACACCAATGAAAGTAAAACAAGGATAAAGGTGGAAAGTGGGAGAACCAGAGGAACTGGGACATTTTATAAGCATGAGACAGCAGATAATTATTTTGAGCTGTCCCTGTCAAATTGAAACAGTTGGAGGGCATGGAGAAGAAGCCAGAAGAGAATCAGGAGAGGTGCCAGAAGTTCAAGAATGGGAGAAATCTGCAGAACTTCCCACTATGGTACTTCATCTCCTATAAAGAAAGAGACTATGCTGATGTTAGCGCTGTTTTTACTGATAAGCCAGACTGAATGTGACAAACAGCTACCAGATAGCAGCAATAGTAGGGTAGGGAAAATATAGAAGGCAGAATTAGACTCACAGAAAGAAGCACAAAAACTGGAAAAAGGAATACTAACCATTTAAGATATACAGAAGTTATACTGCTAGCAGAACACAACAAAGTCTTGGAACAACTATTAAGGAAACTTAGAAAAGAAAGTGCAAAAGCAAAGTTATAATTGTACATTAAGAAAAGAAAATAACAATGGCCACAGATGATTTACATAATTTGAAAGTAAATGATGAAAACATCAAAATATCCAAAACGTTCATATTGTCTTAGCAATTACTCTGATCTCTCAAAATGGAGATGAAAGTTAAAAAAATCAGAGGATTAGATTTGGACAGGCAGCTGTGAAAGAACTAGAGAACATCCTTAAGTGTAAAAGCTAAGCAGGGTTTGTACTTGGATGGGAGGCCAAGACACCAGATGCTGTAGGCTATAAATTGGCAAAATCACCTCTTGCCTAAGATAACCTTATGAAATTCATTAAGTTTCCATAAGTCAATAGGCATCTTGAAGATGTATATAGATTAATACAGTTTGCCTAGGCATTGTAGAATCAACACCCTGTTTAAGCCCTTTAAGATTGGCAGGTGGTCTTAACATGGGATATATGCAAAAGCAAAGTCAAAGCAGGAAGGCAGACAGCATGAATTGTTAGAAACAAGGTGATGAGTCTAGCAGCTGTCAGACACACACATACAGAGAGAGAGAGAGAGAGAGAGAGAGAGACTTAGGAAGCTCTGGAAGAAATGAGACAGGGAGCCTATGGGACTGCGAGATCAGATTACCAAGGAGAATCTTCACATTTCAATTGATCCATATCTAGAGATTCTACACCCACACATTCATCATCTGTGGCTTAAAATACTCCATTGCTTCAAAAGAGTTTTTATAAATCCAAAAAGGGAAGTTTGATTTTACCATTGTATATAAGGGACACTATCTTATTACATCATTGTATATATTGGGACTTTGGCATCCATGGATTTTGATGGCCATGAATACCATACTCCCTCAGACACCAAGGGCTGCTGTATGATCTCATCAACTCTATTCTACTAACATCCTTTTGGTTCTGGGTTGGGAATCACACTGGCCTTTGTGTGTTGTTGAATTGCAGCTCCCAGCATTCCTCAACAATTGCTTTGAGCCTCCAGTTGCAAGAAGTTGTTTTTCAGCACATGTTTCCAAGGCAAGTTCTTACTAAACATTAGTCTTAAGACTCATGGAAAATATTAACCTTATTCTTCAAACTTCTTTTTTTTAAAACTATTTAGTTGAATAAGGCTACAATCCTAGTATAATTACATGGGAACTCCACTAAATGTAGTGGGGCTTTAGTTCTTAACAGGGGAATAAAGAAAACAGCAAGATGCTAGTAGCATCCAAGAATAATTGCTCCCTGGGACATCAGCAGCGTATAAACATAGAGTGGAGACTATGGAAGTCCAATCTGGGCAACTGCCAGTGACTGGGATCTGCATTGTCTATACCAGGGGTCCTCAAACTAAGGCCCGGGGGCCAAATACGGCCCTCCAAGGTCATTTACCCGGCCCTCGCTCAGGGTCAACCTAAGTCTGAAATGACTTGAAAGCACACAACAACAACAACAATCCTATCTCATCAGCCAAAAGCAGGCCCACAATTCCCATTGAAATACTAATAAGTTTAT
Organism: Anolis sagrei; assembly: GCF_037176765.1. NCBI lineage: Eukaryota > Metazoa > Chordata > Lepidosauria > Squamata > Anolidae > Anolis > Anolis sagrei. The sequence goes on from NC_090021.1 coordinate 98,808,962, forward strand.
ATTTGTAAAAATTGTTTTCATTTTAATATTTGCATTGTTTTAAAGTGGTTTTTTTCTTCTTCTTTTTCTTTTTCATTTTTTTCATTTTTTTTTTTTTGCACTACAAATAAGATATGTTCTGTGCGCATAGGAATTCATTCATTTTTTTCAAATTATAATCCGGCTCTCCAGCAGTTTAAGGGACTGTGACCTGGCCCTCTGTTTAAAAAGTTTGAGGACCCCTGGTGTATACCCACATCACCCAGGGACCTTGGAATCATGCACATACCCCACTCTGGCCTCTTCCCCAATTTTTAAAACTTTTTCTAAAAAGGAAAAATAATTTATATTTTATTACCCTGAAATTGCTTCCTGGTTTTTTTTTTTAAAAAAAGGTCTTGCTTGACATAAAATATCTTCTTCCTGTCCTAGTCATGGAAAACTACCCCATTCTCTGTGTAGTAGGGAGAATGCTGAATATATTGAACAAAAAAGATTTTTTTTTAAAAAAATGAAGCTGTTGAAAGGTCTTCAAAATGATTTGAATGAGAAATTGTTTCTGCATATGAGTTAAAGTCTATCTATACTGTAGAATTAATCCAGTTTCCAATAATAATAATTTATTTTGTTGTTGTTTATTTGTTCAGTAGCTTCCGACCCTTCATGACCTCATGGACCAGCCCACGCCAGAGCTTCCTGTCAGCAATAGCCACCCCCAGCTCCTTCAAGGTCAAGCCAGTCACTTCAAGGATACCATCCATCTATCTTGCCCTTGGCCAGCCCCTCTTCCTTTTTCCTTCCATTTTCCCCAGCATAATTTATTTATATTCTGCTTTATTTCCCCGAAGGAACTGTCATGGCTCAATGTTATGGAATCATGGGAACCAGCCCTATTTAGAAGAGAAGTGCAAATACTTCATAAAACTATAACTCCCATAGTTCCTGCCTAGTTTCCAAGTTCATACAGGATCTTGAAAACTATCCTTTAGAGCAGTGTATTCACAAACTGTGCTCCTCCAGGTGTTTTGGACTTCAGCTCCCAGAAATCCCAGTCTTTTTACCAGCTGTGGGAGCTGAAGTCCAAAATATTTGGAAGAACACAGTTTGAGAAACTCTGCTTTAGGGTATTTAGACCCTCGGTCCAATGTCAATGTTGCTTCAAAAATCACTTTGAGCAGCCAGGGATGGGAGGAAAGTGTTTCCAGCCATAAAAAGGAGTTTCTGCTGTCAGAAGTTTGTTAACTGAAGCGTTCTGTCTTTCAAAATGCATTATGATAGAATTTTAGGGATTGAAGGAAATATTAGATATAAACCTGTAACAAATACATGAACTGATCAAGGCTGGATCTACACTGCCCTATATTCCAGGATTTGATCACAGATTATTGTCTTTGAATTGGATTATATGAATCAACACTGCCAGATTATCTGGACTATGCAGATAATCTAGGATCAGATCCTGGGATACAGGACAGTGTACTTCCAGCCAGAGAAACATCTTTCTGCAGAGTGCTTTAACCTGTGCCTGGAAAATGCACATTACTGTTTCGATTGGAGTCACAAGATGGTAATAAATCCCATGTTAATGAAAGAAACTGACATCAATGGAACAGCATTTAATTTACCAGGGGCTTGGCCCTTACTGGGAATCATGCCTCTACCTTGTGCCCTGCCAGGGTCCAGGTCTGGAGGGAGAGGCCATGGGTGCATCTACACCTTAAAGTGCAAGAAGTTTGACACTACTTTAAGTGATATTACTCAATGCTATGGAATCATGGAGGTTGTGGTTTTACAGAGACTTTAGCCTTCTCCAGCTATGAGTGCTGCTGCCTCATCAAACTACAAATCCCAGAACTCAATAGCATAGAAAAATAGCAACTGAAAACCAAATTTTGCCTTTTTACCCTTCTTTCTTATCAATGTTTCCACTTTCACTCTGGCTGAATTGTTTTGCTGTAATTTTGTAAGAACACACCAAAAACTTATACACAATTCAATGTTTCCTTTTTTGAAAAAAAACTTTTTAAAAATATATTTCAAGTGACAACCATTTTCCTAGTCAGAAGGCCAGGCTAAAAAATGAAATGAATAAATCGTGACAGACAGTAGAAGCAATGGAAATGAGTGGCACTCAATCCTAAGCATATTTGGTTCACTTTTTCTAAATAGTGTGCATTGTGGTCATGCTACACTGGGCAGTTTGCCACTATAGCAGTCAAAGCAGACTGTATTGTGCCTTTAAATCTGCCTATCAGTGTATGACCCCATGATTTTTATAGGTGTTTTCTTAGGCCAGGAATACAGGCAGTCCCCAAGTTATAGTTCTGTAGATTGTTCTTAAGTTAAATTTAATGTAAGTCGGAACAGGTACATTTTTAAAGCATGACTCCACCCCACCTCCACCTATATGTGTGTGTGTGTGTGCTTTTGATAGCATAGGGAAGGGTACACATCCCTGTGGTGCTTGTTTTTCTGTTTGTACCCCTGTTCAGAAGACTTCATCTCACTTTCTGTCCCTCAAGTTTTTGAAGTCGCTCCTGACACACACAAAAACAACAACAAAAAACTCCTTTCTATCCCTGTGATAATTGGATTTTGAAAAAATTGGCTTGTAGAAAGAAGAATTTGTGATGAAGCTTCAGTGGCAACACCTTTCCTGCATGATAATACCTCTTTCAGGAGTGAATTTCCCTTCTGAGGGGGAGATTTCTCTCACTTCCTGTTGTCTCGCTCCTGCTCTTAACTATGAGTCATTTGTAAATAGGATGTTTGTAACTGGGGACTAAGAAGTGGTTTTGTTCCTTCCTCTATAAAGCCTAGTACATTGTCAGATATTCATTGGCGGCCTCCCATCGAAGTACTAACCAAAGCAAATCCTGCTTACTTTCCAAGAGCAGAAGGTACAACCTGTTGCCTTTTGGGTATGTAGCCTCCTACTGCTCCTACTCCATGAAGACTGGGTGCTCTTCGTCTTGCTTGGGAAGCAAGCAGCAAAGACTGCAGTCTGAATGGAATGAGATGCGACTTCTGTCTGGAGAAGGGTGGAACCATTTCAAAAGCTCCCAGGCCCACTGCCTTCTCTGTTTATGATCTTTGAGGTGTGAGGGCAAAGAGGACTGGACTCTTGGGGAATTTCACAGCGAATTCTCGGCACCCCACCCACAGGCAACATACACAATTGGCCTCAAAGGAAGCCCCTTGCAAGGAGCAGGAAGGAAGGACAGGAGGAGGAGGAGAAAAAGGCGAAGGAAAGGGAAACACGGTAGTAGATTATTATGTTTATCAAGTTGTGTTATTGTTGTTGCCCCGCCTTTCCCCTAAAACCGGGCTCAAGGAGGCTCAAACAAATGGCACAGCTGAATAAAATCCCGCAATATCTGCTTTGAACTTGGATATATGGCACTGTGGACTCAGCTAACCCAGTTCAAATATTCAGGGTTATGGAACCCCCGTGGCACAATGGAGATGTTCTAATCCGGGGAGAGTGCGGATAAGCTCCCTTTGTCAGCTCCAGCTCCCCATGCGAGGACTTGAGAGAAGCCTCCCACAAGGATAGTAAAACATCAAAACATCAGGGGCGTCCCCTTGACAACGTACTTGCAGATAGCCAATTCTCTCACACTAGAAACAACTTGCCGTTTCTCAAGTCGCTCCTGACATCAAACAAAATTCTGGGTTATATGGCTGTGTGGAAGGGCCCACAGAGGCCAAATCACCTCCTGTGCTTTTAATGCGTTTAATCTTTATGTCTTTTAACAGATGTAATTTAAGGGCCTTCTATTTATCTATGTATTTTAGTTATGTTGTGTCCCGTCTCCAGCCATGAGGAGAGGCTGATAATAATAATTATCATTAGCATTATTGTTGTGATGAAAGTGAGGGTGATTTTCATGTGTGAACCCCACGGAACTTAGAGATGCGTTTCCGGGTTCAATTTGGCCTTGTCCTTCTTGACCCACATCGCGCCGGCAATGATCCTTTCTCAGAGAAGGCTCAAGACCTTCTAAAACTACATCTCCCATGATTCCATAGCATTAAGACGCGGCAGTTCAAGTAGTGTCAAACTGCATTCATTTTCCATTCATTGGAAAGAAAACCTCTCTCTTTCCTTTTCTTCTCGAATTGGCATCATCTTCCAACTCTTGTGGTCTCTTACTTCGAAAAGCAAGACATTGCTGCTCCTTGGGAGCAAAAAGATGAGATCCAAAAGGATGGGGAAATGCATGCAGTTTGACACTAGTCCTTCCTTACATCCACTTAAGGTTGAGAAACAGTTCAGCAGTGGAACTCTCTGGCCCGGAGTGTGGTGGAGGCTCCTTCTTTGGAGGCTTTTAAACAGAGGCTGGATGGTCATCTGTCGGGGTGCTTTGAATGCAATATCCCTGCTTCTTGACAGGGGGTTGGACTGGGTGGCCCACGAGGTCTCTTCCAACTCTATGATTCTATCCCTGAACTCTTCTGTCTTTGGGAACTGAAAGGTGCCTGGTTATGAAGAGGCTGCTGCGAACCTCTCTGGTTTTCCACCCCAATTCCCCTGGTTCAAGGCGAGTGCCTCTTAAGAAAGGGCTTGAAATAAAGACTTTCAAGACCCTACTCGGAAGTAATCTGGAGGGGAAAAAAGGTGTCCAGATTTGCACCAAGCCAATAAGGCTTCACATTTCTATCCACATTTAGAGTACTCCCGTGTGGCACAATTAGGGTTTCCCACTAAGTAGAAACACGCCTAGAGGCTGTGCTGTGAAAGAGATTGCGGTTTCTTTCTAGACAGTTTATTCGCATCAGAATCGCCCGTGGAAATTGTTCCTGTGCCCCGTCTTTTCCCCAGAAGTGGGATTTTCACCCACTCTTTCACCCAGACGTCACTTAACTGCCTTATCTCAATGTGATGGACTCCTGGGGGCTGTATTTTGATGAGGCACTTTGGGCAGAAAAGGGGGAAAGACTTTCCAAAAGGACAGCTCCCAGGATTCCACAGCATTGGGCCCTGGCTGTTAAAGTGGTGTCAGACCTCATCCATTGTATAGTGTAGATCAGGCATGGGCAAACTTTCTAACTTGGGGACCGCATGCTAGCACTCCCTGCTAAGAGGACTGGCTGCCCGGTGATAGAAGGAAGGAAGGAAGGGAACAAGGAAGAAAAGAGAAAAGGAAGAAGGGAAGCGTGGAAGGGAAGATAGGGAGAGATGGAAGGAGGGAGGAAAGAGGGAAAGAAAGACAAAGGAAGGAAGGGAGGAAGGAAGGAAGGAAGGAAGGGAGGGAGGGAGGGAGGGAGGGAGGGAGGGAGGGAGGAAGGAAGGAGAAAAGAGGAAAGAGAGATGGAAGGAAGGACAAAAGGAAGGCAAGGAAGGAGAAAGAGGGAAGGATAGGATGGTGAGAGAGAGGAGGGCTTGAGAAAAAAGCCCAAGAGGCCCACATCTGGCTCACATCCGGCCAGGGCCCAGGTTTGCACTTAGCTGGTGTAGATGCACTGGCGTAGAGAAGCATGGAAGCGTCCATCATGAACACTAACATTGGACAACTTCTTGTTTTCAAAGCCCCTTCTTAAGATAAGCTTGCTTGAGGAAATTGGGGAAGGAATCCTTCACTCTAATCTATCTAGGCTAACTGCTCATTGAGGACTGAAAACTTGTGCGGTCAGGGATGAAATCCAACAGAGAAGGTTAAATATCCAACTGCCACAAGGAAAGCATGCCACTCGTCCTAACAATAACAACAATAACAACAATAGTAATGATAATTTATACCCTGCTTTCCTCTCTGAAAAGAGACTCAAAGCGACTCACAACATTAAAAACAATACAATTAAGATGCCCTCTTTTGCAGCTGTCCCTTTAAAACAATGCCATAAGACAGCTTGGCGGATTTTTCTCCTTTTATAAAGGAAGGAGAACGAAAAGGTGTTTCTGCGAAGAAGTATTCCATTGTGCCTATGAGTGTCTTATTGTCATAGACACCTTACTTCTCGTGGGGTTTTCTAAGGCGCGGTTATCTGAGTCCACACTGCCATATATTCCAGTTCCACGCAGATAATGTGAGATTTTATTCAGTTGTGTGAAACTGAGCCATAATCCAATTTCATAATACAGATTATCTGCTTTGAACTGGAATATATGCCAGTGTGGACTCAGATAATCTAGTTCAAAACAGATATTGTGGGTTTTTCTGCCTTGATATTCTGAGATATATGGCTGTGTGGAAGGGCCGTTAGACAAGAGATAGTCAGAAGTGGTTTGGCCAGTCTGAAATAATGCCAGCAGCAAAGATTTTTGTAAACACAGACATCAGTAAGAAAATAATACAACGTGTGTGTCACCTTTGGTTTATGGAGACCCCGTGAATGTCATAAGCAAGTAATAGTCAGAGGTGGTTTGGCCAGTTCTTTCCTCTGAAATACAACCAACAGCACTTGGGATTCACTGGACGTTTCCCATCAATACAGTATGAAATCAAATGATATGAGTCCTATTAGGTATGATGCAAACTTTAAAATCATAGACTCATGTAAGGTTGTTGTGGGTTTTCCGGGCTGTGTGGCCATGTTCCAGAAGCATTCTCTCCTGACGTTTCGCCTGCATCTATGGCAGGCATCCTCAGAGGTTGTGAGGTGTGTTGGGAACAAGGTAAGTGGGGTTTATATATTTGTGGAATGTCCAGTGTGGGAGAAAGAACTCTTGTCGGTTGGAGCTAGGTGTGAATGTCGTAATTGGCTGCCTTGATTAGCAGTTAATGGCCTAGCAGTTTCAAGGTCTGCCTTCTTACTGCCCGGGGGAATCCTTTGTTGGGAGGTGTTAGCAGGCCTTGGTTGTTTCTTATCTGGAATTCCCCCGCTTTTTTAGTGTTGTTCTTTATTTACTGTCCTGATTTTAGATTTTTTTTCAATACTGGCCACCTTGATTAGCATTTAATGGCCTAGCAGTTTCAAGGTCTGCCTTCTTGCAGCCTGGGGAAATCATTTGCTGGAAGATGAATAGCTGGTCCTGATTGTTTCTTGTTTGGAATTCCCCTGCTTTTTTTAGTGTTGTTCTTTATTTACTGTCTTGATTTTAGAGTTTTTTTAAAATACTGCTAGCCCGATTTTGGTCAGTTTCATGGTTTCCTCCTTTCTGTTGAAATTGTCCACATGATGCTTGTGGGTTTCAGTGGCTTCTCTGTGTAGTGTAGTATGGTGGTTGTTAAAGTTGACAATACATAGACCCCTATAGCTGGAAGAGATCACCAGGACCATGCTTCCAGGCTGGGGTGGCACTGGTGGAACCACCCAACACCTTTGAGGCCAATGAGTCCACGCGTGAAAACTCCTCGTTTCCACGCGCACACCATTCAGCGGCCTCACTTAGGCATTAGACACCTGTGGCGGCGTCAGCCTTGTCCCCTCGCTTTCTCTCTCTCTCTCCCTCTCCCGGCTTTATTGATTGATTCAAAACGCCCGAGATCCAAGCGAGGGGCTTTGGCGAGCGGCGCCCTAATCCCCCGACAGATCTGGCTAATCTCGCCTTGTTTCCTCAAGACGACGCTCCCTCCGGCTCCGATCCTGGGGGAATAAATCCCAGAGGATTCCGAGCAGCTTCTCCGGCAAAGGTTGGCTCCGAATGGGCAGCATGGCCGTTCCCTCCCAGCTCTGATCCGCTTCGATTATCTATCTCTCTTGCTGGAGTTTGCAGAGATTCTATTGAATCGAAAGCCTCGCTAGAGAAAGGGCTCATCTCAGGGTTTTGTTGTGTTTGGTTTCTCTCTCTCTCTCTCTCTCTCTCTCTCTCCCCCCCCCCCCCTTAAAATGCGACGGATTTCGGCGGGGAGCGTCCAAGAAATCGTCAAGAGAGGCTTTCAAAATAATTCCTTGAGGAGGATCGGGTGGTGGAGAGAGACCCCAAGGGCCTTTGCGTCGCATGATCTTTTTCCAGAAGGACTCCTGCCTCAAGCCTCGAATCAGTTCTCTGCGAATCAATAGGCTTCCTAGGCTTCCATGCAATTGTCTTCTCCCTTCCCCATGTGGAGATCATATTTGAATCGTGCCGTAACTTCGGATCTAAATAGTCTGTCCAACTTGGAAGAAAACCCAGCGTTTGTCCTAGATTTTCCTAAATGGCTTGAGTTCTGGCTGTAGAAGTCATTAATGCCAGACTGTAGTTTGACACCACTTGATGGAATTATGGGAGTTCTAGATGGGAGACTCTCACGCTAGATAATGAATCCACTTTAAATCTGGTTTCTGCCTCCTGCAGAATTCTAGAGTTTGTAGTTTTAGTGAGGCTGTTAAAGGCTCCTCCCTAAACTACAAACTCCAGAATTCTGCAGGAGGCAGCAACCCTGTTTAAAGTTGATTCATTCTCTAATGCAGGGGTCCACAAACTTTTTAAACAGAGGGCCAGGTCACAGTTCCTCAAACTGTTGGAGGGCCGGATTATAATTTGAAAAAAACATCAATGTATTCCTATGCACACTACACATATCTTATTTGTAGTGCAAAAATCACTTAAAAACAATACAACAATTAAAATGAAGAACAATTTAACAAATATAAACTTATTAGTATCTCAATGGGAAGTATGGGCCTGCTTTTGGCTCATGAGATAGGATTGTTGTCATTGTTGTTGTGTACTTTCAAGTTGTTTCAGACTTAGGTTGACCCTGAGCGAGGGCCGGGTAAATGACCTTGGAGGGCCGCATTCGGCCCCCGGGCCTTAGTTTGAGGACCCCTGCTCTAATGTGATGAGGACCTTGGTACCTCAACTGCATTCCTTCCACAGTGCAGACGCTCCTCTAGTTGAGTGTTCCAACTCAACCCTTTTTGGGGGCAAACTCCTAGAAAAAGGAAGTCCTTTCTCATCTTCTCTCCAAGGCAGAAGAAAGAGTTAATGGTTCCTCATCTCACCTACCTTTCTGATGCATCTGCACTGCAGAGGCACCACTTTTGAGTGCCATGGCTCAAGGCTATAGAATAATGGGAGTTGCAGTTTTCCCAATGGTGCTGATGCCTCAGCAAACTACAAGTCCCAGTTAGAGTGGTCTTAAACCGCGCCCATGCCACAGTTCGTTGCGCAGCAGCTAATTTTACCCAGCGCCCTAAGTCCAAATGCAATAGACTCACAGACAAGAGGAAAAATGAACAGAAAAATCTTTACTCTTAATAGCAGAGATGAAATATAAACTTGCAATGTTGCATACCAAAATCAAACAGTGCAAGAAACTTACATAGTCCTTGTAAGTAACACAAAACAAGGCATCTTCATCTTAAATCAAATGAGTGAGCAAAACATAAACCTTGAATAAACAACAGCTATTCCAATATAGAGTACTTCAGAGTAGCTTCTCCATGCTGCTCCCCAGAGCAAAGCCTTTGAGCATAGATCTCCTCAGAGAAAAAGCTCTCCACCACACTGTATTCTAAAAACTCATACAATTGTACCCAAGTTTGCTGGTTGACCTACATTACCAGCTGCACATAATCATTACCATCACATGGTTTTTCTTATACACACAAAGCTTGGTTCTGCTATGACTTACCACAACATAGTATAGATCTGGCATGTGCAAACTTGGGCCCTCCGGGTGTTTTGGACTTTAACTCCCACCATTTCTAACAGGGGAAAGGAAAAGACCTGAGGTTGTTAGGAATGGTGGGAGTTGAAGTCCAAGACACCTGGAAGGAGGGCCCAAGTTAGCCCATGCCACACTACACTAAGAGGCGGCCATACCCCTTTCTGAGGGTTATTTTGTTTTAGAAAGGGGCGCGTCCGTCTTGCTGTGACGTCACCCCTCCCAGCCAATGGGCGAGCAGCCTTTGGGGGCCGGCGCCCAATGGGAAGCCGCCTTCGCGGGTGAGTGGCGTGGAGGCTGGGCTGGAGCGGAGCTGGGCCGAGGAATGAAGTAAGTGGTGCTGAAAAAGCCCCGTGGGCGCGCGCGCCAAGGCGAGTCGCGAGGCACTTCTCAGCCCGGGGGGCGGCCGGGGAAGGGAAGGGAAGGGAAGGGAAGAGGCGCCGCTCTGCTCTGCTCTGGGTCGCCCAGGAAGGGAGGCTGCTTCCGGATTCAATCCCTCTTCCCCCTCGAAGGCGAGGCTGGAAGGCACCCTTCCCCCCCGGGATTCGCATTTAGGACCCAAGAGGCTCCACTGCGGAGGTAAGTGGCTTGCCAAGTGTTGTCGCTTTTATTTATATGGACTTGTTTCAACTTGGGCTGGGTCTCCTTCGGGACTACATGATATGCTCAGTGTAGAATCATTGCATGGAATCCGGTGTAGCTAAACTGCATCACAGGGGTCTTCTACACTGATAATATAATGCAGTTCCAAACTTCCAAAGTGCATGTCAGGGCTTGTTTGTCTGTTTTTCTAGTCTAAAAAGCGAGGGGAGCGTCCAAAAACTCATCAAAGGAGGCTTTAGACATAATTCATTGACCCGCAAGCTCTGTATCCAATTGTCGGCTTCTTAGAATTCGTTAGGAACGGAATGCAAGGAGTTGTAGTTCGGTTTGGCAGAAAAGGCCAAGCCCCACTTTAAAAATAAAATTCTCCTCGTTCAAGGATGTGCTTGAAATGTACTATGAAACCCACGTGTCCCACTCAGTAGTCATCTCCTTCCTGCCACCCATTTGCATTCCAGATGTGGTAAAAAGGGTGCAGCTACACTGTCGAAATAATGCAGTTCGCCAGCACTTCAACTGCCGTGGCCCAATGCTAGGGAAACCTGAAAGCTGCAGTTTTACAAGGTCTTTGGGTTGGCCTGTCAAAACGCATAAACTACAACGCCCAGGATTCCATAACATCCAGACATGGTAATTTTATGGTCCCTTCCACACAGCTGAATAAAATCTTGCATTTTCTGCTTTGAACCGGAATATATAGCAGTGTGGACTCAGATAACCCAGTTCAAAGCAAATATTGCAGGATAGTCTGCCTTGATATTCTGGGATATACAGCTGTGTGGAAGGGCCTTCAGATAATCCAGTTCAAAGCAGATATTGTGGGATTTTCTGCCTTGATATTCTGGGTTATAGGGCTGTGTGGAAGGGCCCAGAGTAACACGATTTTTGTTCCTGGGTTATAAACGTCCTTTCCTAATTGATTCTATCATAAAAACATGGAAAATGTTTATTATCCTGCAGCACATTTTGCTATAGTTTTTCAATGAATATCTCATCGAGTCTCAACCAATTCAACAGACTTTGTGACAGCCACAAAAACGAAGTTCCTGGAATATATCAACCACTTTCAAAGTAAGTACAGCACAATTAATCAGGAAATAACACTTTCAAACCAGGAACATAATATTTTTTTTTCAAATGTTGTTACATAGTGTAATTAATGTGGTGTCAAACTTCAGTGTAGATGCAGCCTTGAACCTGTTTTCTGGAGAGGGAGGCTCAGGCGGGACTGTCACTCCCACAAACACGCGTGCCTTTGAGGGGGAGTCCACTCAGGAATAAAGCCCACTGAATTCCAGTGGGGCTCATTTCTAGGAATCATAGACTTGACGGGAAAAACCCACGGACAATCCAACCCCCTGCCAGGCAGGAGTACACCATCAAAGCCATCCACCCTGTTTTAAAAATCACACCCACTCGAAGTGTGGTCGGATTTGATCACTTAGCACACAGGATTTGAACACTTAGCACACAGTGTCTGAGCACACTTCCACACAGCCATATAACCCAGAATATCAAGGCAGAAAATCCCACAATATCTGCTTTGAACTGGGTTATCTGAGCCCACACTGCCAGTTCAAACCAGGTAATGTGGGATTGTATTCAGCTATATGGAAAGGGCCCAAGACATCTTGTGAGACTTTAAAGACTCAAGACAGAAGCGGGATCCACTTTTTTCGGACCTCAGAGCAGTGGCTCCCAAAGCTTTAGTGGGTTCTTGATTCAAGAGAAAGATTAGGAAGAATAACATTTGACAGCGCTTCGATCTCGAAGGTTCATTGCTGTGGAATCCTGGGAGTTATAGTTTGGTGAGGCACCAGCACTGTTTGGCAGACTGAAAGCCCTTGCAAAACGACAACACCCGGGATCTCACAGCCTTGAGCCATGGCAGTTAAAATGGGGCCAAACTGCATTACCTCCACGGTGTAGGTGCTACCGTTGGTTGTTGGTCCATCTTGTTTGAGACCTTCCTTTGCGTTTGTCTCCACAGTGGGCCTTTCCAGAGGTGAGTTGTCTCGGTTTGGCCTGTAGGTACCCCAAAAATGACCCCGAGAGGAGGAGGAGGAAGGCCTGCGTCCCCTTTCCGAGGAATTTCTCCGGCAACCCCTCAAGAATGGATGGATGGCTGAGCTCTGGGGAGCTTTGGAGCTGGACCTCCCTTGGCCAGCCATAGCCGCTCATTTTCCTTCCTTCCTTCCTTCCTTCCTTCCTTCCTTCCTTCCTTCCTTCCTTCCTTCCTTCCTCTCTCCCCCTTTCCCTCTTTCCTACGGCAAACCGACGTTTGCCTGTTGCCTTTTCTTCGCCCTCGTTCTCCTTCTCAAGGTCGCGCCTTCCTTCCTTCCTTCCTTCCTTCCTTCCTTCCTTCCTTCCTTCCTTCCTCCCTTCCTCCCTTCCCCCCTTCCTTCTGCCATGGCCGAGGCCTCTTCTTGGTGACTGGGAAGCACCTTCCCCCACGATGCTTGCCTTAAACTGACGCTCGGCCCTTATTTTGGATGAGTTTGTGGCGCTTCCGGGGACGAAAAGCCGGAGGAAGAACCCACCATGAAAGAGAAGTCCAAAAATGCGGCCCGGACTCGACGGGAGAAGGAAAACAGCGAGTTTTACGAACTGGCCAAGCTGCTGCCTTTGCCTTCGGCCATCACCTCCCAGCTGGACAAGGCCTCCATCATCCGGCTCACCACCAGCTACCTGAAGATGCGAGTCGTCTTCCCCGAAGGTAAGTGGCCTGGGGCAAAGGAAAAGGAGTTGGGCTAAATCTCACTTCGTCCTGCCCAAAAACTTTGGGAGGGAGAGTGGAGGAGGAGGTGCGCCCTTAAAGTTGTGGTGTGGCGGTAGCAGAAGGCCCCAGATTGCAGACCCGGCATCGACTCTTTGTATTTCCTGGCCTTGATGTTGTTCTTCTGTGTCTTCAAGTCCTTTCCGTCGGGTTTTCTCAGCAAGGTTGACTCAAGAGGTGGTATTAAAATAGACTTGATCGGAGGAAAATTATTCCAGTGGAATGAGCGAACGCATTAGGACAGGGAAGAGTTTGAGGAGTTGTGTAATACGAGGGACTGAAGAAAGAGTGACTCACTTGAAGTAGCGCAATGGGTTAAATAAACCCTTGTGCCAGCAAGATTGCAGACAAACAGGTTAGTACTTGGAATCTGGGGAGAGAGGATTGAGCTCCCTCTGTCAGCTCCATCTCCCCATGCAGGGACATGAGAGAAGCCTCCCACAAGAATAGTAAAACATCAAACATCTGGACACCCCCTGGGCAACGTCCTTGCAGACGGCCAATTCTCTCACACCAGAAGCGACTTGCAGTTTCTCAAATAGCTCCTGACATGAAAATAAAAATAAAACAAACCTTGAAGTCATTCAATGGGTTGACTTATTTATTTATGCAATGCTTTTGAAACGAAATAAATAAAAAAAATAAAACTTAAAGGAGCCCCCGATGGAGCCGTGGTTTAAACCGCTGAGCTGCTAAACTTGTTAACAGCTGGAGCATAAGCTCCAGCTGTTAGCCCCAGCTTCTGCCAACCTAGCAGTTCGAAAACATGCAAATGTGAGTAGATCAATAGGTACTGCTCTGGCGGGAAGGTAACGGTGGCCACATGACATTGGAGGTGTCTAGGGACAACGTCGGCTCTTTCTCTTAGAATTGGAGATGAGCACCAACCCCCAGAGTCGGAAACGACTGGACTTAACGTCAGGGGAAAACCTTTACCTTAAATAAAAACTCAGTGGGTGCCATGGCCCAACTCTGGCTTCCCAGAGTCCTAATCCAGCACTCAAATTATTGCTGAGGTGACACACATGGGATCTTTATCTCAAGGTGCATCTACATTGTACGGTTAATTCAGCGTAGCACCACTTTAACTTCCATATCTCAATGCTGTACTATCCTAGGAGCTGTCATTTCACGAGGCCTGTAGCTTTCTCTACCAAAGAATGCTTCACCAACCTACAATTCCCAGTATAGCACTGAGCCATGGCAGCTAAGGTGGTGTGAAACCACATTAATATTACTATGTAGATAACTGGCTGAGCCAGGACTACACTAATCTCCAGTGTTTGGGCTGCACCTTCTGGGGCTGTCCCTCCTTTTCATTATAGGATGTGGTGTCCCTCCTCTCCCTGCCCACGAAGGTTTTCTTTTTTTTGGGGGGGGGGTGGCTTTGGTTGGTTGAGGAGCCTTTTGTCCCCTGCCTGTTCCCGTCAAGCAAACCCTCGCCTGGGCGCTCCCCTCCCCTCCCCTCCTCTCTGCCAAAGCCACGCGTGGCCCCAAAGGCCAGTTCTCTCATATTTATGAAAGATAACTCGGGGAGGAGGGAGTAGGAAGGAGGCCGGGAAATGAATTAATACCAAACTAAATATTTACCTAGATCGAAGCCGCTGTACAGAAAGGAAAGGAGCCTAACCGCTGCTGCAACGACGCTTCCTTTGCTAAAATAATAACACAAAATCACCCAAGGAAGGGGGGAGGACATAAAGAGAGAGAGAGAAGCCAATGAATTAAACCCCTCGCTTTGATTATGCATGAACTTAGCACATCTGGATCCTACGTGTCCACGAGCTCCAGGCTGATAGGGAGTCAAACAAACAAACAAACAAGCAAAACACAAGCCATTGTTTTCCGGGTTGGTTGAAAAGAAAACCAAAGTCACTTTCAATGATCAAGTTCTTCGGGAAGGGTTTAAAGGTCCATGGAGGGGGAAAGCGATGTCCTTCAAAGAGAAGGTTTATGTTTAGGGGCCCTTCCACACAGCCCTGTATCCCAGAAGATCAAGGCAGAAAATCCCACAATATTTGCTTTGAACTGGGTTATCTGAGTCCACACTTAGATAATATGGGATTTTCTGCCTTGATATTCTGGGATATAGGGCTGTGTGGAAGGGCCTTCAGATAACCCAGTTCAAAGCAGATATTGTGGGATTTTCTACCTTGATCTTCTGGGATACAGGGCTGTGTGGAAGGGCTCTAGGATGGATTATGGCCATTGGCCAGGTGTGAAAAGAAGAAACACAAACCAAAATCTGTCCTTTCGTTTTATATTCCAAAACGGACAAAATCAGTAAGGGCTCAGGCTGGATCTACACAGCCAAATAATGCATTTTGAAGTGTATTTTATGGTCAGTGTAAAACCAAATAATGCAGTTCTAACCGAGTTCTATAGATCTAATGCTATTTATTTATCGTGTCAGAAGAGAATTGAGGGTAGAGCCGTAATGTTTTTAAAAACACAAACAAAGTTAATAACTTAGCATTATACTAAATGTCCTATGACCAGTAGCTGGCCACTTGGAGTGACTCTGGTGTTGCTATAAGAAGGTCCTCCATTGTGCATGGGGCAGAACTAAGACTGCATTGTAATAAGTGGTCTGTGGTTTGCTCTTCTCCATATTCCACTTTGGACTCCACTTTGTGGCCCCATTTCTTAAGGGTGGCTCTGCATCTCATGGTGCCAGAGCCCAGTCTGTTCAGTTTGGGTCTACATTGACCATAGAGTAATGCCTCGTTTGGTAGTGTAGATCCAGCTTGAGAAAGGTTTCCCTCCACCTGAACTCTCGCTGTGTATATAAGAGCACCCCTTCACATCATCTGGTGTACTTTTTGTAATTTTTAAAAATACTGTCTTAAGTTCCTAGATCTATGTACACCATCATCCTAATTATATTCGCTCTAAAATATAAATAAAGTATTGTTGTTATTATATAAATAGTTTATTATTATATAAATAAAGTATTATTATTATTAAATCCTGATATTATTTTACTGACACAAAACCACAGTATGTCACAGCAAACGAGATCTCTATGCTGGATTTCCTATCACAAAATCACAAGTCGAACACTTCCCAAGCGTCTAGGACTGTGTGATGTATTATTATTATTATTATTAGTAGTAGTAGTAGTAGTAGTAGTAGTAGTATTATCAGCAAACAAGATCACTCTGCTGGCTGTTGTATTGTATTATTATTATTATTATTATTATTATTATTATTTCCTGAGGAACGCGGGAGAGAGTGTAGTTTCCCTCTGATTTGAAAGCAGGGCTCGCCAACTAAATTCCCAGGTAAATCAAAACTGGACCCAGGATGCTGATTCTTCCGAAATTATCTTTCTCTCTTTTTTGGCCAAAATAAAAGCAAAAGATCGGGTTTTGTCCAGTCGGTCGGACTATTAGTAAATAAAACCTTTTGTCAAAGTATGAACGTCGGTGAAAAACCAGGAGCTGCGATAGACAAGAGATATTCCAAGAGGAAAACCCTTCCGGTGAAGGAACGAAAACAAAGGCAGTGAGGATACGGAGGAATGTGAGGAGCCATGTAATAGGAGAGGCGTGACAGATGGGATTGGATCCACGGGATTAAAGAACGATATTAGGAATAGAAGCGAAACAACCCATGGCAGTATATTTTATCACTATATACACACATATATGCATGTATTTAAATATATGTGTGTGTGCGGATAGACATACATATATGTAATTTTAGATATTTTTATATATAGGAAACATCTCAATATCTATGTGTATATGTTATATGTATGTATGCGTGAATATATGTGTGTGTATATGTGTGTATATACACACACACACATACACATAGATATGGATATAGTTTCTATATAGATATAGATACACACAAAGAGAGAGAGAGGCTGGATCTACACTGCACTATAGCCCAGGGTGTGATCCCAGATTATTTTATTATCCCGGATTATCTGGCAATGTAGATTTATGTAATCCAGTCATATATGTAATTTTACATATTTTATATATGCGATTTTTATATATAGAAAACATCTCCATATCTATGTGTATATGTTATATGTATGTCTGCGTGTATATATGTGTGTGTGTGTGTGTGTGTGTGTATAGAACACAAACATATACACATAGAAATGGGGATGGTTTCTATATAGATATAGATACACACAGAGAGAGAGAGAGGCTGGATCTACACTGCCCTATATCCCAGGAACGGATCCCAGATTATCTTCTTATCCCAGATTATCTGGCAGTGTAGACTCATATAATCCTGTTTAAAGTAGATAATCTGGGATCAGACCCTGGGATATTTGGCAGATCCAACCTATGAATACCCATTTATTTTCCGGAATGATGTTATTGAGCAATTGTCATTTCACAGAAACGCGATCGCTTATTTTCTGTGAGTTTGAGCCATTGAAATGGAACTTCGTTTCCCAATCACTTTGCATTTCTATAGAGATATTTACTTCCACTTCGAATCGAGGGTGAGCGGTGTCCCTTCAAAGGGCAAAGTGTAGCCCGACGGGTGTTTTAATACGTTTTTTGTGTGAATCAAACGCTAAACCGCGTCTGGAAGCCTTGGAAAGCCAGCGAATTTGGGCAGGGCCGGACCAAGTTTAGCAAAGCGAGAATCCGGGGAGTTTTGCCGTGCAAGGTGCGCGCGCGCCATTCCCGGCTATCTGCACCGTCTTCCTGCGGAAGGGGTCGGTTTGGAAAGGTTTCCTTTGACGAGACAAGCCCCTTCTTTGGCTCCCTGGATAGACAGGGGCCTTTCCTTCCAGGCTTTCTTTCCAGGCACCAGCCAGGCCCTTTCCCGTGAATTCCCGGTTGGCGCAAAAGCGCGCAGTTCCTCCTTTCTCTCTGCGTTTGGACAATGAAGGACGCCATTGGGTCCCTCTACTTTGACCATTGAATGCAGTGGTTTCGTTGTGTAGATAATTACAGAGGAAAGCCTGGAGCCCAGTTTGAGTCCGGACGGGGATTGCACAAACCCACAAAGAGAGCCCTGAGGCCGGCGTTTGTGGAAATTTGTCGCCTGGCCCTCTTAGTGTGGAAGAAATCTAACTCCGAACTGGGTTGCTGTGAGTTTTCGGACTGCAAGGCTATGTTCCAGAAATGTCGAACTGCACTCAGTGGTCGGTGTAGATGAGGCGTGTGTGTTATCATTTCAAGGAGAGGCTGAAGGTGCGCGTCCTCTTTTGGAGGGCTCATTCATTCCTGCCAAGACCTCGCCTTCCGTCTTCTTTGTGTTCCTCTTTCTTGGAGGTGCCACATCTCCGCTCGAGGAGACTCCTTTGAGTAGGTTTGGGGGCCAAGGGAGCGGGAAGGGGCTCATCCGCGATGTGCGGTTCTCTGGGCGCTGCGTGGGGCCCGGAGGCGCCGTGCTCGGCGGCGGATGGCCTCAATTACCGGCGCCTCTCCCGCCGGGGCTTTGGATCAGGCGTAGCAGATGGCCGCGCTCTCCGCCCCCTCCCACCCTTGAGCAGCCTTCCCCGCCTCTCAAGCCGCCCGAGGACTGCTGCTGCCTCAAGGAGAGAAGGGTGGAAGGGAGGAGGCAGAGCCGAGCACATTGCCTCTCTTGGGAGGCTGGCGGGGCCATCAGAAGACCAACCTTGGTCATAAAGCCTCCAAGCCAAACTTGCTCCAGAGTCTCTTCTAGTGTTTCGTGGTGGAGAATGAGTGTAGCTTGGTACCATCGCTCAATGCTAGGGAATCCTGCGAGTTGTAGTTTGATATATTGACGAAGGTTTTCATGTCCGGAATCACCGAGTTGTGTGTTTTTCCGCCTATACGGTCACATTCCAGAAGCATTATCTCCTGACGTTTTGCCTGCATCTATGTTAGGCATCCTCAGAGGTTGTGAGGTCTGTTGGAAACTAGGAAAATGAGGTTTATGTATTTGTGGAATGTCCAGGGTTGGAGAAAGAACTCTTGTCTGTTGGATCTAGGTGTGAATGTTTCAATTGGCCAGTTTGACTAACAGGCCAAAGTGCTGGAACCTCACCAAACTACAACTCCCAGGAAGGATTCCATAGTATTGAGCCATGGGCAATTTATTTACTTATCAGAAGCAAACGAGGGTACAGTTATAATATATTTACAAAACACAAAGTTTTAAAAACTTGGCATTAAATTAAATGTCCTTTGACCAGTGGCTGGCCACTTATTGTATCTCTGGTGTTGCTATAAGACGGCCCTCCATTGTGTATGTGGCAGGGTTCAGAATGCATTATAATAGGTGGTCTGTGGTCTGGGCAATTAAAGTGGTACCAAACTACAGTCGCTTTTGTTTTCCTTAGTGTGAGTGTTGGGTGTTGAGTAGCAGCACAGTCCCAGCTCCCTCTGGGCATAATAATAATAATAATAATAATAATAATAATAATAATAAAATATCTTGATTTCTTTCTCTGAAAGGAGTCCCAAACCATAATTCCACCACCCAGTGATATTTCTTTTATCCCGTTTCCTATGCTTGGGCTACCCTCGTTCCTAAAGAAAGAAGGGCTGTTCTCGAAGGTTTTCACGGCCGAAATCACTGGGGTGTTGCGTGAATGACCATGTTCTGGCAGCATTTTCCTCCTGACCATCTGTGGCTGGCATCTCCAGTGGATCCTCTGAAAGTCTAGGTGAAACGTCAGGAGAAACTGCTGCTGGAACACGGCCATGGAGCCTGGAAATCACACAACACTCCAAGGGATATTCGGTTTTTGGTTTGTTTGGGTTTTTTTTCGTGTCAGAAGCGACGTGAGAAACTGCAAGTCGCTTCTGGTGTAAGAATCATAGAATCATAGAATCAAAGAGTTGGAAGAGACCTCATGGGCCATCCAGTCCAACCCCCTGCCAAGAAGCAGGAATATTGCATTCAAATCACCCCTGACAAATGGCCATCCAGCCTCTGCTTAAAAGCTTCCAAAGAAGGAGCCTCCACCACACTCCGGGGCAGAGAGTTCCACTGCTGAACGGCTCTCACAGTCAGGAAGTTCTTCCTAATGTTCAGATGGAATCTCCTCTCTTGTAGTTTGAAGCCATTGTTCCGCGTCCTAGTCTCCAAGGAAGCAGAAAACAAGCTTGCTCCCTCCTCCCTGTAGCTTCCTCTCACATATTTATACATGGCTATCATATCTCCTCTCAGCCTTCTCTTCTTCAGGCTAAACATGCCCAGTTCCCTAAGCCGCTCCTCATAGGGCTTGTTGGCCTTCTGCATGGTCATTGCTCAGAGGACACCCAGATGTTTGATGTTTTACCATTCTTGTGGGAGGCTTCTCTCATGTCCCCGCACGGGGAGCTGGAGCTGACAGAGGGAGCTCACCCGCGCCGTCCCCGGGTTAGAACTTGTGACCGGTCTTCATTCTTGTCGGCACAAGGGTTTAACCCACTGCACGACCGGGGGCTCCTGGCTATTCAGTTATTCCTATGTGATTCCACTCTGTCGGGTCTGCATCGGATGGGATCCTCGGGTTGGTCTCTGGCTGTGAGCTGCCTGCTAAAGCATCCTAAATACCATTCTCCATAATCTGCAAATCCCAACAGGACATAGGGCGTTACTCTAGGACTTCAAGTGCAATTATCACACACTCCGTGGCACAATGGGTTAAACCCTTGTGCCGGCAGGACTGCTGACAGTGGTTCGAATCCGGGGAGAGTGGGCTGAGTTCCCTCTGTCAGCTCCAGCTCCCCATGCGGAGACATGAGAGATGGTAAAACATCAAAACATCCAGGTGTCCCCCGGGCAACGACAACGGTCAATTCTCTCACACCAGAAGCTACTTGCAGGGCTTTATGTCTTTTCCATTTCACCCTTTCTTCATTTCTTTTCAAATAAGCTCAGACTTTCTCCCTTTTTCCATACCTCTAGCATATAGGCTTTCTTCCTCCCCCACATTCCCACTGTGAGTACATCTACACTGAAGAATTGGTGCAGTTTGTCAACACTTTAACTGCTATGCGATGGGATAGTTTGACAAGGTGTTTAGCTGGGTTGATTTTTTGGGCTATATGGCCATGTTCTAGCAGCATTCTCTCCTGACGTTTCGCCTGCATATATGGCAGGCATCCTCAGAGGATGTGAGGCCCGAGTTTAGCCTTCTCTGCCAAAGAGGTGATGGCTCATCAAACGGCAACTCCCAGGATTCCATAGCATCCAGACATGGTTGCTAAAGTGGCGTCAAACTGTGTTAATTCTGCGGTGTAGATGTACATTTGGTCTCTGAGCTGGGCCAGGGGGGAGGGAGGAGTCGGAGGAGCAGAATGGTTGTGTGCTTTGATGGCTTACCTTGGCGTGTGCAGGTAGATCGATACACACCTTGATGGGAAAAGACACTCATTGAATGAGGCTGTAAGGCTGGCGGATGGTCGGCCATTGACCTCAGAGTAAATCCCATTGATTTTTCCAGGCAGGTTCCTTACTCCCAGGCTGGGAAGGGGGTGGGATCTTCGCCTTGCAACCTAACCATGTTGACTCAGAAATAAGTCCCATCGATTGCTGCGACATCTCTTTACTTCTCGGTGGTCACGTGAATGAAGGTAGAAAAGAGGAGGAGGAGGAAGGTTTGTGGAAGGAGTGGGAGGAGATCCATATATCAATTAAGCACATCCGGACTCTGTGTTTCAAGGCCCTCGTTTTACACAGGACCAACTAATTTCTATCAGAGTCATCCAACTTCATCATTTTCTGTTTATGGCAAACAGAAAGTCCTTGCCTTGGCTTTTCCCCTGCCTGGTCTACATTGGGCCCCAGTCCTGATCGCTTGTCCAACCCACTCCACTCCAAGGATCCCAGCCTTGGTCTGTACTTCCTGAAATCTAAGCAAATATATGTTTATTGTCTCTCTTCCATTAAAGGCCTAGCTTTAAATTGCTAACTCTGGGGCCCCTTCAACACAGCTGAATAAAACCCCACATTATCTGCTTTGAACTGGAATATATGGTAGTGTAGACTCAGATAACCCAGTTCAAAGCAGATGTTCTCGGTTATATGGCTGTGTGGAAGGCCCCTAAGAGTGAGCATGCCGAGCTGAAATGGGCATGAAGTGAACTGTGGCCAGAGTGGAAGGTAGGAACCTGATCTCACTTGGTTGGTTGGTGTCTATGGCGGCCTCTTCCATTTATGACATTTCACAGACTAAAGGTTGTGGCTGCCTTGGTTGACTCAATCCACTCCTAATGTGGCCTTCCTCTGTTGCTATTGTCACCTACTTTACTGATCACCATCCATTCCGATGTGTCAAATCCTCACATATCCAAAGTAAGGGAGCAAGCTTGTTTTCTGCTGTCCTGGAGTCTAAGAGCAGAACAATGGCATCAAACTACAAGAAAGGAGATTCCATCTGAACATTAGGAAGAACTTCCTGACTGTGAGAGCTGTTGTTCAGCCGTGGAACTCTCTGCCCTGGAGTGTGGTAGAGGCTCCTTCTTTGGAAGCTTTTAAACAGAGGCTGGGTGGCCATCTGTCGGGGTGCTTTGAATGTGATTTTCCTGTTTCTCAGCAGGGGGTTGGACTGGATGGCCCATGAGGTCTCTTCCAACTCTATGATTCTATGATTCTAAGAGCAAAACATAAATCTTAAGTACTAAATAGCTATTCCTCCATAGCAAAGAGCATAGCTGTTGAGCATAGCAACATTATAGCATATTGCTTCTCTTCCTCAGAGTAGCGTATTGCTTCTCCAAACTGTATTCTAAAAACCCTACAGTTATACCCCACCAGGTGTGGCCCAAACATGCTGGCTGACCTACATTACCAGCTGCACATAATAATTAACATCATAAGGTTTTTCTTTAACACACACTTGATCCTGCTATGACTTGCTGTAAAAAAGTGAACTGTGGCCAGAGTGAAAAGTAGGAATCTGATCTCACTTGGTTGGTTGCTGTCTATGGTGGCCTCTTCCATTTATGGCATTTCACAGATTGAAGGTTGTGGCTGCCTTGGTTGACTCAATCCACTCCTAATGCGGCCTTCCTCTTTTGCTATTGTCACCCACTTTACTGATTACCATCCTTTCAGATATGTCAAATCCCTACATTTTCAAAGTAAGACAACCTCCATTTAATCCTTTTTGGCAGAACCTCATTTGAAAAGTGTTGATTCTCTTTCTGTCAGCTTTCTTCTCTGTCCAGCTATCAGTCACAAAAATTAGAAGAGGAAGTCAAGGGAAATCCTGCCTGTTAAAATATTCAATGATATTATCATCACTTGATGATCTTTTCCTATAGCTGTCTATCCAAGGTCTCTTCCACACAGCTGAATAAAATCCCACATTATCTGCTTTGAACCGGAATATATGGCAGTGTGGACTTAGATAATAGAGCTCAAAGCAGATATTATAGGATTTTCTGCTTTGATATTCTGGGTTAGATGGCTGTATGGAAGGACCCCAAGTCTAAACATCTAAACTGCAGAACTAAAGCAGTTTGACACTGCATGAACTGCCATGTCTCAATGCTATGGAATCGTGGGATTTGTAGTTTGACAGAGAAAGATAGAACATTACTGAAACCACCACTTCCATGAGCCATGGTAGCTAAAGTGGGGTCAAACTGCATGAATTCTACAGTGGGGACTTTGTGTGTATGAGTCTTCAAGTTGATTTAAGGTGACCCTATGGGTTTCTTAAGGCAAGGAATGTTCAGAGGTGGTTTGGCCAGTTCCTTGGTCCATCACTTCACTTGACATATTTTGGAACTCACCTGCAGTGATTATTTTTGTTTCCTCAGTGTTCAGATATAGCATTGCTTTTTCCACTTCTTTAAGTTTCATCAGTAGTTATTCCAAGTATGTGATCTTATTTGGCATATCATCTGCATATTTGGCGTTGTTGATGTTCCTTCCCCGAATTCCCACTCCTTCCTGCAGTGGTTAGAAGCAGACCGGTCTCTCTTTGGATGTGGTGTTCTTTCCCTTCTTCTCTGGTGTTTTTTTCCCTTCTTCTCCTTTGAACCGCCTCTCCTTCTTTGGAGGGATGTGTGAGCTTCAGGGACTGACTTCTAGCATTTCTCCTCCTCAACCTGCCTCCCCATCTTCCCCCTCTCCCTAGAGATATTCCTGAACTATGGCCTTTTCTGAGGTCAGAGGACAATTTCAGACCTTGTTTTGTTTGGGGAAGGGGGAAATAGCTGGGCTGTGGCAAAGATTCAGGCTAAAAGCAAAGAATGGGGAAGAATCACTCTCTCCCTGCCCTTGAACCAGGGGTGTACCATAGAATGAATGTAGTTTGACACCACTCTAAGGGCCATGGCGCAAAGCTATAGTATCCTTATAGTTGTAGCTGTACAAGATCTTCAACCTCCTCTGCCAAAGAGTGCTGGTGCCTCCCCCAAATTTGAGTGTGTTGCTGTGAATTTTCCGGGATGTATAGCCATGTTCCAGAAGCATTCTCTCCTGACTTTTCTGCCCACATCTATGGCAAGCATCCTCACAGGTTGTGAGGTTTGGTGGAAAATAGGCAAGTGGGGTTTATATATCTGTGGAATGTCCAGGGTGGGAGAAAGAACTCTTGTCTGAGGCAAGTGTGAATGTTGCAATTGCCACCTGGATTAGCACTGAATGGCCTTGCAGCTTCAAAGCCTGACTGGTTGCTGCCTGGGGGATCCTTTGTTGGGAGGCGTTAGGATCCCTTTCAGGGCTATTCAATTCTAATCAAGATTGCAACATTCACATTCGTCTTAAACCGACAAGAGTTCTTTCTCCCATGCTGGAACGCTTCTGCATGCAGCCCGGAAAACTCACAGCAACCCAGTGATTCTGGCCACGAAAGCCTTGGACAACACAGCTTCGGGTGTTTCCTTCTCTTTGGAGCAAGGAATTAGGAAAGAGTGATTCAGAAGGGCTGAATTTCCACCCTGGGCAAGATGAAAAGGAACTGGGGGGGGGGGGCTTGGGTATTCTTTTACATTATATATAGATTTACTGTAGTTTGACACTGTTTGAACTGCCATGATCTATTGCTATGGACTAATAGGTGTTGTATGTCTTTAGCCTTCTCTGCCTCACCAAACTACAAATCCTAGGATTCCATAGCATTAAGCCATGCTAGTTATAGCAGTGTTAAAATGCATTCATTCTACACCCAAGAACTGATGCATAGCCGATTTAGGGCCCTTCCACACAGCCATATAACTCAGAATATCAAGGCAGACAATCTCACAATATCTGCTTTGAAGTGGAACACCCGAGTCCAGACTGCCATATATCCCAGTTCAAAGCAGATAATGTGGGATTTTATTCAGCTGTGTGGAAGGGGCCTTCTCACATGAAAACGGACCAGAAAATTACCCTTAGAGGCCAGTTTAATTGGTCCTTGCTTCTCAGTATCCACATGACCCCCCCCCCCTCCATTACACCATGCTCTTCAAGTCTCCAGTGATTACCTTTAAAGTCGCCCCTTTTTGCTTTGGGAAAGTCAGGAAAGGAGGGTGGAGCCCCCGGTGGCACAATGAGCGAATTCGGGGAGAGTGCAGATGAGCTCCCTCTGTCTGCTCCAGTTTCCCATGCGGGGATATGAGAGAAGCCTTCCATAAGGATGGTAAAACATCAAAAACATCAGGTTGTCCACTGGGTAACGTCCTTGCAGACGGCCAGTTCTCTCACACCAGAAGCGACTTGCAATTTCTCAAGTCGCTCCTGACATAAAGGGGGGGGGGGAGGAAAGCAGTGTGAGATGAAATGACCATAAGTGTCCATGGAGGCTCAAAAGTATGTATTTGATTTTTAAGTTAGACATTTCCCTGAAACTTGGAAAGGTTTATTTATTTTATTTTTTGTACGGAAAACAATATCTTGAAAAGTCGGAAAATACCTTCTGCTGGAAGAGGGATGACCCGTAATTCGTAAACAGGCCTCTTTCTGTATAATCTTTTCCTAACACACTAAAGAATGAAACCACTTTAAATCCGGTTTGTGCCTCCTGAAGAATTCCGTGGTTTGTAGTTTAGTGAGGGTGTTACAGCCTCCTCCCTAAACTACAAACCCCAGAATTCTGCAGGAGGCAGAAACCGGATTTTGAGTGGATTCATTCTGTAATGTGATGAGGTCCCCTCTTCCATCCATAGGGGGTTGTCCGGATGCCATGTTATGCCCCTAGACGAGGCATCCTCAAACTGCGGCCCTCCAGCTGCTTGGGCCTTTGACTCCCAGAATTCCTGACAATTGAACAAGCTCGTTAGGGCTTCTGGGAGTTGGAGGCCCAAACAGCTGGAGGGCCGCACTTTGAGGATGCCTGCCCTAGATCAAGGAATGATAGTCCTTGAGAATGCCTTCTTCCTGGGCGTTGAAGCCTGGACCTCAAGAGAGCCGGGCGGGGGCCAAGGGGGATTTCTCCTTAGATAATCTGCGTTGATTTCAAAGGGGGGTGGGGGGGGGGGGGGCTGGAGACCGAGGCGTCCTGTGGATCCCTTTTTAAGTCGGTTTGAACAAGGCAGAAGTCCTCTTAGACGAGGTAGGGCAAGTGGAGGGAGGGAAGGAGAGCTCCAGACCATTCCGAAGAGCTGGGGGGTTGCAGCGGACTTTACAATCAGAAACGGGGGTCTCCAGGGTCTGGTTTTGTGCACTGTTAGGCCTGCGGAAGGGGGAGGTGTCATTGTAATAGGTGTGTGTTTGTGTCAGAAAGAGAGACGGAGAGAGAGAAAGCCGTTCCCCTTCTGAGCACCGCGTTTTTATAATCCACTCGATTTACTAAAATTGCTTAGCGCCAAACCTACCATTGGTCCAATTGACCCATTGATAGGAAGAGCAATAGGCCCAGGTTAGGAAGCAGGACTGACAGTGGATTGTAGCCTTGTTTAGCGGATTCTCTATTTGTAGTTTTCCTTCTCCTCTCCAAGAGGGACACGCAAGCACTGCGCCTGCCTTTGGTATCCTCTGTTTGTTTTCCCCTTTGGAGAGAGAGCTGCCTCTCCCTCCGCCTTGGGGCCTGTCAGAGGTGCGAGATCCCAAGCTGTGGGATTGTGGGCGTTGTAGTCCCTCCCTACAACACCTGCCAAGCGCCTGAGTGGGAAGTGAGAGGAAGGCGCTAAGGGAGAAGCCAGGAGGCTTGAAAGAGCAGAACCCTGGAAGAAAAGGAGTCGCTTTTGGGAGATGGAAAAACTGGCGGGACTTGGCGCTTGCTTCAATCGGGGAGCGGGATGAGCCCCTCTTCGCCAGCTCCAGCTTCTCATGCAGGGACACGAGAGAAGCCCCCCACAGGATGGTAAAACATCCCCTGGG
The DNA here is from genome assembly GCF_037176765.1 of Anolis sagrei. Classification (NCBI taxonomy): domain Eukaryota; kingdom Metazoa; phylum Chordata; class Lepidosauria; order Squamata; family Anolidae; genus Anolis; species Anolis sagrei. Next base: position 98,836,046 of record NC_090021.1, read on the forward strand.
CAACGTCCTTGCACACCAGAAGCGACATGTAGTTTCGCTAGTCGCTCCTGACATGAAGAAAAGGAAGTGGGCATTCTTTAAGGATGTATTTCTTCTCCAATTTAGGGGCAGAAAGGGGGGCTTAAATGCCGCCCCTCCTAATCGGTGAGGGTTTCTGGCTTGCTAGAACCTCCCGCTCTGATGCTTAAAAACTGCTGAAGAGTAAAGGGGAGCCAGGCCCGTTTCCTTCTGGTAACACATTTCATTCCTAGGGTGAGATTTTAAAAATATCATATTCTTTTGTACCGCGGTTTCCTACTGAAACAAACGAACAGGAACAAAAGCTGCAGTCTCAACGGAATCTTGAATCCTGGTAAGGATAATTCATGCATTCGTTGCTGGACCAGAAGGGGAAAAATGGAATTTTCTATACCCAAATCTTCCCTGGCTAAAATAAAGACGAAGAAGAGATTCGGTTAAGACGGAAGCCCCTTTCACATAGCTGAATAAAACCCCACATTATCTGCTTTGAACTGGAATATATGGCAGTGTGGGCTCAGGGCCCTTCCACACAGCCCTATACCCCAGAATATCAAGGCAGAAAACCCCACAATATCTGCCTTGAACTGGGTTATCTGAGTCCACACTGCCATATATTCCAGTCCAAAGCAGATAATGTGGGATTTTATTCAGTTGTGTGGAAAGGGCGTCAGAGAATCTAGTTCAAAGGAGATATTTGTGTGGGTTTCTGCCTGGATATCCTGGTTTATATGGCTGTGTGGAAGGGCCCTTAGACGTATATCGCTTCAGATGTAGTTGGCAGCCCTTTTTTAGGTCTACTCGGAAACAAATCCAACTGAACTCGATCAGACTTCCTTCCTCCAAGTCGGGCTCCGGTTTCTCTCTTTCCTCGTTTCCAATATTGAGATTTCTGCGGCCCCGTCCACACAGCTGAATAAAATCCCACATTGTCTGCTTTAAACTGGGGTATATGGCAGTGTGCACTCAGATAACCCAGTTCAAAGCAGATATGGTGGGATTTTCTGCCTCGTTATTCTGGGTTATATGGCTGTGTGGAAGGGTCCGAAGTGATCCCCCTTTTCCATTCTTTTGCCTTTGCTCAGGTTTTTTTTTCCCGCCAAAAAAATGCCTTTTTCCAAATCTGGAATTGAAACTAGCCACTCGTGGAAAAATAAATAAGGGAGGGGGGAAAGGCGCCTTGTTTCCCACGTGGAGCGGTGATTTAGGGCTGTTTTTCTTGCTGTTTCGGGGAAATGATGGAGCGTTGGGTTTCAGTGTTTGTTTTCTTGCAGACGTTTTTCTCATTTCAAGGCCTCCAAACGGCCCCCTCGCTTTGTTTCAACCCCGTTTCGAAACGTGGGCTTGAAACGAGACCCACAGAACGGAAGCCCCGGGAAGAACGGGCCCGAAAGGAGATTTATAGCCGGGGAGGAAAGAAGGGAAAATCAAAACAGGGCTCGGTTTGAGTGACAAAACCCAGAAGCGCCTTGGAGGAAAAGGCCATCGCCCGAAACGAAAAATAACATTATTACGGCTCCTATTATTCCAATATTGTGATTACTATTATTACCATCATCAGACGCTTTATCGACCGTCTGGTGAAATAATATCCACGCCCCTCACCCGCTTTGAGCCCCTTGACGGCTCTTTCGCCGAACTGTGAACAACCGCTGTCCCTTTGTTGTTGTTTGCATGACAAACGGGAGAGTCGTAACGTTTTATGGCCCGGACAAATCGGTTTGTGGACTTTGCTGGTAATATACGACCGCGGTCTAAGGATGAATCCGTTTCTATTCCCTTGGGATCCCGCCCGTGGCAACGTCTCTACGGATGAAACGAATTTGGCAGGAAGGGAAACATGGGTTGGTTGGCTTGCTTTGAAATCCTGACCTTTTTTTTTCGGTGACAGGAGCGACTTAAGAAACTGCAAGTAGCTTCTGGTGTGAGAGAATTGGCCGTCTGCAAGGACGTTGCCCAGGGGACGCCAGGATGTTTTACCACCCTGTGGGAGGCTTCTCGAATGCCCCTGCTTGGGAATCTGGAGCTGACAGACGGGAGCTCACCCGACCTTTGGTCAGCAGTCCACGGGAACTCCTTGCCTCTCACTTGAGAAGTATATAGACCCACCATTGCAATTTACATATGATTTTGCATAAACAGATAAGTCAACCCATTGAGTGCCTTCAAGGTTTTTTTTTTTTCATGTCAGGAGCCACTTGAGAAACTGCAAGTCGCTTCTGGTGTGAGAGAATTGGCCGATGTGTTACCGTCCTTGTGGGAGTCTTCTCTCATGCCCCCCCATGGGGAGCTGGAGCTGACAGAGGGAACTCATCCGTGCTCTCCCTGGATTCAAACCTGCGACCTGTCGGTCTTCAGTCCTGCCGGCACAAGGGTTTAAACCACTGCATCACTGGGGGGGGGGGGGGGGCTCCTGGATCCTGACCTATGAATTGACTGGGTTTTCAAGAAGTCTTGGTTCAGATTTTTGGGTAAAATTTTATGTTCGTGTCAGCAGTGTCGATCCAGAAGAGATGTTAGTTTAGAAAAAAATACATCTGCAGGTTCGGGCTGGATCTAGACTGCCGTATATGGTCAGTGTAGTCTCATATAATGCAGCTGGAACAGCACTGAACTGCATTCTGTGGGCCTTCCCTGACCATGTCATGCACTGACTGTGTATGGTTTGATTGACATGTTCGTATAAATCAAGCTATACACAATCAAAAACAACATTCTTGTGAAGTGAAAAATGAAAACTGGTTTGGAAAAACAAAGCTCCCTTGGGATTTTGGAGGATTCAAATTCTCTCCACTCCTGGGACCCAGGATGCATCTACACTGTAGAGTTAATGCCACTGGACACTGCTTTCAATGCTATGAAATCGCAAGATATGTGTTTGGCAAGGCACGGGCATTAAAAACCTTTTAAATCTACATCTCCATTGAGTTTATGGGCAGCCGAAACTGCCTAGAGTTTAGAACAGGCCTGAACAAACTTCGGCCCTCCAGGTGTTTTGGACTCCAACTCCCACAATTCCTTAACAGTCGTTAGGCTGTTAGGAATTGTGGGAGTTGAAGTCCAAAACACCTGGAGGGCCAAGTTTTGTTGTGAAACTGAAGCCCAAAACATCTGGAAGTCCAAAGTTTTGTTGGGAAACTAACAATCTTGCATGCACATTGGCATGGTTGTTGTCTCCATGTTTCTGTGTCACCTCACTTCCTTTCCCGACAGTTCTATGGTACCCTCAATTAACATTTGCAAGGGAATTTGGGCATCTTCGAGAAAGGCAGTTGTGCTGTTGATCACATGACCTGTGGCCAGATTTTCATTAGGCCTATTCTCAAGCTAAATCTATCCTCTTACTTCCTATCTTTGGATTATATCTTTGAAGTTATTATACCTGTGTGACCCCTTTGACACAAGTTTTCCTGAGTAAACTGTTTCAATTACATCAACCAGTTGGTGTGGAGTGTTTCGTTTTCTGGCATACTGAGTATATATTCCTTTGCATACTAAGGAGGTTCTGTGATCAATAATTAAGTAAGCTTTTTTTTTAACTCTAACTGTATCTTATTTTACAAAGCAAGCTATCCTACAATTCTCTTTTATGCTTCTGCTCAATCAGTTGTGTTTTTTGCTCTGCTAATGTAGTGCTAAAAAAGAAGGCTAAACTTCTCCAAATTGGTTGGTTTGTCTCTGGTCAAATGGCCAGCCCTTCTACAAATTTAGCATTTACATATCTAACAAGTTTGCCCATGTCTGGTTTAGAATATAACTACTTCAAGGAATTTTTTTTTCGGTACAAGAATCCTGGTGGATCAAATCCAGTGCCTGTGTGGCCTAGCCTTCTTCTGATCTCATTATGGGAAACCTCAAGCCAGACATGAGTATCACAGCCCCACTTTGCTCTCATTCCCTAGCAACTGGTGTTCAGAGGTACACTCCTTCTGATTCTGGAGGTCATGTATAGCCAGGTTGAGTTGCAGTCACTAATAATCTTCTGCTCCATGGATCTGCCTATTCCCACCTCTGCAATACCATGGGAGTTGCTGAATTATCATTAGCTCCAAAGAGGAACCTTTGGAAGACTGGAATAGTTCTGAATAAAGGATTGCCTAAATACCCTAAAACCACCACATCTTATATGATAGTGGAAGCTAAGCAGGGTCAGTCCTGTTGTGCATAGAGTGTTTCGGTCAGGTCCAGTGCAGAAGACACAATAACATTGCACCCAGGCAAGAGGAAAAAGAACAGAAAAACTTTATTCTTATCAGCAGAGTTAAAACATAAACTTGCAATGTTACAAATAGTGCAACAAACTTACATAGTCCTTGTAAGCAATACAAAATAAGGCTTCTTCATCATCATCCAAACGAGAGAGAGCAGTAGAAATTGTTGAGCAAAATGCCTGAGCAAAGGGTCCTCAGAGCAAAAGCCGAACTGTATTCTAAAACTCATACAGTTATACCCCTCCAGGTGTGGACCAACCTTACTAGTTGACCTACATTGGCAGCTGCACATAATAATCAACAGTATAAGATTTTCTTTAACACACATACAAATACTTGATCCGGTTACAACTTACTGTCCTAGTTAATGCTTGGATGGGAGACAACCAATAAATAGGCTCTATTTCAGAGGAAGGAGCTGGCAAACCACCTCTGAGTCCTCCTTGCCTAAGAAAAGCCTATGAAGTTCAAATGCATCAACATGAGACTTGAAGGCATATAGATGCACACTAATAAAGAATAAGATAAGTCATGTTGTGTTTTGAGTGGGAGGGTAGCTCAATATGTTCTTATTTCCATATAAATGGATACAAATATGATGTGACCTGAAAGAAATGCAAAAAGGAAGCCTTCTTTTTGGTGACCTAACAGCTTTGAAACTCCCTTCCAAAAGAGAATAGGCTTTGTTTTCTTCCTAGCACTCAATTAAAACATTCTGCATTGGTTGAGCATTTTAATTTTCCTTTCAATTGAGAGTTGCATTTTTCTTTTATTACTTGATAATAGCTAAGAAAAGTATATGATTTCAGTATAATAAGACCATCTCAGAGTATCCTGTGTTCAATATCCAAACTGTGGTCTCTGCACATCATCTGTTGTAATTTTGTGACACTTCTCTGCCACTCAGATCTGGTAAGGATTTATTTATTTATTTATTTATTTCAGTTACTTCTACCCCGCCCTTCTCACCCCGAAGGGGACTCAGGGCGGCAGTCCTGTCAGTCCTAATCGTCTGATTGTCCTTATCTAGTTGTCAGATTGCCCAAAGGCCTGGTCCCACAACCAGATCTTTACTTTCTTCCTGAAGGAGAGGAGGTATGTTGATGCCCTAATTTCCCTCCGGGAGTGAGTTCCACAGGTGAGGGGCCACCACTGAGAAGGCCCTGCTCCTCGTCCCCACCAACCTCACTTGTGATAGCGGTGTGTCCATTTTTGTAAAATAAATGGCAAAACAAACAAGTAAACCCAGAATTGTAAGGTGTCCCTGGACGTTCCTACAAAGACTTAAAGGCAAACATCTCAGGCCTCCAGGTTGTATGTGATTGGGAGCTGACTGCAAAGGGCCCAGACCAGAAAGTGAGCTTGGTTTCCTCCTTGGCTATAGCTGGATCCACAATGCAGAGTTATAGCAGTTTGACATCTCATTGGCTACCGTGGGTCAATACCAAGAAAATCTAGGGTTTGTAATCTTTTCTGTCAGGGAACTTTGGTTCCTCTAGAAGTTACAAATCCCAGGATGGAACTATGACAGTCAAAGTGGTGTCAAACTACTTTAATTCTACTGTATGTATGGCATCTATGGCTGTTGACAGCAGAACTGTAACTTCTAGCAGCTGGCCTTTCCTGGATAGAGAGGAAGCCTAGATATGTGTTACCTGGAAATTTGTGAAACCAACAAGAAACCATTGAAGATGATATCATTGCATTGGAAATGCCTTAGACCAGTGGTTCTCAACCTGTGGGTCCCCAGGTGTTTTGGCCTACAACTCCCAGAATTTCCAACCAGTTTACCAGCTGTTAGGCTTTCTGGGAGTTGAAGGCTAAAATATCTGGGGATCCACAGGTTAAGAACCACTGCTTAGACCAAAGGTCATGTTATGGATCTGCTGTAAGTCCTTCTGGACACTTGGGCTTGAGGATTTTAGGGAGAAACAAGTAAGGTCTGGGCTGCAGGTGGAAGGGTGACCAAAATAATGAAAGATCTGGAAGCCATGCACTTGGAGAAGAGGAGGCTAAGAAGGGGACAACCAAGTTGAAATATGTGGTGAAGGTGAAGCAAGTTTGGTGTCTGTTGCTCCAGAGACTAAGATAAGAGGAATGGGTCCAAACTGCAGGAAAAGAAATTCCACCTCAACATTAGGAAGCACTTTCTGACCTCAGAGCTGTTCACAGTGGAATATGTTGCCTAGTAGTGCAGAGGAGTCCCCTTCCTTGGAGTTTTTCATAATCATACAACCATGTAACAAGCTACACCTGAAAAGGTGTCTCTCCACATACATGACAGCAGCCCTCTCCAATTATCATTCTGGCAATAGTTTTAATGGGTTCCACTGAGCTTCTAAAGAAACTTCTAGAGCTTCTAGAACGTGTCTGTGATCAGCATATTACAAAGAAGGGTCCAGTTAGATCTGTCTTTTTTCCTGAATGAGCAAGGGGATGCCTTCCATTATTGGCCCCTCCGCCTCCTCGCCCGATTAAGCTCGTGATATCTCCCATCAAACTAACCCTTCCTCGTGATTGTGTTGCTCGTGTCAAAACCAACCCCACCCGTCCCCTCTTTTCGGTGTTTTGATCTGGACTGCCATCTCCTTGAAGGCCAGGACCTGCCTATGGGCACTTTTCTTTTCGTGGTTCTGAAACTGAGCTTCATACACAGTCGAAGACGGAGCAGAGAAGAAAGAGTGCTCACCACTCTCTTCCATCTTTTCTTCCTCCCTGAGATTGGACAAGCGTGGGGAAGGGGGCATATGGCTGCTGTAGGTCGTGAAAAGTCTTCAGGAACCAACCACTCTAAAATAAATTGTTCTTGGTATTACCTTGGTAGTGAAATTTCCTTGTCAAGGAAATGGCTCCCCGATCTAATAACAACTCAATGCAGTGTATGAATTTGGATTGAAGGCAGAAAAGACATCATGGAAAGGCTGTTTGTAGTACCACCCAAAACGCACCAAAACCCAACCGAGATGATGGTTCTCAACTTGTGAGTGTTGGGAGTCAGGAGCTGTTAGGCTCAAAATCACCCTCTCTGGGGGTGATTCCACAAAAATATAGCAGAGTGCCAGATGCACAATTCATAAGCCACAGAAACCTACATGTACTGAGCAAGGACTGGCTTCCATTCAACAAAATGGAACAGGATTGCAGAGCCACAACTTCATAGGATCAAAAATCATATATTTATTAAAGATAAAATAAATCCATTCCAGATAGGAAAGGTTCTTGGAGCTAACTAGCTTCAGTGAGCTATTTTCTAAGGAAAAGACAAAGGAAAAATAACAAAATAGCTATATCTACTACATCTTGCCTGGACAAAGACAAGATGCCTCTTCACTCTAGAGAAGACAAAAGAAAGAAGGGCAGACCAATATGGAGAACTGACTAAGTAGCCTCCCCGGGGCAATAAAAATACCTCTGAAGAGGAAGTTACAATTTTCCCTGAAGAGATCACATTGCTAAATATTCAAACGAGAAGGAGATAGTGGCATGCAAGATGAGTAAGACAACCCCCCTTTCTAAGCCCCTTCTTAAAATAAGCTTGCTTGAGGAAATTGGGGAATGAATCCCTCACTCTAATCTAACTAGGCTAACTACTCATTGAGTGCTGCAGACTTGTGCAGTCAGGGTTGAAGCCCAACAGGCGTCCCCAAATGTTTTGGCCTTCAACTCCCGGAAATCCTAGAGCCATCTTCGGAAAGAGGAATTGGTAGATCGGTTGAAAAGGTCTCTTTCCACATATTTGCTCAGAGGTGAGTCTTGATGAGTTAAAGGGGACTTGCAGGGTAGTATGAAAAAGACTTGCAAACGTAGTTATTTCTACCTTTTTTTCTTGACACCTAGAATTCTAGAAGGGCCACCTAGTCCAAAGCCTTGCTAACCAAAAATAGGCAACTAAAGCCCTTTCCAGAGATGTCCATCCAGCCTCCTATTAATGACCTCCAGAGAAGGAGTGTCCATTGCACTCTGGGAGGTCTTTACAGTCAAGAAGGTCTTCCTAATGTTTAAGTCTCATCCCTTTCCTTGTAATTTGGATTAATTCGTTCACCTTCATCTCCTATATGAGATCTTTATATCTATTTAAAATATGACTGTCATATCACCGATGACAACCTTTGTTTAAAAGCTGAAGTGTGACTCTGGGGGTCAAGGTTCAAATCCTTGCTTGGTCATGGAAAACCACGGGGTGACTCTTTCAGCCTCAAAGGAAGGCGATGGTCACCTCTCCTCTGAACCAATCTTATCAAGAAAACCCAGTGATAGGTTCACTTCAAGGTAGCCAACATGACTGTAAGACACACAACAACAAACAAACAAACAAACAAACAAACAATACCCCCGCCCCATCTTCACAATATTCTCAGAAAGAGCGAGACTTTTCCCTCTTGCACAGGGATACTTTTCTGAATCGATGCATTTCTTCTTTTCCGGGTGCATGTAGTATCTTTCCCCTGGAAAAAACAACAACAAAGCTTTTACAAAGCAATAGGTTAAGGTTTTGGTCTAAGATACATCCAGTAGACCGGCCTGAACTGGATTCTGGATAGACTCTCACATCACAGTTCTGTCCACCATCCTAGAATCTAGTGCTTTGAGACTGGAATAATATGGGTTAGTCAAAGAAAATGTTAATTATTTTTACACTTTTGTATAAATAGTGTTTAGTTGTTCTGAGGGCAGTCAGGAAATCAGAAGACAGTTTATGTCTTGGGAGGAGAGCAATGACAAAATAGTTGAGCGTAGAGAGAGCACACTGGATCCGCATAGCTAAAGCAATGGTCTTTCCCATAGTAACCTATAGATGTTGGACCACAAGGAAGGCTGAACGAAGGAAGATCGATGCTTTTGAACTGTCCTGTTGGAGGAAAGTTCTGAGAGTGCCTTGGACCGCAAGAAGATCCAACCAGTTCACACTTCAGGAAATAAAGCCCGACTGCTCATTGGAGGGAAGGATAGTAGAGGCAACGATGATGAACTTTGGCCACAGGAAAGCTTGGAGAAGACAGTGATGCTGGGGAAAAAGGAAGGAAAAAGGAAGAGGGGCCGGACAAAGCCGACAAGGAGCTCTGGTGTGGGCTGAAGGAATAAACAAGTTGTTCTTTAAAAATGTTAGGAACTGCCATAAGTCTTCGTAGAAAAACGGTACACAAACGAAGTGAAATTTAAAAAATATCCTCACTTACTTAGGGAAAATACATGGGATTTAATATGACTTAATTCCGAGTGAACAAACCCACGATTTCGCTCTTAAATACTCGCAGGGGGGAGAGATAAATCGGCATAAAGATCGTAAGGTTGCAGTTTAGCTAAAAGAAAATGGAATAAATGACTTCGGAGCAAAAGGCAGAAATAAATTAGGAAATTATTCAGTCCTGACTTTGAAGCTAGTGACATTCCTGAAAACAAAGTCTGGATCTATCAGGTAAATCGGGCAGTCCTGCAAGGAAAGAGGCGGGTCAGGGGAAATCTTTCCTTCTGGCAAGGAGTTCAGGCACAGAGGGGGCAGAACCACCCAGCTCCCAAACAGCAGTCACAAGCGCGGGGGGGTGGGGGGGGGGTATTGTAAAATCCGGAGTTTCAGTATTTTATGGTTTTACTGCTGACAAAGAAGGACACGAATGGTGTAAATAAAGTGCCTCAGTTACATTGTAGAATTAATTCAGTTTGAGAGCACTTTGCCTGCCATGACTTACTGCAAAGGAATTATGGGAGTTGTAGTTTTAGGTGGCTAAGGAAGCACCACCCCCTAGAGACAGACAGGACTAGACTTAATGTCAGAGGAAACCTTTACCTTAGTTTTAGTTTACCAAGGTCTTGAATATTCCCTGCCAAGGAGGACTGGTGCCTCACCGAACTGCAAATCCCAGGATTCCATAGCACAGACCCCTGGCAGATAAGGTGCATCTAAACTGCATTCATTTGTTTAGATGCACCTCCTGTCGTGAAAAGTGAGAAATCCGGTTTCTAGCTGTTCCGAAATCGGAATGCTTCCCTCACCCATGTTCACAAACCTAAGGGAAAGGACCTGGTTTCCTTGTTTTGTAGCGTTTCCTTGTACTCAAGGAATAGCTAATAGTATGAGTAGCCCCATCACAGCCTTTCTCGCCTGTCGGGGATGTGAGTGAGAAAGCCAGGCGAGCAAAAGAGCGGCCAAGGCCCGGTGTGTTTGTGTAAGAAAGGCAAACACGGCCACAGCGGTAACAAACACGACAAATCCGAATTGCGTTGGAAAGAAACCCACGCGGACAGCATTCGAGCAGGAGCGATTTCCGTCTGGAGTGGGGGTCTTGGAGCCCGTTCTGTCCTTTTTCCTTCATGCCTGGAGTATGTTGTAATAGGTGTTCTGCCAAGGAGGGCCCAATGAAGGACTTTGGAGCATTGGGGTCGGCTGAACGTGAGGGGAGGAGGGGAACAAGCCAGTATGTTTCCACCTAGGGTGTCTCTACATTTTAGAAACAATGCATTTGGGGCTTATTTGACTGCCATGGCTCATGAGAGTTGTAGTTAACAAGGTCTGAAGCCTTCTCTGTCAAAGGGTGCCACCAAAGGACAAGTTCCAGTATTCCACATAGCAATTCAAGTCGTGTCAAACTGCATTGATTCTAAAATGCATGAGAGGTCAGAAAGAGCTTCTTGTGAGGAAGAGGAAGAGGAGGTCCATGAGTATATCTATTGACACCAGGCATGGGCAAACTTGGGCCCTAGAGGTGTTTTGGAGTTCAGCTCTGTTGGGGAATCTGAACTGATAGGCTCAAAATAACCCTGGGTTGGGGTGATTCTACCATAAATATAGCAGAGGAAACTTCATAACCAGCAGAAACTTACATGTTTCTATTGTTTTTATACTGTTTTTATTATATTATGTATATTTATGCTTTTCTTCCTGTGGGCACTGTGCTGTGCTGGTTGTTAGCCACCCTGAGTCCCTCTGTGGAGATGAGATAGGATGGGATATAAATGCCCTAAATAAATAAATAAATGTGATGAGCTGGGATAAACTTCTATATCTTAGGATGACGCAGAGTCAGAACTTTAGGTTCAATGATATTTTTTATTGAAGTAAAAGAAATACATTCTTGATAGAAAAGGTCTTGGTACTGACTAGGTTACTAAATCCCATCTTCTAAAGAGATAAAGGGTAAAAAAAATCCATGCAGCTACATTTTGCCTAGAGAGGGGCAAAATGTGCATCCTCATAGGTAGAAAAAAGCAGAAGAGTTTGGAAAATGTAGGATGGCTATATTCTATAGTGCATGGAAGATCAGAAAGAGGTTCTTGTGAGGAGGAGGAAGAGGAAGTCCATGGGTATATCTATCTATAGCAGGAGTGGGCAAACTTGGGTCCTACAAGTGTTTTGGATTTCAACAGCCTCAGGCCTTTTCCTTTCCCCCCTCAACCGCTTAAGGGCCCAAGGACCTTTCCACAGAGCCCTATATCCCAGAATATCAAGGCAGGAAATCCCACAATATCTGCTTTGAACTGTGTTATTTGAGCCCACACTTAGATAATGTGGGATTTTCTGCCTTGATATTCTGGGATATAGGGCTGTGTGGAAGGGCCCCTAGTTTGTCCATGCCTGAGCTACAGTGTTCTTTCACGGAGTTTGTTGCCTACCCGCTGCAATGTGAAGCTATCTTTAAACTGCATTAAAAGGGTAGTGTAGATGGGGCCAAAGGGCTGCCAGGACGGGCTCCGGAAGGGAGTAGCAGCTGCTAGGTTGGCCAAAGGGTCGCCGCTGCTGGTGGCGGTGATGGGGAAGGGCCTCTTTCCCTTGGCAAGCGGGCCACTGGGATTTGGGCAACTGGAGTGGCAGCTCCTCCGCCTCATTTGCTTACTAATGGGTTTCTTGCTTTGCAAATCGCCTTCGCGTTTTCCAGGCACAGCCTCCCAAGGCAGGGGACGGGGGTAATCCGGAGCGGAGGGGATTTCTCCTCGGGAGGGGAGTTTTTCAAGGGCCGCGGGAGGGAAAGGAGCAGGAAGGCCTCTTGAGCCAAACGTGAGCCCCTCCCATTCCCCCAGAGCTACACACTTCCCTACCCAACACTTTGAAGAAATGTAAATGTGATCAACCGGGCTCAGAGAGGAGAGGGAGAAGCCAAGCGCGGAAAGGACATTTATTTTTGATCTAGGGAGGTTAATGTAGCGTGGCTTGGAAACCTTCCAAAATATATTGGGGGTGTTCTCCCTCCCCCTCCCTAGGCTTGTCTTCGTCCACTTCAGCCGGGAAAATCCCTCCTTCAGACCCCAAGCGTTGTTCGACTTCTCTTTTCTTTTATCCAGTTTCCCCCCCTCTTCTTTTATTTTCTGCCATATTACGAGAACCGTTTTGAAAACTGCTCTCATTCCCAAAACAAAACAAAACAAAGGAGATCTGGGTTTCTTTCCTAGCTTCAGATAAAATAAAAGCAATTAGAGGATTTGTCAGAGGCAACAAAACATTGGCTGCGGTAGGTCAAGTGCGGGGGGGGGGGGGGGAGAAAGAGAAGAGAAAAAACCACTTGTCTCTCAGCTGGTTAAAGAGAGCGTTCAAAAGAAAGAAAGGAGATCAAGAGAGTAAAAGAAAGAAGGGCTGCCTATGACACCTCTGAAGGTGACACGCTCTAAAAAAATCCAGTTTGTACTTTACATTGACTTCATTCTGAACCCCACCAACGATGGAATTGAACCAGTCTTGGCACACAGAACTCCTATGATCAAGAGAAAGTACTGGAAAGGTTTGGTGGGCATTGACCTTGAGCTTTGGAGTTGTAGTTCACCTACAACCAGGGAGCAGTGTGGACTCAAACAATGGTGGATCTGGACCAAACTTCACACGAATACTCAACATGCCCAAATGTGAACACTGATGAAGTTTGGAGAAAATAGACTTGTCATTTGGGAGTTGTAGTTGAAGGGATTTATAGTTCACCTATAATCAAAGAGCATTCTGAACCCCACCAACGATAGAACTAGGTCAAACTTCCCACACAGAACCCCCATGACCAACAGGAAAGACTGTGTTTTCTGATGGTCTTCGGGGACCCCTTTGACACCCCCTCATGACCCCCCCCCCTCTGCAAAACAACCAACAATTATCCCTTCGGATTAATCCATTCCCACCTACCCCACCCTGAACAAATCTTGTCAAGGAAGCACCATTAAAGGCAGGGTCCTAGCCAGAAAAATTTTTCGGGAGGGGTTGAAATTTTCAGGGGGGGGTTTGAAAATTTCGCGGGGGGGGGGGGGTTGAAACCTGCCTTCTAGCTCACGCTGAAGCAAAGAGCACAGCAGGGGGCAGAGCAGCCTCCAATAGCCTGCAGCTCCACCCCTGTCAACCACCTCCACCAAGTCTGGCCTCTTTAATGAGAGCATTCAACACACACACACACAACTTGCTTGCTTCACTACATCTGCTATTGCTGCAAGTAATGACAGTGTGAATAAATTGTCAATATTTAAGGCCTTGCATGGTCTGGGGCCTGTACCTGGGGGACCGCCTCATCCCCTACCAACCCCAGAGATCCCTCCATTCTGAGGACCAAGGTCTATTGGAAATTCCCAGTGTCAAGACCTTGCATCTAACAGCAACCAGACGCAGAGCCTTTACAGTAGTGGCACCATCACTCTGGGATACTCTGCCACCTGAAGTCCGTGCCTCCGTAATCTCTGATATTACTGTTTTTAAATTGTTTTTAAATTGTTTTTAAATTGTGTTCGATTTTAGCCTGTTCTTGTAAGCCGCTCTGAGCCCCAGGGGAGTGGCAGCATATAAGTTCGAATAACAAACAAACAAACAAATAAATATTTGCTTGAGATAGTGTTTGCAGTTCTGGAGGGACTCTTAATTTTTTGCATCTCATAGACTTAGCATGGAGATTTGGTTAACCAGTTAAAATTCATGAATAAACTGGGTTTTAAAAAAAAAATCGGGGGGGGGGGGGTTGAACCCCTAACCCCCCCCCCCCCCCCCCCCGCTACAGGCCTGATTATAGGGTCTCCATAGGCTGGAAACGACTTGAAGACACGCAACGACAAAATCATATGTAAATTGCAATGGTGGGTCTATATACTTCTCAAGTGAGAGGCGAGGAGCCCCGTGGATTGTTGATCGAAAGATTGGGGTGAGCTCCCGTTTGTCAGCTCCAGCTTCCCATGCAGGGACATGAGAGAAGCCTCCCACAGGGTGGCAAAACATCCGGGCGTCGCCTGGACAAAGTCTTTGCAGACGGCCAATTCTCTCACACCAGAAGCAACTTCTCAAAGCATTGAGAGGCATTCAGAGGGTTGGAAGGACTGGCATTCCTGGCTTCCTCAAGACCTCCCCCTCCCTTCTTTGGCTGAACGAGAGAGTTAATTTCTCGCAGCAGGTTAGGCTATAATGTAGCCACTGGTTGTTCATTAAACCGCAGGAGCGGATTCTGCTTCCCGTCTTCTAGCGTTGAAGAAGTGGAAGCAGCCCTCCTCGCTCCCACATTCACATTTAGATTAATTAACAACTGGTGAACACACACACAGTTGGAATGGGAGCTCTTAGATTGGCCAAGATAGGGCGCCATAGCAGGGAAGGCTTCGAGAACCAATCACAGAGAAAACAAACAGATCGCCTAGATCTTTATTTTTCCCTCTTTGGCTTCCCGTAGTTGCCCAGCCTTAAGGAGCCTGAAAGATGCCTGACTTCTAAAGCTTTTCTTATGAAACCTTCAAATGCTTTCTCTCCTTTGTTGTTGCTGTGTGCCTTCGTGTCGTTTTCCTGAGAGGTCATCAGAAGGTTTTCTTGGCAGGATTTGTTCAGGAGGGTTTTCCCATTCCTTCCCCTGGCTGAGAGAATGTGATCTGCCCTCAAGCTCTAGCAGTAAATTTCCATGGCCAAGCAAGAATGCGGGCCCTGGTCTCTAGAGTTCAGATTCCACCTGAACATTAGGAAGAACTTCCTGACTGTGAGAGCCGTTCAGCAGTGGAACTCTCTGCCCTGGAGTGTGGTGGAGGATCCTTCTTTGGAAGCTTTCAAACAGAGGCTGGATGGCCATCTGTCGGGGTGCTTTGAATGCAATTTTCTTGCTTCTTGGCAGGGGATTGGACTGGATGGCCCATGAGGTCTCTTCCAACTCTATGATTCTATGATTCTATCTGTATCTGTAGAATTAATGTAGATCAATGCTACTTTAACTGCCATGGCTCAATACTATGGAATCAGGGGAGTTGTAGTTTTGTAAGGTGTTTAGCCTTCTCTGCCGAAAACCTTTGAGCCATAACAGTTAAAGTGGTGTTAAATTACACTAATTCTACAGTATAGATGCACCCAGCAGGGATCCCATCTGGTCTGCTGGCTTTGTTATTTTTTCATTGGTTGAGGGTGAATGGAAAACCTATCAAACAAACCCTTGTCAGGATTGCCTTCCATCTGTAAATCTATGTTCTCATTGTAACAGACCACACAGATCCAGAATAGGTCTCCACAGTCACTTATGGACCCACTTCCAAGACGCAAACCTTGGAAGAAGTTGCACCCCTAATCAATAGTTTCCAAACTTGGTGTTGGGAATAGCTGCCTTCTCAAGCCTCCTATACTAGTTATTTGTTTATGTATAATTGTTTCCTGAATTGTATATATGTGTATTGGTTTGCGGTTTTCTTCCACCTCTTTGTTGTGGGAGGGGCTTCACACCATGTAATCAGAACTGGGCTTGTTCCGGACTCAGATTCCATTTTAGATCTCAGTGTGCCTTTAGAAGACTGTGGAAACAGTAGGATTTGAAGTAGTTTCTCTGAGTAGATAACACAGGGCATCTTTCTTAGAATCAATACTCCATAGTCCAAAGCATCTCTCTGTTCTGACAGTCTAATAGAGTCTCTAAGCATACAGTTCCTGCATTGAAGTTTAAACTAACTTCAATGCAGGAACTGTATGCTTAGAGACTCTATTAGACTGTCAGAACAGAGAGATGCTTTGGACTATGGAGTATTGATTCTAAGAAAGATGCCCTGTGTTATCTACTCAGAGAAACTACTTCAAATCCTATTTGTGATTGGATTGATAAGCAAAGTACCTGTATGCTGAAATACATGAAGTTTGTGAGTAAACCAATTATGTTACTTTTTAAAAAGTCTGCCTATTTTTGTCTTTTGAGAGCATGATTTAAAGGCAAATATATTTTAAGGGAGAGTAGATGTTTTTGGGCAACTACAAAGAACACTTCTGAAACTCTGCTGAATATATGTGTGCACGTGAGAGCGTGTTTTTGGTGCACTGGCATATCTTTACCCCTCACAGTTGAAAGACATACCTAGGTACATCAGTTTAACAGCTGAGAAACCTAGCTGTCTTGCATGAATGCTGGTGAATGCCATTTTCCAAAAAGCTTCTGACTCTTGATAGGTCATGCTTTTACCAAGAGGTTATGGCATCATTTTTCAAAAGGTTGTGACTTCTAACAAGGTCATGCCTTTCCAAAGACCATATAATCTCCAAAAGGTTCTGGAGATTTCCATTTTCCAAAACTTGGTCTTCAGTTCCCAAAATTCCTGACATATCTTGCCAAGAAAACTCAGGAATAGGATAGACATAACTTAGAAATGATTTGAAGGCACACTATAACAAAGACCATCAGGAAACACAGTATTTTCTGTTGGTCATGGGGGTTCTGTGTGGGAAGTTTGGCCCAATTCTCTCGTTGGTGGGGTTCAGAATGCTCTTTGATTGTAGGTGAACGATAAATCTCATCAACTACAACTTCCAAATGTCAAGTTACATTTTCCCCAAACTTTACCAGTGTTCACGTTTGGGCATATTGAGTATTCGCGCCAATGTGCCCAAATCATTGTTTGAGTCAATAGTGCTCTCTGGATATAGATGAACTACAACTCTCAAATTCAAGTTCAGTGCCCACCAAACCCTTCCAGTATTTTCTGTTGGTCGTGGGAGTTCTGTGTGCCAAGTTTGGTTCAATTCTATCGGTGGAGTTCAGAATGCTCTTTGATTGCAGGTGAACTATAAATCCCAGCAACCATAACTTCCAAATGACAAAATCAACCCCCCCCCCCAACCCCACCAGTATTCAAATTTAGGCATATCAGGTATTTGTGCCAAATTTGGTCCAGTGAATCCTGCATATCAGATATTCCCATTACGATTCATATCAGAAGCAAAACTACCGTTATGAAGTAGCAACGAAAATAATGTTATGGTTGGGGGTCACCACAACATGAGGAACTGTGTTAAGGGATCGTGGCATTGTGTGTGTGTGTGTGTCGGGGGGGTGGGGGGGAGAGCTGGGTATTAATAAATGTAATCATAATGATAATACTTATGCAAAGAAATTCTGTCGCACCTTTGAAAACTGATATTGCAGAGTGACACAGATATGTCTTTGTATTCTATTCGTATGACCGAGTGACCAAAGTTAATAAGTGCTAGACATTAGGTGAAAGAAAGAAAGACTGAAAAAAGAACGTTTTCACGGTCTGTATGCATATGTATAAAACATATAAAATCCCGACCTTTTTGCCCAAAGATTCCCTTGCACCTTTTTGCCTTCCCCGCTGTGACGTCACTGAGCCAGCGCTCTTGCTGAGTGGCAGTTCCCACGTGCCTTCGAAAATGAGCGAGGCCCAGGAAAAGCCGGAGTTAGTGGCGATGGAGGGAGCAGGCTAGGAAGAGGTCTTGAAAAAAGAAAAGCCTGATGTTTGTATAACGCTGGATTTAGGTCTCCCTGCTTCTCGCCTTGACACCTGTAAAGCCACTTACAGGGGCATCGATCTGACTTTCTCTCTTTGAAAATAGGTGTTTGGGAAGTCTGATTTTAGACGGAAGAAAACCCAGCCAAGCCAGGGGAGAAGGTTGTGTGTGAGATCCAAGGCGATCCACAAAGTGGCCCAACCTCCTTTCTACTCGAGCTGAACTGTCTCCGCTTCCCTATTTTTATAGTGCCTCCAACTGCTCTTTAGTGTGTGTGTTTTGTCTTTTGAAACATGGAATTGAAATCTTAGCTGAACATTCTCAATGCTCTTCTCAAGAGCAAAAGTCTAGGATTCTGTAACGTGGGGCTATAGTGGAATGGATTTGTAGCGCTATAATTGTGTGCTGCCAAAGCGCCCCCCCCCCCCCCCCCCCGTGACTGAGGAAAGCAAGGGAAGGAGAATTCTTCGATGGGGATTTCCAGAGTCTTCACCTCACAGGGCAACTCAGGTTAGAGGAAAGGGAAAGGAAGTTTCTCTTGGATTTGGAGAGAGCCCCTGTTGGGTCTTTGAGGTGTCCTTTGCCCAAGAAAAAGCTATGAAATTAATGGGCTCTCCATAGGTTGAGGGACTACCTGAAGGCACATGCACAGAAGAGATGGTGGAAATAAGTGCTGCATGTCTTGGAAGCTAAGTAAGGTCTGCCTTACAGCCTCATCACATCGCAGCATTGATCCACTTTAAATCTGGTTTCTGCCTCCTGCAGAATTCTGGGTTTGTAGTTTAGTGAGGATCAGGGCCTACCTAGCTGAGCAGTTTAAAGGTCCCTTCCTAAACTACAAGCCTCAGAATTCTGCAGGAGACAGAAACTGGATTTAAAGTGGAGCCATGCTCTAGTGCAGTGGTTCTCAATTTGGGGTCCCCAGATGTTTTTGGTCTACAACTCCCAGAAATCCTAACAGCTGATAAACTGGCTGAGATTTCTGGGAGTTGTAGGCCAAAAACATCTGGGGACCCCGGGTTGAGAACCACTGCCTAGTGTGATGAGGTCCTGAGTACTTGGATGAGACACCTCAAATGAACACAAGTGGTGTGGGTTATTTTTCAAAAGCAGATGCTGGCCAAACCATAACTGAGTATGCCTTTGCAAAAAAAAACCCTCAGAAATCTTAGTCCAAACTTTAAAGGAACTATCCAAGGTCTGTGGCCTCTTTTGAGGATAGGAAGAGTTCCTTTAAAGTTTGGCTGAAGAGCTGGAACAGAGTCATGGAACTGACATCAAAGTCATTGATGGAGTTATAAATGGAAGATACACAAGTCATTGTTTTCTCTGTCTGCACCTACTGTTTTCCTTGTAATGTCAGAATTGTTTGTTGTGTAGTGGTTTGGGCACAGACTATGGTCCTGGAAACCAGGGTTTGAATCCTCACTCAGCTATAGAAACCCACTGGGTGACCTTGAGCAAGTTGGTCTCACTTTGAGCCCCAGAAGAAGGCAAAGGTCAAGCCACTCTGAACAAATTGTGCCAAAAAGCAACAACACTGATAGATTACCATAAGCTGGAAATGGCTTCAAGGCACACAACAACAAACTGCAAATAAACAGCCTGGGAAACTGCAGTGGGTCTCACAACCTGGGTGTGTTTTTTTTTTCACTGAATGTCTATGTCTTCACAGGACTGGGAGAAGCCTGGGGCCACCCAAGTCGAACCAGCCCTTTGGACAATGTTGGGCGAGAGCTGGGATCCCATCTGCTGCAGGTACCACATTCAGCAAAAATAAAAATGCTATTTCCTACTTGCTTATTTTAATGCATGGACCCATAATCCACCCAAGAGGACACACCCAGGTCCTGGAAACTGTCTCTTCTCTTGTGGGATGAACTCTCCATCTGACCTCTTAAAGACATAGAATCTTATAGCTGGAAGAGGCCACAAGAGTTGTCTAGCCTTGAGTCCTCCCTGGGGGTGAGAAGGGCAGGGTAAAAGTAACTGAAATAAATGCTAAAGCCACCCAAAAGGTAAGCCACTACATGGCTAAATGTTGATCAGAGACAGAGAAATAAGTGGTTCTTCAGAAGTTGTTCCCATTTAACCTAAGTCAGCACTGCCAAGATATTATGGAAGCTGCAATCCAGTAGCATCATCTAGAGGGCTGTGCAATGTCCACCCCCACAAATGATTTGCAAGACTAAAGAATCCTATATTGTTGGTCTTTTCTTCTGCTTCTAGGCTTCCAGAACAACTAGACATGTTGCCATTGCCTTTAGTGGAGCTTTAGGGCAGAGCTCAAAAGAGATACTGTGTTTGATCTACAACTTCCAGAATCCTCCTATCAAGTAGGGGAATTATAGTTCAAAGAGGGAAGTTCCTCAACTCTGCCATCAGGCTATTTTCCTTTACATTTTGTGAAAGGTTTTGTGAAAGGTTTTGCAACAGAGGCCAGATCCCTTTTAGCAGAGAACCTTGGGTTCATAGATCTTTCTCTGAGGTCCTAAAGATCATTTCTAGTCAGCATTCAAAGTCCTGGCAAAGATGGACAACTATCCTGACTCTTTTTAAGAAAGTGTTATGGTTGGTGGAGAAAGCAGGCATTCTTGGATTAATGGCTGTTATTTAAATTGTGGAAGATTTATGGCCATGGACACATTTTGCATATTTCTGTATCCTGTCATGTTCTGTCCCACTCCCTTTATAGTTCAGATTAAAACCCAGAGTGACTTACAGAAATATAACAATCAGTGTAACATATACTGTGTACTTCTGTGTCAGGGTGCAGTAATAGATCAAACCATAACTCCTCAGTGTCAAACCAGTTGGGTGATATTAATCAATTTCAATCTGTGCAGGTCCACAGTAAGAGATTGGATTGATATCTGTTTGGACTTTTCCAGCAGATAATCCTGTGAAATGGTGTTTGAGACTTAAGAGGCTGTAACCTACAGAAGGTTCCTCTGAGATTTAAGAGGCTGTTAACAATTGAAAGACTTCTCATGAGGGAATAGGGGTAATGTATTTATTTATGTATTTCATACGCTTCTATCCTGCTCTGAGTCCCCTCTATCCCGCCCTTCTCCCCACAAGGGGGACTCAGCGCAGCTTCACAGAGGCATCAACTTACAACGTATACATCATAAGAAAACAGTTAAAACAGTAAAGATATTTTAAAACATTATACATTAAAACATTATACAAATCAACCAATAAATTCATTTAACAATAATATTAGCATGCCAGTAAAACCAAAAATCAAGCCGGGGAATCCAATATCGCAAACCCAAAGTTCCTTTTCCTATTGTTACTATCATCTAGTCAAACACCTGGCCCCAGAGCCAGGTCTTCAGTTGTCTTCTAAAGGACAGGAGGAAGATGGTCAACCTGACGTCCTTAGAGAGGGAGTTCAACAGACGGGGGACTACTGCCAAGAAGGCCCTGCCTCTCGTCCTCACCAATTGTGTTTGTGAGAGTGGTGGGATCGAGAGCAGGGCCTCTCCTGCGATCTTAAGCTTCATGATGGTTCATAACAGGAGATATGTTCAGACAAGTATTTTAAACTGGTATAAAGCAAAGCTAAACTGTCCATTTAGTTCTTCCAGTACAGCCTTATCCATTGAGTTATGCTTAGAAAGCTCAATGCAATATCACAATCTGGTGTCCTTGGAATGAGACTTTTATGTGATCCTCCCCAGCTCCCCTTTATGTTTCCAGGTTGTATCTGTTAACTCTCTTCTGCCTCCATTTAATTTTCGGGTAAAAGTAAGATTGAATTGGCAAGAGCAGAACTCACAACCTTTTGTTGTCATACTACAGCTCCCAGCTTCTTCCTACCAGTGCCCATGCTAGCAAGCCTACTGGGGGCAGTAGTTCAAAAATGAGCTTTCCCAAAAGTTGGGGTAAGGTCACCATATAGGAAAGTCAATTTCACCATTTGTACTTCTTTCCTTTTAGACTTTGGATGGTTTCATATTTGTGGTAGCTCCAGATGGCAAGATCATGTACATCTCTGAGACCGCCTCTGTTCACTTGGGTTTGTCACAGGTATGGTACCATGTTTTGACAAAATTCATGCAAAATGGGGTGGGGGGGGGGGATAAGAAACCGATTCTATGTGTAGTTGGGAGAGATCATATAGCCTCTCAGATGTAATTGGAATGGATGGCAACTCCGAGCATTCCTCACCATTAGCTATACTGGCTAAGACACCTGGGAGTTGCTGCAAAATCTGGTGATTTCACACCTAGCCCCCATCAAAAGACAAGAGATTATTATTTATTTCAGAATGTGTGACTTCTTGATAAAAAATCTTAGATCATAAGTATTTTCAACTCTTTTTTTTCTCATGATCTAAGTATTGGGAGAAATGTGGGATAAAAAAGATAAAAAATAAGATTAGCACCTGAGTTCAACTGCACTGGATGGGCACATTAAAATAATCTAAAGAGGAATGATGAAGTCCAGGCCCCTCTGTGTGCCTGTGCTCCCCTTAGTCATCTGCACACATTCTTCCTGACTGTCTTCACTGAGGGTTCCTTGCTTATATTTCCAACTCGTATTTTCACTAACTTTAATACTCCAGCCAGTAATTCTCAAACCTAAAGGTTTTTGGATTTTGATTCCAGCTACCACTTTGGCCAATGGTCAGAGATACTGGAAGCTGAGGTCCAAAAACACTTGGAGGACCAGAGTTTAGGAACCATTGCTCCAGGCAGTTGAATTGCTTTGGAAAATAATATCCATATATGTGCGTATGTAGTAAGTATGAATGTTATTTTACAAATAAATTCTGTATATTCTCAGGCAGGAAAATAAGGTGTGTGCTCTCTTTTAAAAAGGGGTTTAAACATTAGTATCTTTTTTTCTAAACCATTTTATAATATTTTTATTTTTTTAAATTGGATTGTTTTAACTAATTTTATCTGTGAGCTGCTTTGGATCATACTTTGGGAGAACAGAGGCATATTATACATGTGTGTGTGTACTTTTAAAATGACCCAGGCATTTAAAACTATATTTCTCATATATATGTGTGTGTAGCATTACTTTAAAAACTGTATATATTATCATGGAGAAAACCAGAATGCATGACCAACCTTTTTAAAAGGTTTCTTTCTTTCTTTTTCTCCCAAACACATGTATACTATATTGTTGAAGGCTTTCATGGCCAGAATCACTGGGTTGTTGTAAGCTTTTTGGGCTGTATGGACATGTTCCAGAAGCATACTCTCCTGACATTTTGTCTGCATCTATGGCAGGCATCCTCAGGTTGTGAGGTCTTCCAATAGTTTCCAGTAGACCTCACAACCTCTGAGGTTGTGTGCCATAGATGCAGGTGAAACGTCAGGAGAGAATGCTTCTGGAGCATGACCATACAGCCGGAAAACTCACAACAACCCAATTGCATACTTTTACTTATTTATTTTTTAAAAAACGAATTGATTTATTGCTTTAACTCATTGTATTTGTGAGCTGTGACGTTTTGGGAAAACTGTGGCATATTAAACAAATGTCTATATTTATGTGTGTGTTGCTAATTTAATATGTTATATAAGGTTTGGAAAATAATAGTTTTAATGGGTTGTTGTAGGTTTTTTCCGGCTATATATAGTTTTAATATTCTGTTAGCTCTTATGAGTTTCTTTTGAAATATATATATATATATATGGTCAAACATTGCCTCCTGTGCCATAAAAAACTTTATGAATGAATATATAACAGCAGAAGTTGCTACAGATCATAGCCTCTGCACAAAACTATCGTTCAATATAGTCACCATCAATTTGTACACAGTTGTGCCATCGTTTAACCCAGACATCAAGACCGTGTGTGTATGTGTGTGTGTTTGTGTGTGTGTGTGAGAGAGAGTTTGGGCTGGTTGTAATATTTTGTAAGAACCCTTGAGTCCCTCTCTTCGGGAAAAGTGGATGAGGGTGACGGGGCGCCCCTTGCCTCCTTTGTCGGTGCCTGAGCTGAAGAGGCATTTGGTTATTACTCCCCTTTGAAAACAAGATGGCAAAGACCAAGGGGACACTAGATGTGACGTTTTGCTTCGAAGGGCCAGCTTCCAATGCGGCATTTCTTGATGTGATTGTATACATGAATCCGCCACCGCTTGGAGAAGGATCCGTTTGATTCAGGCACGGGCATATATGACAATGACAAGGACCCCAACGCCCTTTGCCCAGGCAACCCCACGAAGGGTTTTTCTTTCTCCTCTCTTTCTTTCAGGTGGAGCTGACCGGCAACAGCATCTACGAGTACGTGCACCCGGCCGACCACGACGAGATGACGGCCGTCCTGACCGCCCACCAGCCCTACCACTCCCACTTCGTTCAGGGTAAAGCCCCACGGGTAAAGCGGCGGGGAGGGAGCCGGGAGGGAGCCGCCCCCTCTCTGCCCCGGAGGAGCCCCCTCCCCCTTGACCCGCGCCTCTTTTGCCCCCCAGAATACGAGATCGAGCGCTCCTTCTTCCTCCGGATGAAGTGCGTCCTGGCCAAGAGGAACGCCGGCCTCACCTGCGGGGGATACAAGGTGCGGGAGCGCCAGGGCGCCAACTAGCGGGCAGAACCGGAGGCTTGGTCGGCTTCTTTCTACAGCAGCAAGCATCCTCAAACTGCGGCCCTCCAGCTGTTTGAGCCTCCAACTCCCAGAAGTCCTAACGAGCTTGTTCAATTGCCAGAAATTCTGAGAGTTGAAGGTCCAAACAGGTGGAGGGACGCAGTTTGAGGGTGCCTGTTCTACAGTGTCGAATTAATGCGGCTTGACCCCACTTTAACTGCTATAAAATCCTACAAACATAAAGCTAACGGTAATGTGGACTTGCTTGACTGATGAGATAAAGTTAATTAGGATTGTGTTGTCAAAAGCTTTCATGGCCGGAATCACTGGGAACCCTTCCGCACAGCCCTCTATCCCAGAATATCAAGGCAGAAAATCCCACAATATCCGCTTTGAACAGGGTTATCTGAGTCCACACTCAGATAGTGTGGGTTTTACTGTCTTGATGTGGCTGTGTGGAAGAGCCCTGAGTTGCTGTGAGTTTTCTGGGCTGTATGACTATGTTCCAGAAGCATTCTCTCCTGACGTTTCGCCCACATCTATGGCAGGCATCCTCAGAGGTTGTGAGGTCTGTTGGAAACTAGGATAACGGGGTTTATATATCTGTGGAATGTCCAAGGTGGGAGAAAGAACTCTTGTCAGTTGGAGGCAAGTGTGACCACCTTGATTACCATTGAATGGCCTTGCACCTTCAAAGCTTGGTTGCTTCCTGCCTGGAAGTCTAAAGTTTAGGACAGGACTGAGTAAACGGAGGGCCTTAGTTTGGGGACGCACCATCTATCCACAATTAAAATGGAAATTCTGTGCCCACAACATTAGGAGAAAATGCCACCAAAAGTGAGTTTCCCCTCCTAGTAAACACAGGCAAGATTACGAATCACAATCTTTTACCTACTCAGTTTATTGTGCCTAAGCCGCAGTGTTTGACAAATCTGAAATTCAAAGGCTGCTTGATCCCCGAGTCCCTTAGGAAAGCGTCAAAGTTCTGTTCTTCGAAGATGCTTATTTATGTGTTTAAAGCAGCAGCCTTGTATACATTTCCCCCGAGTGAGCCCAATTGAACTCTGGTGGAATTACTGTTGAGATGACACATATAAGATCTTTCTCTCAGGGTGCATCTACGCTGTGGAACTGATGCAGCTTGACGCTACTTTAACTGCCCTGGAATCACTGAAGGTGTAGTTTGGTGAGGCACAAGCACTCTTTGACAGAGAAGGCTGAAGACCTTTTCAAACTACAATCCCCATGAATCCACAGCACAGAGCCATGGCAGAGTGGCGTCGAAGTGCATTCATTCCACAGTTTAGATGCACCCTGAGTCCTCAGAGTATGACTTCGATCTGTGTCCCTCCACCAGATCCTGGGAGATGGGAAAATTCGGTGGTTCCTCCTGTATGTTTGTTTACTCTAGAGATGGAAAGAGGTGCTCCTTGGGTGGGGTGGGGGGTGCCCCATAAAATGGCTATATGTTGTGTGGCTCTTGTGACGCTTAAGGAAGGTAAGTCAGGAGGGAATTCCAGGAGGCACAAGTGCCCTTTCCTTTTCTGACTGGATCTACACTGCCCACTATTCCAGGATCTGATACCAGATTATCTGCTTTGAACTGGGTTTTTTTTCCGGTGTCAGGAACCTCTTGAGAAACTGCAAGTTGCTTGTGGTGTGAGAGATTTGGCCGTTTGCAAGGACGTTGCCCAGGGGTCGCCAGAATGTTTTACCACCTGTGGGGGGTCTTCTCTCATGTCCCTGCATGGGAAGCTGGAGCTGACAGGCAGGAACTCACCCCTACCTTTCGGTTAGCAGTCCACCGGGGGCTATTTAGGTTTAAACCACACAAGGGCTATTCAGCTTTGTGTGTATGTGTGTATGTCAGGAGCAAGTTGAAAAACTGCAAGTCGCTTCTGATGTGAGAGAATTGGCCGTCTGCAAGAACGTTGCCCAGGGGACGCCCGGATGTTTTGATGTTTTGACCATTCTTGTGGAAGGCTTGTCTCTTGTCCCAGCATGGGGAGCTGGAGCTGACAGAGGGAGCTCATCCGCGCTCTCCCCGGATTCGAACCTGCGACCTTTAGGTCTTCAGTCCTGCCGACACAAGGGCTTAACCCAGTGGTTCTCAACCTGGGGTCCCCAGATGTTTTTGGCCTCCAACTCCCAGAAATCCTGACAGCTGGTAAACTGGCTAGGATTTCTGGGAGTTGTAGGCCAAAAACATCTGGGGACCCCAGGTTGAGAACCACTGGATCCATTGCTCCACTGGATTATATGAGTCTACACTGCCAGATAATTTGGGATACGCAGACAATCTGGGGTCAGATCCTGCGATATAAGGCAGTGTGTAGATGCAGCCTTAGCCTCCCCCTTTGGTCAACCCCAACACCCTGGGACGCCTCTCTGTGCCCCACAGGTCATCCATTGCAGCGGCTACCTCAAGATCCGCCAGTACAGCCTGGACATGTCTCCCTTCGACGGCTGCTACCAGAACGTGGGCCTGGTGGCCGTGGGCCACTCCTTGCCGCCCAGCGCCGTGACCGAGATCAAGCTGCACAGCAATATGTTCATGTTCAGGGCCAGCCTGGACATGAAGCTCATCTTCCTCGACTCGCGGTAGGTCGTGAGGGTGGGGGAGATCCCCGCGGGCCCCCCTTTTCCCACCTCTTAGCGCCAGGTGAAGGCGACACCAAAGACAAAGGAACCGACGGATTTGCTTTCTTTCTTTCTTTGCTCTTTTGCTCTCTTTCTCCTCCCCGCTCTCTCCTGCCTCCCTTTCTCTCTTCGGCAGGGTAGCCGAGCTGACCGGTTACGAGCCCCAGGACCTGATCGAGAAGACCCTCTACCACCACGTCCACAGCTGTGACACCTTCCACTTGCGCTGCGCCCATCACCTGCGTAAGGAGCCGCCTTTCTCTCCTTCCCCCAGGCAGGCAGGCAGGCTTCCTCGAGGGCGGGGCCACCACAACATCCACTATCCCGGGGTTGGGGGGAATCTGGGCATCGTTGGGGTGCAAAAAAGTCACTTCTCCCGCCATGCTTGGAAAGACGGTGGGCCCTTCCACACAGCCCTATATCCCAGGATATCAAGGCAGAAAATCCCACAGTATCTGCTTTGAACTGGGTTATCTGAGTCCACACTCAGATAATGTGGGATATTCTGCCTTGATATCCTGGGATATAGGGCTGTGTGGAAGGGTCCCGAGTCTCCAGTCCATCAAGGCTTGCTCCAAAGTGCAGTGAGCTGGCTGGGAGATTCTGAGAGTTGTGATGCTTCGAAACAGGAACTTTTGTTGGGAAGTAGGCCACGCTGAGTTCCCTGGAACTCACTCCCAAGTGCAGAGGGATAGCTGGGAAATTCTGGGAGTCCAAAACTGTAACTTTGGGCCCTCCACACAGCCCTATATCCCAGAATATCAAGGCAGAAAATCACACATTATATGTGTGTGGACTCAAATAACCCAGTTCAAAGCAGATATTGTGGGATTTCCTGCCTTGATATTGTAGGATATATATAGGGCTATGTGGAAGGGCCCCCAGTTCCATGCACACGTGGGATTTTCCACTTTGATATTTCCAGGCTATAGGGCTGTGTGGAAGGGCCCCCAGTTCAAAGCAGATATTGTGGGATTTTCTGCCTTGGTATTCTGAGTTGTATGTATATGTGGAAGGGCCTGTAGAAGGGGCCTCATAAGTGATAGGGAGATGAATTGAAAAGCTAAACAAGAAAAAGTACACAAGAACAGATGATTCCAGGTTCAGAAAGGTGGATGTTGGAGGCAAACTTTGGATCGACTAGCAGATCAGTGGATGTCTTTCAGTGGGTTAGGAAGATATTCATTATTTGCCAATGATACCATAGCCATCTTTAAAGGATGTCACGTAGAAGAAGGAGCAAGCATATCTGAGGGCCCTTCCACACAGCCCTATATCCCAGAATATAAAGGCAGAAAATCCCACAATATCAGAACTGGGTTATCTGAATCCACACTCAAATAATGTGGGTTTTACTGCCTTGATATTCTGGGATATAGGGCTGGGTGGAAGGGCCCTAAGACACAAAGCAACAAATTTAAATTACAACAGATTCCAGCAAAAATTAGGAAGAGCTTCTAGGATAAGGATTATTTCATGATGGACTAGACTGTGTGATATGGCAGTAAACTAATTTTGGAAGTCTTTAGAGAGCCATTTCATTTGGAGAGGCAGAACAGCCATTTTAGAATGCTTTAGATAGTTTTTCTGTATGGCCAGGGGTTGGACTCAATGCCCCTGAAATCCCTTCCAAACCCATGATTCTGTGTCAGAAAGAATACCTCTTCCTTTTGGAATTATATTGCTGAGTTGAAGACAATTTGAGATAACCATGCATTGGTATTTTACATGGAATTGGGGGGGGGGGGGTCTGTGAACTCAACTCATCTCTGGAAACAAATCATGAGGCCAGAATGTATTTCTAAATGTTAACAGTGCAAGCCTGGATTTTTGTAGTCTGAAGTAAATCTTTTTGCAATCAATGAGGCTTACTGCCAGATAAACAGGCACAGAACTGCAAACTATGGATTTTGTACTAATCTGGAGAGAGGACAGCTCTGACATCCCCAAAGATTTTGGAGTTCAGCTCCTACTATCCAACACTATTATGCTCTTTAAGGCTGAAGGTACTGGTTGCAGCCCAACAGGATCTGGAAAGACGTATGTTCCTCTTTCATGTATTAGGCTGTGAGGGAAGGATTTCAAGTTACAAACAAAACTAAAGCAGTTTCCACAAGTCCGGAAAGTTTTGTTAGAGGGTAAGGCCTTTTTGAGTAGATCTGCATAGGATCTATAATTAACATGATGGTCCTCAAAATAATTGGTGTTCTGTATTAGAGATGTAAACATTTCCAAAATATCTGTAGCCTGGGGATTTAAAAAACTTCAGGGAAAACACTGTGGAAAGGTTCAGAAAATGCAAAATAATAATAATACAACATTAGCATGTTCTATAACTCAGTTTGTTATATTAGTAACATAAAATATATAACTTGATATAGAATACAATGTCATGTTCAATATATTAAAAGTATAATTTATTTAAAACATTTTAAAATCATTTAAAATATTTCTTTACAACTGGATCTACAAGGTCCTGAACTGTAAGGAATAGCTAAACTATAAATGACCTCTGGTTTTACCACACTGAAAACACTGAAGATACCATCAACATTAGTTATTTAAAAAGACAGCTATTTTGTCTCCATTTGTTTGCCATACTACTAAGCAGACATGATGCATTCATTTCCACAAAAAGAAATGAAAAACAAACAAACAAACCAGGAATTGTAATGCTCACTGTGTTATATATAAATATCCCCCCTTACACAGCTTTGTTATATAGTTTTGAGGCAGTAAATATGCTAACATCTTGCCTTATAAATGATATTCATCATTATAAAAGAAAATAGAGTGGTAGTAGGGATGGTAGTAGGGATGGAAATAGGGATGGTAGTAGGGATGTGGTAGTAGGGATGGTAGTAGGGATGGAAATTCCACTTTTCCATTCTATTTTTCTGTCTCTCCTTCTCAGTCCTTCACATCTTGAATGCCTCTTCTCTCCCCAAATATCTGCTGAGACCCAAGCATACATATATACACTTCCCTATCTTGACTTGGGTCGCATCTATGTACACTGTAGAATCAATTCAGTTTGACACCAGTTTAACTGCCATGGTTTGGTGCTATACAATCTTGCGATTTGTAGTTTGGTTAGGCATCAGAAGTTTTTGACAGAGAAGGCTCAAGACCTTATAAAACTACAATTTCTATGGTTTCCTAGCTTTGAGCCATTCCAGTTAAAGTGGTGTCAAGATGTATTAATTCTATAGTGTAGATGCATCTGGGAAGCCCTTTATTAGGTGGTCAGAGCCACCCCATGCTCAGCATGATCATCCTGGATTTGGTCACCTCAGGAGATCTGATAACAGATCTAACACCTCTTCCACACAGCTGAATAAAATCTGACATTATCTGCTTTGAACTGGAATATATGGCAGTGTGGACTCCAATATCCCAGTTCAAAACAGATATTGTGGAATTTTCTGCCTTGATGTTCTGGATTATATGGCTGTGTGGAAGGGCCCATAGAAAAGTTTCTCCCTGACACTCAAATAGTTACTACAAATACCTCTTGTTTTGATGGTCCCTGTTTCACTATGAAGCAACCATATCATATATGTCTAGAGTTGGCCATTCAGCACTTACTATATGAACAGCTTCACTCTCTACCTGCATACCTTGCCAGCTTTAACATATTGGCTTTTTCTACTGGTGTTAATCCCAATGGAGCCATAAAGGGCACTCTTGGGCCACATACTCTTACAGCCGGTTCAATTTCATATGACTGTGAAGCTAAGGCAGGGAAGAGAAGAGCCATGTGCACTGCTTACAACGCATGGGAGGAAAGGGTCTAGCATCTATCTCTTTTCCCTTTCTAGTAGGACACATGATCTGATATAGCAGGCAGGTTTGTTCACTCAGAGCAACTTACAATTTGAGGTCTTTTCACTAAAGGTCTTTAATCACAGGCTGGATGGCCATCTGTCAGAAACACTTTAGCTGCAGACCTCTGTATTATTAAATGGTTGCATTAGACGACTTTTGATATCAAACTTCCAGTTGTACAAGTCTATGATTCTATCACTCATTCTACCCCAAACCTCCTTCTGACTGATGTTGTGTGGTGCCACTCAGTGCCTGGGAGATTACGGTTATGGATAATCAGCATTTTTGTTTATGAGAGAAGACATTTGTGGATTGAATTTCCAACATGTCTTCCAAAAGAATTTCATGCCTATTAAGGTAATATAATATATCATTCCAGCCCCTCACAAAAGTTTATTTTTAAACAGCGGTGGAGGACGTGCTGCCCACCCTATCCCTCCATGCTTAACTGCCTTAAAATGCATTAAGTGCTAGGTGATGGAATCAATTTGGCAGGAATAAATGGCATTATTTGGAAGAGTGCCAAGTGGAATCACATCTCAGAACTACATACTTAAATTTCAAGCCTGGCGTGAGTGGGAATCTTTCCAATAGTAAAACCCTCTGGGTTTAATACAGAACTACTCAGATTAATCAAAATTTAACTGGGATCGTTTAATTTGGATTCAGTTGTTTATTTCTTGCTGTTTACTCTGATGTACTACTTCTAAAATTTCATTCCTGATCCTATCTGCATATCCACAGATGTGCCAATTCTTTCATTTTCAGCTTGTTGTCACAAATAAACATGCTTAAGATAACATTTCAAAGAAATATTTAGATGCCAGCATTTAGAATATACTTTAAGTCTACCCACTTGCTCACAGTAATTTACTGCTTGGTTTATTAATTCAATATTACTACGCCGGCAAAATCTATGCCTTCTGCTTATTGTGACAAGGAGAAATCCAGTTGGTGAAATCTTTTCTAGCTGTACAGTGCTAGGTTCAGACAAGTTGCAATGTTCAAATGGAGAATGTCTGTGATGATAGCTCTATTTTGGGTAGAAGGCAGATATTATGGATCTACTGCTAGATCTCTCAGTAATTTTCTGCAGATCAGCAATAGGTTGAACAATAGGAAGTATAACCAGGTCTGGCCCTAAATCAGAAGACAGAGGCCCCTTCCACACAGCTGAATAAAATCCCACATTATCTGCTTTGAACTGGGATATATGGCTGTCTGGACTCAGGTGTTCCAGTTTCAAAACGGATGTTATGGGATTTTCTGCCTTGATATTCTGCATTATATGGCTGTTTGGAAGGGCCCTGTGATCATAGAAGCCTGATGTGAAATAGGAATAGATGTATCTGGGGCAGAATTTGGCCCTTTGCGCATGCTCATGGAAAGACTCTTTCCAGCAATTCCATGTCTCATTCCTATGTTTTCAGACTCAGGGCCCTTCCACACAGCCCTATACTCCAGAATATCAAGGCAGAAAATCCAACTTTATCTGAGTGTGGACTCAGATAACCCAGGGTCCTTCCACACAGTCCTATATCCAAGAATATCAAGGCAGAAAATCCTACAATATTTCTTTGATCTGGGTTATCTGAGTCCACACTCAGATAATGTGGGATTTTCTGCCTTGATATTCTGGGATATAGGACTGTGTGGAAGGGAGATTGTAGGATTTCTGCTTTGATATTCTGGGATATAGGGCTGAGTTATCCATCTCACTTAACACGCTCATCTGCAGAAAAAGCTGAATATATTTACTTTTGAGTAAACATGTACCGGATTGCACTTGTAATCATTTTCGTGTCTTTTGTTCACACAGTCTTAACTCACATGCTCTTTTGATCACATGGTTTTTCTCATTGCTATAATTTAGGAGTTGTGGTTATAAGTAGCTTCTTCTGAAACTGGTATAGGTGGGCATGCTGATTTGGATCTGAAGGGCAGATACAGCACATATAAGTAATATTTGTTGCACTTTAAGATGTTCCAACTAGGGCCTTTCCATGCAGTGATGATATCATCAAAACAAGCAAAGCATCATTTTAGTTTCTGGTGAGAACACCTGAAAACCTGTCTTTGAAAAAATGGTTAGGCCAGGCTCATGAATGAATCAATAACACTTAGTATTCTTATTTGAAATTTAAGAGGGAAAGTTCTTGATGGGAGATCACCCAGGGCTCTTCCAGATAGGCCCTAGGATCAGATCCCAGGTTTTCTGCTTTAAACTGGATTATATGAGTCCACACTGCCAGATAATCTGGGATAAACAGAAAACCTGGGATCAGATCCTGGGAGATAGGGCCTGTCTAGAAGGGTCCCCAGTTTACCTGAATTTACTCCCTTCTCTTAGGCCCCTTCTGCAAGTTTATATAAAATCCAGATTATCTGCTTTGGACAGGATTATATGCCAACGTAGACTCATATATTCCACTTCAAAGCAGATAATGTGGATTTTCTGCTTTGATAATCTGGATTATGTGGCAGTGAAGAAGGGGCTATAATCTCTCAATCTGTCTTTACCAATCTCTCTGTCTATGTCGCACCTCCCTACCTATCCTCTGTCTGTTTGTCTGTCTACGTTAATCTTTTCCCTACAATTTCTGTGTATGTGAATTGTTGAAATGTATTAATGAAGATGAGTGATCATCCTGATTTGCTGATGTTCCTCTTTAAGAAAATATCAGGAATGGGAGCTTCCACTTACAAAACAATTTTTGTGTTTTATTTTCTTTTTCAGTGCTAGTGAAAGGGCAAGTCACAACGAAATATTACCGTTTCCTCGCCAAACAGGGTGGCTGGGTCTGGGTGCAGAGTTATGCTACCATCGTCCACAACAGTCGATCTTCCCGGCCTCATTGCATTGTCAGCGTCAACTATGTTCTCACGTAAGTGTCAAATCCTTGTGAGGCTTCTTCTTGTATCTCAACAAAGCGGAGGGCATGGATGTCAGGTTACAGAAGTGTTGGGACATCATGCACCTCATTGCTGTGAACTCACATGCTGTGGACAGGGAGTAGGAATATCAGTGTTAAAGAGTTTGCATCAAAGGTGCTCTTCATATCTTTTGTCTGACATGGAAGTGCTTTAAGTAGAGTCATAAAAAAAACAGCCAATATTTCAGTCCTGCTCTAGTTGACAAGGCCTTTTCTTCCCTGTGAGTTTGGTAGAAATGTGTAGAGTCCTTTCATCTGCCTGAAAGCTTTCCTCTCTTGTCGTCTTCTGTTTCCCTAGAGAGCACAGAACAAGATTTAGGGCTTTGTCACCCCTCAAGTTTGCTCCCTCTCTGCCTTCATACGGTTGAAGGGGCACCCTGCATTAAATAAAGTTTAATGCAGCGTAAAGGAAAGGTTTCAACGTACGGAGTTATTTATACTTAACAAACACAACATCTGTTTTCCTTTTTCTTCCAAAAAGGGGTAAAAAAAACCTGAGAGTTTGAAGTTCTTAATTTTATCCAGAGTTTCTATCAAAGCCCCATGATTTCTTTCTTGTTCAAAGAGATGAAGCCTTGCATGGGAGGTGAATGGGTTGGAGGGAAAGAGGGGGAAGGAGAGCAAATAGGGGCTTAGAGTGACCAAGAAGGGGCAGTTAACAAAATAATAAAATATGGAAGTGTTGCAGAAGAGCAATAAAAAAGCTGACTTTTCCTCACACTTCTTTCATACTGAGATTTAGTTCACGGCATGGATACCATTGGTTTTCATACTGAGGCTCCATGAACAAGGCTTTGGTTTTTTTAACATATGCAGTTTTATGCATATGGAGTGAGAAGTAAGTTCCATTCTGTTTGAGAGGTAAATGTAGGTGTACAGTGCAGTCCTTTACTCTGAAGAAAGTCTCATAGTTGTCTGTGGAACTTACTTTGAGGCAAATGTGTATGGTATTTCATCCCTGGTTTGCTCTTCTGTTGCAATAATCAAAGATGTTAAAGAATAGTGAAAGGCAGATTTTCTTCAAACTCTGATTTGAAAGTCTGGCAATGTCTATGATCACAGAGATCAATCTCACTGAAGTTCCATTTATGAGTCATCTGATAGCTACTGACACCACAAATATTTTCCTTTTTTAACCTCTTGTACAGTACATTCTGTGTGCTAGTGAGCATATTGCATAGGTTCCCCTAAATCAGTGGGTCCAAATCACAGGTCCCCAGATGTTGTTGGACTTAAGGCAGCCTCAACCAGCATGGCCAATGGTGAGGGATTCTAGTCCAAGAACTCTCTAGGAATCCATATACATGGAAAAAATGCACACAAATCTCCTCCATCAGAGGTTCAATACAGTGCTAGAACTGGGATGGTGAGTGTAGTGTCCATAAGATGTACAGTAGAGTCTCGCTTATCCAACATAAACAGGCCTGCAAAATGTTGGATAAGCAAAAATATTGGATAATAAGGAGAGATTAAGGAAAAGCCTATGAAATGTCAAATTACAATATTATTTTACAAATTAAGCACCAAAACATCATGTTTTACCACAAATCGACAGAAATGCAGTTCAACACATAGTAACATTATGTAGGAATTACTGTATTTATGAATTTAGCATCAAAATTGCAGTATAATGAAACAGCTCTGGATCTGGGTGGCAGCCAGACTGCGCTGGATAATACAGAACATTGGATGAGAGAAGGTTGGATAAGTGAGACTCTACTATACTTAGAAATATTATTGCCCATATATTGCAAATTAGACTGAAACACTGCAGAAGATGTCAGATAAATGCTGAGGACTACTATTCCAATTGCTTTTAAAAATAAAAACAATGCCTTTGGGTTAGTTGGGGGATATATCTCTTCATGAATTGCAGGGATTTGTATAGCACCATTGTTGAAAGTTTGCATTGTGGCTTGTCTATTTCCTCACATGTTTTTTTACCATCTTTGCCTGATGAAGAATTCAAACTAGCACAATGTATTTACTGCATTCTGGTTGGAATAATAAAGGTATCACCTATATATAGGGTTTTATAAGTATATTATTTTAAAGCTATTATTTATTTCATACTAGCTTGGGGACCCGGCGCTGCCCGGGTTATTAGAGAAAGTGGGTAATGGCGGTTCTGTATGCCAAGTTTGGTCTTTATTGGTCATTGGATGATGGTTGCATTGTTTTCAGGAAGTGAGTGAAGGTACTTGAAGTCCCATCATCCATGGTCCACCCTCCTCCAAACAGCAGCAGGATATAGAGTGGGTCATGGGGGCTCTGTGTGCCAACTTTGGTCTTTATCAGTCATTGGGTGAGGGTGGCAGTGGTTTCAGTAAGTGAGTGAAGGTACTGCAAGTCCCATCATCCAAAGTCCATCCTCCTTCAAACTGCAGCAGGATGTAGAGTGGGTCATGGGGGCTCTGTGTGCTAAGTTTGGTCTTTATCGGTCATTGGATTAGGGTCGCAGTGGTTTCAGTAAGTGAGTAAAGGTACTGCAAGTCCCATCATCCATGGTATGCCCTACTCCAAACCGCAGTAGGATGTAGAGTGGGTCATGGGGGCTCTGTGTGCCAAGTTTGGTTTTGTTCGGACATTAGATGAGGGTTGCAGCAGTCTTGGGAAGGGAGTGGAGGTACTTCAAGTCCCATCATCCATGGTCTGTCCTCCTCAAACGTGCACCAGGATGTAGAGTGGGTCATGGGGACTCTGTGTGCCAAGTTTGGTCTTGATCCGTCATTGCCGAGGGTCTCAGTGGTCTCAGGAAGTGAGTGAAGTGACTTCAAGTCCCATCATCCATTTCCATATTTTTCCAAACTGCACCAGGATGTAGAGTGGGTCATGTGGGCTCTCTGTGCGAATTGTGATCCTGATCCATCACTGTTGGCAGTTGTAATGGTCTCAGGAAGGGAGTGCAGGTATTGCAAGTCCCATCGTCCATGGTGCATCCTCCCCCAAACCGCACCAGGATGTAGAGTGTGTCATGGAGACTCAGTGTGCAAAGTTTGGTCTTTATCGGTAATTGGATGAGGGTTGCAGTGGTCTCAAGAATTGAGCAAAGGTACTGCAAGTCCCATAATCCAAGGTCTATCCCTGACCAAACCACACCAGGATGTAAAGTGGGGCATGAGAGGTCTATGTGCCAAGTTTGGTCCTGATCAGTCATTGGATGAGGTTAACAGCGGTCTCAGAATGTGAGTGATGGTACCGCAAGTCCCATCATCCATAGTTCATCCTCCTCCAAACTGCAGTAGGATGTAGAGTGGGTCATGGGGGCTCTGTGTGCCTATTTCGGTCTGTATTGGGAGTGTTCTGACCCAGCCCCCGGCCTTTCCTTTCCTCTCTTTGTCATCTCGGAATGTTGGGTTTGAGGCTGGCCAATCAGAGACCATATGCAAATTTCCTTCTCATGTCCCCGTTTCTTCCATGAACTCTTTTCTCCACCAGGGGCTCCTCTTGAAGCTGGCCAATCAGAGACCATATGCAAATAGCACCACTGCGGCAGCCAATCCGAATGTTGGAACTTTCAGGCTGGCCAATCAAAACGCTGGCACATACTCCTCCCGTCGCACCGCCACACATCCGCCACATACAAGTTTTGACTTTTATTATATGTATAGATAGATTTGCTCTGATTTTTCTGTATTGTTTCTATATCTCTGTGTAATGACCATAAGCCCTGAAATATGGTTTAGGAATCTATTAATCAAATGAATATATAAGGGGCATGTTGAGTAGAATTATGGTCTTGGCCACAGTTGACATGCTTGAAAATCAGAGTGTGTATCCATGCAGGCACACACAGAGATAATGTGCAAACTAGCCTTCTAATGAGAGCCTGTGCTGTTTGAACATAGTCGCTTGAACATTCAACTACAGTTTTGGGGACCAGGGTTTGAATTTCCACCCAGTCATGGAAACCCATTGGATGACCCTAGATAAGTTACATACTTTCAGTCTCAGAAAACCCTGTGATAGAGTCACCTTAGGGTTATCAGTTGTCAATGACTTGAAGGCACGTAAGAACAATTTTCCACTACCTGGTGCTTTGGAGATCATGGAATGAAGATCTTTTGTCTCAATGGCCACAATTAGGACTGGTTGGGAATTATAGGATTGTCATTTTAATTCCTGTTTGTGGATTATTCACTCTTATTAATTCACTACCCATATTGGGGCACTGTTTTATATATGTACATACTTGTGAGCCAAGTAGAAACAGCTCAACCATGTCTGGCATCATGGCTTTGATCCTCTTTGTCCCCATTGGATCACTCTTTCTCTATTTTTAATACATTTTAATTGGCCTTTTCACCCGGTCACTGCCCAAAATGAAACAATCCCAAATAGTCTCTGTTATTTCCTTTTTGAAACAAGCAAGAGAACACACTGTTCTATGTTTAAATAGAAATGATGGGGGGGGGGGGGGGGGGAGAAGAGGTGCATACAGTACTTGATGTATCCACCCAGAAGTGCAGTTCATTTTTTCTTGGGTAAATGTGTATAAATTGCAGCATTAATCATCCAACTAAAATCAGTAACACAGCTCTTATTGTACTGAATAACTGAAAATCTTATCATTGTGCATGAAAATGTCCAAGCCCTTTAGTGACTATTAAAGAACAAATTTTCCATTCCATGCTACCTCGTGACAATTGATAGAACTTGGCATGTAGCTATGGGAGAAAGGGTAACATGGGCATTGTCCACCAACAAGAATTCCACTCCTCAACCCCAAAAGTTTATTTATTTATTTATTTATTTATTTAGAGCATTTGTATTCTGCCCTGAAGGGGGACTCAGAATGGCTTACAATTGGCAGTCATTAGATGCTGACAAATAACACAACAATTCACATAAAAAAGTCAACAGCAACATAAATACATTAAAAATATTGGCCTTTAAAATATTAACAGAACCAAGTCTGAGTCCGCAAATCCAAATCATAGTCCAGAGTTCCAGTCCAAGGTCTCTTAATTGACAATTATCACGGGTCATTATAGTTGTTGTGATTCTAGCATTGTAGTGCAGTCAGACTTCAGTTGGCCATTTAGAGACATTGTTTAGATATCCAAAGGAAAGGGGTAGGCACAGTTTCCAAAGGGAGCAACACAACAAGCAGAGGAATTCTAGGTGTGAGTGCTAATGCAGATACTATAAATACCATAAAGGTGCTGGATCCTGCTTGATTTTGGGAACTAAACATGGTCAGCCCTGCTTAGTATTTGAATGAGAAACTTCCAGTTAATCCCAGCTGCTATGATAAGAACAGAAGTAGATTGCAGAAATGTCTATAAGGCTTTTCCTTTAATTGACAGAGTGAACAATAACATGGTAATGCCTTTATACAAAGCTGCAGTGTAAACAATTCTTGGAATACTGTGTGCAGTTGCAGTGACCATGACCGGAAAGAAGAAAAGATGGTTCTGCAATCTAAAATTAAGTGGTGAAATAACTCTTCCTTGTGAGGAAGGTTGTTTGGGATGTTTTCTCTTAAGGCATCATAGAGAAAACTTTATGAACAGAATGGACAAAGGGAGAGGAAGAAATGTTTCTCCCTTTGTGATACTACTGTGATAAACAGTGATAAATCTATGGAGTGCATTACCACAAGAGGTAGTGTTAGTTATCAGCTGGAGTGACTTAGAAAGCGGATTAGACAAAACCATGGAGGGTAAGATTACGAATGACTTCTAGCCATGATGGCTATATTTCACTGATGTCAGAAGCAATATCTCTTTGAACACTATAACATCTGGAACATGGTCCTATTTTGCTCTTATTCTGTTGTGATTTTCCCAGAGATAGCTGGCTGAGCTCAGGGAAGACAAAAGGTTGGACCACATGGGTCTTTGGTTTGGTCTGATTCAACGTAGCTCTTACCTTCACACATTTTTTAGACATAAGGTTATAAATGTAGCATATGTGTGTCTGAAAAAGCATATACTAAGCATGCCAATACAGACTGAGGGATGTCTGATAATGTTCCCCAGATCATAAGCCCATTTCTCTAGCTTCTATAATACCTCACATTGCTGATAAGGACCACAGGCTGAGATGTGTTGTTCTGTGACCTGCACAGAGGATAATAGAAACACCACAATCTTTGTGTGTCAGAGAGAGCTTTATATGGACAATTGCTGAGAAATACTGTTTGTTTTTGTGTCTGCGCAGATCGCAAGATAGGCAATAACTATTTATTTATTTCCCAGTTTCTCTCTCCAATCCCTGACCCTGTCCAGGACTCAAAGTGGCTTATAACAGTTAAAGCAAGCATAGAAAACTTTCATCTCATAGAAAAGTGAAAAAGTAATTAAACCAGTAATAAAATTTGCATCTGTGTATGGCCCCTGTCTCCTATAGGCAATATTGAATACATAGATCAAGACGGAACCTAGTGTGCATCCTTGACTTAAAATTAAGTAATAATCCAAATAAGAAAAATTCTATGCTGTCGTTAAGAATTTCAGTGACACTGGATAGGTGTGTGCTGGCACTGTTGACAAATACTATGTAATCTGAGGTGAATTAGGGGCTCATCTATGATTTTATGGCATTCTGTTTCCTTGAAATCAATGCTTTTAGCTGAAGAGATTCCTCATTCCTAATTTTTTTGCTATAGGTTTGGTGCACCAAATGTTGGTTTCTCAAGGTATTTCACTGTTTTCCCCCTCCTACCAATCCCAGAGTGAGGTATGTAATAAAGGCATATAATAATAATGGCATGGCATTTATTTATATTCCAAGACCAAGTCTCACATTTGTTTTACCAGTTTGAATAAGGGTGCTGAATGTCTATTTAGTCAAGCATTACAGCATCAAGGGCTTAAACAGATTAGATGAGAACAAATCCAATTAAAGACCAAAGTCTGTGAAATTTGATAGGCCTTTGGCATGAAAGAATTGTTTGCACAATATCATTAATACTTTTTTTTAAAAAATCCAGTGATTAGCAACCTACAAGAGGCTTAATTGTGGATCAAATATATAAGATGTAGTGAAAAATGTTTAGGTTAAATAGAAAAATAGGTTTGAATATCTATCAATAAATATAATGGTTAAGGAGGTATGCCTTCCTCTGAATGGCCATGTTACTGCATGTCTCATGAGCTCCAGTCAGCCTCTAAGCCTATCAGTCCAACATCTGATTATGGTTTATCCAGTTTCATCTTATAAACTTCTCAGGAGAGGAAATGAGCAATTTCATGGGAAGTTGTTCTCCCTCATTCATAGTTTCTTCTTTTTCTTGAATTCAAACCAAAGCCACTCTGCTGCCATTTCAAACCACAATTTCCTGCCCGCAAAGCAAATCAGAGACAAGGAAGTCCAGTAGTTCTACATTGTCACCAAAATAAGTTTTTGATAAGTAGGGCTATAGCTCAATGACAGAGAAGGCTCTGTTTCTTGCATTTCCAACCTAAGCCAAGCAAGATTCCCAATATAAAGCCTGGAAGACTGTTGCCAATCTTCCCAAAGCTTGGACAAGTTACATTTTAGATCTACAGTTCCCAGAATGATTCAGCTGGAAAGGCTACTGGGTGGCTGGGGAGCTGTTTACATATGTGAACAGATTACAAATAAGTTAACATTTATTTTCAGTGTTTAAAAATATTTTTACTATTTATTCATTTAAGAAGTGCAGCAATTCTTTTATTGACTTGATGATTTATGTCTAACACTAAATGTAGTGTGGTTATTTACTTAGTATTCAGTGAATAGATCTCCCTTACATGTGACTATTCTTCAAAAATCATTTTGGAAGCAAACTATGGTTCTTCATTTCATCCACCCGTCCAAAATTTATTTATTTATATGCTCAGAAGATGCATTCTCAGTTCATTATAAATCATGGTTGGTTCCCCCATGAAGCCAGTGAAAGCTGTTTCCACTTTTAAAGGACTGTCATCACCAAATTATTCTGTCAAATGGTAAGATGACAAATCTTACTGGGATGGTTTTTTGATTTATTGTCCCTAGGCATCCTATATGCCAGTTAAGGTGAATTCACTTTCTAGGGATTATGTCCCATTAAACACAATGAGATTTACCTCTGATTAAACCATTCTGCTTCATCCTTACTTGTCAAATTTTGGTTGGGAAAAACCATATTCTCCTTTCATGTTTGATATTTGTGGAATGCTAGTTCACCACCTAAAAGTGGCACCTGGTATTATACAGTTTTGGAAGGAGAGGCCTCAATAGAATCTAAATGAAGTAAAATGTGAATGTGGCTAAGGCAATAGTCAGAGGTGATCATCTGTCAGATTTGCCTTAGCTATGGGTTTCTTGCTTTGGGAGAAGGTACCCTGAAGAATCCATTTGTTCTTGGAAGCTAAAGAGGTCAGTCCTGGTTAGTTTTTAAATAGGTGAGTGTCCAGGAAGACTAGGTGTTGTAGATCATATTTCAGAGACAGGCAATGACAAAAAATTTCTTGAGTAAACAAACCCCTATGAAATTCATGGGTTCAACATTAATCAGCATGTGATTTGAAGATGCAAACACATACAAGATTCCTGCTCTGTAGTCACATGATTTATAAAGCTCAGTGTGGAGCAATTTACAAAACTGAGGTGGATTTTGTTTATCCCAGGGGAAGAGTTTCAATTTAGGA
Organism: Anolis sagrei; assembly: GCF_037176765.1. Lineage (NCBI taxonomy): Eukaryota > Metazoa > Chordata > Lepidosauria > Squamata > Anolidae > Anolis > Anolis sagrei. The sequence continues at coordinate 98,878,479 of NC_090021.1, forward strand.
AAGCCCCCAGGAAATGGTTTCCAGTTGTGGCTGGCATTAAGAGCACAAAACTAAAGTGAGTGAGGCCTGGTGTCATTCTTGCCAATGAGAGCATTTCTTCACAAAGGATGCAAAGTGCAGGTCAGTTCTTGACTGCTCAGAGTAAACCTTGGAGAAGACATGTAAAGTACATTTTGATTCTATGCACTGAGCAACCCAAAACTCCCTTTTGTTCAATACCTTTCTGGACTGGAAATCAGAGCTCATTTCCAAGCAATAGCTATCAGCACCTGACCTTTAAATAGCTTCATATCTCCAATCATGGACTGGGGATAGGGGCAGAAAATGCTTGTTGGATGCTTGTTGGATGTCTATGGGCTGTAGTTATTTGATAAGAGATTTCCAATCCCTGATATAAACTGTGGCTACAATTTTGGCGCTCTGTGGTTGTTGTTGTTTTTTTAAAAAAGCCAAATGGAAATGATCTTAAACAGATCCTACATTAGTACAACCAGCAGATATTCTTCTGATAGTTCTTGGTATAAGATTTGAATTTAAGAAATAATTGAATATGAACTTTTAGCAAAGCCAGAATTGAGAATGGAAAACCCCAGAAAATAACAGGTAGCACTGCATTTTTGATTCTCTGGAGAAAACCAGAGACAAAGACAATTCTATGTTAAATATGTAGTCTTGAAAACTGAAAATCCAATGCTAATATTTCTATTTAAGTTCAAGGCAATAGGATTGTTTTGTTGGATGAATGGAGTAACGGACTGGGCTGTGAAATTAAACCTTCTACTTCCAAGCTATCCAAGTGTAATTGTTTTTCTGCAGATTTAATGCAGTTGAAGCAAAATGACTGAAATTGTGCTTTTTTCCATTGAACTTAAATGTAAAAGTTACATTTTCAAAGTAATAAAAAGTGGATTTTGTCCTGCTCCTCTACTGAAGCTTCCAAACCCATTCACAACTGAAGACTTTGTAAGGTAAAAAAAAGTGCTATAGTTTTTTCTCTGAGCACACATTGTTCCAAGGGAAATGAGGAGTTTCCCACTAGTCGCTTTAACTATCAACAGTTTTTGGAGCCTAGGTTAGCTCCAAGTCAAGTGTTTCTGAAAATCTCTACACAGAATGACTAGCCCAAGATCATCTGAGATTCTTATTACAGTAAAATAAGAAATTGAACTTGGATCTTGGGATGTTCAATCTAACATCACTGGCATTAATGGGTTTTTTTTCCAAACATGTAAAAAAAGATTGCACTGAAGATTGAGGTGAAAATGTGTAGTCTGGGAAACAGTTGGGGGTCCTTATTAACTTTGCATATAATGGGGGATGCTTTCCCAGCAGTGTGTGAGGATTTACATCTCTGTGCCATTAATACAAATAAGAGATACTGTTTATGCATAAATGCGCTGATATTAAAGTGGAAATGTACTGCAAAGGTTGGCTTTGAGAAGATGCATTTTTAAAGGGAGGGGCAGGGGAGAAAAAAGGCTGTTTTGCCTCTCATCTAATAGACTTTTAGCATATCCTCAGCAGATATGCTGCTAAAAAATGCATATATGAATTTAAAGTAATGGAAACGATGGTATCAAAACTAAATCAACACACTAACATGTCCAGTGTTGACACTGCAGGATTGTGCCATGGGATTCAGCATCGTGAAAAACGTATTATTTTAAAATGAAACATTGACTCAAGCTCCCCTCTTTATATCTTTGGTGCCTATCCAGGGTGATTGTTGAATGTTCTCAGGGTACTTTTCAGACAGCTTCTCTCTTAGCCAACTTTCCCATTTATTAAGTTAATACAAACATCGAAACAGCTTTTGTGAGTTAATGTGAAAGGCATATTTTTCATTTGTATGGTTGTTGCATTTAAAGGAAGCATTTATGGGAAGATTTGAACCATTGTTTTGGAAGTTTGGTCCAGATCCATTGGTGTTTGGGTTCCCAAACACCAATGTGCTCTCTGGTTGTAGGTGAACTACAACTCCCCAAATCAAGGTGAATTTTCCCCATATTCTTCCAGTATTTTTTGCTGGTCACGAGGGCTCTGTGTGAGGGCTCTGTGGTCCAATTCTGCCTTTGGTGGAGTTCAGCATGTTCATTGATTGCAGGTGAACTATAAATTCCAGGACCTCCAACTGCAAAATGTCTAAGCCAATTACCCTGAAAACCCACCAGTATTCAAATTTGGGCATATCAGGTATGCATGCCAAGTTTGGTTCAGATCCATCATTGTTTGGGTTCATAGTGCACTCTGGGGGCCCTTCCACACAGTCCTATATCTCAGAATATCAAGGCAGAAAATCCCACATTATCTGGGTGTGGACTCAGATAAGCCAGCTCAAAGCAGATATTGTAGTATTTTCTGCCTTGATATTCTGGGATATAGGGCTGTGTGGAAGGGCCCTATATGTAGGTGAACTATAACTCCAAAGACTTCCAGTATTTTGGTTGGTCATGGGGATTCTGTGTGCCAAGTTAGTTCCAGGTCCATCATGGTTGAAGTTCATAGTTCTCTTAGATTGAAACTGAACTATACATCCCAGTACCTACAACTCCTATTAATCATGGTGAATTCTCCCCAAACCTTCAGTTACTGATCAATTCCTCTGTTTGCTGTTTGCCATAGAAAAGAATTGGAAAGGGTTATGGGAGAGGCAGTGGGCGGGGTCATGAAAGCCTTCACTTGGATGGTAGGTAGTATGGTGTTTGTGGAGGACATTGGCAGGGCTCTTGTACATGTTCACGGCACTCACTATAACCTGCAATGTCATTGCAGGGAGGGCCATTGGTGTCTCCTGAGTAGAGGGAACAATGTTTGTGGAAGCAAGAACTTGTCTATGTCAGTGGACACCCCAGCCACACACATACGCACATATTTTCACTTTTATTGTGTGTATAGATTATAAGGGGGCATGGGTGCGGGTATCACAATGCGAACCTCAGCAGCAAACCTCCAACCCATAAACTAGACCTGACATTACATGGCATATCTTTTCAATGGCACTGATATAAAGTTAATAGTGACATAGTATGGTGGAAATTCTACTTTTTGAGGCTGAATGCCCACTCACCAAGAGTTTGAGGAATTGTAGTTCAAAAAAGTAATTCGACAACATGTTATTAGTATAGTCACTAGTCAGTCCATCGCAACCATTGACATGGCATTTAGTCAGTTCTATAACTTGAACCTTGTGATCTGGTAAGAGTATGCACAAAAAATATTGTATGCAAATTCCTTCATGAATTAGCAGTTGCATGCACAAATGTATCGTGCACATTTTGTGGAGAGAAAAAGCGGGGCATTAGTAGTAGTAGTAGTAGTAGTAGTAGTAATTGTTGCTAGAACTTCAAATCTGTAACCAGTATTCAAGTTGTGCATGCAATTTTTTAAAATATTTTTTTTGTATTTGACAACATAACACACTACAATAAACACACTAAGCACTACAAATTACCTGAATCCTTCCTCCTTCCACCTCCCTCTCCTACATAAACGATTTTATAAAATTGACTTCCCTTCTTCCAAACTAAAGACCGAAAAATTAGAGCATGTTATATACTGCTTAACTAAAATATATATCTTCTGACTTAAAATTCAACAAAAAAAATTGAATCTTGCAAACATGATCTTACCTTCTTTCTTCTTTATGAAAGATAAAAAAATATTCCCAGTTTTTAAAGAAGTTGTCTAATGACTTCTCTCTAATCAAAATAGATCATTTGTCAATTCATGGCATTTTAAAATTTTAAAAAGTCTATTCTTTCATAGACACACAATTATTTCTCAGGCTCTGGGCATACAACAGCCTTGCAGCCAATATCATATAATTCATCACCTTACAATTAAGCCTCTTTAATTGCTCATTTGACAACCCCAATAAAATAATTCAGTTGTACATGCAATTCTTGATGCTGATTTGATAATTGTGCATATAGTGCCTGTCAAAAAGGTTCACAGAGCAAACTGCCTGAAATGGCTTAATCTTATCAAAATAAAATATAATTTATCTACAGTAGCTATTATTGAGCCTTTGCGAAGCCTGCAGTAGGGAATGAGCTGAAGGGCATCTGTCTGCTTATGTTATTCAAAAGTATACTGCCTCTGAAACTGGAGGTAATATATATATAGCCGGCATGCCAACTAGCCTTTGATATTAAGTACACCGTCTGACTCTTCAGAATATAATTTTAATTTGGGCAAAGATTGCCCTTTCTTTAACCAAAACCAAGGGTAAATGTTTGAATCAGTCATCTGAAGAAACTGAAAAATACTCAACAGTGCAATTGCCCAGATTATGTTATGGGATCCTCCAAACTTGTAAATATTTGACTTCTTGATAGTACAAGTAACTTCAGCTGTGTTGTAGTTCTGAAAATCTCCAAGTTATTATTCATATTGATATTTATTTCTGAGGTTTGTTTTCTGATCAAGGTAACTTTTTTGACAGGCAATTTTTATAAATTCAGTTTTCCCAGATAGTTTAGGAAACATAAGAAGAATAATCATAGAGCCTGCTTTCTTTTTGTCTACTATTTCTTTCCCTAGGCTTGGACAATGTTTTCCAGTGATTCACTTTCATACCATGCCAAATTGATTGATGACAGATAAAAGCAGTTTCCATTGGCACTGTGAACTTACATTAGTGGAACTTCCGAGTTGGAAAGTTCTCCAAGTTGGCTGCTCTACATCTTCTTGGCATCATCTTAACCCATTTATGGTGGTGATCTCTTTCAAAAACATTCATTTATCAGCTCTTTCATGCGGATACTTATGTGACCCTCAATGTTTATCTTTATGTTTTAAGGTTCTTGGATTAATTTTAAAAGTATTACAAGTCCGTTAGCCAACTGTCATGGGAACAACTGCCATTGGCTCTCCAGGCCTATGAATTTCTTCCAGAAGCACATGGATTGACACCAAAAGTGAAGGAGAATGAAGGCACATTGGTGAAATATGTAATAATTGACAATTTGTGTATTTGAGCTATAGGTTTAATGTTCAACTATGACTCCAGGAGACCAGGGCTGTAGAAGCCCACTGGGTGACCTTGAGTAAGTCATACACTCTCAGCCTCAAAGCAAGGCAATGGCAAACCTCTCTGAGCAAACTTTGCCAAGGTAATCCCATGATATATTAACATTTGTTGTTAATTGTCAGTAAGTTCATTTCAACATGACCCTGTGAATAAGAGACCGCTAAAACATTCCTTTACTAAGTGACTTGATTAGATCTTGCAAACTTAAGGCTATGGCTTCTTTAGCTGAGCCAGTCCTCTTCTAATGAGGTCTTCCAGATTCAACTTAGAGTTACCGTAAGTTGGAAGTGACTTGAATGCACTCAATAACAAGAAAGCAAGGAGAGCAAACACATTTTAAAACGTGCTGTGGTGTGTTTTGATTTAAGAAAGCCCTTGCTATAAGTGGCAAATGTGCCCTTTATTATTTTTGACTTTACATTTCAGTTTTTCATCTTAAAATTGAAACTTTGGGAGTTAGATCTCTGAATTTTTTCCTTTTCTTTGGAAAGTTACAGAGGCTGTTGACCAAAAGCAATTAAAATATCTTATTTATAAATGTTTAAGTTAGTTAGCGTCCTTAAAATCTATCTTTTATTAGAGTTGCAATCACTCATTAGGTATCCCAGAATTGAAATGCGATTTCTCCTACTTCTTGATCATGGATGTTAATTTATGTGCTTTTATAAGAAATCCAGCCATAGGGAACCTATAACCCTCCCAACATTGTTGGACTACAGATTTCATCAGACTCAGACAAGTGAGGTAAGACTTGAAATATCATTCTAGAGTTGGTGGATCAAGATATCCCCATCCCTGGCATAATATAAGCTATTTGATTCATAGGCCATCATTTAGCTCTGTATGCCTCCTGAAGGCGCCAATACTGAGGTCACTATAGTTCACAGCCTGCTACTTACTTACACACCCACCCTATTTTGAAACAGAACATCTATTTATATGCTGGGTTTCATATGGTTTGTATCTTTTCTTATGTATATGTAACACTAATTAGCCTGAATGATGCTGAAATATCTATTTGTCACTATCAGCACTCATTACAGTTGCTTCATGCTAGAATTTCAACTTGCTGATTGAGCTGCCACATAGTTAAGCAGTCTTTTTGCCTTTTCTGCGATTTTGTTGGGGCAAGAGTCTCCAGTCTGCCCATGAATGCATTTCTGGAAGGACAATAAAAAATATACAAAAAATACAGAGACAAATCTCCTGGGTACATAGGTGATTACTGCAATAACTCATCTTCTCAGTTCTGCTTTTCCTGGAGCAGCACAGCTATTAATCAGTGAACTTTGTTCTTATAGGAGAGCTCAGTCATTAAAAATACTGGGACATATCAATGTGAGCTGCACAAGTTAGGGAAAATGAGTCGCTTTTCCCCCAGGTCTAAAACTGTTTGACTTGTGCATTGTTGAAGGCTTTCATGGCCTTAATCACTGGGTTGTTGTGAATTTTCTGGGCTGTATGGGCATGTTCCAGAAGAATTTGACCTGTATGTGAAAATTAAGAGACATAGTATTGTTTTTATAGGACAGGTATCATCTTAGGGAAGAGTCACTAATGTTCTTTACCACATGAAGTAGCTGCACTCATTCTACCACCTCAAATCCAACTAGTTAGGATCAAACCTTAGGATAGGAATTATGGTAATTACAGTTCAACAACAATAAGATCACACATTCCCCAGCTCTACATTAATTAAATTCTGAAAGTAGCAATCACATGTGGTGGTGATGGCCATAAAGTCACACAGCTTTGAGGTTAGACACATTCATGGAGATTAGACTATGGCTACTAGTTGTGCCAACTGTATTTTAAATGCAATCTTAGAGATAACAAGGCTATGAATGCAAGTAATTAAATAACAGTGGTGGAAGAAGGTAGCTTCATGCCAAGCAACCTGGGTCAGGCTATTTTACAAAATGTTCTTTGTGTCCCGTCTCCCTTCCTACAGAAATAAATATTGGTGCCCACAGACAAATAGTCAGAAGTATTTGTACATTCAGATTAATTATAATTCTGGTGTGCATGGTTAAAAAAGCAAACTTTTTGAACAGGAACATTAATAACCTTTCATGGATTTTGGGAGTGTATAGTACAAATTAGGTCTGATACTTTTCCACAGGATGCCTGGTTTATCACAGTGTAATGTCTCACTGCTCTTGGCTTATTGCAGTATTTCAATTTTGTGGTGGGCAAAGATCTCTCTGCTCATTGTATGATCAAAGTTGTGCCATGAATAACTCCTTTGTTAAAATGCATTTATCAGCTGTTGATTAAATATGTACAGTTCCACAGCAAAAAAAAGCTGCAGAAAGATTAGAGCAAAAACTGGAGCTGAGTTCAACATTTTTAGTCATTTCAAGATTTGTTTTTTCCTGAGTTCACATACAGTGTATGACCAAACCATCACCTAGCCCTTTCTACCAGAAGTATATGATGCCTGTTGGAGAACTACATACTTAAAAATGGATCATTTCAAGTTTGTTCTTGCTTTGTTTAACAATTATGCCTTGAAAAAATGTCCAATTTCTTCTCAAAGGACTCTTTACAAAAATGTTTTGCACTGAGGTATATAGATTCATCTCTGCATCTGAATGCACTCTTGCTAGGGTGTAAATCCTTGACCATTTTGTTCTGATATGAAGAATGAATGATTATGGGAGTTTTTACCCCGCTATGGGAGAAAACAAATAATTCTTCAAAGTATTGCCCTCATATTTGAACATTCTGAAATGTTATGGAACAATTATTCTCTGTAATGGAACATGTGAGGGTTTTTTTTTCCACCCCCACCCCCCCTTTTTTCTAAAAAAAGTTTATGCAAAGAAACAGATTTTTCTGCACAGAAAAAGGGGCTTTTTTGCACAAAACCCCCAGATATTTTTTCAGGCCATTTGCATACTGGGAGAAAATTTGGCCAGATTTTTATTCATCCATTATTTTTCCCAATAAGGCTTTTTGACTGTTAGGAAACCCTTTTTTTTTAAAAAAAAAAGGAAAAATAAATATTCTTTCCATCCCTAAAGTACACATTACTGGTCATTGGGAACATTTTATTTTAATTTGTTCATAAATGTCCTGGAGTTAACAATGAGTGACTAAATTCGCTTGTCACATCAGATTATGTAAGTTGCTGAGAACAAAATCATATTGCAAAGAGAAATAGAAGGATCTCAGTGAATGAAAAAATATGCAGTAGAATGTCAAATGAGATTTATTGCAACTAAATGTAAAGTGATGCTCATTAGGGTGAAATAAAACCAAATTAAACTGAAAAAACCCCAATAGGATCTATAAAGCAATAGGATTTCAGTTGGCTTCAAGTGAGCTAGGATTGTAGTAAGTAGTTCTGGGGAATGGAAAGATATTAAAAATGTTCAGAAAATGACCAAATACATGTATTTTTAGTGTTCAGAAACCTCGACAAGAAGGCTGTTGGATAAACAATTTTTTTCACATTTAGGGACTTATTCCGTGCAACATTTGCATGTTATTATTTTGTGCAGAAAACAGCAAGTCTTGCACATAAAATCATGCTTTGTATGTGCAAAATATTGTAAATTTTGATTTATTATGCTCAAAATGTGCTTGCGTTAGAATCTGCATACAATAATTTTGCATAGTTGTGGGTCCCAGTTACACTACACAATTATAGATTATTTTCCCCACTTTAACTGCCAACCTGGAACATGTTGTTTAGTGAAGCACTTATCAAGTTCTCCTGATGAGAATTTTAAATGCCCCTTTCTTAAACTACAAATCTTAGGATTCTGTTGGATGTTGCCATGACTTTTAAACTGCAATGTAGTACTATAATTGTGTAGATTGAATGGGCCCCCATTCACCTCCACAAGTGAAAGAAGTATACTATGCAGCTGGAAAAGGTTCAGAAGAGGATAACCAAAATGACCAAGTTACACTGCTTGATGATGATTAGGTATCCAGTTGGTTTCTATTTAAGTAGAATGCTTGAGAGAGTGTTACTCTGATTGACTAATTTATTATTATTATGCTCATTAAGAGATTCCATTTGACTTTTCTGTGAATAGAGCCATTTCACACTACACACTATGATTCCACTTTACCTGTTATGGTTGCATCCTGGAAATTGTAGTTTGGTGAGCACTAGAGAAAATTTAAAATGAGCACCCTTAAATAGAAACTTCCCTAAATGGAAACAGGATATCATATACTATTACCATTACTATTAAAGTGGAATCAAAGTGTTCTAATTGTGTTCTATGAAAGGGACCATATTAGTTTTTCTTTATCTCTTTTCTATTTTATGAAAAGATAAGACAGTGGAGGTAATGTTTCAAATATATGGGCATGAATCATATTGGCATTCACATTTAAAGTACATTCACTACATCAAAGATATTTTCCTGTCTGTGTACTCATGTCAACAATTGATTCAGTGGGCATACTCTACTTGGAAATAACATTTAGGAATTAGCCTTGAATCTGGTGACAAAACCAATGAAAAGTAGACTGATAGACTAATTTCGTACTAGGGTAAATGTACGTGTTTGTTGAATTTATCTGTAATCCTGGGAGTGCTACGAGCAAAAGTGAATTGTACAACATAGTTGCTCATTCAGTAATCACAATTTTAATGCAAGCAATAGTTGTTTCAAAAGAACCCCTATTGTGTTTCTGCTATCACAAGTTCCTCTACTTCTCAATTTGTGTATGCGAACAACAAGCTTGCTGATGATAAATTTATCACATTATCACTACATTAGAAAATCAAACGCTCTCAGCACTCTTGTAAGTACAGTTTTATGAGTTGGAATGCTATAGTTTTTAAACTGGAGGCAGAGCATATTTTATTAGGTGACAACTTGTGATTTTGGAAACATATCTACAAATATGGAAAGTATCCTCAAAGGTCTTTTCATATTGATGGAATAGGCTCACTGCCACCTCATCATTTAGTTACCAGCTCACTTGGTTTTCGGATCATAAGCACGATTCTTCAGCTGAACCTATCTAGAAGCATGGCCCAAGAAGTACCCATATTGTAGCAAGTAAAATGATCTGAGATAATTCAGTCTAGATGAAGATTTCCTTTATGTGATTTTACATTTAGCTGCAGCTTGGAAAAGAACAAAGAGGCACAGAAACCTCAAAGGTGCTCTTGGAACAATATTCACCGAGCATTGTAAAACTTAGAGGTGGGGAACATTGGTCTTACAGATGTTTTGGATCAACTTCTAGAAGCTGTAGCCTGTGTGGCCAATGGTAAAAGATTATGGGAATTTTCAATCCCTAGATCTGGGATTAACTTTGCCAGTTCCTACTGAGGACAGCTAAGATGCATGTAAAATTGTCTAAGCTACTCCTTGAAAATAGTGGTGGATGCATGGTGTCCGCATATATATAGTGGTGTAGGCAAGGGGACAAGAAGAAAAAGACTTCAGACACAGCGGATGTGAAGGAAATAAAACACTGATGAAATAAATTGCATGGAGCTGGCAGATGTGCCTGCCTTGTCACTGCTGGTTTTTCCTGAAAAGAGTCCAAGTGATGGTATATTGAACCAACATAAATGGAGGTTTATAATTTATTTTTAACTATTGTTTTAATTGTGATTTTATTGTTACTGTTTGTTTGGCATCTAATGGTTGCCGGTTGTGAGCTGCCCTGAGTCCCCCCCCCCGGGGGGGGGGGGGTAAGTAGGACGGGATATAAATGCCTGAAATAACAATAATAACATGAATCCGGCCACTGTTTCAGTTAGACCCGAGGAAGATGCCATCCCTTTAACATCCCTTGGGCTGAAGCAGCACCAGATTCACCTTTCAGGCCTCCTCCTCTCTTTTCATTCTTCCATTGGTGGATCCCCCTCTTTTCTTCTGTAGTTCAGAAAGTGATACGCATGTCTGATGAAAATTTAGAACTGGTTGTCCTAGGTGATATTAAATAGAATTCATGTCTTTTCTTCAGGGATACAGAATACAAAGGACTACAACTTTCGCTGGATCAGGTTTCAGCTACAAAGCCATCATTTCCATATGCAAACTCAACTCCAACTATAACTGACAACAGGAAGGGCAGCAAAGCACGTCTCGCAAGCACCAAGTCAAAATCTAGGACATCACCATATCCACAGGTAGGATCAAGATGATCACCTTAGCTTTGGCTTATCAATGTGTTTAATTTATTTACAAAATGTTTAAAACACACAATACATTACAGCCATATCTTTTAGGATGGCTTCAGATTTTAGAGCAGGGTCTGGACAAAGCAATTTGGGGTCTCCAGTGTCTCAAAAAGCCCTTAAAACCTCATATGACTAATGGGCTTGACTTTGCTCACACTGCCTTAAGCCCATCTACACTGGCTATTTAATGCAATGGGAAACCAGTATTGAAGAAAGTGGTTTTACTGTGTTAATGTTTACATAGGGAATCCTGGAACCAGTTTGAGGTGTGGATGGTTATTATACAAACAACAGAGCACTGATGTACATTAAGGGCTTTTTTGCATGCTTTTGTGGAAGATTGTCATCTAGCCACAACTTTGAAGCTAGTTTCAACTGCATTAAATTGTCAGTGTGAATGATACCACAGACTATGGTGGAAATGTGTGACTCTTCACTCTGCATTTTTTAGAAAGAGCACTTGTGTGTCCCCCACCCCCATCCCAGCGCCGCCACTTTAAACTGTATTGTTACAAGCATATTGTGAAATAAATTTCACTGAAATCAAAGGACTGCTAAGGCAATCGTGTTCACTTTCAGCATTCAGAGTTCTATCAGGCAGTACTTTAGAAATGTAATGTACAACTTCTAGTAGTAAAAAATAACTCCTCAGGAATGCAAGCCAAGAACGTAGCAAAGTTGTTGTGCATATTACATTTTTGATCTATATATCACTAAGTAACTCTGAATTATGAGACACAAAAGGCTGTTGACAAGAATCTTCCTTATGCATCTAGAGATTGTGAACTTGAATATTTAATCTTTGTCAGAGATGATTTCTTGACCACATCTTTTGAATGACTATAAACAGAGAACATTAACCTGAAAAGGCTTTCTATATATCCAACTTTTCCATGTGATTAGTGTAGGAGGAATACTTGGTATCTATAGCAAAACATAGTGTAGCATAGCCAGTGCGATATATAAGTTTATGGTAGGAAACAGAAGAGAAAATATGCAGAATGCTCTTGTAAGGTTAAAAAGGTAAAAAAAAAAAAAACCCTTACTTTTATTGTTGTAAGTAATACAACTTGTATAAAAGAATTGATAGACCCAAAAGGGTACTGTTTCATTACCCAGGTGGGGACCACTAGAGGGAGCTAAACAGAGGAGGATAGTCCACTTTATGGGGGGGAAGGGGGTTGAAGGAGTAAAACCATTCCCCCTATATTCCTGTTATTCCCCCCAGCCATGCCCCCATTGTGGAAACAACTCACATTTATGAAATGTGAAGGGGGGAGGGGGAATAACCAGCAAAAACGACTTCTCTCCCTCATAAAATGGACTATCCTTCTCTGTCTAGGCCCCCTTTTGGAGTCCACTCGGATAATGGAACAGTACCAAATAAAAGTTACCTAACTTTGGTAGAAGAGTCCCTAATCCTGACTCTCATGTCTGTATGGGTGCTTCTGGACAGGGCTTAAACCTGCTTTGAAGGGGGTTAATATCTCCATGGGTGTCCAAAAGAACTGGACTTTGGGGGGGGGGGTTGTCCCCATGCCAGAGTGGTAACTTCTACACTGGCTTTGAAAATGAAATAAAAACTTACTGGGCTGCCATGCCTCCTCTCCTGAGACCTCCTGGTGTGTAGAAATGATGTGCCAGGAGGCTGGGGGGGGGGGGAAGCAATTTCCCTCCTCAACTCCCCCCTCCCAAACTCCTCGAACATTATTTCTATGCACCAGGAAGCCTCTGGAGAGGAGGCATGGCAGCCCAGTAAGTTTTTCTTTTATTTGAAGGCTTTTTTGGGGGCGGGGGGGGGGGAGGCTATAGCCTGAAGAAGCGAGATGGGTTTGGGGACTGGTCCCCGGTAATCAGTACCCACAGGCCCAATACCCAATTAGACCCAGACCTTTCAGGAAGGCCCAGGGCTAACGGGCTATCAAATTAATTAGGGACAAAGCAGGATTCTCCTGCTTTGACCAAAATTTATTCTCTTTTATCTGAGCCGTCGTTTGAATGCCTCAGATAAAAGTTGGACAGGGCTTGCATTTTGGCTCTTTTCTGGAAGGGCCCTGTGACATCCTGAGGCAGAGAGGCCTCGTGGTGCTCCCTTCTTAAACAAAAGGTAATAAATCACACTATAGATTTTAGGGAGGAAAGGGAATGTGCCCTCTTCATGCAGGCAGGAAGCAAAACACCTTTGGTTACACAGATCTAGAAAATAGAAGTAAAAACAAGACAGCAGGCATGCACTGCAGGTTCCCTCTGCTCCTAATTGCTCTATATACCCGTTTTTGATGCTTCTTCACTTCCAACAATTAGGGAGTCTGGGTTAGTCAGGACTCTTTCATAGGAAAGCTCTATAAACAGGTAAGCAGTATCAGGCCCGTAGCCAGGATTTCGATTCGGGGGGGGGGGGGGGAGGGCTGAGTTTTTTTCAGGGGGGGTTTGAGTATGGTGATCAGATCATGATATGAATAAACATAACAGTTTAAATAATGCACCAGTAAGGCCTTTTCGCAAACCACCATGAGAATTTGGGGGGGGGGGGCTGAAGCCCCTCAACCCCCCCCCCCCGGGCTACATGCCTGAGCAGGATGTATGTGAGCATTTCCAGAGAAACGTTTCAAGAGAAACATAGCTGCCCAGAAGGCATAGGATTTCAAAGGGACTTTCCAATCACAGGTTTTTATGGGGTAGGATTATGTGAAGTTACTGAAATTATATAATCATTTATGTCCTCCTGTCTTCTCTTAATTCTATTGATAGTGATATTGAAAACTTATTGACATCATTTGACTTGGACTTTATCCAGACTAATTGAAAAGACCAGAAAGTCCCTGATTTTGTTCCTATTCTATCTAATTCTATTTTGGACAGCCATACACATTTTGTTTATCCCAGAATATTCTCTGTCAGTTCTTGGTATGGTCAGAAACATTTTATATTAGCTCTGCAATTTGATTTCTTTTAATCCAATATAAAATCAGAAAGAATAAGAACAAATTCTGGAACTTTTCAATCAGTCTGGATGTGTCATAAATTTCACAGAGTCTTTGAATACCTTTTTGTTTTGTGGAATAGCCTAGCTGAGGTACCTGCTTGTCTCATTTGTTAATTTGTCTGTTTGGCAAATATCTTTATATTTTACTTAGCAAAACTTATTCTTCTCTGAGTGGTATAATGGCCTCTATTTTTTGTAGTTTTTGTAGATGAAAGGCAATAATAGTTTTTGTAGATGAAGAGTAGAACCTCACAACTTCTGAGGATGCCTGCCAGAGATGTGGGTGCAACATCAGGAGAGAATGCTTCTGGAACATGGCCCTACAGCTCGGAAAACTCACAGCAACCCAAGGCAAGAATAGTTTGTCACATGAGACAGGCAAATGCAATTACAGCAGGACAAGGAGTGTCTTTGGCTAGGACTCATCACATGATATTGCTTGTCTCCTGCCACTCCCCCGAATGGAGAGAGCCTGGAAAGTGTTCCCTTTACAACCACAAATGTATTGATGACCTCCTTTGGCAAAAGAAATGGTTTCCAAAGGTCCCTCCCCAGGAGAATAGAAGAGGGATGCCACTATTTGATAAGTCTCACTTATCCTGCTGTAATTGCAATGCATGACAAGAAGACACATGCCACTATCTGAGTCCAAGTTTGTTATCAGCCTACAATAGAAACAGCCAATGAGCAGAGATTTAAATACTACTTTACAGCATCAGCCATCTACCACAATTCCTTAAGAGTCATTTAGCACCAAATATCAGGCAATCTGTGAACTTTATGACAAAAAAGTAGCAAACCAATACAGACATTGTGTAATATCAGTTGCCAGACCACCACCTCTATAATGAAGTCATCAGGGACTTTTAATTGGCAAAACCCTGACTGTGCGATGGTTCCAAAATTTAGCTTGTGCAGTGAGTTCAGATACTTATGTGGCGGCATTTGCTGTACCCCCTTCACTGTAAATCTCAAACAGCTACTCTCAGCAAGTGATTATAATAGTCGTATTTCTGGTTTAATGAGTTGCAAAGGCAACACCATCCCACTCCCTCCCGGCCACTGAACAAATCTTGCCAGGAAAATCCTGTGATATGTTCGCCTTAGGGTCACTATAAACCGGAAATAATTTCAAAGCACACAGCAGCAACAACAAGCATATCTGCCATTTGCCACTGCAGCTTTCAAAATATCATAAAGGTTTGCTCCACATGCAGTTCATGACAATAATAAATTTGGGAGTTATAAAATATATGGAATGGCTGTCGGAAAAGCTGCCACCTGTGATTCTCTGGCAGGAAGCCTGTGTCCAAACTAACATTCAGGTTATAGTCTTGTTCTGATAGGTTTATCACCTGTCAGTGGTAAACTGACCGCTTCTAGAAGACATGCATTCCCCTGCAGTATTTATTTATTTCAAAATGTATTCCAGCTGGTTCTGCTAAGTTCAAAATAGCTCAAGGAAATGCAAAAAAAGGAAACAAAACATTCCCAAAACAAATAGCAATGATAACATATTTGAAAAAAAAAAAACAACACACCATGAAATACCTGCTTGAAAAATTGAATTTCAAATCCTGAAAATTAAGAGTTATAGTTACAAAGTAACATTCCATTTTTTATTATTTAAAGTAATTCTTTACTATTAGTTACTTTCAAACAACCAAATCCTAGTTAAATACAAAAATAATGTACAGTCCTCTGTACAGTTAACTATAGCTTAATGGTTTTCTCCTTTTCCAAATCTTAGGTTTTCTCTAGATTTCACTCTCCTTATGGATATATTTATATATTCTTCAAAAATATACCATCTAAAATGAGTAACTTGACCTAGTGGTCCTGTTATTTCTGCATTTGCATTTATATACTGAATAAATGGGCACTATATTGCTACAAATTTGAATTCATCCTATTCTTTCGTATTGATTTAACACTATTAACCCCTTAAAACATCATTCCACACATTTCTTTTATGCTATGCAGAAGAAATAGTAAGAACACTGACCTATTGACCATGATAATCTGGGTTTAGTATTACCTTATACTGATTACATAATGAACAGTACTCTTTCAATGATGGCAACATTTGGTTAACAGTTAGGTCAGACTTTAGTTTTTTCAGTAATTCATTTTTACTCTCATACAATTGACTATCATTTTGTGTTTGGAGCTATATTTTCAGTTGTAAAGTTGCAAATTTATTCACTTAGATAACCCAACCCCTATTCCTATGAAAGTTGGAATAATATTTCTAACTTGCCATGTAATGAACCCTAAGATGACATTCCTTCTTCAACATCCCTCACCACAGGCTCTTCTGTGGCTGCTGGATTTGCAGTCCAAGAACATCTGGAGAGCTTCTCTCAGATGCTTCCACCTTGGTCTACAACCATTTGGCAGGCAGTTTCCCTAAGTTGGCACATTTCCCATTGATTAAAAGGATTGTATAAATAATATATGTAATATAGGAGATCTCATACCAGCAGACTTTGCCAACTTTGGAAATAAAAGGAGAAAATAGCCCAGTTATTCTAAAAGTGGCTTCCAAACTGGTACAGACTTGCCACCAGCAGAGCTTATTTTCATGGTCATGCTATATTACTTTAATCTAAGCCTTTCACCATCTGTTCTGACTGTAACAGTGAATACAGAACACACACACTTTACATTTCAGGGTTACATTAGTAAGACGCAAGATAAAAGTGACTTAAAAGCATGCATATGTTCGCAGTACAATGTAGGCTGCATCTGTGATCACCCTCATGTCTGGGACACAAATCAAGAGCGAAGTTACACATTCTTAGTGCTGCCAAGGTTTCATTCTACCAAGGGATACTTTACTGATAAAGACTCTCCCTTTACACAATCAAACATCTTGGCAGGACGTGAGGAAAGCTTCACATATGTCAGGGTGCACCGACACTGTAGAGTTAATGCAGTCTGACTTCACTTTAACAGCCATGGCTCATTGCTATGGGATCATGGGAGCTATGGTTTTACAAGTCTTTAGCCTTCTCTGCCAAAGTGTGCTGGTGCCTCACCAAACTATAATTCCCAGGATTCCATAGCATTGAGCCATGGCTGTTGAAGTGGTGTCAAACTGCAGTAATTCTACAGTGTAGCTGCACCCTGAGTGAAATACCAGACACTGCCTGAAGTGAGTTGTTGACTTCCTCTCAGGGTGCAGAATTTGGGAGCATATAACCTCAAATGGTCCTGATTTGACAGGGACATTTCAATTTCATCATTTGTCATTCTACTTTTTCAGCCAGTTTTAAATTATACTAGTTTCTTTCCCCACCTCACATTGCCCCTCTTTGGGCACTTCCATAAAATGCGGGTTTGAGAGAGAGGACAAAAAAACAAACAAAAAAAAACCACAACCCAGGACCTGAAAGCATGTCCCTACACAGACCTGTGCGTTCTGGGATTTCTTCCCCTGCCATCTTCACAGGTATCCTCTGTCTTGGAACAAGATGGAAGGTAGATGGGAGATATCCAGTGGAAGGTTTTTTTATTTAAAAAATCACTCCATTATGTGCTGAACCATGAATATAAGCAGATTCATATGTGCACATATAATGTTCAGCACATAATAGCATTTTTTAAAAAATAATCTTCCTCCAGATTTCCCCCTGCTCCTAATTGTTGATTCAAGCTCTGTTTAATATTATAAAGTTTAAAATAAAGAGTTTCAAAAAGTTCTGTTCGCTCTCTCTTCGTGCATTCTTTACATCAGCTGTGTGTCCGTTTCATAGCCCAATCAGCTGATCAGCTGTTTCGCGCTTTTTAAAAGTGGAAATGTGCTGGAGCACTCTCTGCAGAGGGGAAGGAAAGAAATCACATGTTTTTGGTGAGTGCAGAGATATACAGGAATGTGAATATGCACATGTTTGTGGGAGGAATCAGGATAAAAGGGGAATATTTATCCCATGTTTTTCGGCTATTGCAGTGAATCAGTGCGCATTTAGCGCTAAAGTCAAGTAGCCACCCTCCTTTTTTAACACTGGGAATCCCATGTGTTAGGTACTGTGTAAATGGGCCCTTTCTCCTTGCTTACTTAGTTGTTGCAAACTGAGTTCAAAGTGCAAATGTAATTTGTACTTGACACAGCAGAAGGGTAAAGAAAGGAATTGAAACTTTCCTTCGAAGTAAACTCAGGCAAAAACAAACTTGCAGCATCTCCCAACTGATATGTTCTTCCTCGTTACTTACTTTTGTCTTTTTGAGCACTTTCTGATGCTGCTTGATTACATTTGGCTTATTTTTCATCTGTGATGTTTGGTGGAAATGCATTACAGATTACAAAAATCAACATTTATGTTACTCAAAAACAAGAAGGCATGAAAATATGTTCCAGAACAAAGATCCCAAATCCTAAATCGACTGTGTCAAATCCTAAATGGTCACTCAAGACACAGGCAAATCACACTGAATTCAGGAGGTCTACTGGGGCTGAAATACCCTAAGGGTATCTGATCCCACCTGATCTTGGAAACTAAATAGCATCAGCCCTGATTAGAATTTGAACTGGAAACTGCCAATGAATACTACGTGCTGTAGGCTATATTTCAGAGGCAGGAACTGGCAAATCACCTTCCTAGGAAAATCTTATGAATCACCATCAGCCAGCAGGTAATCTGAAGACACATACACACGCAATGATGAATGAAACAGATCATATGTTAAATAGCATAATGATTAATAAAAATGCATTCCTATAAAATAATCTAACTTTCTAGGTTGTAATAGAAAGGCGGTTGAGATATCAAAATCTTTTTTGAGAGTGGGTGGATTTCTATGCTGCTGCCAAATGTTACCCAGCAAGGAATGTGCCAGTGCTTAGTGGATTAATTAAGTTTCATCCCAGCAGTTACTTAAGTGTCATGCTTAGGTTCTATTGCAATCTACTGTGTGCAGCAGACCAAGCTTTCACAGCGTCTCTTCTTAACTTAAGTGTTACATAGCTTTGTAACTTGTAAGCTGATACCTTCTGTTGAATTACTCCTTGTTGTTAGAGGCTGAGAGTATAAGCTCTGGAGCTCTTTCAATAAGAAGAAGAGAAAAGAGAGCCAGGCACTCATAAAATGTATCAACTTTCCCATTTTGTCTTGATATTTATATAAAGCTTTAGGTAAAGAGAGACACCATGACAGACTTTGACTCATGTTGGCTGCGGTCCAGCAACCACTTAGAAGGAGACTCATGTGACCAGCTTTCTCATTGCAAGAGGAATTTTCGTAGCCACCCCCAACCAGGGTGAGCTTTCAAATTCCCAGTATTATTAGTCAGAACTTAATCTGAGCTAGGGCTCAGCTACTCTACCTGTTTATAATGCCAAGGATTAACCTTGAACCATTTCAGATGCAATGGGCATTTCTGAGCATGTTCAATGTCTCTGCATTATAGAAAAATAACAATCAAGTCTACATATATGAGACTAGTGGTAATGGGCATAATTATACTAAAACAGCATATTAATGTAACTGTATAAGTGGTGGCGGTAGGAGGAAAAGGAAAGCTAACAATGCCTGACTGAAAGCCAGTAGATCTTGTCTTCCTTTCTTGGCAAACAGTGCACAATCTTGGAAGACTTCCATCTTCTAGCACTGTGCACCAACAGAATCCTGCCCATAGATTCTGGGTTACAAGATTGTGATTTAAGAGGCAGAGGTGAACTCTACCACCATTCCTAGAATAAATAAGATTAGGATTTTATGTTTCTAGAGTTTAAATGAGGGATCTTATGATACTCAGCCTGGACATCTATGAACTGTTTTAAGGCATGGAGTAGTGTTTACATTCAAAAAGATTTGTGCCATGCAGGAAAAGGCAATGAGGTGACTTTTAAATGGATTCTTGGCTTGGTGGAAATATTCGGAGCTGTACTTCTTTGTTTTTGTCAAGTTTTGGAAAGTTACTTTTATTTGTAATAGTTATAGTTACAGCCCCCCCCCCCCCCATCCTAAAGTAACTCTATACTGACTGACTTGTTTTGTTTTTTTTTTAGTAAAAGGAAATTGACATTTCACTGTTAATTCAAAGATGCACCAGTTGATGAGGACTAGGATGGGCCCAAGCCTTTACTGCTAGCAGAAGTTCCTTCTGCTGGGAGAACATTCCTTTGAGAATTGCAACAGAACAGTTTATTGTTTAGATCTGCTGATAGAAGGAATCAGGAGAAGCAAATATTGTGGCAGAACTTCAAGCTTTGTGAATAACGAATAGTTAACTGGAAAGTCTGTGTGAAAGGGATTTCAGCTTAAGGGGAGCAAGGCAAACTTAAATAGTGACTTCAGCAGTCTTTTGGGAAAAGGCCACAAGAAGTAGAAAGAGACATTGTCTCAGAGATTATAAGACCACCCCTCTTCCGCCACCTCCTCCCACCCCGTGAAGGTAGGGAGAGAAGGTGGGTGATCCAAACTAAAGAATTAAAAACATCTAAAAACAATTACATCCATTATTAAAACAAGTAAGAAAAACCCTCTCCAGAATAAAATTAGTTTTGGGTCTTCGCCTTTTAAATGATTAGCCGGGGGGGGGGGGGGGGGGTTGAAGAAAAAAATCAGTAAGTTTTGCTCAAATTCCTTTAGCTTTCACACTTGCGCTATTTCTGGATCTTGTCTCATTTTCCACACTATTTGGGAGAGATTATGGCCACATTTTAGTTGATAAAAAACAGATTATTCAGTTCATCATCCTTCCGCAAAGGCAAGACTGGCCAACTGCAGAGGGGTCAGGGGGTCTTTTTATACAACGAACCCACTCAGTTATTCAGTTAGAATTTTAAGGGCCTGTTCAAGGTGTTGATCCCCACCTGCGAATTAGGCCCAGGAGTTTGGACAGTTCTGTTAAATTCCAAACTAAAAACTAGAGTGGATTCTCTACTTATGGACATCAAGGTCATCAGTCACCACCGACTAAATTCTATATTTCTATAGTTAAAAGGATTGCAGCATATCTACATTGAATTGATTTTGTTGACTTTCATTGCAATGTTATTGCCACTATATCTCATAGGTCAAGGGAACAACATGCCATGTTTTCTCCCTTTTCGTTTTTCATAAATATCTCTTTAAGCTTTCCTTGGGTTAAAATATCTTCACAAACTCTAAAAAGCTCTACGATCATCCATGCTATGTTCGTAGTTGTTTCATGCTTTGCTGGTGCATTGGATTAGCCCATGAAATGTCAGATCTTGTTTTCAGAAATGCACAGCCACCCTTGTCAGAATCCAGCAAAAAGTATTGAGATGACTGGAAATGGCTCAAAATAGTTCAGATGAATTCCCTGGTGCTCCTTTATTGCCAGTCATCCCTTTAGTTTTGGAAAGTGGTGAGTGAAGCCAGGCAAATTTCCATACCAGAGATTGTGATTTGACTGGAGAAGCCACTTTTAAAAAATAACAAAAAAATATGTGAGAAAATAAGAAACAACTTCCTTGTTTGGATGGAATAGCTTTCCTATTGCTACTCATTCTTGCCTGCAAAAGGCGCTTGGTAACCTGTGCTTTTTGCTTAGAAGATCATGTGGATGTGAGTGTGTGTATTAAAATGTGGCCAAATTGTCTCACCCCCAACAAATGGAAAAGTTGTACCTTGGTCCTAGGTGATGTAGAGAGCATTGCAATCCTTTTTTATTATTATTTCAAAAAAACAAACACGTGGGGCTATCTTGGGAGCAGCTTGCAGGCCAACTTCCCCCATCCATGTTCCACATTACCACCATAGTTTCCCCCTAGAATTTCATTCATTCGTCTATAAAATCTTCAAATATAAATGTTTTAAAATCATTTTAACTGTTTTCAAAATCTTTCCATTATTACATTTTAATTCATGTATCTTCATGTTGTGATTTAATTAGGGGAAACCTCCAGAGACCAGGTCTTGTGCATGTGTTACCTGAGAACAAGAGGGCCTCCCCACAAGCTTCTCAGCTTTACCTCAGTTGTAAATGAGGCTTGGTGTTGACATTTCCAGGGAGCGGAGCGATGGAAGGAGTGGGGATAGTGAAAAATATGAGCAATGTGCTGAAGGATTCCCTCCTCACATGTCCAGCAAGTGTTTTAGGAGAAATAGAGTCACACCTGTGGGCCCCATCCATCACTGAACATTTTATACTTATTAGAAAGGAGAGAGCCACATGGTGGTTTGGATGCTGGATTACAACTCTGCAGATCAGAGTTTAAATCCCTGGGCTGGGCAGGGATATGGGAGTCATATGCAAGTAATTGTTGGCAAGCCTGCAAAGAGGGAAGTGATGAGATATAATCATTTTTAGCCTCCAATAGCAATTGACATATTTTGTGTACCTGTCTGCAAAAGGAAGGACAGTGTCCCTAACCTCTTTTACTTATGTCATCAGAATAAAAAATTGAACTGTCAACTACATTCCTGTTCCCACCCATGCAGTTCTGTGTTCCACTACACCATTTGAAAATCTCCAGATCTGCTGCTAACAAGCAATTTGGAAAAGTAGTATTGTGAATAATTTCCTGTACTTTAATATTTTCCGCTTTCTCTCTTTCTCATTGTACTTATACCTTTACTTATACCTTTCAGCCAAAAAAGGGTGTTTAAAACATCTGACTATTGTAAAAAGCACATTAAAAAACCAAAAGCCTATCTAAAACATAACATTTAATGCATTTTCTGCATGCGAGACTGCATTTCTCTATTATTGCAATTTGATGTAAGGCAGAATTTCTGATCAGGCACACATTCAATAAATAGGGCTGATCCTACTGAGCTTCCAAGATCAGGCAGGATGCGGTATCTTTAGGGTATATTTTCATTGAAATAGTAATCCCTAGCTTAGTGCCCTCCATATCTGTTGAACTACAACTTTGATCATGGGTAGTCAGTGAAGTCCTTCTTTCACTTCCAGTTCCACTGATATGTGGATGGAAGTCAAATTCCTAATACATCTTATTGTGTTTGAACCATGACCCTTGATTTCTCCTTTTCTTTTATTTGCAGTATTCTGGATTTCATACTGAAAGATCTGAGTCTGACCATGAGAGCCAATGGGGTGGAAGTCCATTGACTGACACTGCATCTCCACAGTTAATGGATCCCTCTGAAAGGCCAAACTCTCAGCATCATGATATCTCCTGTGCCTATAGACAATACTCGGACCGCAATGCTCTCTGCTATGGTTTTGCACTTGACAATTCCAAGCTGGCAGATGAGAGACACTTCCATACTCAGGCCTGTGAAGGTGGCAGGTGTGAAGCTGGCCGATACTTCCTTGGCACACCCCAGTCTGGGAGAGAGTCATGGTGGGGTTCTCGCTCTGCCCTGCCCCTCACCAAGTCTTCTCCGGAGAGCAGGGAGACCTATGACAACAGCATGCCTCACATAACTTCCATTCACCGGATACATGGTAAGTTGTGAAACAAGATGAAGCAAAACAAAAACTGCCAGAAAATAAGCTGTGGTATCTTGATAACTTTTCAGTTTACTTATGAATCCTGCAGTGAAGTTGGGAGCCACCTTTCCTTGTCTGGTTCGTTCCAAACAAAGAAGGCTTGGTGTTCCATATTAGAATGGATAGATAATATATTCTGGTTATTAGGAATGGAATAAACATATTTAGATGAGACTTTCAGCAATTATTCTTAATTCATCTGCTGCCTCCTTTCCTCTCCCTTTCTTCTTCCCTCTTTTTCTCTCTGAGGGAGAGAGGAAGGGAAACAGGAAGGCAGACAAATATTCACCTCAGTCTACAGTTTGAAAAGTGATTTTTAACAACAAAACACTTTCGGAAGATTCCTAAGCTGAATCCACACCTGCAAAACCATTCATTCTTATCTTTATCTAGATCAGTGGTTCTCAACCCGTGGATCCCCAGATGCCTTCAACTCCCAAAACTCCTAACAGCTGGTAAAGTGGCTGGGATTTCTGGGAGTTGCAGGCCGAAACACTTGGGGACCCACAGGTTGAGAACCACTGATCTAGATCCTGGTTGAACACATGGTGTTTCAAAGGGCTTTAATCTGATGGTTATTGTGGGGGAGGCAGACCCTTTTTACCCTGCAGATTCTAGGGGAAACTGGCATTTTCACACATGTTTCCTTCACCCTGAATTAGGATCAGAGTGGAATTGGAGGGTGAAGTGGTTGGCGGGAGAGTAGGGGCTTACTTGGCATCCCCATCCTACAAATATATTTTTTTAATGTTTGGTTTATGCTTGCGAATATCCAAAGGTCTGAGACTTTACTCAGGACTATAATGTTATATTTAACAGAGTGGGAATTCATTTCTGCATTCTTGTAAAGATATCTTTGATCTGTGTATGTATACTGATATCCACACATTTGAATACCAGATGGGCCTGAGATTTTCTGCATTCTGAGCATTTTATTAAATTCGATGGGAATTCAATCTCGGGTTCTAACAAAGATCGGGTCACGCATCTAAAACCATTTACTTGGAAGGAAGTGAAGTTCATTGTCACAGGCACTTATGCCCAGGTAAAGCCTACAGCAAGCATGTAGCCGGGGGGGCTTGAGGGGCTTCAGCCCCCCCCCCCCCAAATTCTC
Organism: Anolis sagrei; assembly: GCF_037176765.1. NCBI lineage: Eukaryota > Metazoa > Chordata > Lepidosauria > Squamata > Anolidae > Anolis > Anolis sagrei. The sequence goes on from NC_090021.1 coordinate 98,903,206, forward strand.
ATGGTGGTTCACGAAAAGGCCTTACTGGTGCATTATTTAAACTGTTATGTTTATTCATATCATGATCTGATCACCATACTCAATATATCCCATATGCATGGGGGTATTGGGGTAACGATACAAAACATTTGCTAGGGTAGATCCTCTTTCACTCAGATTCAGCCCCCCCCCGAAACAAACTCAGCCCCCCCCCCCAATCGAAATCCCGGCTACGGGCCTGGCCTACAGGGAAAACATTTATGCCCGATGTTCATTAACAGTGCATTTGCATACGTTTCTAGACATAAGTAAGTCCAACTGAGTTCACTTTGACTTATTCCACAGTAAGATAATGGCAACTTCATTGGAGAATAAATTCCTTTGGATTTTAAGAAATCAATTCAAAGAAACACAGGGAGCTGTTGTAGGTTTTTCGGGCTATATGGCCATGTTCTAGAGGCATTCTCTCCTGACGTTTTGCCTGCATCTATGGCAAGCATCCTCAGAGTGACCTCACAACCTCTGAGGATGCTTGCCATAGATTCAGGCAAAACGTCAGGAGAGAATGCCTCTAGAATATGGCCATATAGCCCGAAAAACCTACAACAACCCAGTGAGTCCGGCCATGAAAGCCTTCAACAATACATTCAACACAGGGATGATTGGGCTTTAATTTTTATTGATTTGGGACTGAGAAATTAGCTGTGTTCCATTTGTAGAATTTTTTATTTGAAAATTCTGTTAATCTTGAGAGAATATCACGTGAGATATTTAAATGTCATGGCCTAAACTGAATGAGGAGATATTTAATTTACCAAACACATGTGCACATGGCACATAGAGAATTATACAGAGATACAGAGTATTGTGAGGTCATGAGGTTTCAGAGGGAAAAGAAAAGCAGGGATGACATGACAGCTAATGGGAGTGCAGGTGGGTGGTAAGAATAATCAAAATATGATTGTTTATATGAATATACAGGTATTCATTTATAAAAGGAAGAAAAAGAAAAAATGTAGCTGCTGCAGTTTTGTTATCTAAAATAATCCAATGTGATGAGCACATGAACATTGTAGAAAAGCACTTTTGCACTGAGTTCAAGGTGGGGAAACAGCAGCTTTGAGGACCAACTTAAATCCAGATTAATATGGGTGAGTGTGACATTAATGGGGTCAAACCGGGGCAGGATGCTGCGCCCAGCCCTCATTTGGATTCAGCAATAGTGGCCAAGAGGGCTGAATTACTTCAGAAATTGCAGTCCAAAGGGTCACTATTCTATCCAGTCCTATTTCAGTCCATTTTCCTAGCCTTATTCGAAACAATGAGCAAACAGAAAAAAACACTATTTCACTTTCTCTCCACACACAGTTATCTCTGAGTTCCTTCAGATGGGTCCAAAGCCTTGGAATATGGTGGGGGTTATAACTGTACTTATTGGGGTGTTTTGCATATCCAAATTATATTGGTCTATTATGAATTTCTGGGGCTTGCCATGATTTTGTTAAATCCTGGATAGAGCATGAGATGTTTTTTTCTGCTCCAAGCAGGAGTAAAATCCTGTGATGCCTCGTTGTCTCAGGTCCTTCTGTGCTGCTCAGTGGAGGTATGACATTTGTCACCATTGTTTCCTCATCTCCTTTCTCTCATCAAAAGTCTGGTTAAATATCTGGTGGCACACTCATACACAGACTGTAGTGGTCTTTGCTAAAAGTGTAGATCTGTGGAACTGTCAGTATGTCAAATCACTTCAAAGTATTCTGAATTAAAGCCTAGTATGCTAACTGTACATTCCCCCATAACCATTAATTTCTATTGTGGTTTGGAAATTAAGCTTCTGGCATTGGTTGCCTTGGCTAGTACAGTGGCATGGTAATGGTCAATTGTTCAGGAAGTAAATATTTTGAAAGCCAGCTTTTGCAAATGAAGAGACATTTGCCAAAAGCCTGAGAATAGGAATATGAACTGAATGCTAGAGAAAAAAAATCACAATGTATGATATCTAAATGACAACTAAGCTAAAGGAAGGTTCAGAGATACTGTCAACTAAAGTAAAAAATAGCAATACCTCCAAGCTCTGTCCAGTTATGCTTCCTACTGAATCTCAAACTATATGCACCAGGAACATAAAAGGTCAAAAATGGCTAAAGTACAGTATGCGTTGAAACTTATCACGGCTGGAGAAAACTTGCAGGGAATATACTTCTTACTTCCACCTCCAGTGGAAATGCATTCAGTGCTGAATGTTCTGCTTTAATCAGCTTTTAACCCAATGCTGACTGCTAATCACCTTTGTTTTATTACCCTTACAGGAAGAGGGCACTGGGATGAAGAAAGTGTTGTTAGTTCCCCAGATCCTGGTTCTGCAAGTGAATCCGGGGACCGCTACCACTCGGAGCATTATCAGGGCAGTCCGCATGAGCCCAGCAAAATTGAAACTCTCATCAGAGCAACTCAGCAGATGATAAAAGAAGAAGAAAACAGGCTACAGTTACGAAAATCGACTTCCGACCAGCTGGTTTCCCTTAATGGAGCAGGAAAGAAACATTCAGCTTGTTTTGCAAACTACCACCAGCCACAGCAGTTGAGAGGAGATGTCTGTCGGGGCCCCAGCATCTCCAACACCACATCTCCCTGTGAACACACACAACAACGAGAAGGGAAGATGCTCAGCCCTCATGAGAACGACTACGACAACAGCCCCACAAGCCTCTCTAGAATAAGCAGCCCCAATTCTGACCGCATTTCTAAATCAGGATTGATCCTGGCAAAAGACTACCTTCATTCTGAAGTGTCACCTCATCAAACTCCAGCAGAGAACAATCCCACGGGTTCACCAAACTATTACAGTTCCCATAGGCAGTATTTTGATAAGCACGCTTACACGTTGACGGGATATGCTCTGGAGCACCTTTATGACAGTGAAACTATTAGAAACTATTCTTTAGGTTGCAATGGATCCCATTTTGATGTGACTTCTCATCTAAGGATGCAGCAAGATCCAGCACAGGGACACAAGGGGACATCTGTTATAATAACCAATGGAAGCTGATGGGTATTTCCCACACTTTTTTTCTTACTTAAAAATATGTTTGTGCTAGAAAAGAAACTTTGCAGTAATAGCAGCAGGCATACATGTTTCAACAACCTTGTTGTTACCAGTCGTTGATAAACTACAATGCACTAGGAGGTGGGAATTGTAAGGTAGTGAACAGGTCTCTGTTCATCCATCTTCTTGTTTTAATAAAGCACTGGCATTGATGCTCAAGACATGCATAGAGCTGTATCTAAGATAAATCTAAAAGATAGCAAAAATATTACGGAGGAGGTCTAAGCCACAAACATCTGTGAGATACCCAATAAGCAGTTTGGTGCCACTGGAATAATGATAGATAAGGCCAGAATTCCTTAGCAGCCTGACCTCCTCTGGCTCTAGTAAAACAAACCCACTAGGCACTCTTTACATGCAAAGAAGGGAAAGGAATGGGAAAAGGAGAAATGGATATTTTGAAATGTCAAAACAAAATTGGTATAATTTCACATTTATACAAGTATTTCTCCACAATTGGTGTGAAGCATGACTGGCCAAAAGTTAAAATTCCTACATATTTATTTGCTGGGTATTGACAATTGTGCAGAGGTCTGTATGCTAGGTAGAGACACACAACATGAGTAGAAAGCAGACTACTTGGAAGGAAAGAATAGGAAATTAACGTTTCCTTGCCTGGTTTGAATAATGGAAGAGCTGTAACTGTGTGGATCTAGACCAGAGGGCCAGTTTCAATTGTGATCCTATTCTGAATGATGATTATGGTCTAGGGAAAAAGATAGTTGTAGGTAAGCAAAAAACAGTTTGGCAGGCACTACATGTCTGATGGCAATCTAACCAGGAGTATGATGTGAGGAGGTAGATGAACAGTTTTCCTTCTAGCTAAAGAAGCAATTGGGGAAGGTCCAGCAGGGAAGCAGTTAGAGGAGCAGGTCAAAGCCACAAGTGGAAAGTTATAACAAATACATTACCAAAAAGACCTTAAACAAAATCAAATGAATGAAAAGCTAAAAAGGAACAAAGCTTTTCTAAATGGATGGTTTTCTCCATTGCAAAATAACCAAATGAGTCACAGGTAATGATGTCAGTGAATTGAATTTGGTGAAAACTCAGAATCTTTTTTCTCATACTTAGTCATATTTTAAGAAGCAAACTCATTTGTTGTAATGGGGCTGACTCTAAAATACTGTAAGTTAGTGGTAGCATTTTAATCTGTGAAAATGTCATGACATCGCTCTGTTTTCATTTTTCTCCACATATTTCATGTCAGAATGGAATACGGCTAACACAAATGTGGGGAATCTGTGGTCTTCCCAATTATATTAGACTTTCATCCCATTTTGAGGGGTGGGGGGGAATAATCATCTTTGCATGACATTTTATGGGGTTCCGTCTTTAAAGAAGAAGGAAAATTTACTTACCTCATCACACAGGATTACCTCCTCCCCTTTCTAGCTCAACCATCCACTTAATTTCCCATCACACAGACTGGCAATTGCCACAGCTTTAAAACATTCATTTCAATGGGATTTTCTCCCTTCTTTGAATCCTCCCTCTTGAAAAGACCAGCAAACCTTTAGTAACCCTTTCCACAATCTATCCCTCCTTTGAATCCCTCCACTTTTAACAATTCTTTCAATTGAATCTTTCCCCCTTCTCTTTGAAACTCTCCTCTAGAGGAGATCAGCACATTAACAAACACTTCTTTCAGTGGGACACACACTGTCTTTATACCACTAACGCACAGATAGATCATAAAACAGAGTGTCAATGGCCATTTTTGGGCATTTCTACACACATGCAATGGAGTGGAGTCAATTTGTGGCTGGCTTTGAAATCCTCCCGTTTCTGCATGCTGTGGAAATGGGGTCCCACGAGGAACTACTGGAAGCAATCCTGCATCATTTGATGGGCTCAGTGGAAGCCCGTCTTTGAACTGTGTAGAAACAGAGGGAAAAAACCGTATGATGAAGTTTGACTCCGGACAGGTCACTATAGTTGGTGTCTAGATGAGTTGAGACCACATTGTTTCCACTGGGCTGTCACCTAATCGTCTGTGTTGTCACCATTGCTCACAGTCAGCCATGGAGCTCCATCCAAGCACTTGCCTGTTGCCTGTTGCAGAAACTGACCATAGAGTTGCCCTGGAGGACCTAGTGATTTCTAGGGGGAATATATTAACAAAATCCATAAAAATATACATGTAAATGTGGAGGGCTGATTGTAGTTTTACATTTCATACCAACTGATCAAGTAGCACTTCTTTCTATCTTCAGTAACACCGATGACATTGGAAAAAATAGTGACACAAAAATGCTCAACCATGACAGAAAGAGCAGCAGGCTGCAACAGCTAATGACACCATAGTAACACGTGGTCAATCAATTCAGATCTAGCGATAACATTTGTTTTGTACTGATTCTAAGTATTAGTGATGATTTTTAAAATAGAAATTCACCAGTTTAGCACGGGGCTTTGAACACTTTGTTCTGACTTGGAATCTCTCAGTATTTAACCTTGTGGTACTGAATTAGGATGGCCACATTTTTATTTCTGAATAGGTTTCTCATCTTCAAGGACTACATCGGAGACAGACTCAGTGTAGAGAACCCATTGAACCTATTGTACCTATTGAATTTGGTCAAGATGGATGGCAATTTCATTAATTTTCTCCTAATAATTTAGCAAAATCCAAGAGTATCATAAAAATGAAAAAGTATCTTGAGCTATTATTTAAACAAGTTAATGTGAGAGAACCATCCTTTGCTAGGTTTGTGCTAAACAACCATGTGGAAGTAGTAATGTCTAGTTTGGAATAACCATATTGACAAGTTGAATCTCCCCTGATTCAGTATGAGCTTAGCCTTCCCACCATGCTTGCATAAATCAATACGAAGGAGAGTCAATGGTTAACATGGGCATGCTGTGTGGGAAGTGACTCCTTTCACACGATGTCATTCATCAGCATGCTCTCATATCCATCAGCATCAACTGACAGAGACTAGGACATGTGTAACCGAGTAACTTCAGTGGTCAAGATAGCAAACATTATGAATGAGGAAGATCTTGAAATTTAGGAGAGGCTGCAGAAGTTTGCTTTCACCTGAATCCATATGGATGAAAAAAACTTGGTTTCTTCTTTTCCTCTCCCATCAGTTGAGTTAACTGAATTATCCAGTCAATTTCAGCCTTGATTAGACTGAAAGTTGATGGTCTGCAAAGGAATCGACACCACTAGATTAAAGTTGCTGATGTTATCACATTGAATTCAGTTTGCAGCAGCTGAAAGAGGGAAAGTAGAAGGCGACAGTAACTGGGACATTTTAAATGCAGGTGAACAAAATGGAATGACAGAAGATTAACTGGGTCTGACCTTGCCAAATTCAGGAAGTTATTGGGTATGTGCTGTGCATAGAATATCATAAGAAGTCTGAATTAAGTAGTATGCCTAATAACTCTACTATTAGGTAAACTGAGGCAGGTCACTAGCTTCCTCTTCTCCAAAGGCAGGCAAACTGTTTTGGGCAAGTCTTGTGAATAGAATTTCAAAGTTTATGAACAGAAAAATGCTAGAGCATCAATCAACGTTTTCTTCAGAAATGACTACATTTTTGAATTATGATACTTATAGGCTTTATACATATGAAAGTTGGGACTCCGAAGATGCTGTCAAGAGTTGTCAAAGTTTGATAAAAGACTGAATTTAGGCATGAGAGGAAATGAAATGAAATCCCTTTTCATATAACTGTCTAAGCTGCAAAGCCCATTTACTAAATTGTCTGCTAGATCTCTTCACAAAGAAGTGCCCGTGAAATGTGTCTCTGTGATTATGATAACCTTCTAATCACAATAATAGATCTGAATAGATTATGCTAAATACAAACTACATGTTTTCTCCAAAATGTAGGGGAGGAAAGGGTGAGTAGTCTGTCATGTATAGATATGCTGTTGACCACTTCTTTCTCAGAGCGTTCATTTTTTTAATTGTTTGTACATACAATGTGACATTTTCCTTACATTGAAAATGTGGCTATTTATCTGAATTAAGATTCCATTTTCTTAAACTTGGATCTAACAATTGCTATAACTTAGGAGCACTTCATAATTCTTGCAAAATTAATATGACATTTTTTCTCATCTGGAAGACATCTTGGGTAAATGCGTATTTGAAATATCAATTTATATCTGCATTAAGCATCTTTTAGAACAGTTATAAATTTATTTTTGACCTTCAAATACTTGTTTTACATTAATTATGATATGACAGTTTTCCAATGTGATCTGAATATTAATGCAATACATTTGCTTTCAAATGTAACATATGCCAAATGCAACAAATACACTTACCGATTTATCACATTACAATGTTACAGTGCTATAACACTATGATTTTATAGTGGCACGTTAGCTGCCATGGCAACATACTATAGCATCCTGGGATTTGCAGTTTAGGGAAAGGCATTTAAAATTCCTGACCAAAGAGTTTGTGGGTCTCACTAAACTACCAACAGCAGGATTCTGAAAGGTCAAAGTGAAATATAATGTTATAGCAGCATAGTGTGATGAGAAATTTAGTACTTGAAATTAACATGTGAAATTGAGAATTCAAACAGTCTAGGAATTTTGAGTAATATAGATACAGTTTCTCCTCATAAGACCCCCATATCCATAAGGAATAAGTTACTGGCCTGACCATTACCACACAAAACTGTCAATACAACTGAAAACCATTTAATATACTCACCTTCAGTTCCAGCATACCATAGAGTTGCATTGGGAGAGAATGAAGAGTCTGTTCACTTGGGCTTCAAATGGGAAGAACAAATGGACAGGTTAAAGATGGGCACTTATCCCTTGTAAAGATTGCACTCTTGTCGTGAACTGCATTAAGCTCAACAGAGTTTGCTCCCAGTTAAGTGCGTGTAGGATTATACCCTTAATATGGTATTCCTATAGGCAACCGTGAGGCAGGAAACTCCATTCCATGAATGGAACATAAACTAGGATCCAAGTCAAAGAATCTGATCCCATCTCAGTTGGATGTACGTAAGCAATTAAAATCTATATACTTAAGTGCACCTAACTTGTAGAGAATTGGCCTGAAAAATCAAACTTTCCAGTTTTCACTATTTGTGACCTCTTTTTTAAAAAATAGTGAAACCAAGTACATTTACTTATTACTGTAGTTATTTAAACTATTTTAAACAAAAATATTTAATTTGTAATGCATGTGACTTTGTTTTTAAATGGAAAAAATGTTCTGAAAATACATAAAATACATAAGCTAGCTTTAAAAGGACAGTGTTTTTACATTTAACAAAGAATTTATGCACAACTATTTTCTGTTTAAGTACTGACACTTTCTTATTTTTCCCCCTAAAAAGAGGGCGGAAGGTATGAAATGTATTACTGTACTTAAGAGCACTCTCCTAATAATGCTATCCTTTCTGTTTGCTTTCCAACTTCCATATGAGCAACATTCTCCTTAGCCAATTGACTTAAAAGTGGGTTGCAATAAATCTAAGGAAACTTAGTTACAAATAAGCATGCTTTGGACAGTACCTAAGAAAACTGACTTAAGCATCTTTATTTGGAAACATGTTCCATAAAACCATATAGATATTTTACTCATGTACTGTCTATGGATATAGAATTCTGCAGATGCTTCACTACAGGTATTATGCTCTAGCATGCACTTCAATAAAGAGGCTGTTGGCCATGTTGTCTGGGGATGATGGCAGTTGTATTGCAAGTCATCTCAAGGGCACCATTTTGGGGGAAATCAATGTAAAAATAACCTATTCCTCCTACACTGAAATAAACAGGGAGGTTCTTGTAAGCACTTCGGAGCTTCTGTGCAACATGACAGGAGCAAATGTCTTTTAGAGCCAGGGAGGTTCTTGTGTATGGGTGGCAAACATGCTGGACTGCCAACACTACAAATCCCATGACTCACAATGTTCAGGTGCTAGTGACATTGTAGCCTAACACCTTGTAATTTGAAGTTTTCCTTTGGAATGTAATGTAGGAAACTCAACTTTAGCAATGTTGCCAATATCTTGAAAAAATGTTCCCATTTCTAATTATTTATATTGTAAATAGATTTCTGAAGTAAATTTGAAGTCAATGTGTATAAGATGTATTTATTATGTGAAGATTTCTTTTCTTTAAAAAATACAGCTACCAATATGTAGTTTCTGTCTGGTTTCTTGATTCTGTTTACCATTAAATTCTTACCTTTATATGGAGAGGTGAGCTTTCCTTCTGCGAACCTAGGGATTTTCTTTCCAGACCTGTTCAAAGAATTACACCAAAGGATGAATGGATTCCATCCAACTGGTTTTGTCACTATAGCTCCTTCATGCCCCTTGAATTTTATCCTGAGAATCTGATTAACATCAAAAACAGACTCGGAAGAGGGTGTAGACAGGAGGATGAAAAATTTGGAAGGAAAGCAGGAGTTCATTTGCAGGATGCTGAATGGAACCCCTACATATCCTCCAACATGTTTTGTGCATAAACAAAACAAATATGGATCTCCAAAATAAAATGAGAAAGTATGGGAATAAAATCTGCAGCATTCTGGTCTTTTTTAATCAATCTAGCTACACCCTGAGTGCAAATTTATTTTGTGGCAATTGAAGCTAATTGAGGGCAATAGCAGAAAAGGGGAGAAAGAAAGAGTGACATAGTTAAAAACACTCTATGGGCACTTCCAGACAGTGACAAAATGCAGGATTAACAAGCGGGATAAACAATCCCAGAACCAAAGAGCAGGTTGCCACACAGACCTGGTGGTCCCAGGCTTCTTCTCCTGCCATCCTCACAACTCTTTTTTGTCTCAGGATAAAATAGGGGGTGGATGGGAGACATCAGCTGGAAGATTTTTTTAAAAAACTCACTCAACTATGCACTGATACTTATATGCGCACATGCGAATATCCTAATACAAATATGGAGAGATTTTTATGTGTGCATATATGCATCAGTGCATAATTGATTGATTAAAAAAATGCCTCCAGATTTCCCTCTTTCCCCAATTGCTAATTTAATATTATAAAGTTTAAAATAAACAGTTTTAGAGACCTCTAATGGATATCCACTTCTCCTCTCTTGAAGCCAGCTGGAAATCAGCTATGTCTCTGTAGGAGCCTGAACAGCTGATCAGCTGTTTCTGGCTTTTTAAAACCCACATGGGCAGGAAACAGTCTCCACAAGGGGTAAAGAGGGAAATCCTGAATTTTACATGACTGCAAAGCCACACAGTCATGGGAAAATCTACTTTATTTTGCTTGGAATCAGGATAAAGGAGGACCTTTTTGAATTGGGTTTTCCCTCCATAGCTGCAATTAAGTGTGCATTTAGCACAAATGTCATCTGGCCAACCTCCCTTTTAACCCATTCTCTCCCAAATTATATGTACTGTGTGGAAGCACCCAAAATGTAGTCTGTCAAAGGGTTAACTGGAACAGCCTCTGCCAAGTCAGGAATAGTGGAGGGTATGCCCTTGTATGTGAAAAGCTCTCAAAAAATTGGGAAAGTTTTTCAAAACTTGTTTTGAAAAACACCTCCAATGCTTTGACTAAAGGGAAATTTAAAAATGCCCTTTGGAATTATTTTAGAGCCAGAATGGATAACTTCGATCAGTCTTGGAGCTGCTTTTCCCCATCCTTTAGACCAGTGGTTCTCAACCTGTGGGTCCCCAGATGTTTTGGCCTTCAATTCTCAGAAATCATAACAGCTGGTAAACTGATTGGTATTTCTGGGAGTTGTAGGCCAAAACACTTGGGGACCCACAAGTTGAGAATCACCGCTTTAGACCATTGGCTCCCAACCTTTGGTCCACCAGGTGTTTTGGTCTTCCACTCCCAGAAATCCCTACCAGCTTACCAGCTGTTAGGAATTGTGGAATCTGAAGTCCAAAATACCTGGAGGACCAACGGTTGGAAACCACTTCTCCAGACCATTGCTTCTTAAACTGTGGGTCACGACCCCAAATGTTTGCAGTGAACCTTGCAGAAAATGCTTCAGTTGTATTCCATAAAAGAGAAAATCAGCCTGTTTGCAACCCTTGCAAATGCTGATTTACTATCTGTAAATGTTTGATTTTCTACTTATTGTATCTATCTATCTGTCTGTCTGTCTATCTATCTATGTATCTATCTATCACATACAAATTTTTCTTGCAGAAAGGCGTTGTGAGAGGAAAAGGTTTAAGAAGCCCTGATCTATACAGTGAGCACCTGCCTGTTTTGGAAAACCTCATACCCCTGACCCAGCAATAAAAAAATCAGCATTAAAGTAAACTATATTCTCCAAAAGCCAAATGCTGCCTTTGGAGGCTAAAATAGCCTTTTGGTCAACATAAATGGACTTTTTAGTATTTTAAAGAAGACAATTTCAGACCTAAAAATAACATTTAAATGGCCACTTATCATGAAGATTTCAAGTTACGCATATGAGTGATTTTGTCTTAATGGCGTGTGATTGAGTGTATGTGGAGAGAGAGCTACTTGCAGGTCAAGGTTTGCCAAACCCTTTTTGGCAAAATGGGAATCACTTTAAGCGCAGTAATAATCACTGCATGTGAATATTCACAAAATGCTTTGTCCATACACATGTGAGGACTCTAGGATATTGCTGAAGTTTTATATTGCTTATTCTGAAATTTACAAGTGCAAAATAATGTTCTCTCCACTGTGGAAAAGTTATTACGAGCAAGGAGAGGACTATGAAATAAGTTGTTTACTCTCAATTTGGGAATTCAACATTCAATTCCATTTTTAGCTTTTGTTTATTTTATTTCTTAGTAGAAACTTGTAAGATATTCTCAGCACTTTCACAGTAAATTGTAATTTGGAAGAATAGTTGAAAATTTATTAAATGCATCCAGCCATGGATGGATTGTACAAATGTGAGTATGTATCTTTAAAATGACGACATGTTTTTTAATAGACCAACTGACAAAGGCCAACACTGTGAGGATATAATGAGGATGGTAAAGAATAGATCCCTTACCATAATCACAACCACAGAATAGAGATGATAATGAGCAATGACCTGTTGTTCGCCAATTTCAACATGCGTCTTCTTCCATCTGTGGTCCATCTGTCTCCCTTTTCCTCAGTCTAGGCCACAGATCCCTGGCAATGAGGCATGTCAAAAAACTTTTTCTGCCTTAGATGAAGCACAAGATGACATTTCTCATGATCCTCATTCTGCTTAAAAAGCTAACCAAATTGGCAGCTCAATCTTACTTTAACAATGATGAAGGGACAGTTACCATGGACCCGAGAGTGGCAAGTGAGCTTAAAGCATGAAAGGCTGACAGATCAAAATACACAGCCCTGTCCTCAAATATAGAAGAATGGCCATGGGACTGTCCCTTCACCTCCTTAAGATCTGGTTTCTGAGACAGCTGTTTTACTATTCCCAATGGTAGGGCTGGCTTTTTTTTTGATATAATGCTATAATGTACACAGATAAGGCAATCCAGCAGAGACATAACACCATACAGGGAATATGGATTCCTGTTTTCACATGTCAACATTTGAATTAGGTTGGAGATTATGTGATAAAAATCTATGAGGCTTATGAGGAGGAAAGTGTTGGCAAATAATTAGCAGACAACCAAAAAAAAATCTCTCATTCCTCCTCATTCATGATTGTACAAACTGTGGTTCATGTCATTACAGTTGTACTAGTGGACTGTGACTAACAAACAATAGACAGAATTGAAATCTGTGTTCTTCTTGTTTATTATTAGTAGTAGCAAGATAGGCTACTAGGGTAGGCCATAGTTAGCGTATCAGTGTATAAAATGCACATAGCACATATGTTATACTTAGTGTGTCTTGCAAGCAGGCTGTTGTGGGGAAAACAGCTGATTCTGATTTTTCAAAATAGAAGATCCTCGGTTTCCTGTGATCAATCTTTCAAAGGATGGTAATAAATATACTAAACTGCAACTGCCAGCATGTTTTAGGCAGCCCAGGTCCAATAACACCATACAGTCCATCTTTATGATCAATATAGTCAACCACAAGTATAACTTCTCGGTTTAATTCTGAATTCTGAATGAATATGAATGATGTTTACTATTGGAACATGATACTATGTGATAGAAATACACATAGTATTACATAGACAGAGGAATTCTGTCAAGGTTTTTTCCCCATTCATGTATTGTTCCTGAGCCAAGATGCTGCATGGAGTAATCCCATATGGCAGATTGATTTGGGTTTACTCCAAACTTAACTTGGAAATGGATCTTGGCAAAATGCAGTGCCCCATCAGGAAACAATTTTTCGTTTCTAGTAAGGATTTCCGGTACTTTTCTTTACTGCTTTGGCCTGTTTCTGAAACCTTTTTTGTTTTAAAAATCTAGAGTACCTTCAACTTTCATTTGGGAATAGGGGAAGACAACTTAATCTAGAAGTTGCACTGTGTCTGAAAGAAACAGAACCTGAGGAATTCAACTTCATCTAAAAATCATTTTGGGATCATTTTACATAAAGTAAAGGTAAAGGTTGTCCCCTGACATTAAGTCCAGTTGTGTCCAACTCTGGAGGTTGGTGCTCATCTCCATTTCTAAGCTGAAGAGTTAGCATTGTCCATAGACACCTCCAAAGTAATGTGGCCAGCATGACTGCATGGAGCGCCTTTACCTTCCCACCGAAGTGATACCTATTGATCTACTCACATTTGCCTGTTTTCGAACTACTAGGTTGGCCGAAGCTGGGGGTAACAGCGGGAGCTCATGCCTCTCCCCAGATTCGAACCTGTGACCTTTTGGTCAACAAGTTCAGCAGCTCAGCGGTTTAACCCACTTGGCCACTGGGGGCTCCACTTTACATGCTAAAGGTTTAATCAAAGATGTATTAAGTAATGTAGCCATGCCTCTTTTAACAATGGAATATGTTCTAGGGCATTGCTTCTTCAACATAAAATTTAATACCAGAACCAGTAATAACACCAAAAAAAGGAGGGTGAGGAGGGGATGGGGAAGCTGAACATGTTTAAGCAGACCTTTTGTTCAAAACTATCAGTTAGCATACGTGAAATGAAACAACTTTGTCAGTTTACTTTGCATAAGTAAACAAAAACATTCTAACACTTTAAGAGTTTTTGAAATGGTCTTCCAAACTGCAACCATTGTGTCTTTTTCCTTCACCAGCTTCCACTTTTATTATCATTTCTATTTTGTTGGCCAAATGTCTAGATTTATACCTTTTTAAATAAATATGCTGGAGATAGTTAATGAAGCAAAATAATTTTTTCTCACCTTTTCTCCCAGTTTTGCTACTTGCACACACAAGAGATAGCTAAATGTAAACTTACCTGTTGTAGGTAGGCATACACTGTTACTGGAAATTGGCTGCAGTAGAATCTCATTCTTTTCTACATCAAGCTTTCTATATTGCATTGTTTATTTTAGATATTGTACAGCAGTCCACTATCAAAAGTGTTCTTGTGTTTAGCCTTTCATCCCATCTCCATATATATTATGTGTGTATGGAAATACAAGTATTCCAACCTCCTGCCAAATATAAAAAATATTTTAGATTCCAAGTGATACTCAACCTGCAATAGTTATGTGTTATCTCCGGATTAGAAGCAGGATGTTCCTGATTGCCAATCCTCAAATTTCAAGAGCCTAATTTCCATGATACTGCTTGTGAACTTCCCAGAGGCATCTTGTTGATTACTGTGGTGGCACAATATTGTCTAGTGTGTTGATTCAACATTTGTGCTACAGTAAAAATATTTTGCCTACTACACAGTGTTGGGTATCTTGTGTACATCAAGGGGTAGTAATGACAACTAAAAATGCATTTGTGGAGTTTGTTTCCACAAGTTATCTAACTCCAAATTGGGAAACAAGTCGTACAGGAATACCTGGCTGCTCTAAATGAGTTCAAGTCCCCATGGCCAGATCAACTACACCCAAGAGTATTGATGGAACTAGCGGAAGTCATTTCGGAACCATTGGCAATCATCTTTGAGAGTTCTTGGAGAACAGGAGAAGTTCCAGCAGATTGGAGGAGGGCCAATGTGGTCCCAATCTTCAAGAAGGGAAAAAAGGATGACCCAAACAACTACCGTCCGGTCAGCCTCATGTCGATACCAGGCAAGATTCTGGAAAAGATTGTTAAGGAAGTGGTCTGCAAACATTTAGAAACAAATGCGGTCATTGCTAATAGTCAACATGGATTTATCAAAAACAAGTCATGCCAGACTTATCTGATCTCTTTTTTCGATAGAGTTACAAGCTGGGTAGATGCGGGGAATGCCGTGGATGTAGCATACCTGGATTTCAGTAAGGCCTTCGACAAGGTCCCCCATGACCTTCTGGCAAGGAAACTAGGCCAATGTGGGCTAGGCAAAACTACGGTGAGGTGGATCTGTAATTGGTTAAATGGACGAACCCAGAGGGTGCTCACCAATGCTTCCTCTTCATCCTGGAAAGAAGTGACAAGTGGAGTGCCGCAGGGTTCCGTCCTGGGCCCGGTCCTGTTCAACATCTTTATTAATGACTTAGATGAAGGGTTAGAAGGCAGGATCATCAAGTTTGCAGACGACACCAAATTGGGAGGGATAGCCAATACTCCAGAGGACAGGAGCAGGATTCAAAACGATCTTGACAGATTAGAGAGATGGGCCAAAGCTAACAAAATGAAGTTCAACAGTGACAAATGCAAGATACTCCACTTTGGCAGGAAAAACGAAATGCAAAGATACAGAATGGGGGACGCCTGGCTCGAGAGCAGTACGTGTGAAAAAGATCTTGGAGTCCTCGTGGACAACAAGTTAAACATGAGCCAACAATGTGATGTGGCGGCAAAAAAAGCCAATGGGATTTTGGCCTTCATCAATAGGAGCATAGTGTCTAGATCTAGGGAAGTAATGCTACCCCTCTATTCTGTTTTGGTTAGACCACACCTGGAATATTGTGTCCAATTCTGGGCACCACAATTCAAGAGAGATATTGATAAGCTGGAATGTGTCCAGAGGAGAGCAACTAAAATGATAAAGGGTCTGGAGAACAAGCCCTATGAAGAGCGGCTTAAGGAGCTGGGCATGTTTAGCCTGAAGAAGAGAAGGCTGAGAGGGGATATGATAGCCATGTATAAATATGTGAGAGGAAGCCACAGGGAGGAGGGAGCAAGCTTGTTTTCTGCTTCCCTGGAGACTAGGACGCGGAACAATGGCTTCAAACTACAAGAAATGAGATTCCATCTGAACATGAGGAAGAACTTCCTGACTGTGAGAGCCATTCAGCAGTGGAACTCTCTGCCCCGGAGTGTGGCGGAGGCTCCTTCTTTGGAAGCTTTTAAACAGAGGCTGGATGGCCATCTGTCAGGGGTGATTTAAATGCAATATTCCTGCTTCTTGGCAGGGGGTTGGACTGGATGGCCCATGAGGTCTCTTCCAACTCTTTGATTCTATGATTCTAATCTCTCTGGAAAAAAACCAGGTTGAGGATATGTATTCTTCTGTTATAAAATGGAACTTTCTAAGCCCAGAACTGAATATTTTGATACATTTTGATAGCTTTGATCTGTACATAATAATATACTCCTCCTAGTCAACAATGTGCTGCTACCTATAACTTGTTTTTTGGGGTTTGATACCTTTGGAAACAAACTCCACATTTGCATTCTAGGCTGTAACACTGTAAAAATGTGTGCATGTGTGGGAGGGGGGACGGACGAAGGGAATGCTTTTACGAGGTGCTATAGACATTCCTTTGGTCTGATCTAGCATGGCTCTTCGTCTCTGGTGTATAAAAGGAAAGAAGTCATGATTCCTTTTTCTTATCACATTGTGGCATTCAATATCTTAAGAATCTTCAAATATATAACTTCAAAGAAAGTTTAACACCAATGGAAAGAAATATTTCTGTATTCATTGGCCACAGAAGATATTCTCAAAGGCATTGTGATTTATTGCAAGATGTTCTAGCTGGCAGACTTCAAGTTCCATTTTACCAATAAAAATTACATTAGAAACTCACCATCTTCCTCCAAAATTCCAACCACAACCTCCCTAGCAGCATGCCCCTCATCTTGCCCCAAATGCAGGTGGCAAAGAAATGTCTTTGCCTGCTTGCAGAAGGCCAACAGGGATGGGGCCATCCTGGTCTCTCTTGGGAGGGAGCTCCACAGTCTGGGAGCAGCCACCGAAAAGGCCCTCTCCCGTGTTCCCACCAAATCTGCTTGAGTGAGTGATGGGACAGAGATAAGGCTTTTTCCATATGATTGTAGATATTGACAGGTTCATAGTGAGAGATAGAGCCTGTCAAATAGCCTGGACCTAAGTTGCAATGGGGCACTTAACCATGCTAGTTAGCCCTTTTCTTTAATCTACAGCTCAAATTCAGACAGCCTTTTCTCCCACAAGCATCCACGTTAAAAAAGTGGATGTTTGTGGGAGGCTCTCAGTTGAATGGCATCAGTTCTTAATTGCAGTCTAGCTGAAATACTTATTACCTCATCAGATGGGCAAAATTGCCTGTAGTATGATGGTCTCTCTTCATTTGTGGCACAGAGCCCACCAGCTCCCATCCCACAATGTAGATCTCCTTCTGGTGGGGCTCTGTGGCGCAAGTGAAGAGGGAGCATTATAAGCCACAGTGGCATCAACACGGGAGGCTTCTCATGTTGCATAGGCAACAACAGGGGGAAGCCAGGTGGCAAATGCTTCCCCACATTGGATGGGGTGAAGGGGAAGCCAGGCAATGTGAGGCGATGTGTCCTTAGTTCCTGGTTTGTTTCCTGAAGCTCTGGATCCTGCCCTGAATCTGTATCCCTGTCTCCTAGGAGTTGCTTTTCCTGCCTTACAGAGGTGGGTTCTGCACTGTCAGACCACTCAAGCTACTGATATGTCTTTGCCCCTGACTCAGATGATGAGCAAAGAAACCCTTCCCCTTCATCTTAACTGGTAGTGGGATGCACATGGCATCATATGACAGGGACTATGCCTGCCTTGTGTGACAATGTCCAGAGTTTCAAGTTCTTTTTCTTTTGATTATACCTGCATTTTCATAGGGCTTCCTTTATTCACATTTAGTCCTTTCTTGAAATACCTTTAATTTCCCTTCTTCTTCCTTCCTTCTTTCTTTGTGCCTCCCCCTTCCATATCTCACTGATCACACATCTCATGTAGTCTCATGGCATATATCAGAACGTTTTTAAAAAATGTGGAGTTAATAATGCTAAAATTGTTAGTAAGATTACACAAATTTAGTAGTAGAATTATTTTTGTTTTACTATTTATACCTTACACTTATCTTGCACTTGCACATATTTTTTTGTAATTATGAAGGATGGTATAATTTTCCCACCATTCACATTAGCCAGTTCATTAGTCTGCCCCTTTAGATAACTGGTCAATGTAGATGTGCCCTAGGTATATCTAAATTAACTTTCTACATAGCTACACAGTAAAAGAATATACAGCGGGGTATTGATTTCCAACTTAATTATACTGAATTTGTGCTTTTATTTACAATGGGTTTATTTTTCCTTGCTTTTTAGCCTATCTATCTATCTATCTATCTATCTATCTATCTATCTATCTATAGAGCTAGAAGAGGGGGGAAATATAGGACAGGCAGGTGAGGTTATGCATGTATGTATTTCTTGTGATGGCCATGCTTTTACTTGTTTGCTGTAGTTTGTTTTTACTGTCATTCACCAGACTGTGCACTTAATATATTTATGTTCGTGTTGTAATCAGGGGTGCCATAATGTTGTCTTCATAAACAGTCTGAGCTACAGAATCCAAATGTAATTAGCATCCAGTTATTCATGGTGTGTATCACCAGACATTATTGTAACAGCAACATAAATTGCAGAAAACGATGCATAACATAAAAAAGGCCACACATTCATCATGCGGTGAGGCTTTTGCAATATGGATCGCACTTATCTTTTTATTTTCCACAGACAGAGCAAGTTATGTGTAACAGAATGGCAAGCCGTATACTTTAGCATTTGTGTAATACTGTACACTATGTTACCAGAACTGAGCACGATGACTTGGCATAAAAAGGTATGTTTAATCTAATGTGATTAATTGGATCTAGAAAGCCAAATCCTTCTATGACAGATCAAAGTAAACTGATATTCAGGAATCCAGAGATCTTTCAATCATGTCTCTACTATTGGTGGCTTCAATGTATCATAACATACCTCCTTCTTGGAAGTAGATTTCCAGTCTTTTAACTGACTAGGTAAAAAGATAAAAGTTTCCCCTTGACATTAAGTCTAGCCATGTCTGACTCTGGGGGGTGGTGCTCATCTTCATTTTTAAGCCAAGAGCATAGATGCCTCCAAGGTCATGTGGCTGGCATGACTACATGGAGTGCCATTACCTTCCCACAGAAGCGGTACCTATTGATCTACTGACATTTTGCATGTTTTCAAACTGCTAGGTTGGCAGAAGCTGGGGCTAACAGGGTGAGCTCAGTCCGCTCCCCGGGTTCGAACCGCCAACCTTTCGGTTAGCAAGTTCAGCAGCTCAGCGCTTTAACCAGCTGTGTCATATGTATCTAAATAAACTTATATTCTCAGGGGCTCTATCTACTGTGTGAGGATATTATTTATGGGACAATAATCTATACACATAATAAAAATGAAAAATGTGTATGTGTGTATGTGGCTGAGGTGTCCACTTACACAGACAGCCTCCCACCTCCACAAACAGGCCGTAGTTCCAAGTTCTGAGCAGTCTCCAAAGGCATTCCCCCAAACCGACATTGCAGGTTAGACTGAGCTCCATGAACATGTAGAGCACACGCTCCCAATGTCCTCCCCAAACACTATGGCCCACCACCCAAGGACTGCTTTTATTTGGGGAGAATTTTATCCTAGATTTAGCATGGTTTTTTCCACCACAGGCAGGCATCCCAGGGTCCCTTGTGTGGAATTTGCATGACCCCACCCACTGCCTCTCCCTTAACCCTTTCCTACCCTTTCCTATTGCACATAGCAAATACCGAGGAATTGATCAGCAACTGAACAGACAGGGGTGGTTTGGGGGACCGACTCAATAGGATGGAAGTTGTAGTTTACCCTGCATCAAGGTAGAGCACTGTGATCCCTTCGATAATGACCTGAACCACATTTGGCACGCAGAACCCCTATGACCAGGTTTGGAGAAACTGACCATGATTTATAGTTGTCATTCACTTACATCCAGAGAGCACTGTAAAGCCAGCCAACGATGGATCTGGACCAAACTTGCCACAGATGATGGGACTTGCAATACCTTCACTCACTTCCAATGACCTTGATTTTGGTTGTTGTAATTCACCTGCATCCCGAGAGCATTCAATCCAACTGACAACGGATCTGGACCACACTTGGCACACAGACCCAATATGGCCAACTGTAAATACAGGCAGGATTTGAGGGTGACTGCCCTTGGCATATGGGAGTTGTAGTTCATACTTTTCCAGAGAGCACTGAACCCAATCAATGAAAGATTTGGACCAAACTTGGCACACAGACCCAACATGGCCAACTGTGCATACAGGCCTGGTTTGGGATGGATTGACCCATGATTCTGGGAATTGCAGTTCATCCATATCATTATGCATTTTCTAATGGGAGCATTCATTAAAAAAAGAAATCAAATATGGCTTTTTTCCTAATAAAAAGTGTTACTAATTAACTAAATATTACCTAACACACCAAAATAAACCATGCCTTTTTCAAATAACTCAGGCACCGTCGGGTACCCAAGCTTGTAATAATAATAAAAGTTTACTTTTTAAAGGTTTTCATTAAATGAAGTGGGATAAAAGTTGGGTATAGCTATGAGTTATGACCTCATCAAACATGATCCATGGAATCACTATGGATTGTCGGTGTGCATGGGGAACCCATCGCCCTACACCCTGCATTTCTAGCTCTGCAATGAATGAGATATGGAAAATAATTCAGACCTAGATTTGCTGTATTCACATGCACTGGTCAATTTGCCTGGCCCTTTTCTTTCGATACTTAAACTGTATTTTTCATGTTATTAGAAATTTAGAGACTGTAAGAATATTTAATGAGTGAGGAAATTCTAACTTGGGAGAAGGAAATGCCCTCATTTGCCCCTCATTTGCAGTAGCTCTATCTCTGGATACAAATCACACACAAAGTTCTAAGAGTAGATTGGAGTAACACTGAATCAAAGGCGGGTCTTTTTGGCTTCCTCGTACCTTCATTCATGCCATTACTGCATTCATAAAAGCTGGGCAGAATATCCTTCATCACATGGTAATAGTGGTTGAGCTTAATCTTTGGCTTGTGCTTTTTATATTGACAAACTGGGTCTTATGATGAAATGCAACAAAATAAATCATAAGACTGCTATGGGATCCTGATAATTGTTGCTGTGGTGCCAGTCTATCAGTTCAAAAGGCACATATAATAGTTCCTTTGTTGAATATTTTTATATATATATACATATGGTGGACACCTACAGAAAAATACTATGGGCAAAATCTTTTGAAAATGGCTAAAATTTCCCATAAAATAAACTAAATTTTCAGACTTTTAATTTCCAGTTCCTATAATTGATTGGGGGGGGGGGGGATTTAAGTACTGCAAGAAAGATTTTCCTTGCATCATTTCCTGCAAGGAAAGGAAATGCTAATTCTTCCAGAACAGCCTTCAATCTCTAGTTAGCTTGCTGAAAAGGATTCAGAAGATTTTCATAATATAATTGTCGAGATTTCCTGTATGGAGAGCAGCTTCTAAAATAGTCAAGACTTGATCTGAAATGCTGAGAAAGACTGGGTGAGGCTCAGCTTACAACCTGGCTATGCTGAAGTGCTTTCAAGGCAATTTATTTCTAATGAATTCAGTTGAGCTGTGTTGGCTTACATTCTTTGCAGCTACAATTTGCATAGACAGAGGTGGATCATGCAGCCTAGTGTGATGATACTCTTCCTGAGCTCTTCAATGCTTTAGTGATACACTATTAAATAACCAAGTCTGAAAACTGGGACTTTAGCTTTAGAAAATGTTTTCTTTCACAACTCGTACTTATGTTGTGTTCCTGTTCAGTGGTGAGGCGATGTATATCAGTTCTATTGTTACAGTGGCTGTAACAGTCTCTGAAATTCTGACACAGGTTTAGTAGCACAATGCACATCATTATGACAGGAAGGCTACTATATTACATACTATTTGTGTTTGTTGATGGGAAATGGCTGTGTACAAGAGAGAAAAAGAGTGGAAAGAGCATTCCATGGAGTACATCCAGGCCCTACAATAATTTGTGTTGTTGTTCATTCGTTCAGTCATTTCCGACTCTTTGTGACCTCATGGACCAGCCCACACCAGAGCGCCCTGTTGGCTGTCACCACCCCCAGCTTCTTCAGAGTCAAGCCAGTCACTTCAAAGATGCCATCCATCCATCTTGCCCTTGGTCGGCCCCTCTTCCTTTTTCCTTCCATTTTCCCCAGCATCATTGTCTTCTCTAAACTTTCCTTTCTTCTCATGATGTGGCCAAAGTACTTCATCTTGGCCTCTACTATCCTTCCCTCCAATGAGCAGTCGGGCTTTATTTCCTGAAGTATGGACTTGTTGGATCTTCTGGCAGTCTAAGGCACTCTCAGAACTTTCCTTCAACACCACAGTTAAAAAGCATCTATCTTCCTTCGCTAAGCCTTCCCTATGGTCCAGCTCTCACATCCGTAGGTGACTATGGGGAATACCATTACTTTAACTGTGTGGATCTTCATTGCCAGTGTGATGTCTCTACTCTTCACTCTACAATCATTTGTAGTAGACCTATAAATCTCTCAAAGACCTTTCCTCAGAACAACAATCGAATTCCAGATCCATCTGTCTGTGATTTAAATTATTTCCTTCAGCACTTCCTAGTCAGATGTAACCCATGATGGCTCTTGGGAGTGAAAAAATAAATCCACCGGACAAGTGAAAACTGCCAACTCTTTTTTATATGCACTGGATTCCTATGAATCATTTTTATACAGGGATACATTGTAAGAAGGTGAAGTAAATGTCTACAGGTTGAATCCTGCTAATTATACTAATGTATAATGGTGATATAATGGTGCTCCATGCAGTCATGCTGGCCACATGACCTTGGAGATGTCTACGGTCAATGCCGGCTCTTCGGCTTAGAAATGGAGATGAGCACCACACCCAAGTCGGAAGCGACTGGACTTCATATCAGGGGAAAGCCTTTACCTATAATGGTGGTGCATGTGCTGGTAACCTCAAGGTTGGACTTTTGCAATACTCTTTACATTGGGCTACTTCTGTACCAAGTTCAAAAACTTCAATTAGTTCAAAATATGGCAGACATACTAGTTACAGGAATATCTAGGACAATGGTTCTCAACCTTTGGGTCCCCAGGTGTTTTGGCCTACAACTCCCAGAAATCCCAGCCAGTTTACCAGCTGTTAGGATTTCTGGAGTTGAAGTCCAAAACATCTAGGGACCCATAGGTTGAGAACCACTGGTCTAGGAGCATATTACACCCCTGCTACAGTCACTCCAATTGATTTCCAGTCAAAGTACAAAGTATTGGTTTTGACTTTTAAAACCTTACATGGCTTGGGTCCAGGTTATCTACAGGATTTCCTTCTCCTGTACAATCTCTCTAGGGGACAACTATTCCAGCCTACCAGAACCTGACTGGTGACTGTAACCCAGATAACCTTTTCATCGGCCACCCAAAGACTGTGGAACAACTTGCTAAAAGAGCTCTGACAGCTAAATCAGCTGTCAGAATTCAAGATGCAACTTCAGACCTATCTCTTCTGCCAAGCCTACCCAGTCAATTTTAACTATGATTTTTAAACTCATGTCTTGTGTGTACTGTATTTTAATATTTGTTCTGTGAATTTTAATATATGTATGTCATAGAAATGCATTTTAATATATGTATTTTGAATAATGTTTTATAATTATGAGTTTTAAACTGTTTTTTGCCCCACCTTGAGCCTCGAGGAGAAGCAGGTGACAAATAAAGATCATCACCATTCTCGTCATCATCATCATCATCATCATCGTCATCATCAGCATCAGCATCGTCATCGTCATAGAAGCTTCTATTTTGGACAAAAGCACTGATTAGATACAAGATGGAAGCCTCTATTCAGAGAACGTATCCAAGGTCTACTTACCTCATCCCATTCAGCCCAATTCATCTATGTAGCATTTTTGGAGTGGTAGGACTGCCATGAAACAAAGGAGTGGTGAAGTCCATTTTCCATCAGTCCTTTGCCTCATCAAGGATTTGTCAAGGATATGTTTTGATCCTTGCACAAGTGTCAGATCCAATGCCTAGGTTCTTTTTCTTTAACAAATCTCATATTGATTACACAAATTGTTGTACAGACAGTTATATTATTCATTTTATGGGGGGGGGGGAGGTTATGCAATGTATCATGAATCCATTGGGGTAGTTGCACTCTTTGTTCCACTCTTATTTGTGGAATTGCTGCAGGAAAAATACTCTATGTATTTTTTCCATTGGTCTAATATTTAATAGAGCCCTGTGAATATGACTCTCATTTCCATCTGTTGACAAGATGGTGGAGAAGCAGCAATACCACCCCCACCCCCACAATACAACCTTCTTGTAAAGTTAAGTGGGCTGTGAAGAGATTGGTTCAGACTGATAAACAAAGCAAAAGAATGATTGTTCCAAATGAGAGATGAGAAGCAGGAACCAACTTGAATGTTGCCAAACCAGGTTGTTGAGTTGAAAATTTCCATTATTGAGTAGATTCATATGTGTAGAGCATGTCTGAAAAATGTGTGGCTCTTCAGATATACTTGGACATGGACTTGGACTTCCCATGAACCCTATCCAGAACAGCCAACAGTAAGAGATGATGGGAGTAGTCGTTTATCAATATGGGGAAGGCTTAACTTTATTTACATGTTGTCATCTGACAAACTACTGAATTACTGATGCTCTTTAATATATGGTTTTTCTTTTTTGGTAGTACTAAAAAAGTACTAAAAAACTGATGTTTTTTAAAGTGTATTTTATTTCCCTTTGCTTGTGACTAACACAACTTGTTTTGTATCAAAGCAGTATAAAAATAACATCTAGTGTAGTGAACAAGGAATTTTGAACCACTGAAAAATCTAATATTTTATGGTTTAGTAAGGATTATGTAATTTATTGGGAGCTCCTGATGATGCAGCAGGTTAAACTGATGAGCTGCTCAACTTGCTGATGGAAGGTTGGTGGTTTGAATCCAGGGAGCGGGGTGAGCTCCTACTGTTAGCCCCAGATTCTGCCAAACTAGCAGTTTGAAAACATGCAAAATGTGAGATCAATAGGTACCAATCCAGCAAGAAGGTAATGGCTCTCCAGGCAGTCATGCCAGCCACATGACCTCGGAGGCATCTACAGACAACGCCGGCTCTTTGGCTTAGAAATGGAGATGAGCACACACACACACACCCCGAGCCAGACACGATGGGACTTAATGTCAAGGGGAAACCTTTACCTTTATCTTATGTAATTTATTGCCATTTTAAAAAACTTTGATATCAGGTGTGCTTTTCTTCTTTAACTCCATAAATAATATATCATTTTCTTTTTTCAATTGGAAACTTTTGAGGTTTGTGATTGTTCTGACGATTCCCACCAAACAGACATAAGCAAGTTTTAAATGAGTCTAGATAAGATATTTCTGCTGTTAAGTGGTTGTCCTCTAGGAATAAATTTTTCTTCATTGTGTACGGTATTAGATTTTGGGTATATGTTATGATATGTACAACTTTTCGCATCTATTACATCCAATCTTCTATGTCTGAATTGAAAGCCAATTTTTAAAAGATTTGAAGATGAGCTAGCTAATAACTAAGAATCTCAAAATGAAAGGCATTAGAAAAAAAAGAAATTTATTTATTTAATTCAATTCAATCAAATAGAGATTATCTGAAGTGTAACTATTACTATGTATGTTCATTAAAATAATTCATTGTTACATGAACTACTTTACAGAGGACTTTAGGGGTTTTTTTTCAATACAGTTACCAAATGTACAAGAAATTCTTAAGATCCTTCAGTTAATTATGAAAAACAGATTATATAATAATATATGTTATGGTTGTGCTGAATTGTGGACAAAAGAAGACCTAGGTTTAGTTGATTTAGAATCTCTGGTTAAAGGTTTTTAAGTGTGCATCTAGATTTAGTGTGCATCAGATCTAGGAGGTATTTCAGTGATTCTTTGCTCTAAACATTGCTTCTTAATGTTTTTACTGTGCTTTTAATGTATAGTGTTTTACATTTATTGTACTTTTAATATATAGTGTTTTAATTGGTTTGACTGCCTGTATTCATTATATTTATTTAGTCTAACTCTTGAGTATGGTTTGTTTATAAGTTATATCGAGTTATTTGATTTCATGTTTTGCTTTGATTTGTTTATCTGTTGGTTGGCATTGAATGTTTGCCATTTTTGTCATGTCTGTAAACCGCCCGGAGTCCCTGCAGGGAGAAATGGCAGGTTATAAAGAAAGGCTTACTATTAATAATAATAATAATAATAATAATAATAATAATAATTGTGATTATAGTGAGAAATTATTGATTACATAATGGAAAAAGTATTTTTCATAGGTTTTTTTTTTGCCTTAGTGTCATGTTTTCCCTTCATTCATCTTCAAGTAATCCTCACTCTTTCTGTGAGCTTGCTGGGACAGGTGGCTACCATTTGTAGCATCATCAATTTCTCTGCCTCTTTAAAAGCACTCGTTATTTATGCCGGTCCCTACTGATCCTTTTTTTTTATTCATTTGGACAAGAGGTGCTACAAAACATTTTGAATAACTTGAGATAAAGGTTAAGCTGAAAGATCACATGTGATAATGCACAGCCTCAGAATAAATGGGTTAAATCTGTTCCAACACAATGTTCAGAAATGGTGTCCTTAATGTGCATTTAATTTGTGCCACTCTTTCAGATGTGAAAACATAAGCCAAGATTTATTTTAAAAAAAAACAAACCAAAAACTCTGTGGCTCATAAAGCATATCATCTGCAGGAGGTTAAAAAGTGCATGATGTGCTTTTTCCCTCTGGTTCTCTTGTTGAAGATCATACAGATCTTTGAAAACCTTTAAAATGTTTATGGCTACACTCCCCTCCCCTTACCAGAAGTGCTTGTGGTATGCTTCCCACTAAAGAAGTGTGATTATTGAGAGTTGAGTATTTATCTTGCATATCATTTTTTAGAAGTTTCATGTTAGAATTAATGGCTCATTCACAGACCTTGTTACAAACTATAAATTATCACTCCATGTCTTGCCATAGAAAAAGATGACTTAGTCATTCATTCACCATTAGCGACGGGGTGCTCTCCAGATGTTCCATACAAAGTTCTCTGATTTTTTTTTACTGGCACATTACCAAGTTAATATGTTGTTCAAGACACCAAATGAATTGTTAACTTTCTACTAAACTTTATAAAAGTGCCATTTTCTGTTGAAATATTCCAGGAGGTGGGGAGAAATCTTTCTTTGCTCTAATCCAGCCATAACTCCTTAACAATGCTCCACTGTTGCATTCTGTCGTTTTTGTCTTCTGCTGCATAATATTATGCTAATCCTTGAGCCGTTGAAGCAGCATTCATTGTCTTGGTTGTGTTAGTTAAATAGTTTTAATCAGCATTCAGACTGGCTATGTAATGGCTCTCATCTACGAGTTACTACGGCTAACCATTCCTTTGCATTTCTTCAGTCTACTGTAAATATATCATTCATATGATCTAGTCGATGAAAGAACTGGGCTTTCATCTCTGTGTTGGAATATGGCCCAGATAATGGATTTCAAAGCATCTAAAAGGGAAGACAGTCATGTTAACTTAAATCCCAGTTCAAATAATCTTAGGCTTTTATGCCGAAACGCAAATGTTGACCTTGCTCAGGGGGGGAAAATGCACCAGACTTCGGAATAACCTATAAAGCTTTGAAAAAACACTCCCAACATATTTCTGAAAAGGTTTTTTTTTTGCAGGGAGGGAGAGATGTTAGCAAAATATCTTTGGGTTGCCCTTAGCTTTCCTTAAATCCTGTGGAAGTATTCCAAGCTCCTTGTTGTATTCAGTGCCTTAAGAGAAGTGTTTCGTTGCCTCAGCTCAACGCCAACTGCGCGATTGCTTGTGTCCTTTAGCCCCCACTTATTTTTCCTGGTTCACCATCAGACTAGACAGCTCTGTCAACTCAAAAAGACATTCTTTTTTCAAACTATTGATCTCTGTTGCTTTTCCAAATCCTTTAGTATTGGCCCTTAGGATTACTATAATGCTATAATCATTTTGTTAAGGATTCAGATTCATGGTGGACTAAAAGATGGTAACATCAAAAGACCTGAAATGCCCTTGAAGAAATCAATTTTTCCCATCAAATACAAATGCTGAGATGATGCTTTCAGCTAATATTTTTAACTGAATTAATGACACATAGCTTGCCACAGTAATGGTCTTTCTCTCTTTTTACCTCCCTCCTTCCTCTGGGAAATTTTGATCCTTGATCCGATTTTATATTCTGTGAAAGAGAATCAGAACATTAAATAATTTAATAACGATTCAGTGATGTTTGGTTTCTTCCGAGTCACTGTGCACGTAATATGTGCCATTGACTTTAGACAATAGAATACTTAAAATACATTTAATAGGATACTTAAAATGCAATAGCAGTTCAATTTATTGGAATTTATATCAGGTTGACTCATAAACACTTTTTTTAAGTCATCAATATGTTAAATAGTTCCAATTTGTGGCTCTGATTAAACCAAACATTGCACATTTTGTCCCTATTCCAGAGACTGACTGGATATTAGGTAAGTGCAAAATAAAATGAAAGGTTATGCCTTTAGCGTGTCTTTTGTTAAAGAAGAAACAAGTCTAGAAGAGCTTTTCACATAACAGGTTTCAATACAATTAGCCTCTTCCTTAGGTAACTACAAGTCAGTTAGATAAAATAAATTGTTTCTATTGTTAGAATTATTGTTACTAAGAACTGCAAACCGTGCCAACAAAGAGAAAAAATAGGACAAGTGCAAAGAAGCCAGAATGGATGTCCAAAGAACTTCTAACTGTGCTAAGACACAAAAGGGACATGCACAAGAAGTGGAAAAAGGGAGAAATCACCAAAGAAGAATTCAAACAAATAGCCAACACCTGTAGGGAAAAGGTCCGCAAGGCTAAAGCAAAAAACGAGCTCAGACTTGCCAGGGACATTAAAAACAATAAAAAGGGCTTCTATTCTTATGTCAGTAGAAAAAGGAAAAACAAGGAGGCGATAGGACCTCTTCGAGGAGAAGATGGGGCAATGCTGACAGGGGATAGGGAAAAGGCAGAACTACTTAATGCCTTCTTTGCCTCGGTCTTCTCACAAAAAGAGAGTCTTCAACCTCAGCAAGATGGAGTGGATGAGGGATTGGAGGACATCCAACCCCAAATTGGGAAAGAAGTCGTCCAGGAATACCTGGCTGCTCTTAATGAGTTCAAGTCCCCAGGGCCAGATCAACTACACCCAAGAGTATTGAAGGAACTAGCGGAAGTCATTTCGGAACCATTGGCAACCATCTTTGAGAGTTCTTGGAGAACGGGAGAAGTTCCAGCAGATTGGAGGAGGGCCAATGTGGTCCCAATCTTCAAGAAGGGAAAAAAGGACGACCCAAACAACTACCGTCCGGTCAGCCTCACGTCGATACCGGGCAAGATTCTGGAAAAGATTGTTAAGGAAGCGGTCTGCAAACACTTAGAAACAAATGCAGTCATCGCTAATAGTCAACATGGATTTATCAAAAACAAGTCATGCCAGACTAATCTGATCTCTTTCTTCGATAGAGCTACAAGCTGGGTAGATGCGGGGAATGCCGTGGATGTAGCGTACCTGGATTTCAGTAAGGCCTTCGACAAGGTCCCCCATGACCTTCTGGCAAGGAAACTAGTCCAATGTGGGCTAGGCAAAACTACGGTGAGGTGGATCTGTAATTGGTTAAGTGGACGAACACAGAGAGTGCTCACTAATGCTTCCTCTTCATCTTGGAAAGAAGTGACGAGCGGAGTGCCGCAGGGTTCCGTCCTGGGCCCGGTCCTGTTCAACATCTTTATTAATGACTTAGATGAAGGGCTAGAAGGCATGATCATCAAGTTTGCAGACGACACCAAATTGGGAGGGATAGCCAATAGTCCAGAGGACAGGAGCAGAATTCAAAATGATCTTGACAGATTAGAGAGATGGGCCAAAACTAACAAAATGAAGTTCAACAGTGACAAATGCAAGATATTCCACTTTGGCAGAAAAAATGAAATGCAAAGATACAGAATGGGGGACGCCTGGCTCGAGAGCAGTACGTGTGAAAAAGATCTTGGAGTCCTCGTGGACAACAAGTTAAACATGAGCCAACAATGTGATGTGGCGGCAAAAAAAGCCAATGGGATTTTGGCCTGCATCAATAGGAGCATAGTGTCTAGATCTAAGGAAGTAATGCTACCCCTCTATTCTGCTTTGGTTAGACCACATCTGGAATATTGTGTCCAATTCTGGGCACCACAATTCAAGAGAGATATTGACAAGCTGGAATGTGTCCAGAGGAGGGCGACTAAAATGATCAAGGGTCTGGAGAATAAGCCCTATGAGGAGCGGCTTAGGGAACTGGGCATGTTTAGCCTGAAGAAGAGAAGGCTGAGAGGAGATATGATAGCCATGTATAAATATGTGAGAGGAAGCCACAGGGAGGAGGGAGCAAGCTTGTTTTCTGCTTCCTTGGAGACTAGGACGCGGAACAATGGCTTCAAACTACAAGAGAGGAGATTCCATCTGAACATTAGGAAGAACTTCCTGACTGTGAGAGCCGTTCAGCAGTGGAACTCTCTGCCCTGGAGTGTGGTGGAGGCGCCTTCTTTGGAAGCTTTTAAGCAGAGGCTGGATGGCCATTTGTCAGGGGTGATTTGAATGCAATATTCCTGCTTCTTGGCAGGGGGTTGGACTGGATGGCCCTTGAGGTCTCTTCCAACTCTTTGATTCTATGATTCTATGATTCTAATTACAGATTATCAATGGTTTCTTCTGAGTCGCTGTGCAAGTGACTCAGAAGAAACCATTACTAAGAAAAATCACAGATTATCAATGTAGCAATATTTTTGTAGAACATATTTCCCTTAATTTCTTCCTTTTCAAACCACCATTTATCAGACACTTTTAAACCTATGATTGAATCACAAAGATCGGTTTGATTGCTTTACAGCAAATGGTGTGAACGGTATTCATAATTAGCTTATCTGGAAATGATTTTGTTTTTTAGCTCATAATGTCCAGATTTTTTGACGTGCCATTGTTCAGAGGATTTCTTTGGCTCATAATGTAAACTTAGAAGTTTTGACATTTTGCATACTAAGTAGATCACATAAATGCATGTATTTATATTTTTTCTTAAAAACTATATGAAATTGATACTTTGCTTTCACTTTTCCTTAATATGAAATATCTTTTTATTGCTCTACTCTGCTTTAAACCATAAAGCCATTTTTTTTTTTTGCAAATCTGCAATTTCCTTTAATGTTTATCCCTTACCCTAAATAGAACTATTGTGGTCAACTGTACAATCTAACCAACTACTGCTTAATGAATACCTTCTCTATTTAATTCAGTGCTGTTGGTTATTTCTTGGAACATATTTATTGGATGTTGTTGCCCTCTTTATATCTAAAACCTTTTCCAGCCCCATGATATATTTTAGGATTACAATGATTTGGTTCACTTTCCACACAGCTCTCCATTATAGTTGCTGCATGGAAATACAGTTTCATATTTGTATGTTGAAGAGGTAAGCTTGGATGTGTGTGAAAGAGAGAGTATAGAAACACTATAAGGCTGTGTGAGCATACAATGAACAACTCTAGTAAAATCTGGAAGATTTCATATCAGAGGAGAGATCAGTCTTAGGGTTTAGCATCCTAGGAAGCTTCCAGCAATCTTTGGGGATGGAGCTCCATGCTGGCCATCACACAGGGTGGAAATGCCCTTGGAAACTTCCCCCCAAAAACAGAAGCCTTCCCATATTGTGATGGCTTGGAGCCAGCACACTTTTGCACAGTTTCAGCAACGCTTCCTCTGTGTGATGGGGAAGCATCATGGAATCAGTGGGGGGTGGACTCCTCCGTGTGATAAAGTTGGTTTGAAAAAAATGCCATGCCCACTAAAAGTAAATGTGGGTTTCTCAAAAACAGGTCATGCCAGATTAATCTAATTGTTTTTATGGAGTTAAAAGCTGCTCGGTAAAAGGAATGCTGTGAATGTGGCACATCCTGATTTCAGTAAGGTCTTTGACATGGTTCCCCAGAATATTATTGCAAATAAGCTAGAAAAATGTGGGCTAGACAATGCTACATGATTAGTAATTGATTAACTGACCAAAGGGTACTTAACAATGGCTCCTCTTCATCCTGGAGAGAGGTGGTTAGTGGGATGTCACAGGGGTCTAGCCTGGATCCAGTGCTCATCAACATCTTTATCAGTCACTTGGATATGGGAATTGAGAGCATGCTTATCAAAATGGCACTAAATTAGGAGGGGCAGCTAATATCCCAAAAATGGGATAAGAATCTAAAATTATTTTAACAGATTGGAGAGCTGAGCCAAAACAAATAAAATGAATTTCAACAAAGAGAAATGTACAATACTTCACTTAGGCGGAAAAAACATCAGTGTGATTCTAAGTAGTGACTAGATCAGCGCAAATAATAGTCCCACTCTATTCTGCTTTGGTCAGACCTTACCTGGAATACTGTGTCCAGTTCTGGGCACTATAATTAAAGAAGGACATTGACAGGTTGGAACTTATCCAGAGGAGAGCAATGTAACAATACAAACAAAGTAAATGATAATAAACATATAGACAAGTTGAACGAAGTGAACGAACAATAACAAGCAAAGTACATATAAATTAAAACAACCATATTAAGTATTAGAGTTGAGCACGGATCCATTTTATCTGTTTTACTTCAGCCAAACTGGCTTCTTCAACTCTGCCGGATGGCCATAATGGCAAGGGCCCAGTCATCACATTTTCCCTTCTATAACTGGACCAGATGGCAGCTGATCATGGCTTCTCCTCTCTGTTCAGCATCACAGTTGTATCCTCAATTCAGTGTATTTTTTGGCTTGGCTTCTGGCTTGGCCTCTCTCTAATCTTTTTGATTTTCCTTTATTTTCTTGATTCTTTTTATTTAGTGGGTCTGACTGGGAATTGGGAACATGTAGGGTGTGTGTGTGGGGGGGTGCACATGCATTTGGGGGCTTGAGAGAGTCACCCTTTTAGCTTCATTTTCTCCTCTCCTTCAGAAAACACTTCTAAAAGATAGTAATTAATAATAGTAATCCCAGCAAACAAAAAGAAAAGCCTCATTCTCAGAAAACTACTACCACCTAGGTACTTCTCCTCTAGAGTAGAAAGTAGAAACAGTTTTAAGGAAACATTAAACCCAAAGCAGAAAGGCATGAGGGGGGAAAAGGAAGGCATCACTCCAGGCAGGGCCTGCAGTGTAAATCAAGAGAAAAGAGAGGGCTCTTTAAAGGAAGCCCAGGGTAGAATAGTCCATGTCATTGCTCTTCCTTCTCTGGGAAGTGGGAGCCTCCTTAAAATGCCTTGGAAAGCTGCATGCAGGAAGAGGAGAAAATGCGTGTACCTGCAGTACCTGTAGTGCTTGTCCCCTCTAGAGTAGAAACAGCTTTAAGGAAGCATCAAACCCAGATGTCCTCTACAGAACGAAGGGAAAGGATCGCAGAAAGAGTGGTAACTTAATTGTGATGCTTTTTTATCCAGGTCTTAATGAAGGATAAAAGGACAAATGATACCTTGGACTAAAATAATGGGAAGAGGAGCCCACAAAACCCTCCCCATTGCCATCAATGGGCTGGATCTAGCTGTATTTCTTGGTTGCAGTCCATAAACACCATCTGGCCTCACGCCCATTTTTGGAGGCACATGTTAATGTATATGGGGTCTAACGGTATCCGGCCAGCAGAAATGGATCAAGGTTCAGCTGAAATGCACAAGCCTAAATATAATAAAATAAACAATACTTACACAACAATGTCATTACTACTACATCACTTTGTGTTGTACCCCATACTAGACCTGACTGAAATGAGTGGAGTTTATCTCTCAGTTGTGCTGTTAGTCTAGAGGAAAAAGAAAGAGCCACGTGTTTTTGCATTTCAAAAGTGTTTCAATATAAGAAATGAGGAATTGACCTATATACTCATAGTCAAATAAAAAAATACTGAATGGAAAGTTAAAATGAGTACATTTATACATACATACATATATACATACGTACATAAAGATATATACGGGAATCATTTAGTATACATTCTAATATTAAATATATACACTTCTCACTGAAAATCATTGTGTAAAGAAGTGAATGGTCTTGGATTTCTTTCAAGTCATATTTTAATTATATGTATAGTTTTTAAAACCCTTAAACTCTAGTCCCTGTAAAAACTCCATATACACCACTTTGGCTGCTTGAAAAGAACACAGAGTAATTTAAAAATTATCTAATGCATTTCAAGTTATTCCAAGTAGAAATTACAAAACAGCTAAACAATTAAAATGAAAATGGGCCATTAAAAAGCTTTTAAACTAATTGAAAACATCATAACATTAACCTCTATGACAACTGGAATATTTTTTGATGCAGCCAAACATGGAGTTTTTGGCAACCCACTTTTATTTTAAAATCTCTCCCACCCAACAGCTTAATTCCTTCCAAATGTCCTTCCTGTGTTTATTCTGTCCCATTGCATTCAGGAGTTTTTCCACCCAAAGCAAGACATAGGAAACATCTCACCTTTAGCAACCAATATTGTTTGATTTGGTTCTCATAAGTCATGTATCCACATCATGAGCAAAGGACTGTGGTCAATGGGTAATATCTAAATGGGACCTTCATGTCTTTCCTCTCTGATGCAAAATATCTGTTATAGATTTGGGGTGGAAGGGAGGTATCACATGAGAGAGTGTCAGTGTGCATTGGACTAGGAGTCTGGTTTACCAGGATTTTAATCTCTCAGCCTCAGAGGAAAGCAATTATTCATGTTAGGGCAGGCATGTAGCCGGGGGGGGGGGGGGGGGGCTTGAGGGGCTTCAGCCCCCCCCCCCCCCCGAAATTCTCATGGTGCTTCGTGAAAAGGCCTTATTTAAACTGTTACGTTTCTTCATATCATGATCTGATCACCATACTCAGTATATCCCATATGCATGGGGATATTGGGGTAATGATACAAAAGGTTTGCTAGGCTAGACCCTCTTTCACTCGGACTCAGCCCCCCCCTGAAACTCAGCCCCCCCGAAACCCCCCCTGAAATTTTTTAGCCCCCCCCCCCAGAACGAAATCCTGGCTACGGGCCTGTGTTAGGGTCAATATAAGAGGGAATCTGTTCCATGAATGGATGCTATGACAGATGCAATTAGATTTCACTTGTATTAGAAGAGTTGCTCAAAGACTTTTTACTGTAATTCTCGATGTGTATTTGCATGCAAGTAGACTTCCTCTCATTTTTAAAATTATTAAAACCAGTAGGGTTTTTAAAAAAGAGAATAGTTAATTTTTTTCATTGCAGCAATCTCTTTTGTCTTCAGAAATATTTATGGGCTATAATGATTCTAACACTTCAAATATGGCAAATATCTAGTGCCTGGTTCAAGAAAAGTTGTAAGCTAGTTCCTTATGTAGAATGTGCATGTGACTGCTTCAGTTCCTACAGTAGTGTGCTTGTTTCTTGAATTACTACTATAAGAAGCATTGGGATACCTTTCTAAGTAGTACTAAGTTGGAGATGCTAGTTCATATAAAGAACAGATCTATACAGTGTCATGCAAAACCATGGATAGTACTGAACTCTATTGAAATAAAGGACTTCTGGACCAAGAATACCTTAGAAATGTGTTGGAAGACCTAGAGAATGCCTAGAGAAGACAAATTTTATTGGGCATGGATAAATGAAACCACAGATACTGGTCCCACAGATACAGGGGTCATGCGATATATAGATCGTTGTGCTCTCAAAGCTGAAGATGAACTACAATCATCACCTTTTTGTTGTGTGAAAAGAACTGACACTGGTCAAAAGAAGAGACAAACACTATTATAAAAGTCTCTGCTCTTATTGACAACTAAATGCAAGTTTTTCACTTCCCACGTTTGGAAAGCTTCTGCAAAACGCTAGGTTGTTGGGTTTTTTTTACATGAAGGTACAACTTCTGGGAAATTGTCACTTCCTTTGTGAAAGAGTAGAGCAATGGTTTAGCTACCATGCTGAGTAAGACTTCAGTTGAAAGGAGAAAGGGTGAACTGTACAGGGAATATATCTATGTTGGGGGAAAAGTCAAAAGTTGTGACCCCATATGTTTCTGCTCAGAGCACATTTTCCAAGACTGCAAAGGTATGTGGTTGGAGGCTCTGGTGTGTACACAGGTGGTGACCAGCAGCATTGGACAGGCTGGCCAGAGCAAATATGTAATCACATAACAGTCTGTTGTCTGAACTTAAAGCTTTGAAAATAAAGCATATAAATCTATGTGATTGGTCTATTCTTTTTTCTTTTGTCTTTGTACATTTGAGTAAGCAAAGGTATGACTATTGTTTTTAACTTTGAATATGTTTTGATGGATTTTAACTGTGATTTTTTAAGTGCTGTTTGTGTCTAATTCTGTTCTCAAGTTTGTATATTTGTATACTTTAAATTGTGTACTAATGATTTTATGTCAAGCCTCTTTGAATCCCCTTTGGGAAGATAAAGCAGGGAATAGATAGATAGATAGATAGATAGATAGATAGATAGATAGATAGATAGAGGAAAAATTAATTTAATGATTTTATTTTGTAAATGAACAGACACTCATTCCACCACACAAAAGCTTTAAAGCATGTCTTAGAATGTCACAGAACTTCAAAGTCTTACTATATTTGAATGATAGTGATAGGATGAAGATTTTGAAAATGCTTTTACTATCATAACAGAATAAACAAGATAGTGAATACATAGGCCGTGGCTTGAGTTTACAATTTAACTATGCCACCATATGCATGCTCAGATGGATGTAGTTTCTATATCCAATTCAAGAAGGATTTCTGCCTAGTATAAGTGTATTTAGAAATATTGCTCAAACCCAGTGGTTCCCAACCGTTTTTTGACCAGGGACCATTTGACCAGGGATCACTTGGCTAGGGATCACTCTCCAACATCAGTATCAAAAGGGTTACAAATCAGGTTTTGGTCAACTTTGGATTTGGTTTGGTTATTTGGGATGCCGATTCAGAAAATTAAATTGACTGGACCACATCAGCTCTAGTTTCTGATACAGAACATATGCCATCCAGTAGTCATCATCTGCTCGCCCACATAAAACCACATTTAATAATCTAGAGCTGATGTGGTCTATCTAATGCAATTTTCTGAATCAGCACCCCAAATAATCCCAGGAACAAGCCTAAAAATGAAGACACTAAGGCGCCCCCCACTTCCAGGTGCCACATGGAATGGCTCCACTCAGGGGGAGGGAGGGAGGGAGGGAGGAGAAGCAGCAGTCAGGAGGCTTGTTGTCACACCTTTCATGGGTAGGCAGCCTCTCCCCACCTGACATCCCTGGGCTGGGCTGGCAGCACAACTGGTTAATCAGCTGCAATAAATCACTGCCGACCAAAAGGTGGCAAGTTCAAAGCCCGAGTCAGGGTTGAGCGCCCGACTGTTAATAGCTATTTTTTAAAAAGCTGTTAAAAAATTGCCCAGCTCACTGTCGACCTAAGCAGTTTGAAAACAGATGTGAGTTGTGAGTAGAGGAATTAGGGACCGCTTAAAGTAGGGAGGCTAATTTATGACACCATAAAAATGCCAGAGAGCAAGGAGGAAATACTATGATCAAAAGGGCTTGGAGTCATAGTGGATGAAGCAACAGCTCCCCCTATGGCTGAATCGAACAACCTCCAGGATCCGAAGTGGAACTGCTGAATGACCTCTGTCTGTATGGTCTTGTATGGCAAAAACAGCATTGAATGTTTACTGTGGGTATGTGCATTGTGATCCACCCTGAGTCCCCTTCAGGGCGAGAAGGGCAGAATATAAATACTGTAAACAAACATATAAATAAATAAATAAATAAATAAATAAATAGGGTTTCATGAGACCAGTCGCTCTCGTTGCAACAATGTAGTAATGGTGAGGCTGCGGACCATATTTTAGTTCTTGGGGGCCACTGGTGGTCCATGGACCACAGGTTGGGAGCCAATGTTCTAACCAGATATGAGGTAAGACCGGCTTCATCCCTCCTGTCTTTTAGGAAGAAATTGAATTCATGGTTCTGGGACCAGGCTTTTGGACAGAAGGCATAAGTAGCGCTTTGGTTATGAAATTTGACTGGAATTGTGATATGGCGGTTAATGCTGTTTAATTGTTTTACTTAATGTTCTATTTATTATTTTAATTGTTGTTATATTGCTTTGTTATATTTAATGGCATCAAATTGTGCCAAATGTAAGCCGTCCTGAGTTCCCCTTCGGGGGTTGAGAAGGACAGGGTAGAAATACTGGAAATAAATAAATAAATAAATAAATAAATTTCATTGGCTGGATTTTTATTATTTTTAAATTTCTACCACATTCAGTACAGCTTCTGGCCTTACATATATTTATAAGTATATAGACATGTAGGAAGTTTCCTTGCACTAGTCCAGACTATTGGTCCATCTAGCCCAGTCACTGGGGGTGACTTCAAGGCTTTTAGGGAGGAGTCTTCAGCCAGACTTGGATATGCCAGACCTTAAACCTTATGCACATCAGCCTCTTTCCGAGTGATTGTAGTGGAGATATGCATGTAACACATTATTAGGATCAACTTCTGTTCTTGTCAGGCCTAGCTGATTTTTTTTTTTTTTTGGCATTGTAACACATTCCAAGGGAATATTTGCCAAATTTCAGCCAAATAAATGCAGGATATTGTTTACATCTGAGCATGCTAGCACCT
This sequence comes from Anolis sagrei, assembly GCF_037176765.1. Classification (NCBI taxonomy): domain Eukaryota; kingdom Metazoa; phylum Chordata; class Lepidosauria; order Squamata; family Anolidae; genus Anolis; species Anolis sagrei. The sequence goes on from NC_090021.1 coordinate 98,942,268, forward strand.
TTACAATTTGATTTTTTAAAATTAGAACTTCTACTAACTGCCCATAACTTTAAAAAATTACTGGTAGGATTAAAAGAAGTTTGCAGGTATAATGGTTTCCTTTGAAATAGTCAGAAGTTTCTAATGTTGCTGCTGTAGTTTCCCTTGTATTGTATTTTCTTGGAGTTTTGAAAATTTAATGCCTGAAGTTTACTTTAGGAGTTTATGGTTTCCTACTTTTATTATACCATTTTAATAAGAAATGTAATAACTTTGGAGATTCAGTATGAAGATTCTTTTGTAATGTTTAGGCAGATGGAGAAATAAATGAAGATTGTATCATTGAATGCTAAGGAATCAGTGCCTAGTGCTTACTGTTTTGGATCTTTGAAAAATTAGCTAAACCATACATCAAAATAACCTTTCCACTTTGCTGTATTAAATTACATGTCTATTAAATGTAGATGCGTCCAAATTGAAGTTTTGACATAACAATAATACACAAAAGAAGTAGCACTGGCCCAAGGCATTTTGCTCTCAATGGTGAAGAACAAAATGGTGCTTGTCACATTCCATGAATAATAGGGCTGGGCGGTTTCGTTTCGTTAATTCGTAATTCGTTAAAATTTCGTTATTTTTTTTATAACGAAGTGATAACGAACCATTCTGGAGCAACTTAAAAACGAAACGAATTTTTAAATTCGTTTCGTAAATGCTTCGGATTCGTTATGTATTTGTTTCGTTATCGGTTTGAGGTCGTTTCGTTATTATTTCCGCATGTCTGGGGCAAGTTTTATAGTTGTTTTTTGTTTAATTAGTGAAAAAAATTATAATATCACACCAACAGTCAACAACAGAGGGAGAGGGAAGCTTCAGAAGTTCCCCCTGTCCCATTTGGAAGTTTTTTAGCGTATTGCGCGGTCGCGTCCGCCATTAACGAATTGATTCGTTATTGTTTCGTATATGTTTCGTTAATGTTTCGTAATTTTTTTTACATTTACGAAATTTCGTAAAATATCGAACTTTTTAAAAGAAAAATTTCGGAATTCTTTTAAATATCGAAACGCAAAACCCCCCAAAAAATGAATCGATTTTAGAAACAAATTTTTCCGTTGTTACCCAGGCCTAATGAATAACATTACCTACTCCATTTTGAACAGCTGTGTTTTTTAAAAAAATAAGAAGAGCTTTGTCTGATAGCTGCCATATCAGTATGGTGTTGAATCTGTTTGGAGTTTTAGTCTGCATTTCAAAGGACCTATCCAAGGTATTGAATCATATCTTCAAGCAGCATGGACAACTTCTTTAGAGCTAAGACTGAAACTTGGAGATTCAACTCATCCACCCAGATATTCCACTTACTGATTGCTGCTGACAGGAATTCTCAGAAAGGTGATATAATCAAGTTCTTAAATATGCTACTTGTTGGACTTGAAAAATAACTTGAACATAAGGCATTGTCAAAGGCCACTCCCCATTCTTTCATAGTTGTACCTGCAATCCCCCACAGACACATACTTCTCCATTTACTTATCTCACCCAGGGTTTTATCAATCTTATTCTGTGCACCGTGCTTTTTTATTTCTTATCACGTTATTTTGCATCTGTTTATTGCATTTTCTGTATTTTATTTTGATGTTATTACTTGCTGTTTGTATTTTATTTTAATTATTTGTACTGTAATTCTGGGCTTGGCCTCGTGTTAGCTGCCCTGAGTCCCCTTTGGGGAGATGGTGGCAGGGTACAAATAAAGATTATTATTATTATTATTATTATTATTATTATTATTATTAATCTCTATCAAGTGAGTATTTCCCATTTTTGTTTTTAAGAGATTTCTCATAGTTGTATTTATAATTTCTATGAAGTGAGTCCTTAACTTGTTTTTAAGGATTTTTCCAGTGGACGTGAAGCAGTTTCATTTAATCTTTTAGACTTCTAACGAGTATATCCCCCTTTCAAGTGTTCCCTTTTCCAATATTCTCTTCATAATTGGAGATGTTTCATGTTTTCCATGTAATATTTATCTAGCTGTGATTGCACAGCGACTGATGTTTCTGAACATCAGTTTTAGATCCACATGTTACATTTCTGGAGGTGCTGGAGTTCATATCTTAAAGGAGTTTAGAACTGGCTGATAATGGCAATGTTTGGTTACTAAAGATCCATTATACCAGTCTACATATTATATGTATGGTGTGCACCTCAGATCTATCTTTGCTCTTATCTCAAAGTATTGACTAATGACCTAACATATACATCGCAATCCTACTTAAGGATATGGGATGGAATCCCTCCCAACACCTCTCTGTCCTTCCCTCACAGTCGTACTTTATTCTCCCTGGTCAATCTAATTGAAGCTTGCATCCATGTGAATGCTCTGATGAAAGAGCTAACACAAGTCAGTCTGTGAATCTATTCACAAAAGTCTGTGATATGCCAGAGTAAGAAAACCAATGTTTTCCTCAAGTCAGTTATGACTTACAGCACCGGCCACCACTCCACTGAGGACTGGTGAGAGCGACCACAAGTGTCTGACATGTTAGTCGTGCAGTAAATCTGCTTTTGATCTGACTTATTTAAATGACCTAACCAAGGCTCTCTGTTCATAGCCAGGCCTAAAGTTCTCATCTTCATCATCAGCCAGGCTTCCAGAGGCTCATAGAAGTAATAGTTCATCAACATCTAAGAGCCACAGGTTCCTCAGTCCAGAACTATTCAATAGGTGCTCGTGGGAGATACATAAATCCATGATTTAATACAGTGCTCACTGATGATAATTACAATGTGCCCTTGAACCCTTATTTAAAATATATTTCTAAAAATTTATTTGAGAGGTCAATCAACACTTAAAGTTTTTGCTTTTTCACATTTAATTAAAACAATTTAAATACACACTGGGATGCTCATTCATATCTCACCTAATGTTTTCAAACATTAAATGGCATCAATACTATGCTGTTTTTAGCAAGGCAACCCATCTTCTCCTATGTAGTATTAGGAGATCACATCATATGAATGTACTGTGATTGTATCCATATATATATATATATATATATATATATATATATATATATATACACACACATACCATACTTTTCTTTTGATCTACCTAGAACTGGATAATGCCAGTACCCTTGGACTTTAATCTGATATGGCCTTATTAAAAACCAGGAGAGCCAAATTGGCTTGAAGCCATGTTTTTCAACTTCACTGACTGCTGGACAGCTTTGCTGTTTCATGAAATACTGCTGTGTCGTGAAAAAGAAAGCTTACAATGGTAAAAATATTTAAAAGACCACACTCATTTCTATTTGGCACAAACAAAGTTTTTCTTATTAAAATGGAAGTTGGTCCTTTGAAAGTTTTCTCCTAAAACTTGTAATGTCTTATTGTGTCATCACTGATTCATCCCTTAAGGAGAACATTCATATATGGTTCTATTTACCTGAGCTGAAAGTTTGGTCCCAAAATAATTGGCATTACAATATTTTTTCATGGGAAAACCAATGGGAAAAATATTTTCCCTAGAATATCAGTTTTCCAAACTAGAATAGAGGGAAAGAAGATATATTAAAATATGGCAACTGGCCATTTTGGCACAGCTTTAAATATATCTAGTCAAAGTGCTTCCACTCTTAAAAGCAGCACACATATCCATATATTATCTCATTTCTTTTCCTTTAATATGAAAGTCAGAAATGCACTCATAAACTGTCTTGGGGCAAATTCTCAAGAAGGTCTTTAAATATAGCAAGCTATTTAAGAGCCTCAATAGAGCAGTATAAGGTGATATTATGAGAAATGGATTGGTAAATTCGGCCATGACAAGTACTCAGGGAATTGATGTTATGGAATTGTGATGGAATGGCCATTAGTAAGTGAGCCAGAAGCTACAGAGGCAACTTAAATGTTGATATGAGCTTGTGTTAGTTACACATTTTAGGGGAATGTAAATGGCAGTAACATTACCCCAGTGAACAATACCAGAGGGACTGCCTGGGGAAAACTAGAGAAGAATGTTCATGTATTTGGATGGATATCTTGACATTTTGTAAAAAGCATTCAAGGAACTTGTTCTCCTCCATTATCTTGTTCATAACTCTTGTATACAGCTGTCTTATTGACTGCTACCAAAGTTTCAAGATATTTTTCTCCTTACAATTCCCACAACCCTGGTTTAGTGGTTTCAGCTGCCCTTTTGGTTTTTCATGTTTTTGCACACACTTTGCATCACAGGAAGATGGGATATGCTACACAGCTGGTGAAGCTGGGAAGATGGTGGTTGTTTTTAATTTGCAGCTTGGGGTCAAAAGCAGATGTGTTGTGAAGGGAAATTAACTGTGAGTTGATAAGATAATTCCTGGAAAAAAACTGGTGTGAAAAATAAAGTCTGGGGTTGTTGGCAAATGGGAGGAAAGCCGGTAAAAATGCTTGAACCGCTTTGTGTCTAAATGTACTGTGGAACTGAAAAGCTTTCTGACAACAATTGTGTGGTGTGATCAACTCTTGTTTCTTTGATAAAGCTATTATTTATTTATTTAAAACATTTATATTCCGTTCTTCTCACCCTGAAGGGGACTCAGGGCGGATCACAGCGTATACACGGCAAACATTCAGTGCTGGGACACAAATTCACATACAATACATAAAGATTAAAAAACATTTAAAAACATTTATCAAAATACTAAAATACACAATTTAAAGCTATATGAATCTGTGAAAAGCCTGTATTTTTGAACTGGGATTACAGTGTCAATGTGGCAGTAAACCCACTCCAAGAATTAGTCCTAACTTCAAAGGTGTTAAATCAGTTTTGAGAACTGGGTTCAGTCCTCTAAATCACTGTTTATTAAACTGTGGGTCCCAGCCCTGAATTAGGTCTCCTTAACTCTATGCTGGGGTCACGGAAAATTCAGTAACTGTTAAAGGTTTGCAACCTAATGCCTATTTTTTGACCTTTATGCAAATCTATTACCCAAAATATGCAGGGTTTACAATGCACTCTCCAAAAATGCTCCAGTTGTACTGCCTGAAAAGAAAAACCAGCCTATTTAGCAAACTTTGCTAAACCTTGCAAATGCTGAATTATTATCAGTAAATGTATGTACCAAGAGGTTGAACCATTGCCATTTTATATCAAACTTCTAAGGCCGATGATAATATAGCTGCATGAATTCCTTTCAGATGTCCAATAAAGATATGGAATACAATTGGATTATCCTCTCCATGCCTATTCTTAACCTCTATTCTTCAATGTTGAGCAGAGGTGGCCAACGTTCAGCTTTTGACTTATGGAAACTGTGGACAGTTATATTGGATCAGATTTGATCAGTCATTGTTCAAATGGGACACCACTGATGTCATCTTTTCCATACACTGATGAACAGGGAGCTCTGTGATCAGCTGGAAGCAAAGGCAGCATCAAGGATGGTGAGGTGACTCTCCAGTGGGGCTGACATGATCTTTACCCTGCTGGATGGTGTAGACTTCAACCGTTACCTCAGTAGTTATGAAGAAACAAACTTCCATGAATCTAAATTTGTAAGGAGGGAACTGAATACATATCAAAGCAAGAATGGATATCTTGTTTCCATAAGAATATGCTTAAGCAGAATTTTGGGAGTTTTACAGTCCTCAGGGTCAGAGGCCTGTGGAAATGTCAAATATCAGAGTAAGATTAATGTCTAAAGGACTAGTCTGCAAATCTGTTAGTATAGTTCTTTCAAATTGTCTATAACAACTTTAAAAATGATGGTTTAATGATTTATCAATGGTTATAAATTTTTGTGTGATTTATAGTAGAAGTCAACAAGTGACTGAATTTTGTTTCAGTTTCAGCTGATGTATCTCTTCTCTGTATAGAAAAATATTTTGAATCTGATGGTGTCAGTGCAAATTTGCGAAACTAATTTGGATGCGACATTATAAACTGTTAGATGCTGATATACTTGAAGGCCAATTGACTATAAGGACCTTATCATAAAAACCCATGGATTTGCCCCACATGGAGAAGCTGCCACTCCACTCCCTACATCGCCTGCCTTACTTTCTCCTTCATCCCACAGGAAGAAGTGTTGCTGCTCAGCTTCTTCTCATTGAAGGGAAGGCAATATGGAAAGGCTCTCGTGTTGCCACGGTGGTGGGATCTGCTGCTTTCTCTCCCTTTTTTGGCACAGAGCCCAGCTGGAAGTGCCTGTATGTCGTGTAAAGCACTCCATCCCGAAACGGGGGACGAAGCCCCATACGATGAGCAAATAGGGCCATCTGATGAGGTGGTAAAGTCTTAAAAGACTGTGTCTAATCAAGAATATAGCTTTATTCAAGAATATAGCATTTCAAGAATATAGCATTTAACAAAATAGAGTGCTGTCAAATAGAGTACTCAGCTTGGAAACCAAAGTTCCAGCTGAACAACAAGATCCTGGGCAGCTGGGAGAAGTACAATGGGGAGAGGATCACCCTAACTTCTTTTAGTAGGGAGATCTAGAACATGGGGAAAGCATTTTAAAAGTTCTTCATATCCTGATCAAACAGTTGAAAAGATGGCAGCCATTAGGAGATTAATTTTTCCAGATGATCCTAAGACCTAGGCAGGGAGAATATAGTCTTCCAAGCAGCCTGACTTGAAGTCATATAGGACTTGCCAGGTACAACTTTTTATCTGTGCTGAATATCTCATCATCTAGTATATGTGCATGATGCCTATTCCTAGTATTATGAGATAGGGAGAACATTTTCTCACTCTCTATTTTATCCAAACAATGTTAATTTCATGGAGTTTATCATGCTTCTCTCCACCAAAGCAAATCAGCCCGAATCTCCTCATTAAGGAGGTACTCCAAACCCTTGATCCATCTGGTCCACAGATATGGGGAAAGGAACCAAAACAAAGATGATACAATTCCTGGGGACTTGTAATCAACCCCAAACTCCTCATTAAGGAGGTACTCCAAACCCCTGATCCTTCTGGTCCACAAATATGGGGAAAAGAACCAAGACAAAGATGGCACAATTCCTGGGGACTTGTATCCATAAAGGTATGTAAAAGTTAAGAAGGACAGAAAAAATATGTTCTGCTAAAGGAGATGGCGGGTTTTTTTTATTTAAAGAAATTGTTGACTGTATTTGAAAGTATTTCCTGCATTGACCCAAAAAGATTTTGTCAGTTCCCGGACTATCTATGCTGATTATGATAGGCAGAAGAATAAAAGGCTATGCTTTTTATTCTACAAACTACAAACAAAATATGACCAAAACCATGGCCTTCCGCCATTGCAAATATCCATTATGTTTTAACACGGGGAAGATGTGCAAGGAAGTTACTCTTGTCTCTCTACCACTTCTGCCTGGAAATTTGCTTCACTTCCACTGGAACTACATCTTCATAGAGTAGCATTTTCACATGCCGCTGTCCATCTCTTGCAAATATTAATAAGGAATGATAGAATCAAACCAAAGTTGGATTCAAAATGTACAAGAATGTGCCCAAGAGCTGATGCAGATTTTCAACAGTGATTCATGACACCATAATCCTAAACTCATTTGGCTTGATCAAACAAAGCAGATAAGTGCTTTTCTCTCTCACCATTGTTTGTTACTTTTAGATTATTCACATGAACTCAAAGAAATAATTTTGGTTCCCTTGCTCCAGTTTTTATCCTTATAAGAAATCTGTGAAGTATTTCAGGCTGAGAGGGAGTGTCTTGTCCAAGTTTATCCAGTGAGTTTCATTAAACAGCAGGAACCTGCCTTAACCTGAAGCATGCAAGTCTTCACCCAAAGTTTAAACTACTATGCCTTCTTTCTCTCTATTCATGTGATGTGAATTCACATCTCCATGTTCATCTAGGGTACACTTATATTGCAGAATTAAAGCAACTTGACATCACTTTAACAGTCATTACTCAATTCTTTAGAATCCTTGGATTTATGGTTTGGCAAGAGACCAGCACTCTTAGGCAGAGAAGGCTAAAGAAGTTGTAAAATTACAACTCCCATCATTCCATAACATTGAGTTGTGTAGTTAAACTGATGTCAAACAGCATTAATTCTAGGATGTATATGCACCCTTTTTCTCACTAAAACAAAAATGTATCTGATCTAGACAGGGTTTCTCACAACTGCACCTATTGGCCTCTGCTGGTTATATTGGCAAGAATGATTTTGGAAATGCAGTGAAATCAGTAGGAGTTTCCCCAAACCATTGTTTCAGTCTAGCAAATGTAATCCATCTGGATTCTGTGGCATTTGTATTGCAAATTGTGGCATGGACTTTTTTTTAAATCTTCCATAGCTTATAATGAAAATTCTGTGGTATGAGTAATGTGTTTAGGATTGGAGGGCAAACATATTTGCATTAATGTTCAATCTAGAAGCCATTTGGTGTTAAATCAATTAGGTCTAGCTGAAGTCAATAATGCTAATGGCCAACTTCTCAGTGCTGTATGCGAAAATGTGATTGATTTCAGGCTCTAGGTAATGCATTGGGAATCAGGGTGCCAATTGGTTTAAAGCCAAGTACTTTTATTTTTAATTGGCTCCTGGAGCAGAGTATTAAGTACATAAATACCTTGGATCACAACTGTATTTTGCTCAATGGAAAACTCAGTGTAATACACATGCATGCACACATAGAGATTTGCTCTGGGTTCTACAACACTGTTTTGCACATATGGAACCACATGGAAGTAACTAGTGCCAAATCCTTCCCTCCTCCCTTTTCTAATCACACTGGACATGACATGTGATGATCACCAGGATTTCATTACCAGTGATTACCGCTAAGCCAAGGATGAGAGGCAAAAGGTAAATGCTATCACATGACCCCTGTCTCCCCGAACCTGGGGAAAGTTTGATGGCTATGTATACAGCTGGAGCGGGTCCCAAATAGGAGCTTACCCAACTGTTCATACAGCCACAAAGTATGGGCAGGTTCTGGAACTTTTTTTAAACATGGCTTTTAATGTGACTTTTGAAAAACATGGAACAAGGAAACATTAAATGGCCTTGGTAGATGTTACAGTGAATTGGTTCTGTGCATTATGTGGGCATGATAGAGTCCATTCACCTGTCCCAATTCATTTGGCCTGTGTAGATGGGCCTTAAGTCGTGATTATAAATACAAAAGAAGCTCCCTAAATGTAGTCATCCATAACTCACAATTTTGGTACTATTGTCATGATTGTAACTCCCCCTACACAATCTACATTACAGAGCATGAGTTACATGGTGAAAACAAGATTCATTCTGTAAATCATAGCAGCATAGGTGAAATATGTCTCTTTAGTTGTTGATAGAGAACACAGGACATATATACTTTGTGCGCCACAATGGAGTTACAGATTTCCCCCCAAGGATCCTGAATTTAAGAAGAACACAATTGGATGCTACATGTCACCAATAACGGAGCAAACTACAAGTGTAATTGATGTTTATGCTGAGAAACTCTTGATGGAACATTTGAGTTTAGCTGGGTTATTTGTTATTTCTTGTTTTGCTATGCTTAACTTCCCTTGATTTGTGCTTTATACATTTCATGTTTCTATAATATGTGTTGTGCAGCTTCCAATTTTCCTTTCACCTGTGAGCAGCTGAACTTCATTTGACTGCAGGTACATCATTAGCCACAGAGCTACCCATAGTTGTCCTCTGTTGTTCCCTAGTAGCTCACTGAGTGCCTTCCAATTTGGGAATTTCATCTTCTGGCACCATTTCTTATTTCATTTTGAATTGTCTTAGCATAAGTTTTTTGTGGTTAAAAAACTATTCAAAAGGAGATTCTCTATGCATGAGCTATGGTGCCACTGCAGCTATCTCTAAGAACCACATCACATTAGGAAATACTCTGTTTCTGAGAACAATTTCAAACAGGTCGCATCATGTGACATTCACTCCATCCCATCACCAATCTGTCAAAATCCATCTGCAAAATGTTGCAGAAATTAAGAATTTGCACACGGGATTCTAATTATTGCATTTGAAATGCTACGGAGTTTTCTGTCACTGAAGCGCTGCTTTTGTGTGTGATTGTGAAATCAGTATGCATCCTGTCAGCAACAATATGACTTGAAATTCAGGTGTCTGGGGGCAGTCTTGTGACCCCAGAGTGTTCATGATGGAAGCTGTCTCAGTTTCTGTTTGGGACATCACAGGAGAAAGAGCCAGATCGGATGAATCAATAATCTACTGTTTAGAAATCTTATAAGATTAGAATCCTCAGAATTCCTTATTAGATTCCTCAGAATAACTTGTTTTGTGCCAAAGGGTAGAAGTATTAGAAAAAAAATAAAGGTCACAGTGTTATGTAAGAAATCTTCTGAATGGATTGGGAGGATCTAGCCTTTTGTTGTGTAATGAGTCAAGGCAGAGCATTTTCTGGAGGCAAAAATCGTAGTATTTGGATTTGAAAACAGTATGCAATCACTCTGTTCTTGTGGGTTTTTTCGGGCTATATGGCCATGTTCTAGAGGCATTTCTCCTGACGTTTCGCCTGCATCTATGGCAAGCATCCTCAGAGGGTGAGGTCAGAACATGGCCTCTAGAACATGGCCATATAGCCCGAAAAAACCCACAAGAACAGAGTGATTCCAGCCATGAAAGCCTTCGACAATACAGTATGCAATCAGTCAGAAAACAACAACAAGATGCTTACTGATATAAAAAGGTAAAGTTTTCCCCTTGCCATTAAGTCTATTTGTGTCTGACTCTGGGGAGTGGTGCTCATTTCCATTTCTAAGCCGAAGAGTCGCTGTTGTCTGTTGACACCTCCAAGGTCATATGGCCAGCATGACTGCATGGAGCACTGTTACCTTCCCGTTGGAGCAGTACCTATCGATCTACACACATTTGCACGTTTTCAAACTGCTAGGTTGGCAGAACTGTGGTGCTGGAGGAAAGTTTTGAACTGTGGTGCTGGAGGAAAGTTCTGAGAGTGCCTTGGACTGCGAGAAGATCCAACCAGTCCATCCTCCAGGAAATAAAGCCCGACTGCTCATTGGAGGGAAGGATACTAGAGACAAAGTTGAAGTACTCTGGCCACATCATGAAGAGACAGCAAAGCCTAGAGAAGACAATTATGCTGGGGAAAGTGGAAGGCAAAAGGAAGAGGGGCCGACCAAGGGCAAGATGGATGGATGGCATCCTTGAAGTGACTGGACTGGCCTTGAAGGAGCTGGGGGTGGTGACGGCCAACAGGGAGCTCTGGCGTGGGCTGGTCCATGAGGTCATGAAGAGTTGGAGACGACTGAACGAATGAACAACAACAAGGTCGGCAGGAACTGGGGCTGACAACAGGAGCTCACCCTGCTCCCTGGGTTTGAACTGCTGACCTTTCAGTCAGCAAGTTCAGCAGCTCAGTGGTTTAACCTGCTGCACCACCAGGAACTCCTTAGTGATATAAATGGATTATATCCCAATGGATTATATCCCAATGTGTCCTAAGAGATCCTCCACCAGTGCTACCTCTCACTTACTGCTGCCGTCTAGTAACTGTTTGGCACATTTAAGGTAGTGTCATTGAAAGGGCTCTACTCTATTCCAACAATTTTCCCTCATCACTGCACATTATTAGTGGGAAATGTTTTGAGGTGTTGAATTGCTGTTAAAAGCACAAGAGTCTTGCCAAAACAAAAGGTGGGCCATTTCTCTTTCTTTTACTCTCTCTCCTTCTCTCTTACTAAAAGCAGTAGAAAATTTCCCCTAGAGTGTGGCACTACAGGGAAACAATGTAGAAAGAGGCAGAAAAACAAACATCTTAGGAGAGGATGTGTTCAGACTTTCAAATGCATGCTTTGTCAAACACCCAAAGAATTTTGATTTAGTAGGGCTCTCAAGGATGCCATTTGCAGTCTTTCCTTCTAAATGGGTTAGGTAAAATATACATCATGCCTGCCACCTAACATTGTTTTGAAATGCAAATGTTCATTGTTTCATTTGCTTTTTCGATTAGGCAGTTTTGGTTCCAACAACCCCAACTAACCTATAGTTTTGTTTGCTCTAGGTTCACACTGCCCTGCTGTGAAAGAATAGCTACCACCCATTCAATTGCCATTTTTTCCTTTGCTTTGCTTTCTCACTATGACACCCTCCCATTAAATTCCATTCTGTCTTTGCTTATCCATCCCCTTGACAGTCGGGAAACAATAAGTACGAGAGCTGGGATTTTGTGTTTTTTGTGGGGTTTTTTTTGCAGAACCCAACAGTATTTTTAAAAGAACTATAATTTCTTTTCTTTTTAGTTTTGAATCTTATCTTGTTCAGCATAGTAAGCATTTCTTAGCATTGTACTTTATAAGCTTCTCTGGGTGAAATAAACACTATACATGTTTATTAAGTAAAAGAAAAAATATTAAGTAAAAGAAAAGAAACAAGGCAAACAAAGTGAAAGAGAACATCTAAAAGACTGTACTATTTATGCATACACTGAAAGGCAGCAAATTTATAATTATCATGTTCCACCTTAAGTTGTATAAGTAGCACTAGGCTTAAAAGAGATAAAGATAATACTGCAATATGGCATTTGTGGGTACACTGGATACAATGGAAATGAAAGTGTTCACTTATTAAGAAGCATTGTCCTTACTCTGAATTAGCCTTATTTGCTCTCAGTGAAGTTATCTACTGTAGTGAATTCATTACAAACTTCATATCATTTGTAACACAATTCTTAATTACCCACGTGAGTATTCTTGCTGTGGCTGCTATTGTTAATTACCTTCAGGTCACTTTGATTTAGGGTGACCCTATGAATGGGAGACTTTCAAGACTCCTGGTCATCAACAGTCCTACACACACCTTGCAAATTCTTCAACTTTACTGAAAATTATTGCTTTTCAAATAAATAACTTTGCCTCGTGATATATCCAAAGTATGATAGACTCAGTTTAATCCTTTTCGCTTCTAGTTACAAAACAGGCTTGATTTGTTATTGGGCCCAATCATTTGTCTTTTTAGCAGTCTGTGATATTTGGAGAACTTTCTTCCTGCACCATTGCCAAAACTGAACTCCATTTAAAGCTTTATTTATTAAAAACACATCAAAAATGAATATACCAAAATTCAGCATCTACCTGTGAACAATTAGTGTAATCCCTATCTAAAGAGCTACTGCATCTGTTGTGTTAGTCATGCTAGAATTTTCCAAAATAGTCGATGTGAGGTATGAATCTCCAAGTTTTCTTTTAGTATTTACTTGAGTTTGGGATTCAAGAAAGGCTGGATCTACACTGCTAATTAATTCAGTTTGAACTGCATTGTATGGTCAGTGTATGCCCATATGATGCAGTTCGATGTAGTTTAAACTGCTATATATGGGCCTACACTGACTCTATAATGCAGCATGGCAGTGTAGATCCAGCCTATGCTGAAGCTTATACAAATTCAAATAATGTTTAATGCAGTATCAAAATAGAAATTATAAAAGAAACAAATCTAGCAACAAAAGGAAAATAATTACCTTGAGGCTTTGCTGTGACATAAAGGGAATACCACAGACATATGGAATTAAGTGGGAAGAGTTAAAGAAGAGAGTGTATTCATAGAGCAGTATGCACTTATAGGAATCTGGCAAAGCTTTGCTTTGCTTCCAATGAGTGTGCATTTCTAACCCAGGGGCAGCCTCAGGCACAGCAGGAAACAAAAAGATGCAGCTCTGCTGCATTTATTACCAATTTATATTAGGATTAATTTGAATTGGTTTTAGCTCTGGGTTTTATGGAGGCTCAGCCTCAGAACATTTGACATCATAATAAAACAAAAATGCTTGTGAGTATTCCCCGGCTGCATTTTCCTCGGCATAGTGAAATGATACTTAGGGCCCATCCAGACAATACCTTTATCCAGGGCTTTCTTGCATCAAAATGGAGGGTAGCCAAATTCCATTCCCTCAAAACATGGGAGCAATCACTCTATGTGGCAAAAAAATGTGAGATTTTCAGGTGTGGGAATATCCTGGTTCTGGCCGGAAAATGCGGATGCTCAAATCTCTGTATGTCCATACACTCAGAAAATACAGTTACAAAATGTTGGCTTGTTCCTGGGTTATACATGTTGGTTCATGATTGGTTGTATGCTAAAAACATGGCAACTGTTGACTAGAGGGTGAAATCTTTATCCTGGCAAGAGAAAATTCATCCTTCACATGTTTAATAAAGTTTGTGATACACAAGCAAAGGTTGTGTATCACATAAGTAACATATGTAATCAACTTTTCCCATGTTTTATGATAAAAGCAATGAGGAACAGGCAGGTATAACCCAAGAACAGCACCCCGTAGTTCCCAAGCACAAGTACATGGCCAAACTTGTCTGCACAGAAGGTCACACAGCCTCTATGACCCAGGAACAGAACTCATACAATGATTAGCATATTCACATATTAAGTTTAAAAACCCTGACATTTCCAGCAAATGCCTCATGGCAGCCATCTTTGGGGCTGCAAATTCCAGGACATAGGATCAAGTGTGGCAGATGGAGGTAAAAATCCAGAGACCAACAGGTGTGTATGCGGACCTCTTCGTAGGCCCTGAGATGTTTTGTCCCTGACCAAAACTCACAATTTTGCACTCTCTGGAATTGCCCTTAGTGGGAAGGCTGCACCTCTGGTTGCACTCATGGAAAAGCAGATTCTCATGAATGGTGCAGTTGAGAGTCTATTGTCCAGATTGTGTTGGTATCACTTGTATGAGACTAATTTTAAGTAGAGCCTAAAAATTTAAATTTTGACTGTTGGGTAAAAATATAACTTCCCAAGCTCTGATTCCATGCATAAAGAAAATCTCTCTGATATTCTACAGTGATAAAGGCAATTTAGTGCAGCCAAGTCATTTTGTTGTCACCATAGCTTTGTCAGAATAAAACACTGTATCTTAGTAATTTATCTTCCACAATCATACAGTTTTGATATGTATTAGTTTTCATGCAATAGAGGATTCTACTTTGGCAGTGGAGACAGCTTAACTTTAAAAACATATGGCATAGAATTAGCTGTGAAGAATATGAAGGCAAAACAAAAAGTATCTCCTGGGACTTTTCTCCATGTTGCCATTCCATATTTGTTTTTGAGGACTGAAGTGCTATAGAGATTGCTCTACTATCAGTATCAGTTTGTTCCAATATTTCAAGTCTGTATTGAAATTCAAGCTGGGGTGTGCCAAGAGTCACAATAGCCTTTAACTGTTCCCCAGAGTTCCCATTTGTCTAGTCTGGGATCTGGAAGAGGGCAAAAGCGAGATGTAATCTATTTCTTTTTCCGGGGCTTCTCATATCTTAATGATAGCATTCTGTGTACATAGATACTGTTCTTTCTGGCTTTCCTTTACTGAGCAGGAGAAAGCAAATAATACAAAGCATTGCATACTGCAACCCTTCACAAGAGAAACTGAGGGTGCTGTTACTGGAAATGCAATGATGAAAAAAAGCCTGCTGGTTTAAGGTCTCCCACTGTTAGGCCCATCCTGCCAGCCACAGATGTCAGCAAGAAACAGGCATGGGTCAGCCCACAGGAAGATTCCTCTTACGATACTGTAAAGTTCACATCCTTCATAAAGCAACATGGAACCAAGATATGGTGGGGTATTGCAGTTCAGCACTGTAAAATGAGTCGCCCTTGGGCGGAGAATTGTGGTATATAAGCGAAGTAAATAAATAAATAAATAAATAAATAAAATCAAAGCAACATGTGAGCACATGAAGGATAAGCACCATTCATGACATTTCACATCAACTTTCCAGATCATAGAATATGCCTGTTAAAGCAGACATAGGCAAACTTCAGCCCTCCAGGTATTTTGGACTTCAACTCCCACAATTCCTAACAGCCGCTGCCTATCGGTTGTTAAGAATTGTGGGAGTTGAAGTCCAAAACACCTGGAGGGCTGAAGTTTGCCCATGTCTATGTTAAAGAATCACCATCATCTTTGAATTTCCTGGTTTTACAGAGCTAGATTCAATATAAGTCCTATAATCATGAGCTTCAAAGATACCACAAAATCAATCTTGTCCAAACCCCTTACATTCAGGAATACACAAGTAAAGCATTCCTGACAGATGACAATTCAATCTAGGTTCTGGAAATCTTTGAAATGATATATCTTTACATCTGGTCAAATGCCAGATTCACCCTCCCTCCACCATAATTTAAACCTGCTTGTATTTTTTAAAATAATCATCATTACAATGATTGTAATTCTAATCTCTCACCACAGTTCAGTTCATGGCAACTCAGTATTCATATTTAGTTAGGCATGAGTTCCAGTGCAACAGCTCACATCCCTGTACAATAAAGCATAACACACTTCCACATTGCCTGCAAAATTCAGCACAGTTCAAATGTAATTTCAAATATCTTTTTACCTTGGATCACTAGCTGGTGATAACAGCTGTAGTAACTTTGGAAGAGATGAGTTTCATATAAGAGTTGCAGTCAGTCATAACAAGATGTGGGGATATAAACTGTTGCGATGTTCATTGATTAATGTAAAAACAAACTGAAAAGTCTTATTGTATATAAAGTGGAAGAAAATGTTAAGCTATAGAGAAACCATCAAAAATAAATTCTCTTTCAAAATTTCTGTATGTATTAATGTATGTCTGGCTAGAGTTGAGATGTATGGTGGTGAGAGAAATTGTGTAGTTAGTTATGTAAATGTTAGAGAATCTCATTCAAGTATGTCTATATGTATGTATGTACATGCATTGTTGTTTTATTTTTTTAAAATTTATAAATTTTAAAAAATGTCAGATGCTGAACATAGTGGACTGACCTAAGGTAAAGAAGGGCCAGGGAATCAAGTGAATTTCCATGAGTAGGAATGAGTGCATTAGCGCAATAATTAAATCAAAAGATTACCAATAGTGAAAAGACAAAAATATCCTATTTCAGAAAGTCTCTGGCAAGCATCCTTTGCAACTTATGGAAGCCCTTCCAGAACCTAGAAAATGTGTTTGTGCAGCAGCAATTATGTGGTACCTTGTGAATGCATACAGCAGCCTTCTTCAGTTGGTGTTTTTGACATGTATTGGACTAGAACCATCACCCCTGATGAGGATAACGCTGGTAATGGGATATAATGAGATTTGAAGTCCAATATATTTGAAGGGTGCAGATTTGAGGAATGCTAGTGTACACCTTACTGAATTTTTTTTCAGCATTCTTGAAATATTGGTTTTTCTCCTACTTTGTAGTATATTGATTCTGCCTGCTGCATTTATACTGACAAATCCCTTGTTCCTCCTTAAACATTTTCATTTAGGACTTTTGATTTATTGACCTGAAGTTTATAGAAAACAAGACTCATATGCCATCTCCCTGCACAGTTCCCATGCAAGCTATCAGATGAGATGATTGTTTCTGTGGACCTCTGTGAGAGGATTACCTGGCTCCAAGCAGCTGCTTCAGCTGAAAACAATGTTAATTGATCCCCTGGAAGGAATCAGCTATGCATCACCATGGCGTATCATCAATAGCACTTTTTCCATCCCAGAAAGGGCTGTTTCAACAAAGCATCTCTAGTTACATGGGAACTCATCAAAATACCCAACACCATCCCAATGAATAAATATATGTGTTTGTAAAACTATTCTGAGAGGGAGAAGAAAGCCCAACATGCCATGTCCCCTGACACACCTTTCTCAAATTTTATTATACCTCCTTGGAACTTTTTTGGTGCAAAAAATCTGTTCATCTGACTCTTTATTACTGTTTCAGAGTAGTGCAGATATCCCTATAAACCACTGTGGTTCATCATCACAATTCTTTCTTTCTTTTTTAGTACCATATGGAACTCATTTTTTCTACTGCAAAATGGGATTCCTAATTCAGCTTTGGAACAGGTTTTGTTGTTTTCTGGCTTCAAGTCATTTACAACTTACTTTGCGACTTAAGCAACCTTCACAGGGTTTTCTAAGGCTGGGTGTATGCTCTTTCCAAAGTCACCTAGTGTTTGTTTGTTTGGTTTTTTGTTTGTTTTTTATGAGCTAGGGGACTTAAATCCTAGTTATCAGAATAGTAGTTCAGCACTCAAACAACGGTAACTCGGGGTGCATCCAGACAGCCACTTTATTGTGGTAACTTCCACAATAAAGAAGGGGAAGTCCAGATGACGTCCTGAACAATCCCAAATTAATTCACCGCAAACCAGGAAAACCCTGGTTTTGTAGCAAATTAGTTAGATAGTGGATTTATTCTGCATCTTCTTGGAAGGAGTGGGATAAATCCACTACTAAATGTCTAAACCCAGAATAAATGTCTGGAAAACTTCAGTCCCTTCAGGGAGATGGAGGCGGGATACAAAATAAAGTTGTTGTTGTTGTTGTTGTTGTTGTTGTTGTTGTTATTATTATTATTATTTGAAAGATGAGTTCACAGCAAACAAGATCATTCTGCTGGCTGTTGTATTGGATAACACATCGCACACTTCCCAAGTGTCTAGGCCTGTGTGATGTTTCGGCGAATAATGCATGCAGATCCCAGTAGGGTGGCCTTTTGCAGCTGGCAGCTGGTAATTTTGCCAGCGCTGATTGTGTTTAAATGCAGGCCAAGGTCTTTAGGCACTGCACCCAATATGCCAATCACCACTGAGACCACCTTTACTGGCTTGTGCCAGAGTCTTTGCAGTTCAATCTTTAAATTCTTGTATCATGTCAGCTTTTCTAGTTGTTTCTCTTCAATCCTGCTGTCAACCTGGGATTGCAACATCAACAATCCATATTTTGTTTTTTAACATGATTGTGAGGTCTGGAGTATTGTGCTCCAAAACTGTCTGAATTTGCAAGTCCCAGAGTAGTTTGACGTGCTCATTTATTATTATTATTACTATTACTATTATTATTATTATTATTATTATTATTATTATTATTATATTCTCATTGACTTACTTCCCCATTCCCAGGATGTTGTGTCATAAATAGGTCTCTGTGTGTTTGTTTTTAAAAGCCACTAGAAGGAAGGCATTCAGTGGTATAATGGAGCCAGGGCACACAGGGTCAAAAGCCCAGCATTTTTTTATTAGTAGGGACCATGCTACTACCCTTGGATTCTTTGTCCTGACTGAAATGAATTTTTCTTCCAACAATGTAGCGTTATAATCCAAACCGTTCTAGAGAGGCTTGGTTCAGAGTGGGCAGGAACCATTAGCTTATAAAAAACTAAGTCCTATCACATGAGGCTTCTAAAGTGCCTATATAGCAAGATAAAAGTGATTGGGGGGGGGGGGGGGGTTAAGATGTTCCACAATTCTATTGTGTTTAATTCATGATTGGATCATCAATGAATCCAGTATCGCTGTTGTTCCATTGTTCTTCCCTAGGTGATCATCTTCTGCTTCAGTCCCAGTACTGAAAAGTGGAGGAAACTGCACAGTTGTTGCAAAATAGGAGTAGGGGGATAGGAAAAAACTATGGTGCACACATGCTGGACAGGGCAAACACAGAGAGGAAGCAAGGCTAGAGACTGATCATGGGAATTTGTGTCAACAAATTACACAGTTGTGCTCAGGTATGAAAAAGATTATTCCAAAAATGGTATGTGTCCATTTACTTAATAAAATTGTGACAAGACAACAAGCTGGGGTAATAAAGTCCTTACTTTTTCTTGAGATGAAAATAACAGTAGCAGTGGTTTTTTGGGGGTGGGGGTGGAGGGCGGGATAGCTTAACATACAGCTGCCTTTTTTGGCTTTCCTTGGGGATTGTTACAACGCACTTAAAAATTTACCCAGGGCATATGTGTGAGCAAAGGCAAATGGATAGACAGTAGTTTTCATGATTGCTCTTATTTACTCTGTCCAACTGATGATTAAACAGTGCTGTTGAATTCAAACTAGTTATCTGTAACAAGACAGTTCCCACACTGATAACTGTTTTTCTCTGTATTTGCCATATATGTATGATGACTGTACCCAACAGGGAAGAGTGATTATCTACTGATAAATCTAATTGTATATTTGCAAATTCAGAATCTGAATAGCATGTTTTTAAAATTGGCAAAATTCATATAGATATTCATTAATGTTTGCCTCCATAAGAACAAATCTGTTCTCTGTGGTGTATTAAAGTAGAGAAATGTGCAGTTCAGAAAAAAACTGTTAAAGCTAGGAAAATCATAAAATAGAGCAAAAGATAGATGCACGTCTGCCTTAGCCATTGTCTTGAACATTATTCCTTGGAGTTAATGAGGAGTTAATGTGATACACAAATAAATGGTGCACAGACCTCACAACCTCTGAGGATGCCTGCCACAGATGCAGGCAAAACGTCAGGAGAGAATGCTTCTAGAACATGGCCATACAGCCCGAAAAACCTACAACAACCCATTGATTCCAGCCATGAAAGCCTTCAACAATACAGTGCACAAATAAACCTTAATGATAACCGTTCACTTTTACCATCTCTTTATATGAGTGCACCTAAATGCAGAGTAAGTAGTGAGATGGACAAACAACCTAGAACAGTGGACAAGATAACCTAGAACCTTGGATCATTCAGATGTTTTAGCTTTTTGTTCCCAGAATGTTGGCCAAGCTAACTGGATTTTCTGGTAGTTGAAGTCCAAAACACTTGGATGACCAAAGGTTGGGAACCACTGACCTAGAAGACATCTGCATCTCTATGTTTCTAAGACTATCATCCTCAGGAGAAGGTGTGTGTGCGTGCATGTACAGTAAGCCCTCTTGTTCATTTACATCTGTATACAACCTAATATACATGCTATCATAGGCATGTCCTGGAAAAAATGACTTTTTCAAAGACAGGGACATCCAGAATCCTTCAGTGAACATGGCTGTGTTGGTTGGTGGATTCTGGCAGTATTCATTAAAATGGAAACATTTGTGAGTAAAGCTTGGGCATATGTGATCCTGTAAGCAAGATTTTGGTTAATTTCCTCACTCAATATGTCAAATCAATGACTGAATATTATTTGTCCAAAATGAAATCAAAGCAAACATGAAACAAGTAAAACCAGTACTTTATGAAGTCTCTTGACCGGAGGCTTTCCCTCATGCTGTAGTGGCTATTGAGGTTTTTTTGGTTGGTTTTGTTTTAGGTATACATTGCTTGTTCAGTTTAGAGCTTATCAGTCTAGAGCCATACCTTGTTGACAGATGTGTGTATATAAGGATCTGAAGGTGTCACTTAATCAAACATAACTGTTTACACAGGGCCATTGTATATGACTTTTTATCTTTGTTCTGTTAGGCCTAAAGTGTAAATTACAGCCACTGTACATGGAAGAGTAATTGTAGTAGACAACTGATCTTGTGAACTGGGTCAAGAAGCCTTTGACGGGAACAACCTTTTGTACATCAGTAAAGCAGTACCTGATATTTAAGCTGGAAATGACAAAATACATTTCACTGAATAACTGCAAACTACATAGAGCAGGTTTTTGAAACCCTCACAATAAAAGGGAGCAATAGTTCCAGTAATAAACCACCATTGCTTGCTTGGTTGATATGTTTCCTCCCTCCCACAGAACTAGGACTCAAGGCAGCTTACAAAGTTAAAACAAATAAAACATAGCTCAAAGGAAATACAGAGAATTGTTGTCAAAATATAATTAAATAACATTCAAAGCCCTCTTCCCCAGTTCTTGTATTGTGGGGAAGATGGCTTTGATGACTCTCAGAGCAAGAATATCATATTGAAAAGTTTATGTATCTGCATTTTGTTCAATTGTTAGGTTTAAAAAAACCCTGAATGACATCCTTTTGCAACTGCAGCTGATGTTTAATATCATACTTAATAATATAGCCAGGATATCACAACAAGTTGTTCCTAATTTCAGGGTTTGGTGCTGAAATATCTGACCTAATTTAGTCTTAATGTAGCAATACTTTGGGCCTGATATAGGTATTACAGAAATATGATCTTTGGTATTGTTGTTGAACAATGCATCCCCCACCCCAGGGATTTATAGTTCATCAAGGGCTCAGAAATAAATATATGATTTAATAATAATAATAATAATAATAATAATAATACTTTATTTATACTCCGCCACCATCTCCCCGAAGGGACTCGGAGCAGCTTACATGAGGCCAAGCCCATCAAATACAAATACAACAATACATCAACAAACATCCCTGTTTAAAAGACCCATTCCAGATTCTGCAGGCTGAAAGTATCAGAAGAGAAACCAGCTATGATATTTGTATCTATTCTTCATGACTTTCTATATATTTTTTCCAAGACAAAGCAATCAACCAGATCCATTGTTTCATAGATTGGTGATTTCCCGGCCCGATCCAAATCTGCAAGGATGTTGCCCAGGGGATGCCCAGACATTTGATGCTTTACCATCCTTGTGAGAGGCTTCTCTCATGTCCCTGCATAGGGAGTTGGAACTGACAGAGGGAGCTCAACCCGCTCCCCCGGATTTGAACTGCTGACCTATCGGTCAGCAGTCCTGCTGGCACAAGGTTTTGATCCATTGCATGACCTGGGGCTCCTAGGAGGGTGGTTATATAGGGATATTTAAGGGGAACGGTAAATTGCAGAAATGAAAACTAACAGCCAGAGAGTGTGAGACTCATAGATTAGCTTTTATAGTTCTATGAGTAGGATGTGTTTAATAGAGTGGTGTGAGGTGATAG
Organism: Anolis sagrei; assembly: GCF_037176765.1. NCBI lineage: Eukaryota > Metazoa > Chordata > Lepidosauria > Squamata > Anolidae > Anolis > Anolis sagrei. The sequence goes on from NC_090021.1 coordinate 98,964,838, forward strand.
TGGTTAGAATTACTTTTAGATTGAGTCGCTAAATTAGACTCGGATATGGCTATATGCTTCATAATAATGTTTTAAATGGATTTTTAACCTAATATTTTCATCTATTGTGTAATGTCATGTTGTAATGTGTTTTTGTATGTGTCAGCATTGAATTGTTGCCAGTTGTAAGCTGCCCTGAGTCCCCCCTTGGGGGTTGAGAAGGATGGGGTCCAAATGTTTGAAATAAATAAATAAATAAGGTGGGGTCTTTGCAATTCTCAGCTAAACAGGTCCTTGCCTTCCCAAACTACATTTCCCAGAGTTTTGCAGGAGGCAGAAGATGCCAAGAAAGTGGGACTGCCCACTTTAAAACACTAGTCTGATAAGTTTCTGTCTTTATTTGATTATGTGAATGTAGGTTGTGAATAGAAAAATGGTTATTAAAATCTGTAAAAGTCAAATCCACAAGTGTTGAGGATTCTGTGTATGTGGCTTGACATTTATCGCTTTTAAGTGTGTATCATCCACATTAAAAATCCTACCATTATGGAAATTTAGCTATATCCTTGTATATCTGTTGATACCAGCTGCAGAGGTAACATAGAAAGGTGATTTTTGACATCATAGCATTTCAGTCCAAAAAAGAAGGCATATCCACATAGCAACTGGAAAAGTGAATGCACTTTAATATCTTGGAGAATGTTTTAGTTGTGTTCCCTGTACTTTGCTTCATGCTAGTTTGGTAATTTGGATCCACAACCAGTAATAGTGTGCACTTTGGCAGCAAAAACGCTGGCAAGATTTAGGGTGGAAAAGCTTTACAAATTGTCAGCTCACCTCTGAGCTTTAGCATGGATTACAGGATCAAAAGTCATTAAAATGGAATGCTTTATTTGCCATTGCATGAATTAGAACTATGTTTACTGTGCAGAACATTTGGTGGCTGGCTTTCATGATAGGATCATACAAGGCCATTTATATTGGAATGTGACATTTGTGGGGAGCCTGAATTGCATTGGTTTTGGTACAGTGTCTGAATGTGTGTATTGAATCGATGTGTATATTTCTTACAATTGGTTAAGGTAACTTTAAAAAATTAAGAAACAGAAAAGAAAGCAGAGCTATTATCCTTGAGTTTTCTGCACTTCCCTTTCAATTACAGACTTAACTCTTCTAAAGAACTATACTTCTTCGGCTTTTCAGATATTCTTAGATTCTGGCATTAAGTAAGAAATGCTATGCTAATAAATTCTAATACATGGCTAGTCTCCACAGGTTTGTGACCTGCCAACAGTAGGGGGTTCTATGTAACACTTCATTCCTCTGACTCACACTGTTTTCTTGCCATGAGTCAGCATCCTTGATTTATGGGTGGGCCACCAGTGGACAACTCACCTGCAAAAATAGTTCACACAGTGTTGTTTATTGTACTAAGTAGACCTCATGCTGGCTAAGGGATTTTCCAAGGGGAAAGAGCAGCTGTCAGCCCTGCTCTCATCATAACAAAATTGGCACCAATGAACTCTCAAATTTCAAGAGGAAACCCAGGATGAAGAAGCAAACATGAGTTACTTTTTTTTCAGCACAAGAGGTTGATTGGGGGCAAAAGAGGACTACCCCCTACCAATATAATCACTCCCTGGATCTATATAGAGAAACAAGCCTAGGATAAACATGTCGTACTTATTCTCTTCCTTCATTATCACTTTTTTGCCTCATTGTTTTCTCATCATCTGCTGTCTTAAGCACATTTAGTCCAATTATCGAAAAAATCATGCTACTTACAACCGATTTATTTAATTTTTCCTCCCTCCCTGATATTTTTAAAATGTAGAAATTGACATTTACTTAGATTGTGTCTTCTCTAAGGGTACATATACATTATAGAGATGGTACAGTTTGACACCACTTTAACTGCCATAGCTCAGTGTTATGGAACACTTAGGATAGTAGTTTGGTGAGACAGCAGCCCTTTTTGGCAGAGAAAGCTAAAGACCTTGACAACCACCAGAAATTAGCCACCCATATGGATGATTTTGGATATTAGAGTATTTTATATTTTGGATTTTTAGATGAGGGATACTCATTCCATACTGGTTTCTCTTTGTTTTATGTTTATTTAAGTTTAAATGCATGCTTGAGGCTACATGCATTTCAACTCCAGTGTTTCAAGTATATATGATCAATGGTAAATAAACTGTATGTATAAGTGTAAACACATGTATGCATATGGTAACAGTGAGCAGTTGAAAAAAGTGAAGTACTTGGCCACTGAATGTTTCTATTTGTTGTGTTGTCACATGAGGTCTGCATTGCACAGTTATAGCTATCATGTAAACTAAATTTACCTGTGCTCATCAATCAACTGAAAGATTACATTTGCAAAGGGTGTGATTAAGTTCCTCTATTAAAGGTATCGTGACGTAGCAGCTTTCTGGCAAGGTGCTAATTACAACTCACCCTCTTGTACCAACTGAAAAGACATCTCTCTCAGGGTGGTTCCAGACAGTGGAAAAGTCTGTGCTAATGCGGGTTTAAAAAAACCCGGGTCGGAGCAGACTAAAGTCTGCACACTGACCCCAAAAAGGCCACACTTTTCATGGGAGGTGTCTAGATGTCCTCCCAGTACCTTTAAGGAGGACAGGGAGACACCCAAGTCACCCCCTCCCCAAAGGCTTTAAAAATAAAATAGCAATGACATGCCAGGAGAAGAGGGGGCAGGAGTGATTTTCTTCCTCCCCCTTTCTCCTGACGCATCATCACTATGTGTCAGGAGAGGGCGAACAGCACTTTAATACCAGCCTCATAAGATATTTTATTTTTTAAAGCCTTTGAGGGGGGTTGGGAAGGGGGTTGATGCCCTTGCAGTTTTCCAGCCTGAAAAACACGAGAGGGCTGTCTGTACTGCCCACTCAGAAGTCCAGGACTTCTTCAGCCAGAGATCCTGATGCATACCATCAAATGACACATGCCATCATGGCTCCATTTCATCAATGGCTGAAGCAGTGAGGAAACGTTGCAAGAAGCTTCCTCGCCACCATGGTGAGTCTTGGGTAGCTCTGACAGAACTATCCATGGTTTTTAGGCTTCCCCCCTGCCTGATGGGAAACATGCCAATGCGCCTTGCCATACTTTCCCCTGCCTGATGGGAGTAGTGTCAGGGAGCCAATGTGCCTTGCCCTGATGCCCCCATGTGATAGGGTAAGGAGGGAGGGCTCATGGCTTGCTGTGAGGCACCACGCATGCCTTCCATTTCACAGGTGATTGCTGGCAAAATGGGACAAGAGAAGGGGTGGGGGGCTCATCAGGATGATGAGGTTGGTTTCACTTATAATTTCTTTTTAGATTCACATGACAACAGAAAGTACCCTACACCATGTTACAGATGAAAACCAGGAAACATACTAGCCAAGTGATTTCAGGTGGCCAAAGTTGTTAATGAGAAAGAGCAGCCAGCTTGGAAAATTTGCCGCACTTTGTGTTTGGCTGAGTCTATAGGAAACGGCAAGATTCATCTTCTCCCCATTGCTGAATTAACTGAATGGAAATCCTTTTGCACTTTGAACACAATTTGCAACTGTATTTTTTTTAGTTTAGAGACCAAAAGACAAAGAGGTGAAAATGAAAGATGGTGAGGAAAAAAACAAGATATTTTAAAACAAGGTGGAAAAAATGAAATTATGTAGAATTAACTGTCCCTGCCAAATCAAGTCAATTGGTGGATAAAGGTATTCCTCAAGTTATGAACAAGATAGTTCTGTTGGTTTATTCTTAAGTTGAATTTATATGTAAATCAGAACACATATGTTTTTAAGTGTAACTCCATCCAAATGTGTGTGTGTTTTGTGTGTGTGTTTTGGATATCACAGGGAAGGGTTAACACCTGTGTGATGTTTGTTTTGCTGTCTGTGCCCCTGTTCAAAACATTTCACCTCACTTTGTTTCCCTGTGTCAATTGGATTTTGAAAAAATGGGCTTGTTATGGAAACAAAGATTGGTGATAAAGCTTAAGTTGAGACACCTTTCTCCATGATAACTTTTCAGGAGTGAATTTCTCTTCCAAGGGACAGATTTCTCTCACTCTCACCCCCCTTCTTAACTAGGAGTCATTTGCAAGTCAGATGTTGGTAACTTGGGGACTGCCTGTATATTGGTTCTATGGTTAGGTATGTGTAGGAGAACAAGACGTTTCTTGATTTTTAGCTTCATGACAGCTTCTCCAATCCAAGGAAAAGGCTACAGAATGAGTTGTGGAAACCCTCCCATTACCCTTCTAGCCCGGCCTCATTGAAATTTTGCACTTTCCCTTGGCTCTACTTAGGAACCACTGCACATTTTTTGAGCCCCCAATCTCAGCATCTGTTCTTGTTCAGCCATATTGTTTTTATGCTGTTTTTGCTTGTGATTGTGATATGTTTTATTTGATGTGTTGTTGATGATTTTATTTTTGGTGCTTGTTTTAATCTGTATTTTTTTTTGGGCTTGCCCCTTTGTAAGCCACCCTGAGTCCCCTCAGGGAGATGGAGGTGGAGTATAAAAATAAAGTTATTATTATTCTTTGAAACACAAGATGAGTCCACAGCAGACACTCTGCTGGCTATTGTATTAGATCACATGTCAGATACTTCCCAAGTGTCTAGGACTGTGCGATGTATCAGTGAATAATGCGTGCAGATCCCAGTAAGATGGCCTTTTGCAACTGGCAGGTGGTAATTTTTGCCAGCGCTGATTGTGTTTAAGTGCAGGCCAAGGTCTTTAGGCACTGCACCCAGTGTGCTGATCACCACTGAGACCACCTTTACTGGCTTTGCCAAAGTCTTTGCAGTTTGATCTTTAAATCCTCATATTATGTCAGCTTTCCAGTTGTTTCTCTTCAATCCTGCTGTCACCTGGGATTGCAACATCGACAATCCATACTTTGTTTTTTAACACAATCACGATGATGATGATGATGATTATTATTATTATTTTTGAATGGAAGGCACAAAGGAAGTTTTTTCCTGAAAATCTATGGGAGCGGGGGGTGGCACTTTCATCTAGTAGACATCTTCCATCTGTGGAGAATAGGTCCTGGATCAGCACATTAAAAATCACTTGGAATTACTTCCAGGTAACCGTAGGCAGATTAGCTATTGAAAGTTATAATACAAACCTTTGCAAATTTCAGGAGTAAGCCTCCTCATGTTCAGTAGGATTTACTCTCATGTGATTGTGTATAAAATTGTTCTTTTAGTCATACTTAAGTCCTCTCAAATCAAGGAAAAGATGTGCACACAAATTTCAAATGACAAGTGCAAAGACTTTGGACGGATGATGTCTCTATGAATTAGAATTGCATATTCTACAAATTACACATCCCACATCTGACTGGTTTAGATAATTACAGATGTAATCCAGACTTGACTACATGCATGTAACTCCAGGCCAATGACAAGCAGAAACTCATGTCAATCAGAACATTTATTGCAATGATGAAGAAAATTATCAATTATATGGTATTATTACAGTACTTAACATGTTCATAACCAGCAAGTTACCAGCTCATACTCCAAGTTAAACTCCTTCGGTGTATGCAAGTACTGCTTACAAATATTAGTAACTGTTTTCAACTATGAACAGTAAAGGTAAGAAAAACTACTGGGAAAGCAATTTTACGTCTTGAGCTTTTCTGCTTCTGCATTGCCGATTATTCTTTTATGATAGCTGGTATTCTTAAGTGCACACTACTTCAGATTTCAGCTATTCCATCTCTTATATATTTTCAAATGCACCAGGGCACTTTATTTCACCTTTGCAGCTTGCAGAAATCTGAGAAATAAATCTTCAGATGGAAACTGACCAAAAACTCTGAATATCCTTGAATGTAATAGGCATTCGCTAGAAATATCTAGCCTAGCTCTTATAGAATTTCTTGTGAGATAGATGTTGAACAATGTTCTTAAAATAACCTACAGTGCTAAATAAAGAAATACTAATAATGTTCACTACATCCCAGTTAAATATTATTGTATTTATGTACAATTTCTAAAAAAGATAATATTAGTGAATTGCTTCCTAGGTCAATTACTGTGAATATTGTTATGCTGAGAAACAATTTACAAAGAAGAATCTCTGCAAAAAATAACTTTAATTAATTATTTCCTGGGGGTTTTACAACAATAATCAACATGAGTATTTAACAGTACATTGAACATGAAAGCAACAATTCCTTATGTGCTTTCTTGGAACTCAGCCCAAACTCCTTGGATAAATCCATCTGCTAATCCCAGATTCAGAGCAGATCTACTGAACCAACTACTAGTTGGTAAATCAACACAGTCCTCCCCAAATTGGGACTAGAATTAAGCTAATAGAGCAGGCCTGCACAATATACTCTCCACGGGCCGGGTGCAGCCCGGAAAGGGCTTCTGTGTTGCCCATTGAGGGGGCTGGTTGCCCCTTCCCTTGCTTGCCTTCCAGGTCAGGCAAGTAGAAGAAGGGTTGACCTGTGAAGGAGAAGCCCAACCGTCTGCCAGGCTCATGCTATCCCCATAGGAATGACACAGGACAAGCAAAAGTGCAAGGAGGCTGGGCTGCCCTTCATGGATTGGGCCCTCCACTGCCTGTTCTCTAGGAAGGCAGCAGAAGGTCCAATCTGCAAAAGGAAAGTTGGGCCGTTTCCAATTCTCAGACTGTTCCCATGGGAATGGTGCAGGTCTGGTGAACACGCAAGGAGGCTGGGCTGTCTCTCATGAATTGAGCCCTCTGCTGCCTGCTTTTCAGATCAGGAAATCAGGTAGTGGAGGGTCCTTATACATGGGCCTGATAAATCCAAAAGGAGTTTGTGCTGCCCCTCATGGATTTGGCCCCTTGATTCCTTCCTGGTCAGGGAGGTGGGAAAAGGAGGGAGGGAGGGAAAGGAGGGAGGGAGGGAGTGAGAAAGGGTGAAAGAAAAGAAGAAGAAAAAGAAAGAAAGAAAGAAAGAAAGGGAGGGAGGGAGAGAGGGAGGAAGGGAGAAAAAGGAAGGGAAGGAGAGAGGAAAGGAATAAAGGGAAGAAGAAAGACAGCAAGGGAAGAAGGGAGGAAGACAGGAAGGAAAGAAGGGAGGGGGTGAAAGAAAGAAATAAATAGAGAGAGGTAGGAAGAAGATAGTGAAGGAGTTAGGCAGAGGAGGGGAGAAAGGAAGAATTCATAAAGCATGGTGTAATGGTTTTAACCTCGGACTATAGCTCTGAACCCACTGGGTGACTTTAGGCAAGTCACATTTTGTTCAGCCGCAGAGGAAGACAAAAACAAATCCCCTTTGAATTAATCTTGATAAGAAAACTCTGTGATAGGATTGCCTTCAGGTCGCCCTAAGTCTGAAATCACTTGAAGGCACACAACAACAACAACCTTAATTAATCATTAATTTACATTTTACCTGGAAAGTGAGATGCTAAAAGCTTTTTTGTGGCCTCAGGTGGCCTAGCCTATGTAATTTCAGCCCATTACTATTCCCAAGTTGTGCAAGCTTGTAATATTCTAAGACTGTACTACACGAATGTTATTAATGCAGTGACCAGCACAAGCAGCACTCTTTCCCATTAAAGAGTGGAGGTGGGGGGTGGTACTTATAATGGTATTTAAATGGTATAATTTTTATGACACTTTAGTGCAAGAATGGAAGATGTTTAACTGAGCTAGCATGTAGGGGACTTGGGCTGGAATGCCATTGTATAGACAGAGACACACAGACAGGCATGAGAGGCACATATGTTTTAAAGTTTGCAATTAAGTTATACTTTTATGGATGTGTTCAATTGAACATTGCTGCCATTCATCACAGTGCAACCAAGGCACAGTTAATTAACCAACCTTGACTATGTTCTTGGCCTTCATGTTCCAAAGGGCTAATGCAAACAGTAGGGGTGTGCAAAACTTCATTTGTAACTTGTTAGTTGGATCTATTTTGTATTATTCATACATACGAAACTATATTTAGAAACGCTAGGTGCACCCATGCGAAAAACTTAAGATTCAAAAGACTGACCTATGATTTTTCAGAAGAGTTATGTCAGTTTCATAAATGGCTCAATTTCTCTGTTGTGGGCACCACTTCTCCCCCAAAAGGGCTGAATTTGATTCCCCCAAAGGGCCCCAAGGAGAAAGGTGAGGTCAGAGTTGAGGAAGAAGCCCTGCTCTTTCTCCAAAGGAGGCGGCGAGGCGGGAGGGAGGGACAGATGCTTGGCTGAATGGTTGGGCAAGGAAGAAGATGGCCGGCCCAGAAGGAGAGGTACAGACACACTCACATTGAGGCTTTAATGCAGGAAATGAGCAGAAATCTGGGGAACATAATTTTGGGTAGAGCCTTTTGAATTATCTGCCACAGATAATTCTCCTTCCCAAACTTCATTTCCCAGAATTCTGCTTACTGCCTTGTGCTTCGTCCTCCTTCACCTCCTCCCTGAAAGATTTGGTGGAGAAACCCCCATTTGCATTCTCTAAAGGGATTTCAAGATTAAAAGGGATTGTTGGAAGTTGAATGAACCCTGTGAGGTAGGCAAAGTTGAGAGGCAGTAAGTCTAAAATTTACCTAGTTGGTTTCCTATTATTATTATTATTATTATTATTATTATTATTATTATTTCAAAGACTTGATGAGTATCTGCTGGGGGTTGGTTTGACTATGCTTTTCCTGCCTGGCAGAAGGGGATTGGACTGGATAGCCTCCAGTGAAATAGTACTGTTAAGCCTAAAATCAGTGGATGTGCAAATCTTTCCGAGGGCCAGTCCAGACAATACCTTTATTGCAGTAACTCCAGCAATAAAGAAGGGTCTGTCCAAACAACATTCAGGAATTAATTTGCTACAAACTAGGAAAACCTTGGTATGTAGCAAATTAATTAGATAGTAAATTTATTCCACGCCTTCTTGGAAGGCGCAGGATAAACCCACTATTTTTGGTGTCTGGACTGTAGTCCAGACAATATTCCCACAGTTTTCCGGACTAAATTAGTTCAGAAAACTGTGGAAATATCCACCCCACCCCCAAAGCCCCCAGACTCCTTTGAAAAGTAAAATAAACTTACCTGGCCTCCAGTACACTCTCAGTGCAGCCTTTCTGGTGCATAGAAACGATGCGCCAAGAGAGGGGGGAGGAGGAAAATCGGGTAGAGCCTCCAGATGTTCTCATGGGCCAGTCCCACGAGAGCATCTGGGCACCCACCCCAGAAAGTGTGTGCTTTCGGGGTAGGGTGTGGACATGTTTTTAAAACATGGATTCTCCTGGGATAAAGGCCTGTCTGGATGCACCCTGAGACTTGGGGAGAATGATGCCCTGGTTATGCAGTATCAATAAAAACAGAAATTCAAGAAGATAGATCTTGTAGGGTTTTTTAAAATGTTGTTCATAAAAACTTTTTTTTAATTCCCCAAAATCAATGAATGAGTGAAATTTTCTGAAACTTGAGGGGGAAATATATTCTATCATTATAGCAAGTTTCATCCTAAAACTCTAAAAATGAGGGAGAAAGGAGCCCCCCAAACCCCCCTTGCATAATTACATACCAAAAAGTAATAGAAATTGTTACTTTGTTAAAGTTATGATACAGACCTTCAATGATATTTTAGAAACTCTTTAGAAATGATTAGCTGCCTGCAGTAACTTACTGTGCATTCACACTGTAGAATAATGCACTTTGACACCACTTTCCATGCTATGGCTCAAAGCTATAGAATTGTAGGATTTGTAGTTTTACAAGGTCTTTGACCTTCTCTGCCCAAGAGTGCTGGTGTCTCACCAAACTACCTATCCCAAGATTCCATAACATTGAGTCAATGCAGTGAAAGTGGTGTCAAACTACATTAATTCTACAGTATAGTTGTGCATGTTACCTTCTCTTTTTCACTAGTCTAACTTCTACATCAAATCCTCTTTCTCTAATTCTGTTACTCCCAGAGCTTTCTGCTTTTTCCATGCCTTCTTTCTTTTGGCCATGTATCTAGCCTCTCACCACATTCTGGATTGATTGATTGGATTTACACCCTGCTGCTCTGACTCTAAAAAGCCCCTGTGGTGGTTTGCATATACCTAGTGTGTCTTTCTTTAATTCACTGAGCTTTCATGAACATATATTTTCTAACCATATGATTTCCCTGCCTCTGCCAGCTGTCAACACAAGACAAATAAGTATTGAGTTATGAGATGTCTTTATAGTAAAGCATTGAGATGACCATTTTATAATTTTGGGCAAAGCATACTTTTCCAGATTCCCCATTATTTCTTCCATTTTTTCTCTGTACAAACAAACAAAAAATTCCTTAAGAGGGAAATATAAAACATATTTTGACTGCTAGTGTAGCAGTCTTCAGTCTGGAAGCATCCCCAGAATCAATGCATACTCTAATGATGTCAATATATTTTTTATCATACGATTGTTTTAATAATGTTGGTTTTTCTGTCTTATGATATTAGGTGTCAAGACATGGCTTTGGATCATTAGCTAAAATGCATCCTTTTATAGTGAGAAGGAATGAAGGGTTGGGTTAAAGCAAAAACTTACTAGTACTTCTGTGGTTAAGTGTAAAGTCATATCCTCTGATGACCAGGAAAGTTAAAGATAACCATACATTAGATACAGATGAAAAATCAGTTCTCAGAGATGTTATTGAGTAGTTGAAGTGTTGGTTCCTTTCAATATACATTAGTATGAGCAAACACATATCCATTTAACTTGAATCACATATGTATTGATTTGGTATTTTATTGGTTAGGGAATTGAATCTGTGTGGTCCTCACTTTCGCTGCTAATGCTTGTGTAAACAAGACTAGGTGTAGTGAGTGAAAAGTAAAATTCTCAAATACATGAAATGAATACATAGAATAATAATTAATTTATTTAAAATTGGATGTTGTTCTTGATAAGGCTTATTTCCTGGATGTGTTGATCATAGTTAAATTATCACCTTATCAAAATTGTTGACCACTATGTAGTCACAAACTCAGCTGAATATCAGCAGAACCGTGCAGGAATGTTGTCACGAGCACAAGCTAAGCCATCCAGAAATTAAAGACAAACCAATCTTTATATTCAATGTCTCAAATAATATGGCAATTATTATTTAACAAATAAATGTCCCTACACAAAGTAAATGAGAAATCTAGAAAAATTATAGCAATTGTGGATTGTTTGATGAAAAAAAACCCCAAACATTTACTACACAATCCTATACCAGTCTGTACAAATGGAGGTGGCTCTAAGTTTAGTAGGTATTTTAACAGGTATCCCAGCATTAACAATTCTGTATAAATACTCAAAAGGACTAAACTTCAGAAAACACTTGTGAAGTTAATGTCGTTTAGCTGCAGAGGGAGTGCAAGGAAAAGCCAACATGGCAGAATGGTGCCATTGTATATGGCCAGGCATGCAATGATGCATCTTGCATATTATGTTTTGATGCATATTATACAGCACAATGAAATAAAACAATGCACAATGATGTGCAATATGCACTTAGCTTCACAGTTTCACAATTTTCTAATGTGACAATGTAGCACAACTTGGATATAGCACCATCAGAATGAACTTATTCTGTATAATGCACATATATTCCAGTGAAAATACTTTTAAATGAATACATTTTAGGAAAATACAATATTCATCCCACCATTCACTAATAGAGGATGGGGGGCTCTCCAAAAAATGCCCAATATTCTGCTTTAGCTATTTAACAACATCAGTTTAAATAAGTGATATCTACTGTAACATCCCCGGCCTTACTGCAAACGATTGGAAAATTCATCCTCCTTGCTCTCCGATCAGCAGCTAAATTGAACCTCCTTCGCCCAGGGCACATCCAGACAGCCCCTTTAATTTGGGAGTTACCACAATAAAAAAGGGAGCTGTCCAGATGATGACCTGAACAAATCCGAATTAATCCACCACAAACCAGGTAAACCTAGTTTGTGGCGAATTAATTTGTTAGTGGGTTTATTCTGTGCCTTCTTGGAAGGTGCGAGATAAACCCACTACTTCCAGTGTCTGTCTGGAATCTGTGAGAATACCAACCCCCTCCCCAAAAAACCTCAAAATCATTCATTTGTACATGCCAGGAGAGCTCCAGTAGCCCTCTAATGGAGGCCAGGTAAGTTCTTCTGTTTTTTTACAGTGATTTTGGGGTCTTTTGGGGAGGGGATTAGAGTGTCCGGGTGTTCTCCTGGAAGGTTCTGGGAGAATATCTGGACAGCTACCCCAGAAAGTGCATGCTTTCTGGGGTGTGTGTGGATAGGGGCCCAGGAACATCCATATTTTTAACATGCGGATGTGCTGTGTGGAAGCACCCCCAGTCTGGTTGTTGGCTTTTAAGGTGGGCTGGTGTAGCATTTACATGGTTCTATACATTCTAGTTTTCTCATTTACTTTGCATAGGAACATTTGTTAAATAATAATTGCCATTTTATTTGAGATGTTTAAAGTAGAGGATGGTTTGTCTTTAATTTATGTATTGCTTTGCTTATGCTAAATCATACAGCAATGGCCTCCAGCCATCTGTGAGTTGTCAGGTGTTATAGTAAGAGTTTATATGATGAGGATGTTGTGGAAGTCCAGGATCTGAATTGCTTGTACCAAATACTGGATTCAATTCTTAGTGAGGCTGATAAAACGAAGAATTAGAATTCTCTGATAGAGCTCTCTGGTGTCTTGTTTCAGAAGAGAGCAGTATACTTCTTCAGCAAGGAATTCAAAAGTGTCTTACCAAACTCCAGGATACCACATGTGGCATGACAATTGAAGTGATACCAAACTGTTATGATTCACAAATTTACTTTGTATGTCAAATCCACTAGGTTCATATTTTTTAAACGTATACAAACCCTAACATCATCCAATACATCCAATACAGTTTAGCACGAGGAAGATGAATCCAGACTGAGATAATGATTTTGTGAAGACTTCCTTGACCAGCATGACATAGTAGCCAAGTTTCACTGTCCCTCCCTTGAAAGCAGAATGCTGAGCCTTTGCAAAGAATGGGTCTTTAAGTTGCTGCTTCAACTGCCCCCCCCCCCCCCCCCAAATTGGAAACCTTCACTTTGTTGTCAGTCTTCCACTGAAAACAACACAAGTTTAATAACAACCTATCAGAAAATGAATACATTGTGACTTCTGAGATCTTTATCCAAATGGTGAAGGTCCATACAGCACATCCATACAGCACATTTCAAAGGGTGACATGCATAAGCAAAAAATTGAACCCAATTTAGAATCCTACAGCAAAATGTCCTGTTTTCAAAATTAGAGAACTTCCTTTTGGATGTGGGCCCAACATATCAGCGAATTGATCCCTAGATCTGCTGAAACTTGTGGCAACATACAGAGCTCAGGCCTGCACAACCTGTGACCCTCCAGGTGTTTGTAACTCCAGCTCCCAGAAGCCCTAGCCAGCTTATCCAATAGTCAGGAATTCTGGGAGCTGAAAACCAAAACACCCGGAGGGCCATAGGCACTCAAACATGTCTCTGTGATGGGCAAAATGAGCACAATGAAATGAATTCAATTATATTAAAACAAGATTTTTTTGTTTGCATGGGATCTACTTCTTCCCACACATGAGTCATTCTCTATCCAGAGAAGATAGCCTGATGAGGAAAACGAGTTTCTCATTTGCTTGATTACTTTTCCTATTTTAAAATATTCCCATCTATTCATGTTTCTCCAAGAGGATTTCCTTTCTTACTACCTCCCCCCTCCACAACAACAAAACAAATACATATGTACCTGTGGCGTCAATTGATTACTAATGCCACTATTTTTTCTATCAGAAAGGATTGGTAACAGAGATATATATGTCTAGAATGACAGGTGACTGATATTCCCCCCTCCACACCCCAAAAAGCCCTATTTCGAAGGTGTGTTGTTGTTGATTTTAATCAGAGAAAACACCCCTCTCCACTGGCTTGGTGTATTGTGATTTCCTTGGTCCTTTTTCTTCTGAGCTGTTCAATTAGTTGGAAATCTTCCTCTGATGGACCGAAGCAGCTTGAGTGAACGCCTGAGCGCACAACCAATTAGGCTCATTTGAAGTTGCAGAATTGCCTTCTTTGGTGTTAAAACCCCATGTCAAACACTGGGTCTAAGATCATTTGTACTACAAAATGAGATTGACAGAGCAGCTGCAACAGGGGGCATGCCTGCTGGACGACTTAATTGTGGAGACTGAAGGGCCATCATGAACTGGCGTGTGGAGATTGCAGCACCACTGCTGCATTACAAATGCTCTTTATTAACAGTGATCTGTAATCAATGAGCTCAGGCTTTTTGCCAGAGCTCCCAAATCAGACCAGCAGCCTTCCTCACAAGGAGAAGGAGGAGCCACAAGACCTGGCTGCTGTGCTCAATGATGAAGCCTCTTCTATGTGTCTAGAGGAGCCTTCCTTCTGTTAAGGAGATAAATCTCTGCGAAACGGAGGAGGAGACCATTGGATATCCCCGATTCGACTTTGAATATGTATCAGGTCAGCTGCTCACATACCTAGGAAATCAAAGCTATATGCACGGTGACTTAATTGAAATCTATCCCCCTAAACACACACACACTACATTATTTTCTATATATTATAGATGGATATTGCAAAGGATTAAACTAAGGATTCTTCAAAGAAAATAAATCCTCCTACGGTGTAATTTTTATTCGTTGCTCTTTCAGCTGTTGTCTTGTCACTATCTGGTTTTCAGTTTCTTCTTTGTGCAGAATTGTTACCCAATCAAGTCATGGGAAGAAGGCTGCTAGTCAAGAACCACATATCAAAAGACCCCTTCAGTGTTCAGACATGACTGGATCCAAGTCACTCAGCAAATTTCATCTGCTGTGCTTGAGTATTATACAGCCAAACTGGATGCTATAAGAATCATTTTAGGGTGTAAATAATTACAAGTTTCTAAATAGCTTATGTTGACCAGATTTTACCACAATTTTAAGTTGTGAATTTTAATTTTAATTTGCATTTTATCAGTGGATTTTTACTTGTATTTTTTAAGTATTTTTATTGTTTTATCATAGTTATTACATTTGTTATACATTTGTTATAGCAGTTACATATTATTCAACACACTCTTTAACATATAGTCTTATTATTCTGCTTAAGCATTTCCCCCCCTTTTTCCCCCCACCACTGTGCTTCCCCCCCCCCCCCCCCCCCGTCTCAAGCCACAACTTTTACATATCATCTGTCCAAAATCTCATTTCTTCTTGTGACGGTAACTTTCCTTCTTTGTTTTTTAAACCATTTACAACATCAAAATCGCTTTGTTTCCATATACCTTTTTTAACTTTTAATATACATTTCAGCTTATCATTTATTGCTAATTTCCGTGCTTCCTTGTACCACTCCTCTATTTGTATATTTATTTCTTTTTTCCAGTTCCTTGCTATGAGCAGTCTTGCTATTGTTAATAAGTTTGTTATCGCTTCTTTATCCTCCTTTTTCAATTGTATTTTAACTGTTTATCTTGTATGCCTATTAATAGTGTTTTATCTCTTGTTTAAATGATGTTGTATCCCACCTCCAGCCGCAGGGAGAGACGGGTAATAACATTATTATTGTTATTGTTGTTGTTGTTGCTATTATTATTTGATACATAACAAGATCAGTACACAGCAAACAAGATCACTACGCTGGCTTTTGCATTTGATCACACGGTGGACACTTCCCAAGTGTCTAGGACTATGTGATGTATCAGTGAATAATGCGTGCAAATCCCAGTAGGGTGGCCTTTTGCTGCTGACAGATGGTAATGTTGTCAGTGCTGATTGTTTTTAAGTGCAGGTCAAGGTCTTTAGGCACTGCACCCAGTGTGTCAATCACCACTGGGACCACCTTTACTGGCTTGTGCCTGAGTCTTTGCAGTTATCCCTCTGAGAATGCTTGCCACAGATGCAGGCAAAATGTCAGGAGAGTATACTTCTAGAACATGGCCATACAGCCCAGAAAGTCTACAACAACCCATTATTATTATTATTATTATTATTATTATTATTATTATTATAACTGTCTCACATTCAGTATTTTAATGACAGATTTGGAATTGGTTTGTATTCTGTAAGACTACATAGTCTAATTCTAATTCTAGGTTTTAGCATCATCACTAGGTATTGAATCCAGTATTTGATACAAGCAGTTAGGTTCCTGAGCTTCCACAACATCATGCTCTTATAACTTCTTCCTAAAACCTCTGACAATGCACAGATGGCTGGAAGCCATTGCTGAATTGGTGCAGGGTGCCAGAGGAGTGAGAGACAAATCCCTGCAACCAGTCTGACATGTCCATCAGCTGAGCCCTTCCATCCACACAGGGCAGTTCATGCTACCTGGGATCTTAAAGACAGCAATGGATTTGTTCGCAGTGGGGTGAGTGAGCTCTCTTTCTTTTCACTGCACATGTCACCCTTAATATCTGGCCTGGTCTCCAAGCCTCAAGATTAGAGCAAATCTTTAGAGTCAGTAGAACAAACACCATCAAAGCCAGAATTGAAAAGGTGATGACAGATCCCAAATGTAGACTCTGCAAGGAAGCAGATGAAATAGATCACATCCTCCACTTCTTCAAGAAGATCGCACAGGCAGACTACAAGCAGAGGCATAACACCATTGCTCGGATGATTCATTGGAACTTGTGCCACAAATACCATCTGCCTGCAACAAAGACCTGGTGAGATCACAAGCCGGAAAAAGTTACAAAAAATGAACACGTCAAACTCCTCTGGGACTTCCAAATTCAGACAGAGTTTTGGAGCATAATACTCCTGACCTCACGATCGTATTAAAACACAAAGTATGGATCGTCAATATCGCAATCCCAGGTGACAGCAGGATTGCAGAGAAACAACTGGAAAAGCTGACATGATATGAGAATTTAAAGATTGAATTGCAAAGACTCTGGCACAAGCCAGTCAAGGTGGTTGGCACACTGGGTGCAGTGTCTAAATAACTTAGCGCTGACAAAATTACCATCTGCCAGCTGCAGAAGGCCACCTTACTAGGATCTGCACACATTATGCACCAATACATCACACAGCCCTAGACACTTAGGAAGTGTCCAACATGTGATCCAATACAACAGCCAGCAGAGTGATCTTGTCTGCTGTGGACTCATCTTGTTGTGTTTCAAATAACAATAACAATAATAATAATCTGCAAATAGTCCAAGCTGGGCCATTTTGCAAATAGATCCTCATCATGGTTGATTGGGTTGATATAGGTTCCACATGACTTGTGACAGTTTCACTGTGTCATTCAACTATACTTCAATCCAGTCATCCTTTGATTTGGACCTTGGTAGCTATCCATATGGTGAGCTTGTAAACATGGAAAAAGATCACCTGGAACAACAGTCATGCCAAGTATAGTTTCAAATATTGCAACAATGAGGAGTGGATTCAAATTGGAACAGAAAAGTCCCCAGAAATCCTGACTTTAACTGGATCTATGGCATAAAGACCTTTTTTCTTTACACAGTGTAATATGAATTTGAATTGTCTTTATTTTTAGCATCACTGATCCATTATCCATGCAATGTTACAAGCAAAAGCTTGGAATTTCAATCTGTCATTGATCAGCAATTAAATGTTAAAGCAGCCATACACGTCTGCTCTCCCTTTTCCTTGTCTAGGTTTATCTTTATTTATCATCTCTCATTCTCTAACAATATAGTTTCTATAGCAACAACTGTTGGCTGTCGAAATAATGAAAGCCACAGCAAGCTCTCCTGCAGTGAAATCCCTCACGCTGACAAACTCAGCTTCTATTATCTGTGTCCAGTGTTTTTCATTACCTACAAGAATGACCCATTTATCAGGATACACAAGCTATCAACTAATTACTTCTGAACCAAATAGACTAATGGAAACAAGACCACTGGTTTCTTTGTACCCCTAAAAGCAAAACCTCTGCATGATGTATATTTGCTTTAAAACGCATGAACCAATCTCCTTAACTACGCATGTCTTTTCTTAGCATAGGAAACTAAATCATGGGAACCATTAGAAACAGTCAGCTTTCCTCAGTCAAAAACTGTTTATCTCAGTAAAATGCAGAGGGCCATTTGACAGGGGCTAAATGAATGCATTGTGATCATAAACTTGTTGCCAGGATTTGGGTATTTAGGCCCACTTCAACTCCAAATCCAAGAAAAAAAGCATTATTGTCAGATGAGTCACAATATTTGGTAGGCCAATACACAAAACAATATTTCCAATTTGATGAAGACTAGGTAAACAAGACAAGTGATATGCATTCACCCCAAAACTCCTGCATATACTTTTTAAAGAAAGATCAACACTAGAAAATTGATGTATCTTTGAGTTGTTGGTTCCCTTATACCCTGTGATGTCATTTTATCTCTTGGCCACCGCATGTCCAGTGCTACCTCCAGCTTCAACAGCCTCTTGTCATTTCATCTCTGACTTGAGATAAATATCAATAGTGGCCAGGTAGTCATTCCTCAGGCTCCAGTGACCTCAGTGTGCAGGGTGCAGCTTCATAATGAGAAACTTAATTATGTTCATGTGTTAGCCTATTGTCCAGTAAGTTATGGAAAACCATGAAGTCCCTTGTCTCCAAACAGTGGCTCACCCTGCAGATCAATGGTGTGTAGGTGAGGTATTTGATTGTGAAAAGTGGTCTTGACATGCACAATAATATGCTCCAAACTGCTTAAGGGTTTCGTTTGCTCTGAAGGAGAATATCCAATCCAGGGCTATCTATCTAGACAACCAAAGGCACATCTACACTATAGAACTGAAGCAATTTGACCCCACTTTATGTGTGTTGGCTCAATGCTATGGGGTTTTTACAGTGCTTTTAGCTTTCTCTGCCTCACCAAATGACAACACCCATGATTCCATAGCATCCACCACTGGCAGCTAAATGGGTCTCAAGCCACATTAATTATACAGTATAAATGCATCCCAAGAGTTTGTCAAGGTCCCAGAGAAAGTGGGTTTTCTAGCTTTGCAAACCTTTTATATCTGGAGATGCAAAGGACTGAATTTGATATCTACAGATGAAAAGAAGAGTCTCTCTTTCTCATGGGCCATGTCTTCTACTTTGATCTTGAGAGGAGGTCAAGGCAATGTTCCCAAACCACACATTCTCCCTGTTTGCTGTACATTTTATAGAACTGAAACAGTGTTTCTGCATAGGACAAAAGCTCCCCCGGGCATGTTGTTTGTTCCTCTTCCAAACCAGTCATGCTTCTCTTTGGGATCAATTTGGGTTTGTTTCAGAAGAATCTGAGGAATGTAAAGCATAGCAGGCTAACATGTTGACTTTTTACTTTTGTTTGTAAACCCCAATAAATGTCCCTTAAGTAACTGGGGATGTTAAATAACTAAGATTGTTTTCCTTTCCCTTGCTTTCTTTTCTTTCACATTAGAATTCTGTAACATTTTATATACTGCATACTGTGGCCCAGGATAATTCCTATTGATCTTTTGCTGTATAGCCAATTCTGAAAAATATTTATTTAAATTTAAATATTTATAGACAACATGGAATGAATTATAACTGGCCTCTCCTTTTTGATCTGGACACCATTTTTGAAATGTTATATTCATATTAAAGAATTATCTATTTTAGGATTTGTAATTCTTCTTTAGCTATTGCAACTGATAGGTGAGAAGATACCACACCCTTATCCATGGATTAGATATCCAAAGTTTCACTTACCCCAGCTCTAATCCTCCTCCCCCCCCCCCCCCCCACACACACACCAATTGTTTGTGAGTCACTAGATCCTTTGATGTTGTTCTATGGTATTCCTTCAGTCCAAATATAATTATAATGTAGATTTCCTTATGATCCATGGTTTCTTGGACCAAATCCTCCACGAACACAGGGCTTGTGCTATATAGTTCTGCTGATGCCAGTTGATATTAGCTAATTTTCTTTCTAAAAAGTGTATTAGATTTCTTTATTTTTCTTACATTGACCCCTTGAATTTTGAATTGGTTCTGCCCCAGCATACTAGATGTTCTTCTGTATTGTGGGAAATGTGCTACTCATGGAAGAGTTGTTTGTGAATTTTTTTAATGGTTTGAAATAGTGGTGAAATCCTTCCTTATGCCATAAGTGGATTTCAATGGAACTGATTTTAATGGTATGAAATAGTGGTGAAATCCTTCCTTATGCCATAAGTGGAATAACACATTACACCATTTTCAACTTTAATTAATGCTGTCCTGAATTTTTCCCAGTAGTTTTCCATGTGACTATTTATATTGTGCTATGCCTTAATCATTCACACTTCTGGTTTATTCTTTTTTCATACCAGTTATGTATTTATTTACCTTCATATTTTCATTGATAAATGATGTCTTAGTTTATAAAGGTCCAGAATTTTATTTTATCCTTTTGCTCGAAAGTTGTCCAATTTTTATATTTCGCTGCAAAATTTATTGAGTGCTAACAGGAGCCTTTATATATTATCTATAATATTATATATTACCCGTATGACTTTCTTTCTGTGTGGTTTTTTTCTTACTGCCAAATAAAATATAGCCTATGCTTTGGCAGTAAAGCCTGTTCAATACAGTTTGGTGAGCTGGTCAATGAATCTAGGACAGCTATAGTTATACATTTTCTGCTGGTGGTGTCAGTTTAGCTGTTTCCTCATTGTCATTTTTTTCTTTACTATTTTAAATTTAAGTCATCTTTATGGACATTGTTCTACATGCAAAAATAAGTTGCGTATTGATTGTAAATGCTTTGGCTTCACTGCTGGTATTGGAAAAAATATCTGGGAATGTGGCAAATTATAACATTGTGGGTTTGGCATTTATTTACCTGGGTTTGAAATCTTACTTAGCCATAAAACTCACAGTGTGACAATGAGGACGACAATGCTCCTTGAAGTGGCCTATCTCCTAAGTTGAAACAGCTAGTGGATTTACCACTGAATACCAACTCTGGATTTTACTAATGCTCATCTCACAGTTGCTCCAAGTTGAAAGGATGCCCTTACAGTACCTACCCCCCTGTTCAAATAAGAGCAATGACTATAAAAACAATGGTCAATTCTACATTTGACAGCCCTACAGCAGTGGATTCAATGGTCCATTCTTCTCCTATGGTTCATGGACTAAAATAGGATAACCCATGGACAGACAACAGTAAACAATGGAAAGTGAGAGATTATATATATGCCTGTAAGAAATTGAACTAGGAATATGGTTTTTTCACTTTCTCCCCAGATGGTCCTTTTGTAATGTATTATTTATGTATGCAATAGTTTTTGAATCTAGCAGGCAAAGAGAGTTTAGCAAATCGATCCTTGAGTGGGGAGAGTGTTCTTGGGACCTCATCAGATGCAGGATTTGCTCCATTTCAATACACTTTGAAGACAGAGCCCCATGGAACCCATCAAATGCCAGAGGAGTCATCCTGTGGTACTCAGTTTTTCAAGTGTATAGAAACGAGAGGATTGTAAAGTCAAGGAGGAATCGACTTCACTGCTCTCCTTGCATATAGAAATTGCTAGAACCAGGTCGTTTAAGGTGGGATGGGAACTGTTGTGATGTTTACATGTGAGCATTTTTTATATAATGTCACAGAATACTGTTACACACCGCCTTCATGGATTCTAAAATAAGACACACACCAAAACATTACCAGCTATATCTTGGTGCAGGGTAGAATGGGTAACTGTAGATTGTGTAAGGGCCACTCCTCTGCCCACTTATATGCTAGATATGAAATTACATCACTTCTAGATGCCATGATTTTTTTACTGTATTTGTTTGAACCCAGTGATGTCTGGAGAGTTCTTTGGATGGGGAAAAGTAAATCACTGCATTTATAGACAGATTTGAGTGGATTTGGCCATTTCTGATCTGATCCAGCACAACCCTTTTTTTATGTTCCTGTGCTGAGATAAGTGGCCTTCTTGGGTTTCCGTCAACAGCATTCTATTCTGGTTCCTTTTCAGTTATGACAACTCTGAATGGCAGCCAGCAATGGTATGTTAGCCCAGCATTAGCATAACATATTTTGCTGCTTAAAGCAAAGCAAAAGGCAAGGTTCTCCCCCCACCTTTCACACACCATCATACAAAAACTGACCGAACTGGCAGTGAAATCTTATTTCCACTGGAGACACAGCAGCATCCATGACTATACCCGAGAGTGTTAGGGTATGTTAGGGATGTATTGGTGTGTCCCTCAGCATCTATCTGCTCAGGTGGCTGTGTCATTCTGCCTAATGACAAGAACAGTCTTGGGTTAGCTATGTTCATTATGCCAACACAGTGCAGGTTACCAATGCTTTCTCTCTATGGACCTCATCACATTAGGTTTTGGGTCTGTCCTAGGACACTTCCTGGATGGAGCCAGAACGGAGCCCACAGGAGCCCATTACATGACACAGGGATACTTTCAGCAGGGCTCCATCCTGGCTCTGTCCTGGAAGTGTCCTAGGATGGAGCCCTGAGAACATGGACGTATATCATGTAATTCCTCATCATTGTACAACCATTCAATTCACTCATCTACAGTTACAAAACATCTGGTAAAATGCTAATTGGAATCCGCATGTTTCATGATGGACTTCTGTATGTTAGCTGCTATAGCTTAAAGATTTTCATATTCATTTCCATTGCCGAAATATAGATTTATATGAAAACTTGCTTCTTGATAGGTAATATGCGTCCTATATTAAATAAAACTATATTTAAAAGAAAAAGAAATTGGTTGTTCTTTACCTTTAAGCCCCATTCCTCCACCCGCCCCCAGCTTTTCAATCAGTAAGGAAAGAATCTGCATTTGGAATTACTTTTTTCTCAAATATCCTTGACATTATAGGGATGTGTGGTTCCCAAAGAATAAATCTGTGATAGTCTGTCTATTGCCTCTTCTGTCCTCAACAGGAAACTAAGCTGAAAGAGAATTTGTAATTTTAGTTCTAGAAAGAGTATTAATAGTGATTTGCTACAGAATTCTACAGTAAACAGCCAGTTATTAATTAGATGAAAGAAGCAAGTTTCTTCCTTTTCCTCTTCCCTGTCATTTCCGGAGGTAAGTTGCTTTAAGAAGTTTGGTTCTAAACCTGTGAAGTGCATGCTCACGGCCCAGCAGAAGACTGAACATAAATAGCTTCCCTTTAAATCTAGGAATAGGATTGATTACCTTTGGAGCAGAGAGAGGTGAATGGGAAGGGGCAAGAAATTTCACCCTCTATTTTTCATGCCCCAAGTTGTTCAGTGGTACACTGAGTTTGTTTGTCTT
Source organism: Anolis sagrei (assembly GCF_037176765.1). Classification (NCBI taxonomy): domain Eukaryota; kingdom Metazoa; phylum Chordata; class Lepidosauria; order Squamata; family Anolidae; genus Anolis; species Anolis sagrei. Next base: position 98,988,055 of record NC_090021.1, read on the forward strand.
GCAAAGGGTGATGTGAGTACAGCCCCAGCTGCTGAATTGATTTGGGGATCACAGATGCTGTGCTCATTTGTAAATATTTGATCTACTACTCTCTGATCAAACTGGAACTCCCTAGCCAGACTGCTAGGGCCAGAACTAGAACATTCACATGGTTTTCAGATTCTTAATTTATTAATATTTTTTCATTCAGGCTTTCCTGTCATTCAGCATTCTGGGAATCTGGGCTATAATTTTGCCGTAAAAACCAGACCCTTTGTAAATAATCTGGCCTAATAATAAAGCCCATGCCCAACCCCTTCGTGTGGCACAATTGCTTCAGGCAAATGGAGACAGCAAGAAAGCACCAAAGGAGGAAGATTTCTGGACTGTGTTCCATGATCTGAGTCATGCAAGTGTTATTTTAAGGTTCTAGCAGAGAATACTGTATTATTGACAGCTTTGATGTTCAGGAAGGTTGAGGGGAAGGGAATGGGAGGGAGTTACCATGTTGTTCTTCATCTTACATAATAAATATCTAACCTTGATAAATGCATTCTCATACATGCGTTTTTTTTTTTAATTTCTGACTAGGCAAGGGAGAAGACGATGTATAGGTTAAGTATAACCCATCTTATTTTTAAAATCTACTTCTGTTGTTGAATTAAATATTGGACAAAATGTAACAAGACGCATAATGACATTAAGTATTGTGTTTCTAGATTTTGAGCTTAAAAGGAAAATGAGATAATATAATGCAAAATGTGTCTATTACTTATAATCCAAACTCTTGCCATTTCTTATGACTGAAAACCATGGCTACATTTTTCACATTGTTTAGAAATTGATAGAACAGTCTGTCCCTGGTTTAAGATTGATACAAGAAATTGAACTGTTAAATCATTTGTTTATGGTTCGTGTAAATCCTCTTCTGTAACTTTCTCCCTAACAAAACCCATGGAGACTGAACTTCTTATATGGAATGAACATATCATTCCTTGGAAAAGTCTTCTTCCGTACCCTTCAACTATCCAGATTTGAAAAGGACACCTTGAATTAATTCTTGTGTCATCGCACTTTTTTGGTTACTTTGAAATGCCCCAGTATCTTTCTCCTCCCACATGCTGCAAACTGAGATCATAGTGGAAAAGTAATTTTCAATCAATTAATGGAGCCCCCGGTGGCGCAGTGGGTTAAAGCACTGAGCTGCTGAGCTTGTTGATCGAAAGGTCACAGGTTCGATTCCGGGGAGCGGCGTGAGCTTCCGCTGTCAGCCCTAGCTTCTGCCAACCTCGCAGTTCAAAAACATGCAAATGTGAGTAGATCAATAGGTACCGCTCCGGCGGGAAGGTAACGGCGCTCCATGCAGTCATGCCGGCCACATGACCTTGGGGGTGTCTACGGACAACGCTGGCTCTTCGGCTTAGAAATGGAGATGAGCACCACACCATAGAGTCAGACATGACTGGACTTAATGTCAGGGGACTACCTTTACCTACCCTTAACTCAGTGTATGAGGTGAGAGAGCAGAAGAGGAGGTGTATTTTTGCTCCCCCAAACTTGTGTCCTTCCTTGTTAACAAATTTTGCTATCTTGACCATATTCTGTAGGGCTGGGCGGTTTCGTTCGTTAATTTCGTAATTCGTTAATAATTCATTATTTTTCTTGATAACAAAGCGATAACAAACCATCCAGGAGCAACTAAAAAACGAAACGAATTTTAAAGCTATTTTGTAATTGTTTTGTAATTGTTTCGTTATTATTTCAGCTCCTGGCTGCAAAGGGGCCCGAGCAGGGGCAAGGAGAAGGGAAGGCAGGCGAGAGAGAGAGACTGAGCGAGCAAGCTCCCTTCCCGGCCTGGCTTTCTCCCCTCGCTCCCCTGGCTCCCCCCGCCCCCTTCTTCCCCCTTTTCCCGGCTCACCTGGGCATGCACACCCCACACATGCCCGGCCCGGCGCAGGGGTGGTCCGGCGTGCCCGCTCAGCGGGGCCCTGGCATCCACCGCCCTGGGAAAGACCCCTGCCCAGCAGCAGCGGCAAGGCTGATGATGCTGCAGTTGCTGACTCCCCTGATCGCCTCCCCCGCCGGGAAAAGGAAACGCAGGAGGAGGCACAGCAACGAGACGGAGGTGACTGCGCGGGTGGGAGGGAGGGAGAGGGAGGGAGGGATAGAGAGGGGGCGGACTAAAACTATTATTAAAAACTATTATTATTAAAACTATTATTTAAAACTAATATTTTCATGTTGCGCAGCTGCGTCCGCCATTTTAACGAATCAATTCGTTAATAATAACGAAATTTCGTAAATACCGAACTTTTAAAAAGGAAAATTTTGTAATTATTTTAAATATCGAAACGCAAAAAACCCCAAAAAATGAATCGATTTTAGAAACAAATTTTTGCGTTGTTACCCAGGCCTAATATTCTGATGTTGCTTAGCGATATGTGCCTTTGTTTTCATCTGTGAAATGATGGATGGTATGTTCTTAAAAACATAGGGACCAAGATAAGAGCTGTTCCACTATGGCAGTGGTTCTCAGCCTATGGGTCTCCAGGAGTTTTGACCTTGAACTTCCAGAAATCCCAACAGCTGGTAAACTGGCTGGGATTTCTGGGAATTGTAGGCCAAAACATCTGGGGACCCACAGGTTGAGAACCACTGAACTATGGAATATGCTGCCTTGAAGGGTGGCACAGTCTCCTTTTCTGGAGGCTTTTAAGAAGAGGCTCGATGGTCGTTGATGAGAGTGCTTTGATTGCATATCCCTGCATCTTTTTGATATGGCATAATAGTCAAATTACCTGACTAGCTAGATTTGGGTCCCAGTCAATACTAGCTAGATTTGGGTCCCAGTCAATTCCACCCCATAACAACAACAACAATTTTATTTCTTACCCACCTTTCCTTGTGGCTCGAGGCAGGTTATAACATAGCTAAAACACATAGGACCTCTTCAAATGGGGCATTTTCACCCTGTTTTGCTGCTTTTATTTGCGGCAAGGACAGAGCCTACCATGTGCCATCACACGATGCACAGCAGGGCCCGCCCACATTCCTCCAAAAGTGGAGGAGAAGCACCAAAAGGTGCTTTCTCCACCACTACAGGGAGGAAAGTGTAGTTTGAGTAGGGCCCATGGAGCTACCGCATTTACCTCCCCTTTTTGATGTATGATGGTCATCTGATGGGGACAGGGACCAACGCACCCTGTCCCATCACCACTGTGTGATGGAGGGAGGGTGCCTGGGGCACCACGAGCAGTCCTGCATGCCTTCTCTTTCATGGCGCAATGGCACAGCCCGATAGGACCATGTGAAGAGGTCCATAATCACCTTAAGCTTTCTATAAAAGATACATATTAAAACGTATTTCTATAAAATACATATTCAAATGTACAGAACAAAAATTAGAACACAAGACATGAGTTTAAAATTCATGATTATAACTGACTGGGTAGACCTGCCAGATGAGATAGGCCTTCAGATGGGTTTTAAATTCCGACAGCCCATTTAGCTGTCGGAGCTCTTCTGGCAGGTCATTCCACAGTTTTGGGGCAGCCCTCATCTAGAAACAGCTTGTCTTATGGATACAGGGGCCATGCTGTATTTAGATTACTATATTCATTATTTGTTCTATGAATGTATATGGGCTTTGATAAAGGCACCCCATAAGGAGGGATCACCACTGTGGGGTGCACCCTCACACCAAATGTTGTGAGTGGAAACATTTTCCATTAGTGGACTTCCTCTATTGTGTATTGGCCAATAAATGATCTCTATTTGAATAATATATTTATAAATCTATGAATAAATATGTAATATTTAAAGAAAAATAAAATAGTAAAATAAATACATAATAGAGATGTATGAACTAATATTTAAATAAATGCACTAATATTCATCAATACTGCAGTAAAGGTACATCACAGCATCATCATAAATGTTTTCATGTAAAATCACATAGTCCTTCTCTATCCGTTTTTATTTCTAGTCCAGGTAGATATGAGAATGAAAAGATCAAGGAGTTTTCCTGCCATACTTTCAAGTGGAGCTGAAAGATGTTGGACCTCCCTAATCTCCTCACCTCTTAGTTTTTAAAAAGGTATATTCTTGCACAAGAGCACTTATGTAGAGAAAAAATGTGGATTCTTTTTTCAAAATTAGAAAGATGGCCATAGAAAACTGTCCACATCCCCCACCCCAGCACTGCCAGTCTTTCAACTGTATAAATAACCCTTTGCACTTCAAGGGTCATTAAATCTCTACAGTTTATAATACAATTACAGTCAGAAGACTGGTCTTTGGGCTGCTTGGTAATTTGCTTGTTAATATATTAGCACAATGCATTGATCAAGTGGCTAATCCAATCACACGCTTCTTATTGATCCATTATCGAGCACACTGCCCATGATCACTTTTCTCTTTTTTTTCTTAGTCCCCTGTCAATAGCAAATGCCAAATAGGTTCTCTCAGAGCTAATTAGCTTATGAAAGAAGCCAAACATTTTCCTTTGCCCCGAAGGCTAGGATCAATAGAACACTTTTAGACCTGAATTCAGATGATTTTTTCATCAACTCCCTCCCTCCCCCTTCTTTCTGCAAGCATTCAGGTTCACACTGAAAATGAACACTTTTGAACACTCTCTAACTTGAAGACATCTGAAAAGCAGCTATCACGCCCTGAAATGCTAGAGCAGCTGTAAACAATCAATCACAATGGCAAGGAATTCTGGTTTGTACATTGGCATGTGGTCTGTCAGACCAAAAAAAATAGAGACATAAAAGATCAAGAGGTCAAAGGAACCTAAAGTCTGTGAAACGGAACATACACTGTATTTCATCAGGAAGGACCTAATGGTACAGGGCAGGTTTCCTCAAAAGTGTGCCCTCCAGATGTGCTGGATTTCAACTCCCATCATCTCCAAACAATGGGACCAATGGAAAAGGTTTGCATTAATTCATTAGCCTCCAAGGGTAAGCTGAACCAAATGGCCATATGAACTGCGGACATTGGAGGCTATAGTATACCACATCTGGAGAATACTCATTTAATATAGACTTATGCATACCTTTATTCTCCAAAGTAGAATTAACTCTCCAATCACATATTAGAGCTATAGGATTCTCCTACTATTACTGTCCTAATACTGTATTTCAAGTAGGCACTGTATATGACAGATGTAGAAATCCTCTGATGCAAACAGAAGGACATTTTAATAAGGTGAGCACAAATAGTTTCACAGACCAATGAATAAAAAAACTGTGAGCTCAAAACTCAGCTGGAGTTTTGCTATTGTTATTTTTGGTCTCATAACAACAACAACAACAACAACAACAACAACACAAAATCAACAGGCATTACCAGGACCTCACAACCGAATTGCAAAGGCTCTGGCATAAACCAGTACAGGTGGTCCCCGTGGTCATCGGCACACTGGGTGCCGTGCCAAAAGATCTGTTGGTATTTGGAAACAATAAACATTGACAAAATCATGATCTGTCAATGGCAAAAGGCCACCTTACTTGGATCTACATGCATCATTCAAAAATACATCACATAGTCCTAAACACTTGGGAAGTGTTTGACTTGTGATTTTGTGATAAGAAATCCAGCATATATATTTTGTTTGCTGTGACATACTGTGTTTTTGTGTCAGTAACATAATAATAATAATAATAATAATAATAATAATAATAATAACAACAACTACTACTACTACTACTACTACCACTTTCTTCTTATGCCCCGCCACCATCTCCCTGAAGGGACTCAGGGTGGCTTACAAATGGGACAAAATGTCCACCAGACACAAAAGCAAAAATAATCCATAAAACAAAACACAGTAAAATAGAAATGACATGAATGTAGTAACATGTTGTTCTTGGGTGCCTTTAAATCATTTCCAACATGGTGATCCTAAGGGGAACTTATCATGGTGGGTTTTTTTGGAGGGGGGCCTGTAACTTGCAAAAGGTTGCTCAAACTACTATACTGTGCTAGTTAAGTTTAAATAAAAAATACAAAAAATACTTCTGATTGTGTGAACCATGCCCACCCCATTGCCCACCTTCCCTCCATCCCTCTGCACCATCTCTCAGGCCTCATTGCACCAACAACAGCATTATATGACTTGTTTACCTTGAAAAATGTTACAGTGAGAACAAGGCTACTGAAAAAGAAATAGCATTAAGGCCAATAGGTTGGGAAGTGCAGAGTGAGTTCTTGGCTGTCATATCCATGATGCTGTGAATCCACTTCAGGCATCAGTCCAAATTTTGACAGAGCTTTTCAAGGTGCTCGGGATAATGCTTGATGTCTTTTATGGCTTCTTTCATATTCAGGCACTCTGGCAAACTCTGGCAAGTTCACTGCTCTGTTGATTTTTAGATTTAAAAAACAACGTTGTGAGAGAAACAGGGGGTTTTGGGCATCTCCCAGAGAGTCCAACACCCCCCCCCCCAAAAAAAAAAGAACTGGGACCATATACAGCTGGAGTGTCAGACTTTTCATACACTTCATGTATCTTTACCCACACAGTGAAAAAAATCCTTAGGCAAAAATGTGATTTTGAAAAAGGAAAACCAATAAGGAAAAAAGGAATGTTGTTGTTTTTGTTGTTAAACTCATTTTTTGGGAAGCAAGAAAATGTTGTCAATCACAAAAATTCTCATTGCTTTAATACAGCTGACATCTAATTGTCACCAAAGTAATTTCTGGCACATAGTAAGAGAGTTATCCACCATTGTTAACAATGGTGCAGACAGCAGCAACTGGGTGTGTATAGGAAGTAGTATCACAGATTTATAGCTTGGGAATGGCAGGTGAACCACCACAGAATTTGCATGTGCAATCCCCATGCAGATTAATGAATGCGTCCCCTGCACTGTTACTCATGTGGGGCACAAATAACCCCCTGTTGTGCTGGTATAGCTCTGAACTGTGGATCCAGCTGTCCATCTTTCAGGGCAGGTTTTTCCTTGTGTGTGTGTATTCATGTTTTGAATGGATATTTTTCCATTTAGTGTGGGGTCTACTAGGAACAGAACAATAGCACAGCAATGGTAGCCTAGATTAGCTGATAATAGGAATAAAAAAGATCTTTGATTTCCTTGCTTCAGCTTATTTCTGTCAGAATCATTGTATGCTATTAAATGACATTCCTCTCCCTTTGAATCAATTTTATTCCTTGAGTCTGTTTCGATGATTAAGATTACCATTTCCCTTGTTATCTGCCCAGCTTTAAAATTACTTAAACTTCAAATCGAATAAAAACCACAGGCTGTTTCGAATCTATGTATGCATTTTAGTGGTGGTGAGGTCAAACCATTACTAAAATAATTTGGTTACTTGTTTGTGTAAAGTAAGCATGCTCAGATGGAAACAATAATAACGGGAATGCTTCCAAATACAATTTTACCATTGTAATTATCCTACATATTGTTCCTAAAACCAGAGAACTTTGTATAGGAGGCACAACATCAACAACAACAGATTGGCCAACAACCTTTTAGTGACAAGTGTATACATAAATCTACCTTGTACCTTCCCCCCCCCCCCCGCCATCATTCATTGTTGTGAACATTGGCATTCAATTCTACAAAAGCCCCCTGTGAGTCACAGTTTTATTGTGATAGCACCCCTGAACATCCATTCCATGGTAGGTGGAGAATATGAGGAGATCAGAGAAGTGTCTGGGTTATGAATGACAACGTCTGATCATAGCCTGATGGATGTGACTCAAATTCCTGATCACCTTCCTGAGGTATGGTGAGCAAGGAGCCACAGGGAAGTCTTATTTGTGGAATAAAGGATCTTAAACATTCAGTGTACATGTAGTGGTTCAGCCTGCACTTGTTCCATTTCCCTGAGGTTTCAGTGCCTAATGACCAAAATCCTGCAGACCCACAGGGGCCTGGAAATGGGGATATTGGACAGAAGAGTGTTGCTAGCCATGATGAAACATGATGAAGCCTGCATTAGATGTGCCAGTACAGGCAAAGAAAGAGGTTGACAGTCTTGTGTTAGGTTTCCCAAGGTCGGAATGTGAAAAGAATGTGTTAATTGGGGATCCAGGGGAAGATAACTCTTTCGATAGAGGGAGTCAGATTGTCAACAAAGACATCTGGTTGGGGAGAGGCGCTGCTCTCAAAGATTAATTGACAAGAGGGTTCCTCCCGAGTCTTCTCAAGGGAATAGGCATGGGTTTTTACTATATATGAGGGCAACTGAGATTGTGTCTTCAGAGGAACCAACATTTGGTTTAGACAGCAATTCCTGTCTCGTGTTCAAGTTTCTTGTACCTTGGATTTACATTCATGTTGATGTTCCTGTAACTTTTTATGCCTTGGATTTAATGTTCAAATTTTGTTCCTGTATTTTCATGTGTCTTTGGTTTTGCTGTCCTGGATTATTTTGGACTCACAGACTCTTGTTACCTTTGGATCTTGTCATGGTTTTGGACATTCCTGTTTCCTGAACTTGTTGTTTGTATTCTTGTTTTCCTTGTTTAAGTGACACTTTTTATGAACAATACTTATACTACTTTTGATCATTTTTATCCTTTTGCTGAAGCTATGTTTATTCTTCAATAAACTGCTTTACTTATACAGAACTCTGGTGTGTGACATTTGTTCAGAGGTGCTTTCCCAGCCCTGGTGTGTGACAGTACAGTCCTATGACCCAGAGGTACCATTCTTATTGGGCAGTGAAGAAGGATTGTTGATGGAGATCCTACTTTGATCAATATCAGAAAATACTAGGAAATTTCTCCACAGTTTAATGGACAACTTTACTAAGGACTTCAGATTTAATAAACAACAGAGCCATAGCCATAGCCATACATATATTTCCTATATTCCCCCTTGCTTTTTCTCGTAAAATTCTTCTCTAACTTACCTGCCCAGTATTCAGAAGACCTTACACCTCTGGAACTGGTACAATAATGAGTAAGCCGATATAGTAATATATATAACTTGCTGCAGACTAGATACTTTATGTTCAGTTTTGTCTTGGACAACATTCAAGTGGCTTTGTGTAAACTTTCTTGGTAACCACAGATCTCCAGCATCTTCTTGATGCTTACCAGAAACTGGGTTGTAACATATAACTGAAAATGCATTTCTTGCATTCCTACCTGGAATTCTTTCCAGAAAATCTTGGCATGGTGAGTGATGAGCAGGGAGAACGCTTCCACCAAGATATTCAGGTGATGGAGCAACATTGCCAAGGTTAACGGAATGCAAGCATGATGGGAGACTACTGCTGGGTATTGTACCATGAAAAATCATATACACCAGAAAATCATCTGCAAAACATTTCTGATCAAACATAGCTTAAGCCTTACTGACTGACCCTGGAATCTGCAAGCACACTGCAGTTGTACCATTGTTATTTGATTGCTCCGTTTGGATTGTAATTAGTTAATTAGATTCTATTGGTATCATTGCATAAATGCATTAATTATTACAGGATGAGGTATTGTGTTTTTAACTGTTTAAATTGTATTTATTTGTTTTTATCTGTTTTAATATTTGTATTGAAATGTGGCATTGAATTGTGCAGAATTGTAAGCTGGTCTGAGTCTTTCTTGGGGTGAGAGAGAGTAGGATAGAAATATAGTATATAAATAAATTACATAAATTATTTGATTAGCCTTGTTGCAAAAACTACACATGACGTAGAAAAAAATTAACACAAATCTGAATTCAGCACAAAAAAATTCTATAAGAATGACCTAAAACTATATTTGATTAAAAATACTTGTTGACTTGTGCAACATGAATATGATGTGAAATGTGCAGACTTTACAGTAGTCCACTGTAATGTACCATTCGTCATATTTTAAAAAGTTGACATGATGGAAAAAATAAAGACATATTTGAAATCAGCATTAACCTTTTTAGACTGTGCTACCCTCATTTCTGATTATTACAAAAAGTTTGAATTTGTTGACTTGTGATATCAGTGTATTTGGACAGTCCAAATAAAGTAAATTTTCCCATATCTGAAAGAAAATAGCATCCATCACTTTAATTGAGCTTCCTGGACAGTTTTAGTAGGTTTTATTATTGTTTTTAAATTCTCCATAATTATTGCAACTCCTTATTGTCTGTATCCAGGTCAAACTGCTCTAACTGCTCCATCCTTGGTATGCCACTGCTGGGTAAACTGTTATTCCATCAAAATGAATGTTGGATTGACTACTTTTTAACCAAAAGGTGTACCTAAATAATTAGACAATACACCTGAAACTATTGCCACTGTAATTCCTTCTAAAACTGTAGAGGCATTTCCTCTTTCCATTTGTATAAGAGGGAACAACATTTCTAAAACAATACCTCCCTTAATTCATGCATTTATTATTAAACACACACACACAACACTGTTGATACACATATCTAAGAGATCCTATCAAACACCATGGGTCTTACTTTTGAGCAGACATCTAGAGGTGGATCTACTACCGGTATGCATATAGAGTTACTCTATGAAAACTATTCAAACATATTATAGGCCCAAGCACTGCTATTGACATTGATGTGTATGACATTTTAGACTCTCACAATTTGTAGAGTACTGAATTTCACCAGGGGAAGACCAGAAAGGAAAGAGAGATTCAAGGGTTCCAAGCAGTTGCAATAAGATTAGGAAAACAAGAGTGAAAGACACAAGCAAGACATGTAAGCGAGTACCGAGGCCTAAGTGTCTAGATTTGAGCAGGAGGATGAAAATGTCATAATGCTTTAGCCCCCTTGAACTTCACGAAATTACATCTATTGTTACTCAAATCTGAAACTGGCCTGGAAAGAAATGAATTTATAATCAAATCAGAAACATTTACATAAATGACTAGATCAGGGGACCACAGTAGCTCTGCAAGAGACCTTTTTAACTTTGGTGTTTTTAAGTACCTGAAGATATTTTTCACAATGTTTTTAATACTCTGTGGATTATTTTTGGTCCAACAAAGGACTTTTTTTCTGATCTGCACAAATTAGCTTTTGGGTCTAAAATAGTCTGGAAAGAGACAATGGTGTTGAATCTGTTTTATGCATAGGGCTCAACACCTTAAAAAGCTCCTTTAAAGTTCAAAGACAAATCCAACAGATACACCTTACTGACATGGATGCCACCAGCAGCCACTGGAATCTATTTTCAGCCTTAATTTTCAGGCTTAGTTTACATGATTCTATTTTCACTGTTTAAGGGGAAAGTAAGTGTGTGCCTTTCTGCTTTAGGTGCCAAAATAATGTGGCGAGTTTAGCAAACTCTGCAACTTGACATTGGCAAATTTGTATGCTTTGCCTTAGGCAGCACAATGTCTTGGGCCAATCCCTGCTCAGGATCTTCGCATTGGCTTCCATCAAGAAAGGGAAATGCTAACCTTCCTCACGCCCAATTTCTAAGTAAGAGATGTGCTTCCATTTTAACAGCTGTGCTAAATTTAAACAACTCATTTCGACAAGCCACCTTCTTTAGATGGAGAGGGAAAATGCAGTGGGAGTTTGTTCTGAATGTCTGTGAAGGAAAGGGTATTTTCTTCTCTTCCCTCTCATGCTCCCCTCCCTGCCTACTCTGAGAATTCAATGATCACATTGAATTCTCAGATGTTATTTGCAGAAGGTGGGGAGGAGCGGGATACAGCAGAGCAGATCTCAGGGGCATTGAATGCTTGTTGCTCTACTGAGTTGCAGAGCCTGAGCTTAGGCAGACTGTGAGGCAAAAGGCCTGTGCGGGGATCCCTGCAGCGCCCAGCCTCCCTGCTCAGACTGTCAAGCAGCAGCCTGACGGACTGGCTGTCGTGAAAGCAGCAGCTGACAAAACAACCTGCCTGGCTGCTGCATTTGGAGTCCAGCTGAACGGAAAAGGGAATAATGTCAATCAATACTCACCTATGTACAGTGTGAAACATAATCACTGGGTGTTGCTGCTTTGGAGCAGCTAGGCTTATGATTGATGCTTGTCAGTTCTTGCAAGCTTTTGAAGGTGAAAGAAGGGGACAAACTGAGTGCACCTTCAAAGTCAGCTGGAAGGCCAGATGAAAGTACCTTTATGTGTTTGTATGCATTTATGGGAATACACACATAGTGGCTAGCATTCCATTAGAGCCATAGGCCATGCTATGCATGCAGGACCTAAAAGTTACCACTGCACAAGACATTTATTTGTTTCTTAATAGTGGAAGCAGAGTTGTATGAAAAGCATGTTTCTGTGTGTCTTGTCTATGCACATTGCAACTGTGTATTGCAACTGTGCATCATATAACGTTCAATAAGGTTGGGTATCATTGTTGTGCATCATGTATTGTGTATTGAGCAACAACACCTAGGCATATGTCACACAATGTTTCCATCATGCATATAGATAATTATGCAATGATGAGGGAACACTGAATTGCAGCCATTCAGTGTCTCAATTCAACTAGAGCCAGTAAAAGTATTTTCTTTTATACACTGAATCTTCTATGGTCAAAACTTTATTTTGTAAAGGGTGGAATAACAGTTGTTGGGCAGCATTTCTCAAAGAAGGGATTCAGGGACTAATCCTGATCCATCAGCCACATGTTACTAGTCCCTGAGGACTTCCCAAGAATGAAAGAAACCATTATAGCCATATGCTACTTGTCCCCAGCACATTGAGGGAAAAGTGGCCACCCGTAAGAAGCACTGCTGTAGGGGATGCTGCAGATCTTTTATGATCTCCTTCTGTGAATAAATGATCTGATATGGGCAACATGTTCATCCTTCTTTCTTCTCAAACCTCTAGAGATGAAAATTATAGTGGCAGTATTTTCAGTATCTCCAGGTAGGGGGGTAGTAAGGACATTTGCTGAGAAATTGCACCAGTCTTTCTAAAGGTAATGCAGCTCTCCCCTTTTTTCTGAAGCAGGATTTGGAAATGTTACATTTTCACTAGAGCTCCCAGCTTTTTCCAGCAAGCAGAAATATCCTGCTTTTGGGGGAATTTTGTGTGTTCTAATCCAAAAAATATTGTTCCAAGTTTTTCGCACTTTGATACCATAAAAAAATAAGTAGAATTCAACTAGTCAAGCACTCCAAAAGTCCTGCACTCCACAATTTTTACAATGACTAGAGTTTCCAAGCAATAATCCTACAGATTGATATATAGAGACATATAGTTTCTAAAGAGACATATAAATTCTATATAGTTACCATAGTTATTGATAGTCATTGTAGGGTATCGGTTTGAGCAATGGGCTACCACTCTGGAGAACCTTGGCAATGGAAACTCATTGGATGACCTTGGGCAAGTCACACACTCGCAGTCTCAGAGGAAGGCAGTCCATTGCATCTTCCAGGACCACATTTCAGATGAGTTGATGGTCTTCCTGTGAGTTTTTTTTTTGAGTTTTTTTGTGAAAGGTAGTCCTCCTTTCACAACTATGCATAGAAACTAGAAATACTGACATAGATGATTCCAATTTTGGTTTTAAATGGAGTGTGCATATGTGAAAATTGATTAATTTGCAAACTGTGCGGCAAAGAAGAGGTTTTATGGCTCTCCATGTCATGGATAACTCCTATAAACAACCTATGGGTCACTGTTAATTGAAGAAACAGCCTGAGCAAATTCACACCAATTCTATGTACATGCCCCAGATTCATTTAGTTAGTCTTAATTTAGGATTTCATTTGGTTTATTTTATGACACAAACATCAAAAACAGTTTAGAAAGATTTTGATATTTTAAAAAATGTAAGAAAAATGTCAGATTTTAAAACTGTTTTGAGTTCTAGTCTTTGAGAAAGGGTGTGTATAGATTGATCGATTAATTGATTGACTTGTTGACAGATTTGACCAGCAGGGCAAAACATTTTGAGTTTTCACCCCAAAGCTTGGACTTACATTTCTGTCCATTAAACCATGCTTGTGTGGCTAAATTGTGGGTGCCATGTTGTGGTTGTTTTCCTTAAAGTTCCACATATTAATACCTATATGACAGGCCACTCCTATTTGTGCTAAAAGCAACTGTCCCGGATGTATTTGGCCAATGGAAAAACATTAAATTCATTTTTAAAGAAAATTGCATATTTGTCCATGAAAAGGACAGAAAGAATTTTGAGATTGCAAATGTCTGAATGTAGAAAGAAACAAAATGAACATAATTCCTTATGTGGCTGCTAAGTCATCCCATGATCTAACAGGTGTCCCTAAAATCCTTTAATCTGGACAGAAAGGAGCCCATTTTGACAAGATTCACTAGATTCCAAACAATGGTATCTGCTTCCCAGGATGAATTTGAATTTGAACCAAGGTTGACCCACCTGCCTCCTGCTTCAGGAAACCTTCTAAATTTTAAACTGACAGTTTGAGTGTTTTCTTTGTAACTGTCACCTTTGCCTGGTGGTGTAACAATAATAATGTCATAGCTTTTCAGTCCTTATTTTCTGAAATAATGGCTTTAAAGCTGAAATAAGGACTGCAAAGTTTTCTATAGAAATCTATAGTTTGGCCACTTATTTAAAAAACAAAATGTAATTTTTTAAATCACTGTTTCAATTTTGTATCCCGTAAGTGCTTTCACATGTTTAACAAGATTGTTAATCTCCAGCTAAGTTTTTGTTCAGTCCCCAAATTACATGACACTTCAATTGAGCAGTTAGACATACAGTATTCAAAGAAAAATGACTGGCAAAATTGCCAAGGGAATGCAAATGCAGCAAATATAAGAAATTTAGATGTAAAAAAATTCACAGGACGCTTCCAGGCAGCACTTAAATGTGCACCGCAGCAGGTTTAAGAAGCTCGCTTAGCCACACACAACCTCTAAAGTGTGCGCTTTTCACAGGAGGTGTCTAGATGCCCTCCCGGTACCTTGCAAGAAAGCACCCAGGCACTCAACCCCCCCCCCCTCAATGGCCTTAAAAAAATTAAAAGCACTTACCAGGCCACCATTAAGGTCCTGCTGGAGTCCTCCTGGCATGTAGAAATGACACGCCAGAAGACTGGGGGAGGGGGTTGTGATTTCCTCCTCTCCTCTTCCCCTGGCATGTGATTTCTATGCTCCATGGGGACTCGGTCAGAATCTTAATGATGGCTGGGTAAGTTCTTTTAATTTTAAAGGCCTTTTGGGGGTGGGGGTGAGGAGGGAGTTCATGCCTTCTGAGTTTACTGGGCTAATACAGCCCGAAAAACCCTAAAGGACTGTGTGGATTGGGCCCAGGGATAACGTGATGCTGCCCCGGGCCCAATCCACACTGGGCCCATATATGGAAAGACCTGGAACTTATCAAAGATCTGGGTCTTACCAGATATCAAATTAATTTTGGGAGAAAGCAGGGTTTTCCTGCTTTCTCAAATTAATTCATTTTTACCAGAGAAGTTATTTGGATGCCTCCGATAAAATCACGGGAGCCCCTGCATTATGGGCCCTGTCTGGATAGTCCCTCAGTCTCTGCAATTGTAGAAATTTGGGCACTAAAGGAAATTTTCATTTGAGGGATAATATTCTGATTTTATCCACTGTTTGCAGAACAATCCTATATAATGTGCCCTCAGAAAATTGACACTCCCAAAAAAGAGTATATAGGACTTCAGCTTTAAGGAAGAGTCTGTACATACTTGTGTTGTGTAGTATTTCAGTGAAAGCAATGCTCCAAGGAGAGGAACTATTCCTACTCCCTTTTTCTCACTCCCTTCCCTTTCAGTGGTAATTTAAAATTCCAATTTAAAATCAGAAATAGCAAAGGACCCGGAGGAAGGGCATCATTTCAGTGGGAGTTGATCCATCGCTCCAGTCATGATTTCTTTATACTTTAATTGGTTTTTGCTTCATAGGGTGCAATATGTATGCAGTTATTTCTACCTGCAGTGAGAAGAGAAAGACAGCAGCCAGGTTTTAGCTTGACTTGGCTTATATATATTTGTGCTGAAAAAGCTAAAAATCAAAGACTAAAGGCAATAGAGTAACCAATTCTGTGGTATTTTTAGTAAAGAAAATACGTTTTTAAAGAAAACACTTCTTTTTTCCCCACTAAGGCCTTCTCTGACTGCTGATAGCCATTTTCTAGGTAATTTTTAAACTAGCTATTGTAATAGGTTGCCAGCTCCAGAGAATCCCAGGCCCTGAAATTTCATGTCAAAGATGGTAAACAGAAAAACTAAAAGTTTAAAAGTGGTGCTCCAAAAATTTCTCAACATTCATAGTAGTACAATGCACATGACAACCCATTATGGTATTATTATATACAGCTGACTTCTGTGAATGCAAACAAATTACCCAGTATGATTTCCTTTGGAAAATGAATGATATAGCTATGCAGTTGGGGCATAGACACAGCTTAAACACTCCAACACCCACTGTTCTGAGATGCCTGAAAATATTATTTGGTGCTGGGATTCAAAATAAAAACTTTTGTTTTCTCATAGTTTGTATAGACATGTGCATAATCAACTTCACTGCCTTTACAGTACAGGCAGACTCCAAGTTACAAGTATCTGACTTGCATACAACTCCTAGTTGCAAATGGAGGGGGGCACTAGGTGGGCCCAGGAGTAGGGATGCCACTCAGCAGCACGCCCTGGGCCTTTTGCAGTATTTAAAATGTTTAAGCATTTACATGCACAGGTAAAAATAAATAATTCATTACGACAAACATCTGTTCAAGTTGCATTCCGTGCAAATTTTATTTTTTTATTTTTGATTAGTATAATGTGTGGTTAGCTCCACTGTGAGATTTTTACTGTTGTCTGAATACTCATTAGAAAGAATTAATCGTAGTTCCATATTCCTGACACAATGTGAAGTGAGAGGAAATCTATCTCTTGGAAGGGAAATTGACTCCTGAAAGAGTCATCATGGAGAAAGGGGTCTCAACTGAAGCTTTATCACTAATTTTTGTTTCCACAACAAGCCAAATTTTTCAAAATCAAATTGTCAGAAGGAGAAATCTTCTGAACAGCAAAGCAATCATTAAAGGGGTGTTAAGCCTTCCCTATGCTATCCATTTTTAAATAATGGTTGGAGTTATACATAAAAAATGTCGCTGTTCTAATGTAAAGACAAATTCAACAAGAACACACCTCACAACCTACCTTGCTAGTAAACTGGGGACTGCTTGTATTGCTAAAATGCTGTAAGGAGACAGGACACAGGACACAATGAAGGCCCAAAAAAACCAAGGGCAAGATGAATGGATGGCATCCTTGAAGTGACTGGCTTGACTTGGAAGGAGCTGTGGGTGGTGATGGCTGACAGGGAGCTCTGGTGTGGGCTGGTCCATGAGGTCATGAAGAGTCGGAAGCAACTAAATGAATAAACAACAACAAACAAACAAACACAGTTGTTTTCTATGTCTTTAGGAAGTTACTTCTATTAAAACTGTATAAAGCAGAAGGAACTTTTTTTTCAGAAAGAGGCAAATTTGTCAGTATATCCTATTGATGCATGTCTTCATTACCCACCATAGGAAACCCCAGTAACACAGTGGGTTAAACCCTTGTGTTGGCAGGACTGAAGACCTACAGGTAGGAGGTTTGAATCTGGGGAGATGGGCTCCCTCTATCAGCTCCAGCTCCTCATGATAAAACATCAAAACATCCAGGTGTCCCCTGGGCACCATCCTTGCAGACAGGCAATTCTCCCACACCATAAGCAACTTGCATTTTCTCAAGTCACTTCTGACATGAGAAAAAAAATACCCACTATTCATGCATTTTTATGTTTTCATTACCCATGTTGTTGCTGTCAACTGTCATTAAGATAACTTCAACCTCTGTCAGTTTCTGTATTCGGGACTACAGCAACTCCAATGATACTTTTATTTGGGGAATTCCAGTTTTGGAAAAAAAAAAAAATCTTTGGAGGAGAGATGAAGCTATACAAGTTATTGTTTTGCATCCTTTGGGCTCCTGCCAGCATGCCTGTCATGAGAGACACTCTATTGTCGCTATCCAAAATCCAAGTGCGTAGTGGTCTTTTTTTTCTTTTCTTTTCTTTTCTTTCTTTCTTTTTTTTTTTTGCTGAATCATTTTTGTATATGTAGCCAAGTGTGATCTTTCCATCTACTTCTCTGTTCCAGCTTCAAATATTTTTAGTGACTGGACTGGAATTGCCAGACACAATAAAACTGGGCCAGGCCAAAGTAATGGGTGCAGATTAAAAGTGCTGATGTGACAGGTGATATGTAGGATTATAGGGTAAGTGCAGTGTGCAGCAATCTTAATTTTTACTAAAGTGCTTCTGGGACTTGACGTTAGAGTTTTCCTATTCTGGAAAGAACAGTATACAATCAGTCAATATTTATTATTTTGTTTATTTTATTTAAGCAATTGTTATCCCATCTTTTCCCATTCAAGGGCCCAAGGTGGCTAACAGCATTTATAAGATACAAACAATGCAAACATTTAAAGCAATACATAAAAAGCAGATATTCAACAGTGCTCAAAAACATTAAAACCAGTATATTAGCATAAAACTGTAAAATCCTAAAATCAAAGGTTCCTAAAAGTCACCCAAGTGCTGTCATATACATCAATAAATCTAATCAGCCAAAAGCTTTCTTTAAAAAGAATGTTTTAAAACTTTTTCTGAACCTGAGGCGAGTATGGGCAGATCTAATCTCCCGCAGGAGGGTGTTCCACATTAGAGACACAGCCCCAGAAAAGGAACCTTCCCTCGAAAGCTTGAGGTGTAGATTGAAAGAGGCTATTGTTGATACCAGGATCTTCTCATTGGATCTAAGAGATCTCCCAGGGATGTAGCAGTGAACGCACTATCTCAGGTAGCCTAGACCAAGGCCATGTAGGGCTTTAAAGGTCAGAACCAGAACCTTGAATTGAGCCCGAAAACTGGTAGGCAGCCAGTGAAGCTGTTTCAGCAGTGGAGTAGTATGATTTCTTACCTCTGCTCCTGTTAACAGCCTGGCTGCCATTCTCTGAACAAATTGTAGTTTCCAAACTGTCTTCAAGGGCAGCCCTACATAAAGCATGTTACAGTAGCCCAAATCGGGATGTCACCAAAGCATGTATCACTGTGGCTAGGTCTGATTTCTCCAGGAACCGGCACAGCTGGCGCATAAATTTTAATTATTCCTAGTTACCTCCGCTACCTGGGCTTCCATATTTAAGGAGGAGTCCAAAATCACATCCACACTGTGAACCTGGACTTTTCGGGGGAGTGCAAACTCATCTAGCTCAAGTTGTGACCCTATTCCCGGATCCTTCCCACACGAAACCAGTAGTAATTACCTCTTTTCTGGATTAAGTTTCAATTTGTTTGCCCTCATCCAGTTCAATAAATAAAGAAGAAGTGGGGTGGTGTACATTTCACTGTACTAGACTGAGATTTAATTGTCATTAATGAAATAAGTGAGTCTTAAATTAGTATGGTTGAACAAAGTCCCATTATTTGCAATGACTGTACTTTGAATAACCCTCAGTCAACTTATTTAATATAATTTCCAAACACGTAGCTGTGTAAGTCTGTTTCAGGAAAAGTAAGAAAGCCTTAAAAGCCAAAAGTTTTATTACATAAAACAAAAATATATATCATAATAAATTGGTTGGCTTTGAAGTTCCCACAAAACGCTTTATTGTTTCCATGGATTATAGTGCTTAAGGTATTATGAATATGATTGTTGAACAACAATTGGAGCAAAACAGAACTTCACTGAATATTGAGAGACTTTGTATGCATAAGTTATATAGTAAGATCATAGTCAAAATGGGTGGGGTGGGGAAATATTAATAGAAGTCAGACAGGAAGTTATGTCTCATCGCTTTCTATCACCATTGTGAGAGAGGCTGTCAATGAACATGGAGCTGTGTGATCCTGGGTATGGAATGGGGGTATTTTCATATGTTTTCATTTGACTTACAATATGTTTTTGAAGTAAAAATCTTCCCAAATCACAATGATTTTTTGGGGGGAAAAGATCACTTTGGAAAAAACTATGGGGCATTTCAGTGTCCATAACAGTGAAAACAAGGGGTTCCATGTAGCCACAGTTTGTTCGCCTCTGATGTAGATTACTGATACAGAATGGGGGATGCCTGGCTTGACAGAAGTACCTGTGAAAAAGGTCTTGGAGTCCTAGTGGACAACAAGTTAAACATGAGTCAAAAATGCCATGTGGTAGCAAAAAAAAGCTAATGAGATTTTGGCCTCCAATAGACACCATAGGAGTATAGTGTCTAGATCCAGGGAAGTCATGCTACCCCTCTATTCTGCCTTGGTTAGGCCACACATGGAATACTGTGCCCAATTCTGGGCACTGCAATTTAAGGGAGATATTGACAAGCTGGAATATGTCCAGAGGACGGCGACTAAAATAATCAGGGGTCTGGAGAACAAGCCCTATGAGGTGAAGCTTAAAGACCTGGGCATGTTTGACCTGCAGAAGAAAAGACTGAGAGGAGACATGATGGCCATGTATAAATATATGAGGGGAAGTCATAGGGAGGAAAAAGCAGGCTTGTTTTCTGCTGCCCTGGAGACTAGAATGCAGAACAATGGCTTCAAACTACAGGAAAGAAGATTCCACCTGAACATTAGGAAAAACATCCTGACTGTGAGAGCTGTTCAGCAGTGGAACTCTCTGCCCCAGACTATGGTAGAGGCTCCTTCTTTGGAGGCTTCTAAACCGAGGCTGAATGGCGTTCCTGCTTCTTGGCAGGGGGTTGGACTGGATGGCCCATGAGGTCTCTTCCAACACTGATTCTGTTATTCTATGAATTTAATGAATATTTATTTATCTGATTTAGCAAGATTTGAAAATCAAACTGGTAGATTACTGATTTTGCTGAATCACATGGACAAACTGAGTTAGTTTGTTTTATTTGCCTGACCACACCTGATAAGTATCATGTCTTATCCAGTAATTCCTCTGAAAAAGAAGAGGGGAGAAAACATTTCAATGCATGCAAATAGATAGTCAACCTTTATATTCAATCGAGTCCATGGATCACTTTCCATCTATATCTATTTGCGTACTTATTTGCTTATTTTAGGATATTTTTCTCTTGCTTTAACTGTTCAAAATCCTTCTTCAGTGTAAGATCAACATCTTAGGCTAGAATTTAAACTTGACGGGAAAGAAGGAAATGAAGAATCTTTAATTTATGAAACTGAAGAAGTAGACTTATCTAAACATCTCTAGGGCTTTAGTGGGGGATATCTCTAATGCTCCGAATTGTATTCCTTTCACAGTGATATTTTGTAATTCCATTCTATTACCCTTGCTTAACATTAATGAGATAAAAAGATCACATTATGGCGATTGATGTTCTCCAAATTAAATGCGTGTTTCCATGTACAAAGCTGCCTGCTAATTTAAAAAACATAGCATGTAACATAGACTCATGACCATGGTCATCACTCAGCTGGGATCAGATAGCATTTTTTATCTATTCATTGGATTTAACAAGGCGTGAGATGGAAGCAGAATACAAAGTGTGGCGAGATTATCATCCCCCGTCATCGCCCCCTCCTTTTTGGCCACTTCTTGGCACTCTCAACAAGGAAACTGAGGCTTCACGTTGCCATGGCAATAAACCTCAAGGTCAAAGGGGCATATGGAAGGTCAGGCAATGACAAAGGAACATCTGAGAGGCCATCTGGATGAGTGACCTGACATAATTAGTCATTAATCCCACTCTTGGGAACAATAGAGTTAGCCGGGAATGTGTTTGGACTTTGATCGTGGTCAGGGGAAGAAAGCTCCACTGGGTAGCTAAGCAGATTACGCTCACATTCTGCTGAGGAAAAGGAGAGCAGGCAGAAGTGGCCGGCAAGCAGGACATGCATTTTACATGGGCAAGAGGTTTTCCCTACAGTCCCTGCCAGGCTTCTCTCTGGAGCCATGTGGCTCTCGGATTAGCTGCTGCATAGGGCTTTCCCCAAAAACAACAACACAGCATTCAATGAAAAGAGAGCAATAGTTTACTTAAAATTTTCAGGCAACAGATGGGGAGAGAAACCAAGAGCCAAAGACACTAGGCAGCTTGGTTTACAGGTGTCAATATTTACTAAGAAGGCTTTTGCCAGGAATCCTTTTGGGGAAAAGAGGAGAAGATGGCTCATCAGTAAAACAATAGCAATCAGTCCCTGGTGTCGCCAACAGGATGGTTAAAATCAAAAGATGAGGGAGTGTGCTGAAAAGGCTACTGGTCAGCATCTGTTTTTCCTTCTCTCCGTCCCTCCCTCCACTCCCCCTTCCTCCTTTCCTCACACTCTGCTCCTCCTTCCATGTCTTGTTTTACTATACAGGTCAAAGCTTTGATCAAAAGATAACCTTCACATGTTCGGTGGAAATCCTTCCCCCTCTCTTTTCCTGGCAGAAAAGTTGGCGATGTGTTATGATAGATCACCAGCATTTGGATAGGATGCAACTTGTCAGTGTCCTGTGCTAAATCTGTGTCTGTTCAGACTGATGAAATAATTCCTTCTCCTTAGAAGGAAACCTTATAAGGCTAGCTATGGGACGAATATTAGTAAAATAAGAAAGAAAAGGAAACAACGTGGTAATTGCATGGGAGCAAGCAATATATTTTGAAAAGGATACAAAGTGAACTTAAATTCCGTCTCTCCCCGCCCCCCGCCCCATAAATATGAAGTATTACAGAAATAGATCTTTGCACATTATTTATTAAATTAAGGATCAGGAGGATGAGAGGACAGATTATTTTGTTTTCTGCTCTGTTTAAAAAAATGCAGGGAGGGCCTTGGGGTCATTTTTTGGTCTGTTGTGGCCCAAAGCAGGTGTTGGGGGTAAATGTATGCTTTTACTGCAACACCTATCCTTCTTTATCACAAGCTATGCTGCAGAGGATGATAAGAAATGTTGTCCAACAACAGCTGGGGGTCTGTATTTTGTCCACTCCTGGGTTAAACTTTCACCACCCCAAAGATTGTTCTGGCAAAGATTGCTCTGGCAAAGATTGTTTCCATCTGTGTCAAGATAAGCAAGAAACTACTCCATTTTTTCTAATTTTGTTAGGCTGATATTTGTCAGGAATGTGATAGGGAGGGAAATGATTAAGCCTGTCTTACTGGCACTGTACTTCCCATCTGGACTGGAGCTTCCCACGTGTACTTTTTAACTTTAATAAGAAGCTGCACACTAGTTTTAATACAAAATGCAATCCTCTCACTCTCAACAGAACTCTTTCTCAGCAAAACTGCTTTCTCTTAGGGCTCTTCCACACAGCCCTATATCCCAGAATATCAAGGCAAGAAATCCCACATTATCTGAGTGTGGACTCAGATAACCCAGTTGGAAGCAGATATTGTAGGATTTTCTGCCTTGGTATTCTGGGATGTAGGGCTGTATGGAAGGGCCCTTTGTTAGAGGTTTGTTGTTGTTATGAGTCTTCAAATCATTTACACCTAATGGTATCATCTGAGGTCAACATAAACAATTAAGGCACACAACAGAGTGCATCCAATAGTACCCACATGTAAAAGCAACATATATCTCAGCGTTATGGCATGATTACTTATTATAAAAAGTCCCAATATGTTTTAGCATACAAGTATTTTAAGGCATTCCTCCAGGTCTTTTGAAAGAAAACAGTCAGAGATTTCTGATTAAATGGTCTCCCGTACAACTTGCTCACAACTAAGATTCTTCCTTCCCCTCCAATAAAAGAACATATAAACAGTAAAATAACATTTTTTCACTTCATTTATTCAGGGCAGAACAAGTTATTGCTCCAAGTACTGATTTGGAAATTCACATTTTTGGAGATTACAGGCATTCTGGAGCGAGGGTACCTACAGGAGAGGACTACCATGTAGGAAAAGGGGTGCCTGACTGGTCCCTCCCCACTGATCCATCAGCACAAATGTCTTCTCCAGTCAGTTATGCCATCAAGCCAGGATTTGCAGACAGATATTCAGGCCTACACCTAGCAAACTGAGTAAGTGGGCTTCCAAAAGCATCAGGGCTGTTCTAATGTATAATGTTCTGAAACAATATATAGTACTATCTCACAGGCGTCCCCTGGGCAACGTCCTTGCAGACGGCCAATTCTCTCACTCCTGACACGACAAAAAAAAAGAGGGGTTTATGCTAAGGCCAATCTATTCAGAATGTAAAACTATATCCAGCCACTGGCTAGAACTAATAGCATCCTGGTAATGTGTCTTCTTGGTTGGTCTTATGATCAAACATGCTTTGTAGTCTAAGCATTGTTAAAATGGCCTTGGTGAAAGATATGTATGAGATGGTTGAGTGGGACAACGTTAAGCACAATCTCTCTCTTGCCAATTCACTCATGCAATCTTCTTTCCCAATGAAGGTTTGCAGCCTCCATGTGAGTTAGGCAATGCCTTTGATCCAGGTTTTTAGTATGGATTTGAAATGAGCTTTCCAGAATGTTGAACCCTAAAAACACTAAATACAGATAGCAGCTTGGAGTAAACCCCAGAACAGATTCTGCTGGGAGACATCAATGCTATTTCCTCTTCCTTAGCATTTAATGAGAAACATGCTTCCCCTGTTAATTTCTGTATATCTCACTCTCTCTTTGCCTTTTCCATGTTAGAATTTAGTTAGATTTAATATGCAAATTTAAGAAGACAGTCTTATCTCTCCAGTGTTTGTATGCCAATTAGCTCCTCCTAATGAAACATTCTAATGTACAGATTCCTACACAATTGGACAAGCTGTAACATACATACCTTGTTCACATAACTTCACACTCTCATTCTCACCTCTATAATTTCTCAAGCAAAATTAATCTAATTAAGGATCAGATCAATGTGTATCGATCCCAGGTTGCCTTAGTGGAATTCAAGGCTAATGTGTTCAAAAGAAGAAGGGATCTGCTAGCATTGATTCGTGAAGGAATAATAGTTATGAAGAATTAGATTTAAAATGGCATGGCATAACCGAATTTGGCAAAAGAATGGACCATTTCCATTTCTTTTTCAAGAAATCTAATTTTTCAAATGTTTATATCAGCAGTTGGCATTTCTCCTTTAAATACAAAAATCAAGCAAATCTTCACGGTGAAGTATTTCACATAATCAATTGTTGATACTTCTGTTATTACTTTTACAAATAAATATAAATCAGATACACAATGGAATAGAACCACAAAATATGCAAGGCAGTGACATTGGTATGCATAGTTAAATATTTGCAGGGCAAATGTATAATTCCAAAATAAGGCACATGTACAGAAATGAGAAACATTGTCTTGGATCCTAACTACCATAACTAGAAAAACCTTTATGTTAAGAGGACTCTCTTGTTCATTTTTTGATCCTCAAACTCTCTCCTCTCAAGTCATTTTTAATGGTTAAGGGATCATACGAACTATGGAATGAGAAATGGAAGGAAGAGCCATGCTAGCTTGGGCCTTCTGGACTCCAAATAATAACTTTCTCTGCTCTGACTGCTGGATGAGCATGGAGTCCAAATTAAATAGACTCATCTTCTATTCGGAGCCCCTGGTGGTGCAAAGGGTTAAACCCTTGTGCCAGCAGAATCGCTGACTGAAAGGTCAGCAGTTTGAATCTGGGGAGCGGGGTGAGCTCCTGCCTGTCAGCTCAAGCTTCTCATGTGGGGACATTAAAGAAGCCTCCCACAGAATGGTAACACATCTGGGTATCTCCTGGGCAACGCCCTTGCAGACAGCCAATTCTCTCACACCAGGAGCAACTTGCGGTTTCTCAAGTCGCTCCTGACACACACAAAAAAGCTTCTATTCCATTAGGGGTAACATCTCTTTTTTCCTATTTTGAAGTTTTACACCAGCATAATTCTAGGTTATGCCACAGTAGTATGTCTTATATATCCAGGACCCCCTTCCACAAGCAATTTCTAGTTCAGTTGCAGCACAACAGATTCATTTGTAATCACAGCTCCACCTCATATGACATGGCATGGCCAACAGAACAACCACTTCAATGGCTGTTAGTGGCTATTGGACAGTCACCTGCACAGTGGTTGGTCAAGATCTCTGCCCATGAATTGGGACCAGGACAGCAAAATTAATGAAACCAATATTTTTAGGAGTAACACTCAGTTTATTTAAATGGGTCTGGACTATTTCATGAGGCAATTAATCAATGAATTTGAACAAAAGAAAATTAATGACCCACAAAATCTAATTTTGGGACTTTCTGGAACATGCCTTTTTTTCTCAGAGCTCAAGATCTGCAATCAGTTTTATGCCTGGATCTTTTAAAACCTAATTTGCTTAAATGCAGAACCAGAAGAAGAATTTCCATAGTAAGTGATCAGTAACCTTTTTGTTGTTGTTGTTGTTGTTCAGGCAGCTTGCTTCCAGGTTTTATGGAAACTTTAATATGACAGAATTGGAAATAATTCTGACTCTTATCTCCACAAGCTGAGTATGATCAAGTATGATTAAAAATTCTCATTGGCCTCATTTTGTATCTGACTATTCATATTAAGCTACAACTTTTTCTTTCTCCCATTCCTTTCTTACACAGTTCCCTCTATTTACAATATCTATATTTTGGCATCTTTTTGCTTTATGAGAAACAACTATAGAGTCATTATTGATTTAAATGCTGCAGCTGTATGATGTTTTTTGCATGGAAATTTAACAAGTGAATTTAGACGAAGGATCACATGGCTCCAAGATTCTTTCTAAGCAACTAAAGAGCAATAGACTACTTGTAGCAACCACAGTCTCTGTTTCAGTCTCATAAGATGGTGTTGATTGAAGTGCTGAGCTATTACTTGGCTTCCCACATTATAAGAACACTGTACAATGCAACCCCTTTTTTGCTAACTCATATTTCATGACCACATTTCATAGAAGCTTTACAATGCGCGAATAAGGTCTCTTGGTATAAGCAATAAACTGAAATCATTTTTTAAAAAGGTAATTAAGTTTTAGTGTTTTTCTTTCAATTTCCACACCACAGAGAACAAGAATAAAGTTCTTCATGGTACATAAATTTATATACAGTGATTACCAAATGAAAGACAGAAACAGGTGCACAATGAAGTCCATGTCCAACATTGCTCCATTTGCTTCTTTTTTAATTACACGTTTTGGTTGTATGCTAGCTTTCCTGAGGCTGGATTTTTGGAACTGAACACACTGTGCTGGCCAGATGGATATTCTTCAACAACAACACCAAACATTGATGCTGCTGGCATCCGATCACAATATTATGTTGCTTATTAATGCTAACTAAACATTATAGAAGACCAAACTTGAGATCTTGCAGAAAGCATGACAAATGTTGGCTATTTTGCTAATGAAAACAGAGGTGGTGATTTTTCCAGAAAACAGGACATTCCTTTGGTTTTCATTTGTGATAGTGACTAAGTGAGTATTGAATTCTTAGGAACCCAGCAACTAATTTCCCTGCCATTGAATGGAACAAAGAATCTGAATAGATCTGCAGGTGAAGAGGCATTAACAGAGAAGATTAATGCAATGGGGAGGGCATGTCGCCCAGTTACAGTGCACATATTTTGCCTGCAAAGTCAGGGATCCAATTGGTGGAATACACTGTTGTACCCTCGGTTATTGTGACAGGCGAGCTCTGAGAAAGAAGGTATCTACAACCTTAAAAAAAACCCACCATATTCTAAATAACCACAGCTTGGGGTTACAAGAATACATACTTATGGCTAACTATTGACCAAGATGGTGGAAAAGTTCCTTGGCACTACCCAGTTGCATTTAAGCAGGGAGGAAGACCTATCATCCTCTTGGAGCTCCCATGCAACAGCTACAGCAAAATTCTGGACGAAGGCACTTGTTTCTTATGGCTGTATAAATGGGAAGGTGCCCAGAAACCTTCTGACTACCACTAATTTTTTCTGGGGTTGCACCCCAGCACCACCAAACTGCATTGTTCAGCCAGGGAAAGCCAGTGCAACTGATTTTGGATGACGTGATTTTAATAATGGTTTTTAAAATTGTGTTGTTTATCAGTGCATTTTAATATAAATGTTATTATATTATCAATGTTTATTTTTTATGCTTTATGTCTAAATATTATTTTATGTTTATGTTTTAATTTGGTTAGGCTAATTTATGGTTTATGTTATTGTCTTGACATAATCTTTTGGTTTTCACATGTATGTACGGCATTGAATTTTCCTTTTATAATGTTGGAAACTGCTTTGAGTTCCCTTAGGGGGAGAAAAGCGGTATATAAATGTAGTATATGTATATAAACGAATCCTCCATTGCTTTATGCATTACTGATGAATCCTGGACAGGTTTTATCTCCTTTATGGCCTAAGATTAGGGAATGATCCTATCTGAAATCCTAGAGAACACTTATCATTTATAACATCAGATTACATAAAAAACAAATGTCTATAGTTCCTTAGAGTGCTTGGGAGAAATTGTTGGAAAACAAGCCTTTCTACAACTATAAAAGAAGTGGATTCAAGTCCCTTCTACACTGCCATATAATCCAGTTTCTGATCCCAAATTATCTGTTTTGGATTATATGGCAGTGTAGATTTATATAATCCAGTTCAAAACAGATAATCTGGGATCAGATACTGGATTACATGACAGTGTAGATCCAGTCATAGATGGGGATTTCAAGATTCATGCATACATAATGGGTGGTAAAAATATTCCTCCGAGTTGGTCAGGTGATTTAGGCCTAGTTCAGAACATCTCTCATCTCAAGCATTTCAGTGTCTGTTGAGAAGAAGAGAAGAACGTAAATGCATTTTATACCCTTGTTTCCTCTTCAGGTGTCAATATTTCTTCACTGCATGTGCAGTAAAACTGTGGCAGATGTGAATCCGCAAACCAAATCTCTTTCTCTCTCTCACACACACACACACGGGGGGGGGGGGGGAGAGGGAGAGAGGGAGAGAGAGAGATTCAGCACTTTGGATAGCTCCTATATGATTCAAAAGAAAATCTGGCATAGATTTGCCATTCAATTAACATGGATCACACTAGCACCCATTACCCAATCAACCGATGGCTCATGCATCTTTTCCCCATTGTCACATTAAACTTTTTAGTTTCTCATAATGTTTGACTTTCACTTCTCAGTTTTGGCTCTATGGAGTAGCTGAACTGGTCCTTTCACTGACTACTTCTACTCCTCCCCTTAGGCTAATTGTACTGTGACCATTGCTTAAGCTAAAATGCACATATGTTCTTCTGTCTATGGTTAGACATTTTGTTTTCTTGAGGCAAGTAAGACGGCTTTCTCTTTATTGATGAATTGGTACTGACAGTCCTGACAAACATATGGATAGTAACACTCTGGCCAGCAGGATGCTTATCTGTTTTACTGGTTCAGAAGGGTCTGATTGATGGCCGCGACCAAGGCCTCCGCAAAGATAATTTAGCCATTTCCATACAGCTTTAGGCTGTGTTAGCTGTAGCCTGCAGAGGGCTCCCAGGGGGTGGGGGTGGTTGTCTGACCTTCCTTCCAAAAGGTAACACATAGGAGATTCCTAAAGGAGCCATCATCTAAAAAAGACTAATGATAGCTTCCATGCCTATTATCATTCAGAGACATAGAAAGAGACTTTAAAAATGCACTACCACATTCCTCCCTTGATGTTTCTCATGATCTATTAAGGCATTAGATGCCAGATAAATTAATCATTAAAAACTTACAGTTAAGTCCTTACAAATAATAACCAGATGTATGCTGATTATCTTTGATCTTGATATATATGTCTTTTCCCATCACTAAGTGCAGATCATCAGAGACAATTTGCTTGTGTACCAACTAATAGCCAGCAAAAGTTCAACAGAGGTGTTAATACCTTCTGGACTCCTGGCAAACAAGTCGGACGTATTACACTTCTTTTATATAAAAAACACCAGTTTTTTTTTATTTCTGCCAAGGCTTGTTTCTGACTTGTGGCATCACTTGTGTTTCCTGTTGTGTTCCAAACTGGTTGTTCTTCTGATGGCAAACTGTAATTGTGATTAACAAAATTATTCAATTTATTTCACCTAGATATTGCTGCTTCTTCTGTAGCAATTCCAGCCCATAAATAGAGAGGGATAAATCTATCAATTTCTGTTTTTCATTTTTCCTCCATTTCCATATCAGTTTGCCATGCGTTGTGTGTGTGTGTGTGCATGAAAATTATACACATTTCTGTGGGCAAATTCCCTAATCAATGTATTTTGTACACATTGACTTTAAATATTTTAGTAAGTATGCTCAACTATTATAATACAATTTCATATAATATTTTCACTGTTGCTTGCATTTCTGTACACACTTTTCCAACAAAGGCTTTTAAATATGTATTGACTGGAGATCTGCATTGCAAAATTCAGTAAAGTACAAAAATTATGGCTGTGTTTCATTTTAAATATTGCTTTGAAAAGTGGAAACAAGATAAGGTTGGATTAAAATGGTGATTAAAACCTCTTATCCATCTCTACTCTTGTGTGTTATGAAGTGAAGTTCGTGAATTCTTTAAAGCAATTTTCTAATGGATTGTTTAGTTGTGCAAGCATCTAAAAAGTTTTCCATACAAAGAAAAAAAATATTAGCAAGTTGGAACTAAGGGATTCCTTGGATAGCAGATTTCAGATTTAAAAAGCAGCATTACTGGAGTTTAATCAGAACAGAAGTGAAATCATTTAGAAAGCTGCAAAGTTTTCTGTGGTACTGTGGGGCCATTTAATTCTCAACCAGAAATCAATAAACCAAAATAGCAAAAAGGAATAACAGGATTCTGTCAATTAATCTTTCACATCCTAGCAAGCAACAGCCACAAAATTAAACTGCTTTCCTGAGGACATTTTGCATATGCCTTGGTAGGAAAATAGTCTCAGGACATTCGCTATTTGAAAAGCCATAGTACTGGAATGTTGAACTTTCAGAGCTAGATTCTTTCTAATTTGTAACTGAATACTCATGCTATTTAGAACATTTCCAGTCTTCAAGAAATTGTTCTGGCACAGAATGTCCATGCATGGGTTTTCTTTGTCCAATGTAAGCTTCTTCACCACTTGTTATGGTGCCAGGCCTTGTACAATTCAATATGTTGAAACTATTAAAAAAAACTTTAGTCATTTTTTCCAAACTTATCCTTTCTATCTAGATGTCTTGATGACATCTAGATAGAAAGCTGCTAGAACATGTGGACCTCCAAAATATGGTTGAACTACAACTCTCATCAATCCTGACAGTTTAGCCAGTGGTGAGGAAGGCTGGAAGTTACAGTAACAACATCTGGAGAACAACACATTCCTCATCTTGGAGTTAACAGGTTTCAAGGCAGTCCTGCTTGTCTCCAGACAAGTGATATATAGCCTTCTCTGTCAGTTGGGGGGTGGGGAGAACAGGGCTATATAACTGGTGAGATCAAAAAGTTGCCTGAGATAAATAAATATTAACAGGCTAAAGATATTATTGTTCACTATCCTTGGTGCTTCTGTTCTTTGGATGGTGTATTTTCTTTTCTTTAAAAAATAATTTCATAGATCACCCTTACTGGATGATTCCTGCTTCTAACAGTAAATAAAACAAGCCAAGGGCATAGAGTACATAACTATGGTATCATAGCTAGCATCATCAATCTGGCTATTCCAGATTTCTGCATTAACTGAAATTCCAATTCTACAATAAAATGAAATCAACTTGGATGCAATAGTGCATATTAGATTTGATTGTGAGTTAGAATTGTGCACTTACACCCATCTGTGTGAAAATACAGGGGGAGCTTGAACCCTGAAGGCCAGACAGATAGGTGAAGGGAGGTGGTGCATAAAGAGAGTGTTCCCAGTGGTGGCAGCAGCCTAAGGGCTCCATGGCACTGGGAGAAGAAAGAGGGGTTCCCGGCTAGTGACCTATTGTGAAGCCGCCCTGAGTCCCCCTCCTGGGGTGAGAAGAATGGGAAATAAATATGCAAAATAAATAAATAAATAGTCATTCCTGCCACTTAGCCATAGTCGGAGGTGCTTTGACTGCTTTTCCTGCATTACAAGGGATTACATTCAATGGCCCATATGATGTCTTCCAACTTTATTATTCTATGATTCTATGAAAACCTATGTTCCAAAGGCCTCATGAATTAGGCCAGTGGGAAATTGTGCAAAGCTTGCATGACTGGGTTACTAGCTGGGTACTCCTCCTCCTTTGTTGGGCAATGTCTAAATCACTACAACTGGTCCAAAAACATATCCAGGAGGAGTCAAACAATATTGTTAAATGTATTTGTTAAAGGGCCCCTCAATCCTCTCACTGAAAACTAAAGTAAGCCCGGGGCCTACTGAAAACATTTTAGAAATGCTCTCCCTGCATCAACCTTTTTCATAGAGAATGTAGTTACATGAAACCTGGAGGGACAAGTTCAAATGGCTTTGAATATCAGTTTTCAAACCAATTGAAATACACGCTGAGGATGAAGCTGATAATGTCGCACCATTGAATTTCATTCAGGTGTATACCTAAATTCACATCAAAATGATGGACTGACTTCACATGCCACAATTCTTATGCTTTATGTCAACAACAGAATAGCTTATTCTGATGGAAGCTCAGTTTGATCACGCCTGCTTCCCTAACAGTGACAGTTTTGTGTGATAGTCCCAAGCCGTGTTATTTTTATTTAATTTGTCACCATTATAGCAAACATGTACTCCAAAACTGCAGTGTATTACCTTTAGTCTGAAAAGGATAGAAAAGTTTCAATACAATGCAGTTGGTCATATTTAACATATCTTTTGATCACAGGGTACGTTTTGGTTAAACAAGAAAATGGAAACCCATTACTATCTGATTAATAGTGCAGAGCTGTATGGTAACCTCCTCTCTTTTTCATGCTCTTCATACTAAAGGATGCTTTATTTAAAATTAGTTCAGCCTCTCTCTTTTAGATATGCTTCACCTTGGAAGGTCAAAAGGTGAAAGGTCCAGTTCATTTGAAAGGCAACCAGAATTGGGTAGTTTACCAATATTTCAAATTTGCTTTTGCACACACATCATGAAGGTTTGTGAACACAATAAAAAAAATTGTAAAGAAAATACAATGCAATCCATTTAGTAACCAGACCTCAAACCACTGCAGATGTCAATATGCAGCAGTACATTTAAATACTAATGTCACCATCTAAGTAACATTACGTCCAAGCCCTGTTGATAAGAGTAGAAGCAATAAATGTTTTTGTCTTTTCCATTGTCATGGATAAAACATTCAATATATGTGTGCTTAAAATCAGTTCTGCTCAATTCAACAGAGATGTTTAAAAGATGACAGACTTGAAGCAGTAACTCTCAACACTTGTTCTCCAGTTGTTTTGGTCTGCATGACCTTCCATGACATAATGGTTAAAGTTTTGGACTACAACTTTGTGAGACCAAGATTTGAATTCTTGCTGAGCCATGGAAATCTTTGGACAAGTCACACTGTTTCAGACTTCAGAGAAACCAATGGTAAACTTCCTCTAAACCAGTGGTTCTCAATCTGTGGGTCCCCAGATGGTTTGGCCTTCAACTCCCATAAATCCTAACAGATGGGATTTCTGGGAGTTGTGGGCCAAAACACCTGGAAACCCACAGGTTGAGAACCACTGCCCTAAAGAAAGCTGGCCAAGGAAACCTGGTGATAGAGTTGCCATGAGGCAGAGGCAGAGTGAAGGTGCACAGCAACATGGACAATGATCTGGAATTCTATGAGCTGAAGTCCCAAATAAGTATAGACTACTGCCTTAAGAATATTAAATTTATCTCAGGTGTTTACTAGAGCTACAGCCAATGTTGTGTGAATGAATTTCTGCCAGACTATTCCTTTCCTTGTCCTTTGAAGTTGTTCTTCCAACCCCATGAGTTTACAGGAGGGAAGCAGACAAATACCTGTCAATTTGGTATAGGGCACTCACCACATATAAAAAAATTGATATAAAAAAGACACTCTGTAATCTCTCTGA
The DNA here is from genome assembly GCF_037176765.1 of Anolis sagrei. Classification (NCBI taxonomy): domain Eukaryota; kingdom Metazoa; phylum Chordata; class Lepidosauria; order Squamata; family Anolidae; genus Anolis; species Anolis sagrei. Next base: position 99,021,864 of record NC_090021.1, read on the forward strand.
TTCAAAATTCATACCGGGGGAATGTGATCCATCCAGCCATGTAGACATTTTATTATAATAACATTTTAAAACATGTTTATTTATTTATTTGTTGGATATGTACTATCCTTTTGGCAGATATCCGATAGTATAAAACACACACACACACACATACAGAGGTATGCAGAAAAATATACACAACAGAATCACAAAAACCCAATACATCAGCTAGATCAGTATGAAAATATTAGATGTTAAAAGACAAAAGTAAAACATAAATAGTAAAAGGATATTTGAAAGCCAAGGACTGAATGCCTGCCTCAAGAGAAAGGTCTTAGCCAAGTATCTAAATGTTATTGATGAGGATGCCAATCCAGTCTCTCTTGGGAAGGCATTCCACAGATGGAGAAACAAAACCTTTGTAATCCCCATTTTAATGCTTGATAGATTTACTTCTCATCCAGGATGTCTAGTGGAATTATATTTAGACTGTTGCAACTATTATAATTTGTTCCAAAATTGTTTATTGAATTTGTATCTTATATCTTAGTTCTGTAATATTACGGGTGGTTTGCGCAATGGATACATAATAGGTCAATCTTGTCAATCCTTTCTCTACTTTTCAGCTACACATCCCTTTCTGAATGCCCCCAAATCCTTAATTATGGCATCAGTTCAGCAGTGAACAAATAATTTGTGATTTTACCTTGTTCCATGAATGACTAGACTAGATGGTGCAGACCAGACATTTTCAGATCTGAAATCAGATATTACTAACAGCTTTATAGTAATTAAAAATATCAAAGCTATTAAGTTAACTCAAAATATTAAAACACAATCAAAAAGAGATCCATCCTCTCCAAAAGTAACATAGCTCAAGTTCCAGGGGTCTTTCTCATATAAAAGACTTTCTTAACCTCTGTTAGAAAATATTAACTGAGCCACATCTCTTTTCGTGCCTTTCTTCCATTCTGCATACTTTGGAGGCTGCTATAAACATATACATGACCATATAAACATCTAAAAGGAAATGCATTTGACAGAGTGCTTTCAGATTTTACTTTCAGATGATTCCAGGTCTGCATTTTCCCACTCAAATTTCATCACCGATCTAGCAGTGAAATAAATAAACAAAGTAATGGAGTTTGCTCTGATTTACTCATCCCAGTGTTTAATAAAGACACCTCGTTGTTTTCCTTGGGCTACGATAACTGGATTTGAATTACATGCTCTATAAAATTTCCCCTTTGTGTGACCCTTTGCTCTTTCTTGATCTCCATTTATGTTAAACTTCATCCCTTCTTTCCATTTATCTTGATGACAGCACTATTATTTTTATTCCTGAATACCATTTCCATTGGTTCTTCCATTATACTGAAGGCCACCATCCTGGATATTTGGAGCTACATTAAAGCCCACAAATCTCTTTAAACTATCTACCTAGAAATATACTTTCTGCCATTTGCTTTCAGCAATAGTGGTGATGGTGAGTATCTGTATATAAAATGGAAGGAAAACAATAGAATATATTGAGTTTGAATAGCTCCTAGGCAGGTATGAAAAATCCAGGAATCAATTCCAGGTCTTGACCTCATATCATTTGTATGTTAATACAGATTCCTTGCTTTAGGGTAGTAGGGACTAGATCTACCTATACATCCCTTTGAATGCATAGCTGACTGCCCTCTCCATTGGAGTGCATGGAAAATAAGGAAGACTTGTTGATGACAGATCTCTATCTATACCTTAAAAGCCCTTACACTATTAAGAAATTGCTGTCTCTGATATGAACAATAGAAGCTTGGGAAAGATACAATAGCCGAAACAGCACATATGGTTGTTCTCTGGGCCAATGATCATAAGGGAGAACTCTGTGATAGGATTTATTTCAGTTTCATCATCTTATGATCAGAAGCTTGCCGGGAAGCTTGGCAGTTTCTCTGCTTCCTGGCCATGTGCTGGGTTATTGTCCACATCTGGATATTGCCTGGCTTCTCTCTTCTCTCAAGGGTATTTTTCATTCCAGGAGACTCCTGGCAATAGCAGCTAGATAATCTAACCTAACTCTGAGTCTCCCATTGAATTGACTCTACCTCCAGTATTGAGACAACGGGGAAAATTGTGTGTCAAGGCAGGGCCCAGGGGATACTCAGGCTGGATCTAAACTGCCCTATATCCCAGGATCTGATCCCAGATTATCTTCTTTGAACTGGATTATAGGAGTCTACACTGCCAGATAATCTGGGGTAATCAGATAATCTGGGATCAGATCCTGCTTTTCCTTTATTCCTTTATTCCTAGCCCATCTAAGTTCTTATCTTTCCTGATGGCATTTGCAAATAATTCTATCACCATGGCAAACAAAATTGGTGATAGAGGGCAACCTTGGATGGATGGGATCCTTGAAGTGACTGGATTGACCTTGAAGGAGCTGGGGGTGTTGACGGCTGACAAGGAGCTCTGACGTGGGCTGGTCCATGAGGTCACGAAGAGTCAGAAACATCTGAACGAATGAACAACAACAACAATAACAACAACTATTATTATTATTATTATTATTATTATTATTATTATTATTATTCCAGGATTTAAGTCATGGATCTCTTCACAGGCACATCCTTGATATATGCTACTAGTACTGTTGTTGCTGCTGCTGCTGCTACTACTACTACTACTACTACTACTTTCTTGTTTGATCTATTTCTCTGAAATTGGTTACAGCCCTCTGTTATTACTAGGAGGTTCTTATACTATTTGCCTAATTCTCTTTATAAGAGTCAAGTTATTTTCTCTAGCACTTTATGAACCTGCCCTCCAAAATATTAGCTTTAGAGTCCTCCTGATCTGATTTGTGAGACTCCAAGCAAAAAAATGTTCTTTTCAACTCCTCTAAGGTGCAACCCACCACTTGCCAAAACTTCATCTTTATGAAACCAAAGACTATGGCCCAAGAAGAAAAATCATTCCTTGCAGCAGTATCTGCAGAGCCAGTTCTTTTCTCCACTATGCTTCTGGTTCTTTCTGGGCCATTTCCTTCAACTAGGAAAGCCAAAATGATAATCTGTGCATCCATTCCTTCAGCTTCATCCCCAGAGCCTGATAATCTCAACTCCATCTCATGTTTTCAACACCTAACATATAGAGGAATTTGTTGTTTATTCATTCAGTTGCTTCCGACTCTTCGTGACCTCATGGACCAGCCCATGTCAGAGCTCCCTGTTGGCTGTTGCCACCCCCAGCCAGAGGTTAATATAGCTAGTAGCCAGTGATGAGTCCATTCTTCCTAAATTTATCCAGTTGTTAGAAATAAGTGTATCTTGTGGCAGTGAGACCTCACAATCTCTGAGAAGCAGGCAAAACATCAGGAGAGAGTACTTCTGGAACATGGCCATGCAGCCCGGAAAACTAACAACAACCCAGTGATTCCGACCATGAAAGCCTTCGACAATACAGTGAGTTCCACAGTTTATCTATACACTGTATGAAGAAAGACTTCCTTTTAGCATACTGTAGCCTTCCACCATTTATCTTCAGACTGAATGTCCTTAGGTGCCTGTGTTACAAGAGAAAAGTTTCTACTTATTTGCTTATCAAGCAAATGCTACTTTATTTCCCTTTCTCCTCTTACTTTTTCAAGGCAAACCACCACAAACATTGTAACATTTCCCCATAAATGGTAACTGTTTCAAGTGCAGGTTGAGATATTTCCCATAGATGATACCGAAATAGATTAGTGAGTCAGAATTTCTTCTCACTATGCAGTACAAGACGTCTTTCATTGATAGGCACATCACAGTATTGTTAATTTGCAGCAGGAGCCTGCTTAAAGGCATGATGGACTAACTGACCTTCAGATTCCTTCTATTCTAATAATTCCATGCTTTTGTGAATAGACAATTCTCATGTTGCTTATGAATGTCCAGGCCTTTTGAGATGTTCGGTAAACAGATTTTCCATTAAAAATGTCCTAAGTACATCAACAAACTGTTTATTAACTGACTGCCATGTGTTGCAAAATCTCCAGTTTTTAATTAATCATGAAACAGATGTTTGTGAATATTCAGAAAAAGATGGAAAAGAGATCACATTTACATTCCTAGGTCTGAATTTCTGGAATGGTCTCTATGGATGAATTAACTGTGCATTAAAGAAGTGCCCAAACTGGCAAATTGTCATGCTCTAATATAGATTAGTACTTCTTTGGTAGCTCAGCTTGACAGAAAACTACTTTATTTCTGCATCACACAGAGAGGCACACAAGTAAATCAAGATGTGCCAATATGCAAACACAGTAATGTGCGACAAGAGAGATATGCCTTAGGATTCCTTCCAACAGTGTAGAAAATACTTCCAGATCAGTGACTTTGAGGAGATCGGTGCCACTGCATTACCAAGAGACTAATGTAGCAAAAAAAGAAAGAAAACAAAACAAGTGCAGGAGACAAGACCTACAAGGGTGAGAAGAGTGGGATAGAAATATAGTAAATAAATCGTAATTAAAGCCTTATGCTGCTTTCTATTCTGGATGATGGGTAGTAATATTGATCAAAAATCCTGTTTGGGTCAATTCAGGGATAGTTATATCACCTATCTTGCATGGGATTGAATGTTTGACTTCTCCCAAGAGGGCACATAGCTCAGGAGTGCAACTCAGACACTTTTTGCTTCTAGAGCAGTGGTTCTCAACCTGTGGGTCCCCAAATGTTTTGACCTTCAACTTCCAGAAATCTTAACAGCTGGTAAACTGGCTGGGATTTCTGGGAGTTGTAGGCCAAAACGCCTGGGGGCCCACAGGTTGAGAACCACTGTTCTAGATTATCAGATTGCAATTATCCAAGCCCCTTTCATACAATATAATATAGGCCTATGGGTTCCTGGCATTTGTAGTTTAGAGAGAAGTAGAGGAAGCTCAAGTGCCTCCATAAATCTGTGGTTTCAGCATCCCATATGATGTTGCAATGGTACTTCAAGTGGAATTGAGCATTATAATTGTGTAGTGTGAAAGATCACTGTGCTGGTACGGCTGTACCAGGAGCTCCAACTTCTTTTCCTTTCTATTGAGTGTTTGCATGTATTCCAAAGTTCCATGCATTTTGCAATAAGGTGGCTTCCCTTGGTTTGCAATAATAGGGCCAATGGGTTTTTCCTGTTGTTTTTCGTCAATTCGGCTTTCACTTGGTATGGCAACATCAATAATCTAAACTTTTTTTCTTTTCCACAATCATGATGTTTGGTATATTGTGTTCCAAAACTTTGTCAGTCTGGATTCAAAAGTCCCACAGTATTTTTGAGTGTTCATTTTCCACTACCTTTGCAGGTTTATGATCCCACCAATTCTTTACTGCTGGTAGGTGGTACTTGTGACATAAGTTCCAGTGAATCATTTGGACAACAGAGTTATTATTATTATTTAGGTAAGTAAAATCATGACTATCTAATCCATGAATAAGGGAGTTGTACTGTAATACTTAACTAAGTAACCTCTCCTGACCCAAGTTCCCCCAAACATGATGGAAATGCCATCAATGATCAATGTCAAAATGGTTCTTCTTCTCCCTTTACAGCAGATACTCAGTAAAGCAACAAGGGGGAGAAGTTACAATCATGGCAATAGTATAGTAGTGCAATTGTAACTAAATATCTGTTGGGAATATAAAATAATTCTGGATGAGCACATTTAGGTAACCATTTTGTAATCACAATTGCTACTTGAGCTTGTCACACGGCCGCCAGGATCTTCTCATGTTGTCGGGGGCGGGGAAGAATCCGGTGCCCCACGTCCCGCACTTCCCAGATCCAGGTATGGATGATCCCATAGGGGAAGCATGGACCATGCAACTTCTCCCCATTGCTTCTAATGGCAACATGGTAAGCTTCCCATGTTGCTGCAGTGGCAGCATGCACTGGCTCCACTGTACATCACCCACAGAGCCATGCCGGTGTTGTTTGATGGGAGCCGGTAGGCTCCGTGGGTGATGTAGGGTGAAGCTGACATAATAATAATATTATTATATTTTATTTATATCCTGCTCTATCTCCCCGAGGGACTCAGGGTGTCCCTCCGAAATCCGCCCTTTGTGATGAGGTCATACATTTTAACACATTGTCACTATCAAAACTCCCCCAACTTATTTTAACAGGTATCAGCTACACTGGAGAAAGGAATCAATTTTGCTACCAATCAGTGTATGGGTGATAGGCTACTTGGGGGGGGGGGTAGAGTTAGAAAAAGCTATTTAATTCAATACTGTATACTTAAGTTTATTTATTTATTTATTTATTTATTTTGCTCTATTTGCATCCCACCTTTCTCTACCCCAAAGGGGACTCAAGGCAGCTTTACATATGGAAGCTTTGGACAACAAAAGGTTAGAACACATTTAATTTAAGTTAAAAAATAAAATTAACATTAAATGCACATTAAAACATATAAAACATTGCATTCACTATTAAAATCATGTCACCCTCAATCATATTTGACTAATTAGGTCATGTAATATGTTTCTGTGTGCATGTGCCTTCAAGTTGCTATCAACTTATGATGACTTTCTTAGGAAAGAAATACTCAGTGGTGGCTTTGCCATTTCCTTCATCTGAAACATAGCTCACAGCACCTAGTATTCATTTACAGTCTTCTATCCAAGTTCCTACCAGAGCTGATTAGCTTTCAAGATCAGATGGGATCAGGTGCCTTTAGGGAATATAGATCTATTCATTTTTAATAAAAAGAATTATTATTTAAAATATGCAATCATTTTTTACTATCCTCTCAACCAGCCTTTCCCAGCCTGGGGTCATCCAGATTATTTGGACTACCACTTCTAGAACTCTGAAGTAATAGTCATGCTCTCTGAAAAGTGTACGAAATACTGTTCAGGCAAAGAAAGCCTGCTTGAACTCTTATTATTTTTATGTGACCCTGTGAATAAGTGATTATATTAATAACTAAAAATTTAAGAATTGATAAATAACTTTTATGAGTTCTTCAAGCAGAGGCATATCCTGAGAACAGTGAAGTATGTGTACTTATTAGTTTCTCATGTGAATGATTTCCCATTATCAAGTGGTCATAAGTTAAAACTAAACATTTATGAGATCATAAATATCATCGCATAGCCTATGTGTTCCAAAGATATAAATTCTTGTCATCAAAGGAAATACCATGCAACAGTGTTTGCGGCTTAGTAATAGCATTCAAATCCTTACAATTAGACTTTTGTATATTTTCAATAAATCAAGTAGTTGGTTGTTCTATTAATTAAAATAGCAGTCTTACAGTTAGACTTTTGTATGCTTTAAATAAATCAAATAGCTGACTGTTCTATTAATATCAATGTCAATCTTCATTGGAAATGATATCTCCTTTTCCATTAATTGTAAGGGATGGTGGATAATCCTACAAGAAACAAGATACTCATTAAAACTAAACATCTGTACAGCAAACAAGGTTATTATTGGATTTGATGCCTGCACTTTCAGGGTTTTTGCCATCAGAAAAAGAACAGCGATAAGAATTTATATTGTTATTAGTTTTCCTTGAATTTTACTTAATAATAAAATGGAAGTAAGATCCAGACAGTCATATTTAGAACAGACTCTTGGAAAACAATGGTTTACATTTTACCGCTAGTCCTAATTATAGACAATTCATTGAGCCAATTAGATTTCTGTAAGTGTTGACTTACCATTCAGCAATTGATTCAATGGGTCTGTTCAAGTTTAGACTTCAAATTAGAGTTAGGACAATGATTTAATTCAGTCACAACAAATTTATTTCTAATTCATTTCAATTAATTTCCCCTAAGTCTGACTAAGAGTGCATCTACATATAGAATTAATGCAGTTTGACACCTCTTTTATTACCATAGCTCAATGCTATGAAACCAAGGGAGTTGCAATTTGGCGAGGCATCAACACTGCCAAAGAAAGCTAAAGACCTTGTAAAACTGTTATGAGTATTGAGCCATGGCAGTTAAAGTGATGTTAAACTGCAGATGCACACAAAGGATGGACCTAGGTCTACACATGCAAACATCCATGCATGCTCTTTGAGTTTTCAAGAATGTTAAAATTGGATCCTTTTCTTAATAAAAAGTTAACTTTCAGTGTATCAACAATATTGGGTTATGCACAATTGGCATTGTGTGTCTGAAGCATAGACTTCAGTCAAGTCAGACCATTATTTTCTTCAGAAAAGGGACTGAAGTTTTATGAATTTTGATTTTTTTCAAAAGAAATACTGTCAAAAATCAAATTAGACCAAAAATTGCCCTTTTTTGCAATTTGTGTACTGAAAAATTATTGTTTGCCAGGCAGTAACTAAATGAGATTATATTAATTTGCAAATAAGCAAAGTGGTCGGTCTTCACACCCTAGTGTAAATTCAGTCTCTAGCACAGCTCTTCACATGGTACCATCACACATAGTCTGGGCAAATTCAAAGCATACATATTTGAAAGACAACACATCTCAGCTGAACTACAGGAGCTTAAATGAGTCATGGAAATAGTGACCGATCTATCCTTGGAAATAGTGCTCTGTTCTCTAACCAGTTATTGTTTGACATATAGGTGTCCTTATCAGTCACAACAGTGCCAGCTTCTTGTGATGTAGGAAGAGCAGTCAAGCTACAACTGATCCAATCCATTTTGACGGCTGAGTACAAAGAGTCTGTGGCTACATAATACTCCAAAACAGCCATATATTCCAAGAAGCAGAATATCCCATAACCCTCTTTTCTCATATGTGGGAGTAAAACAGGGAGCAAGCAAGAGTGTCATGCATTGTTGGGAAGTCCAGCATGCACAATATTATAAACAGGTGTCATGTATGAAATCTAATTTAGATTGTTTCTGAATTGTATGGCAAGTAGTTAATAATAATGCAAATGCAATAAGTATTTAGAAATTTTAATTCATGCTGCTGACAAAAGAAAGAGCTGAACATTAAAACATTGATAGCAGTGCACCAGGTTCTCATTTAAGATTATTTTTATTTGTAATTTTAATTTTAATATGATCCTTCATTATCTTAATTTTATGTGTGTAATATGATTGCTACTATGGTTGTTTATAATTTCATGCTTCAAGGTGTCTTATTTACAACATCTTTTATTACCGTGTTGCAGAATATAAGTAAAAATAATCTTTCTGTTTTTTTGCTTAAAGAAGGTAGATTTCCAGGGGGATGCTAAGCAATATTTTTCTGAAAAAGGGGTGGTAATCCAAAGAGGTTTGGGAACCTGGGGACTACAGGATCCGTCCTGAACCAGGTTAAGTGGGTTGCTGACCACAGTTAGATCAAGCAAGTTGATGTTTTAGTTCTATGTTTTTATTTATGCGCTGAGAGTAAGGACGATGATAGCAACATGTGTTTCTTATATATATTTTCTCTACCTAGAATGGCTGGTGACTTCCATGATAGCAGATTGCTCAATGCTTTAGTCCAGATTTTAAAAAACTATCCTAGGTGCTGTCCTTAATGGGTTAGTAGGATTCAGAATCTTGGATATTTCTATCAAAGTTTGGGCTGAAATCCAGAGCTGCTTCCCTGCCACTAACCCCAAAAATGATGCCACCAGCTGAAAGTACAATACATGTTGTATAATTTCCAGATCAGAGAATGGAGATTTCTAAGAAGTGGCCAGGCAGTCAGCATGGCTATAAAAATGGTGGCTAAAGGATTCTGAGGATTATATTTCCAAAAAAAGCCACTTAACAAGATCTAATTAGGATTCACATCAGAAAGGATGGCTGAAACATGTTCCCAAATGCTAACAAATGGGACAATGGATATGGTTTACTAATTTGCCTATAAATATATAATTGTTTCTTTTGAAGAGAATTTCTGAGGGACGCCATGTACATATGAATGGTGTTATTTACATTTTTGCAAAGTTCTCCAGAAATGTTTTGGACTGGGAAAGAGCCAAATTGTATAACAGCATTAAGACTGCAGTGGTTGGAGAGTGTTTTTGTCTTGTATTTTTAAATTAAGCATGAAGAAAATAATGAGCTAGATGGCTTTAGTGAACAACCCTGGTATGTTGATGGGGAATCCTGGCAACAAAAAACAGAACATTTTTTGTTTGCCTTCACAGTATTTACACAGTATTTACTCAGAGATGTATTCCAAATGTTTGAGCAGAACATTACCGCCAGTAATCCTAATGATGATGATGATAAAATGGTATTTACTATTGGCAATGTGGAACTGAGCCAGGTGTGGTTGTAAAAAAAAAAAATAGGACAGGGAAAAAAGAGAAATTGGTCAGTTAATATTTGCCAAATCCTAGGACTTCATAGCATTGAGCCACTGGCAATCAAAGTAGTGTCAAACTGTACAAATTCTACAGTATAAATGCATCCTAAGACTACTCTCTAACCTGGATTCAAATAGCATTGACCAGCACTTCAAACAGCAGTTTTACCCTACTAAACACAATGGGAGTTACTTGTGAGTAAACATGTAAATTTGCAAACATAAATGGGGTCTGTTAAATTTATGGTTTGAGTAAACTATTATGAAAATGAGAGCATTTTGCTTATTTTATCTTGTAGAATCATAGAGTTGGAAGAGACCACATGGGCCATCTAAACCAACCCCCTGCCATGCAGGAAAAGCACAATCAAAGTATCCCAGACAGATGGCCATTCAGTTTCCAAGGAAGGAGCTTCCACCACACTCCGAGGCAGAGAGTTCCACTGTTGAACAGCTCATATGGCCAGGAAGTTCTTCCTAATGTTCAGGTGGAACCTCCTTTCCTGTAATTTGAACCCATTGCTCTGAGTCCTGGTATCAAGGGCAGCAGAAAACAAGCCTGCTCCTTATGAAACCCTTTCACATATTTTACATGGCTATAAATAATAATAAATACTAATAAAAATAAGAACTTTATTTGTATACCGTCCTATCTCCTCGAGGGGACTCAGGGCAGTTTCCAGCATAGGTAAAACATTCGATTACCAACACAAAATCATACAAAATGACAATTATAAAACATAAACATACTACTGTTAAAACAGTCATAACATATTTAAATTTAAAAGCCAGTTCCAGTACTATTCCATCGGGCAAAATTTGACTATCAATAGCCAGAATTTCAGAGTGGACCTAGACAACTATGAGAGGGTTGGGCTAGTGCAACTAAGTAGTCTGGGGCCAGGCGGGTGGGTAAAGTACAGAGCAGGGTCCTAACTGAAGGTCAGGGTAGGACCTGGGGCTATTCATTTCCTGGGCCTGCTGAACAGCTATGAGAGGGCTGGGCAAACAGGAAAGTATAGGGCCGGGAAAGTTGGTAAAGTGCTGAGCAGGGTCTTAACTGATGACCAGGGTAGAGCCTGGAGCTATCATGTCTCCCCTCAACCTTCTCTTCTGCAGGCTAAACATGTCTCGTTCTTTAAGATGATCCTCACAGGGCATGGTCTCCAGACTTTGGATCATTTTAGTTGCCCTCCTCTGGACCCCATCCAGCTTGTCAATATCTTTTTTAAACTGTGGTGCCCTGAACTGGACAAAGTATTCCAGGTGAGGTCTAACCAAAGCAGAATAGAAAGACACTAAGACTTCCGTCGATCTAGACACTATACTCCTTTTGATACAACCTAAAATCCCATTGGCTTTTTAGATGCTGCATCACACTGTTGGCCCATTTCAACTTGTTGCCCACTAAGACTCCAAGATCTTTTTCACATGTACTGTTGTCAAGCCAGGCATCAAGTGTAGTCTCTTACATTTGTCTTTGTTGACATTCATTTTGTTAGTTTTGGCCCAGCTCTCTAATCTGTTAAGGTCATTGTTAAGGTTTGAATTATATATTCAAAGTGTTTTGTATAGGATTGCAAGAAATTTGGATTATGTCTTCATTCTGTCCCAATGATACACAGAATTCCTTGCTTAGACTGGATCTACACTGCCATATAATGCAGTTTGGGACTGCATTATATGATCAGCATAAAATAATGCAGTTTAGGGAACTACATTATAAGAGTCTACACTGACCGTATAATGCAATTCCAAGCTGCATTTTATGGCAGTGCAGATCCAGCCTTTGTAGATAATTCCACTGATAATAATATCAAGCAAAGAGTACTACTGAAGAATCCGTAAAATAAATTAGTTATGTTCTGTAGAATTCACTACAAACAAAAGAAAAGTAGTTGACTTCATTCTTTACCTAAATTTCAACACAATTTAATAGTTTAAAGATATGAAATCTGTCATCACTGAAAGAATAAGAAAAAAGATAGTTTTATCCGTTTTCACCATTTTGAGAGAATTTCCTTCATTTCCTGGGGTCTGAAAGGAAATACTATTCACAGAACATAAACTGTGCCTTTATACCTGAGGCTTGAATATTGTACTCTATCAGTGCAATGGAGGAAGTAGACTGCAATTCATGAAAGCTCAGGCTAGAATAAATCCGTTGGTGTTAAAGGTGCCAAAAGATTATTTCCTCTTCATTTTTTCAAGGTAAAATAAGCCAAATGTAATTTATTCTTGAATTCTGGGAATGTGCTGCCATCTAGTGACATCCCTCCCAAGAAACACATTTAATTAACTGGATGTTTTTAAACAGTCCTTCCCCTGATGATATTTCAGAGTGATATGTATGCAATATCTGAAAATTATGATACTATAATACAATAACCTGAATATCATTTAAACAAACGTTAATAGCATGGTTTTTTTAAAAATGTGAAGCTTTATTGACAGTCAAAAGAAGTTGAATAAAAAACAGTTAGTAGTTGGTATAGTAGAATAGTGCAACCAGGCTTACAGCACTAAAGGAACAAATGCTTTTCATTAGAAGGGATAATAATGTCATTTTATCCCTAGAAGGATTTCTCTAGTCTCTCTGAGGTTAATTATAATCTTCACAGTGGAGGAGAAGGAAGGTAAAAATACATTTTTTTTCTGCACAATGTATTGTTATGAACTGTTTCTATTGAATTCCAAAGGGTTTCAGGTGGGGTGTAGGGGAGAGAAATGGCTTGATTTTGAACAAGCCATTAAAAGCCATTAGAACTGCAAATGACCTGCCCATGATTGGTCAACATAGGTGATCATTCTTGCTTGCAATCATTAATTCTCCTTGTGGTGGGTACAGCTATGGGGACTGTTGTTATTAGTCTTTTCTCACCAAATGTATTACTAAGTAAATACAAAGCAGCTTTTTGTCCAGTATTCTCCAATCAGGTGCCTTCCAGGTTTGCAGTACCACAACTCCCAAACATCTGGATAGTATAGTGAGGGGGACTGAAACATGTTCTAAATTTAACAATGAATAAATTGTTGTTGTTGTTGTTGTTATTTATAAATACTTTATTTATATTCCACCCTGTAACGAGAGATAAGGGTCTTTTATCACATGTGACAGGGGGGGAACCTTTCTTTTCAATCCCACCGCTGCCACCACTGTAAAGAAGATCGTGTATTCTTGTAGGCAGGAGAGACAACACACCATCTCTAATCCCTCCTGTCAGACCCAAAGCACTTCAACACAAGTGTTGTTGTTATAATGTGAGTGTGTAATGGTAGGTTTGCTGCCACCACCCCAAATTACAGTTTGAGGAATTGTCTTGTTGTTGTATTTCAGGTAAAATGTCCCTATACACCAGCTCTTCCTTTTGGCTCCCTTTCTGGTGACTGAACTGTGGAAATGTGGAGGCTTACTGGATCTAACCTTATATGATGAAACAAGGCTGAGGCAGATTAACAGTAAACTAGAGAACAGGTTTATTGAAGTATTTGAAGCAAACAACTGACTACTGAGAGGTACATATGCGTAATTTGTTTCTGAAGCACAAGCTTATTAAGCAAATGGTTTCTTTAGAAGGAGTAACTTTTCCTTAACATGAGCTACTTTCCTCACACTATCCTGTAATATGTAACAGTGTGTTTCTTTGACCAGCTGCCCCTGGCTGCCTTCCAGAGTATCTAGGCTTCCCCTGGACTACTCTGACCTATAGGGAAATAAACCCACTTGTACTCTTTCCTAATACAAGTAAACAAGCCTTCACTTTGACTCCCCTAGTCAAACTATACAGAAGCACTTGCTCTTTAATTATTCCCTAACAGGCTAATTCCTAGCTCACTAAGAAACTCTCTTCTCCCTGTCTGAAATCCTAATCTTTTCTCTGCTAGATAAAATCCTTCTCTCTCCCTTCTTCAGAAATGACAGCCTATTTACACTCTCCTTCAACTCCTCCCCTTGGGGTCTGAACCAATCAGGAGTTAACTGACTCCTCTCCTTACCTCTCTGCCTATACCATCATGTCTGCCATCCTGAGCTGCCTTCCCAACATGGAGGCCAGGTCACTGACTTCCAGGCTGTGGCCTATGAAGAAAAAGTATGAGTTCATTACACACCCTATCTCCACTATACAATTAATGCCATTATACAATTAACAGAGACAGACAGTACATAAACAGAGGTCAAAGCTTCCAATCCTTTTCCATCTCCGGCACCTGGAGGCTGTGCTCAACTCTGTCCACTGGGAGGTGCTGTTGCTCTATCTTCAATGCCAAGAAGCTTTGTTGTCCTTAGACACTCTCCTGATGGAATCACCAGCATGTCCGCATGGGCAATTTTTATTACCTCCCGCCAAAGCGGTACTGTTTTTGAACTGCTAGGTGAGCAGAAATAGCCTTGTAATTTCACCCAGTGAGGAGAAAATGCTTGGAATATTTCAGTATTACGAGCAAGGGTGAAACAAGTAAAAATTTTCATCCTCAGAAAACAGAAACTGCCAGTTTCTATGAGAAAGTTGCCAGAAAGAAAAAGCAATTTTATTATTATATGGCAGCATTTTAAAATAAATGTTTGAAGGTGAAAAAGGGGATGGCAAAAAATACTTTGACTTGGTTGAACAAATATGGAAACTTGGACATCTGTTTTTCAGGAAGAATATCAGATAATTAAATGAAATAGTAGTGACAGGAAACGACAATGGCTATTGTCGACCCAATAGTGAAAACAAATCATAGCTAGCGATATGAGGTACACATAAGAGTTTTAAAAACTCTCCAAAGGAAAACTGTTAGCCTTGTTACAAACGTATGTGACCCAACACTCTTTGC
This sequence comes from Anolis sagrei, assembly GCF_037176765.1. Taxonomy (NCBI): domain Eukaryota; kingdom Metazoa; phylum Chordata; class Lepidosauria; order Squamata; family Anolidae; genus Anolis; species Anolis sagrei. The sequence goes on from NC_090021.1 coordinate 99,036,924, forward strand.
AGGACTGGAAAGTAGCTAATGAAAATCCCTTTTAAAACATGTATTCAAATGAACTCTGCTTTTCTAGTCTTGTTCTCTATACATTAATGGAAAACATGGCTACAGACAGAATAGTCAACCCTCACATACCAGGGTTAATTAAAAAAAACTTAGGGTTTTTTGTTTTTTTTTTAGTTAAGAGTACTTTTTGAATCCATAAGATTTCTAATATATTATGGATGAGAGCACAGTGAGATTTCCTGTCTTCTCCAATCGAAGAAATTTTAATTTTCCCCCAAAAGAATAATCAAGAGTGCCATTTTTGCTTTGATATATAAAAATGCATGGGACATTTTTGCTCCAATACTTCAAGGAGAAATTTCACCATGGCAAAAATCAGTAATTTGTTGGGACTTTCTTCTCCTAATTAAAATTTGGGGAAAATGTTTCCAACTGTTCATGTGGCAATGACACCAAACATTCTGTATAAATTCTGAAAAATAATACTTTTGGGCGCAAAGCTATCTTGCAGTTTCATGAGTCTTAAACATACAGAACAAGTCCTGCTGAGGAAAATCAGCATGGCTTCTGAAAAAGGGAAGAGATGCATTATCATCATTTTTAACATTATTGTTGTGCTGAGAGAAATAGAGCTAACAACAACAACAACAACTTTATTTATACCCCACAACCATCTCCCTGAAGGGACTTGGGGCAGCTAACATGAGGCCCAAATAATTACAATAAAGCAAAGTAAAGTACATTACAAAACAGACAATAACATCAAATAAAAATGCTTAACAATAACATAGTAATGCAAAAAAGATAATAATGACAATAACATAATAAAAAGAAAGTATAAACAAGTATTTAAAAAGTATATAATCCAGTACATACAATTCACATGAATGTGCAAAAGGATTTTGAAATAGTTCCACATCTAAGGAACTAAGGAACTGAGTAAACTGAGATAAGAAGTGATGTTCCTTTGTGCGTAAGCAATATACTAAGGAACAAAATGCAAAATTAAGAGTGAATCAAGAGTTCTACAATGTGGAGCAATCATTGTCCTGCAATTTATTCTGTTCAATTGATTCAACCTTTATCTTGTGCCAGGATAGCTCTAAAGTATCAAGTTTTTTGGAAGGCACTAAATCCCCTAGCAGACTCAAGCTCTTTTGTTCAAAGGGGGATCTTTCTAGTCTGTCGGAATAGACAGTAAAATGTAATAATCATAAAGTGATGAAGCATCTTAACAATTGCTATTGTAGAGCAACTGATTGGAATCAAAATATCTACTATAGTGTACTGCCATAACAGTTCCAAATAGACACATAATATTAAATAAATACAAACCAAATTTTAGTCCAGTTTTCCCCAAGTGGATGCCTTCCAGATTTGCAGTACCACAGCTCCCAAACATCTGGAGGGTGCAGGGAGGGGGGGGATTGAAAGATGTTCTAATCCTGTTCTCAATTTAATTGTGACCAGATTATAGATTTGCTATCAAGTGCATACCTTCTTCTCTTTGTCTTTCATCTGCAATCATGCCAGCTCTCAAGACCAAACTATATGTGATTTAAATTACACAGGCTGATAGGTTTTTCCCTGCTTGTGTTCTCAGGACTCTGGCAAGAATACTTTATGTTTTTGTTCCATTTTGTGGTCTTGATTCAAATCAAGTCTCCCATGATTGAAATTTGAATTGGCAAGAACATCCCATTTTCTCAATTGGGGTATCCCCAACACCCCATGTTGAGGGGGGAAACTGGGGTAGCTGTAAAAAGAAGATAGACTGGTTCCCAGCCCTTAGTTATTTATTTATTTACTGTATTTATATACTGCCTTTCTTACCCCTGGGGGGACTCAAGATGGTTTACAACATACAATTGGCAAAAATTCAATGCCAACGTACAGTACACAAATTACTATATAGAACTATATAAAATCAATTAAAACCATTAAACATAAGACATACATAAAATTTAAACATTCAGACAAGCATAAAATCATCCTAGTATAAACATTCAATTGTACTGTTTTTTCATGAAATTTAAGTCCAACCTGTGTAGATAGATATCTTGCCCTGGCAAGTTGCCTTTCCACTATGTAGAGGTTGTGGTATGGAAGCATTCAAACATACAACCCTAATGTTGCTGACTGGAGATACATAGTCTTCCCATGCCTTTGTCATGGTTTACTTCTGACTGATTGAGCTGACCTCCCAAATAAAGAAATGTGTATATGTATTTTAAATATGTATTTGCATTACTGCTTTTCTATTAGAAATACATCCCTCAAATGATTGGGGGGGGGGAGGTTTTGGTGGGGTTATTTAAACAACACTTTAATAATTTTTAAAACAGAATTAGAGATGAATAATAGGATTTTAATTTTATTTTCCAGGGCTTAATACAATCTATTTTCAGTATTTAGAAAGTTATGTGATGTGTTCAGTTTTTTAATCCTATTTTAATCATTTTTTTCAAGACTCCATCTGTAAATAAATTGTACTCACATTGTTGTGCAAGATGAATCTTTCTCAATATCAGATTTACTGAAATGAATGAAAAATCTCAGTCAAAAAATCTTCTAGACATTATGTTAGGTAGATAATGCACTGTTAGAGAGGTTGGAAAATACTGTTTACTGTTGGAAAATACTGTTCTAATGGACAGGTGGTCACCCAGGCTTAAGTGGGTGGTGACATATAACTGGCGGGACAAGCTAAAGAAGCTGAGTCATGACCATGTGACAGTCAAGATGAGGATTACATCATTCACTTTTGTCCCTGGTTGATGATGAGAAGCAATTGGTATAAAAGAGGTCAGCAAGCATGTATTCTCTCTCTTGCCATGATTCTCTTACTTCTCACTCTACATCTGTTGCTGATATCTGTCATGAGTATATCTCTGTATATGCCATTGACTGACATGACATCAGGAGATCATGATATGTGTATATAGTTGTACATAAAACAACATGTCAAAATTAAAAGCCTCTACTGTGAATTTGGATGAAAATTGAGCCAAAGAATTTTCTTAAACCGTGAGCAGCACAAGGTCAGGCTGTGCAGTAAAACCTCTGCTGACAACTGATAAAGGACACTGCTATGTTTGGATAGATTTTTAAAGCTTGTCTCTAAGACAATCTGTCTGGTGCACAGTGTATTTAGGAAGGGCATGATTGTGAAAGAGAAAACTATAAATCACACACCTATCCCACCATTGGAAAACAGAATGTTGGTGGACAGGAAAAGAGATTTAAAGATGGGCTCAAAGCCAACCTTAAAAACTCTGGCATAGGCACTGAGAACTGGGAAGCCCTGGCCCTTGAGCACTCTAGCTGGAGATCAGCTGTGACCAGCAGTGCTGTAGAATTTAAAGAGGCATGAATGGAGGGTGAAAGAGAGACATGTGCCAAAAGGAAGGTGTGTCAAGCCAACCCTGACCAGGACCGCCTTCCACCTGGAAACCAATGCCCTCACTGCGGGAGAACATGCAGGTCAAGAATAGGGCTCCACAGTTACTTACATACCCATCTCCAGGACACCAGACTTTGAAGACAATCTTACTCATACAACAAGGGATCGCCTAAGTAAGTAGTAAGTACGTAAATAAGTTAAAAAATGCAGCCTATATTTTGTCATGTCAAAGTGTTGCAATGCAATTAGCCTTTCACAGAAACTATTGACAGCATTTGTTGAAGGCATTATGTATGAAAGGAAATAAACCATACATCGTCCTGAAAGAAACCTAACTGTTGAATCAGACGATATTTCTTCACTATCTCCTGAATTGTCTTTGCCAACACAGTTTTGGAACAGAAATAAGAACATGGTTCTTTAAAAGCTTTCAGTTACATTGAGGAGTGGAAAGTACATCTGTTTTGCATCCATTCCTGTTTACATCATATGCACTCAACAATATAGCCACTAAAACCTTCTTAGGGGAAAATATTACATTAATAGCATGTTTTTATTTATTTGGTTCTACTGCTCATTAGGCAGCAGTGACACAAATGGATTTTGTTTGCTTTCTTGAAGTCCATATTTTGTGCTCCACATTAATGAACAGCACCAGAATAGCAGCCATCTGGCTTTTTGAAGTTGTTTAAGAAGCATTACCAAGTCATATTGAACATTATACCAAAAAATAAAGCCATCCTAGAGGGTCTGGATTCCTTTGCTAACATAGACATACATACTGTTTGAAAACAAAAACTCGATCCATATTTGTTTCTCCCTTCCATGTTGCCCAACAAGATATTTTGGTAGCTATTCCATCTGTTCAAATAGCAAGAGATCTTTCATCCTTTCCCCTTTGTCTCAATAGACTTCAATTCAGAAGTGAAAAAAATTTAGGAACTGCTTTTGCCATTTTCAAAATTAGATTAGAAGAAGCAAAATTTATTCCTTAAAAGGAGCAATGCTACTGTGTATTTATTGCATGTAGAAGACATTACTGTATGTTTTCTGGTTTGTTTGTAGAGAGTAATAGGCACTCTTATCTACTCCCAGGTCTCCTTCAGAGGTCCTGCTGCAGTATAATGTTCTTGCCACAATAGGAAAGTCACTGGACACTACTCCGATGCCCTTCTGCTCTCTACCATCTAATAAAAGACTATGTTGTGGAAAAGGCTATGGCATCTTAAAATGTCAGTTTTGGGGATGGAGTTTGGTCATTACGAAAGAGATGTCAGACTGCTGCAACAACCCAAATATTGTGATATGCAGGTGTGAGATGGACTCAAATGTTCATAAGTCACTAGCATGATACATTTTGAAATTAGCCATTTAGTATTAGAGACAAGAAATGAGCATAAGTTGATGAAAAATGGGAGATACTGGAGCCACTTCTACAGTGCCATATAATCCAGATTATCAAATCTGATAATCCACATTATGTGCTTTTAACTGGATTATCTCAGTCTACACTGCCATATAATTCAGTTTAGAGCAGATAATCTGGACTTTATACAGCTGTGTAGAGGGCACATAACAATGCATGAAACAATATTAAGAAACAAAGCTTTGAATTCATTACAATACATCCATGGGTGCAAACAACATTGTGTGTGTGGGGGAGGTTGGGTGTATGTATACACAATACACCCAGATATATACACAAATATATACCCTCACCAGCTCGATTTCCCAAAGTAAATGTGGGATATGCCAACAATTCAGATCATAAAGAGGTTGAATAAATGGCAGTATTATCTTCAATGGATTATATTGTCATGGGATAAAGAAAGGCAGAGTGAATTCAGATAAGCCAGAGTTTCCAATAAGTGTGATTTAAAACAACATGGAACTATAACATTTATATCAAGACACGTTTAGTTCATATTTCTGCTGGTTACTAGAATATTTATTCTATGTTACTGCAATTTTATGGTTTACTAATAGCACTGACATTTAGGAAGACTACAGTTCATGCTATTCTGAGAGCAGAGATTTATACGTTTTCATTATATGCCATCCTCTTGTAGATCTTATAAACAATATGAATTATAATGCTTTGCCTGTGGCCAACATTTCCTGGAAGACAAGGACAAGGTAAATGCAGTGCTCGTCTATCTGATCATTCTGAAATATGAACATATTTTGCCCTAAATCTAAATGATGTATTCTATCAATCTTTTTCTTTAGGTATGATTTAAAATCTAATATTTGTATATGTAAACAGTGAAGGGGAAGTTTACGGGGGGGGGGGGGAAGAGAAAGAGAAATCCACCTTCTAAAAAGCAGGGAGTTGCCATCGTTGTTGATAGTATACATTGTGCGACTCCTCATATACTGTATTTGTTGTGATAGAGTCTGCTGGCAGTGATAGTAGCACTAGTTGTATTAGGAAAGGCAGGAAAACAACTCGCAAGCAAGACTATGATGAAGAGCAACAAAGGAAAAGAATCCGGGAAATACTTAGTGAGCTAACAGATGAGGATTCTTTTGAAGGTTTTGATGCAAATGATATGGATGATGGGATATCAGATTCTGGGTCTGATGGGATGGATTGGACAAAGGTTCAAGAGATTTGAGATATTTGTGCTGAACCCACAAGCAATGGCACGTTTGAAGGTTGGAGTAGTGAAGACATTGATGGTTCTTGGGGAGCTTCAGGATTAGACCAGAGATGGACTACTTGGAGGAGTGGTGGAAAAGGCACAGCTGGGGATGGGTTGGGCCAAACTAGGGGTGACTCCAGTTTGGATGAAGAGCTGCAACAAGATGCAGCTGGGACAAGGGTGTTGGCTGAATCAAGTTCTGACGAGGACTTGTAGATAAAATGGGTGTGTTTGCAATTGTAACCTTGCAATTGGCAAGGAGTCTTGTTGGGCGCTTTCTGGATCTTTGTGTTTACAGAAGACAGGTTTGGAAGAAGACTTTGGGATGTAAGTTATGCTCTGGGTTTAAGCAGCAGAGGGGGCTGGAACTGTGTGGGTTTTTGCTGGACTGCACTGTTTTGATGTTTGCATTAGCTGCCATATTGCCCCGCTGCTTTGGCTCCTTGTGTTTATCCATCGGATTGGGATCTGACCTGGCAGCTGTTTGTTCCCCTTTGGACTGGACCGGACTGGACTTCAACCATTGTTGTTACTCTCTCTCCTCCACATCTGCGGCTGAGCTTCTGGAGCTGGCGTTATCAACCTTCCTGCATTCCTGCATACCAGCCTTGGAGTCAGCGTGCTGTTCCTTCTGTGTTTGAGGCTTGGGTTTCACTTTACAACCCTTGAAAGGCTGCCACTCATTAGTGTGGCTACGAACTTAATTCTACTGTTTATTTTGCTTCTGCTGTTTGACGGAACAAGTTTTGAGCTGCATTTAAGCATTTTGAGTTTAATCCGAGTTATATCTCTGGTTAATCCAGGTTATATTCTGTTTGGGGTTTTGTGAGTTCTTTTGCCTGTTTGGGCTTTTTCACACTGAAAACTAAGTGGTTTTTTGCCCCGTGGTTTTGTTTTGGGCTGTTTTGTGTTTGTTTGAACAATAAACTATACTTCTTTAATTGGCTGGTATCTGACCTTGACAGTATTACTTATTGAATGATTACTCACTTAGAAACAAACTTTGCAAAGACTTGTCAGTTTCTATATATATATATAGAGAGAGAGAGAGAGAGAGAGAGAGTCTGGCTTTTATTCAGATGACATTTTAATATTGGAAAGATGTATGTGTGGTGTTTAAAGGGATGAGAGTTAGTCAGGCTTTGTGTTGCACTTTTTCCTTTGCATGCAGATGCTCCCAGTTTCAATCCCTGACATCTTCAAATGGGAATGGCGAAATTTGTGCCTGACACTTTCTGAGAGCCAATGCTTTCTATAAACATATACTATACTGGGCTGAATAAGACACCGTATCAGGAAGCTTTTGCTCTTTGTCCAAGCCACTTGCACCACAGGAACCAGGAAATAGTTGCCCCACAATGAGAATTTAACTATAAATTATTTCAATTTGAGAAGCATTTAAAAAGTGTTCATTCTAAAAAAATATTGACACTGTAGAAATCATTAGTGTTATAACATTTCATTTTCAGGCAGTAAGGTCCCAGTTTACTGATATGAGCCAATGCACAAGTAGTTTTTATACTCCTTTATATTTCACCAATTTGAAAAACCCATGTCCCAAAGCTAGTTCCTAAGAGAACAATAATAGAATAGAATGATTAGTCTCTACATCCCAAAATGTCTGTATAGGAAGAGTACGAGATTTAAGGCCTTGCCATTGTTAACACAATTTGAAGCACTGCAGCAAGAAACATAGTTGTGTCTGAATGAAACTTTGTGGGCCTCCTAGCTTTATCTAGCCAGCAAGGATAAGTAATAGCCACTTCTACATCAGCTTCCTAGATTCATGTCAGAAGTGAAGCTATAAAGAGACAGAGGAAGTGAGCAAAATGAAGACAATATTACTTCAAATGAAAATTTCCTTCATTCCTCAGATTGCAGGGAGAGAGAGTGTATGTGTGCTTTCAAGTCACCGGTTGACTTATGGAAACCTCATGAATTACATAGTGTTTTCTTAAGCAAAGAAAACGCAAGAGTTGGTTTTGCCTGTTCCTTCCTCTGAAATGTATCCTACCTGCTTGGTAGTCCAAGACCAACTATGACTAACCAGGGTTGACCATGCTTACGTTCTAAGATCAGACAGGATCTAGTGCCTTTGGTATATTTAGTCCTTGAGGAGAATAAGACTTTCAAAGTCAATCACACTTAGAACTCTTACACATCCGCTGGAACTCTTTCAGCTCTTTTCCTTTGAACACCTAAACTGAAGTGAATTTTAGATTTATGCAGAACTGAAGGAAATTGATATGGGGCAGAATTCTTGTTGGGGACGCAATGCTCTTATTTTGCTGCCTCCTAAAAAATGACATCCTAGCTCCAATTACTGGATCAGCTGATGTACTACTCTATACTTTTGAACACCTGCTCACCAAAGAAGCAAGCTAGGAAGAGGTTAACCAGTGTTATGGGGATCATCTGCACCAACCATATAATGCAGTTTGAAGCTAGCTTCAAATTGCAGGGGTGTGTGTGTGTTTTGTGTGTGTGTGTTTGTGTGCCAGAAGCGACTTGAGAAACTCTAAGTCACTTCTGATGTGAGAGAATTGGCCGCCTACAAGAACATTGTCTAGGGGATGCCCAAATGATTGATGTTTTACCATCCTGGGGAGGCTTCTCTCATGTTCTCACATGAGAAACTAGAACTCGATAGGCGGGCGCTTACCCCACTCCCCGGATTCAAACCACCAACCTTTCAGTTGACCAGTCCTGCTGGCACAAGGGTTTAACCCATTGTGCTATCGGGGCTCCCAAATTGTAGTGCCTAGATAATATGTGCCGCCAAAGTGCAGTGAAGCATGCTTTAAGGAGGCAAAATGAATGTAAAACACAACACGTGGTAGAATCAATGTGAGTGCAGCACCATCCTTAAAAATGGCACTATATACTTGGCAAAGCCTTAATTCAGAAACAAGTAATGGAAGTCCTTTCTGTGGAGCTCTGTAGCAAATTGGATTTGCTGTTTACCTATCTGTAGTGTTTTTTGTAGTTACCAAAATCTAAGGGGGACTTGATATTTGCTGGAAGGTATGGGCCTTTTTGAAGAAAATGTGCTGTTGCACATTGTAAAACACTGAACACAGTGAGCAGATTTAAAATGCCAGAGGGCATTCCTGGGCAACAGGTGGTCAACTTACCTGCTGGGATAGGCAATTGCTAACTGTCACTTTTCCTTTTTTTTTTCTTCCACTTGTTCGTGTCCAGAGTGCATGTGCACATCTCAGAGATAAAATTGAGGTGGGGAGGGGAACATTTTCCATTGCTATCAAGCCATACGTACTGCAGTTTTGACACCAGTTTGAAGCAACCTTCCATGATTAATATAACCAACATTTTGGCCTCAAACCTGTACTAGAAATTTCAATCTAATAACACACACAGTGAAGCTGGTTTCTTATAAACTGGTTTAGAACTGACCTAAGTGATCAGTGTAGATGACCACATGTTATCTGTTAAACTATGATAATATTTAGGGGATTTAAATGTTAATATTATTTTATTTTTTTCAATGTTGGCAAGGCATAGTGGATTGAGTGTTGAACTACAACTCTGGAGATTAGGAACCTTATCCCACCTTAATTTTCTTCGCGTTATTACCATCTTCGTATACTGCCAAAATGTGGTGTTCCATTCAGGTCATCCCATGATGCACAGCCACTTCCAGTGGCTGCCTGTGGAAATCTGTCTTGCCAGTGTGCAAAGATAGAGAAAGAACTCCATTTTCAGGAGTCGGGTGTTCTCCGACTCTTGGTAGAAGAAAGCGACGGGAAGTGGAGGACAGCCGGGGAAATGTTGTGGGATAGCTGGCCATCCCCAAAGACAGATCTTGCCAGGGTTGATCATTATGCTTAAAGGATGCTCCCTCCCCCTCCCAACACACACACACACACACCATTTTCTCCTGACTGTGAGATAGGGTTCCAGGTTTTGAACCCCCACTCAGCCATGAAAACCCACTGGGTGATCCTGGAAAAGCTCCAGAAAACCCTGTGATAGGTTCACCTTAGGGTCATAGTAAGTCAAAAGTGGGCTATGACTCTGGAGACCAGGCTTCAAGTTACCATTCTGGTATGGAAAAATCTCCTGGGTGACCTTGGATGATTTCACACACTCTCAATCCCAGGAAACCCATTGATAGATTCACTTTAGGATTGCCGTAAGACAGAAATAACTTGAGGGCACATTGCAACAGGAAAGGCCAGCAAATGCTGAGGGACAGGACAGAGGGATGCTACCACTGTATATTATATAATTATTTGCTGCCACCAATTTATTATTAAGATTTCTTTTGCTGCCACCATTTATTGATCCATAGGTCACCTCCTTGCTAGGTTGCTCAAGAAGGCACACAAACCCTTCAGGTGCAATAAAACAAAAATATGGTGTTTATTTTATTCTTGACCAGTAAAGATGCATAATTGTTTCAATAAACTGTCAGGCTTTATTTCTACAGAGAATGGTTTTATAGAATGGGGTTCTTAAAAACAATGTTCCACATACAGGAATACAAACAGGTTGTTGTTTTAAACCTTTTGAATCCTCTTTCCACACCAGCACTCTGAAACTATAGAGGCTCACTAATACTTCTTACTCCTTCTCCCTGAAGGCTTTAATTACTTCCCTCAAAGAGGTATCTTTCTAATAACAGTTCCCAAACTCTCATTTTCTTCCTTCCCCCTCAAATCTCCTAAACATGATGACAATGCCAACAACAATGACAGTAAATTGCAAACCCCATGATTACATGCGGTAGTGTATGACAATTAAAGCAGCATCATAGCATCATAGCTGTCAAAGGGCTCCAATGCAAGGTTTTCTCTTCTAATAATTGGAGGTAAAAACCTCCCTGCTAGTCAGCCTGAGGTGGAAGGACCATGCCTTAAGACCTACAAACTGCATCTGACAAACATTTGATGCACCCTGTCACAAGCATGCTATATCTAACTAAGACGTATTCAGGAATGTACGTAATAGTCCATTGGCCTTGTTTGTAAATGCAAACATTTAATAAAGGCACACTTGAAAGCCCTCTCACTCTCTACATTGCAATTAAAAAGCAAGCTTTTCAGACAAGCCAAAGCTACATTGTTTTCAATCATTTGGCATGAAGTGCTTTGAAATTTTCTAGGATTACCTAGTGGCTGGTGTAACCATGGAAACTAAAGCACAGAGCTAACATACTCTGGAGAAAGAGGTTCTCCTTCTAATAAACCTTGTCACTATTGCTTTTCCCTTCTGCTGTTGTTTTACCGTTTTCATTTCACACCTCAAAGGTAAGATGTCTGCAGCAGCCATTGCCTTTTGAACCTTCGCTGCATTCTAACTATCTATTAGCTCTGTTGAGTTGTGACGGCTAACACCCACCACTTTCCTGAAATGTCTCTGCATTCTCATTATTCAGGGTAAGTCCCATGTACCCCTCCACTCTCACTTTCTACAGTGGCAGCATTTTACACCAGGACTCATAATGTGGCTACTGTCACTGAACTATACACTGAAACAAATGTTTGTTTCATTCTGAGAAATTGGTACCCTAAGTGATAGAGGTCATTCCTCTGTCCTAAAGGCAAATCAATAATCCCTTCCCTTCGTTGTCTCTCTTATTCTCTAAAGGATGGGACTCAGATGTTGTTGGACTGCTACTCCCATCAGCCCTGGCCACAAGCAATCTGACAACATTGGGATGGCTGCATGATTCCTATCCGATATATTTGAAACTTTCTATGTGGTGTTTTATTAATTTTGTGCTTTGTTTTGTATTTTAAAATGGCATGGGGAGGGCTTTCATTTGGTCAGATTACCCTCACAGGCATGTTTAGTGAGGGCACATGCTCCATAGCTTCTTCCAGACTGTCTAGCTCAACATTTCTAAACCTGGAGGTCAGAACCCCTGGGAATGTTGTGAGGGGGGTGACAGAGGGGTTGCCAAAAATAATAAAAAACACAGTATTTTCTGTTGGTCATAGGGGTTCTGTGTGGGAAGTTTGGCCCAATTCTGTCATTGGTGGGGTTCAGGGGCTCTTTGATTGTAAGTGAACTATAAATCCCAGCAACGACAACTCCCAAACGTCTATTTTCCCTGAACTGTTCCAGTGTTCACATTTGGGCATATTGAGTATTCATGCTAAGTTTGATCTAGATCCGTCATTGCTTGAATCCACAGTGCTCTCTGGATATAGGTGAACTACAACTCCTAAACTCAAGGTCAATGCCCACCAAACCGTGCTAGTATTTTCTCTTGGTCATAGCAGTTCTGTGTGCCAAATGTGGTTCAATTCCATTGTTGGTGTTCAGAATGCTCCTTGATTGTAGGTTAACTGTAAATCCCAGCAACTACAACTCTCAAATGACAAATTCAACCCACCCACCCCCCCCCCCCTCAAACCCCACCAGCAGTCAAATTTGGGTGTATGGGGTATTTGTGCTAAATTTGGTCCAGTGAATGAAAGTAACACCCCGGATATCAAATATTTACATTACAACTCATAACAGTAGCAAAATTACAGTTATGAAGTAGCAACGAAAATAATTTTATGGTTGGGAGTCGGCACAACATGAGGAACTGTATTAAGTGGCCGTGGTATTAGGAAGGTAGAGAACCACTGGTCTAGCTGGACACACACACACACCGTTCTCTCTCCACCTGTAAATGAAGACCTTTTAATTCAGATAGGAAGTTTGAGATTATGCTTCAATCATGAAAACCCAGGGGATAAACCTGGCTAAGCCGCACATACTTAGCTTTAGAAAACCCCATTATTGGTTTGTCTTAGGGTCACCATAAGTCAGAAATGACTTAAAGACACAAAACAACAGTGAACCGTTTGTAGAATGGTTTGCTGCTTTGCATTTCTCTTCTGTTATTAGTAATTAAATGTGTTTAACTGCTTTAACCATTTTAATCATATTGTTATTTAATTCTTAATTTATAACAAAATAAGAGAAAGGTGGGGTATGGCTTTAGTACAAGCATACATACATTGTATGCAGCCACTTTTTAGAAATACAAATATGTTCCCTGTATCTTCACCCCCCAAAAATAAATATTTTAACATGCTACATGTATTTTTTTTAAATATGCAGTTACTATCTTGAAAAATTAGTATCTACCTCTTTTCTTCTTTTTCTTTCCTTGGACAAAAATGTAAGTTCTTCAGATTCTTTCCCACTTCTCTGTGTAGTTAATAAAGCAACAATGACATCCAGTGGTTGATAAGTTGATCAGCAGTTTCAGCTTAATGTAATGCTTGTACATAATGATGAGATGTTTTTGTTGTTCTTGTTCTTTAAGAAACACTGAGTAAATGAATGCAAGATTTCAAATTACTAACTTGAAGAACTTTACAGATATTGTTATCCATCTGCTGTCAATGTGCATTTTGTCAGATCAAGCAAGGAGCATGCACCCCTACTGTGAAATTTTAATGTAAAAGGAATCATTACTTGTGTGTGTGTGTGTGTGTGTGTGCATGCTCTTGTTTTTCCACTGCTGACTAAACACTCAAAGATACCTGTATACTGTGTACCAAACACTTCTCAAACTTCATGCTAATTTACTGAAATGCACTGTGATGAGAAAATGAAAGCTGCTGAATTCTAAAATTTTACCCACTTGGAAGCTCAGCACCTTAGGTTAAAAGGTGCAGGTCGCCCTGTAGTTAACGATTTTTTTTTCTTTTGCATACCAAGTTGGTCAGGCCCTTGGCATTTATTATAATTCACACAGAAAATAGGGGGGGGGGGTTATATTCAGAATAATAGTATATTATCTGACTTGTATTACCGGTGTATATTAGTGCAGGAGGGAATATTTCTCATTTGGAGTTTGCAACTGTAATCCAAAAACACACACAAAGACATGTTTTTCTATGTATAGATCCCAAACTCTGTGTGCATGTCTGTGTGTGTCACCTGTCAAGTTACAACAATGTCATGAACATCCTAATGTTTTCTTAGGCAAGGAATACTCAGAGGTCATTTTGCCAGTTCCTTCCACTGGTTGGTGGCAGCCAAACACAACTCAGGGAATGCTGGGTAGGGTGTGGGGTACATGGAAGGAAGGATTCAAAACTAGGGAAAGATGACCTAAATATAGAGCAATCAGCTAGGAGAAAGGGGGTTTGGGGGAGCTGTGAATGTTTGATTTGGGTGTTACTGTGGCCCCTGTCTAGAGAGGGGGTTTAAGGGAATGGGACAGGGCTCAACATGGGCTCAAGGGTTTGGAACTGCAAGACAGTTCCAAACCCTTGACTGTTTCATAACTAGAGAATCTTGTAGATCAGTGTTTCTCAACCTGAGGGTCAGGACCCCTGGGGCAATTGTGAGGGGGTGTCAGTATTTTCATTTGGTCATGGGAGTTCTGTGTGCCAAGTTTGGTTCAGTTCCATCATTGGTGGAGTTCAGCATGCTCTTTGATTGTAGGTAAACCATAAATCCCAGCAACTACAACTCCCAAACGACAAATCCACACACCCCCAAACCCCACCAGCAGTCAAATTTGGGTATATGGGGTATTTGTGCTAAATTTGTTCCAGGGAATGAAAGTAACACCCTGGATATCAAATATTTACATTACGATTCATAACAGTAGAAAAATTACAGCTATGAAGTAGCATAGAAATAATTTTAGGGTTGGGGTCAGGCACTGCCAAGCCATCAAATGCTAATCAAGGTGGTCAGTTGAAGCATTCTCACCTAGCTCCAATAGACAAGAGTCCTTTGTCCCACCCTGGCCATTCCACAGATATATAAAACCATTTTCCTACTTCCAACAGACCTCACTACCTCTGAGGATGCTTGCCATAGATGCAGGCGAAACGTCAAGAGAAAGTGCCTCTAGAACATGGCCATATAGCCCGAAAAAACCTACAACAACCCACTGTTGTAGATTTCGCAGCACTCTGTTGCATTGAGTTACTGCAGAGATAAGAAAACAACTTCAATTAATATCCAGCATCCCCCAACATCTTACCTACTTTTCCCATATGGATATAAATGATAGCAGCTCAGAATCTATATATAACTGCATGCAGAAAATAAAGTATTGGTGTGATGGATAGATTTAAAGGATAAATAAAGTCTAGAAAGCAGTTAGATTCTTTCCTCTAAGGAATTCACCTGCCTATAGCCTTGGTGAAAATAAATTCTGAGATTTTCTTTGGTAATGTTATAATGTGCATTTTAATTAAATTGCATATAATTTACATGGCAGTCCCATGAATGCTGAGTTAAGTGCAGATTAAAAGTGGCTATGGGGGGGGATTGTAGATTGAGAGAGCAATCCAAAGGGAGAATAAGATGAAAAACTGCAGTCCCAGAGGTCCTCGTTCATCCAAAGCCTTTCCAGGTGCTTAACAGGAGTATATAAGTTTAAAAAAAAACCTGAGCAATTTTTTAGCTTGTTCTCTCCTTTCTGGTTCTTTAACTTATGTGGAAAAACCTTTCCAATTGCATTAGATATATGCATGAAAATATTTCATTCCTTATTGGAGGCATGGGCAAGGATTTCACAGATTCAGGTCTTTTTGCTCAATCACAGTTGCCACTGCCACTACCTCCACTCCTTTTTGCCTCTTTTAATGATCATAAAGGGGAAAATATATATTTTATAATCAATACCTGAAATTTGATGGAAGCTAACATTTGAAAATGAATGTGACTTATCTCTGAAGAATTATTAGAAGACTTAGTTGCTTAGACATTTTTATATAAATGAATAGTCATCAAAATGAAAACTAAATGCATGTGTATTGCAAGGAAAAGTAGAGGTAGTAGATTTCTGAGGTTTCCTGCTTCAGGTTTTAGTCCAAAGTTTAAATGAGTTATGCAAGGTGCTGAAGATATTTTGGTAGTTTCTTTGAAATTTAAATTAAGACCCAGAACAGACTTACTACCTAACAACATTGAAGCTACCAGTTGCCATTATGAAATTTCCAGGCAGATTATGTACAAGTTATGTAATTGTAAATGCATAACCTGAATTACATGCTTGTGACTTTTTCATATTCACAATTGCTACATAGGCCCTACTTTAGGGGATACATAAAGATTGTGAAAATCTCCCATTTTTCATTTACCAGGAAACAGTCAGGATGAGTGACATAGGTCTGTTTGTCTGTTGATCAGGAAATATCTGACTGAAGTCCCACTGCTTCCTCATGTAAGTGACTTCTGACATGAATGGAAATTGTGTCTGAGGACACACTGGAAATAATTCACAGGAGAAGTGACAACATCAGTTAGCTGATTCCCGATGGACTGGGGAACCAACCCACATGGATCACAGAAACTGCTCCCCAGTAAGTGGGGATTGTGGGACTTTGGGACAGACTTCATTGTGTATTACTGTAACTAGTGTTTAGACATACATAAATCCCAACATAATTCCAACAATCATTATTTGTATATAATATTCATGAAACCTTGCACACTGAACAACTCATTTTGAGTAACCTGAAACAGAATGTTTGCTGTATAAATGTGCAGGGAAGGTGCAATTTTATTTGCCTAAACATGGTTGGTTACAATCTCCCATATAAGCAAGAAAGTTCGCTGTGGAGGGACCTCAAGATGTTTCTCACCTGCAAATCCCAGTTCTCTCTCTTTTGGCTTTGTAGGCTGGAACCAATGAGAAGTTTGGTTGTTTTGTTGTGTGTGTGTGTGTGTGTGTGTGTGTGTGTGTGTCAGGAGCAACTTGCAAAACTGCAAGTCACTTCTAGTGTGAGAGACTTGGCCATCTGCAAGGACGTTGCCAGGGGACACCCGGATGTTCTGATGTTTTACCATCCTTGTGAGAAGTTTTTCTCATGACCCTGCATGGAGAGCTGAAGCTGACAGAGGGAGCTCATCCACGCTCTCCCCAGATTCAAACCTTCGACCTTTTGGTCTTCAGTCTTGCTGGCACAAGGGTTTAACCCATTGTGCCACTGGGGGCTTCTGATGAGAAGTGAAGCCCAACAACATCTGGAGGGTCTTACCTTTCTCACCCATGCTGTTGAGAATTGAGAACTGATAACATAGTCATAAGGTTGAAGACAGCAAGTGCAGGTTTGCTTTGCTTTGCACTTTACAACATATATTTTGAAATCAGAAGTTAACCTGGGGGTCAGGAAGCCTGTGATGAGATGGTCATTTGCAAGCCATGGCATCCAGTCCTCCTTGGTCTTGGGTTGAACAGTACCAACATTTGTAAGTACTCAGGCTGACTTCTACCCATATATATGTGTTTGTACATAACTGCTTCAGCAATGACTGATGGAACACTGCCTACTTTTACTGAAAGCCAGAGTTTCTGCATGCTTCAGTGGGGATGACTTTAGGTCTTCAGCTTGCAAAGCAAACATTTCTCAGTGTATTTACTAATGTGGTGAATAAATCTACACTAGATGGCACTGCAACTTGACACTGCCAGTATTTTAAGCAAAAAAGATCCCACAGCCCACCAGAACACATCCGAAGATTTAATCTGAAGACTTTTTTTGGAGACTTTAACTGCAGCATGAATTACAATGACATTTGAGGAAAGTTGGAGGTGGAAAAGTAAAAGACATCAGGAGATGTCAGTTTCTCTGGCTGATCTGCCATTTGATTTAAGGGATGGATTTAGTTTCACCAGGGGGCCTTTCCACAGCGATAAGCTACTGCCAGCTGCTTCAGAGAAAGTTTCTGCTGCCTTGAATTGCAATAACTTCTTTTGACAAGGAAAGGCTATGCATGGCTCGCTGTGTGTGCACCGAGCCTCACAAGTAATGGAATAGTTGTATCTGTGCACACATGTAAGGAATGTGCTCAGCACTACAGTAGGAACCCTGCTTATTGTGATAGTACATAATTTCATGTTAAATCATACATTGTTCAATTGGGTATGGGCACATTTATAAACAGGGCTTCATACAATGTATAAGCTAGGGCTGAAACCTTGGTGTATGTTCCATTAAATGCATCATTGTGATTTTGTGGACTTTGAGCAATTGACATATTCTTCATGGTTATATAAGTGTCCCATAAGTGTAACCATTTCACATCAGTCTATTCCTTCTAGAGCAGGGTCACTGGATTAATGACCTATATATTCAGCAGAAGAGTAGTGTAACTTAACCAGCATCTAAAATACATCAGTGTAGATTGACACCTCATAAGCATGATTTAGGATCTCAGTTTATATATTGTTTCATGTTTCTGAATATTCAATTTTTTAACTTTTTAACACTATTGATCCCTCCTGGAGAACCTTCTGCTTTATAAATCTAAAGTTTAGATCATACTTTCTCAACCTTTTTACCATGAAGGAACCCTCTGCATAAATATTATTGGTCAGAATCCAGGAAGTTATCTATGTTTGCATAAACACTGTAGCTATGGTGCTATGTAATGCTGATCTACCCAGTCTCTCCACTTACTTGGAAGTAGCTGCTGCAGCTTATGTAGATCTGTTCCCTTGTCAATCAGAAAGAAGCTGATTGATGGTGCCACCCCTTCCTGTGAGCAGAACCACCAGACCATCTCTCTCTGGAGTGAAAGGAAAACTAACCACCGTCAATTGCAGTAGCTGTTTCTGGTAAACGGGGATTGAGGGACTTTCACAATCCATATATAGCCCCTGAGTTAGGGAATACATAGGATCATTGATACAAAGCCATTACAACAGCATAAATCTAAGCTACACATTCATAACAGGACTCCATCCATATATCTACAGCACATTTTTTCCCAATCACCATCTTCCATAGGACACCTAGTGGCATTCTCCAAATTATCCTGAGAGGCTAACATGGCCCTCGTTCCTCCCACAGTTGCCCATCCTTGGGCTGAAAGATTGGTAGCCTGGATGGTGGGAGTGACCATGTTCTCCTGGAGTTTGTTATACAGAGAAAAGGGGAAACTAAGAGTAGTCAGACATGCACTCTAGGAAAGGTGATTTCAGGAAATTTGGGGAAATACTGAGTGTGATCCCATCAGGCATGTAGCTGGGGGGGGGGGGGGCTCAAGGGGCTTCAGTGCATTATTTAAACTGGTGCATTATTTAAACTGTTATGTTTATTCATATCATGATCTGATCACCATACTCAATATATCCCATATGCATGGGTGGTATTGGGGTAATGATACAAAAGGTTTGCTAGGTTAAACCCTCTTTCACTCAGACTCAGCCCCCCCCCCCCGAAACTCAGCCCCCCGAACCCCCCCTGAAAAAAATTTACACACACACACCCCAAACGAAACCCTGGCTACGGGCCTGGATCCCATGTATAGGAATACTAAAAGAGAAGGGAATTAATGGTGAGTGGGAGTTATTAAAGGTGAGAACCTGGAGGCACAACTGCAAATAGTTCTAACAAAGAGAAAAAATAAGAGTAGTCTAAAGAAACCATAATGGATGTCCACTGAGCTAAGATTTAAGAGACATGTACAAGAAATGGAAAAGGGGGGAAATCACCAAAGAGTAATTAAAATGAATAATGAGCATATCTAGGGAAAAGATCCAAAAGGCTAAAGCACAAAATGAGCTCAAGATTGCCAGAGAGAGTAAAAACAATAAAAAGGGCTTTTTGATTATGTCAGTAACTGAAGGAAGAACAGGAAAATATAGGGTCTCTGAGTGGAGAAGGTAGTGAAATACTAAAAGGGTAACAGAGAAAAGGCAGAACTGCTCAATAACTTCTTTGCCTCAATCTTCTTCCAAAAGGTTAATAGTGTTCAACCTGAGCAATATGGAGCAGATGAAACAATAGAGGAAATGCTTACTTATTTAGGCAATCCTTTGTAGCCCGAGGATGATTGTCTTCCAGATGTCTTGGTGGTGGGTCCATAGGTAGTTGTGGAGCCCTATTCTTGATCTGCATGTTCTCCTGCAGTGAGGACACTGGTTTCCAGATGGAAGGCAACCCAAAATGGAAGACATGCAACTCAAAAAAGGCAAAAAAAATTGTCAAGGAATATCTGGTTACTTGAAATTAATACAGGTCTCCTGGGCCAGATGAACTACATCCAAGAGGAACTTGCATAAGTCATTTCAGAACCACTGGCAATAAATCTTGGTGAATTCTTGGAGAACAGGAGACTGGAGATGTGGAAATGTTGTATCTTTCCTTAAGAACAGGCAGGGGTGGGGGGGAAATGCTGTGAAAATCAACATGGATTTCTCAAAAATATTTCACGTAAGACTAATCTTATCACTTTTTTCGATAGAATTACAGCCTTGCTAGATGCAGGGAATGCTGTGGATGTAGCATATCTTGATTTTGGTAAGGTCTTTGACAATGTCTCCCATGTCGTAAGTTAACATCATTTTGAGTTATATTAAACCGAAAAATATATTTTTCATATATTTTTACCCTATTTAAAAGCCTATTTTTAATGTATTGGGGTCACAGGTTTCTTTGCCTTTATAAAATGGGGTCACAACTCGAAAAAGGGTGGAAATCACTGGTCTATATCAAGTGAACTCGTGGTGCCCCTCTATTTTACTTTGGTCAGACCACACCTGGAATACTGTGTCCAATTTTGGGCACCAAAATTCAAGAGCGATATTGACAAGCTAGAACTTGTCCAGAGAAGGGCAACTAAAATGATCAAAGGTCTGAAAAGCATACCCTATGAGAGTGGGTTAAAGAGCTTGGTATGTTGTGAGGAGACATGATAGCCATATTTAAATATTTGAAAGGCTGTCATAGGAAGAGGGAGCAGACTTGTTTTCTGCTGCCCGAGAGACTAGGACTCAGAACAATGGGTTCAAATTACAGGAAAGGCGATTCCACCTGAACATTAGGAAGAACTTCCTGACTGTAAGAGCTGTTCAACAGTGGAAGGTTCTGCCTCAAAGTGTGGTTGAAGCTCCTTCCTTGGAGGCTTTTAAACTGATGGTCATCTGTTGGGCTGCTTTGATTGTGCTTTTCCTGCAAGGCAGGCAGTTGAAATGGATAACCCATGTAGTCCTTTCATTTAGGATTAATATGATGCAAATCTGGTCTTGTTCTCATTCACTGGAAAATAACGAATCTCCAAATTTATTTGTTTGTATGGGGGTGCTGTATGGGGGTGCTGTTGATCCATCTTCCATGCTGAGGAGCCTCCTCCCATTCAATGTCCTTAAGGACACCTTTATTACCTCCTCACTAAAAGTGGTACCTATTTATCTACTCACAATTCTGCTTTTGACCTGCTAGGTGGGCAAGTGAGCAGGGGCTAACAGCAGGTGCTCACACCAACCCAGGCTCAAACTGTTGACCTTTTGATTGGCAGGATTTTTTTTTTGCAGCACAGCAGATTAGCCCGCTGTGCTAAGCCACTTTGCACATATATGAACGATATATGATATAGTAACAATCACTAAACCGGACAGCAGATACTAACGGTATAATTAATTGTTTCTTCTTTTCTATCCATAAAACAACACATCTTTAGTTGTGTAAATTGAGAAGTTGGTGGCTGTAGTAGGAAAGTATTAATTTCCTTACTGACAATGGGTTATAAGTTGATATAGTTAACTTGCTTTGCATGAACTTGCAGAAAAGAAGTTGTAGAAAAAGAAGCCACCCTCTTCCCCACTGAATATAATGATGCTATTAATATGCAAGCAGAATACTGAATATCCTGCTAATAAGCAAGCTTAGCCACAAAGAGTGCCACAACAATGACCTTTGAAAGGCTAATTGGAAAGAATATTGTACTGATCTGCACACAGAAATAATCTTTCACTCACTGGGGTAACTGAACAAGAAGTAGTGCCAGCCACAAATGACAAGCTATATTCTCTTTTTTAAAAATTAAGTAGAAGTTAGAATGTCACAGAAAAAAATTCTGAAAAAAAACAATTTTGCCTAGAAACAGAGAGCATCAAGTAACTAGATCTGAAATTATGTTTGAAATGAAATGCATTCCTTAAAGAATAATCCAAAAAATGCAGACTTCGAAATTTCAATCAAATGAATGAGTTTAAATATTATTCTCATCTTTTAAGTTTAAAATGTGTTTGTGTTTAGATGTGTCTTTCTTCGTATAATATCAAATTTCATAAGAACTAGAAATAATCAAATTCCAAACTACTTACTTACTTACTTAGGCAATCCCTTGTTGTCCGAGTAGGATAATCCTCCAGGGTGGATCCGTAGGTGACTATGGAGTCCTATTCTTGATCTGCATCGTCTCCCGCAGTGAGGACATTGGTTTCCAGGTGGAAGGTTGTCCCGGTCAAGCTTGGCTTGACGCGCCTTCCTCTTGGCACGTTTCTCTCTTTCACCCTCCATTTGTGCCTTTTCTAATTCTGCAGCACTGCTGGTCACAGCTGACCTCCAACTGGATGAACGGGCAGATCTGGCATGCATCATGGAGACCTGGCTGGACGAAGCTGGAGGCATGAATTTGACCCAGCTTTGCCAGCCAGGTTTTTCTGTGCAGCACCAGCTGAGATCCGGAGGGCGGGGAGGCGGGGTTGCAGTGGCTCAGGACTTCATGTCTGCCATGGCAACCATGGGGCTGTCCCAATGGGTATCTGGCCCCACTCACAGTGCAGGACACACATTGGATTTGGACTCATCGCTGAGCCTGGAACCCCAGGTTTCGGCGGTGACCAGGGGAGCATTTGCACAGTTAAAGCTTGTGCGCCAGCTGCGCCCGTACCTTGGGAAGTCTGACTTGGCCGCTCTGGTTACATCCCGTTTAGACTACTGCAACGCTCTCTACATGGGGTTGCCTTTGAAGACGGCTTGGAAGCTTCAACTAGTCCAACGCTCGGCAGCCATGATACTAACAGGAGCGGAGCACAGGGAGCATACAACTCCCTTGCTGCACCAGCTCCACTGGCTGCCGATTTGCTACCAAGCTCAATTCAAAGTGCTGGCGTTGGCCTATAAAGCCCTAAACGGTTCTGGCCCAAGCTACCTATCCAAACGTATCTCTGCCTACGAACTCACCAGGACTCTAAGATCTTCTGGGGAGGCCCTGCTCTCGATCCCGCCTGCATCACAAGCACGGCTGGCGGGGACGAGGGACAGGGCCTTCTCTGTGGTGGCCCCTCGGCTGTGGAACGCCCTTCCCAGGGACATTAGATCAGCCCCTTCGTTAATGGTGTTTCGAAGAAAACTAAAAACCTGGCTGTTTGAACAGGCATTCGGATAAATAGTGCAATGAACGATGAATATAGGAAACGGAATTTATGGATGACGAATTGGATCACGATTTTAGTTATGAGATGCTAATGTGTTATATTGATGTGTCATTATTTTGTATATTGTGCTGTTAATGGTTTTAAATATTGTATGTTGTTTCATTGACTTTTGCTCTTGTTGTGAACCGCGTTGAGTCGCCTGCGGGCTGAGAAACTGTGGTATACAAGCAAAGTAAATAAATAAATAATAAATATTTGAGTCGGCTTATACTCAAGTATATATGGTAATAGTAGCTTATCTGATGGTAGACTATATTCAGGCAAAGGAATATGGGATCTTTTCACACTGTGCAATTACAGCATTATGACTCCACTTTAATTGACATGATTCCACTCTGTGGAATCCTAGGGTTTCAAAATAGCCAGAGGCATTGAGAATGTTTAGCTAGAAAGACTCACTTTCTTGTCAAAAGAGTGGCAAAAGCTCTCTTAGACCAGACCTGCGCAACCTGTGGCCCTTCAAGTGTTTTGGACTTCAGCTCCCAGAATTACTGACCACTGGACAAGCTGGCTAGGGCTTCTGGGAGTTGAAATCCCAGACTTCTGGAGGGCCACAAATTGTTCAGATCTGTCCTACCACATTATCACGCCAGGACTTTATAACAGGCAGACCCACATTTCTGCCCCCTGCAGAATTCTGGGAAATGTAGTTGGGAAGGCGAGGACCTCTTTAGCTAAGAATTCAAAAGGCCCCACCCAAAACTACATTTCCTAGCATTCTGCAGATGGCAGAAATGCAGAGCTGCCCATTTTAAAGCACTGGTGTGATGATGTGATCAGACCAAGTTGAAGCAGCTTTCCAAGGCATTGGACCCTATCCATAAAGTAGGTTGAGTGCTTACATAGATATTTGACATTTTTGAATAAAACCCAACACATGTCACCATTTGAGTGAGATGGAAACAATCAGTGATCAAGGCATGACGGAATTGTTGAAGCATTCTGTCTCCTAACTCTGAATGAACAGCTACATCCAAAATGAGCTACTAATAGTATGTACTGTTGGTAGCAGACTCAATGTGAAATATATACATTTGAAATACATATGGTTCACCCATCCCATTTCTTTATAAGGAGGTTAAGGTTCAATGTGCATTGTCAGCTAACTTATTTCTGGCTGGATTTCTTCTTGTTTACTATTTTGGTTCCTTGAACTTCCTAAGGATGTAAAGAGTGACAGTGTCTAGTAGGCAAGTTAGTATCAGCATTCCCCTTAAGTGTTGGGTTTCAGGATATTTTATAATGGGAGAATAAGAAAGCAGCTTTATGCAGCATGCACTTAATATGTATGGGTTTTGCATTTATGGAATCAACGATCCATGGCTTGAAAAAAAATCAAGAAAAGCTTGATTTTGACATTTTATATAAGGGACACGATTTTACTACACAATTTTATATAATGAGCATCCACAGATTTTGGGCCTCTCCTGGTTATCTCAGGGCTGGGGCAGGCTCATATAGAGAGATATGGTCTGCCAGTTACCATGGACCTGAGCCATTTAGGGGCTTCACAGGTCATAACCAGCATTTTGAATTGTGCCCAGAAACAAACTGGAAGCCAGTTGAACTGTGGTGAGGGTCATATTATGATCTGAAAAGTGATCCAGTTAACAATCTGGTTGCAACTCTTTGGACTACTTGGAGTTTCCAAATACTCTTCAAAGGCAGCTCCAAGTAGACCACATTACAATTGTATAAACTGGATGTACCTAAGGCATTCAGCAATGTGGCCAAACCCAATGGGCACATCTAGCACACACACACATTTTAAATGGGAAAAAACATTCTTGGCCACCACAAAAACCTGGGACTCCAGGTTTAAATATGAGGCGAAAAGGACACCCAAGCACAAACCTGTGTCTTCAGAGGGAGTGGAACTCCATTTAAAATAAGCTAAATCCCTCTTCCTGATTTAACTTTCAACCGACCAGGAATACCTCTGTCTTGTGTGGACTAAATTTCAATTTGCTCCACCAGAAAGGAAAGGAGCTGCTGTACAACAATGAAATAAAAATGGCTCACCAGTGACTTTCCACACAGCCATATAACCCAGAACATCAAGGCAGAAAAATCCCACAATATCTGCTTTGAACTGCATTATCTGAGTCCACACTGCCATATATTCCAGTTCAAAGAAGAAAATGTGGGATTTTGTTCAGCTGTGTGGAAGGGGCCTCCATTCATAGAAGAGCATGTTGTGGTCCTCTACTTGGGTGGATCACAATTACCATTATACATCACCTCTGACTATACGGGCAAAATATGACAACATTTGGATTTCAAATATCAGTCAGTTTTTATTAACCATTTCTTCAAAGTTATTCAATGATTCTATATTGATTGGTATTTTGATCATATCCTAACATTGCGTTCATTTTAAAGCCATCTTCATCCATTGTGGTTATACCAGCTGTCAGAAGAAACTGAAGACTTTAAACAAGAGAATAAAAATAAAAACTGGTTCAGATTTAAATAATGATAAAAACAGCAAAAGCAATTTTGATTCTACGATTTAAAAAATAATGTACAGCTCCCAGCCGTAAAAAAACATATGCTCAGCATTTGTGAAAAATACTCGGTCTAGTATTGCCCAAAGGCTAGGTCTGCTTGCCTCCAAAGCAGCTGAGACCCAGTCCAGCCCAAAGAGAACTTAAAGGAGATTCTGAGAATTCCTGACTATGCATGGCTGAACCAAGCCCCAAAGCACCATTCAGCATTCCAGAATAATTCGGTGTCAACTTGTCCATTTTAGAAAAAAACATAAAATGTTCTTCTTAACTCAACCTCTGTTGGTTTAATTGCATGTAAACATCTGGTGGGTGTCTGTATAGATTGTGGAACCAAAGATTGGCAGAGTTATTTTTACTGCAGCTTCCAGAAATCCCCAGATAGCATGGCCTAAATTGTAATGCACAAATAAATATTTCTCTTGTGGTTTCCTTCTTTGTTACAGGGATAGATAAACTAAATGATTCCACAATTACCATCACACAAAGTGGAACGTATAGTGAAATCTTGCTCAAACTTTCCACAGTTGGCAGCCATCCATTATTTCTGTTCTACTTGTACAGTTAAGACTAATAATGCACAAGAGATACTGGGAGAAGTGGAAAGAATAATAATAAATAAGAATAAACTTTATTTGTATCCTGCCAACGTCTCCCAAAGGGACTCTGCGTGGCTCACAAAGAACAAAGCACTTAAAGGTGCAAACACACAAAATGCAAAAAGTATAAAAACAATAACATAAAACAATAAAAACCAATATAAATACCGTATATACTCGAGTATAAGCCGACCCGAATATAAGCCGAGGCACCTGATTTTACCACAGAAAACTGGGAAAACTTATTGACTCGAGTATAAGCCGAGGATGGGAAATGCAGCAGCTATGGGTCAGTTTCAAAATAAAAATAGATACCAATAAAATTACATTAATTGAGGCATCAGTAGGCTGCCTGTTTATTAATATTTACATAAAACTGTAAGATAAGACTTTCCAACTCTGACTAAACCATTATTCTAACCTTCTTCAATGTACATGTGTTTACATATCCTTCCAATAATAATAGAGTAAAATAATAAATGTAATAATAAAAATAATAAAGCTAACCTATAAATGTAATAATAATAATAATAGAATAAAATAATAAATAACCTTGACTCGAGTATAAGCCGAGGGGAGCTTTTTCAGCCTAAAAAAGGGGCTGAAAAACTAGGCTTATACTCAAGTATATACAGTAATCAAAACTTCACAATGCTGAGAAGAAAAATCTGCCTTAATCCAGCTAAAGCCTTCCAATTTGAACCCTTCGAACCAGCTTCTCTACCTATAACAAATCGCGGTCGCGAAGGTGGCCGTGGTGGGTTAAGCCGGTAGAGCATTATTGAGGAAGGAGTAAGAAGGCTTGAGAAGGTGGAGGAAGGTAGAGCGACTAGGCCGCCGCCATTACAGGCCTCGTACACGCTCCCTCCCCATCTCTCCCGTCGCTCCTACAAGACCCGACTGCCACCTCTACTGCCGCTGAAGGGCCTCCTTGCCAAGGGCCTCCTTGCCAACTGAAGCTGTCTACTCACCGTTCTGGCTGGGCTCGGAGTCCGGCGCGGGGACGTGGACGTGGACGAGACGTGGAGAGGCCCGCCGCCATTTTCTAGCCGAGGGAGTTGCTTGAGTTAGCTGGCGGCTTGTGTTACTGCGCTGCTACGGCTGCTGCGGCTTGTGTTGTTGCTGGCTGGCGGCTGTGTTGCTGCGCTGCTGCCGTGCGGCCTAGCTTGGACCTATTGTCGTTTTCCGTCTGCTTCCCCGGTGCCCCGACCTTTTCAGCCGGCGTCTGGCCTCGATTCCATTGGCTGCTAGTGCCTCTGGCCTGGTGTCCTGCAGGGCCTCCGTTGTGGAGCTGTTGCTGCGGTCCTCGGCGCGCCTGTCCCCGCCGACTTCTTCGCAGCCCTAGTTGCTGCCGTTCGGCTTGGCGCTTGGTTGGGCCTCTGGCGCATCAATCTCTGGCGCGCTGGTCTCCGGTGTGCTTGCTGCCTGCCGTGGCCCGACGCGTTGGCCCCGGCTCTGCCGGGCACTGGTCGTCCCTTTCTGTCACCCACCCGGCGCTTGGTCATCAGTCCGGCGTTCCGGCTCCGGCTCCGGTCCAACGATTAAGGACGTCCGGCCTGGCGTTCGAGGGAGTTCTTCATTGCGACAGTTCGCTGATCTGCTGTTCTCCAGCGCCCCAGCTCCTCCATCCCTCTGGGAGTAATCCACCGCCATTGCTCGAGTTTTTATCATCTCGTCGGGCAATCCACCAAATCCGGAAGACCGTGTGGGCCATCCTTGTTTTGGTTTAATTATTGCCATCTTCCGGCATCTCATTGTCTCCAATTTTGTGGGATATTAGCATTTATACTATCAGCACTTTAACCTATTACATCAGTGGACTATTATTTTATATGAGCTCTAGCACCTTAATCCTCTCAACCTTGCTATCTATTTTTGAGTGTGCTAATCATTCTTGATGGTGCTAATTACCTCTGCTTTTATTGACTATTATTGTAGTCTATGTTGACCACCTTAATTGTGCTGACCGTTCCTGATGGTTGCTAACTAATCTTGATTCCATGACCAGTTGGTTACATCGTGTATTTTATTAATTGTTGTGATCTTGCACTTTATGCCATTGCATTAATTGTTGTGATCTTGCACTTTATGCCATTAGCACTTTAAACTACTTCTTTGTGCACTTAACCAACTATAGCACCTTAATTCGATTTGATACAGCTAGTGTTGAATCAGGCCTCCATGACGCACTTTAGTTAACACCTGGGTTAATTTAAGCCATCGCATTTATTTGTTGTTCTACTGTGTTGTGCTGAAATAAGTTTCCATCTGTATTTCATCAGCTTAACCCTGCCCTGACTGTGCTTAACAACTACTACTCATGGTACCACCTACTTCTTGGCATCTGTTAATTTGGTTGCTAATTGCATATGTGGGTAAGAAGAAATGGAATAGCATGAGGGAACTCGAATATAGCCTAACAGGACCGAAGAACACTTGGAAGGCAAAACTATGGCAAACTGAAACTGTAACATGGCATGTAAACCGCAATGATCCATGGTTTATTATTATAAGTATCAAATGCGTCATGGAGGAGGGAGAGGCTTCCGTTAACCGAGGAGTCCCCATAGAAGTCGTGGTGGGGAAGGGGAGATACGGGAAAAGGAGACCTTTAATTCGGCCTAGGGGACGTGGAACAACATTAGTAATCCCAAATCGGTCTCCTGATACGGTAAGTAGGTGTAACCAGGATGGCGGTCCCTCAGGATTGAAAGTGGTGCTGTTGAACGCCAGATCTGTCAATGGTAAAACAACTTTCATCCAGGATTTAATCCTGGATGAACGGGCAGATCTGGCGTGCATCACAGAGACCTGGCTGGACGAAGCTGGAGGTGTAAACTTGACCCAGCTTTGTCCACCCGGGTTCTCTGTGCAGCATCAACCGAGATCCGGAGGGCGGGGAGGCGGGGTTGCAGTGGTCTATAGAGATTCCATTTCTCTGACCAGGACCCCCATCCCGCAGTCAACAAATTTTGAATGCGTCCACCTGAGGGTGGGTGACCGGGACAGATTAGGGATTCTGCTAGTGTACCGTCCACCTCGCTGCACTACAGTCTCCCTACCTGAGCTAGCGGGGGTAGTCTCGGACCTGGAATTGGAGTCTCAACGGCTGCTTGTGCTGGGGGACTTCAATGTCCACGCCGAGGCTGCCCTAACGGGAGCGGCTCAGGACTTCATGTCTACCATGGCGACCATGGGTCTGTCCCAACAAGTATCTGGCCCCACCCACAGTGCTGGACATACATTGGACTTGGTTTTCTGTCAGGGATGGGAGGAAGGTGGCGGTGTTGAGGAGTTATCCATCTCTCCGTTGCCATGGACCGACCACCACCTGGTCAGCTTTAGACTTACTGCACCCCCTAACCTCCGCAGAGGTGGAGGGCCTATTAAATTGGTCCGCCCCAGGAGGCTTATGGATCCGGAAGGATTCCTGATGGCTCTTGGGGATTTCCCTGCCACCTCGGTTGGTGATCCTGTTGATGCCCTGGTCGCTCTCTGGAATGGGGAGATGACCAGGGCAATAGACACGATCGCTCCAGAACGTCCCCTCTCAAGTAGCCGAACTAAACCAGCCCCTTGGTTTACTGAGGAGCTGGCGGTGTTGAAGCGAAAGAAGAGGGAACTAGAGAGCGTGTGGCGTTCGGACCCAAGCGAGCCAAACCGAACACGGTTTGTGTCCTTTTTAAGGTCATATGCCGCGGCAATAAGAGCCGCAAAGAAAACTTTCTTTGCGGCCACTATTGCGTCTGCAAAGAACCGTCCGGCTGAACTGTTCCGAGTTGTCAGAGGCCTTTTAAAACCCACCACTCAGGATGGGTGCCCTGATGACTCGGCAGCTCGCTGTGAAGCTTTTGCTCGGTTCTTTACAGACAAAGTCGCTTTGATCCGCTCTGGACTGGACACCATATTAACGGCAGTCTCTGAGGATGTAACACGAGCATCTGCTTGTCCGATTTTGATGGATTCATTTCAATTGGTTCAAACCGAGGATGTGGACAAGGTGCTTGGAGGAATGAGAGCTACCACATGCATCCTAGACCCCTGCCCATCCTGGCTTCTAAAGGAGGCCAGAGGGGGATTGGCCGAGTGGGTTAAGGTGGTGGTTAATGCCTCCCTTCGGGAAGGCATTTTTCCAGCCAGCTTAAAGCAAGCTGTGATAAAACCGCTGTTGAAGAAACCATCACTGGACCCCACTCAATTGGTAAACTATCGGCCTGTTTCCAATCTTCCCTTCTTGGGCAAAGTCATGGAACGTGTGGTGGCCTCACAACTCCAGGCATTCTTGGTAGACACGGATTATCTAGACCCGGCACAGACTGGCTTTAGGCCGGGACATGGTACCGAGACAGCCTTGGTCGCCTTAGTGGATGATCTCCGTCGGGAGCTCGACAGGGGGAGTGTGTCCCTGTTGGTGCTACTCGACCTCTCAGCGGCCTTCGATACCGTCGACCACGGTATCCTTCTGGGACACCTCGCGGGAATGGGTCTCGGAGGTACTGCTCTGCAGTGGCTCCGGTCATTCCTCGAGGGTCGGTCTCAGAAGGTGTCACTGGGGGACTCCTGTTCTACCCCACAACCTTTGTTTTGTGGGGTTCCTCAGGGTTCAATACTGTCCCCCATGTTGTTTAACATCTACATGAAGCCGCTGGGCGAGATCATCCGGAGTTTCGGGGTGCGGTGTCATCTGTACGCAGATGATGTCCAGCTCTGTCACTCCTTCCCACCCGCTACTAAGGAGGCTGTCGAGGTCCTGAACCGGTGCTTGGCTGCTGTGACGGTCTGGATGGGGGCGAACAAATTGAAATTGAATCCAGACAAGACAGAGGTACTCCTGGTCAGTCGCAGGGCCGAACAGGGTATAGGGTTACAGCCTGTGTTAGACGGGGTCGCACTCCCCCTGAAGACACAGGTTCGCAGTTTGGGTGTGATCCTGGACTCATCGCTGAGCCTGGATTCCCAGGTTTCGGCGGTGACCAGGGGAGCATTCGCACAGTTAAGACTCGTGCGCCAACTGCGACCGTACCTTGGGAAGTCTGACTTGGCCACGGTAGTCCACGCTCTGGTTACATCCCGCCTTGACTACTGCAACGCTCTCTACGTGGGGTTGCCTTTGAAGACGGCCCGGAAGCTCCAATTAGTCCAACGGGCGGCAGCCATGGTATTAACAGGAGCAGGGCGCAGGGAGCATACAACTCCTCTGCTGTACCAGCTCCACTGGCTACCGATTAGCTACCGAGCCCAATTCAAAGTGCTGGTTTTGACCTTTAAAGCCCTAAACGGTTCTGGCCCTACATACCTATCCGAACGTATCTCGGCCTATCAGCCCACCAGGACCCTAAGATCTTCAGGAGAAGCCCTTCTCTCCATCCCACCTGCTTCACAAGTGCGGCTTGCGGGAACGAGAGATAGGGCCTTTTCTGTGGTGGCCCCCCGGCTTTGGAATGCCCTCCCTACTGAAATAAGATCAGCCACCTCGCTAATGACATTTCGGAAAAAACTAAAAACTTGGATGTTCGAGCAAGTTTTCAACTAATTCTGATGTGATGATGTTTTGATCATGGACTAGCAATCAAGGATAACGAATTGGATTACGACTTTAACTATGAGATGTTCCGGTCTGTATTGGTGGCCCAATACTATGTATGTATATGTATGTATTTTTATATTCTATTTTTATTTTTAAAGTGAATATTGTATTTTTAAATATGTTGTAAACCGCAATGAGTCGCCGCACAGGCTGAGATATTAGCGGTATACAAGTGTACCAAATAAATAAATAAATAAATAAATGCCCCCTGATTAAAATCGGTAAAATACAGCACTAGCTGCAGAAAGAAATGATATTTCTAACAATCTATACTACCTTCAAAACTGATCCAAAAATCAGATAAGGTGAATATGCAGAAGCAGAAAAGGAAAGACTATGGGTGTTTTAACTGAGAAGCATCCTCACTTTGGAGAATCTTTTCAGTGAGCTAAAGAAAATCTAATATTCTACTTATAAATTCTGTTGAGACAGCTGCAGTCCTATATCTTCCTAACCTATGCATAAAACCCATTGAACTTGCTCTCCTTCTGACATGTAGATGTCATTGTATATGACTGTTTCATAAAACTCAGTCAATCTGTCATTTACCTTTGACACTGAGAAAATATTTATGTTTTTTTCCTTTTACCATAAAATGCAAAAGCCCCAAAAACTAATGAGCAGGGGAAATAATTCAGCACAAAATGCTTATCTATATATTTTATATGTGGTTTCCAGATATGCAGTTTAAATAGTATTTAAAATGTGTGCTAGAATCCTGCAATGACCTGTTACATTATTCAACTTTACTAATACTTAACTGTGTAGCAGAGGAGCTAAACAACCTCTTAAATTGAATTGTGAAGATGCATATCAAGATACCAGCAAGAGTGCTTAGTGTACTTTACTGCCCAATGCACATTAGGACCAATGCAATGTATGTCACGGATGTATGCACATGGGCTCCCTGTTGCATTGGGCACCAATGTACATTTGGGCACTTTTCTGGGTCTGTTTTGTAGTAAAATAACACCTGCACTCTTTTACGTAGGTATGATGCAGCTGTACAATTCTAATTCTCACATAAATAAATCCACTTACAAAGATGAAGTTCTGACTGAATTGTGAAGAATAGATTAAATTGAGATTTTATATAAATTCTTTAAAAACCATGCTGTCTCATTCCTAAAAGAAATTTATGACTATATTGCTGCTCCATTGGGATGATCATATCTCAGCATATTGTGTCAAGATATGAACATGTCTCTTCCCCTCATTTTGTTGTTTATTCATTCACTCGCTTCTGACTCTTTGTGACCTCATAGACCAGCTCACGCCAGAGCTCCCTGCCAGCCGTGGCCACCCCCAGCTCCTTCAAGGATGTATCCTTGAAGGTCATGCCTTTAAGGATACATCCATCCATCTTGCCCTTGGTTGGCTCCTCTTCCTTTTTGCATCCATTTTCCCCAGCATCATTATCTTCTCCAAGCTTTCCCGTCTTCTCATTGTGTGTATCCAAAGTACTTCATCTTTGCCTCTAATATCCTTCCCTCCAGTGAGCAGTTGGACTTTATATCCTGGAGTATGGACTGGTTTACATGCTGAACTTTACAGCAAGGCTTCTTAAACTTTTCCCACTTGGGACCCCTCTCCTCCCAAAACATTTTGAGATAATCCCTGGTATATAAGTATACAAAATAGTCATACACATCAAACATTTGCTGAAAATAAATCAGCATTTGCAAGGCTTGTTAAAGAGGCTGATTTTCCTTTTTGTGGAATACAGTTGAAGCATTTTGTGGAATACAATCTGTGCAAATGGGTGGTGTTTAGAGATCTTTTACTCTTGCCAGATTGGGATAAGGGAACCCCGTGTAGGGTCAGGACCCGCAGTTTATAGGACTTCCCAAGACTGGTGAAAGGGAATTGGTGGGAGGGGGGAGGACATTGGAGATTCCCCTTTGAGCCAGAGAGGGGTAAACTCAGCTGTGTGAAAAGCTCCCAGGAAGAATGCACATCCTTCATTCTCTGTGCCTCAGCCTTTCCAAATGTTCACAGAAGGCTGACCTACTTCCTTGAGAAGGCTGTTTGTGAAAACGGGCGCCTGATCCATGTCAGGAGAAAGAGAAAGGACTTCTTAATTCTGCAGACACATGGTTAGGACTGCTTCACTTGGAGGTTTGTATCACTGAGATGCCTTCAGATACCTGCATCAGAGGGTTCTTGAAGGGTTTCTTCCAATACAGGTAGGAAAAGAAACAGGTATGTGTGTCTCTCCTTCCTTCCTTCCTTCCTTCCTTCCTTCCCTCTCTTTCTTTGTTTTTCAGTTCCTTTGACCCCTTAACACACTGTTTTCCAAGGGCAAGGGACAGATGAAGTGAGCTCTTCATTGAGGTATTTCCCATCTTGTTTCACCGAGTTGATTTTCTTTACAAAATGAAGTTAAATAAATACTTTTCAAGATGACTGCCTCATCCTCTAATTATCCTCAAACCCTATATCCCAAGGGAATAGCTTTTCAAACTGTGAATCCACAAAGTACTAGATGATGGTGAGGTTAGGTAAAAGTTTTGTTGCTTAAACATGTATTAAAATGCCCGTTTCTTCGGTTTTATCTGAGTTACATTTTATCTGAGTTACATATCAACGCAATCCTACACAGAAGTTCTCCTAAGTTTGACCCATCCAGTATTACCAGAGTTGTCATATGTACAGCTTCTTTCCCATCACACTATGTAACAAAATTGGGGGGGGGGGGGACCTCTTCCTGGTTTAGAAAATGTTAATCCTGTTTAATTGTGCAGTACTTACTTTGAAAGTAGTTGTTATACTCCAGAAACTTTGTTTTCGTGGCTTCCACAAACTATATTGTATTCATTGAGATACTATCAGATATTCATTGAAAAGCAATAGCAAAATAGCAAAATGTGCTGCACAACATCCTGCAAAAATGTTTTTGCAGTTTAATAAACTTTTTCCATATTATAATGATAGAATCAATTAGGAAATTACATTTATAACCCAGGAACAACAATTGTGTTATATAATTTTATGTATTAGTATTAGAAATAAGAAACATGGATGAATTGACCCAATATTTTTTTAAAAAAAAAAAAGAAATCATGCAATACATAAAGAAGAAATGAAGTGGGATTTAGTGTGAGACTATTCAGTTCAAAAGAATATAAAAATGATGACATAGATCTGCAGGACAACCCACCACCAGGCATTGGAGTAGAATAAAGAAGAGAAGACGACAACAGGATTATCAGAAAGACTAGAAACAAGAAATATTAGCATGATAAAGATGATTGAAAGTTCTAACTAGTACCTTTTCCCTACTCCCCCCCCCTTCCATTCCAACTCCAAATGTCCCCATCCCCCTACCCTCATAGTCTCCCTATCCCCGTTTTCTTAGTTTTTTTGTTGTTGTTTATTTTCCTTTTTGTATTGTGATGGTGGTGGGTTTGGGTTTAGAAGAGAGGGGTTTAGGTTTGTTTGTTCTTTGTTTATGTGTACGTGTCTTTGTATAACCAACCTACTTTTATTTTATCCTATGTATGTTTAAAACTGAATAAATATTAATTTAAAAAGATTAAAAATTATACAATATGTGTGTGGTTTTTAAAAAAAATTAAGACTCTGTTTAATCCCATACACATATTCCTGGGAATAAGTCCAGTTGGACCCAGTTAGACTTACTTCTAAATAAGTGTGTATGGGATTGCACTGTAAATTATCTATCAAATACCAGAACAGGATGTATAGGTTTTTAGAATGGTTAAACGAAAGGTGATGGCTCTTCTTGCACCATAGATTATAAGGTCCAGTTGAAGCGACCAAGGAGGAACAAACTACCTGTCCTGGATCTTTGATTGACTTTTCTAGGGAATCTTCTGCTGACTCCATTCTTCAACCCTCAAGAGCCAATTCTGCGACGTAAGATGTCCACAAATAACTTTATTCTTCAAACTAGTGGAATACAGATTTCAGCCAGAGATGACTATTCTTTCTTAAACGAAGATATTTAAATGATTTTAATTTTAAAAATTAGAAGAAATTATGCAGAAATCATTCACAGACTTGAAACAGATTCTTTTCTTTATGTGACACATTTTCCTTGTCAAATTATTAAAAAGAAGTTTGCTTCACCTGAAGTTTCAGAAGTTAGATTTTCCTATGCTAAGATCTGTCTTTTTTAAAGTCTTGGTGTCATTTATAAGCAAACATTAGTAATTAAATACCAAAGATGGGTAGATGAAAGGGAGGAAGGAGGCCATCCAGGTGAGTGATATATCAGTCAGTATGGTGTAGTGGTTTGAACTTTGGACAAGGTCTCTGCAGAACAGGATTCAAATCTCTACTTGGCCATGAAAACTCATTGGGTAGCCGTGTGCAAGTCCCACTCTCTCAGCATCAGAGGAGAGCAACAGCAGACCTCTTCTGAGCAAATCTTTCCAAGAAGAGCCTGGAATAGTATCACCTTAGGCTCCACATAGGAGAATGTAGCACTTTCTCCCTGTTAGCATTATACACCAAAAACATGGGTTTGGGGTGCTGAATTTTCTACTTAGTCAGAAAACCTTTGCAATGCATTTGCAGTGTAGATATGCCAAAATCCTGGTTCTATTTTTCATTACCTTAATGGGGTGCTAAAGATGCTAGCTTTTTTGCTGCTAGCTTCTTTTTTGGAACTTTGTATTGACACATTGTTTTATATCCTTTACTGAGAAGAAAAAGAATTTATACATTGGGTTGTTGTAGGGTTTTCGGGCTATATGGCCATATTCTAGCCATATAGCCCGAAAAACCTACAACAACTCAGTGATTCCAGCCATAAAAGCCTTTGACAATACAATGTATACATTCTCCATTAAAGAGCAACTGCTATAATGAGGGTCTGTTGGTTCAGTGTTTACCCTAAGATGGTTTCAGAAATAGATAGTGTGGAATACATCGTATTCCCTCATTACTGGATCAATATCAGTACTGATGGATATTAATACATGGTATTCTATAAGACTCAATTGATTCTGGCATGTCAGTTTCCCTGAAGATATTTTGTTTCCTTTGTATTCTTCTTCTTTCTCCCTCACTTCTGACCTCTCTCATTCACTCAACACTCTTACACATGTACATGTATGCTACTCTATGTGAGGATGCTTTCACATCTTGTGATACATATGTTTATGCCCTCCTCGCCTACCATAGTACTCCTTCCTTTGTGGTAATTGATTCATGGCTTTTCATCAACTATATTCAACATTTTTCAGAGAGTGCAGTAAGTAAACTGCTGTTCAGATTGACCAGAGGCAAGAGTGCTTCTATCATAGCAACATCCTTCAAAAATGTCATCGCACTTCATGTCTTGTCATCTATTCCTGTCACCAAACAGTAAGCTGAGGATGTATCCCATCCCCTCTGACATTTCATAGCTGAAAAGTGCAAAGCTTGTGAACCAGCAACCTTAGAGTGTGCTTAAAGTGGAAACAATAATTAATGAGCAAGAACACAAACTGGGAATGACTACAGTAGTTTGATTTTGCCTGAGTCACAGGATGGGCAAGTTTCTACCCCTCCTCTTCATGCCCCTCTGCTGAGTCAATTTAATGCAAACTACTTTTGTATTTTGAATTCAGTTTGCAACAACTGAGCTAAGCTTAGAACAAGGGGAGGAAAGTGAGAGAAGGACACAGAAACTGGGAAATTTTAAAAACAACCGAAAAGGATTAATCAGGACTTTTCTGGCCAAATTAGGACATTTGGAGGGAATGGAATTGCCATCCAATACTTATTTCAGTTCCATGTTCTTAAACTTAATTTTAGAGGGGTGTGGGAAACAGTGATTACATCCAGAGTTTGAAAAAAATACTTTTTTAGATTACAGCTTCCAGAATCCCTAGGCGGCCATGAACGCTCATGACTTAAAGTTTCAGTACAAAGTAGTGGTTTTGTAAGCTCATAAACTTCACATGTGAGATTGCTTTAAAAAGTAATTTGAAAGAAAAAGACAAAGTGGCATCATAAGAGGATTAACATATGCTTCTATTTACATGTTCCTCTCTAGGTTCTGATTCCCCAAGAACTCACCATTGTTTACCTGAAGGATTCAGCCCGGGAGCCACTTTATTTTTAATGTAAAATTAGCTACATGAAGCTGGTTTGCTAAAGATCACAGAGTTGATTTCATTGTCATTGGTTTCCCTCCAAAGCTGGAGGCCACAGTTTTGCAGACAACACCAAGGGGAAACAAAACAAACACACTGACAACCTTCTGTCCAAATGCCCCTGCCAGCATGCCAGCAAGGTAATAGCTTTGTGTTGGGAGATTTTTCATCAGATTTTTAATCTAATAAAGAGTGAAGAAAGATAAAAATGCATTATCTGAATGAAAGCATGAAACAATGAGCTATTCCTAGTTGCTCCTTCAAGCTATAATTTGTGAGGCTAATGAACTCACTTGGTAACTATTGCTAATTAGAGCTGAAAGGGATTCTGTTGTAGCATGGCACTGCAGATGGCATTTTCACCCAGTAGGGTTCTCAACCAAACATACACACCAGTACGGAGTATTTCCTTTGGCTGCAGTTGCAACCTCAATGTCAGTGTGCATCACTGCTGCTAAAACAGCATTGTAAGCTTCATGAATGGGACAGAAGCACAAACCTTGGTTCCACTTCCTCATAAGAACAGTGAGGTATCTCTTTTTAATATAAATCATGCACTACTCCAGGGAATTTTTGCTGCTACATGAGCTTCCATTATTTCCAGAAGAGACATCTGTCAAGTTTTCTTCTTTCTCTGACTGCAGGGAGACTGCTCTAGATCAAGGCTGGAGAACATATTGATGAACACTTAGCCCATCATGCTACCCAGTGGCATCACTAGGGTTGTTGTCACCCAGTGCAGTAACTCATGATAGTATGGGCCTCCTCCCATACCAGACCAGACCACAATATTGGAGATAAAATACAAGAATCTTAAATTATCTGTAGTCCTACCCCTTCTGTATTCTGGGGTGGTGCATGCACACACATGTACTTACTGTATATACTCGAGTATAAGCCTAGTTTTTCAGTCCTTTTTTAGGCTGAAAAAGCCCTCCTCGTCTTATACTTGAGTTAAAGTTATTTATTATTTTATTCTGATATTATTATTATTATTATTATTATTATTATTTATTTTACTCATTATTATTACATTTATCATTTTTGCTCTATTATTATTACATTTATTATTTTACTCTATTATTACATTTCTACTATTTTATTCTATCATTTTTATTATTACATTTTTTTACTCTCTTTATTATTATCAGAAGAACAAATAAACACATTTACATTGAAGAAGGTTAGAATAATGGTTTAATCAGAGTTGGGCAGTCTTATCTTAAATTACAGTTTTATGTAAATATTCAAAAACATTTAACCTACTGATGCCTCAATTAATGAAATTCTATTAGTATCTATTTTTATTTTGAAATTTACCAGTAGCTTCTTCATTTCCCACCCTCAGCTTATATTCGAGTCAATCCATTTTTCCAGTTTTCTGTGGTAAAATTAGGTGCCTTGGCTTATATTCGGGTCGACTTATACTCGAGTATATATGGTATGTGTTCATTCCTGTTTATTTGCCACATATTAAAGAAAAAAGGAAATGTCATATGTTAAATTTTCATGGTGCCATAATGTTATTTTAATGCGTTGAAAGCTGTTGCATTGTTTTGCCACTTCGATGTTGCATAAACCACCCTGCAAGAGTTCACAGTGAGGAAAATATTTGCTTACTTATTATTTTCTTATTTATTTGATTATTCAATTATTCAGGGTGTGCATACTCATGGAGAGAAATCGTTTTCACATCCAATTTTATAAACCAGAAGTAGATCTCTATTCAGTGCTGCGTACGTTCTTCATAACGATGAGAAACTAAGGAGCAGCTCGTAACACTGAGGAAGATACACTCATCTCCTGAAATCAACACAATTCAATTCGCCTTTGAAGAATGTCAGTGGAATCCACATTCCAGCACCAACATGGAGAAACAAAATAATGAGAAAGACCTTATGTTTATTTCTATGGCCTTTTGAGTGGGAGAGGAAGGCAGTAAAGGGCTTTCTGCAGAGGTAGGAATGGGGATGAGCACAATTAATAGCAAGCCAGCCCTGCAGGGGTTCAGGGATGGCCTTTTTAATATGGGCCTCACAACTGCCTCCTTTAGAATTCTGCTTTGTTCAAAGGAGGCACTGACTACATCCTTCACCCACTCTGCCAGTTCCCCTCTGGCTTGTTTGATCGATCAGGAAGAACAAGGATCTAAAACACATGTGGAAGCTCTCATCTCTCCCATGTCTACTTCCTAAGGCCATACAAATTCCTCTTAATTTACTATTAAAAGTGGGGTGACTATGAGGACCTGTTCAGCAATGACATACAAACCTTCCACCCTCCTCTGTGTTAATAACAAGAAATGCTTTCGAAATGGTCTCCCACGGAAGAGCAACAAAAAAGAAAAGGTGTCATAGATAGCTGCTAACATACTAGTATTGTAATGGAAGTTGTTATTTTTTCCAGAATGGCTAAAATGAGTATCTGTATTCCTTGGCAGTACAGAACCATACATCTGGCTTCTCTGGGCAGGTCAACTGCAGCCAAGTGTAACCAGTTAATTGGTGGAAACAGATGGATGAGCTGCATTTTAATGATCACAATTAATGTACTGTGATTAACTTGAACAAGACAAGGCTAATTAAACATATTCCTCCCATCAGATATGTGCTTTGTACATAGAGGCTTCATATTAGAAATGGCATTT
The DNA here is from genome assembly GCF_037176765.1 of Anolis sagrei. NCBI lineage: Eukaryota > Metazoa > Chordata > Lepidosauria > Squamata > Anolidae > Anolis > Anolis sagrei. Next base: position 99,077,580 of record NC_090021.1, read on the forward strand.
CTAACCTTGGACCTGTATGTCTCCTTTTAAACTATGCAACCCACTTCCACTATGTCTGGTTGATACTGACACGATAAATAAATAACTTCCACTATGTCCCACTTTTTTTTTTTTTTGCCCTTTGAGACAGAGAACTCTCTAATATTGGTAGAGTTCAATGAATCAAATCATGGTATATTTGTAAATTTCCTGTAAAACAATTGCCCAGATTGGGGAGATATTTGACCCCTAGTAAAACTTCAGAGTTTTTGTTTTGTTTTTTAAACTTTTTTTAAAAAAAATCTAAGAACACCATCCATGTGCACTTGTGTTGCCCTAAAATAAGTTGCAGTTTATTTCCTGACTAAATAAAGAATTCTTCTGGCCAAAACCAGCACAGGGAGAGTAAAAATGTGACAAAATTGTCCCATGCCCCAATTGGGAAATTGGAGTCTTTTTAGTTATAAGGGAGGCTTTTAGGGGTTCCATGAATGGCCTCTGGCATGCATGTAGTTTATGCCATGCACTTCCCTCACTCCTTTAGATCATAAATATATGGACTAATTCTAACTTGAACCATTTCATGAGCAGTATAATGTAAAAGCTTATAATAGAATTTTGCAACTTGCCTTAACTTAGAAAGCAGTATCTTGTCCCTTAGATTGGCTGAAGGACTAAAAGTCTAAGAGCCCTCAGCTTTAGTAAACAGTTAAGACAGATGGCATGGTGCAACCATTTGAATGTTGGACAAGGGCACTGAGAGGCCAGCATTCGAATTAATGTGGAGCTATGGAAACCCAACATATGACCTTGGGTGAATCACTCTCTTTGTCAGAGGGGAAGACAACAGCAAAGCTCCTCTTAGGAAATCTTGCCAAGAAACTCTATGGAGTTGGCTTGAAGGCACATGATAACAATAGCCATGGGCTTGTAGTAAAACATGTATTTGTATTAAAGGGACATAGTTATGTCTCCTAATGCTACTTCTCAAAATCTACCTTGCCACTCATCGCCCTGCTCTCCAGAACCACAGAAATTACTGTTGTTGGGTTACACTGCTTAATAGGTAGATTCAGGGGGACTTTTGATGGTTGTGTGGCCAGAAGAGAATTCCAACATACTCAACAATGATTAAAGCGAATTGGGATTTCATGGATCAAGCTTACAATATCATAACTCATGAACAGTATACCAGCCAACTTCAGGGGTCCATTGTCATTGATGATACACATAGCAGGTGTATTATACATTGTTGTCATCATCATCAATTCATTTCAAGGTTTTAAAATGTTATAGATTATATCAAAAATGCTAAAGTTAGTTCATTCATCTAGATCATGATGAATGTTTGCAAGAGTATAAACAGTTCTGATACGGAAGTGACTGCCTTTGGACTTTAACTTAGCACAGTTTAACTTAGAAAATGTCTTGTGTCTAAGCAGTACAAACTTGTCATCTAGTTTGATCTCTTGTACAAAGATGTAGAAAAATACATAATAGAACATTTTTTTTAAGTTTCTCCTGACAGCTGCCAAATAAAAAGCTAAAATGGTTAAGTAATTTCCTGCTGTCCTAGACAGCTGGTGTTCTAAACTAAAATATATGCAGGAGGCAAACCAAACCAAAGCCATAGAAAGAAACCTGTTATTCATGGGGAACAATCTATGTTATTGTTTGCTCCTAACTGGGAATTTCTGACAAACTTAAACACCCCAATATATCTTCCTATCCCTGGTGTCTATGTTGTATGGACAAAGATACTGTGTATTTTGGATAACAGCTCATTCTTCTAGACACTGGTCTAGAAAAATGCAACCTAAGCCAAAAGTTGCCATTAATTTTTCAGATATTTCTGGTGACAGCCTCACACCATTAAACATGATATCTTAATTTTATAGAAATTTGAAACATTTGGGGAGCACCTGGTTGATTATCCCAGTCCTGAGACTGCAGGGTGCCTTCAGTCTGCAGTTAACAAAACTTGGCTCACTAAGTTCCACACTATATTTTGTATCACTCAGGGTGATAGTAGCTTTCTAACCTGGGGTGGACTATATTAATGGGTCTACCACCTCCATGGAGGGTAGGGATCCTAGTGAGTCTAAACCTGACCAAATAATGATCTGACCATGACAAAGGGGATATTGAGAGGTCTACTATGGTCTAGAAAGTTTTCTCACCACATTTTCCCAAAGAAAATTACAAAGATTTGTCTGTTTTAACAATTGTACCATGAGATGCATTTCATCTCATTCTAACCATTCTTTTGAGACACCTGATCTTCCTAGTTGACTCAAGATGGTAGACAAATTTAGCAAGTTAAAGGGATTTGCCTGATGGAGGTTTAGTATATTAATACTAAATGTTCAAGCATTCGCATAAGTTTATTGTAATCTACATTTATGTTTTGTTGTTATTGTTATCATTTTAGTCTTTTTAAAAAACAAAAGTACAGTATTACTTGGGATGAATGACATAGTTAGTGGCTAAAAGTTTTACAAGTTATGAAATTTGATGACCTGAATAATAAAACAAAGTCTGTTTCTCCTCTTAATTGATAAGTACCCCTATTTCTCACTCAATAGTCATAGCAGTAAAGGATGAAGTATGAAGATATTTCATTCAAATCTACAAGTTACAGAGGGCAACACTATCAATGACTACTAATTGAGGTGGATAAATGTTTTTTGTTTTGTTTTGTTTTTTGCAATACTAGACAGTGTGTATTTGTGGGTATTATTTCTTAGAGATTTTTTTTTGTCGTGTCAGAAGTGACTTGAGAAACTGCAAGTTGCTTCTGGTGTGAGAGAATTGGCCGTCTACAAGGACGTTGCACAAGGGGCACCTGGATGAACAGGGGATGATTGCAATAGTCCTTTGTTCTTATTCTCTTAGAGAATAAGATCAAAGGACTATTGCAATCATGCCCTGTTCACGGGCTTCCCATAAACATTGTGTTGCCCCCTTTGGGGACAGAACACTATGTATCAATCCAATACAATTTTTTTTTTATTCTTATCCAGTTTACCAGTTACATCTGAGATCCTGTGTTCATGACAGACGTTACTGAGAACTCTTGAATAAAACAGCATACCAAACAAACATAGAAAATAAAAAATCCCTTCAAGCCCTCAGAAACAATTAGTTTTTATTTAAACGTCAGAGAGGGCTTTTCCCTCCCCAATCAAAACTCTCACAAAAAGTTTTGCACTACCCTTAAGGTCCCCATATAGCTTTAAAAATTAAAAAAATGAATAAATTGACTAAAAATGAATTGAAAATGAAACCAGAAGGGATGTGATAGTACTAGACCTTATAGTGAGGCCTCTGCAGCTCGGACTGGGGTGATAAATGCTCCCCATTTCTCTAGAGATGTCCATCTCTGCCTTAACATGTTTAATCCTTTTTATGTTAATTGAATCATGGTTGATAAGTCAAGCTGAACTGTTTTATAAAAGGCATAAGAGAGTGTCCTTTTATGCCTCTATAGTGACTTTTCCCCTTTATCTTTTTATATATATCATTCAACAGAGTTCATTTCAACCTAGATATTTGTAGCTAAATCATGAGATACTAATGTTGCATTTGATGTGCAGCCAATACTGCCAGTTCTTTCCTGGCTTAATGCCCCTTTTATTGACGTGTTCCTTTCAGGCATTATTACATTCCCAAGTAAGCATGTTAGAAAACTTATCTCATAAATGTGCTATTTATTTTCCATTCGAAATCCTGTAAACATCTGACCTTTTTCTACAATGTCTTAAATATATCCTGAGAAAAATGAGAAATTAGGTTTACATGAGTCACAGCATGATTAATCCACACTGAGAACTAGATTGGGTTTTTTCTGGGATGTAATAAAGTTCCGGCTATGTCATACTTCAGCTATCAGATATTTTTATACCTCATTCTTTATATCTGAATGCAGTAACTATTTAACATTGCTTTCTCTGATTGCCTTTGATAGAGAATGCATGCATACAGCCACTATGATTAAGAAGCCTCAACACCAATGGGTATAAGAAATAAGCTAAGCTTTTATTACAGGAAGTTCAATAGAAATAGGAATGCTCCTTAAAGATGCTAAACTAAGCTAGAACAAGAACACAGCTACTGTTTATACTGATATATAAGTTTAGAACATTCAGTCAAAAATCAACCCCCAAAAACGGTGTCAACTTATCCATGGATCAATATAAGTTATGTACCCTCACTCTCAACGAAAAAGGATCCATCACTTTCTCTGAGTGAAGTGGTGAAAGGCTAGAGCAGTATTTCTCAACCTTACTAATGCAGTTCCTCATATTGTGGTAACCACCAACCATAACATTATTTTTGGTGCTACTTCATAATTTTGCTACTGTTATGAATTGTAATATAAATATCTGATATGCAGGATGTATTTTCATTCACTGGACCAAATTTGGCAAAAATATCTGGTACACCCAAATTTGACTACTGGTGTGGTTGGGGGTGGGGGTGTGTGATTTTGTCATTTGGGAGTTTTGGTTGCTGGGATGTATAATTAACCTATAATCAAGGAGCATTCTGAATTCCACCAATGATGAAATTGAACCAAATTTGGCACACAGAACTCCCACGACCAAGAGAAAATACTGGCAAGGTTTGGTGGGAACTGACCTTGAGTTTTGGAGTTGTAGTTCACCTACATCCAGAGAGCACTGTGAGCTCAAATAAGATGAATCTGGTCCAAATTTGGCAGGAATACTCAATATGCCCAGTGTGAACGCTGGTGGAGTATGGGGAAAATAGACCTTGACATTTGGGGGTTGTTGCTGGGATTTATTGTTCACCTACAATCAAAGAGCCTCTTGAACCCCACCAGTAATAGAATTGGGCCAAACTACCATCACAGAAGCCCTATGATCAACAGAAAATACTGTGTTTTCTGATAGTCTTTGGCAACCCCTCTGACACCCTCCTTGTGATCTCCCAGGAGTCCCAACCCCCAGATTGAGAAACGCTGTCTACTCTCTCCACTGTGGCACTACTTCTCACCTTCTTGAGTGTCAGAGGAAGAAAACAGTGGCTCTTTAGTGCTTCTCCTCAAAGTTGCTTTGAGAGAATAGAGAGGGTCAGTGCCACTTTTACATTCTCCCATGATCAAATAAATTCTCACCTTTCACTAATCTGCTCAGAGAAGGTAATGGTTCCTTTTTTGATAAGAGCTAATATTGTACCTTAACTTGAGTAGAATGATGAAAGGCCTTTTTGAATGCCTGGGTGGGAAAATGTCAGTGGGGACTGACCACCTGAAACAGGGTTGACACTTTCCCTTCCTCATGGATATAAGGGTATAAGTCGAGAGTATAATGACTCTCGACTTATCCACAGGTCTTAGAGAAACCCTTAATTTTGGCCCTTAAACTTGCCCTAATCATCATCATCATTTTTATTTGTTACCTCAAGGCAGGTACAATACACTTAAAATACATAGGTAAGACATAAGACCATTAAAACACATACGTTAAAAGATATGGACATAAAATTAAACACAATCAAATCATTTTTACCAATAAAATGCAAATTAATATTTTACTGGATAGACTGGCCAGAAGAGAGAAGTCTTTAATTCTGTTTGAAATGTTGACAGCTTGTTTAGCTGTTGACCTATACATGTTTATATATAGTAAGTTACTTTAACTTTGGAGCAGTGAAGGAGCAAAAAGGAATCTGAGAGGAGAGATGGAGTGATTCCTAAGAAGATCGGTGTAAGCGTTTTTAAATGGAAAGGATCCAGATGTTTGAGAATTCCCTCACAGGAGAGGCTTTCCAATGCATTTCGTTTGTTTTACCGTGTCTTCAAAGGCTCAAAAGCATCTTCTTTCTCTCTCTCTTTTATGGTTTTGACATGGAGAAAACAGCCATATTCCAACTATGACCACACAAAATGGATTTTTATAAGCACATTAGGATACAGACCATTTTATTTTCAGCTAAACACAGAAAGAAAGAAGAAAGATGTAAATTGAGAGCACTTACTAAAAATTAAACCCAGATTGTTTCTGAGTACCACTGGTAAGATGCCCAGGGGATAAAAAGATGAGCCAAGAAGGAGGGAATCCAGAGATCATAAATGACTGTTTCTCACAGTGGCTTTTTCCCTGCTTCATGTAAGTGCTGAAATTCCCACAAGTCTGAATTTTGCAGCTAATGGATTCATTCTGTATATAACAAGTCAACATTTTATTTCCCATATTCTTGCATAGTGTTCCTGGCAGAAGAAAAATAAGAAAACATGTACTTCCTCACCATATTTCAATTTTAGCAGCTATTGTTTTCAAATTTTATTATTATTATTTGAAACACAAAAAGATTAGTACACAGCAAACAAGGTCACTCTGCTGGCTGTTGTATTGGATCACATGTTGGACACTTCCCAAGCGTCTAGGACTATGTGATGTATCAGTGTATAATGTGTGCAGACAGGGGCGGCCCGTCCATTACTCGAAGTAAGCGGTGGCGGAATACTTTTTTTGCCAGGGGGCGCTGTTCTGTCCTTAGGCCACGCCTCCTCCTGCAGGCCCCATGCGCCCTCCACAGCCTTCTTCTAATGGAGAAGCGCAGGCCCCGCCCACTAGGCGAGAGGGAAGTCCTCCCTCCCTCCACGTGCTGCCAGGAGGGAGGCAGCCAGCCAGCCAGCCAGGCTCTTTCTTTCGCTTTCCCTTTCCTTCCCTGCATCTGAGCCTGGACCCCTCTCAGGGCAGCAAGGAGGCCTGGTCAAAAGGTACTGCAAATGTCATCTTCTGTACATGCCTCCCCCAAACCCCTCTAGTATTTGGTAATGGAAGTCCTATATGCCAAGCTTGGTTCAATTCTATTGTTGGTGGAGCTCAGAATGTTCTTTGGTGCTTGGTAAACTGCAATTCCCAAATGTCAGGGTCTATTTTTCCCAACCCCCTCTCCAGTATTTTCTGTTAGTCATGAAAGTCCTGTATGCCAAGTTTGGTTCAGTTCTATTATTGGTGGGGTTCAGAATGCTCTTTGGTGCTTGGTGAAGCATTCTCACCTGATGTTTCACCCACATCTATGGCAGGCATCCTCAAGAGGCTGTGAGGTCTGTTTGTAACTAGGCAAGTGGGGTTTGTATATCTGTGGAATGTCCAGGGTGGGAAAAAGAACTCATGTCTGCTTGAGGTAAGTGTGAATGTTGCAATTGGTCATCTTGATGAGTATTTAATGGCCTTGCAGCTTCGAAGCCGAGCTAGTTGCTGCCCAGGAATCCTTTGTTGAGAGCGGTTAACTGGCCCTGATTGCTTCATGTCAGGAATTCCCCCCCTTTTTTAGTGTTGCTCTTTATTTATTGTTCTGATTTTAGAGGGTTATTTTAGAGGGTACTGGTAGCCAGATTTTGGGCGAGGGGCGAGCGAGGCATTCTCTCCTGACGTTTTGCCTGCATCTATGGCAAGCAGCATCCTCAGAGGTAGTGAAGTCTATATTTATAAGGGTTTATATTTATGTGGAATAATGACCAGGGTGGGACAAAGGACTCTTGTCTGCTGGAGCGAGGTGTGAATGTTTCAACTGACCACCTTGATTAGCACTTGATGGCCTGGCAGTGCCTGGAGCAATCTTTTGTTGAGAGGTGATTAGATGTCCCTGATTGGGTGGTTGTAGGTTTTTTCAGGCCATATGGCCATGGCCTAGAGGCATTTTCTCCTGACTTTTCGCCTGCATCTATGGCGAGCGAGAGGGGCGAGCGAGGCATTCTCTCCTGACGTTTTGCCTGCATCTATGGCAAGCAGCATCCTCAGAGGTAGTGAAGTCTATAATTATAAGGGTTTATATTTATGTGGAATAATGACCAGGGTGGGACAAAGGACTCTTGTCTGCTGGAGCGAGGTGTGAATGTTTCAACTGACCACCTTGATTAGCATTTGATGGCCTGGCAGTGCCTGGAGCAATCTTTTGTTGAGAGGTGATTACAGATGTCCCTGATTGGGTTGTTGTAGGTTTTTTCAGGCCATATTGCCATGGCCTAGAGGCATTTTCTCCTGACTTTTCGCCTGCATCTATGGCGAGCGAGAGGGGCGAGCGAGGCATTCTCTCCTGACGTTTTGCCTGCATCTATGGCAAGCAGCATCCTCAGAGGTAGTGAAGTCTATATCTATAAGGGTTTATATTTATGTGGAATAATGACCAGGGTGGGACAAAGGACTCTTGTCTGCTGGAGCGAGGTGTGAATGTTTCAACTGACCACCTTGATTAGCATTTGATGGCCTGGCAGTGCCTGGAGCAATCTTTTGTTGAGAGGTGATTAGATGTCCCTGATTGGGTGGTTGTAGGTTTTTTCAGGCCATATGGCCATGGCCTAGAGGCATTTTCTCCTGACTTTTCGCCTGCATCTATGGCGAGCGAGAGGGGCGAGCGAGGCATTCTCTCCTGACGTTTTGCCTGCATCTATGGCAAGCAGCATCCTCAGAGGTAGTGAAGTCTATATCTATAAGGGTTTATATTTATGTGGAATAATGACCAGGGTGGGACAAAGGACTCTTGTCTGCTGGAGCGAGGTGTGAATGTTTCAACTGACCACCTTGATTAGCATTTGATGGCCTGGCAGTGCCTGGAGCAATCTTTTGTTGAGAGGTGATTACAGATGTCCCTGATTGGGTTGTTGTAGGTTTTTTCAGGCCATATGGCCATGGCCTAGAGGCATTTTCTCCTGACTTTTCGCCTGCATCTATGGCGAGTGAGAGGGGCGAGCGAGCGGCGAGCGAGAGGGGCGAGCGAGCGGCGAGCGAGAGGGGCGAGCGAGAGGGGCGAGCGAGAGGGGCGAGCGAGGCATTCTCTCCTGACGTTTTGCCTGCATCTATGGCAAGCATCCTCTACTAGTGAGGTCTGTTGGAAGTAGGAAAAAGGGTTTATATATTTATGTGGAATAATGACCAGGGTGGGACAAAGGACTCTTGTCTGCTGGAGCGAGGTGTGAATGTTTCAACTGACCACCTTGATTAGAGGGCCCGCCAGAGTGAGTGCCTGCCTTCCCTCCTTAATAATAATTTTAATTTCTCCTCCCTATTCTACTAAATTAATAATTAAATTTAAAAAATATTGAAAAAATATTGAAAAAAAGGGCGCCATCTTTACAAAATGTTTTGTAAATATTTACGAAATTTCGTAAATACCGAACTTTTTTTTTGAAAATTTTGTAATTATTTTAAATATCGAAACAAAAAAAACCCCCAATTACAAAACGATTTTAGAAACAAATTTTTGCGTTGTTACCCAGGCCTAATAGATAGATAGATAGATAGATAGATAGATAGATAGATAGTGATTGGTTTTGGGGGGGGGGGCACCAAAATACTGTTTGCTTACCATTGAAAATTACCTAGGGCCGCCTCTGTGTGCAGATCCCAGTAAGGTGGCCTTTTGCAGCTGACAGATGGTAATTTTGTCAGCGCCGATTGTATTTAAGCACAGGCCAAGGTCTTTAGGCACTGCACCCAGTGTGCTGAGCACCACTGGGACCACTTTTACTGGTTTGTACTGGACTCTTTGCAGCTTGATCTTTAAATCTTCGCATTGTGTCAGCTTTTCCAGTTGTTTCTCTTCAATCCTGCTGTCGCCTGGGCTTGCAACATCGGTGATCCATACTTGGTTTTTTAACACGATCGTGAGGTCAGGAGTATTGTGCTCCAAAACACTGTCAGTCTGAATTCAGAAGTCCCAGAGTAGTTTGACATGTTCATGTTCTCGAACTTTTTCAGGCTTGTGATCCCACCATTGCTTTGTCACAGACACAGACAGATGGTATTTGTGGCACAAATTCCAATGAATCATCTGAGCAATGGTATTATTCCTCTGCTTGTTGTCTGTTTGCACAATCTTCTTGCAGCAGCTGAGTAGGTGATCTATTGTTTCATCTGCTTCCTTGCAGAGTCTACACTTGGGATCTTTTATCGATTTTTCAATTTTGGATTTGATGGCATTTGTTCTAATGGCTTGCTCTTGAGCTGCAAGAATAAGGTCCTCTGTCTCCTTTTTCAAAGTTCCATTTGTGAGCCACATCCATATTTTTGTCAATTTTGCTCTCAATTTTTCCCAGATTATTATTATTATTATTATTATTATTATTATTCGTGTTCCAGAGTACTTTGACATGTTCATGTTCTGTAACTTTTTCAGGCTTGTGATCCCACCACACCAGTGGGGTGTAGTGCTCTGTGTGATGGACTGGGACTTTAAGAATATTGGACTAGGACCTTCTGGCTAAAGCGCAGTTCAGTACATCCTTATATAAGTGTATCCATAACTGAAAGAGCCAGTGTGGTGTGGTGGTTTGTGAGTTGGACTTTGATGCTGGACCAGGGTTCAAATATCTGTTTGGCACTGGAAACCCACTAGGTGACTATAAGTAACCTACACTCACTCGTCCTCAAAGTAAGGCAAAGGTGAAAGACTATATGATCTGAAGAGAAACCAGAGTATTGTAAGGCAAAGGCAACCCACCTCTCTCAATAAATGTTGTCAAGATAACCCTGTTGCCATAAGTGAGAAATGGTGGGGGTACATAATAACAATATATAATTGATTAGTTAAGAACCATTACTAGCTTTTTAAAAATTGTGCCACACTGGTTTCTGATTGCCAAAATAGGTTCCAAAAAACTAGCAGTTCTTAATATGTGGAACACTAAGGAGATAACACAGATCAGAACTTACCTATGAAAAAGATAAAACTTCAATAGTAAATGACCCTACCAATATGGAAAGGATCAATTCTTTACTATCTCAAACATCTGCTATTTCATTAACAGCAGAGAAACACTTTATATAGCTTTTTATATAGCACTATAAAACCTCAGAACTGCATAGACAGCATTCCTTTCTTGCCACTTTTATCTGGGTTTTCTGGAAACATAGCAAAGTAAATCCCCACATAAGAAGATGAGTAATACCATCTCCATGAAAAATCCACTTGTCTGTACTCCACATGAGCCATTATCAACTCATTCACAAACTTTCTATATAATTGACTCCAAAAACTTGCACAGCACTTTACAGAGGGTAATAAAGGTTATAGGCTCTAAAGCAAATGTACTGTCATAGAAACTACATTATTTGAAATAATGTCATATGGAAAAATGTAGTAGGAAGGAAATGTACGAGCATACACTTGCACATCCTTCGTGCATGAATATATTGACAATCTTCAGTGTTCCAGAAATTTTGTGCTTTTGTGCCAACCTACTGCCAGTTTTTCCCAATGTTCAGAGTAAAAGACTTCCATGTCCTCATAGGATATATTCATATTCGTGTAGGGATTGTTTTCTGTTCCGATACACCTTCTTTTAGTTAGTTAGTTAGTTAATTTATATCCCACCTTTCTTCTCAATAACAGGAGCACCTACATATGCCTCCATGCCCATTTAGTGTTCAGGAGAGGATGAGTGCATCTGGACAGCATCTGGCTGCAGTTGTACAGCTAGATGATATTGCCACCCCAATCTCTAGCAGATACATTTTAGATCTAAAAAGACAATCGTTGCTCTATTTTCCCCAATGCAAAACTGCAGTAAATTGCTGTGGGGGGATGCTATTGCAATGCAGAGCTGTTTTGTTTGGTTGGAGAAGTGTTATGTAAGGAGGGCCAAATACATTGATCCCCAAATTAATTACAGCCATAAACCTTTGTAATCAAACTTACAAATTCATCTTGTGTTCACCTTCCACAAATCAAAACATGTTGTTGTTGTTTATTCATTCCGTCGATTCCAACTCTTCATGACCCCATGGACCAGCCCACGCCAGAGTTCCCTGTTGGCCGTCACTACCTCCAGCTCCTTCAAGGTCAAGCCAGTTACTTCAAGGATACCATCCATCCATCTTGCCCTTGGTCAGCCCCTTTTCCTTTTTCCCTCAATTTCCCCCAGCATCATTATCTTCTCAAGCTTTCCTGTATTCTCATTATGTGGTCAAAGCATGGACTGGTTTGTGACACAGCTGGTTGGGAGTCAGCTGCATTAAAATCAGTACTGATTGAAAGGTCATGAGTTCAAAGCCAGCCCAGGTCGGAGTAAGCTCCCAACCATTTGTCTAGCTTGCTGTCGACCTTTCCAGCCTGAAAGACAGTTGCATCTGTCAAGTAGAAAACTTCGGTACTGCTTATGTGGGGAGGCTAATTTAACAAATTTATGACACCATAAAAATCTCTAACAGCATGCAAAAGAATGAGGAAATACTCCATCTGTGTCACAAGTGGATAGTGAAGTCACAGCTCCCCTGGTGGCCAAAATTTAAATAATGCCCTCATGAAGCTGGAAAGTTAAATAACCTCTATGTATATGTCTATATATGTTGTGTGTCTATGGCACTGAATGTTTGCCATGTATATGTACATTGTGATCTGCCCTGAGTCCCCTGCAGGGTGAGAAGAAAGGAATATAAATACTGTAAATAAAATAAATAAATAAATAAATAAATAAATAAATTGCAAAATGCATACGTAATAGATATCAAATGCTCTGACAAACAGTGGATTTCTTTCATGGCTTAGGAAGTCCTTCTTTTTTAAAAAAGAAAGCTCAACCTTAGTTTCTAGTTTGACCCTTAATCGGTTCATATCATAACTAAGCATCCTTCCATCCTGGATAAAGCTTGTTTAGATTCCTGATTTGTATGTCTTTGAGCCAAGGAAAGCAATGGGGAAAATGGCTATATTCAAGTAATGGAAAACTCAGGGCCCTCCCAGACAGGCCCTATATCCCAGGTTAAGATCCCAGGTTTTCTGTTTATCCCGGATTATCTGACAGTGTGGACTCATATAATCCAATTTAAAGTAGAAAACTTGGGATCAGATCCTGGGCTATAGGGCTTGTCTGGAAGGGCCCTTAGCCATCACACAACAGCTCAAAAATTCTCTATCAGCTACTGAGGCGATGATGTAGGCAACTGTTCCTCATTGATAGTCACTACTTATACTTAGTTCCAACTGTGACACAGTTGCCATGATTGTAATTCTCCTACCCCTCATATCTACTTTACTGGGCATCAGCTTCAAGAGGAGAATCCATTCCACCAATTATCATAGCTGAAACGATGGCCACCAATTTGCAAAGAAGCCACCAGTTTGTAACGGTTTTGTAAAGGAGCCACCACTTTGTAAGGGCTTATTAAATTAATAGCGTAGCTAACAGCTAGTAATATTGATTTGGTCTTTCTTCAAGGTGTAGCGTTCCTTAACTTGGAAAGGATTTGTAACAGAGACTGGTCTTTAGAAGAAACGATAACAAGTTTATTGAAATGTAGAAGAAGCTTGATGGTTTCAATGTTTCTTACTCTTAGAGGCACATATCTTCAGAGGTTACATTTATAACACTCCTTTAAACAACTCTGAAAAGGACTCTTCCTTCTACTAAACAGGTTTCAAACTTATTTTTCTTCAAACTGTGTTTTTTTCCTTAATAGGTTACTTTAGATACAAGCTTATTATTTCTTTGTGATATTTCTGCTGTATTAAAGATTCTCACTGGGGTTCTCTCACCCTTTCTACTCATACACTAAATACTAATATAAATAAGTCAACTCAACTTATCTAAACTACCTAGGCTAAAAGCCAAAACCTTCCTGATCCTCACTACTACAAAATCAGCCTGTTTTAAAATGGCTGCCCTGCCAAGTGGCAGTCGGCTCCGCCCCTATTTCCATAGCAACCCAGCTCAAAGTGAGCTGAGCTGGCTACCACCCCCACCCCCCAGTTATACAACTTTAAATACTTACCCTTTCAAATGCCTATCTATAACTATACATAACAGTAGATTAAAATGTACACTTCACCACAATAGCTTTGTTAAATGGCATCAGGTTAGTTAAGTATAAGGTACTTAGCTAAGAAGATGATGGAGAATACTAGTTGATATCAGAAAAGGGCCTTTTAAAGACTACTATTTTTAAGACGTCAAGGTGCTCTTCTCTCCCTAACTCCTTGGAAATGTGAGTCATGTGTGTCATTATTTTCCTAAACAAACTTGACCTGTTTATTTATTTGACAGCAGAACTAGAAATTGTGTATTCAGGATGCACAATTGAAGTGGGTTTTATTCCTTTCCTGGAATTTCATTTTGTTCCAAAGAATGGTGCCAGTGTTAATAGTTAAGACACAGTGTAAAAGGACTGAATATGCAATTTACACAAACCTCTCCCAATTAGGACTAAGTGGTCCCTAATGAGGTTTTCCATCTGTCACACTTTTTAATTACCATTCTTTTGCAGTTGATACATGAGGACATTTATTGAGGAACAAGCTTAATCGGCTTGAAGAACTAAAAAAAAATGGAAAATTGATTTTATGCTTAATCACACTTCCATTTCTTCCGGTTCCCATGGGATGCTATGAAATTATTCATTGTTACTGGAACTTGGGGGGACAACGATTCCACTTCCTAACTTTAACCACTGAAATCCCTCAGTATTATGACATCCTCTGTATTTTAACAAAATCCAGTTTGTACTATAGAGAGCACTACATACCACCACTCTCAATCAAGAGTTTCCAGTAAACTTGAAAGGCTGTGTCCTTAACTAAATAAATACTTAGAGATAATAAAATATTATGAGAGCCAGCATGCTCTAGTGGTCTAAATGTTGAATTAGGGTTCCGCAAGACTAGGGTTCAAATTCTCCCATACCCCACCCCTTCTTGCTCATGAAAACCCACCTGGTGTATCTTGGGCAAGACATACTCTCTTAGTCTCAGGGGAAAGCAATGGCAAATCTACTTTTAGTAAATCTTGCCAAGAAAACCCAATTGTAGGTTCAACTTAGGGTAACCATAAATCAGAAATTACAAGGGTGGGTCAAAAGGTTTTGCCTCCTGTATCATAAAAATGTTATGAATGAACATATAACAGCAAAAGTTGCTACAAATCATAGCCTGAACTATCCTCTGCACAAAACTACCATTCAACATGGTCACCATAAATGTGTACATATTTGCACCATTATTTAACCCAGGTATCAAAACCATTCTGGAATAATAATAATAATAATAATAATAATAATAATAGCACATTCAAGATTATGACCCACATGTAGCCTTTATAAAGCTGTTTCCTTTACATTGTTATACTTTATTATGGTTGTTGTTATTTTGCTTGCTGACCCATGATTTTAAAGCTGTTTTGACCTCATTCAAGTCATTGAATCGAAACCATGTAGGCTGTTGTTTTGGACCTCTGAAAGACAACCTATGTGGTTCCGGATTCAATGACTTGAATGATGTTAAAACAGCTTTAAAATCATGGGTCACGAAGAAAAATCCTGAATTTTTCCAAAATGGTATTGATGCCTGGGTTAAATGATGGCATAAATGTGTACAAACTGATGGTGACTATGTTGAATGGTAGTTTTGAGTAAAGGAGTGCTCAGGCTATAATCTGTAGCAACTTCTGCTGTTATATGTTCATTCATAACGTTTTTATGACATAGGAGGCAAAACTTTTTGACCCACTCTTGTATTTGGAAGTGTACAATAAAATCCATGTAAATGTTTAGGTAGGCAGGAATAAATCTAGATATCAATATAATGCTCTATTATTGAGCTGTTGCTCCTTTTCTAAACTGAACTGATGATATGATCACTACACATTGAACAACTAAACTCCACAATGTATAAATATGATTTCTATACTAGGATATATGATAGGAGAATATAGTGCCTGGACATTCCTGAGAGCATATCCCACTCCTTCCCAGATATGACTTCAGATTAAAAGGAAGTCTTCATTTGGATCATTTTTCTTTGTTAAAGCATCTGGACAGTTTTCATTACTGTTTCAATGTTTACTCATCTGACTTTATGCCTTTATTTTAAGAACATAAGAAGAGCTATGCTGGACCAGAAAGAAGGCCTACTTTGTGCATTATTCTGGGCCCCACAAGAGTCAGTCATAGAGCTCAGGAGCCAGGTATATGTACCAAAGACATATGTACCAAAGACACTGGTGGACATAATCCAGGGGTAACATTCTAAGTTTTAAGCAGGAATATCCTTTTATCATAATACAAGGTGTCTCGGAGTACAGTAATATTATTCACCAAATACCAAAGTAGCAAGGTTCTCATGCTACATTAAATGAATAAAGTCTTCCATCTGCTGGCTAAATCTATCATTACAGCTACTACCAGGCTATCATGTATTACAGAACAGGGGAAGAAGGGCGGAGTTGCTGTTTGAGGTTGTTATTGTTGCTTGCTTGCTTGCTTGCTTATTTGTATGTTTGCTTCAACTTGCCTTTAATCCTATGAACAAGAAACCTGCAAGAGCCCTAATTGCAACAACCTCGCTCTGGTCTTGTAAATTCAGGGAAGTTGCTTCCTCGATCAACACAATTATGAAATGATCTTCTTCTTTGCTGAGAACTTTGCTGAGAATGATCTTTTTTAGTGTCTAAAATACAACATCCTCAGTTAGTCACTTTGATTTCTAGTAAAGATTTCAAACTTGTTGTGCTATAGAAGCAATTTATTTGTTGCTTTGGCAATCCATGGCACTACCAAATTCAGAGCAATGGCAGCTGGGCGGAAATAGTGTTCTGTTTACTCATTAGATACTTTAGGAGTGGTGGCTCAATTTTCCTTTTAATTTGAAGGAAACACAGTGTGCTGGCTGTAGGGCCAGTAAACTTATTTTATATTTCACCTGATATTTGGAATGCCTTACTCTTTTCCTTTCCTGTGTTGAAACATTGATAGTAGAGATGTTTCTGAAAACCTCTATATACAGCCTCTCTGGACAGGCATCCTGGTATAGCCCCCTCTCTCATCCCATGAAGAGGGATCTCTACACCATAGGATTCCTCCCATAGTAATACAAGCACAGACATTAAATGTTCTTCTGAAGCAGGACTGGCCAAATGGAAACTTGTGGACCATATGCAACCCCTGGGGTGTAGAGGCCTGGTCTGAGGAGGAAAGGGACCCTTTGGTGGTGGGGCCTTGTGCTCCTGCATTGGAGCCTGAATTGAAGCCCCTCACTCTCTTAGTGTCTCAAAGAAAAAATAGCTCTCCTCTGGATGATGAGAATTATTTTACAAACAGATCTGCGTTTAGTGAGAATGTTTCCCAGAAAACATTGCCAAAGGCTCTTCCTGACCCTGAGAAGGAGGCGAGGGAAGTGGAAGATACTGGATTGTTGCCTATAACTCAGTGCCTCCAGGAATAATTGTTTAAAGCTACAGACAATGCAGTCTCTGTTGCCTGTTTTTGGTCTAAAACTATCTAGCAGCTTGTAATCCCTTTATTTTATCAGTTTTAGAGAAATGATTTTATGCAATGCTTTTGACTCAAAATAAATAAATAAAGCACCTCCAGTTATGGAGAGATAGTGCCAAGGAAAAGCAATTAAGGTTCTCCCAGAGTTTGAAAGATAAACAAAGGGATGCCAAGTGTTAGACTGATAGTGTCTCCATGGGAACAGATTTGGTTTCTTAAGTTTGCTCCTTGAGTTGTTCTGTGTGTAGACAACAGCTGCCAGAGTCGCCCCTGGGCTGAGAATAGCGGTATATAAGCAAAGTAAATAAGTATATAGAGGGTAAAATAAAGAGGGGTTCCCAGGCATTATTGTATCTTTGTCCTGACATTCCCATTCCTGAAAGTCAGTTCTGTGTAATTTCACACACACCCAAAAAAAAAAAAAAAGAATTGTTGTGTTTTGATATATTTTACCATCAACTTCACCATATACAAATTAACTTCACTCTATGGACACTTCATGAATTAGAGATTTACAAGTCATCCTATCATCAATAACCCTGCTCAGGTCTTACAAACTCAGGACTGTAGATTTCTTGACTGAGGCCCCTTCTACACTGCCATATAATTCAGATTATCAAATCAGATAATCCACAGATAAGCTTCAGTGGCGACACTTTTTCCCTATGATAACTCTTTCAAGAGTGGATTTCTCTCACCTCCTGTTATCTCACACCCATTCTGTTCCATGAGTTGCTTGTATGTCAGATGTTTGTAACTCGGGGACTGCCTGTATTAAGGTCATGCAAACTGTCCTGTGGTTTCCTGGACCTTCTCTTTTTCCTTTTTTTTTTTTTTTTTTTTTTGAAGGGAAGGGCAATGTTTGCTCATTTCCAGTCCTCTGGCACCTCATTCAGTCTCTATAATTTCTCAAAACAATGGCAAGTATTTCTGTGACCATATCAGCAAGTTCTTGTGATACTCTGGTATGCAGCCATGCAGATCTGAATTCATTTAGGTTAACAAGGTGATTCCTGTACAGAAGGAGGTTCATTCTGTTGGTGAAAAAGTACAGGTGAGTGACACTCCTATCACATTTGTTAGGGGGATTGAACCAGGAGAGGTAACTAAAAACATAATTAAATAGCTCACACAAAATATGTTTATTGTTTATTATTGTTGTTGTTTGTAGAGAGTTCTTCACACAGGTTGAGCATCTCTTATATGGAATTGCAACATCTAAAATATCTCAGCATTCAATTTTTTTCACATGTAACACTTTTGCTTTCCAATGGCTCAATATATACAAACTTCATGCAAAAAAAATGTGAAAAATGTGTATAAAATTACTTTTGGGCTATAAGGTGTATATGAAACACAAATGAATTTCATGTTTAGAATTAGATCCCATCTCCAACATATCACATTATGTACGTAAATACAAATACAGGTATTCTCAAATCCAAAGAAGTCCTAAAATCCAAAACACTGCTGGTCTCAAGCATTTCAGGTAAGAGATACTCAACCTGTATCAGCTTGTTTTGACTTACAACTTCAACCAGCCTCAACCATCACAGTTAATTGATATGAGAGTGCTGGTCCAAAATACTTGGAGAGCCAGTTTCCTTGCCCCAACAAAGCAGTCTCATGCATTGACTAATTAAGGAAACCCAAATTACATGCATAATTAAAATATATATACATTACTCATGAATGAGATTATGAGAAAGACTTGCTTCCTTGTAGCAGACATCTGAAGTTGGAACAAGTTTACAAACACAAGCCATTCTGGAGATGTTGTACATAAATATTGAATGATCCAAAATGACTCTTTTGCCTTTTTTTCCCTCCACCTCACTGTTTCAAACCATTGCATGGCTTGTATGAAGGATGCTTCTTTGTGCCCCAGAGCATAGGAAATGATTTACTTTTTGTTTATAAATATGTTGCATATTCCCTTCTGTCACTGTGTTCTTGTGCAGCTGTTAGGCTGAGCCAGTCTCAGCAAGATGCACTACAGGGTGAAACTAACTGTTGTTAAGCTTCATAAACCATCTGGAGTTGCAAGCTGCTCTGAGTCTCTACAGACTGAATATGCTGGGTGGTGACACCCCTTCCCCCCCCCCCCCACCCACCCACCCCATATAACCCAATTTTGCTAATGAGCTCTCAGTCATTGCTATTTCACATTTCAAACAAACTCATGCCAGATATTTTACTAGTCCACCCTCTAAAACATGCCTGTGGGAATTTCTGGGTATATATCAACATCCTGAATTTTTTTAAAAAAGTGAAACTACTTCTCATGACAAAAAAAGTTTTCTGACCTTGTTTAACCCACCTTGCTCAGATGACCATCCTATTAAATCTTTTGACTCTCTAGCAAAGACAGTTCTAGTACACTCCCCTGAACCACAGGGTTAGAGATGCAGAATTCTGTTGGATGGAGCAATGGAGGTTGAAAATGGTATCAAACCACAAAAACTGTTATAGTGGACTGTCCAATACAATTTGCTAATATCAATGTTGTTTAAAACTCTGCGTGTCAGAAGTTAGAAGCGGGTTCTTTAAAAAACTTTAATACTTCCCAATATATGGGAATATACTTAACATAGCCAGGCAACATCATTACATAGTTTCCAAGAATTAGTGATGAAAGGAAGTACATTATAAGAGTTGGAAGCCAGGACAAGAAGCCTGGTTAGCTATGTTAGATTTTTTATTTTCCCATGTGTTTCATGGAGTTGTGAACCTGGCCCATAACTGACCAACAGAGAAGCAAGTGGCTGTCATAACAATAAAAGCTGCAGCAATGTATCATATAGTGGCCAGTGAACCTCATACTCGATCATCATTTCAGAATCTGCCTTCTAGCCCTTTGCAACATCCAGAATACAGGAGTACACTTGAAATTTACAGTACTCTGATAGAAATGCTAGTGGAAAACAAAGTTTATTGATTAATCCATTGACCGTATCAACATTAAAAACAAAAACAGAAATATGCACAAATAAACAGCAATCACTATCCTAAGACTCCCACAATAGTGAACCAACATACATCCAAACTTGATCAAGTTAAAAGACAATTAAAATATCATCATTAAAATGCCAAGGTAAAATTTCACAGCACAAAAATTAAAAACGAAGGTTAAAACGAAGGTTAAAATAGACCAGCTATTACACAATCTCAAAACACTTCAGATATCTGCTAGTGAACAGATATAGTAAACACACTCTTTATTGCCATGCTGAATTAATGCAATATAATCCAAATACAGAAATTACTACTAAGATTATTGAAACATTCTAAATGAGATAGGAAAAACTTACTCAATGTGTGGACATGTGATATTTATGTTGCTGCAAATATTGTGTAAGTTGATGTTCCTAACCACTGCAATATACCACATAATATGTTGTGCATAATAAACATGACAAATAGTTTGAAATTTACATTAAGAAATGACTTGCAAGAAAATTTCTATAAGGTGATGTACAAATGGTATCTGAGACTACTTCCAGAGTTCACTTAAATGTGTGCCAAAGTGGGTTTAAGAAACCTGCTTTGATGCACATTTCAGTCCCCACACCTCCACTCCATGCCCATGCTTTCCCAAGGGGGGTGGGTTCTAGAGGTCCTTCTGGTAACTTCCAGGAGAACACCTAGAAACCCCCCCCCCCCCATAGCCCTTAAAATTAAAACAACTTACCCAGCTGCTGGGGGGAGGGGTGAGAAGGAAAATCATTCCTCACTCCCCCTCTCCCCCTTGGTGTATTATTTCTACATGCCAGGAGGACTCCAGCAGTACCTTAATGGAGGCCAA
Source organism: Anolis sagrei (assembly GCF_037176765.1). Taxonomy (NCBI): domain Eukaryota; kingdom Metazoa; phylum Chordata; class Lepidosauria; order Squamata; family Anolidae; genus Anolis; species Anolis sagrei. Next base: position 99,098,598 of record NC_090021.1, read on the forward strand.
GTAAGTTGTTTTAATTTTTAAGGGCTTGTTTGGGAAGTTTGGGGAAGGGGGTAGGAGCCCGAAAAATCTAAGACAGCTGTGTGAATTTGGCCTGGAGACTGTGGGATGTGGCCCCTGGGCCCAATCCACGCTGGACCCACACCTGGAAAGACTTGAATCTTATCAAAGATCTAGGTCTTACCAGGTATCTAATTAATACCTGCTTTGTCCCAAATTAATTTGGTTTTACTGGTAGTTCCAAAAATATATAAACACCACTTGTCTAGTTTCCAACAGACCTCACAACCTCTAAGATGCCTGCCATACAGCCTGGAAAACTCACAGCAACAAAAAAAAAATAGCATAAACTGCAGCAGATGGCGATATTGCCTAGTTTTTGAAATACTTTCCAGAAAGGGGAGATTGCAGAATAAGGTATGTTGTGTTTCAGAGGAAGAAGCAATGTATCATAGGGATTGCGTGCTGCCTGTAATTCTGGAGACCAGAGTTTGAATCCTCACTCGGCCAAGGAAAATCACTGGCTGACCTTGGGCAAGTCACACTCTCTTACCATATCAGAAATGACTTCAAGGTACACAACAAAAATAGTATTTCAAGGGAAGACAAAAACCTTCTTCCTATTCCTTTTATAAGAAAACCCAATGACATTTGTGGGATCACCTTAAGTCAACAGGTAACTTGAAGGTAGATACGCAAACACATAGTAATTCAGAAAGAGAAGACCCTCACCCTGATGTAAATGTACGATGCACAAAGGCTCCAAGTTTATCAGGAGATGGTGAATCTGCAGAGAAGAAACAGAGAGAGGAATAGGGCTTAGTAGAGACCTCATGGTCTTCCATTTATTGTTAATAAATGGGGCAGGAGGGGTTACAGGAAGAAAGAAGCGAATGTCAGCAGTGGTAGCCAGGAATATATAATAGCTCTGTGGTCACTGCAATTACAGTCACAGGACAAACAGGGCAGGTGTCATCCTCTTGTCCCCGCACCAGGGAAAGCAGGCTGGCCATGTGAACTGTGGGGACTGTTCCAATTCAGAACCAACCCAGCTGCTGCTATTTTGCCTAACGCAAGGCAAAACCACATTAAAAGTGGCCTTGTCTAAGATCATGCCTTGGATTATATCCCCCAGTGCATGTAGGATTGAAAGCCCTGTCACGTTTCCAGTACAAGAAATGCAAGCTCTAGGGTTTCTTCATGAAAAATTAGGATCGAAAGAAATAAATGTATAATTTTTTAGCTATAAGGTTAAGCTAAAGGTTTCCCCTTGACATTAAGTCCAGTCATGTCTGACTCTGGGAGTGGTGCTCATTTCTAAGTCAAAGAGCCAGCGTTGCCCATAGACACTTTCTAGATCATGTGGCTGGCAGGACTGCATGGAGCGCTGTTACCTTCCCACTGGAGTGGTATCTATTGATCTACTCACTTGTGGGAGAAGCTTTCAAATGGTCCCTAGAAGATTATTTTTTTTCACACTGCTAGGTTGGCAGAAACTGGAGCTAACTGTGGGAGCTCATCCTGCTCCCCAGATTCAAATCGCTGACCTTTCAGTAAGCAACTTCAGCAGCTCAGTGGTTTAACCCACTGCGCCACTGGGGACTCTTTTTTAGCTATAGATATAGGAATTATGATGTGGGTGTTTTCTGAGAGTTGAGAATTATTTTAAGGGTTAATTCATGGTAAAACATTGAGAAAGTATGCTCTAGAACCAAAATAAATAATTTGCCCCATTACTTATAATGGGAAAGGAAGATGCACATGCTGAAAGACATCCTTTGAGCCAAGTCTGATCAAATACCAACCTGTGTCTCAAATGCTGCAGTCCATCCTTAAGATACATTACTGGTTAAAATTGATTGTGCCTGCCTCCCTGCCCCCCACCCCCCTCAACCTTTATAGAAAGTTTCTTTGTCTGTAACAACAACAACAACTTTATTTTTATGCCCCTCCTCCATCTCACCGAAGAGACTCAGGGTAGCTTACAAAGGGACAACCCCAGAGAGCAAAAAGTTAAAATGTAATACAATAAAATAAAAACAAAAACAAACCAAATAGAAACATATCACAATAAAACATAACATCATGAAAACAGTACCATGGGAGCAATAAAAGTGCTGAGTTCAGAAGGCTCTGAGTTTGTGGAAAATTCCTAGATAGAGCTAAGGGAAAGTGCAAAATTTAGTGGCAGGAATGGGAGAGTAATGTTCTTGGGCTTTATAATGTCAGGATTGCAGAGCGCAGGGCCATGCTAAAGTGCCGGAACTTAGGTATTAAAGGGCCAATTCTTTGGAACTGCCTAATCAAAGGCACAACGGAACATCCATGTTTTTAGGTTCTTGTGGAAGGACGACAGGGTAAGTGACAGTCTGATCTTCCTAGGAAGAGAGTTCCAGAGCCAGGGAGCCACCAGCAAAAAGGCCCTCTCCCTCGTCCCTACCAACCGTGTCTGAGACTGAGGTGGAAGTGACAGGAGGACCTCCCCAGATGATCTTAGGACTCGTGTTGGTTCATAGGGGAAGATGTGATTACAAAGATAGGCAGGTCCAAACCATTTAGAGCTTTGTAGGTAATCACCTGCACCTTGAATTGGGACCAGAAACTCATTGGAAGCCAGTGTAGCTGTTTAAACAGGGGGGTTGGCCACTCCCTGTAACTTGCTCCAGTTAGTAATAAAATTAATTCATTCAACCAAATGCAGTTCATGTACATATATGTGAATGCACATACACAGAGAGCCATTACTCATGATAAATACTGCAGTAGGTCTTTCACTTTTGCTGGGGATAGGGGCTCAGGAACCCCATGAAATTGGGAAAGCCATAAATAAATAGAAACTTTTCAAAAAATTAATTGACCATAGATGCTGACGATAAGGCTGCACTGAAGTGCCTAGAAATTCCTGGAGATAGCATATTAATCAAATCTGCAAACAATCACATCTGCAAAGGGAATCAAATTGTGCAGTACTGTAAGAAAATGCTGCTATCTGTTGGAAGGCAATGACTGTAGTTCCTTTTGAGTCATGTCAGTAAGAGATGGAGAAGGAAAGCCGCTTGTTAGAACATGCTGTATATTTACTCAAATCTAATGCTCACCTCTTTTGGCTAAATTTTATATTTATTTCATGCATTTCTACCCTGCCCTTCTCCCCCCAAAATCATGTTGCACGTTAGATTTGCGTAATACTGTGATCTTAGATGCAACATCTGCAGGCTCAAATAGAAAGAATATGGCACCTCCTCCTTCTTGGAGCACTCCACAAACCTAAGTTTCCAGTGTTGGAGAAGCCTTCAAAGGAGATGAGTAAAGGAGCCCAAAACATTGACATGACTGCATCTCCTTCCATTAACCTGCCCGATCTCTTCAATCTTCAGGGGAGGCTCTCCTTTTGCCCCTGCCGTTATCACAGGCTCATCTTGTGGGAACAAGGGAGAGAGCCTTCTCTTCTGTGGACCCCCGACTCTGGAACTCATTGCTCAGTGAGACTAGGCAAGCCCCCACCTTAGAAACCTCCAAGAAGGATCTCAAAACCTGGCTTTTCTGTTGCGCTTTTGGAGAATAACCATACAACTATACTTTGTTGCTCCCCTTCAGTGTTTGTTCCTATAGTATACTTCCCCCTGCCGTTTGAAGGCCTCATTTTACAACCCAGTTTTTATGAGCCTCTCCCTCACAAATAATCTGCTCTACTCCTATCTCACCCTGAGTTTTTAGCATTTTATCTTGTACATGTGGCCCATTTATTGTCACTGTGATTGTGAATGATTTTTCGTTGTATTTTTTCATTGTTTACTGTATTTTTATGTTTTATTAATCTTATTGTGTTGTTTGTTTTTTGCTTTGGTTTTTATTTTATTGTAATGCACTCCTGGGCTTGGCCTCATGTAAGCTGCCCTGAGTCCCCATTGGGGAGATGGAGGCAGGATATAAATAAAGATTATTATTATTATTATTATTATTATTATTATTATTATTATTATTATTGATGTAAGCACAAAATTGGATTTGGGTCATAGGGTTCACGTTCATTTCTAGTTTCATTCATATGAAATATATATACTTAAGATGTTTTTCTTATATAAACTGATCTTTGTGTGTGTGTGTGTGTGTGTGTGTGTGTAGTCAAAGATCAGTTTAAATAAGAAAAAACATCTTAAGTATAAATTATGGTGCATTATACTGTATTATATCGCAAAGTTCAATTAATATGATTTGTCCTTTTCAAATCATCATTGTACATGACTTTTTACTAGCACACCAAGTCCCCTTTTATGAGATTAGAGTTCCCAGCACTGTTATTTCAAGCTCTGTGAAAAACACATATATCCTTTAAACCCTATAAGCATTATGTCTGGTTTCATTTTATGCCCTACCAGCAAAGACAAAGCATAGAATTAATATAATACAATCAGATAGCATGGTCCTCTGGAAAAATGAAACCTACGGCAAATATTTTTAATCAACTTTCAAAGCCTTTGCTCCTTACAGACAGACATGAAATGAACTATGCTATGAACATGAAGAAATAAGGACATAATATGACATAATATGGAATATCATCATAGATCACAATGGTTTTCTATCATATTGGCTATAGGTAAACTATATATATTCATTCCCCTTGGAAATGCTATTTCAGAAATGGATTAAATGACCGGTCAGTTCTAATGGTTCTTCAGGCTATAGAATTGTGGAAGGCATATCTGCCAAAAGACATTGCAACATGTCCAAAAGCCTGTTATTACTTCTCTGTTAGGTCTTGAGGACAGACTAGTGTTCAGCTGGTTTTATCTAGTCCAGCTTTCTGCTTATATTATACGATTATCCAAGACTTTGCATCTTTGTGGGGTTTTGTAGCTATCTTCTAAAACTGAGGAATGGGAATAATAGAATCCTTTTTCAGACTCATTAATAGCAATATTTCACGTTGACTCATGTTAGTCCAGAAACATTTCAAATAAATTGAAGGTTACATCTTTGCCTGGTTGAACTGAAGTCTATATATACTTTGATATGCATTTGGTCTGACATAAATTTAACATACGCAGGTGCCAATCCTAGCAGGTTCTCTTCCCTGCCAACTCTACAGTGCTCTACATTCATTTCTTCACCTTACAGTAAAATATAGGTAGTGATTTTATACTTAATACTAATATTCCCCACATGCAATTTTTCTAATTTATGCTGAAGCATACAAGTGGGTTTTTTCACACTAACAGCCCTTCCACACAGCCATATAACCCAGAATATCAAGGCAGAACATCCCACGATATCTGCTTTGAACTGGGTTATCTGAGTCCTCACTGCCATATATTCCAGTTCAAAGAAGAAAATGTGGAATTTTATTCAGCTGTGTGGAAGGGGCCTAATAGATGTGGGGTAGCTGACAACTAATTGCTAAACTAAAAATTGGGATATTCCTGAACAGACAGACAAACTGGGGCAGAAGAAGTGGATTCGAGTCATCACTTGATGGTTCTGTCACTAAATATAAAGCTGTCTGGAGAGCTGATAGTAGAAGGGAGAGTTTCAACTAAAGGTCCTGCAGGCTTGAGACCCTGCAGGCTGTAACTGCAGTCATTTCTCTTGGTTGCCTTGAGGGGGCTGGTAAGGCACAAGGGAGCTTGAACTCAAGGGTTTTTGAGTGGAATATACACATGACCTTTTTGTTTGAGGCACTTCAGAAATAAAGACACATAATATGCTTGGGGTCAGAAATGTTTTGGATTTTGGAATACTTGCATACACACAATGAGATATCTTGGAAATGGCTCTTCTGTTGAACACAAAACACATTTATGTTCCAGATCCACCTGACACACATAGCCTGGAGGTAATTTTCTACACAATATTTTTTTAAATAATTTTGCATACAAAACAAAGTGTTTGCACATTGAACCACCAGAAAGCAAAGGTGTCACTATCTTAGGCACCCATGCAGACAAGGGCTCTTTCTGCAAAGAGAGCTTGCTGCTTCTTTTAGATTACCACCAGGATGAAATGAGCTCCTTCCCTTCTGCACCGCTCACAGTGGAGAGGGGACGGTTCACACACAGGTAAGCAAATGGAAGATCAGTTGCTTACTCTTTTGCCTAGGGTACCCAGGAAGCCTCCTATCTCATCCACTGCTACTGCTGCAGGTGTCGCCGCCACCATTTTCCTGCACAGACATTCAGAAAGGCTTCATGCAGTATGATATACAGTATGTATTATGTCTGTTGTTGAACTTGTGTCTTTGCTGCTATTTTACTCCCAGGGTGAACTAAGTTCCTTTTTCTTCTGGTCTGGTCTGGTGAGATGGGTTATAATTTACTCATGAGTAAGCACGTGGAAGCTCACCTGTCTTACCTGTTACAGCAGTGGTGTGCTCTTCTCGCTCAGTTCCCAAGTGGCAGGATATTGTAATGTGTTGGAGGCAGCTGTGGAGCAGCACTGCAACATCATTGGCAACCCAGAGATGGAGGAATGAATGTGTCACTGTCACTGCTGCCAGAGTTGGGGAAGGAGCTGGAATAGGAGAACGGGCATAGAGCCTCACCAGCAAAGAAGCTAACAGTAGAAGTGCCAACAACAGTAATAGATGAGATGGCATGTGACTTGGGTAAAGGAGAGAAGAATGATATTCCATTTGTTTACCCATGAGTGAACCACCTGCCCCCCTACACTGAGCAGTCCAAAAGGAGAGTATCAAGTATTTTCTGAAAAGAAAACAGCAGACACACGTAAAACAAAGAAGTAATTATCTAGCATTATTACTTACTTACTTACTTACTTAGGCAATCCCTCGTTGTCCGAGTAAGATTGTCCTCCAAGTTTGGTGTCCTGGCGGTGGATATGTAGGTGACTGTGGAGCCCTGTTCTTGACCTGTATGTTCCATCGGTTTCCAGGTGAAAGGCAGCCACAGTCAGGGTTGGCTTGGCGTGCCTTCCTCTTTGTACTTTTGTCTCTTTTGCCCTCCATTCATGCCTCTTCAAATTCTACAGTGCTGCTGGTCACAGCTGACCTTCAGCTAGAGCGCTCAAGGGCCAGGGCTTCCCAGGTCTCTGTGTCTATGCCACAGTTTTAAAGGTTGGCTTTGAGCCCATCTTTAAATCTCTTTTCCTATCCTCCAACATTCTGTTTTGCATTCTTGAGTTCGGAGTAGAGCAACTGCTTTGGGAGACGGTGATCGTGCATTCGGACAACGTGACCAGGCCAGCGGAGTTGATGGCAGAGGATCATCTCTTCAATGCTGGTGGTCTGTGCTTCTTCCAGCATGCTGACATTTGTCTGCTTGTCTTCCAGAGAGATTTTTCAGAGGCAATGATGATAGAATAATTCCAGGAGTTGCATATGACATCTGTAGATAGTCAATGTTTCGCAAGCATATAGCAGAGTTGGGGGAACAATAGCTTTGTAAACGAGCACCTTGGTATCCCTACAGATGTGTCATTTCTCAAACCCTCTGTGCTTCGTTCAGAAAAATACTGCACTCACAGAGCTCAGGCGGTGTTGTATTTCAGTATCAATGTTGACTTTTGTGGAGAGGTGGCTGCCAAGGTAGCGAAAATGGTCAACAATTTCTAATGTTACACCATTAAGCTGTATTTCTGGCATTGCATTTTATCAGGACATCAAAATGGTGATAATGGCACTGGCACTTTTCTTTTCTGTAGAATGACCCTCAATGTATGCAAAGATTATATCAAAAAACATAATTTTGACCCCTAAATATAATCTCAATTTATAAATGAGATTGATTTGTACAGGAGGACATACAATATGCTGGACTTCGCTAGATTAATGGCAGAAATGTTTAAATCCTAGACTGAGACTTGGGAGCATTTCCATGATGTCTAGATCTGGCTCTGGTGATTCCTGGTGATTCACACTGGTGACACAGGATTGGCTCTTTGTCGTTATTTTTCAGGATCCTGATGTACCACCAGTGAAACACTAGCATTGCACATTGGCTTTAATGTTTCTTTATGCCATTTTCCTGATTAAAACAAAAGTGAAATGTAGGAAATATGAGCCATGAAATAAATTTGCATCCCAAAAATGAAACAATAACATCAATCCAGGTTTCATATTCGGTTGTGAACATTTACACTTCAAAAACAGTGAAACGGAAATTTGGCAGCGCTAACTGATCTTTGCATAAAAATGGACTTCAAAGCTGACACGTGTTCCCATTCATTTTGTGGCTCCAGATTTCCAGTTGGAGGTGATTGCCTCTGATTACCTGCGGCCATTGTAATAGCATTTCATCTACAGCGTTTTTTTTTAAAGCCATTACTCATTGTCTTTTGTTGACCACAACAACTGTACCGGGGGCTTTCCAGTACACATATAAGTGGCAGGTGTAATTGAAAAATGGACTAAGTCTCCAGGATTTTTGTAAAGCTGTGAACTATGAATAGGAGAATAAAATGTCTTCAATGGCCAGAAATTGATTGTTGCTTTGAAGCTTCCCACCGCTCCCACCACCACTGGTTCTGACCAGAAGCTAACACCCACTCTTTTAAATAATTATTGGATTAGGTTTTTGCATTCAGTCTATTGTGAGCACTATTCCACTTGATGTTATAATTAGTTCTCTAAAAATGATGGGGCATGGGGTGGGGGACAAGCTTTCTCCAGCTTGCATGGCTCAGGCTCTGTAATATCAACTCTATGGAAATTATACATAGTCCAGAGAAGACAACCATTTTGTCATTGTCTTTAATAATAAGGGCTAAATTGCCATGTTGGCTGTTCCAAAGCACAAATTCAATTGATACAGTGGTGAGTCACACTTGTATGCTTATTAGCACAATCTTTAGCAGGGATATTTTGGGATTTTGTCCTAGCTTGTCATTGGCCACTGTGGAAAAAGAATAGTGGACTAGATTGGCTTTTGGTTTGATCATTCAGAGCTATTCTTATCTTCTCATTTATTTTCATCAGACATAGAGGAGGTTGTTATACTCTTTTCTAACTCATAAGACTAATTTGTCATTGTGAAAATAAATCTAATTTTATTCATGTTCTTCTCAACCTTTTCAGCCAATCATGTTAAATCTCTTAATGCAAACTACACATTTAAGAAAAAAAACATGTGAAGCAGAGAGGAGTGTTTACATCACACTCGATAATATCTGCAGCATGTGTCCGCATTCCCCTTTCCCTGTTTTGTTGCTTGGGCACACATCACTACTAAAGCTAATTAGGTCATTTCAAATGGACTGTAATTGATAATGGCACTTTTGCAGGTTCAGATTTTCACACACGAAAACTGAAAGTAAATTAATGACCAGCAATTTTGACAATTACAGTCAATTAAATTTGTCAACATGACATTTGATATAAATAGTCCATATGTAAAATCAAAATCTGAAATTTCAGGGAAAAAACCCTTTAGTACCATTAGTAATCATTATTTTAAGAACAAAACATAAACTCTACCTTATCCTTTCATTTTATCTAAATATATTTATTTTACCTTTATATTATTTTATTGCAAGCCCTATTAAAAATTATTAATAAATAAACTCTGTGATCAAAAAATTTTCTCTAATGTAATAAAGGCATCCCAATTGGTCACATCACAATAGTGCAGAATTTTCTGATTGGAATGGGGATTTATAGGCTTAATCCAATTGTTAGTGAAATCCATGGGACCTTGATAAGTCAACATGTATATAAATGTCATTGCTTCAGTGGGTCCACTGCAATTTGGGACCAAGAACTGGATTTATTTTGTAATGTTTACCTTTTGTCCAAAGTAAAAAAAAAAGTTTCATTTTATCAAAGGTTTTCATAGCTAGAATCACTGGGTTACTGTTAGCTTTTCAGGCCATGTTCCAGCAGCATTCTCTCCTGCACCCGTGGCTGACATCTTCAGAGTTCTGTTGGCAGTGAGGCAAGTGGTGTGTATATATATTTGTGAAGTGTCCACAGTGGGAGAAAAAACCCTTGTCTGTTTAAAGCACGCATGAATGTTGCCATCAGCAAGCTTGAATTAGCATTTGAGTAGCCATGAAGTTTGCAAAGTCAATCAGTGAGAGTATCTGCATAGAGGTAGCCTGGCTTTTTTTGCCTGGAGGCATCCTCTGTTTGGGAGGTGTTAACTAGCTCTTGATTGCTTGTTGTCTTGAGTTTGCCTATTTCTGAGTGGTGTTCATTATTTACTGTCTTGCATTTGGGTTTTCCTCTAATATTGGTAACCAAATTTTGTTCATTTTCATGGTTTCCTCCTTTCTGTTGAAATTGTCCACGTGCTTGTGGATTTCAATGGCTTCCCAGTGTAGTCTGACATAATGGTTGTCAGAGTGGTCCAGAATGTCTGTGTTCTCAAATAATATTCTGTATCCATGTTGGTTTATCATGTGCTCTGCTATCGCTGACTTCTCTGACTGAATTAATCTGCCGTATCTTTCATGTTCTTTGATTAATGTCTGGGTGCTGCATTTGGTGGTCTCTATTTAGACTTGTCCACAGCTGCATGGTATACAGGACAATCCTGCAGTGCTTAGAGCAGTGGTTTCCAACCTTTTTTTTTTTTTAACCAGGAATCACTTGACCAGGAACCACTTCACCAGGGACAACACTTTGACCAGGGAACACTCTCCAGCATTAGTACCCAGGCCTGTAGCGAGGGGGGGGGGGTTAGGGGTTCAACCTCCCCCCCCCCCCCGAAATTTTTCAGGTTAAAAAAATAAAGCTGGTTTACTCATGAATTTTAACTAGTTAACCAAATCCCCATGCTAAGTCTATGAGATGCAAAAAATGAAGAGTCCCTCCAGTACTGCAAGCACTATCTCAAGCAAATATTGACAATTTATCCACACTGTCATTACTTGCGGCAATAGCAGATGTAGTGAAGCAACCAAGTTGGGGGGGGGGGGAGTGTTGAATGCTCTCATTAAGGAGGCTAGACTTGGTGGAAGTGGTTGACAGGGGTGGAGTTGCAGGCTATTGAAGGCTGCTCTGCCCCTATTGTGCTCTTTGCTTCAGCGTGAGCTAGGAGTCAGGTTTCAACTCCCCCCCCCCCGAAATTTTCACACACACCCCCGAAATTTTCAAAACTCCCCCCCCCGAAATTTTCAACCCTCCCCCCCCCCCGAAATTTTCAAAACTCCCCCCCCCCCCCGGAAATTGTCAACCCTCCCCGAAAAAATTTTCTGGCTACGGCCCTGTTAGTACCAAAAGGGTTCCAAATCAGTTTTTGGTCAACTTTAGATTTGGTTTGGTTATTTGGGGTGCTGATTCAGAAAATTGCATTGGCTAGATCACATCAGGTGTAGTTTCTGATACAGAACATATGCCATTTAGTAGTTGCCATTTGCTCACCCACAGAAAACCATATTTAATAATCTAGAGCTGATGTTGTAGTAGTAATCTTTTGTGGGTAGTCAGCCTCTCCCTCCCGACATCCCCATTGCCTCAGCATTATAAGAGGGTTTCATGAGGCCAGTCACTCTCGTTGCTGCGTGGTTTTGAGGCAACAATGTAGTAATGGTGATGCCATGGACTATATTTTCATTCTTGCGAACCACTGGTGGTCCATGAACCACAGGTTAGGAACCACTGGGTTAGATGATCCCTCTTTGCAAAGGATAACAGACAAGGATTATTTCTCTCACCTGCTTCACTGCCAACAAAACCTCTGAAGATGCCAGCCATAGATACAAGTTAAATGTTAGAAGAGAATGCTACTGGAACATACCCATACAGCTCAAAAAACTTACAGCAACCCAGTTGTTTCATATATTTATTTCTGCCTGTATAGTGCTTATACAAGGTAGAGCCAGTATGATGTAGTGGTTTGAGCATTGAACTATGACACTCAAGATTAACGTTCAATTCCTTGTTCAGCCATGAAACCCACTGGGTTATGTTGGGCAAGTCATGCACTCTTTTTAAAAATCTATATTCTCCTACGCTAAGAATTCTAAGTACTCCTTTCTAAACTGTACATCTCAGGATTCTGTGAGATGTTAAATTGGAATCACAGCACTGTGTCATGTGAAAATGTCCCTGGTGTTAACAGTCTTAACAAGCCTTCACTCCTCACAATTATGGCAGTATGCTAGGTGACACAATTTCATTGAACTAAGTGGGTTTTATTTTTGTACTGATTTGTTAATGGTGGTGTTATTACTATGATTTCTGAACCCCACTGTGAGAACAGTGGCATTCCCATTTCCATGCATTAGTAACATGCCTTTTTTTTAAAAGCCCGCAAAATTATGAGTTCACCACTAAAGAAAGGAATGCAGTTGAGAAGCAGTCTTCATGAGCTTTGAGGCATATCTGCACCAGAGCCACCCTTGTTTAAAGAGATGACTGCATGTTGTATTAAACCCAAACACAACCTTCCAACCAGATTCATGTCAAGACTATGAATATAATTATACTATACTAGTATAGTAATTGGATATATCTTTACCAAGCCTTCGTATCACAGCATTCCATGATTTGTAGTTTAGGATTTGTAGTTTGGTTGCAACTCTAGACCACTGAGAGTTCTAAATAACTCACCAAAACTTCAGATCCCAGAGACTCACAGGATGGGGCCATAACAGTGATACCAAAATAGTATGTAGTGCAGATATAGTAGAGGAAGTCCCTGAGTTTAAACATCTGACTTATGAATGACTCATAGTTAAGAACAAGGATGAGACAGCAGGAGATGAGAGAAATCCACCCCTATGAAGGGAAATTCTCTCCTGGAAGAGTTTTCATGGGGAAAAGGTTATCTCCACTCAAGCTTTATTCCCAATCTTTGTTTCCACAATAAGCATTTTTTTTCAAAATCCAATTATCACAGGGGCAGAAAGTCAGGTGAAAACTTCTGAGTAGGGGCACAGATAGCAAAAACCACAGGGGTGTTAACCCTTCATTGTGCTATCCAAGTTAAACAATATAAATTATTAGATGGAATTACACTTTTTTAAATGTGCCTAACTTACAAAAAAAATCAACTTAAGAACAACTCTATAGAATGTATCATGTTCGTAACTGGGGAACTTTCTGTATTTGACTCATTCAAATCAGATACCATACCATAAGCAGAATCCATCGATACAATGTAACATAATCTCCAACATTTCACAGATGAAAACCAAGAGTCATGTGGCCAAAGAACATCGGAATGTGGTCCAGATTACAAATGATATTAATAAGTGAGAACACAAAAGCTGGAAGAAGCTTTGGTATCTTTCCATCCTGCTGAGTTAATTGCATTTTGAACTCATTTTGCAGCAATTGGAGTAAGCAGAGGACCTTTTTTATTTATAATGCTAAACCAACCAGTCACCAAACCAGCTTTGTGAAGAGATGCACTGTCTGTTTTCTGCAAGTGGCTGCTTTTCTGCTTACTGGCAACAGTTTTGGTCATGTCAGGAGTGACTTGAGAAACTGCAAGTCACTTCTGGTGTGAGAGAATTGGCCATCTGCAAGGACATTGCCCAGGGGATGCCCAGTGTTTTGATGTTTTACCATCCTTGTGGGAGGCTTCTCTTGTGTCCCCAGATGAGGAGCTGGAGCTGATAGAGGGAGCTCATCCCTCTAGAGCGCTCTCTCCAGAATCTGGAGCGCTCTCTCCAGATTCGAACCTGCAGCCTGTCAGTCTTCAGTCCTGCCAGCACAGAGGTATGACCCACTGCGCCACCGAGGGCTCCGATACTGGCAACAGTGTTGGAGAAGGAAGAAGGCAGGCAAGCAGGTTGGGCCTGAAAACAATTTTCGGAAGAAGAAGGCAAACAAGACAATGCAGGAGGAGGCAAGTACATGGAGGCTCCATGATACAGCTGCTATTGATCAGTAACAAAGCAAGATAAAACCATCTGTCTGTAAAATGGAGGAGGTGCCATCCTGCCATCACTCAGCCAAACACCTTTGCACCTTTGAACAATGCCTAAAGTCATATGTTTCAGAACCTTTCCAATGGAATCACCTTAGAGCCAGTGGATTTGGAGACACTGGTTGGTACTGCACTGAAATTACAAATTCTTTTAAAGCATCTCTAAAGTACCAGGCTACAAGTAACTTTTAAATAATGATGCTGATTATGATTATTATTATTATTATTATTTGTATTCCACCCTAGCTCCCCAAACATTCAATGCCTCATCACAAAAGTAGACAAGGATACAATTAACAACCCACCCAATCCCAACACCAACCAACATTAAACAACCAATTATAAATAAAACCTACCTAAAGCACTGGTGGCTGCAGATACGAGTAAAGAACCTGGGACAGTGTGGCCAGCAATTCCTCATACTCAAGGAAAAAGAATTTATTTCTGTCTTAGGGGAAATGACCAAAATTGTTATGCCACAAAAAAAGGAAGCACTGTCATCTTTTTTGTTTGGAGTTGTTACGAAACAGATCGATAGAATAAACGCATACAATGATAAAGTTCAGAGACTGTATCTCTGTATTTAAGTAACCACTTTTGTAAGTGCAACATGACCCCTTTATCCTCAGAAGCTACATTCCTGGAATTCATGTGGATATGCAAACCAAGGAGAATAGCCAACTCTATTGAAATGAAGGGATTCTGGCCTAAGAATATCATAGAGTCATGCTGGAGGACCAAGAAAATGGCTAGAAGACTAAATTTTGTTTATTTTACTTACTTCATTTTATATCTCACCCTCTCTCATACTAGACCGGCAGATACAGGAATTGTACTGCATTTGTTATCTTGTTCACACAGAAATGTGAAAACTTTGGGTGAATTCAGCCAATTTTCCAGCCATGAATGAGATCTCTCTTTCATCTCTTCCTGCTCTAAAAGCTGTGCTGGAAGATCTTCCAGAAATGAAGAGTCTGGAGCACATTTTCAGGGCATAAGAATTGGAAATTTCCCATATCATATTGCACTGATCAGTAGTAATAATTAATTTGATATTATTGTAACAAAACATTCATCTGTGTTTACATGCATCTGTTGACTAATAAGGATAATACCTTATACAGGGGACAAAATTTTACTTTCTATCATACACACATCATTAGAAAATTGTCAGAATGCTCCATTGAACCCAACATACTATCATGGCTGACTAACATTTTTGAACAGTTTGCCATTTACAGTTGTCCTTTAGTTCAGTCCACAGCAATCCCAACACATAACAGAAAAGGAACAGCTTTCAGTGCAGTTCTTTCTGGGGAAGTTGATAATGAAGGGAAAGCTTTGAATAAGAACAGACTTGAACCTCAGTCTGTTGTGCATCACCTCCCCACCTTCCAACATGTGATGAGAGCCATTCATTCCATTTTTCCACATCTTGAAATGCTATTATTATTTGGCAGCCTTCAAATGCTCCTCATAATAGAAGTTTCACATGAATTTCTGTATAACAATGAGTAACAATTTAATTATATTATGCTACCCTTCTTCAAGTAGGTACCTGGGACACTCTATGCCAGGATGATTAAATTATACATAGGGCTCACAATGAAACCCCAAACAGACATTAATGTAAGTTGGCCAGACATCCTTCCATTCAGTTAAAGTGGTAATGTTCCACTTCAGCCATTGTTGTCTGAAGTCTGCATCCTGTGGAATCTTGGAGTTTGTCATTTGGAGAGACACTAGAGTTCTCTGGCTGGTAATTTGAAATATCATTCCCTAAGATGGAAATCCCAGATGTCTATAGCAGCTAACAGGGGACCATAGTGCTATAACTTTATGCTTCAAAGGACCTGTTTTGACCTCAGAAAACAAGCATTGTAAGTGTATAGTGTAAAACAAGGCAGCTCTCTCACTCTCACCATTATCTTCTCCATCCAGCACAAATCTTTCTTCCCACCAGTCACAATTATATATCAGACACATGGAAAGAGAAGAAGATATAATTATCCTGACCCTCATCATTCCTTACCTTGTGGCTACAGCTTGTACAGTCTGTAGCCACAGATTCCTTATATACAGCCCTCTGTATCCATGGATTTGGCACCCAGGGATTCAACCATCCACAACTTGAATGTTTTTTAAAAATCCAAAAAGCAAACTTTGATTTGATATAAGGGACAGCATTTTTACAATGCTATTATATCTAATGGGACTTGAGAAACCATAGATTTTGGTATCTAGGAATGATTCTGAAATCAATCCCCAGCAGGTATCAAGGGCCCACTGTACTAGGAGGTAATGGACTGATGATGTCCCATGGGATATATAGTTGGAAATGGTGCTTGTGAAATAGCAGTAGTCTCATGGAATGTACATCATGAGGGCCACTACAACATCACCAAATAATATGTAAAGGGGAGGGTAAAGCATTGGTAATTGCTGGTCTGGCAGAAAAGAAGTACTTTTGGAGATCGGAGAACTCAGAAAATAAAGCCAATTCAGTGAATTCTGAGGACTCACTAAGAAAGCAGGCCACTCCATTCCCAAATATTTGGAAAAGCTCTGCCTTTCTGTGCTAGTCAATTGGAGGCTAGAGACTTACACATAGAAATGTACATTTTTAAAAGAAAAAAAAGGAAAGGAGGCATATCACACAGAAGAGCCAACACAGCATACATCAGCAATCATACAGAGTATCTGAAGGAGAACGGTTTGTGTATTCCTTGGATAAAGAATGCTGGTTACTTTTGTTGGACTGAGGTAGTATTATTTCTCCATCTTGTTACTTACAGAAATGTCTAGAGAGGACATACTGGTTC
This sequence comes from Anolis sagrei, assembly GCF_037176765.1. NCBI lineage: Eukaryota > Metazoa > Chordata > Lepidosauria > Squamata > Anolidae > Anolis > Anolis sagrei. The sequence continues at coordinate 99,115,249 of NC_090021.1, forward strand.
AGCATCTTTTCCTCTTCTTGCTCAGCCATGAGACAGACACTGATTTTATAACATTGATCCTGGACTGAACTAGAGATATGAAATTTAAATAAACAGCATAGAACATATGGCTTCTATTGTCTTAATTCCACTGTGATCAACAGAGAAGCAGAATGAAAAGAATGACAGTAGAAAGCTGTAATGTTACTAGAAAGCTGTTACTAGAATCGTACATACACAATAATCTGGTTAAACAACTTTGGAAAGGATTTTATAGCCTCATATTTTTATTTATTTATTATTATTATTATTATTATTATTATTGTGGCTGTGGCTGTGGATTTTAGTAGTGTTTATATTGTTTAATGTTTTAATCTGTATTATGTTTTTATATGTACTGATTTGTTGGAAACCGCCTTGAGTCGCCAATTGGCTGAGAAAGGCGGTATACAAATTCAGTAAATAAATAATAGTGGTATGAGTATTATCACATTTCTCTAACTAGAATTTCTGAACAAGGAAATCCTTAACAATATCAAGTTGTGAAAAATTGGAGGAAATATATCAAATGAGTTATTTACTCAAGTATTCATTCTATACCACCACCTTTCTACAATTGAATCCTTTATATAGCCATGGGAAATAATATACTAAGAAGCTCCAACAGTTTTGGTTAAATTTAAGAAAAAGATGGGATTGTGTTTGTGGATTTTTTTTCTTACTTAAATTAAAAAGTGTAGGGATTAAGAAACAATTAAATATAAGCAGGTAAGGAGATAGAAAAGGAATGGTTAAAAGATAAAATTGTATGATGTTTTCTGGACAAATGGAAAGTCAATCTTTTACAGTGGGAAATATATACATACATACATGTATGTATATACATAGCAGTGGAAGAGGGCTAGGGGTGAGTATCACATAAGAGGGAAGGGAGGATTAGGTAAAAACATATAAACAAACCAAGAAGCAGCAAGAGTTAGTGATACCTTTCAAGAAAGCATCATTGGGAAAAAAGAAACGAAATATTTCAAAAAATAAATTAACAAAGATATTACAAATGAAAGATTAAAGGGAAAAATCTAATTAACCAATGGTATATAAAGCATGAAATTAATGTATTCCCATGAGTAACTCAAAAGACATCTAGAAATATATATAAAATGAGATATATTTCTTTCCATGTGCTTTTTTTATTTCCCTTTATATCATTGGTCCACATATATAAATAAATTTATATACATTTAACATATACTTTTTAAAGAATATACTTACAATTCAGTAATTGTGCAATGAAATAATAATATTGTCTCAACATAAAATCTCTTTTTGTTTAAATTAATTTAATATAGCTGCTAAAATCTTAGAACTGTCTATCTTTAAAAAAAACAATTAATTGAAAACTATTTAAATTAAATATGAAATTATTTTGAATATGCAACCAAGCTTCCCTGAAAGGAAATAATAATAATAATAATAATAATAATAATAATGCATTGTTAATTTATATATTGACAGAACATGATAAATCTATGTGAAAAACAACTGTGTTCTTTCAGAGCTTATTATCACAATAAACATTTTAATTGAAAAGGTGCAGACTGTTTCAAATAGATATCTTTCATTGATTACCTGAATATATATTTAAGCATTAAACTGTTAAAAATCTTTAATACAGACTGAAATGTGTTTAACACATGTCTTTTAAGACAGCTAGACATTAACCAATCCTTTCATTAGTCATTTTTCATTAATGGGCATTTAAAAATAACCAGAAAACCTTTCAAGCATAAATAAATGACTAAATAAATACATAACCATTCAAAAAAATTGAATGTATATACATATACATGCACATCCAGTTATGGCACTTTTTAAAAAAAAAAGCTTTGCGTACAACTCACCCACACCTCCGTTTTCTAACCTATATTCCTCTTAGTAGGGGTTTTTAGAGAGCATTGCTGCCTTGGACCTAGAACATATGCTCTGGCTGTAACATTGCTCTTAATATGGAAATATAGCAAGGCTGAAAGAAGGTCAATCTAACAATGTGGATTAACTCTGGCCAATGGTTAGACTCCTCTGTGCATGAAGATCCCATAAAGCATACGTTAATAAATAAGTGTTCTCTGGAATTCTGACTACTTCTAAATCAACCTGAAAGCTTGTCAAAAAGTTGTAATGATACTTTAACAAATTGATCAAATTAATATATAGCATTATGAACTCCTTAAGCATAAAGAGAGCCAGTCAGACATGCTGTTGTTTTTATCCCTTTAATTAAAGAGATTCTTCAGTGAACCCATGGGGAGTGGGATCACATTCCCACAAAGGATTGTTTAAATGATAATCTAACCATTCAAATGCAGTTGTGGCTTAACATACATTTATACATTCATTAGTGTGGTGTTCTAATGCAAACCAAGAAAAATCTAAATGCTGCCATAGATAATTATTAGTGCTTTGGCTGTCAGTTAGTCAAATCATCTAAAAGACCAATTATTCTGATGAAACACAGGTTGAAAGGCAAGCAAAACCAGAGTTTGTTGTTGACATTAAGGCATGTTTAGCCAGTTGGGATTGAGTGAGAATGTTTTTCTTCATAGCAATTATTATAATGAAGATGGTTTTTATGTAGACTCATAGTTACTTTTCAGCTTCTCTTGGATTTTTAACCCTCGTTAATTAAGAAAATCTCTTCCAAATTTTCCTTTAAATTTTGCTAGGGAGCCAAACTCTACCATGAGATGTTCCTGATGACCTAAAGAAGTCCCTTCAAAGCCTTCTCCAGAAGGCCAGGAGGCATCTGGACCAGCTTGAGGAGTGTGTTTAGTGGACAGGCAGGAACTGATGAGGATTGTGGAAAATTGCCTCTCCCCTCTCCACCACAAGGAGTCTCTACTAGATCAAAATAAGAAGGCAATTCTGGATCTCAGTCATATAGGGTTCATTCGGACATGCCCCTTCCTTCACTACAGGGACATCTTGGAGCTCATATGTCCATAGCAGGGGCGGCTCAACCCATTACGCAAAGTAAGCATTTGCAGTATAGTTGATTTTGCCCAGGGGCGCTCTTGAAGTGCTCTTGGGGGAAAATAGACCTTGACATATGCGAGTTGTAGTTACTGGGATGTATAGTTCACCTACAATCAAAGAGCATTCTGAACTCCACCAATGATGGAATTGAACCAAATATGGCACACAGAACTCCCACGACAAACAGAAAATATATAGCAGTGATTGGTTGGGGGGCACCAAAATACTGTTTGCTTACCATTGAAAATTACCTAGGGCCGCCTCTGGTCCATAGGATTATATCAGTGGTGACTAGTGGTGCCCATGTCAATGGGGCGGTGATCATCCAAACGTTCAAGCTGTGCAAGATGCTGAACTCCCTCCCCATAAGATTCTGACTAAAATCCAGAACAGAATCATATGCATCTGATGTCCCATCTGCACTGCTATCTAAAATGCTCATCATCTGCTTTGAACTGGATTATATGATAGTATAGACTCATATAATCCAGTTCAAAGCAGATAACTGTGATTGTATGTTGGACTCTCCCTCTGTCAGGAAGGAAGGAAGGAAGGAAGGAAGGAAGGAAGGAAGGAAGGAAGGAAGGAGGCAGGCATAATCTCTTTCCACTGCTGGATGATGATGATGATGATGATCATAATGGTGATTATGATATGATGACGATATGGCAGTAGCAAGGAGATGGGCCAGATTGGGAACAAAGGGATGCCTGGACACCAATACCCCAGAGTGCCCTATATCCCAGGTTCTGATCCCAGGTCTTTGAACTGGATTATATGAGTCTACACTGCCAGATAATCTGGGATAAGAAGATAATCTGTGATCAGATCCTAGGATATATGGCAGTGTAGATCAGCCAATAACCTGCCTAGCATAGATGTGGCCTAGTTGCTAAAGGACAGCAAGAAGGATGCCAGTTTGACATCTCCAGCAAGGATGTTACAAAGCCTGGGAAAAGCTGCCCAGAAGGCCCTCTTCCATGTTCCCACCAGATCTGTTAGTGAGGTTGGTGAGGCAGCAAGAAAGGCCTCCCCAAAAGATTTAAAAACACAGACATGCTTTTACTGGAGACCAAGCTCTTTCAGATATGTGAGGACCTGAGCCCTATAGAACATTATAGATTATAACCAGTAATTTGAATTGTTCCTGGAAACAGAGTGGCAGAAAGCAGAAGTGTGGCAGCAACAGCTCCACTGCCATTTTCAATACACTGTAAATATTAAATATTGGCATACCTTGATTGTCATGATGGACAGTGTGGATTGCTTTTGCATTTCAGTTTCCATGCCTTTTTTTTTTTGTGGCAACTGTGAATATTTGCAATCTGCCTAAAGCTGCTTTTTAGCTTCTAAACCCAAAGAATTATATTCATTTGGTAATGGGTTTTTCAACTTTCACATAAGCCTTTTTTACTATAGCCACTTTTTTACTATAGCCATCACTTGAAAGGAACCTTATTTGTTCCCATAGTATAGTATGGTATGTTGAGCCCAAAATATATGTTTCGTTTATGCATTGCATACAGGCTGAGTATCCCTTAACTAACATGCCTGAGACTAAACATAATTGGGATTTGCATTTTTTAATTGGATTTTGGATTGCATACATAATGAGATATCTTGAAAATGGGACCCAAGTCTGAACACAAAATTCATATATGTCTCATATACACCATATACACCTAGCCTACTGAAGGTAATTTAATACACAATGTTTATGAAATAAAGTTTGTGTATACTGAATCATCAGAAACCAAAAAATGTCACTTTCTCAAACATCCATGCAGACAGTTTCAGATTTTGGAATATTTTGGATGTTAGAATTTCAATGGTCAACCAATACACCAACAGTGGGTTGAATCCAGATTTAGTGATGTTTTGAGCAAAAATTTTGAAATCTATGAAACTTTAGTTAGTCACGATGACTGATTTGTCCAATATGTTTCAGCAAGTGCACTTTATACATAACTAAATCAGATTCAACAGCTTGCAGACATCTGAATTTTGGAAAAGCATATACATATAGTGCATTGTCATGCTTATAATAATATATAGATGGAAAACTCCTATGTGGCAGGCAAACTATTGCATCAAATGTTTCAAATGACAGCTCCCATTAGCCTGGACCAGCATGGCCAAAATTATGAGGGGAGGTTTCTTTTAGTGTAATCTCACAGGCCTTTTCAACTAGGTTTTGATACATTGTGGAGATTTCTAATGAGGAATGATTGAATTTGTTTCTTTGCTCCCCCACCTCTTTCTTATCTATGCCTCTATGCTAACATTTTTGGAAAGGTGAATTGTCCCAGGATTACCCAAAGAACTTCACAGAACTTAGTCAAATTTTCCTTTAAAAAGCCATTTATGCTGAGTTTTTTGCACCCCCTGCCATTGACCTATTGGACAATTATTCTCTATGGAAGTATATTCACCAAAAATTACCACCCCTTTTCACTGACCATAAATGAAGTGAATCATGGAAGAGTATATTCTCTAAGCAGGAACTTCAGACTGAGGCCCCATCTACACTACCATATAAAATCCAGATTATCTGTTTTGAACTGGATTACTGCCCCATAATCCAGTTGAAAGCAAATAATTCAGATGTTATATGGCAGTGTAGAAGGGGCCTGAGTTTCCAGTATTCAAAGCTAAGTTAACGAAGCTGCCATATTTATATTTTCAATGAGGAAACCAAAATGTTGACCCAATTAGCAGAGGGGGAGCTTGTAAATGACAATTACAATCAGGAATATACAACCTCATTCCATATTTTTTAAATTTTTAAATAGCCATCTAGTATTTTTTTTCTATGCAGATAAAGAGATATATTAGTTATGTTCTACCCAAGGGCCTGCACAATGGTAATACAGTCAAAGTTGCAACCTTATGCACACTTACCTTAGAGTAAACCCCCTGAACTCAATTAGACTTATGCCTCAGTAATCTTGTATAGGAATAATAACTTTGAAAGTAATGAGAAATCAGTAGTTATATACTGCTTGTTCTGCAATGAATCGTTGTCTGCTTATATCTCCTTACCCCATAATATTTGACTAGAGGTTTGAGAAAAATAAAATTGAGTTATTGTGTGAATCACAATATGTTTCTGCCATGAACAGCCCATCATAAAGATACTGAACACATCTCTTTGTTATGAAGCATTTGCCGATGTAATGTAAAAACCCCACTGGTTAGAATAAACAATATAAAAAGCAATTAAGTCAAGCCCTCTGACATATTTTATTTAAGAGATACACGGTGTAAATAATGCATGTGTAAATAAAATGAAAGAATGGTGCTGATGTTGTGTATCATTACTTTTATGTTCATTCTTACTTGCAATCAACTCACGGTGTTTCCCATTTATGACAGCATGCAACCCAAAAAGAAATAAAGAGGACATAATCATAGTTCCCAAATTATTCCCTGGATAAATTTAACAGTCAATAATTTTGGTGGTTCTTTCTTTGTTATCAGCAGTCTTACCTTAGAAATGATGAGTTGTATAACAACAACAACAACAACAACAATAGTATGCAGTACCTAAAGATCTTGGTTTGCACTTAAAAACTATCAGCGATGACAAAATTACCATCTGTCAGCTGCAAAAGGCCACCCTGCTCAGATCTGCACACATTATTTGCCGATACACAGTCCTAGACATTTGGGAACTGCCCAATGTATGATCAAATACAAAAGCCTTCTGTGTTTACTGTGTATTAATCTTGTTATGTATCAAATAATAATAATAATCATCATCATCATCATAACTTTATTCTTATATCCCACCATCATCTCCCTGAAGAGACTTGGTGAGGCTTGCAGACGGCACAAAGTGCTTAAAAACAAACATAAAAGCAAACACAATATAAAATACAATAAAATAAAATGCATGCACATATAAATCCAGATGATAAATTTGTCCTAATTATATCTAAATAATATAACTATTTAAAATATTATTTTAAATGATACATCTTTTCACTACATCCAATCTAGAATATAAATTAGGCCAGGAGTTCTGCATTTTTCATACCTCAATGGAGGCCTTGATTCTTTCATTTAAGTAATAGAAACAATATTTTCCAAAAAGACTATATTTTGGAAGAATGGGATAGCTTGATCTCTTCTGCTCAAAACAACATCACATTTTGCTCAAAGGTTTTATTTACATTTGTAGCTACTGCTATGAAATTAATGCATGTGGGAGAAAAAACTTAGAAAGGCATGATTTATAAAATTTATAGCAAAACTAATCAAACATTCAGATCATTTTCCGGCTGTTTTCATAAACTTCTTTGTGATAGAGTGGGTATGGATGTGCTCTAAATGCTACTTCAGAATTCTCCTTCACAAATGTTTATGATTTTCCAGATAATGTCGGTTGAAACATTCTCCAAATATTTGTACCCATAATTTGACCTCTCATAATCATTTATTTCTTCTGTTTGATTTTGAGCAGCTGGCTGTTTTCTGACAATCGAGAATTAATAATTTTAAGTAAGCCTTTTTAGCTTTTGCGAGTCATAGCACCTAAGACACAATGGTAGATGACATTTGTCTGCCGTCCTATCAAATGCACGCCACAGCATCACTTACCAAGTAACCCTCACATTTCCACTACAGATGTCTTCCTCACCAAAGAGGATTCATGTTCTGGGGTGAAAATTTAGGAATGGAGACTGTGTTGGGTATTATCTATTCCCAATATGACTTGAGCATGTGCTGTAGAAAGCATCCACCTAGCATTTCCATATAAAGCACAGTTAGGTCAGCCATGTGCCCTACTTTACAGCCGCATTTGAAGAAAACCTCAATTTTGAGAAGTCCAATTTCACAATAACAAGCAATAAAAAGTGGAGTGAATGGGAAAGCTTTGAAATTGTCCATCAGAATTAATTAAATTTAGCAGAATAAATATTTGGAAACAAGAAATGCATAGAATGAATGTACACCTGATAAAGCCCACAAAGGCCCCATCTACACTGCCATATAATACAGTTTCTGAATCAAAATTAAATGCATTGAATGGGATTATAGGGCAGTGTAGACTCATATAATCCAATTCAAAGCAGCTAATCTTCATTCTGAAACTGGATTATATGGCAGTGGAGATCCAACCTATATCTATTTTAACCACAAACAAGAATTTACTTCTCCATATAAAATGTTGAGGGTACTAAAGCAGGTGATGTCTGTTATTTATCTCATCCTATATTTGCTTAAACGGCAAACAACCACGAGTGTCTTCAGTATCTGCTATTCTTGGTTCCAGGACCTGCATAGATACCAAAATTATGGATGCCCAAGTCCCACTATATACTATGACAGAATAAAATTGTGTCGCTTATGTAAAATGACAAAAGGTTCACTTTTTGGAATATTTTTGAATATTTCCAAGCTATGTTTAGTTGATTTCATGGATGCATAATCTGTGGATATAGAAGGCCAATTGCAATCCTTTCATCATTGCAGGATCCAGGTGCTTTTTGGATTGTAGTGGTACAGATTTTTCCTAGGAGTGTTTCATATTATTGAATAATAAATAGAAAGTGTTATAGTCTTGAAACAAGCAACAATGAACCGATTACTAAAATAGTGCTTAAAGCTCCCAATAGGCAAATGTTAAGGCTACTGCCTTATACTCGCTTATCTCAGAATAAGTCCCATTGAACGTAGTGAGATTTACTTCTGAGTAGACTTGTAGGATCACAGTGAAAGAGAATTTTCCTTTTCCTTCCTTGTTAGGCTATGTATATGTCATGGGAGCCAGTGAAAAGGAAAACATACCATATCCCCACCAAACCGCAGGCATTTTTCATACAACCTAGTGCAAATTCCAAGCTCTCTGCAACTGTCTCCAATGGGGGGGGAAAGCCACTTTTAAATACATCAGCAGTCCATGACCCCATAAGTAGTAACTTCCCTTTCTCGATGGAGCACACATCTCACTTTTGTAAGTGTCAACAATTTCTGGCTGGCTGGCTTGTTATTCCACGGCCTCCTCTGTTTTGCTCCTAAAAGAGCCATGTCATTCTTATACAATTTAATCAGTGGCTACATACAAGAAAGCAACACTGGAGCCTTTCTGATCATTTTAATGAGGACCCCTGGCTATGCAGTCATTGAAATATAATTGACTTGCTCTTCTCTTATTTTCATAATAGACACTCCAACCCCAACCACATTTATTTTGCTATAAGAAATGTCAAGAAAGATTGGAAGTTTTCAGAGTGTCCCCATTAAAACTGAAAACATGCCACCCTGTCTTTTACATGAGCCGCAGTCATTTTATATCGGACTCATTATGCAGATAGGAGATGCAAATGCTTCCGCTATCGCACATAGAACCAAACTGCAAGTGCCAAGAAAATAAGCAAGGGGGAAATAATGTTCTCATTATGTGCCCCTGTTAGAGTGAGTGAGTGAGTGTGTGTGTGTGTGTGTGTGTGTAAGAGTGTGTGCACACACGCATGGAATGTGCTTGTAAGTTTGTGGTCATGTATATTCTAAATATATCTAAATGCATTTCAAAAGCATAGCATTAGTTCATATTATGTAGTCAACAGGAGTATCATGGCATATTTGATCATTTCAAAGTAATAGCAGGGTACTTCTTCTAAGATCTGGTATGTTGTCTCTTTCTAATAGCTAGTAGATCTTTAGTCTAGGAAAGCCAAAAGCTCCGAACTGGAAAATCATTGTATAGCAATGCAACATGACTACTACACTGCTTTTTAAACTCTTTCCTCCATAATCATTTTTGCCTCTCAAATCATTTCAAAATAGGCATAATAACCATCACAAAAGCCATACATTTCCTCAAATGAGCTATGATTCAGGCTGCGATCCACAGCAGTCATAAAATGGTGGGTGAAAGTGGCAGACATTCCAGTCTTCAACCAATTACTGGGGTATGAATGCCATGGACTTTTATGGAATTTACTTTCCAATACAGGTCCTCAGACATTTGCAGGATTGTTTGAACTACATTCTATGGGAGAAATTCACATAGTTCAATGGGAATAGGAGCAAGGGAATATAGCAAATCAAATATTAAATTGCATAAGATCATTGTTTTTCAAAAAAGTGAAACCTAGGCTAGGGCTACTAATCAGAACCAGGACCACAGTATGTAGGGAAGGGAGATATTCAGCTCTCCATAACAAAAACTATATGGAAGAAACTCTCAAAGGCACGCACCTTGCTTGACTTTTAAATGGATACAAACAGACTCATGAAAGCTAGCCACAAACTTCCATTGGGGTTGCATTGCCTACATCTCCACACCCAAGACTCACACATTAACTATACTATGGCATTCTTGTGCTGAATGGCAATCTTGTGAGCAACATGTTGAAACTAATACTAGCTTCTACCAGTAAGAGGAACTACGATTCCAGACTTCATCTTTCATCAAGTTTGAGTTCTCAATTTTCTTTTCTGTAGAATTAATGTAGTTTGACACCATTTTAACTGCCATAGCTCAATGGTATGGAGCCATATGAATCACAGTTTTACAATGTCTTTTACTACTTCTGGTCAGATCATGCCCTATCATAAGTTCACCTCTATCCATATTGCTAATGTAGGTAGTGACCATCTGCTATAGTGGTGTTATTTCTAGGTGACAAACTCTTCAGTGGGATTGGTTGCTACTTTCTTTGATATAAAGGCTATGATGGACCAGACTTTAAAAACACCTACATATTTACTAGTTTATCACAAGAAACTGCACTTTTGAGAATACAATGTGAATTGATGGTACATATTATTTTCGACATGCACATTTTCATTTACTTGATTGGCAAAATCATAATCATTACCTTAGCCTTTTCCTATATTTTCAATTTGTTTTTCCAGGAACCCTAATGTTACGCACAACAGAGAAAAAACAGGGAAGCTTTATTTATCTCATGGCTCCTAATGAGGTTTTTATCTTGGCCACTATATTTCCTCCAAAGTTTCTTCCATTGGAGGCTAATAATTGGATGCTCTTATAGTGGAAGAACATCATTAAAGTAATTACTCCAGGGTCTCATAATTTCAGGCCTACATTTGAATGGAGGAAACAAATTGTATCCTTTCTTTGTAAAAATAAAAGGTCAAGATGATGAAGACCAGGGTAATAATCCTATAACCAAAAGTGCCTATACTTTGCATGGCAACTATCAGTGAAAAAGAGGAGAATTAAGGAATTTTAAAAATAATGTTTTCATAATTTTCATACAATAACCAAACAGCATTGTAAAATGATACATACATAAGATGGCCTAGGATTATATTTACAACATAAAGTCCCTGATTCTGTGTATATTTGGAACTCCTTGTTGCACATCAGTATTTTAATGGTAAATTCAATTTGCTGGGTGTCCCAAATATTGTAATTAGCAAGGCCATTAAGAAATAAGATAATACTATCAGAGTAGAATCATAGAATCATAGAATCCTTGAGTTGGAAGAGACCTCTCTTGGGCCATCCAATCTCCAGTCCAACTTCCTGCCATCCAGCCTCAGTTTAAAAGCCTCCAAAAAGGAGTATAAATACATCATGCAGTTATAGGAATGTGATACAACTTTCTATAATTATCATGATTTCATCTTATAGAACCCTGATCACTGTAGTTTGGGAAGGTATCCAGAATTCTGTGCTAGAGAGCGCTGCTGCTTTACTTTAGTGAAGTGACTTAGAGTGCTGCAATAGAAATATTTTCACTTCACCAAGCTACAAATCCCAAGATTTCATAGCATGCGCCAGAAGAGGTATTAAGGAATAGTATAGATACGTTTTGTAGATGATTGGATAAATCTCAAACTGTTCAGAAGTATATTTAAAAAATAAAAGGGGGCTAATTATGTTGTTCCCAAACAGCCCAATGAGTTCTCTTCAAGCTCCATGACTTCTAGGAACAACATAATTTTAAATTGCAAAAGGGGAGTGGGAGTGGAACTGAACTGTTTATAGTAACATAGAGGCAGGCATGACAGTTTTTTAAAAAAAACCTTGAACAGATGCATACATTTTGCTGCTGGCTGCACTTCTCTCTAATAGTAAATTCAGAAGGAAAACAAATGCACTCAAAAAAAAGGTGAAGGGGGGAGGGGTATCTTTGTAGATGATTGCTTGCATGTGCAGAAAAATGTTAGGCTGATAACTACCAAACATATACTCATGAGGTCATGATGGGATTTCCAGAATGGCTTGAGAAGTTACATCTTCTCATTGAGTGCTGAAGTTGGCTACAAGGCTTTTGGTCCAGGCTACCTGAAGTCATAACCAAAAGCTTGCTTTATAGGGCCCAGAGACTCACGCTGACATTCTGTTGCAGATCCCAGTTGTAGATTAATGGGAACATTTAATATTGTTTTATCACATATTGTTGTTTTTATGAGTTATAAACCATATAACCAAAACTGAGAACTGCATCCAAAATGGATCTGGAAGGTGGTTGCCTGAGAAGAACCTCCCCCAAGGAACCTGCCCTGTGTAAGTTTGGTTCTACTAATAATACTATGCTCTAAGCAGGATGAATGCAAATTCTTCTACACATTGCTTGGAAAATGTCTCTAATCCAGAAAGCAATGGTTGCCTCTTTACTGGTGCTGGCTGGAGGGAGCATATTACATTTATTATCAGCACTAGTTGCCAGTTTGTTTCTGAGATTAATTCAAAGTGCTGGTGTTGACCTTTAATGTCCTAAATGGATGGAGCTTTGAGCATCTGAAGGCATGCTTCTCTTCTGCACTCACACTAAAAGGTCTTGGATGAGGCTCTGCTTTGTTTTTTCGCATCATTCAATATACTAATAGGGTATCCTTTTACTGGAATTCCTTACATAGATAAGTATGAAAAGTAAAATTGATTATGACTAAGGTTACTAGATCTAGCAGCACTGGATGATGAGAACGGGGATGTTGTTTATTTGAGAGCATCCATCTCTACCAATCCCCTGGTGGAACCGGGACTCTCTAGCTCAGTAGTTCACAATCTGTGGATCCCCAGGTGTTTTGGCCTACAACTCCCAGAAATCCCAGCCAGTTAGGATTTCTGGGAGTTGGAGGCCAAAACATCTGGGGACCCATAGACAAAGAACCACTGCTCTAGCTCAATGCAAAAGTGGGCTTGTGCTAATTGACTTACAAAAAGCCAAGATGGGCTATAAGAAAGACTGTGGGTGTGTTGTGCCATTTTCAGCAAGGTAAGAAGTATAAGTGACCCCAAAAGTCATGAACGGGGTTCAATATTTAATAATTCCTTTCTTTTTTTGTTTTTAATTTATAATATCATAATATCATATACAGTATGTATATAAAAATTTACATTACATGTGGAAAAAATCAAACCTCATAAATTGTGTGCAATACCATAGCATCACAGGACCTCTTGGTGGCAACAGCACTGTACCTGGAAAGAAGTTCCCTGATGCCGAGTTATGAAACCTCTGCAAGATGCTGCAGTGAAAAGATTCCCATGAATCTCATGCATCACAGCTAAGGCCACATGGCACTTAAACTCAAATGTAGGTAATGATAACTGCTGCATCTGCTGGGCCCTTTTTGCCGCTGGTCCTGCTGCCCAAAATATATTGCTGTTTTCTTCTTGGCTCTGTGTTACATTATTCAAATTTATGAATTTTACTTAAACTCAGGGCTCAGTTACTAGGAACACTCTCATGCTTATTTCCACAATCAATTGACCCAAAAGTAGTTAAGGCTCACCTTCCAATGATCACTTGCCCTGCCTCTGTGATATCACTAGCACCCAATCCCTGGCCTCAGTTTTTGATCCTTAAATCTCAAGAAATAGGTTGCTCCTGACCCATCAACCTTCCAAAATGGAAGACGAACATCTAAATCTAAGTCCAAGCCACCCAAAAGGTAACAAGTTTGTTGATCCTTTTCTGTTTTAATAAATGTTAATTATTCTTGCAGCATCTTGAAAACTGCTTTGAAAGGAATATATGCTATGAATCTTAAAGAAAGTAAAGTAAATATTTTCTCAGAACCATAACCACAATCCACATAAAACTCAGCATTTGTGATTTGATACAAAATAAACCTTTATTTTAATTCACTTCATTTTATGCACCAGTATTATTTTCTAAAAGCCATTTCTCATTTCACTTTTCTTCTCTAGTTGTTTGCATCTTCAGCCTTCTGCTGCAGAGTTAGAGTAAGGCATTTGGGTGGCTATGAAAACCTCAGGAAAGCTTCCAAAACTCACAAGAATCTCTTTTCTTTCCCACTTAGTTTGTCCTCTAAACAAGACACTACCACTTCAAACACATAATTACTGCTGCGTGCCTTCAAGTCACTATTAGTTTATGGCCACCACATGAATTTCATAAGTTTTCTTAAGCAAAGACTACTCAGAGGTTATTTTGCTAGTTCCTTCATCTGAAATATGGCCTACTAAAATATTATTTAATGTAACTGAGATCCTTTGTTCATGTATTTTTAAAAGAAAAACGTTGTTTTGCATAAAATAACCCTTGCAAGCACTTCTTTTTAAACTTCCCCCCCCCCCCCACCTATTTTTTTCCATCATTCAAATGTATTCCCTATATAAGGGTTGCATTGCTTGCAAAGATAGTTTTCTTTGTTTTATGTTTGAATCAAAAAGCATATCTGAAGACCCATCTTTTCTGTCAGGCTACTCAGCCAGTTTTAATCACAAATTTTAAAATTACATCTTAGGTTTAATCTTTGTTTTGTGTATTTTAATATGTAGTTTGTAGAAATATGTTTTAATATGGGTATTTTACAGATGTTACTAGGTGAGCCATGAAGAAAGGCGGGTAAGAGATGAAAATTTTTTTAGTATTAGTATTATTGCAGAGCTTGGAAACCTATGGCCCTTCAAGTATTTTTGGAATATACCTCTCGTCATTGCTGACTAGGAGTGACAGGTGACTTTCATGCAATGGGGTGGTAGATCTGCTTTTGGTGTTAGTTTCAATTTCAAAGGAGTTATCCGTGGTGCTGAACCCTGTCCTTTAAAGAAGGGCAGAAAAATTGAGTTTTCAGGGGAGCCATCCAAAGTACTGAAGTATATTGCCAAGTGCCTTCCGTATCTCAAGCTAAAACCCAGAGCAGATTTACTACCCCACTGAGACGCCAGGCACCATTTTCCTGATCATTGACAGTGCTGGACAGGACTGAGAGAAGTTAAAAATCCAACAATGTCTGAAGGACTACCATGTCCCTGCCCCATGGAGCCATAGCAATTTAACTCTTTCCTCACTGCTCTGGCAATTTTTCCCCAAGTCAAATGGAAGGATGTGGAAAATTCTACAGCTCCAACTCTTGGAAGTAAGTAGCAAGATCCAAGCAGAAAATACAACATCTGAATTGAATATGAGCCTCAATTCCCCAAAATACAGTTATTCTTCTTTGATCAGATTTTATTCGGGACATATTCTCATACAAACTGACATTAGAAGTGGAGGAAACACTGCATTTGTAGATTCCATCCATTTCTCCAAGGCCCCAGATTTCCCAGATCTTCTCCTAATTCCTCTTTTCCCAATACGTTTAAAAGAAAATTATGCCCTCAATAGTCTCTAAAGGGATGTGACTAAAAGTCAAAACAAGAGTAATCATTAGAAACTAACTGTTTCATTTTAAAAAGCATGCTAGCCTACAACATGCAAATGCAACAAAATTAGAATTGGCTTCTATTTGCTACTTAGAAAGCAAAATTATGGTTTTGGAGAGGTTGTTACTGCAAAAAAGGTGAATGCTATTTTGACCTGTATTGATGGAAATATGGTTTCCAAGTCAAAGGAAATAATAATCCCAGTATACCGTGGAATCTCTACTTAAGAGCATCCCAACTTAAGAGTGTTTTGAGTTAAGAGCCATCACTTGAACCAGGTTCACTTTGACATAGGAGCAGCATTTTGAGTTAAGAACTAGCACCAGAGGGAGTGCTAGTGAAAAAGTACAGGGTTTGGGGCTTCAAGGGAGCAGCCTTCATGCCTTGTGCTCTTGTCCGCTTTGGGTAATTCCTGTCTGCTTTGCTCTTGTTCGTTTTAAGGAATTTTGGGTTAGTTGATTTTATGTGGTTTTTATTCCTGGAATGTTTGGCTTCATGAAGAGAGAAAAGAAGAGAGAGCAAGAGAGAGGCTGTAATGACTATAGTATGAAGAAAATGATGCTTCTGCCTCTTCACTTTATGCTTTGTGCTTCTTTGCACCAACTTTGTGCTTCTACCTTTTGAAAGTCGATCTTTCTTTTTTTGTTCCATATGAATGTGCATTCATACATGATTTTTTATTTATAAAGTAAATTTTCTTATTTTAAAACATGTAACAAAAATGAAGGGGTGGAATGGATTAATAGCATTTCAATGGGAAATTTGCTTTGAGTTAAGAGCATTTGTTTAAAAGCTTCCAAGGAATGAAAGGTTAAGTTCCAAGATAATGGCTGGCTCAAAGTAATACAGCAAAAATTTTGGCTATGCAGAGATTTGAGTCTCCCCAGGAACCAGTGCAACATTCACTGCACCATTCTCATAGCAAAAACATACCCACTAGCTCACTACATCTATATTTTCATATTTTATAATGCCTTTTCTAGGAGCAAAATGTTGTTCCCCAAGGCATAGCCTCCCCCCCCCCCCAATGAATGACATGCCTTCATTCTCATGTTCAAAGTACCACTGCTGACCATTTTGTTGTATGTAGCTTGCCGCAGGGGCAAATAACACTTTACTTTTTCTGCAATAGAGCTTTAATATAAACCACTGCAAATGACAACACTGTGCTACTGTAAAATCAGTTGAACAATTCTGACAACCTACTAGCAAACCTTAAACATAAATTGAATTTTTAGACTCCCTTTATGGTGGCAATTTGGTTGGGCCCTCATTTTCAGCTTCTCAAATCAGAGTTTAGCTGGTCTGTGCTATGGTTTGTACATCATATGGGTTTAAAATCATTGTTACCAATGGAACTCTCTGGTCTTGTTGCCAAAGGCACTAAATAAAGAAGACCAACTTGTTATGAACTGTTGTACTAATAGATTACTCCCTTTGCTGGTTGTACATGTAAAGCACAGGACATGGAGTCAAAGGAGCTCGTTTCTATTAATGGATCTGTCAAAGAGTTGCTCTGCAACCTACAGCAAGTCCTCTTCAGAAGCTAATTAATGTTTTTCCTGTCTAAGTTAATATGGGCTGAACATATCCTAAGGAGGATACCTAAATTTAGGCATGCGAGTTTGAAATGTTTTGCCCAAGGATAGTCTCCTTCGAGCATCCAAGATCACTCCTACAAAAGCTCACACAATCCTTTACAAGCCTTCTGTTTACTTGACTTTTAGCTAGCTAGAATGTATATATATTAAAACAGCAATGGTATATGTATACCCATCCCTTTTTGATACCAGTTTATCTAAAATACTGCTTATCAAAGGTATCTTCCAACAGTACAGTGAATTTTCTACACAGAGGGTTGAATCAGAGACACCAGTCATACCTCTCAGGCAGGTTCCAGATGGTGATGCTTGGGGATAGCTGCTCCCCAAAAGGGGAGCTGTTATATGGCATCCCACAAGGGGCCATTTTATCCCCAGTGCTTTTTAACATCTACATGAAATGGCAGAGAGGGATCATCCATAGGCATAGTATGTGGTGCTATCAATATGACACCCAAATATATATCACCATGCCTTCAAAAACAGCCTTAGTGTTTGCTCATCTTGAAATATGTTGTTCTTTTGGTGAACTTTAAAGTCATTTACAATTGATGGTTGACCTTAAGGTGAACGTATCATAGGGCTTTCTTGGGGGGAAATTGTTCAAAGAAGGGTTGTCATTGCCTTTCTCTGATGCTAGGAGGATGTGACTTTCCCAAGGTCACCCAGTCCATTTCCATGGCCAAGTGAGGATTCTAATCCTAGTCTCCAGTTTCATAGGCCAACACACAGATCTCTACACCATGCTGATTCTGACTATTAGCTCCTTGCAAAAAATAAATGTTTGTTTGCTTATTTCACAAGGAAGCCTGTCTCCACCTAGCACAATTGATGACCATGTTGTGCATGGGCTGTCAGATGCCTCTGTTCATCTCCATCTGCCAGACTGGCATCATGCCTGCCTACAAGTTGATAGGACTTTTCCCTAGGACACAGGTACCAGATTGTAGTACACTTACAAGAGTAGCATACATAGAATGACAGACTGGCTGCCATATTCTCCTCAGAGCATGCTGCTGAAAAAACTACAGAATACAGCTCTGCATTTGTCTCCTTTGAAGCCCAATAATAATAAGAAATATATTTCTAGACACAAAATATGGTTTCCATATTCATTTAACATGAAGGGCTGCTCTGACTGGCAGTTTTTCTCCAAAGAAATTCCTTCTATAAAGGGGGATAAAGAAGTTCCTTTAAAATGTGTATGTCATAATAAACTTATTCCTCGTCTAGGTGCCACAGTACAGTATCTTACACCTCACATCAGGGTAGTCAATCCTTGCCTATTCCTTGCCTGTATGCAAGAGTGAATAATTCCTTTAGTTATTGCCCCACTGCAAGAAAAAACACATTTTCCTGTTTAGGATTCTCCCTGTCTTTGAACATCATGAAGACTTACAGAGGAAATATTTGGTTTTTTTAAAAAACCCATATGACAAAATCCCTACTTCCTGTCCAAAAAACAGGTTTCCTGCTCAGAAAAGAGGTTTTTTTTCTGCACCCAAATATCATACATTTTTCTCCAAAGAATAATTAATTACTCCACAAAACATTGAGGCATTTGAATGTGTGTGTTTATGTGTGCTTTTTGGTGATCTGTTGACTTATGGTGACCCCAACATTTCATAGTGTTTTCTTATTCAATTACTCTGTAGATGTGGTTTGCAATTTCCTTCCTCTAAAATATAGCCTATAGCACCTGGCATTCATTGGTGGGCTCCATCTCAGTACTAGCAAGGTCTGACCTACTTTGCTCCCAAGATCAGATGGGAAACAACAACAACAACACTTTATTTATATTCTGCACTATCTCCCCAAGGGGACTCAGGGCAGATCATAGTACGCATACATGGAAAACATTCAGTGCCATTTTGGGTAGATGGGACAGAGACAGACAGAACAGAAAGGAGGTATGTTGTGTCAATGTCCAGCTTGAAGAACCATCAGGATACACTTTTGACCTGAGACTAAATGAATGGTCTTTACATTCCCATTTCACAATCATATCCTGAATTCATTTAAAAATGTCATCCCTTCTCTATTGTTAAAAAGATCTGGATGTGTTTTTGTGACCATTCAGTTTTGACGCAGAGTTTCTAATCCCACATGGAAATGCAGATAACTAGATCCCTATACATATTTCTTTTGAACTCTGAATTAGACCTGCCTTGAAATGGATTGAGTTGGTTATCTGGCCTTGTGATTAGACATAAGGAAACATCTCAGACAGCAAATCTTGGGTGTCATGAAAATGTAGGAAATCATTAGTGATTTAATTTGCTGCTACTTTTAGAAATGGAAAGAATAAATTCTTGGGAATTATCTGACCTCCTCTGGCAAAGTGCTGTGACTTGGCTTGGGTAGATGCAGTGCCATTTGCTATCCTGCCTTGGGTAGCAAAATATCTTAGGATAGCCATAGCACAGGAGCAAGAATATCAGTGCTGTACTGATACATATGCAGCTCTGGAATATTCAGCACTCCCTAATTCTTTAATAATATACCTAAAATATCATACCATATATGCTTTTATATGATTTTATGGTTTTAACCTGAATTGTTCGAATACTCATGTTGTTTAATACTATTTTAATATTTGTAGGAAGATAGATGCTTTTGAACTGTGGTGTTGGAGGAAAGTTCTAAGAGTGCCTTGGATCGCAAGAAGATCCAACCAGTCCATACTTCAGGAAATCAAGCCCGACTACTCATTGGAGGGAAGGATATTAGAGGCAAAGGTGAAGTATTTCGGCCACATCATGAGAAGACAGGAAAGCTTAGAGAAGACAATTATGCTGGGGAAAATGGAAGGAAAAAGGAAGAGGGGCCGACCAAGGGCAAGATGGATGGATGGGATCCCTGAAGTGACTGGCTTGACCTTGAAGGAGCTGGGAGTAGTGACAGCCGAGAGGGAGCTCTGGCATGGGCTGGTCCATGAAGTCATGAAGAGTCGGAAGCGACTGAATGAATAAACAACATATTTGTATATTTTAAGTTGTATCGAAATGTTTTTAGTTGTGAGTCACTTTGATTCTCTGTATGGAGAGATGAAGTGGGATATAAATAAATAAATGCCTCAAGTTACCATTCTCCAGGCTTGCCCTGCCCTTCAGCCAGGAGGATGGTGTCTGAAATCTTGCTGCTGCCAGTATTGCTGGTAGCAGAAGCTTAAGACTGGTCATTTGCAATGTACTCTCAAAGGACCCATTGTGCAAAGCTTTCACAGCTCTCGGGATTCCAGAACTATTCTCAAATGGTAATGGGATACTAGAACAATGTACAATTACATCCCCATTGTGGAAGCATAACCCTGCTTTGTGGGGCATGCTGGTAATCTCGCAATCCAGCAATGCTTGGTTTATGCCACGTCAGTCAGCATTAAACAGATCAGTAGAGCTGATGAGCTACAGAGCAAAGAAATTTGCAATTAAGGACAAAGTGTTACTGCTTATGTCAAGTTAAGGTGACACAGTGTTAGAAGATGATTAAGAGAACAGGCCCTGTGGAAAGCAGTGCAATGATCAGTTATGAATGCCAAAACCAAAATGTTGAGTTCCTATGTAAACAGTACTCTTCTTTCCATGTTAAAATTATGGCATACATGCCCTATGGATAATGCAGACCCAGGCATGTACAGTGAATGACACTATAGGGGAGGGTACTGCCTTGGTAGCCTTTATGGTCAAATATTAGAACATTTTGTGTATGGCCCAAGGTGCCAGAAAATAGCATGTGATGGGGGAGGAGTCATAAGCCAGTTAAAACCTGGCCGTCTGTCAAATTAAGTGACCTTTATTTAACCTGTTTGTTTGTTTGTATGTGTGTGTGGTTTCATTTTACCAACGTTGGTCATCAAAAGCTGTCAAAACTACAAAACCTGCTCGCCATTTAGTATTATCAGCCATAGTCGAAGATAAGTCGTTTCTACAAATAATGTTGAAAGTGCATGGATATGAAATCCTAGCTCATGCAGTAGCTCCAACATCTATGTGGCAGTGGATTCATATGAACCTGGTGGTTCCAGCAGGCTTTTGATAATAATTAGTCCCAGGTCCTACCCTGGTCAACGGTTAGGTCCCGCTCTGCACTTTACCCACTTCCCTGGCCCTCTGCTACCTCTTGTTCTGAATAGCTCTATTATAGCTATTCAGCAGGCCCTGGAAAAGAATAGCCCCAGGCACTACTCTGCCCATTAGTTAAGGTCCTGTTCTGCACTTTACCCACTTACCTGGCTCTATGTTTTCCATTGACCCAGCCCTCTAGTATCTGTGCCTCTGGCCTTGGAAATAAATATCTCCAGGTCCCACCCTGACCATCATGCAGGGTCATGCTTGCACTTTATCCCTAGTTCACCTTGTTTATATTAGCCAGCCCTCCCATAGTTATCAAGGCCCACTCTCAAATCTTGGCCATAGAAAACTGAACTTGCCCGATGGAATTAACATTGAAGTGGTTTTTAATTTAAAATATATATTACTGTTTTATAATATTATGTTTTTGTTTATAATTATTACTTGTATATTTTTATGTCTGTAATTGCAATGCTGGAAACCACCCTGAGTCCCCTTGGGGAGATATTGTGGTATACAAATAAAATATTATTTATTTATTTATTTATTTATTTATTCATTTATTAACCTCAAAGGAGCTATTCAAGGTGTTGAATCCAGAAAACAGCCCTTTAAAATTTGGACAAAATCCCATAACAGAGTCACCAACCCCAATGATATTGAAGTCACAAAGTCACATAGGCCATTTACATAATGCTATTATCACAGAGATGTTAAGCCTTTATCTAGGATGTACAATCACACTGAATATTATACACTTAGGTATCTTTGTCATGGAACAATATTCCACTTTAATCACTACTCATTTCTCTGTTCTAAATTCACATACAACATCCATTGAAATTAATCCCTGCAGGATTGACTTGAAGATCTAATGTCAAGGAATACTACCTACCTTTTTGTTTATATTTGTGCTTAAAAGGTTCATAGTAAAAAGACCGCATTCAATTTATTACCAGGTATATGAGGCATAGGCTATATGGCAATATTAAAAAAAAATGCCAGTAGTTCTAAGCAAATGCACAGAACTGCAGAGAGACAAGAGAGGGAGACAAGGGAGGGACCACAGAAACCAGAAACGAGTAGAATGATCCTGCCATCATAAAGGCTGTCAGTCTACAATATTAGCTATTATCAAATGCCTTTTGACTACCTGACTGACTCAATAACTGGTTTTTTGAATCCATTCTGACAAATCAGAGAGTATGGCAAATCATTTAATTAATTAATTTAGCCATACTTACCAGCCCATATGGCTTGCTGTGTCCCAGGAAACTTAGAAAATCTGGGACGAGCCAGGAGGTAATGAGCTGCAGTCTTGCCACATGTCGGTGACATTTGGGTCATGTTGTGGAATGGTCTTACTGTGAGAAGGGCCATCAGGCCAAGTATTGCCTAACAATTACTAAAATGTTCCATTTTTAATCAAAGAATTGAAGGACTGAACTTGACACTTGTGTGTGTAAGGAACGTGTGTTCTTGGATTGGTTTAAACACTCCAGTCTTGGCGGTGCTAATTTCATCTACTTCCCACAAAACGGGAGAGGAGTAAGAGTAACAGAATCATAGCCATCTAGTCCAGTGCTTCCCAAAGTGGGTAATATTTCCCCCTGGGGAACACCGGAATAAACCAGGAGGGCAGTAGAAGCCTCAAGTGCAATTGGGAGGCATTGAATAAAAAATAAAGGGGTGATGAAAACATAAAGAAAGAAGAGAAGAAGATTTTGAAAAAAACATCCATACATGTTTCATCTGTTGTGTAATATAGAATTAAAGTCATCGTGATTACTTTATTTTACAAATGAACATACAAAATGAAGTTATAATCAATCAATTGTCAAGTCTGCCAATAGGCAAGAGCTTTCAGGCAAGTATGCCATGCAGTTAAACATTAAAAAAAAAACCAAGATTATGGCAACTGGTTTGATTGATAACTGGCAAATAGAGGGAGAAAACGTGGAGGAAGTGACAGACTTTGTTTTTCTAGGTGCAAAGATTACTGCAGATGCAAACTGCAGCCAGGAAATCAGAAGACGCTTACTTCTTGGGAGGAGAGCAATGTCCAATCTCAATAAAATAGTGAAGAGTAGCGACATCACACTGGCAATGAAGATCCGCATAGTTAAAGCAATGGTATTCCCCGTAGTCACCTACGGATGTGAGAGCTGGACCATAAGGAAGGCTGAGCAAAGGAAAATAGATGCTTCAGGAAATAAAACTTCAGGAAATAAAACCCGACTGCTCATTGGAGGGAAGGATAGTAGAGGCAAAGATGAAGTATTTTGGGCACATAATGAGAAGAAAAGAAAGCTTAGAGAAGACAGTTATACTGGGGAAAATGAAAGGAAAAAGCAAGAGGGCCGACCAAGGACAAGATGGATGGATGGTGTAACAAAAGGGAGGCCACCAGTTTGTGTAAAGAAGCATGCACCTATGTGCAGTCCTCTGCCAAAGCTTTAATATCTGAATTCTGCTCTGTGTGTTGTAAAACAAAAGCCTCTTGGCTTGGAATCACAGGCTTGAGTCTCTCTCGTATGAAACAAAGTATCAACGTTTATTCAAACATTCCAAGTTCCAAACGATTGTGGTTACAATTACTATTTTTGTTGCAAACTTGAATTACAGTCATGTATAATATACTTGGTGCACGTTCCTTTTAAACTCCTGACTGGATAATATTGTAACTTAAGCCACACTGGCTATAACTTATTCTCTGATTCCCCACTGTCTCTCTCTCTCAGACAGGGTTAACTTCTCTTCACACACAGATTCCTGTTCTCAAACAGCTTTTCCTTAACTAACTTCACAAGCAGCCATTCTTAACTAACTCTCTAACAGAGATTCCTCACTGTCTCCCTCAGACAGTGTTTCTTAACTTCTTCTTTTAGGCAGAGATTCCCAACTCTCCTTTTCTTAAACAGGAAGTCCTACTTCAATAACAGAAGTTCCTGACTTCTTTTCTCACACAGAGATCCCTCACACATTTTCATAACTGCTCATTTCTCAAACTCTGTTCCCAACTCTCATTTTCTAAACTCCCTACTCTAACTGCCTCTTTTTTAAAACTTAACTCCGCCCCTTTAGAACGTTCGGCTCTGCTCTTCTCAACTCCTGGGCATACACTAATTTGCATAGGACCAATCGGCCTCCATATGCAAATGATCTTGTCTGCTGTTGCTATACTACTTGTCTCTAATCTTCCCTATCTGCCCCCTGCAAACATAGATCTATACACTAAAATTTTCACACAGAGTAACAAATTCGCTACAGATGGTATCCTTGAAGTGACAGGTTTGACTCTGAAGGAGGGGGGGGGTGACAGCCGACAGGGTGCTCTGGCGTGAGATGGTCCATGAGGTCACAAAGAGTCGGAAGCGACTCAACGAATGAACAAATGCCATGCATTTTTGGGATGTCCAGCACGTGTCTGAAGTAATACATACATGTATATATAATTGCTTGTTTACAATACTATAAATAGGCAACATGTAGGATGTAAGTGGGGAGCCCCCAGTGGCACAGTGGGTTAAACCACTGAGTTGCTGAGCTTGCTTACTGAAAGGTCAGTGGTTTGAATCTGGGGAGCAGGGTGAGCTGGTTAAACACAAATAATCCACTTATAAGGATAAGATAATGAATAAGTCCAACAGATAGGTAAATTGTGAAACTTAGACTGTTCAATTCACAGTAATCACAAAATTAAGCAATATGCAATAAGTTCTGTATAAAGCAATATGAAATAAGTTCTGTACAGTCTTTTAGTGATGTCGTTGTATGTTCATAAATCAGCCTCCCACGACCGGTTTCGGCCTTAGCTTCAGGCCTTTTTCGGGTGGTCTGTAATTTTACATACATAAATACATTTTACAGTTGTATAGGTTGAACATAATGTAATAGAATGCATTTAGAAATACTTACAAGGTTCAGTCTTTTACATATGTTCTCATAAGAGATACTTAAGTTTTTTGTAATGGGATCTAGGTGAAAGGAACAAATTGTGGCTATTAACATTTGAAAATTACATATATCAAAATAAATATTTTCCCAATATATTTCACCAATTTTACATACATCAATACATTTTACAATTGTATAGGTTGAACATAATATGATAGAATGCATTTAGAAATACTCACAAAGTTCAGTCTTTTACATATGTTCTCATAAGAGATACTTAATTTTTTTGTAATGGGATCTAGGTAAAAGGAACAAATTGTGGCTATTAACATTTAAAAAATACATATATCCAAATGAATGTTTTCCCAATATATTTCACCAATTAGGTGTATACTCACAAGATACTCTGCTTCTGAGTTTGATTCTAATTGCGAGTATGGACAGGATCTGGGGGTTTCCTCTATTTAAAGAGGAAAATGAACATCAGATGTAGAGGAGACAGAGAAGTTGATTTAAGGTTCATTTAAAGTTATAGGTGTGGAAAATGTCAACACTAGATGGCGTTGTGAGTAATGTACTTCCCAGGGATGTGTAGTATACAAGGGATAATGCAAAAAACCTCAAAGTTATATATAGCAACTGTATGAATTATGTTCATTGAGACCATATGGGTGTTCCGTCCGTAATCTGAAGATCCAATATGTTTCCCTTTGTAGGAGTTTAGTGTTAAAGTCCATGTGTTTGGATTGTGTGACTACTTCTAATATGTGGTATTTAAAAGATTCAGGGTTGTGCCGTAGATCATCAAAATGTTTATACAGTATGGAATCTCTGGAATTAGTTCTAATTTTGCTCCGGTGTTCTATAATCCTAGACTTCACTTCTCGACGAGTTTGGCCAATGTACATCAGTTTGCATTCACAAATAATCCTGTAAATAACCCCCTTGGTTGTGCATGTGGCAAAATGGGAGAATTTAATTATAAATGGTGGGTGTTGGTGTGTAAAGATTTTAGTCTCCACCAATTGGTTACACACTGAGCAATGATGGCACCGATAATTGCCAATTAGATTTGATTTCATGGTCCGAACATTATGTGTTAAATCTGAATGTACCAAAAAATCCCCAATGCTCTTGGTTCTTTTATATGCTATTAGTGGGGGTCTTTCACAGCCCGGGATGTCCCTTATTAAGTTCCAGTATTTTTTAATTGTTCTGATGGCTAAATTGGACATGTTAGTGAGAGTAAGTGGCCATATTAATCTTTCTACTCTAGGTCTAGTCTTGTTCTCTAGTAATTTAGACCTGGGAATGTTGGCTACTTTTAGATAAGATGATTGTATTATATGTTCAGGATATCCCCGGTTTCTAAACTGTCGTTTCGTTACCTCAATCTCGTGAGTGAAATCCTGTTGGGTCGAGGAATTACGTTTAATCCTGAGCATCTGTGAAAACGGTAGATTATTTTTTAATGCCCAATGATGGTAACTATTGTAGTGTAACAGAGAGTTTCTATCCGTGGTTTTACGGTGGTTTCTCACCCTCAATCGGTCGTTTTCTTTTATAATCATAACATCCAGGAAAACCAAGGATGTGGCACTGATGTTCCCTGTAAATTTGATATTGTGGTGTACTGTATTGATCCAGGATAATAATGTTTCTGCCTCATGATGTGAGTTTATAATGATGAAAATGTCATCAATAAATCTGCAATATTTGATTATGCTACCCGCTACAGGGTTATATGCACGATTCAAAATTATATTGTTTTCCAAATTATCCATAAATAAATTTGCTATTGAAGGTGCAACAGGGCTGCCCATGGCCACTCCTTGTATTTGAAAATAATATTTTTGGTCGAATTTAAAGAATTTTTTTTCGAGAATGATATCAAGGAGGTCCAACAAAAAGAAAGTGGGAGGGTGACAGTTTGATCTCCTGTTCAGAGTAGACTCACATACAGTGCGTGCCTCTTCTATTGGAATGCTAGTGTACAATGAAGTTACATCTATAGACATCAGAACAGCATCTGTTGGAATCACCAAGGGTTCAATGATATTAATAAAGTGTTTAGTGTCCCCAACATAAGATGAAGTCTGTTTTACAAAGGGTTGTAAGTGGTGGTCCACAAATTTTGCTAGTGGTTCTAGAATGGAGCCTGATCCTGATATGATAGGACGGCCCGGAACTGGCCTGATGTTCTTATGTATTTTTGGCAGAATATACAGTACAGGGGTTCTGGGCCATGGAGTGTGTAGATACTTATATACATCCTCTGATATATATCCAAGCGACAGTCCTTCCATTGTCACTGTTTTTATAATAGATTGGATGTGATGTGTGGGATCTCGTTCTGACAAGGGTGGAGCCATAGTGTTAATGAACCATACTGATTATATGAATGAGATCCACAGACAATTATCAATAAGAGAACACTATCTTAGTATAGAACGAGATCCCACACATCACATCCAATCTATTATAAAAACAGTGACAATGGAAGGACTGTCGCTTGGATATATATCAGAGGATGTATATAAGTATCTACACACTCCATGGCCCAGAACCCCTGTACTGTATATTCTGCCAAAAATACATAAGAACATCAGGCCAGTTCCGGGCCGTCCTATCATATCAGGATCAGGCTCCATTCTAGAACCACTAGCAAAATTTGTGGACCACCACTTACAACCCTTTGTAAAACAGACTTCATCTTATGTTAGGGACACTAAACACTTTATTAATATCATTGAACCCTTGGTGATTCCAACAGATGCTGTTCTGATGTCTATAGATGTAACTTCATTGTACACTAGCATTCCAATAGAAGAGGCACGCACTGTATGTGAGTCTACTCTGAACAGGAGATCAAACTGTCACCCTCCCACTTTCTTTTTGTTGGACCTCCTTGATATCATTCTCGAAAAAAATTTCTTTAAATTCGACCAAAAATATTGTTTTCAAATACAAGGAGTGGCCATGGGCAGCCCTGTTGCACCTTCAATAGCAAATTTATTTATGGATAATTTGGAAAACAATATAATTTTGAATCGTGCATATAACCCTGTAGCGGGTAGCATAATCAAATATTGCAGATTTATTGATGACATTTTCATCATTATAAACTCACATCATGAGGCAGAAACATTATTATCCTGGATCAATACAGTACACCACAATATCAAATTTACAGGGAACATCAGTGCCACATCCTTGGTTTTCCTGGATGTTATGATTATAAAAGAAAACGACCGATTGAGGGTGAGAAACCACCGTAAAACCACGGATAGAAACTCTCTGTTACACTACAATAGTTACCATCATTGGGCATTAAAAAATAATCTACCGTTTTCACAGATGCTCAGGATTAAACGTAATTCCTCGACCCAACAGGATTTCACTCACGAGATTGAGGTAACGAAACGACAGTTTAGAAACCGGGGATATCCTGAACATATAATACAATCATCTTATCTAAAAGTAGCCAACATTCCCAGGTCTAAATTACTAGAGAACAAGACTAGACCTAGAGTAGAAAGATTAATATGGCCACTTACTCTCACTAACATGTCCAATTTAGCCATCAGAACAATTAAAAAATACTGGAACTTAATAAGGGACATCCCGGGCTGTGAAAGACCCCCACTAATAGCATATAAAAGAACCAAGAGCATTGGGGATTTTTTGGTACATTCAGATTTAACACATAATGTTCGGACCATGAAATCAAATCTAATTGGCAATTATCGGTGCCATCATTGCTCAGTGTGTAACCAATTGGTGGAGACTAAAATCTTTACACACCAACACCCACCATTTATAATTAAATTCTCCCATTTTGCCACATGCACAACCAAGGGGGTTATTTACGGGATTATTTGTGAATGCAAACTGATGTACATTGGCCAAACTCGTCGAGAAGTGAAGTCTAGGATTATAGAACACCGGAGCAAAATTAGAACTAATTCCAGAGATTCCATACTGTATAAACATTTTGATGATCTACGGCACAACCCTGAATCTTTTAAATACCACATATCAGAAGTAGTCACACAATCCAAACACATGGACTTTAACACTAAACTCCTACAAAGGGAAACATATTGGATCTTCAGATTACGGACGGAACACCCATATGGTCTCAATGAACATAATTCATACAGTTGCTATATATAACTTTGAGGTTTTTTGCATTATCCCTTGTATACTACACATCCCTGGGAAGTACATTACTCACAACGCCATCTAGTGTTGACATTTTCCACACCTATAACTTTAAATGAACCTTAAATCAACTTCTCTGTCTCCTCTACATCTGATGTTCATTTTCCTCTTTAAATAGAGGAAACCCCCAGATCCTGTCCATACTCGCAATTAGAATCAAACTCAGAAGCAGAGTATCTTGTGAGTATACACCTAATTGGTGAAATATATTGGGAAAACATTCATTTGGATATATGTATTTTTTAAATGTTAATAGCCACAATTTGTTCCTTTTACCTAGATCCCATTACAAAAAAATTAAGTATCTCTTATGAGAACATATGTAAAAGACTGAACTTTGTGAGTATTTCTAAATGCATTCTATCATATTATGTTCAACCTATACAATTGTAAAATGTATTGATGTATGTAAAATTGGTGAAATATATTGGGAAAATATTTATTTTGATATATGTAATTTTCAAATGTTAATAGCCACAATTTGTTCCTTTCACCTAGATCCCATTACAAAAAACTTAAGTATCTCTTATGAGAACATATGTAAAAGACTGAACCTTGTAAGTATTTCTAAATGCATTCTATTACATTATGTTCAACCTATACAACTGTAAAATGTATTTATGTATGTAAAATTACAGACCACCCGAAAAAGGCCTGAAGCTAAGGCCGAAACCGGTCGTGGGAGGCTGATTTATGAACATACAACGACATCACTAAAAGACTGTACAGAACTTATTTCATATTGCTTTATACAGAACTTATTGCATATTGCTTAATTTTGTGATTACTGTGAATTGAACAGTCTAAGTTTCACAATTTACCTATTTTTTGGACTTATTCATTATCTTATCCTTATAAGTGGATTATTTGTGTTTAACCTGTCTACCAAGGAACCCATTCATATTGTATTGTTCCAGAGCAGGGTGAGCTCCCACTGTTAGCTCCCAGCTTCTGTCAACCTAGCAGTTCAAAAACATGCAAATGTGAGTTGATCAATAGGTACAGCTTCTGTGGGAAGGTAACAGCACACCATGTAGTCATGCTGGCCACGTGACCTTGGAGCCAACTACGGACTAAACTGGCTCTTCAGCTTAGAAATGGACATAAGCACCACTCCTCAGTTTCGGACATGACTAGACTTAATGTCAAGGGGAAACCTTTACCTTTTAGTATGTAAGCAGAAATATATATATATATATATATATATATATAAAACCGCCATTTGTCACTGCATCTTTCTATTTGTTCACTTAAAGAAGGTAGATTTCCAGGGAGAGCTATTTTTTTTAAAAAAAGGGGACAGTAGGCCAAATAAGTTTGGGAACCTCTGATCTAGTCCAATTCCCTGTCAGGAATACACAACTAATGCACTTGTGAAAGATGCCCATCTGACCTTTGTTTTAAAAACCTTCAAAGATGGAGAGTTCATCGCCCTGTGTGGTAGTCCATTTCAAACAGCTCTAGCAATAAAAAAAGCTGTTCCGGTGTTTTGGTGGAATCTCTTTTTTAATAATTTGGATCCATTGGTTCATGTTCTGGTCTCTGGCATAGCAGGAGATGTGCTTGCTCCATTTTCAATGTGACATCCTTTCACATATTTAAAGATAGTTATCATGTCCCTTCTCAGTTTTCTCTTTTTCCACCTAAGCATATCCAGCTTTTCAGGTCTTTCCCCAAAAGCCCTGATTTCCAAGCCTTTGATTGTCTTAGTCAGAGAAGGAAGAGGCAGCAATGGCCAAGTATAATTACAAGCAAAAAAAAAAAGTTTTGATTACACATGTAGCAATTCCTCTGGACAGCAGAATTGAAGACAGAAGGAAAAGGTTATGAAATATTGAGATCTACAGATGGAAATTCAGTGCCTCTGGGGAAAGAATCCACCTGTAGTTCCGGCAGTAATAGGTGCTCTGGGAGCAATTCCAAAACAAACTGGCAAAACATCTGAATGAAACTGTGGTAGATAAGATTACAGTTGCACAGTTGCGAAGAGTGATACTACTTGGAACACGCAAATGTGGTGTGGCATATCACTTAGTCTACAATTCTTGGACAGTATCCAAATTTATTGATAATCCCAAACTCTAGTCGATAAGAGCAATAGAAGATGCAATAGTAATAGTCTTTTCATAAAGTGAGTGTCCTGCACAAGAGACAATTGACAGAAAAAGCTTGCAACTCCCATGACTCCATAGCATTAAGTAACAGTTGTTAAAGCAGTGTCAAACTGTATTAATTCTACAGTATAGAAGCACCATCCCTTCCCAGTCGAAGCTTGTAAAAACACTAGCTCTCTCCTGCTCTGGTGATCAAGCTTTAAAGATTCAGGAAGCCCATCCTCAGCCAGAAATTTACTTTGAGCAACTGAACACTTTGTCTGCACAAAAGAAACTAACAAGGCTAGTGGGTTCAGTGAAATTAGTTTATTAGATTCTGTTTAGACAAAGGCAAGCTAATGCACAATGGAAAGCAAGGACAATATAAACTTCTCACACACTCACAATAAACACTGGAGAAAAATCCTTGGAATTCAGTTTCACATAAATATGTGCTTTTCTCTCTCTCAAAAACTCACACAGAAAGAGCAGCTGTAAGATAGGTCATGCTGAAAGAGAAACTGGTCTGGACTGATGAATCTTTGGGCCCTTCCACACAGCCATATAACCCAGAATATCAAGGCAAATAAATCCACAATATCTGCTCTGAACTAGGTTATCTGAGTACACACTATTATATAATCCAGTTCAATGTGGCTTTTATACAGCTTTGTGGAAGGAGCTGATACTGAGACTGAAATTCTCATCATCACCAGTCAACATGACTACTAACTGGAAATGATGAAACTGTAGGCCAAAACATCTGAAGAACATGAAGGAAAGAGGAATGGTAACACTAAGCAAACTCTGTTGCAAAGATTCAAAGTTATTTAGAATATTTTGACCAGTCTATTCATCAAAATTCAAAATAGATCCTGGATATGTTTTTTTTTATTAGGTTTTTGAAAGAAGAGTGAGAATGTATTGAGGAGTAAACCTTTCTCAGTGAACAAAATCATTCCAATCAACCAGCATTCATCATGTATATTGTGTACACTATAATGAATTTGAAGTTATCGGAGGCAGACAAGGTACTCAGTGAAAAAGATCTGTTTCCAAATCAAGAAGACTAAATTATACTTGTAATATTATAGATGCACTTGCAGTGCTGTCTGAAAGCTGTAGATCAATCTAAAACAATTGGATGGTCTCTGCCAAGTTCCTAGTGGGCAGGTGTCTATCTCTTCATCATAGGTAACATTCATTGCATATGTTGGGGTTATGGAAGAGACTAACTATTCCTGCATGAAAGCTTCAATAACTTTTAATCAACTACAAATCACAATAGAAAAACAATAAAATTTTATGAAGAAAATAGAACCGTGGATAATTTGAATGTGTTTTGCTTTATTTTTATTTCTATTAAGTGGAAACCCTTTCTTCAAGGATAATAAAGCTTCCATATCAAAACTATTATGAAGATCAAATAGGAGCTTGGCAAGGGGGCACCTGAGCTGGATCAGGATTAAGATGTCTTATCCATGGCTTTCAGGTACCTGAAAAAAACACTTACATCCTTGTAAGGTTGATCTTGCTTAAAGTTCATTTACTAGTGCCTTCCCCAGTTTCCTCCAAAGCTTGAAAGTTTCCTTTTTAGCTACCAGGCCAAAAATAAGTTTCATTTGTTTATGCACCAGAATAACTCTTTATACCCTTTTAATTGTGGTATCCCATTTATTTGTGGATCTCATCTTTTCTTTATAGTTTTATGTGGATAGATAAATAAATGTATTTTGATGTTGAAAACCACCCTGGAAGCAATGGTGACAAAAAGTAGCATTAAAATGTTTCAAATGCATCAATATTTCTACCACCATTTCCAGATTGTGTGGAGATGCTCTTCTTCAAGAAGCCACTCATTATGCGAAAAAAGCTACAGAACTACAGTGTCCTCCTCCTTGCATGCTTATATTACCTCTATATCTTAATGCTGGATAATTGTGAGCATCTATGTGCCTTCAAGTCTCCTGTTGACTTATGGAGACCTGCCGTATTTACCTGAATCTATTGCAGTTTTGAGGCACACATTACAAAACATGGATTTGCCAGAGAAGAAAGGAGAAGCGACACCCTTCTGCCAAGTGGAGGCTGGTGAGTTTTCTAACCTCAGCTTGACGAAGGGGCACAGGCACCTTTTGGTACATGATTCTAATATGTCGTCAAATGTAATACGCATCTCCATTTTAGCTAAGCAATTAAGCAAAAAAAGATGTGTGTTACATTGGAGTAAATATGGTAATAAGCATAGGGTTTTTGCTAACTTATTTCTCTGAAATGTAGCCTACAGTACATGGTATTATAACTTTATATATAACTTTATTCTTATACCCCTCCACCATCTCCCCAAAGGGACTCAGAGTGGCTTACAAGGGTGAAGCATGAAATACAGATTAAAACCCACACAATAAAAGAAAGCAACAACAATAACAAATAACATCAATCACAATACACAAATTAAAAACAGTATCATGGCTGAAAAATTAAGTGCTGAATGCAGGAGGATCGGGGAATATGCAATTGTTCCTGGGTAGAGCCAGGGAAAGTGCAAGATTTGTTTCAAATTAAAGGTCATAGTTTGGAGGATAACATCCTTAGGCATTTACAGTAACAGGATTACAGTTAGGAGGCCAACTAAAGTGCAAAGAGCTATGGTAAGATCAATCCAATTTCTGTTGAGCGGCCTAATCAAATGCACAATGGAACATCAAGTTTTTAAGGTCCTTACGGAAAATGGATAGGGTGGATGCCAATCTGATCTCAAGTAGGGAGTTCCAGAGCCGAGGGGCCACCATCGAGAAGGCCCTCTCCCTCATTCTAACCAGCCATGCTTGAGACGGCAGTGGAAGTGAGAGCAGAGGCTTCTCAGATGATCTAAGGGTCCATACTGATTCGTAGAAGATGCGATTTTATTTATATTCCACCCTATCTCCCCAAAGGGCAGATTCCATCACACAATGGCAAACATTCAATCCCTCAATAAACACAAATATCAACATAATAATTCCAGAGGAACCCCACATACCAAAACAGCATAAGAGCCTAACATCAATAAATTAAACCCAACATAATAAAACAAAAATTATATAATGGCATAAATTCACTTTGATTTATAGAAGCCAACTGTCATTCATCAAATTGTGTGGGATAGTTGTATAGCCAGTGATTGTAATTGGGCTAGCATAAACTAGATTGAGTCCAGATACTAAATGGTATTCAACCAGAGGTCCAGTATGATCTCTCATTGTCTAATCCTCCTTTTCTCCATATTCTCCATATTCTAATGAGCAGAAGTAAGTCTTCAGTTGTTTTTTGAAGGAGAGGAGGGGGGCAGCTATATTTCTTTAGGGAGGGTGTTCCAGAGGTGAAGAAGAGAAGGCCCTCTCTCTCATTTGTTGGGTATCTCCCTTCCAAGTGCTAACCAGAGTTCATCTTGCTTAGCTTCTAGTTTTTTATGGAAGGATAAGCATGTATGTAAGTCTTCATCACCAGGAGATACAGCCCAGACATGGTTGACTTCCTCCATGAATGTTAGACTTTGGTGTTTCTTCTGGGATCAGAAAGTTTCTGTTCAGGATCCAGTCACTTAAAATTCAATTGTAGTATGCATATGTGGCTGGAAAGATAGGTAGGTAGAACCATTAAGCCTTTGAAATGGCATTGCAACAAAGAACTCAAGGTAGCTGTTTCCTCTTCCATTCTGCTCTTTTAAATTATAAGCAAACTGCTGAGAAAGTTGACCATTCAGTGTATACAGCACATAGCAAAGTGAAATAAAGAACAAGTTGGTCTGAATATAAAATCACATCCAAGTGTACATTAACTTTGCTGCATGCATTTAGTCAGCTGGTGTCACTGAATCAGCTATATTCATTTCACCCACCAACACCCCCAGCAATTATGACAATAGATTTCAGAATCATTTATTCTGTACATAATCAGCATCCTTTTGTTGCAGACTAATTGCACCCACTGCTGCACAGCTGTGCTTGCAAAGACTTTCAAAGAGTACTTTCAGATGGCCAAGGTCCAACTCCTGCTTTTGCTCTCATGTCTTCCCTCGTGTTCTGTTTAAAAAATACATTAAACCCATAGTATCATCTAAAGCAGAACTAGCTGGAGATAGATTGGGAACCACAAGGAGATTTCTTGTTCATTTGATTCCAGTTGCTTATAATGATTCTGGGCTTCCAGTTGTTTTACCAGTAGGGAAGCATGACGATGTTTTCCATATTGGTTTAGGCACTGAACTGAGAAAGAGTTTAAAGGTAGTCATGAGTTAATTTGTGTAAGCTTGGTTTGTGCTTGTGGGCCCTTCCACACAGCCCTATATCCCAGAATATCAAGGCAGGAAATCCCACATTATTTGAGTATGGACTCAGATAACCCAGGGCCTGTCCAGACAGTAGCTTTATTGTGGTAATTCCCACAATAAAGAAGGAGCTGTCCAGACAATGTTCTGGACAGTCCCGAATTAATTCACTACAAACCAGTAAAACCCTGGTTTGTAGCAAATTAATTAGATAGTGGATTTATTCTGCACCTTCTTGGAAGGCACAGGATAAACCCACTATTTCTGGTGTCTGAACTGCAGTCCAAACAACATTCCCACAGTTTTCCAGACTAAATTAGTCCAGAAAACTGTGGGAATACCCATCCCCTCCCCCAAAGCCCCCAAAGCCCTTTGAAAAATAAAGAAAACTTACCTGGCATCCTGTACAGTCTTGGAGCATCTCTCCCAGCACATAGAAATGACATGCCAGGAAAGCAGGGGGGGGGGAGCAAAATAATTCTCCTCCCCCTGGTCCCCTGGAGTGTCATTTCTGTGCACCAGGAGAGCTGCTCCAAGAGTGAACTGGAGGCCAGGTAAGTTTATTCTACTTTTCAAAGGGGTCTGGGGGCTTCGGGGAAAAGCGTAGGTCCTCCAGATGTTCTCACAGGCCAGTCCCATGAGAGCATCTGGACATCCACCCCAGAAAGCATGCACTTTCTGGGGCGGGGGGGTGAACAGGCTCCCAGGAAGATCCACATTTTTACAACGCGGGATTCTCCTAGGATAAAGGCCTGTCTGAATCTGTCCCTGTTCAAAGCAGATATTGTGAGATTTTCTGCCTTGATATTCTGGGATATAGGGCTGTGTGGAAGGGCACTAAGGCGAGTGTATTTTACATCTAAATCAGATTAGTCCGTTTTCTTTTTGTTTTTCTTCATTTTTAGTAAAGAAAGTCGCAACAAACCTGGACTCTGTTCAGTTTTGATCTAAAATGTAAATGTTTCCATAAGTTTAAAGCATTGTCTAGAGATCTGAATGTTGAGATAGACTACAACTCTGGAGACCAGGGTTCAGATCCCTGCTCGGCTATGGAAATCCACTAGGTGACCTTGGCAAGTCAGACTCTTTTAGCTTTAGAGGGAAGCAATAGCAAACCCCCTCTGAACAAATCTTTCCAAGAAAATCTCCAAATAGGATCATCTTTGGGTCACCATAAGTCAGAAAAACTTGAAGGCAAACAATAACATGAGTTCCAACATTTTTCAAGCAGCAGCAGCAGTTTCTATAGAAAAGATAATCAACAGAGTATATCAAGCTAGCTAGTGTAAACACAAATATTTTTCATATAAAATAATCAATATAATATGCAACTGTATGCGCATGCCTTGGAGTTATCTGTCAATTTATGGCAATTCCATGAATTCCATAGGATTTTCAAAGACAATATATATTCAGAGGTGGTTTGTTATTGCCTACAGCAGCTAGTATTCTTGGTCATCTCCCATCCAACTTCTAACCAGCGTTGACCCTACTTAGCTTCCAAGATGAATTGATATCTGATACCTTCTTCTGTCAGAAGGTTATATCTAGATTGTATTGAACTAGTGCCCCCAGTGGTGCAATGAGTTAAACCCTTGTGCCAACAGGACTGCTGACTGAAGGATCAGGGGTTTGAATCTGGGGAGCAGAGTGAGCTCCCATCTGTCAGCTCCAGCTTCTCATGCAGGGACATGAGAGAAGCCTCCCACAGGATGGTAAAACATCCAGGTGTCCCCTGGGCAAAGTCCTTGCAGACTGCCAGTTCTCTCACACCAAAAGCAACTTGCAGTTTTTCAAGTTGCTCCTGACAGGAAAAAAACTAATGCTGGAGAAGGAGTAGGACTGTGGTCTTCTTTCATTTCTCAGTAGATCACAGAACAATCCTACTAGCTAAATTCATCTGGAATGGGAGGGGTGTGTGAGAAGCTGTGGGGAAGGGGCTGAAACCTACAAATATCACCACCCCTCCTGAGTCCTCTATCAGGAATTTTGTACTGATCCCTCACCCACCCATAGATTTGCCAAATATCAGGTAACTTCTCTGCTTTCTTGAATTTCCAGGCAGGGAGATAATTCTTAGGGTAAGTTGTACTGAAGGAGAAGGATGTTTGATAGGATAGGGATTCTGTTAGTGTACCGACCACCCCGCTGCATGACAGTCTCCCTACCTGAGCTAGCAGGTGTGGTCTCGGATATGGCGCTGGGCTCCCAGCGACTTTTAGTCCTGGGGGATTTCAACGTCCATGCCGAGACCCCCCTTTCAGGTGCAGCTCAGGACTTTATGGCCGCCATGACAACCATGGGCCTGTCCCAATTAGTATCTGGTCCCACCCATACTGCTGGACACACACTGGATTTGGTCTTTACTCAGGGATGGGGTGATAGTGTCGGGGCGGAGGAGCTGACCATCACTCCATTGTCATGGACCGATCACTACCTGATTAGGTTTAGACTTACTGTACCTCCTAACCTCCGCAGGGGTGGTGGACCCATTAGAATGGTCCGCCCCAGGAGGCTTATGGATCCAAATGGTTTCCTGATGGCTCTTGGGGAGTTTCCCACCTCCTTGACTGGCGACCCTGTCGATGCCTTGGTCTCTCACTGGAACACCGAGATGACTAGGGCAATCGACACAATCGCTCCGGAACGCCCCCTTTCGAGTAACCGAGCTAACCCGGCCTCTTGGTTT
The DNA here is from genome assembly GCF_037176765.1 of Anolis sagrei. NCBI lineage: Eukaryota > Metazoa > Chordata > Lepidosauria > Squamata > Anolidae > Anolis > Anolis sagrei. The sequence continues at coordinate 99,153,745 of NC_090021.1, forward strand.
ACTGAGGAGCTGGCAGCAATGAAGCGAAAGAAAAGGTGGCTAGAGCGCGTGTGGCGCAGGAGTCCGACCAAATCAGCCCAAACACATCTGAATGCCTTTCTAAGGTCCTACGATGTGGCAATAGCGGCAGCACAAAAAACATCTTTTGCTGTCAATATTGCATCTGCGAAGAATCGTCCAGCTGAGCTCTTCCGAGTTGTCAGGGGTCTGTTAAACCCGCCGAAAAGCAAGATCCCTGACAGCTCTGGAGCTCGCTGTGAAGCGTTTGCTCGATTTTTCGCAGATAAAATTGTGCGGATTCGGTTGGTTTTTGACACCACTTTACCTGCAGTCTCTGAGAATGTAACGAGAGCATCTGCTTGTCAGGTTTTGTTGGATTCATTTCAATTGGTTCAGCTTGAGGATGTGGACAGGATCCTTGGAGAGGTGCGACCCACCACATGCATCCTAGACCCCTGTCCATCCTGGCTGATAAAAGAAGCCAGAGGGGGTTTGGCAGAGTGGGTGATGGTGGTGGTTAATGCCTCCTTACAGGAGGGCAAGATTCCAGCGAGCTTAAAACAAGCTATTATCAAACCGCTGTTGAAAAAACCATCACTGGACCCCACTCAATTAGACAACTATCGGCCAGTTTCCAATCTCCCCTATTTGGGCAAAGTCCTGGAACGTGTGGTGGCAGCACAACTCCAGGGATTTCTGGTAGACACTGATTATCTTGATCCGGCACAGTCTGGCTTTAGACCGGGACATGGAACGGAAACAGCCTTGGTCGCCTTGGTAGATGATCTTCAGAGGGAGCTGGACAGGGGGAGTGTGTCCCTGTTAGTTCTGCTGGACCTCTCAGCGGCCTTCGATATTTTATTTATTATTTATTTCTGCCACTTATACCCCGCCCTTCTCACCCCCGAGGGGGGACTCAGGGTGGCTTACACAGAAGGCACAATTTGATGCCCTTATACAATACATACAGATATAAAAACAGTAATTAAATAATTAACAGATTAAAAACATCAATATATAGCACCATAGCACAACAGTAAGCAATCTCATGGTCAGTGTTTCGCGTTCCGTAGGTCCAATAGGTTGAAATAGGTTCCTACAGTATTTGCCCTTCATTATGGTCCTTCTTTTTAGCTGCCAGAGTTTCTGAAAGCCTGATCCCACATCCAAGTTTTCAGCTGTTTCCTGAATGAGAGAAGGGAGGGGGCTGTTCTAATCTCCCCGGGGAGTGAGTTCCACAGGCGGGGGGCCACCACTGAGAAGGCCCTGCCCCTCGTCCCCACCAGTCTCACTTGTGATAAAGGCGGGGTCGAGAGCAGGGCCTCCCCAGAGGATCTTAAACTCCGAGGCGGTGTGTAGAGGGAGATCCGTTCGGACAAGTACACTGGGCCGGAACCGTATAGGATTTTATAGGTCAAAACCAGCACCTTGAATTGTGCTCGGAATTGGATCGGCAGCCAGTGGAGCTGGCATAACAGGGGGGTGGTATGCTCCCTGTATGCCGCTCCGGTGAGCAATCTGGCTGCCTCCCGTTGGACTAGTTGAAGTTTCCGAGCAGTCTTCAAGGGCAACCCCACGTAGAGTGCGTTGCAGTAATCCAGCCGGGATGTGACAAGAGCGTGGACCACCGTGGCCAGATCCGACTTCCCAAGGTACGGGCGCAGCTGGCGCACAAGTTTTAATTGTGCGAAAGCTCTCCCGGCCACCGCTGAGACCTGGGGTTCCAGGCTCAGCGATGAGTCCAGGATCACTCCCAAGCTGCGAACCTGCGTCTTCAGGGGGAGTGTAACCCCATCTAACACAGGCTGTAACCCTATACCCTGTTCGGCCTTACGATTGACCAGTAGGACCTCTGTCTTGTCTGGATTCAACTTCAATTTGTTAGCTCTCATCCAGTCCGACACAGCAGCCAAGCACCGATTCAAGGTATGGACAGCCTCCTTAGTGACACCGTCGATCATGGTATCCTTCTGGGACGCCTCATGGACATGGGTCTTGGGGGTACTGCTTTGCAGTGGCTCCAGTCATTTCTTGAGGGACGGTCCCAGAAGGTGTTACTGGGCGACACCTGTTCGGCCCCACAACCGTTGTTGTGTGGAGTCCCACAGGGTTCGATTCTGTCCCCAATGTTATTTAACATCTACATGAAGCCGCTGGGGGAGATCATTCGGAGTTTTGGACTGAGATGTTATCTCTATGCAGATGATGTCCAGATCTGTCACTCCTTCTCACCTGTCACCAAGGAGGCTGTCCAGACCTTGAATCGGTGTCTAGCTGCTGTGTCGGACTGGATGAGAGCTAACAAATTGAAATTGAATCCAGACAAGACAGAGGTCCTACTGGTCAGTCGTAAGGCCAAACAGGGTATAGGGTTACAGCCTGTGCTGGACGGGGTTACACTCCCCCTGAAGATGCAGGTTCGCAGCTTGGGAGTGATCCTGGACTCATCGCTGAGCCTGGAACCCCAGGTCTCAGCGGTGGCCGGGAGAGCTTTTGCGCAATTAAAACTTGTGCACCAGTTGCGCCCGTACCTCGGGAAGTCTGATCTGGCCACGGTGGTCCACGCTCTTGTTACATCCCGAATAGACTACTGCAATGCGCTCTACGTGGGGTTGCCCTTGAAGACTGTTCGGAAACTTCAATTAGTCCAGCGAGTGGCAGCCAGATTGCTCACCTGAGCGACATACAGGGAGCATACCACCCCCCTGCTGTGCCAGCTCCACTGGCTGCCGATTCAGTTCCGAGCACAATTCAAGGTGCTGGTTTTGACCTACAAAACCCTGTACGGTTCCGGTCCAGTGTATCTGTCCGAACGTATCTCCCTCTACGTCCCACCTCAGAGTCTGAGATCATCTGGGGAGGCCCTGCTATCGACCCCACCACTGTCACAAGTGAGGCTGGTGGGGACGAGGAGCAGGGCTTTCTCAGTGGTGGCCCCTCACCTGTGGAACTCACTCCCAGGGGAAATCAGGGCATCATCATCCCTCCTCGCCTTTAGGAGAAGGGTGAAGACTTGGTTATGGGACCAGGCCTTTGGGCACTCTGGCAATTAAATCAGACAACCAGGCGAGTAAGACCAGCAGGATTGATGAAGTGGAACGTAAAACTAGATCTATGAGTAGCGAACGCTGACCATGTAAGAGGAGAAACTGGGTTTGTATTTGGTTTTATTGATTTTATTGATTTTATGGTCATAATGTATATTTGTTGTTAACTGTGTATTGATGTAATTTTGTGTTTGATTGTTTTTATGATGCAGGCATCAAATTGTGCCTTGCTTTTGTAAGCCGCCCTGAGTCCCCTTCAGGGTGAGAAGGGCGGGGTAAAAGAACCCCAAATAAATAAATAAATAAATAAATAATTGTATGTAAGGTAGTTTCAAAGCCTGGGCATCCATCACTGACCATGACCATAATTTCATATAATAGCGTTACATAACATAATATTTGAACATTTTCCAGTACTACAGGCTAGACTGTGAAAAGAGGAATTGGCAATAACACATTTAATAATAACATAAGAAATGAAATGCTACAAACTCTGTAAACAAGGGTGATTTGTTCACAGCTTATACCCTAATTATGCAACTCAGTAGGGTAAGGTCTATTGACATTAGTGGGATCCACATTCAGCTAAATGTGATCTATTTCATGTACAGGCAGTCCCCAAGTTCTGTAGACTTGTTCTTAAGTCGAATTTGTATGTAAGTCAAAATGGGTACATTTTGTAAGTGTAATTCCAGCCAAAAATGTGTGTGTTTTAGCTTTGGAAGCATAGGGAAGGCTTAACACCCCTGTAGTATTTGTTTTGCTGTCTGTGCCCCTGTTCAGATTTCATCTCACTTTCTGTCCCTGTGATACTTTGATTTTGAAGAATTTGGCTTGTTGTGAAAACAAGGATTGGTAATAAAGCTTCAGTGGAAACACCTTTTCCCCATGATCACTCTTTCAGGAGTAAATTTCCCTCTGAGGGTAGATTTCTCTCATTTCCTGTTGTGTTCTTAACTATGAGTTGTCCATAAGTTAGATATTTGCAACTCGGGGACTGTCTGGTATCTCTCCCCAATTTGGAAGGCTCCAGATTTCCTACATTAGATCTCCTATCCCTTGAATAGAATTATAGGTGTTTTATTTCCAAATCCGAAGGGCACATAGTTAGAAGATACTGCTGTGGAAGCACAAGCATACATATGCATCAAACTCAGATGATTTAGAATGTGCCAAGAGTACCAAATGAAAAAAAAATACAAAGAGACTTTGGTTCTGATTTATGATGTTTCATTGAATTTTTAATGCTATGTTATTTTGCTGTTTTAGCCATCTACATCCATGGGAGAAAAGCAGGATTGATGATGATGATGATGATGATGATGATGATGATGATGATAGACAGAGTTTTGGAGCACAATACTCCTGACCTCACAATCATGTTAAAAAACAAAGTATGGATTGTCGATGTTGCAATCCCAGGCGACAGCAAGATTGAAGAGAAACAACTGGAAAAGCTGACATGATATGAGGATTTAAAGATGGACCTGCAAAGACTCTTGCACAAGCCAGTCAAGGTAGTCCCAGTGGTGATTGGCACACTGGGTGCAGAGCCTAAAGACCTTGGCCTGCACTTAAACACAATCGGAACTGATAAAATTACCATCTGCCTTACTGGGATCTGCACGCATTATTTGCCAATACATCACACAGTCCTAGACATTTGGGAAGTGTCCGACGTGTGGTCCAATACAACAGTCAGCAGAGTGTCTGCTGTGGACTCATCTTGTTGTGTTTCAAATAATAATAATAATAATAATAATAATAATAATAATAATAATCCATGATATGAGGATTTGAAGATCTAACTGCAAAGACTCTGACACAAGTCAGTAAAGATGGTACCAGTGGTGATTGGCACACTGGGTACAGTGCCTCAAGACCTTGGCCTGCACTTAAACACAATTGACGCTGACAAAATTACCATCTGTCAGCTGCAAAAGGCCATCCTACTGGTATCTGAACACATTATTCGCCAATACATCACATAGTCTTAGACACTTGGGAAGTGTCCGACGTGTGATCTAATACAACAACCAACATAGTGATCTTCTTTGCTGTGTACTAATCTTGTTATGTTTCAAATAATAATCCACTGCAGTTTTGGTTTCAGCACACCCTGTGGATTCTCAAGTCCTGTTATATACTACAGTGCAATAAAATGGTATGCCTTATATAAAATGGCAAATCAAGGCTTACTTTTTGGTGGGGAGAAATGTTTCAAGTCATGGATGGCTGAAACCATGGATGCAAAACCTATCAATATGGAATGCCAACTCTAGGAGGGAAAATCCTTATACTTTCCCAAATCAACATTTCAGCATCTTATGCTTGATCATTTTCTTTACCTCTCTGAATGACTGTTGCAAGATTTGTATGAATATTAGATCACAAATGAGATTAGCCTTTTAAAAAAATCAATATAATGCCTGTATTTAATGTTACATATAGACATCCGCAAACATGAGATACACCAGCTTTAAAGCTTTGCAGGGAGCAAGAGAAAGGGAGGAGGAATTATATCAACCATGGGGAGAAATTCTCTGCAGCAACCTGTGGACTGTCTGCAAGCCTTAATTAGTTAGAGAGATCATGATATAGAGCCTCTTGAAATGGGAGTAAGAACCGCTGTTCTCTGTGCCGAGAGAGAGCAACCCTTTGTACCTCATAATTTAAGGAGCAGCAACAGGCTAATAGGCAGACAAGGGAGGGTATAGCATGTGGTTTGGTTCTCAGCAGAACAGCAGGCCCCTAATGAGGGCTAGTAGTGGATAGCAGCTGGTAAACTCTGCACTCAAGTAGGAGGCTCCGAGGGCCTTTATCCGCTCACAAAAGACTGCAAATTGCTCAAAGGCCTGAGTAGGGAATGAGAACATGTTCATCTGGTCAGCCAGTACATATACATTGTAAAAGAAATTACAATGTCCAATTCTATACGACCATGAAAAGCAATGCAGGTTTGTGGTTTTGTGCATTTCTTTGAATATCTATAATCTTCATATTAGTTTTAGCACTAAGAACAGTGCCACCTGCTCCTCTGTACCACAACTCCAGAAACATCTCAACAGAGTCTTGGCATTGTTAAAGAGCAGCCATTCCTCTAAGACAGGCATGAGTTTCATTAGGAAATAGAAACCATTTCACTTTCAGTTCACTGAGGGCCCATCCAGACAGGCCCTACATCCCAAGATCTGATCCCAGGTTTTCTTTTTATCCCAGATTATTTAGCAGTGGGGACTCACATAATCCAATTTAATGCAGAAAACCTGGGAACAGATCCTGACCAGGCCCGTAGCCAGGATTTCGATTCGGGGGGTGCTGAGTTTGGTTCAGAGGGGGGCTGCGTCTGAGTGAAAGAGGGTCTGCCCTAGCAAACCTTTTGTATCGTTACCCCAATACCCCCATGCATATGGGATATATTGAGTATGGTGATCAGATCATGATATGAATAAACAGAACAGTTTAAATAATGCACCAGTAAGGCCTTTTCGCGAACCACCATGAGAATTTCGGGGGGGGGCTGAAAGCCCCCCAAGCCCCCTCCCCCTGGCTATATGCTTGATCCTGACATATAGGACTTGTCTGGAAGGATTAGAAGGGAATGGTGTAAGGATTCTACCTTACCTAGGTACTGCCACCATTGAAACCAGAAGCGAGAGCTATGTTTGGGGATGCTCCCTTAGAAATTCTAATCACATTCAGGGTGGGGATAGTTGGACTAGGCTATCTGTCCTCATTCCACCAGTTTCGTTCCTATTGTGTCTCCTCACCTCTTTCCACATTTCTGTGCTGGCCAAGTCAAGAAGATTTCAGGGCCAAAAACCTAAAGATAACCCTTTGTGAAGGTAGATTCTGGTGCTGCAACAAGCATCAGCTCTTGGTGATGTCATTAAGCATCAATCTTCCTTACACAGAATATGCCATTCAAATAAAAAAGAAAGGAAAATATATGAGGAAAACACGTGAGGAAAATATATATGCACACATCTTTCAAGTCAACTCTTTTACCCTGAAATTCCTCTCCTCATTCAGGTGACCTGAGAAGAGGCATAACATCCTAAGGATTTTATCACACAGCCCTATATCCCAGAATATCAAGGCAGAAAATCCCACAATATCAGCCTTGAACTGGGTTATCTGAGTCCACACTCAGATAATGTGTGATCTTTACCTTGATATTCTGGGATATAGGGCTGTGTGGAAGGGCCCTCCGATAATTCAGTTCAGAGATGATATTGTGGGATTTTCTGCCTTGATATTTTGGGATACAGGGCTGTGTAGATGGGTCCTAAGACTCAAGGCCAGGCCCCTGAGACCTGTCAAGTCTATCGACATATATAAATAGACTTGACTTCTCCATGAATTTTAAAATGTTGAACTTGTCAGTAATTATTCATATAGAGAGGTAAGCTGCCTTGGGTCTCATGTGAGGAGAAAGGCAGGATATAATTAAATAACTAAAACATGGACAGATATTGTGGGATTTTCTGCCTCGATATTCTGGGATATAGGGCTGTGTGGAAGACCCTGTGGGGAGAGTGAAAGGACAGAAACAAGACAGCAAATTAAAGCTCCACTTTAGATAAGCAGAGGCCCCTTCCACACTACCCAGGATCTTATCCCAGATTATCTGCTTTAAACTGGATTAAATGAGTCCCCACTGCCTGATAACCTGGGATAAACAGATACTCTGGGATCAGATCTTGGGATATATGTGCAGTGTGGAATGGGCCTCGATTTCAAAAACAATAAATCCTCTCTAAAGAGACAGGTGTCATACAATAAAAAGAAAAATCAATAGGTGTAGAAAAAACATCCTTGTAGATCGTCAGCATAGTACATTTTTAAAGTATACAAAATATAAAGCTGGGGTGGAGGAAAGTCAATAGAACAACATTCCACTAAAAGACAGAAGAAAAGAAATAAGCATTCACAAAAGAATACAACAGCTTTTTATTTGTGTTCAGTAAAACACAGGAGAAGAAAATACAGACTAAGAAGTAGGAATTGCATCATTATATCAATATTATTGAGAAAGATTGTTAGGAAACAATATCACCTGTAATGAAAGAGAAAATACAACTGGCAAATGATTAAGTAGAATTAAAAAGTGCACAATGAGCCATGTACTTTATCAAAAGATGGAAACTTGGTTTTATTAGGTTTCTGTGTCATGAAAGCAGTAAACATTATGTTCTTTCTTGCCCACTTTTAATAAACTTTGACTTTACTTTGGACTTTGCACAACCCCAATCATAGACCTCTCTTTGTGGGGTGGGCAGGATGCAAAGGTTCAAGATGTGCTCGGCAAGTGCAGCACAATGGGCTCTTGTCACATGGGCTCTCATTCAGGCTAGAAATAATGACATAAATTGGATTGGTAGGAATTATCTCTATATGTATGTCAGGAATAGAAAGTTGGTTAAGGGAGGATATGCAGTAGAACCACAGCTAGGGTTCTCTCAAAGCAAGAGGTTTTCATCATCATGAGAAACATCAGTCAAAACAATCAATGATTAACACACAAGGCTGATAAAATACAGTTATAACAGGATAAAAATGCCTTTGGCCAGGGCTTATCACACAACAGCATCTTGTCACATTAGTGGTCAACCTGTGCTAACAACAGATCTCGCTCTTATTCCCACCCATGCTCTTTTGTGGAATATGTGGATAGGGAATGAGAAGGAAGTAGAAACAGGAAGAAGGAAAGAAGAAGAAAAGGAAAGTGACGGGAGGGGGAGAGAGCATAGGGATGGAGATGAAGTTTAATCTGAGTTGATCAAATATGGAGGAGGTGTGGGGAAGAAAAGTATCAGGAACTGTCATGGAGCCATCCTGGTAGAAGTTAGAGAATGCCCACCAACACAAATAAGAGCTACCAGAGTGACCACCAGCCATTCCTAGTCTTGGTAGCAATTTCAAACAAGTCTGGTTTAGAATACCCACAAATGAAACCTGATATCTAAGTTGAATGCTTTTAAAACAACATGCCTAGAAGGCTCTCAATACAAAGAATTGAACATAATGAACTAATTGAAAATCCTAGTGGCATGGAAAAGCTAAGCTGAAAGCAGGCTATCATTTAATTATCCTTTCAATACAAAGTTAGTTATTGGCCAGAGAAGCCAATGAATGCTGATGAATGTATAATTACATCTCCACCTTTCTGAAAATGCACACTTTAACTTTGAAGAACTTTGCTCAATAGCAGTCAGTCTGAATTGGTGTATATTTTTATTGTTCATTTCACATTGGGGAATATCTTCATATCTTGGATATAATTTGAACACTATGGGCCGAGACCCTTAATAGCCCTTAAATATAATAATATCTCAACATTAACACAAAACCAATGCTATAATTCCACAAATGAAACTGCTTCTAGCAATAGAAAAAAAGGGCAAGTCTCCCTTCTCCTTCATGTCTTCCCATGTCCTGTGAACCTACTCTGAGGGACTGGGAAACCAGAGTGAGCTTTCCGGGTGATGTGGATTCCACCAAAGTATCTCACAGAGTGTTCTAAAATCTGCATGATATTGAATTAATATGCAACTAGCATCTATGTTTGACACACAATAATATTTGTTGGTTATACTAGCCCATACGCTTCCCAACAATATGCTATATAAAACACTACCAATTAGTTAATTAGACATTTTGGAAAAGCAAAACAGTATAGAAGACAAATACAGCACATTTCTGAAACAATTTTCATATTCTTTCCATCCCAAATTTGAACAAAAATGAGTATAGCATTACATTGCTACATTATTTTTAATTAATTGATGCCAATGGAAGCTATTTCAGAGGACTAACTTCTGTGTGGGAGTAATATTTTGTTGTTTCGTTTTGCATGGGATAAGGAAAAGAAACCCTTTCCTCCCCATCTGCACTATCCCCCAGTGCTCTGCTCCCTTGATAATTGAATTTTAATCACATATTGACTTATATTATAGCAACCCCAAGGATTCCACAGGATTTTCTTACTACTAAAATTATTAAAACAAAATAAGAAAACTATTTTGGATTCCTGGACCCATTATGGCATGCATATATGTATATTTAAAAGTTGGAACTAAAGACAGCTGGATGTGTTTACATTCTCATTTAATACACTGCCTTCAACTTAGGTTGCTTCTACACAGCCCTAAAGCCTGATAGATACTGACCTTTTAAATCATAGAATCAAAAAATAATTATAGAATAATAATAGAACCATAGAATAAGAGAGTTGGAAGAGACCACATGGGCCATCTAGTTCAACTCCCTGCTATGTTGGAAAAGCACAATCAAAGGACCCCTGACAGATGGCCATCCAGCTTCTGTTTAAAAGTTTCCAAGGAAGACACTTTCACCACACTCTGAGGCTGAGAGTTCCACTGCTGAACAGCTCTCACAAACAAAAAGTTCTTCCTAATGTTCAGGTGGAATCACCTTTCCTGTAATTTGAAACCAATTTTCAGAATCCTAGTTTCCAGGGCAGCAAAAACAAGCCGGCTCCCTTTTCCTTATAACATCCTTTTAAATATTAACACGTGGCAATTATGTCTCCTTTCAACCTTCTCTTCTGCAGGCTAAACATCTCCAGCTCTTTGAGCCGCTCCTCATAGAGCATGGTCTCCAGACCTTTCATCATTTTAGTCGCCCTCCTCTGGACACATTCCAGCTTTTCAACATCCCTCTTGCATTGTGGTGCCCAGAATTGGACTTAATATTCCAGGTGAGGTCTATCCTAAGCAGAATAGAGAGGCACCATGACTTCCCTTGATCTAAACATGATACTCCTTTTTTAGCTACTGCATCACACTGTCAGCTCATGTTAAACTTGTTGTCCACTAAGACTCCAAGTTGAATGCTGGTTTGTATTGGGTTGAAGGCCAAATGGTCAGGCAATACCCTGCCATTTCGGTGGAGTATGATTTCCTGCCTATCACATACGATGCAACAGGAGGTCTTTACCAGAGGCCTGCAAATGGAAGCAGGCCTCTGCGGTAGCTTTTCTGCTAAAATTGAGCAGAAGAAAGGAGACTCTGCTATCCTGCCCCTCTGAGCTACCACAGCCTAAGAGGGCAGGATGACTGTGGAGATTGACCTTTGAGATCACCATCCGCAATCCCGAGGGTCAGTCTCCACAGGCCCCATACTTGGGAGGTGCAGAACTTCCTGGAAGGTCCCATACCTTCCCAGGTATTATTCTAACCCAGAGTAAACATGGATATCCAGGTTTACTCCAGGTTAAACCAGATTAGCTGAGATCTCATTTGGATGCCTCAGGCTAGTCGGATTTTTAAAAACGGATTTTGAGCCTGTGTACATGAACCCTTATTAGACTAGATATGGACTCGGTTTCTTTCAGCTCCAGCTAGCTGAGGAAATGGTCAGGGATGATGGAAATGAAGTCCAAAATATCTGGACCTCATGTTGTGGTAGTTGATTTTGGTGTATGCTCTCATTATATCTCATTTCACTGCAAGAAAAACGTTATTATGACTTTACAGGGATTTATGCATGTGTATGTATGTATGTGAGTGTTTGTGTGTGTGTATAGCTCAGCCCATTTTAATCTTCAGCTGATCTAAGGACCACTTTAAAAGCATCAGCACAGCCCAGTTTGAATTCATTTATTCTGTCTGTCAAACAGTTTGTTTGTTTGCTTTTAAAAAATAAAATAGGTTTTCTGAAAGCATTGCCATCTAGAACTGATGAACTGGCGCGTCCATTTCCTTTAAACAATCAATAAACCAGTTTCAGGTTGTGTGATGTCAACTATCAGCAGCTTTTCTGTCTGGAGAGTTGGTATTGCCAGCAGCAAGTCCTGAGGACCTGGCTATATAAAAATATGTCACACTCAGGAGGAGGCTCTCAGGCCTGCTGTGGCACCGGCATCTGCTTTGTGTGTGTCCATGTGCAGGGAAGCTTAAGTAAGTGTGGGAAAATAGCAACTGCAGACCAGGGATTGCCATAAGGCAAGACCTAACACAGAGCTCTTTCTGGTTCATCTCAAACAGATGGAATGGCACATAATAGGCCTGGGCCACAGGTCCTTGGCTCTTTTCTCTTGCTTATGAATATACAACTAAACATTAGCCAAATGTAAAGGCAAAGACACTTAGGAAGGAAATATCTACTTCACCGCAGGACCATTTACTGCAAATTGTTTGAATTCAAAAAAGTCGAGTGGGGTGGGGAATGCACATGCTGTTTACTTTTGAGGCCCAGGCATTCATTTTCACATATCCTCTCTTGGGATCCACAGCCATAAAGGACAGACATAAACGAGTCCCATTTTATTCAAATTGTGTGTGCACATGGACCTTTCATCACTTTTCATTGGCGTTCATCATCGTCATCATTGTAACTGTTATTATTATTGCTTTCTTTATTTTACAATCAATAGTAATAATGCTTGGCAGGGCTTTTCAGACTTTCCATCTCCAGGTGACATTTTCCAAATTGATATATTTATTAAGGAGTCCTACCTGTTAAATGATGTTGATACAAATAGGGGTTTCATAAACCTTTCTTATTGCTACGAATGGAGAGAATATTGATTTCATATGTATAATCCCATATTAATATTATTTCAGTGATTGGATGGAATGAACTTAAAAATTAACATCTGAATGAAGAGAATTTCATGTGTTCAGGCAAAGGGTATGGCGTGTTTGGTGCTTAAAAAAGAGCCACCGTGGTATATTAGTTTGAGAATTGGGCAATGCTTCTGGAGAACAGGGTTCAAATCACCACTCAGCCATGGAAATCAACTGGGCAACTCCTTGGGGAAGTCCCATTGTTTCCAGTTTTATACTCAGTTAAATAAACCAACCCAGGGAGCTGGTATAAAAAGTCTTTGGCTGGATGTACATTACCATGTAATACTTTGTGTAGACGCATATAATACAATTTAACTACACTGAAATACATTATATGGGTCTACACCGACTATATAATGCAGATTACATGTAGTCTCTGATTTGAAGAAAATATTTTGTGAAAACAAGATGTGTATGTATTTTCAAAATAAAATTGGGGAGATCGGGAACAAAATCCAGGACTCTGTGATAGTAATAAAGGGGAGCATATTATCAGTCTTAGGAATAACGCAAATCTTTTTTTGTTCCCTCTATTAGACAAAACAGTCCAAGAGCTTGGGAAAGTTTTGCTAGTTTCTTTCTTTCTTTTACTATTACTTCCAGGCAGAAGCGGCCCTAGGTAATTTTCAACGGTAAGCAAACACTATTTTGCTCCCCCCCCCCCCCCCCAATCACTGATATATATTTTCTGTTTGTCGTGGGAGTTCTGTGTGCCATATTTGGTTCAATTCCATCATTTCTGGAGTTCAGAATGCTCTTTGATTGTAGGTGAACTATACATCCCAGTAACTACAACTCGCATATGTCAAGGTCTATTTTCCCCCAAGAGTGCCTCAAGAGCGCCCCTGGGCAAAATCAACTATACTGCAAATGCTTACTTTGCGTAATGGGTTGAGCCGCCCCTGCTTCCAGGCTCTCTCACTCAGTAGACTATTGACTATTCTGCCTGGAGGAATCAGGAAATTATAATTTGAAAATGTAACTGTTCCAAGCTTTAATAGTAACAGCATAAAAGCAAAGTTAGACATCCTTTCTTACTGACCCAATATAACATGTCTGTGTTTTATTGCACATTGAATATGCTACCAACCTGCTTATCTTTGCAGCAGAAAGATGTGATCACTGGTGCAATAGCAGTGTGATTTTATACAATTTCAGAAAGAGTATGAGTACTGAGTTCTCCTGTGTCACACACCTCCCTCTTGCAGTGGATTAATCCTGCAGTCACATAAAAAGACCACTGAGTGGGACTCAAGCCATCCTGTGCCATGGCTCAGAACTCAAATTTTTGTTTGGAGGTCTTTGACAATACAGATGGTGTGAAAAAGTGGGTTCAGGAATTACTCTAGGACCATAGTTTGGGGAATTATTTTTTTCAAAGTAAATCATCATACTTGCATATTTAAAAACCCAGTAGTTAAATATAGTTACAAGATCCAAAAGTGGTCCATTTCCTATTTTTTAAACATAGCTAGAATGGTTGCCCATCAATTAAAACATAGATGTTAGTTCCATTAAAAAAAACAGTTATCCAAATGTAAAATCACCTGTCGTGGCATACAAGTCTGAGTACAGGACTGGGGCATAGAGAGACCACTGTTCAAATCCCACCTCAGTCAGTGAAGTCCACCTCTCAAAATGCTCTGCACAACTTGTGCAACCAAGAAATTGAGTAACTAACTATTGTGGTCGGCTTGCTACACACTTAAATGCTTCCCAGGAGGTTTACTGAGCTTCTGTTTATCATCCAAATGGTCACAAATAAACATAATTACTCCAGGGGTCTTGGAAATTAACATTCATGAAATATATTTAGAGCACCCAGTGTGATGTAGTGCCTAGAGGTCACTCTGCCACTCTCCAGATGGCTTAGACCAGGACTGATAAAACTATGAAATATTCAGGACTTACATGTTTTTTTACTCCCATGTGCCACAAACTGGCACCAGATTTCCTTTCCTTAAATATGACAATTTCTTTCTTTCCTGGAAAAGCATTTTATTCACTGCTGACTTGTTGGCAATAGCTCACAGATCAGCATTGTTCCATGGACCCTCACTTTGAGTAGCACTGGTTGTTTTTTGAAAATATTTTTATTATCATTATTATAATTCATTATATGAGTAGATTTTGTACATTTGTTCCATACACATGATTTATCTATTACAGCATTTCCCCAGCCTCTTCCTATATCTCACTCTTCCTCCTTTCTGTATTGTCCACTCTAATATAGTGTTTTCCAACCTGTGGTCAGTGGACCACCAGTGATCTGCAAGAACAAAAATATGGTCTGTGGCCTCACCATTACTACACTGTTGTCTCAAAACCACATGGCAATAAGAGAGACTGGTCTCGCCAAATCCTCTTATAGTGACAAAGCAATGGGGGAGGTTGGGAGGGGAGAGACTGATTATCCAAAAGATTACTTGTACCACATCAGCTCTAGATTATTAAATATGATTTTCTGTGGGCAAGCAGATGGCAACTATTGGATGGCATACGTTCTGTATCAGAAATTAGAGCTGATGTAGTCTAGCCAATGCAGTTTTCTGAATCAGCACCAAAATCTAAAGTTGACCAAAAACTGATTTGTAACCCTTTTGGTACTAATGTTGGAGAGTGGTCCTTGGTCAATGGGGTGGTCAAGTGATCCCTGGTCAGAAAACGTTGGGAGCCACTGATCTAGTATATCTTAGTTCTGTTCATTCTTTCCCCTCCACCTCCCTCCACCCCATGCACATACCACAATTTCCATTATAACTTTAACTTCATCCATGATCTCAGCTTTTCCCATCTCCATATAATATTTACATTGGTTTCACCACTTTTTATTCATTCCATATATATCGACTATTTCTCTTTAATTTTCTTTGAGTAGCACTGGTTTTAACTACAGCTCCCCTCATTCAAAAAAAATTCTGATATTTGGGTGCAGAGCGAATCCAAATGATAGAGAAAGCTCCAGAAACATTGGACTAGGGTAGAATTCAGCAACTTTTGCTATCCAGAAGTTGGGCTACAACTCCCTTAATCTGCCACTACTGATTCTCTGAACTAGGGCTGATGGGAACTGTAGTATTACTACACCTGGAAGGCCACAGCTTTTCCACCTATGCTTGGAAGGTGTGGGAGGCCTCAGATTTCCAACACTTTTCAACATTTATTTTAATAAAAACACTTAACTGTGTCTTCATTTATATTGGTTTTTTAGCTATTTGCTTGGTTTTGTTTTAGCATTTTTGAAAGGTCGCTTGGGCCTCATGCTTAGAGAAATGTGGGCTATAAACCAAATAAATAAATATAAATAAACTCACTGGATGAATTCCCACTCAACCTCCTATATCTATGGAAAGATGTAAGGATCAAAAGGGTTTGATCCTTACATCTTAAAGGAGCTCAAAACAAAGTTTTGCGCTCCTTCAAGATAGGATGGGGCAAGAAATGTAACAAATAAAGCATAAGAAAAATTATATATTTCTTCTGACTTGTTTTGTGACATACAGAGACATCCACTTTTTTTCCCACAGCCTTGAAAATATGACTTTAATACTTTAATGGATGTCCCACTCTGAAAAGAATGGTTCAGTGATAATGCTCTTCCCATTATTTCAGCAAAAAGAAAAAGAAATATCAAAGACTTGTAGAATGCCATGTGAGCTTGGACATGAAATTGAAGTCAATAGTAGCTGTTGCAACTACTACAACACACCTGTACTTCTAATAAGAGGACGATATTCAAGAAAACTGAAGCCTTGAATGAGCTGCTTCTACCTAACAAGCTATAATTTCTCTCCTTGGAGAGAAGGGAAAGAAAGGTCAGCGAGGAACATTTGCTGTGACAGTCCGTTTGCTCTGTCTGCAAGGAGGAGTTCAAGATGATCTTCTACATGCCACGAGACAAAAGCATCATTACCTATAATTACTGTCTGCTACAGCCCACGGATTGATAACAAGCGTCCTCTGCCTGTCCTATCCTGCCTTTATTAAGGGAGATGATTACATTAATTAACAAATCAACTTTTCCATATCACATTGGGTGACTGACCTCCCGAACAATGATATGGAGCTAGTTAAATGTAACTAGATGACAACTGAAGCCTAGTACATCCCAACAGTAGGAACAGGAAAAAATAAAGGATCAAATTGGCACTATTTCCAAAGAAACAGTGCATGTAAGTCTCTTTTCTGGTGGACAATTGCAGCTTGTTTTGTTTTGTTTTTCCTCTCCTAATGCATATAATTTTATGGCAAGTTGATATCCCTTCTCTGAAATGCTTGGAGCCAGAAGTGTTTTGGTTTTGAATTTATTTAATTTTTTTAGATTATGGAATATTTGCCTATACATAATTTTGGAAATGGGACCCAAGTCTAAATATGACATTAATGTAAGTTTCATATACACATAGCCTGGAGGAAATTTTATACACAATATTTTAATAATTTTGTGCACGAAGCAAAGTTGGTGTACATGGAGCCTTTCAGATATCTGAATAATGGCTACTCCACCTGATTAAAAATATAAGAAGATATATTATTTCATGTTAAACATATATAAGGTGCACACCGAAAACAAAGCACCAGTATTATCTCACCCTTTGTGATGTTTTACCATCTTTGTCTTTAATTCATGTCTTTTCATGATATCACCAAAGTATGACAGATTCAGTCCAGTCATCTTGTCTAAGACACAATCAAGGCATATTATCATTATAAATTAATAGATAATACCATTCTTTCACAGTGCAATTGTAATTTTGAGTGACGGGGGCTGGGGTGGAAGAATATCATATAATTCAAGTGTCTTATGCTCAGTTGTAGGTGTTTAAAGACAAGATGCACAGAAGAGAACGTTGTTCTTTAAACCAGCATTTTGTTGCATTCCCGTGCTTTTAAAGTAAATTCACTCATATTGGGAATCAGGAAAAAAATTGGTTTGAAAATTATACACATGACAAAAAATAACCACTGTATTTCCACAAGTCTAAGATGCGCTTTTTTCTCCATTCAAATGGGGTGTAGAATCACAGATACTTAGAATCAGAGAGAGAGAGAGAGAGATTTCTGTTGGTACTGAAATTAGTGTGCAATGTGCATCCTACAATCGATGGTGTCTAAAACTTTAGAAGCTGCTAGTGTTGGGTTTTTATGTAAGAGTCAAAGCTATAGATGAAACCACATACAGTCTTCCAGTTTAAACTCTACATTTTGGTACCTTAATGTTTTTATGCTCTCTTATTTCCCAAGCAAAATAGAAATGAAATAGTGTGCTTCAAAACATAAGTCAAAACTTTCTTTTGCTTCTGTGGGAAGGAAGCATTATAAGTTGAATGATTTTTGAGGGACTTTTTATGATAGGTTGGAGATGGATTCTTTTTTATGACCATGAAAAGTCATTAGAAAAGATTAAAATTCTCAAAAAGAGAAAGCCTTGAATGAAAATTAAAACTTATTTTTAATTGCACAGCAATTGGATGGTCCTTTGAATCTGTTCACTCCAGAACTGCATTCACAAGCCGACTTAATATGCAACTATTGTTTTTATATGATTTCAAGTGCCTCACTGTTCAGGCTTGTTAATTAAATGTGTTATTGAAAACATGTTGCCCAAGATCTTCAAAACTTCATCAGCCCCTGCTTCATCATTGAAAAGATGTCCTTGGAACAATGCCAGCACATTAAATAGAAAACCACTTATTGCTAACCAGGTAGTCAGTCTTTTACCTGTATGCTTTATTTTTAAAATGCTGCATATTATCTTCAGCTTTTTCTGGTATTCACTGCTAAGAATGAGCTCTTTCTATAGAACAAATGGAAGACATCAAATGGCTACAACCCTTTCCAGATGCATAATAACTCTGACAGCCCTGCAGTTCCCTTATGGAAAGCCATCTTCTCAATAGGCTTGATATGAAGTGATCATGGACAATTAGCCCTAATTGGTGGACAACAACTAAAGCAGATGAACTCAGCCCATGGAAATTTTTTCTTCTTTGGAATTTATCTCAAATCACACCTCCCTTTCTGACTGTCTGTCTGTCTGGGGAGGGACTGAGTCAAAATGAGCCAGGCCCATTGCAAGAACTGACAAAGTTTGGACTATAGGATCTTTATTTACTAATTAATTTCCAAAATTCTGAGAGCTGGGTAAAAGTCATACGCTTAAAATAAAAAGATGCTGTTCCCCAAATAGGCAATGTGAGTGCCAGAAATGAATGGGGTGCACAGCCCCATGAAAATCTTCCATACCTTGTTCACTGAAACTATATAATTTAAGGTGATGTTACTTTTTTCCCCTTCTGCTGGTGTTGAGAAACTAGAAGTCAGAAATCCTTTCTGATCCACTGCCAATCATTCAGAGGTTTACCTATAGACCAAGATGTCTCCTCTGAGCACCTCTGATCAATAAATACAAAGGGTTTGGAGGAATGTGTGTACAGTGTACACAGTGTTATATGGCAGTGTAGACTCATATAATCCAATTCAAAGCAGATTATGTGGATTATCTGCTTTGATAATTGGGATTATATGGCAGTGTAGATCCAGCCCCCTCTGAGCTATTCCTAGAAATGCTATATCTGTTTGAGGCAACACATGCCTAACAACCTTGTCAGACAGGGTGAATTTAGTGTCCAAGGACACTTTCATTCCATCTAATGGATAGAGCCCCATGCCGGACATCATACAACATGGAGGCTTCTGGCAGAGGTCCTACCCCCAATTGGGTTGGAAGTGTTGCTGGGTGCTTTCTCCCCAACACGAGATGCTTCCTGTGTTGTGCTGGCTCCAATTGATCCAGCACGGGGCCTCGCCAGGACGGCAAAAGAAAGGGAGCTGTGCACAGGGCAACAGATTCGCCCCATGCCCCTCTATTTTCTCCTGGGTACCAGGCAATGCCAAACACTTCATGTGGTCTTTATGATGAGGCCCTTATTTACATTCCTTTTGAATTATTGTAACACTATCCACATGTCTTTGAAGAATGTTTAGAATTTGCCCCTGGTCTCAAGATTAACTGGGGCCCTTTCTACACTGTCATATAATTCCGATTATCAAAGCAGATAATCCATGTTATCTACTTTGAACTTGATTACATGAGTCTACACTGCCATTGAATAATCATTCAAAGCAGATAAACTGGATTTTATATAGCAGTGTAGAAGAGGCCACAGGCTTCAGATAGTTCACATTTCCCTTGTTACAGCAGTTTTACTGGCTCCTGGTTTTTGTCTTTACTCTCTCTTTGCCATCCTTCTTCACAGAAGCCATGTTTTATAACAGACCATTGAGAAGAAATTATTGCCCATGGGGAAAGGGGGCTTCAAAATGGCCTGCACATGCAGTCCACTGTTTAAAAACAAGATGGGTTGAATTTGTTTGTAAATCGGAACAGGTACATTTTTAAGTGTAAGTGCAGCCAAAAATACTTTTTTAAAAGTTTTGGATAGCATAGGGAAGAGTGAACACCCCTGTAATGTTTGTTTTGCTGCCTGTGCCCCTTGTTCAGAAGATTTCGCCTCACTTTCTGTCCTTGTGACAATTGGATTTTGAAAAAAATTGTTTATCATGGAGTCAAGGATTGGTGAGAAATCTTCAGTGGAGACACCTTTCCTCCATGATGATAGCTCTTGCAGGAGTAAATTTCCCTTCCGAAGGATAGATTTCTCTCACTTCCTGTTGTCTCACCCCCGTTCTTAACTATCAGTTATTTGTAAGTCAGATGTTTGTAACTCAGGGACTGTCTGTATTGTCTATAAGCATAAATGGTATGCTCGTTAATTGTTTTGAGTTCTGTTGATAAATTATCTTGAGAAATGACTCTGTTGTCACTTAATTTTACTATTGACTAATCTTTCTGTTTGTGAACTTTTCTGCTGCTACTTTTTTCTTTTCAATAAGATATGATAATGATTATTGTTTCTACAGTAAAAGGTAGAGCTGTTCAAAATGGTGATTTCTAGGCCATCAACTGGTGTTTGTCCCTGGGCCATCAACCACTGGTGCATGGAGAGTTTCCAGAAAAGAAAGAAACAGTTGTGGGCAAACATGGCACCAGTCCGTGGTGCATTAGGGAAAAGAACAACTAACCCCGCACACCAAATAGCCCGGGACACACTGGTGTAAGCTGCTTTGGCTGATTTCTTTTTGAGGAAAGGGAGAGCAGGATAAAGTTTCTTAAATAAATGCAGTAATAAGAAGCAGGTAGTTATTTTTAGATTTTAAAAAACTTGAACTACACCCAGTTGGATATGAAAGCTAAACTGAAAAAGAGCTGTGAGACATGTCAGAAAAACAGCTGCTTCTGTCTTTCTCAACCAGCCGGGCATAAGCTGAGGAGAACAAAGCCTTGAATGAAAACACCTTGACTTTTCATGCAGGAACAAAAGGTGGTCATTATGCATACCAGGAAGGGTCTTTCATAGGTAGTAATTACATATAAATTGGAGTTACTGTTTTTTTAAAAAAATAAAAACAATTTTTGCTTCATTTATTTGAAACATGAATTCTGCAGCCATTATATAATTTCTGGTTATTTTCAGCAATGTTATTAAGAACAAAGAAGTATTATAAATTATTACAAAGGTGCAAATACAAGAAGTTTCATCAGGAAACTGGTCATTCAGCTTGCACCATATGAGTGGTGTATTTTTAAAAAATGTATTTCCCCACATGAGGAGCATAGGATCCATCTCCATCTTTGAGGGATGTTTTTAGAAGCCCTATTACCACTATTGTTATTTTATTAAGTATTGCTTTTCCATTTCCCAGTCTTCCTCCGAAGAAAGCTTCAAATGGTAACCAATTTCAAGCACAGATATTTATTTATTTACTTACTTCATTTATATATCACTTTTCTCATCCCTGAGGAGACTCAAAGTGGTTTCCAGCATATTCATGGCAAAATTCAATGCCTTACAAAACCCCCAATATCTTAAAAGATGCAGCTTTTGAGACACAGCCAGCAAAAAACGGGTGTTTCCTGCTTTAGGAAAGAAGTTTCATTTTAAAATCTAGTAAAAAGGAGGTAGGAAAAAGTATAAAGAACTGGAACTTTTTTGTGGTGCCCCCAAAAAAGAGGAACACCCTGGGCAGTGCTACTACATCTGCTTTCACAGTTTCACAGTATCATTCCACCCTTTTGGGGTTTCACTTATATATTGTCAGGCTTAATTAGTTAAAAGACAATCAGCCAATTTCGCATCATGGTCCATATCACATACTCTGTATGATCCCTCTGCCCTGATCTTTTCAGCAGAAATCTTCCATCCCAACGCATCACACACAAGGCTAGTACTGATATAAATATGGCAGGGGAGGGTCCAGCAAGCCGCTGGCTTATCAAGGCCATCTGCGTCCAGCCGGGGGAGCTTCAGGGTGCTCTCATATGTCAAGGTCTTAAAACAGAGCCCTCCAGATATTTCATGTTGGTGACATACTTTTTAGACATGCATCATTTCACAACACAGTAATTCAGTTTTTGGCATAGAAAGAAAGGTTCTTTCATCATTGATAAAATATTTTGTAAGGATTATATGCCAAAAGCATATACATTTACATGAAATGCTGCATTCAAATGCAATAATAATGATTTGGTTATTTGTAACTGTGAAAATGTATTTTTGGTTTAGAAACTGAGATCTGAGACACCTGAAATTTAGAGATTACTATATGGTGCATATAGATTTATAAATGAAAGCAATATGCAAGAGGGGGAATGTCATGATAAAATATATGATATATGATTTGAATGGAATTCTATGAAAGGTGTATAAATGAGAGCGAATAATTTTGGAGACACCATTCCTCGAAAACCAACTACCTGCTCACTGGAAATGAAATTAAAACCTTCTAAAGAGAATTGAAATGGTTGGCCTGCCTAGTAAACTGCGATAAGAACTGTGATAAATGGTTAACTGTTGAACTTGGGGGGGGGGGCAACATGTTTACATTAATCAAAGACAATGGCCCTTTACATTAAGGAAATGTGTACAAGATTCCTTACATTAAGAAGGAAGTCAACACAAAGCTGCTTATGTTTGCCAACACCAATTAAGAAGAGTTAACATCTTCTAGGAAACAGAGAAGCCAGGCTGTTTCATGCTTGGAAAGCATTTATCATTTATTTACAACTTTGGGATGACATCAGCCAAAAAATATTGCTATATTAGAGACCTTATTACAATCCAAAAATTGTGACAGACAATAGCGCTGCTCACCCGTCATGCTCAAGAGAGATGGTGTATTTGGGAGTGGTAGATCTGCAATGGAAAGCAGAAGTCTGGTCACTTGAGCTCCTTTTCAAGGAAAGAGAAAAGAGTGTGATTTTGGAGTTTTGGATTTTGTGCAGGGAGTCATTGTTATTGTCAAGTTATTGTTAGCTTTGTTTTGGAACTTCAGAACTGAGTGTGGTATCCATATGAAATCAAGACAGTGATATTCATAGAGATAAGGGAGGTTTCCACTGAATTTGAGAAAACCTAAAGTTTTCAGAAGAACAAAAAAAAGTCCTTAGGAAAACAGACCAGTATGGACTGGGCATCCTCAACACAAAAGTGAAATACAGAGAATTTGATGTGACTTTGGAAACCAAGCAGGGATGGTCTGATTTGCATTTTGATGAGAAGCTACAAGGAGATTTCCAAGTAAGCTAGAAAGATATCCTGTCTAAAATATTGAAGAGCTGTTGCTAATCTAAGTTGACTATACAGTACTGATCCCAGTATTGATCCTGGGCAAGATGGATCAATAGCCTCACTCTGTTCAAGGCAGCTTCCTGTGTCTCTGTGCTGGGGTACATGGTAAAAATGAGTGAGTCTCTTTACATGCCAATTTTCTAGAAAAAAACAAGAGTGCTGAAAAAGAAAATGCGCCAAAGTTGGCTTTTCAGTCATTTCACCACCCAAAGGAAATTCTATAACTGGAGCCAAATATGTGACTCGCCCAGTGGATTTTCATAGCCAAGTATGGAATGATACTCTGGTCTCCAGAATCATAGTCCAACACTCAAACCACTACACTAGACTGGCTCTTTGTTATATTATAGAGATACCAAGTAATATCAGATACTACTTCATCCCATGAGTAGAGGGAAGGCAGGAGAAGTGGGGGGAAGTGGGGAGAAAATGGATGGAACCATCTTACTTCATTCCCTACTGCCAAGATCCATCTTTGGGGGTGACCAGTCATCCCACATCCTTTCCCATCTTTCCTCATTTTCTCCTATTTTTTGCAGTTTGGAGTTGGGTAACATTTGACTCCTGAAGATGCAGCATGGGCTCCATTTCCATGTGCCGTGGAAACTGAGTCCCATGGAGTCCCCCTTACATCATGTGATGGCCTCCATGGCACTCAATTTCTGAAGCACATGGAATAGGAGCTCAGACTGCGTGTGATGAGATCATATGTAGCCTGAAAACATCAAGAAGCCCTTCTTCCCTTGTCAGTATTCAACCAGTTCGTTTAAAAGTTGTGAAAAACAATTAAAGAATGCTGTGTTGTAATGATGATTATTGATTAAAACAAGAAATACGAAAGTAACAACTCTATATAAAATGTTACAAAATAGCTGGGAATTCATAAAATGCATTGAGAAATATAAATATATAACAATGTTGGTCTTTGAAAACAACACTTGCATTTATTTTCAGATCAAACGCAGAAACTAATTTACAATTGAATGCTGCCTCCTCTTTGCCAAATTACCAAGCAGATCTTATTTGCATGCCTTTGTTTCTCTTGTGGAGTGCTCTACCAGTCTTGCACAGCTGGTGTGAGCCCTACTCGGGACCTGCTACTGGCCACAAGACTTGGCAGCTGATTTCACTAGCTGCCACCTTCAGTATAAATCTCCTGGTGGAAAGTGGCTGCCCAAAAGCAGGGACTAAGGGAATAACATTTAGAAAAAAGAACAACACTTAAACTACAGCAAATTATAGACTAATAATAAAGGAAGGCATCAGATCTCAGCTGATCTTGAAAACTAAGTAGAATCAAACCTGATTACTATTTGGATGGCAAATTGCCAATGAATACCAGCAGGCCCATAGCCAGAAAAAAAATCAAGGGGAGGGGGCACTTGGGAATCGGCGAGTGGGGGAGGCGAGCGGGTGGGAGGGTGAGACCTGTTTCAAATTCATGAGTAAACCAGAGGGTTTTTTTAACCTGAAATTTTTCAGAGGTGTGTGTGGGTACAGCTGGGTACTGTGTTAGTGAGCAGATGAGGGAAAGTGGCCAGGAGGTGGAGTAGCTGTGGTCTATAAAGACCACCTTAACTTGGCTAGAATACCTGTTAGGGAGCTGAATCACATTGAGTGTGAGTACATGAGTCCGAAAACCAGGAATAGACTGGGGATTATGTTAGTAAACTGTCCACCTCACTGCCTAACAAACTCCCTGGCCAAGCTCACAGAATTGGTCTTGGAGGTGTTACTTGAGTCACCCAAATTTCAAGATATCACTAGAGGCAAGTTTGTCGGGTGCAGCATGAGGGTTCATGGTATCCATGACAAACAGGGACCAATCCCAATTGGTTTCGGGACCAACGCACTCAGCAGGTCATAACCTTAATGCAATTTTCAGCTTGGAACATACGGATTTGTGGAAGGAGATGACCAATACCTCCGAATTGTCATTGACAGACACTTTCTGATCAGGGCTAGTATTACAGCGATAGCCTACCCATAATGGATCTTCTGAGATTCCAGGAGGCTTTAGAGCAGTGGTTCTCAACCTGAGGGTCCCCAGGTTTAATGGAATCAAAAACTAACCAGGGCTTTTGACATGATCACTCTCAAACATCATCTCGAACCTGTTGTAAATCAGTCTCCCTGGTATACAGAGACCCTCTGGGAAATGAAATGGGAAGAATGACAACTAGAATGCAGATGGAATAAAACCCAACTTTTATGCAGTAAGACATGATACAGAAAGCACCTTGGCTTCTATAAAGTGGGAATATGCCGACCAAAAAAAGCTTTCTTCTCTACATGTATTGCGTCTGTGGATTCACATCCAGCTGTGCTTTTCAGAGTGGTGAGAGGCTCAACCCGCATGCCCTCCCTGTTGCGCCCCAGCTGTGGGACACGTTTTTACCCAGACACCATGCAGAGGCAAGAGAATCCACTAAGTAAAGTTTATTAAGAAAACCATAAAATGTAAGAAAAAGCACAATAAAAAGTACAGTTCAGAAGACAAATACAGAAACTGCACAGTTGCTGAGTATAGGTGATATTCAGTTTCATGAATCAAATCACAGGACTGCAAAAACTTGGAACTGCACTTTGAGGTGATACAAGGAAACAAGGCAAAATCCATACACTTGATCAAAATAAAGACAGAGCATAATCCAGACCAAAAACCATGAAGACCTGAACATGAATTATAATCCAGAAACTTGAAACTTAACCATGAAAACATGAACAAGACACACAATCCAGATACTTGGACACTTGGAGCAAGGCCATAGAACTTAGGAGTTGTATCCACTTAAAGGCAAAGTTGTTCTCGCAAAGACCTGTATGCTTGAAGCGCACTTAAAAGCCTAAATTCCCTCCTATGACATCACTCCCCATATACCTGCTTTTCCTCTGCTTATCTCAAAGCCACTGGAAAAAGTGAGTCTGCCTTTCTTTCACATTCTTGTAGCACAGCTGTAGCCATCCCAACCTAGTAACAGACTCACACTCCCCACATTCTGCTCAGGAGAAAACTCTGGCAGATCCTCATGGGAAGAAATTTCACTTTCTCTAACATCCTGAGAACTCCCGGGATCACTAACACATCTTTCTATGCAACTTCCATCCCCCAAACCCCCCTCCTGAGACACCACAAATCCCCTTCCTCATCATCTGAAGCATCAGATTCTTCACAAACACCACAACACTCCCCTCCAAACCCATTGCTACAACCTTCAGTAGATCACTGGGATACCAACCATTTTGCAGATAAAATCTCTCACATAAGAGCTGACTTAGAAGCTGTTATTGCAGCTGAAGCCAACAATGAGGTGTCCAGCAACTTTGAGAGTAGAATTACATTGGATCCATTTCAATTAGTGTGTACTGTTGATGTGGACAAGCTGCTGGGGCAAGTAAGAAGGGAAGGACAACCTGCTTTCTTGACCCCTGCCCCCCTTGGATGATTGTCCAGGGAGGAGCCGCAACTCAATCTCAAACACAATAAATTATTAATGCATCCCTCAAGGAGGGGAATTTTCCATTCTGTTTGAAAGAAGCAGTAGTTAGACCACTGCTGAACAAGCCCTCCCTGAATCTCCTGGACCTTAATAATTATAGACCAATGTCTAACCTTCCCTTTCTGAGCAAAGTTACTGAGAAGGCAGTTGCCCTCCACAGACTTGGGGCAGCCAATGAAAAAGTTCTCTAGGTGATGGTCATCAGTCGGTTTCTGATTGGTTGGAGTAGCCTCCCTGCAGAAGAGCTAAGTATTTGGGTTGGACTATATGGGAGAAGGCGATCCTGTAGGTAACCTTGACCTAAACCATGTAGGACTTTAAAGGTCAAAATCAACACTT
This sequence comes from Anolis sagrei, assembly GCF_037176765.1. Lineage (NCBI taxonomy): Eukaryota > Metazoa > Chordata > Lepidosauria > Squamata > Anolidae > Anolis > Anolis sagrei. Next base: position 99,180,918 of record NC_090021.1, read on the forward strand.
TGTACTTTGCCCAGAAACTAATTGGCAACCACTGGAGTGCCCCTGATTCCCAGCCTCTTCAGGCATTCCAGAAGGATACCATGGTCGAAGGTATTGAAAGACGCTGAGAGGTCTAGAAGCACCAACGGGGACACACACCCCTTGTGTTAAGACAGAGATAATCCACTAAGGCTTGGATGATACATACTTCCTTGATCCATTTCAAACCAGCTTCAGATTAGTATACAGAGTTGAGACTGCTATGATAGCCTTAGTGGAAGGTTAGACATTGGCCTATTATTATTATTATTATTAGAAGGCAGGATCATCAAGTTTGCAGACGACACCAAATTGGGAGGGATAGCCAATACTCCAGAGGACAGGAGCAGGATTCAAAACTATCTTGACAGATTAGAGAAATGGGCCAAAACTAACAAAATGAAGTTCAACAGGGACAAATGCAAGATAATCCACTTAGGCAGAAAAAAACAAAATGCAAAGATACAGAATGGGGGATGCCTGGCTTGAGAGAGGTACGTGTGAAAAAGATCTTGGAGTCCTCCTGGACAACAAGTTAAACATGAGCCAACAATGTGATGTGGCGGCAAAAAAAAGCCAATGGGATTTTGACCTGCATCAATAGGAGCATAGTGTCTAGATCTAGGGAAGTAATGCTACCCCTCTATTCCGCTTTGGTTAGACCACACCTGGAATATTGTGTCCAATTCTGGGCACCACAATTCAAGAGAGATATTGACAAGCTGGAATGTGTCCAGAGGAGGGCGACTAAAATGATCAAGGGTCTGGAGAACAAGCCCTATGAGGAGTGGCTTAAGGAGCTGGACATGTTTAGCCTGAAGAAGAGAAGGAGATATGATAGCCATGTATAAATATGTGAGAGGAAGCCACAGGGAGGAGGGAGCAAGCTTGTTTTTTGCTTCCTTGGAGACTAGGACGCAGAACAATGGCTTCAAACTACAAGAGAGGAGATTCCATCAGAACATGAGGAAGAACTTCCTGACTGTGAGAGCCGTTCAGCAGTGGAACTCTCTGCCCCGGAGTGTGGTGGAGGCTCCTTCTTTGGAAGCTTTTAAACAGAGGCTGGATGGCCATCTGTCAGGGGTGCTTTGAATGCAATATTCCTGCTTCTTGGCAGGGGGTTGGACTGGATGGCCCATGAGGTCTCTTCCAACTCTTTGATTCTATGATTCTATGATTATTATCAGATCTCGTCTGCTATGGAATGTCAAGTGTCACTTGTTCAGGTCTGGTTTTCTCAGGGGTCTCAGGTTTGACCAGCTGAATGATAAGGCTGAGGCCTGGTGTTTTCTCTTTTAGCTCTTCAGCATCTAAATCCATACCAAGACCATTGCTGGACTCCTGAGAGATGATGTCTTGAAGGAGAAAAGCAGGATATAGACATAATCTTATGAAACAGAAGTGAGATCAGGGGTCGTATCCCTCTCATTCTGCATTTGCTGTACAATGAATATGCAGTAAACCCCCTGCTATATACCAGGTGAGTAAAGACCTTTCTTTCTTTTCTAAATCAAGGACTTGGCATCAGACAATGTCTTTCTCTGGAAGCAAAACAAACAGTGGCGAACAGTAACTAGCAATTTAAAATAGACTATGAAGACAGATGGATGATTATGAAAAGAAAAGGCACTAAGAACTAATTGAGGCAAGGCCTTGAGAAAGAAAACAAGGGTTTTGCACAACCTATAAGGCCTAAAGAGACAGCGGGGTCTCTCTGTAAATGCTTAAGACAATAAAACAATGCTCAGATGTCTTAAATGTAAATGTTGATTGAATGTTCAGCATCCCACTGAGAAGCTGATTCAAGTAGTGAACCCCTCAACTCTATTTTCAGATTGTTTTCTTAACCTTGTACTTATTGAACAACCACATGGCTTCATTGCAATAAAGACTTTCTTTGTTCCTGCCAACAAGAAACACCTTGGAAAGACAAATGAAAACTTTCTTTCAATGACAAGCGCTAAACGCAATAGAATTCACCTGGCCTAAGTGCAGGTATCCATGTTCTAGCGGAATGTGGTTTTCATCTAAAATCTCCTCGGTCACCATATAGAAATAATATTTATTGATCCATACAGAGCAGGAAGGGACCACAGCACAATATCTGTTGCACCCCAGGCCTGGAACCACCTATGCCCACAGCATCACATAAGAGTCCAGAGTATATTATGAAAAAAGTGGGAATAAAGAAAGAAGAGGAATAATCCAAAGAAGGTTTAGAACCTCACAGGAATCCAAATATCTCATAAAAATCTAAAGGTTACACAGTCCAGGAATAGCCAAAAATCACAAATATAGCATAAATCCATAAACAAAAAGTATACTTAGAAAAAAATGAGCAGGAATCATAAAACAAGAATATAGGAAACTTCCAGGATACTTGAATCCAAAACTAGGACTTGGCTTGACACAATAACCAGAAAACTCAAGCCTAGCTTCTCACTCGAAAGCCAATGTTGCCTGAACTAACTTTGAGATAAACAACTGGCTGTTAATAAGTACTCATGAAATCATGTTGTTTCCCATGAATTTTCTCTATCTCTTTCCTACGTACTCTCTCGGACCTATGGAGCCTGCTCTCTGCTGTGATCTGTAAAGGAAGACTTTTGCTAATCTACGTAATGCCAGGTGCATTCCCTTGGGAGCTTTCTATTTCACTTAGCTCTTCGCTCGACCCCTTATTAAATTATGCTATTTCTGGCTCCTGTGTCTGACCTTGGAACTCTGCACTGGCTGAGCCAGTTTCATTTCCCTGGCCTGAATCTTCATCACTATGAATCTCAGGAAATCCCACAATTCCTTCTGAATCATCAATGAACCCATCAGCCCCTTGTAGCTGAGCTACAACACTATCTCACAATGTGTACCCTGCATCAATCTATAAAACTGAAAACCTGCTTTTCAAAAAACAAACAAAACCTCATAATGTGTAGTTGAGAGTCAAAGAGAGAAGGAACAGAAAAAGAGCATTAAATGCTCTTCTTGTATCCTAGACATTGGATTAGACACTTGCCCTGCCACAGGTAAGGTATGAAATTTGGACCTATCTTCCAGACAATGGATGTTATTTTAATTTTGTTTTTGCTTGGCCCTTGAAATGCCATGTCTGTCATTTGTGCCGCCTGGGATCCTTAGTTGGATCTGCTTTGTTGTATGACTTGAAATTAAGTGTCTGTATTCTATCATGATTTTCCCTCTTGTTTAAGCCATGAACTAGTAAGACAGTTATATATATGCATCAGGAAGACATGTTACATCGTGAGCCATTTCAGGGATGCATGCATGGTTAGATTTATGGTCCCCTTACCTCTAGAGACAGTCGTTTCAAATCAAATCAATGCATTGGCCAAAGAATTTGAGAATGCACATAATGCCAGTGCCTGCATTGCACAGATCCCTTAAATAAAAGAGCATCCATTAGCAAAGCTACCCTGCTACCTTTCAAGTAATTTATTCTTAACCAAAGTTAGGATCAGAAAAGAGATTATTTTCAACCTTGGCATTTTATAGTGTTTTTCTTAAAAAATTCTAAATCCATGAAAAAGAGGCCATCGTGTATAGACAAAATGTAGAGGGGGTGGGTGGGAATAACAGTCAACTGCAATCGAAAGCAAAATAAGTGACTTAATCAGGATTGTTCTGCTATACAATATTTACATGGCATATGCCTTGTTTCCCATCATACATCCTTCTGCACAAAGCAAAATTGAACTGACATATAATCACAATAGAACACCATCTGTTGCAGAAAACTGGAAGGCATTTTGAAGATAAAGGATACTTTTGCTTCTTTTTTATACACTACCACACTACCATATCCATATTGTGCTAAGCTTATTTTCCCTGTAAAAAAATGTAAACCTTCTATAGTTATACAATTTGTCATCTTGTTAAAACACTCTTCAATTAAACACACTTCAGCTATTCGGTGAAACACAAATACATCAGAGCCTAATTTAAGCTGTCCAAAAGTGTAAACAAGTTGAAAAGTGTAGACTTAGACAGATTTCATTCAATAAGTGTAAGGACAGATTGTTCATTACCTTGTTTACTTGAGTTATATTAATTATTTGATCAATTTATTATATACTTATGGCATCGAATGACTGCCATTTTTGTTGTGAGTAGTCCCAAGTCCCCAGAGGGGAGATGGGATGGGATACAAATGATGATGATGATGACGATGATTATGATTATGATTATTATTATTATTATTATTATTATTATTATTATTATTATTAGGAAGGGGAGGTCACTGAGCAGAGATTTCCAAGCAGCATATTGAAATGTATGGGAATACCTCTTGATAATACCATCACTAAGGGAAGCTGGCTCTTCGGCTTAGAAATGGAGATGAGCACCACACCCCAGAGTCAGACATGACTGGACTTAATGTCAGGGGACTACCTCTACCTTTATGGGAAAACCAGTTGGACCCACACATGAAAAGGTGATTCCCAGATTGTAAAATGTCCTCCTTTCAGATTTCAGTCACTTCTCACTCTTGTGGGTTTTGGAAAGGGTATGCAGATGCACCGCTCCACAATAGTTTGTTTCATTTCTTCATTGTTGATTTTATTGTTTAATCCCTGTGATTTCCCACTCATTTTCTGTATAGGCAGCAACCATGCCAAGGGTTGGGGTTAGGGTTACAACTATGTCCTCCAGTAAAATCAACAAGGAAATTCCTTGTTGATAAAAAGTCTTAACATGGAGATCAAAGCCATTTTCTGAATCAGAATATAAATTCTTTTAGTGAAGTCCCACTCCTAGGAAATAATTACTATACACCACCCTAATTAAGCCTAAACCCTTTTCTTGTTTTTAACTCTTGTTTGAGAGGAATACACTAACAGCTGAATACATATTCATTTAGTTGAATAACACTGTGTGTGTGTGTTATTTTATATATTTCCCTGTTTATTTTTCTCCTGGTATTGCTAAGCAGGGACAGCCTTAGTTAGGAATTCAATGCGAGTGTGCAGATGAATACCAGGTGCTATTGGCTTTATTTCAGAGGCAGGAACTGGCAAAACTACCTCAAAGTATTTCTTGCTTTTACATTCATAGGACCAACATTGGTTGACAGAGACACATACATATTGCTTCAAGTATAGAGGTAAATGAGCAAAAACAAAGTTTAAAGGTCATAAACTGTGATGTTGGGGCAAATGAGCATGGGAATCCATAGGAGCTTAAAAGGCCAATTACAAGCAGCCTCCAAGTTAGAGGGCCTTCTCAGTGGTGGCACCTGGTTCTGGAATTCCCTCCCAAGGGAGATTAGATTGGCACCCACTCTGTCCATCTTCCACAAAGACCTAAAGACATGGATGTTCCACTGTGCTTTTGACTAGACAATTCCTCTGACAACTTGGCCCCAGCTAGGATCCTGCACTTTACTATTGTTCAGTACTTAGTTATAATGCTCTTACATTGCCCCCTGTCTTTGCTATTGCCAACTGACTTATCCACTTTAGCCATCAACCCTATCCTTACAATTGATTTGCACCAGCTGCCCGGCCATGCCCAGAAACTGATAATTATTGCAGGTTTAATGGTTGCTGGTTGATGTTTGCTTTTATAGTATTATTATAATGTTGTTTTATTTTGTTTATATTGTTTTTGATATATTTTAATGTGTTTTTATTTTAACTGTGTTGATCGGGTTCATCTCCATGTAGGCTGCCCCAAGTACCCTAGGGGAGATGGGGTACAAAAATAAAGTTATTATTATTATTATTATTATTATTATTATTATTATTATTATGAGCAAGATAGGTTCTGCAGGTTTGTTCTTAAGTTGAATTTGTTTATAAGTCAGGTAGATTTTTGAATAGATACATTTTAAGAGTAACTCAAAGGTTAGCTTGTTGTGGAAACAAGGACTGGTGATAAAGTTTCAGTGGAGACACATTTTCTCCATGAGAACCCCTTCCAAGGGGTAAATTTCTCTCACTTCCCGATATCTCACCTCTGTTCTTAACTGTGAGTCATTTGTAAGTCAGATATTTGTAACTTGGGGACTGCCTGTATTGTTATATTCTATTAATGTGATGGGGAATGTTGGTCTGATTTTTTTTTCCTCAGGAACCAAAATGTCTTGAGTTGAATTTGAATATGATTTGTGTAATAAAAGAATTGCATATATCTGTGTGTGTATATAAAAGAAATTGGACACTGGAGCATTTTGCTAAGCAGATCTTTTAAAAGGATAATAGTGGCAAAACAATATCACCTTTTCTTTCTAAAAGATTATCTATGTAATACAGGACACACTGGATGTATCACGCAAAGAATGCCCAACTATATCTCCATGAAATATCATTAAACATTTCAAAGCAATTATGTTTAATGTGAATATGTTAATATAGCCATAAATTTACTAATATAATTCCTCTCCTGTTCCATTACCAGGAAGTTGTTGTGACGTCTCGAAAAGCATTGCAAGTATACAAAATCTGACATGTTATAGGGAACCATATCATATTGGATTGACTTTTGAACATACCTGAAAGCGTTTTGTTGCTCATAGAATTTATGTGATATAGTCCAGGGATTTCAAATACATTTAAACCCAACCTTGACATGTTCTTGTTTACCTTCAGGAAAAACACAGAAACAGCTATGACTCAACTTTGACATCATATTTAGTGCTCTTTCTTTCTTCCCTCCATCCATCCCTCCCTTCCTCTCTTCCCCTCCCTTCCGTTCCTTCCTTCCTTCCTTTCTCTCCATCTTTCTTTCTTTCTTTCTTTCTTTCCTTTCTTTCTTTCTTTCTTTCCTTCCTTTCTTCCTTTCTTTCTTTCTATTCTTGTCTATCACTATTTCATGTCTCAAAATGAATGATTTCCATCCATATCCTTTATCACAGCAGACATAGAAATATATGGTTGGAAGAAACTAAAAAGACCATCTCATCCAACCCCATACTTTTTAGGAATGTACTCTTCAGGAATACTCAGGTAAAAGCATTCTTGAGAGATATTTGGATCTAAAGTTTTCAGGCAAGCCTTTCAGATACATGCCTTTGTCACACGTGCTAGCTCCAGTTTGATCCTATCTTTTGACAGAACAAAGTGTCATTGTTTTTAATAGGCCTTAGTAAAAGTAAAGATTTCCCCTGACATTAAATCCACTCATGTCCAGCTCCATTTTTAAGACGAAGAGCCAGTGTTGTCCATAGACACCTCCAAGGTCATGTGACCGGCATGACTGCATAGAGCACTGTTACCTTCCTGCCAGAGCAGTACCTATTTGCATGTTTTCGAACTGCTAGGTTGGCAGGAGCTTGGGTTAACAGCAGGAGCTCGCCCCGCTCCCTGGATTCAAACCACCAACCTTTTGGTCAGCAAGTTCAGCAACTCAGCGGTTTAAACCAAATGCTTGGGGCAGTTACCTTCCTTTATCATCTTTTTTAGCTTTCATAATATTGACGTTAAGAATGCACATGGCTTTATGCTTCAATAGAATTTGTGTGCCTAATCCCAGCATCTTCAATAATATTTAAAAATCTAAATGTACAGTCTTATGTGACGTTCTCTGGATTATAGACCCGTATAAGATTACATAGTATATTATATTAAGGTAACAGTAGAGGATGCCTGCTATAGATGCAGGTGAAACGTCAGGAGATAATGCTTCTAGAACATACAGCCCGGAAAAACCTGCAACAACCTAACAATAGAGAGTTTTGCTTTCAGATGAATGGACATGCTGTTGATATTCTTCGCAATCAAAAGAAATGGACTTGTTTCCCCATGCTGTGAAATTATTCTTTTATCAATAGAATCTTTGGGTAATAAAATGGCCTTTGTTTCATATTTGTTGTCTGCAGTTGACAATCTCCATTTTGTTTATTTACAAGTCTTAAGGCACAAGTGGGAAATAAGAGTGCCTTGAAAAAAGCCACTTCTCTCCCAGCTCCACCCAGCTGAGCACCACAATTAGCAATTTGCCCAAAGGCAACCTTTAATCTGCATTTAATGGAACAGATTGCAGGCAACAGTTATTTAAGAATAACAGGAGCATTGCTAATGTTTACTGCTAGCTTCATCAAACAGCTACAGAAATCTGCACCTAGTCAGCTCTGCTGCAGCTCTGAAAATCTAAACATTATCTAAATTAATAAACATTATCAAGAATGTACATTCAGAAAGATGGGATATAAATCCAGAAAGGTGGGATATAAATAAATACATCATTTTGCATGAAATTTCCGTGATGTCTTTTTCTGTGTTAATTGGCCAACACTTCCCAATTCATGAATGAGAATCATGTTTGTGATTCTCATATGCTGACCCCTTGTCCTTATTCTGTGAGCACAAAATGGCTTCCTTGTGGATCCTAAACTATGGATCCATCTGTGGATCCATCTGCTTAAAAGGCCAGCTATGGCAGCATAGCAGAACTGGAACATGAGTCAATGGGACACAGCTGAGTATTCCTTGCAAAATGGAGGCCATGTTCTTTTCAGATTATGTACATACAGATTATGTACATACACCGGGGAGCCCCCGGTGGCGCAGTGGGTTAAAGCACTGAGCTGCTGAGCTTGTTGATCAAAAGGTCGCAGGTTTGATTCCGGGGAGCGGCATGAGCTTCCGCTGTCAGCCCTAGCTTCTGCCAACCTAGCAGTTCGAAAACATGCAAATGTGAGTAGATCAATAGGTATGCTCCGGCGGGAAGGTAACGGCGCTCCATGCAGTCATGCCGGCCACATGACCTTGGAGGTGTCTACTGACAATGCTGGCTCTTCGGCTTGGAAATGGAGATGAGCACCACACCCCAGAGTCAGACATGACTGGACTTAATGTCAGGGGACTACCTTTACCTTTACCCTTTACATACATTAAATCTATTTGTCTACATGGAGACTACATAGGGAACTACCAAATCCTAAACAACTCTAAAGCAATTATTTGCATCCATTTTATCAAGGTGGGGTTTTAAATGCATCTAGAGGCCCTTCAACACAGCCATATAACCTAGAATATTAAGGCAGATAATCCACAATATCTGCTTTGAACTGGATTATCTGAGTCCACCCTGCCATGTAATCCAGTTCAATGTGGATTTTATGCAGCTGTGTGGAAGGAGCCTCCATCTCTACTTCTAAATTACTAGCTCTGGAAACATTTGTGTTTAATGCCCACTGAGGAACTGTCCATGTTGTTCCACTTATTGTTGCCATGCTTGCAGTGCAACTTCTCTCACCCATCATTGTTGAGGCCACACATTTCACTCCTCTGCCTTAGGATTTCCACAATCATCTTACAGGTCTTGATCCTGGTTATGGAATCATTGTTTTGACTTCTGATGAAGCAAAAGAGAAATTGCCAGGGAGGGAAGAAAGAAATATACAGTTGTCCCTCTGCATTTGTGGTAGAGATTTCTAAGAACACCTAAGCCATCCAGTCCAATTCTATGTTGTTTGAGTGCTGTTCTTTATTTACTCTTCTGATTTCATAGGTTTTTTTAATACTGGTAGCCAGATTTTGTTCATTTTCATGGTTTCCTCCTTTCTGTTGAAATTGTCCCATGCTTGTGGATTTCAATGGCTTCTCTGTGCTGCCTGACATGGTGGTAGTTCGAGTTGTCCAGCATCTCTGTGTTCTCAAATAATATGCTGTGTTCAAGTTGGTTCATCGGGTGCTCTGCTATGGCTGACTTCTCAGGTTGAATGAGTCTGCAGTTTCTAGACCTCACAACCTCTGAGGATGCCTTCCATAGATGTGGGGAAAACATCAGGAGAGAATGCTTCTGGAACATGGCCATACAGCCCGGAAAACTCGCAGCAACCCAATCCTAACATGAGTATTCAGTGATAGTGCTTGACACGTCGGGATCTTGTCCCAGCTTAGTCGTAGCCAAGCCAGGCCCGCTCTTCCAGCAGTTCTGTGCCAGTGAATGAAGACTCACTGGCATGCCTTGCCTTGCATTTGCCTGGGTTGGTTGGTTGGCTGGCTGGCTGGCTGGGAGGGGGCTGCCCGGATCACTCTGCCTGCCTTTCCCTCAACATCCCTTCTTCCCCGAGCTGACATCTAGGCTGAGGATGCATTTCAGGCCAAATCGTTTTGTACAGGAGCCGCGCCGCCGCAGGACTGGAGGGCAGAAGAGAGGCGCTGGGATCGGCCCCCTTCCTCTCCCTTTGCTGAGAGGCTCCCAGGGCATGAGACTGCAAAGGGGAAGAAGGGGGGGGGGGGGAGGCGAGAAGAGCGAAGGAAGGATCCCCTTAGGATCCCCGCTTTCGCTCTTCCCTTCGGCTGCCTGGCCTTCCCTCCAGGTGCTCCCTCCCCTCCCTTTTCCGTGTCCTGCATTCCCACACTCCCTTATTGCTAATTGGAAAACCTGGCAACACGAGATGAAGGCCGTGTGTAGAGGCAGACTCAAGGCAAGGCTAGGAACAATGGCTTCGGCCTATCTATTTATTTATTTCAGATATCAGCCAGCACGCCAACGCCTTAAATCAAGGAATACCTTTCTAAGATCTACATAAATACCGAACACCTCAGCAAGCAAGAGTCCAAAAGTGGCAGGCTGAAACCCAGAACTGCAAGCCATGAAGGAATAGCTTTCTAAGATCTACAGAGATATGGAAAACCTCAGCAAGCAAGCGCCTAAAAGTGGCAGGCTAAAACCCAAAATCTCAAGCCATGAATGAGTAGCTATCTAAGATCTACAGAAATATGGAACACCTCAACAAGCAAGAGTCTAAAAGTGGCAGGCTGAAACCCAGAACTGCAAGCCATGGAGGAATAGCTATCTAAGATCTACAGAGATATGGAACACCTCAGCAAGCAAGGCGTCTAAAAGTGGCAGGCTGAAACCCAGTACCTCAAGCCATGAAGGAATAGCTTTCTAAGATCTACAGAGATACTGAACACCTCAGCAAACGAGAGTCCAAAAGTGGCAGGCTAAAAACCCGGAACTTCAAGCCATGACTGATACTGGGTGAGAGACTCTCTCCTGGGCGTACAGAAGACTGGGCAACTTGGAAGGCACTGAACAGATTGCACTCTGGCACCAGAGATGCAGAGCCAACTTTAAGAAATGGGGTCACAAAGTGGAGCCCACTACATGGAGTGTGGAGGAGAGCAAACGACAGACCACCTATTACAATCCAGCCTGAACCCTTTCACGTGCACAGTGGAGACCCTCCTTATAGCAGCACCAGAGGCACTCCAAGTGGCTAGCTTCTGGTCAAAGGACATGCAGTATAATGACAAGGTTTTTTAAAAAATACATTCCTACTGTACCCCTGGTTCGCTTCTGATCTGATAAATAATTTTTTTTAATTTATGTTGATATGCATGAATGCCTGATTTGTTCCTTAACGTGGATGCAAGAATCTGGAAACATCTGACATCCAAGAAAAACTCAAAGGTGGTTTTACCAAGGTTTTTCTAACGGGTAAGTTTAGACAGGGCCTAAAAATGAAGCCACCACCAGCTAACACAAACCACTTCATTGTGTTAACAATCACTTCTGATTCAATGCAGAGGCTTCTCCCAATACCTGGGTGGCAAGTGGAGAATTTCAGGACTCTTGGCACATCTGCTTAGTAAGATGGCCCACTGACTCCAGTTGGATATTCACTGGGTTTCTGAAGCAACCCTAGCATCCAGATATTTTGGGGCTGTAACTCACCGAATCCCTTACTTGAGTTAGGCTGGATAGAGCTGATGGATCTGGACTTCAACATCTGGAGGCCAAACGTTATCCAGAGGTTTCAGTGACGTGTGTACACTGCAGAAGTCATTTAAGGCTTGATCCCACTTTTCCAGGGAACCTCGAAAAGTTTGAGGGAGAAGGCTGGCAAAATTTGTTCCAAAATTTGTTGGGGAATCTGAGCTATTAGGTTTAGATCCACTTCCGTGTGGATTTGTTGGTTTTGTCTGAGAATAATATACAGCTACCCAGTGATTCCGGCCATGAAAGCCTTCCACAATAAATGAATTCCAAAGATTTCTTAAGTCCCCATTGGTTTGACTCCTGTGGTAGGGCAAATTGACTCACTTACCTTGGAGTTAGCCTTCGTGAACTCCATGGAGCTTTCTTCTAAAGAGACCCCTGTCAAACCCCAGGGCTGGAGAGTCCCACATTTCTGTGTCAGCTGGGCGAGAGAATGTACTCTAAGGAGCTGTCCACGGTGATGAAACAGTTTGGAGGACACAGATTCAAAAGTCATCCTCCTGCGAAATACAGGCAAAGCCACAGTCCACAAATAGCGACAGCTTCAAAACCTAATGTACATAATGCAAGTTCCCGAAATTTCAGTGGCTTCTTCATCGGGAAAAGATGTTTAAAATCCGACAGGACAAAGAAGGTCACCATGATAGACAAAAGCTCATATTCTGTCTCTCATCCTCTTAGCACTTAAACATTATGGTATATTGAGGGATTTCAGTGGAGTTGAAATCCCTCAATATACAATTGAGGTATATTGATTGTTTGTTATGCTTTAATTGTGTTACTTTACAACCTTGTTTATATTGGGCTTGATCCCCATGTAAGCCGCCCTGAGTCCCTTGGGGAGGTGGAGGAAGGATATAAGAATTTTATTATTATTTCATTACTATTATTATTTGAAACACAACAAGATGAGTCCACAGCCTGGTTGCATCCTGTCTGGGGGATCCTTTGTTGGAAAGTGCTAGCTGGCCCTGATGGTTTGCTGACTGGAATTCCCCTGCTTTTTTGGTGTCGCTCTTTATTTATTGCCTTGATTTTAGAGTTTTTAAATGCTAGTAGCCAGATTTTATTCATTTTCATGGTTTCCCCCTTTCTGCTGAAATTATCCACATGCTTATGGATTTCAATAGCTTCTTTGCGTAGTCTGACATGGTGGTTGTTAAAGTGGTCCAGCATGCCCCAGAGTGTGGTGGAGGCTCCTTCTCTGGAGGCTATTAAACAGAGGCAGGATGGCCATCTGTCGGGGTGCTTTGAATGCGATTTTCCTGCTTCTTGGCAGGGGGTTGGACTAGATGACCCACGAGGTCTCTTCCAACTCTATGATTCTATGATTCTTCTCTAAACTCCATAATCCTAACTTGCTCCTGCCTAAACTACAGATCCCAAGACGCCATGAGAAGGAGCCATTGCTATTAAAGAAGAGTCACACTGTTACAATTGTGTAGTGTGAATCCACCCGCGAAATTCATTTCTAATGATATTTTTTATAATAGTTCAAACAAATTGTTAGTATTTGGGGGGGAAGCGTTATCTTAATTGAATATCGAATCATACCTGTAAAGGCGGGGGGGAAAGAAAGATTGGGGCTGGGACCTCAAAAAGGAAATGGGATTTAAGGGGGCATCTATATCAGCCATGGGCAAACTTGGGCCCTCCAGGTGTTTTGAACTTGAACTCCCACAAAATCAAAGAATCAGAGGTGTAACACATACTCTTGGCTCCACAACTTACCAGCAAATCAATCTCACTATGTATTGTCGGATACTTTCATGGCCGGAATCACTGGGTTGTTGTGTGTTTTCCGGGCTGTATGGCCATTTTCCAGAAGCATTCTCTCCTGATGTTTCGCCTGCATCTATGACAGGCATAGACCCTTCAACCTCTGAGGATGCCTGCCATAGATGGGGCAAAACGTCAGGAGAGAATGCTTCTGGAACATGGCCATACAGCCCGTAAAACTCACAGCAACCCAGTGATTCCGGCCATGGAAGCCTTCCACAACACATCTCTTTCCCTCCCTCTTTCTCATGGCCGCAATCACTGAGTTGTTGTGTGTTTTCCGGGCTGTAGGGCCATGTTCCAAAAACTTCAGGAGATAATGCTTCCGGAACATGGTCACACAGCCCGAAAAACACACAACAACCCAAATCCCAGTATGTTGAATGAACATCAGTGTTAAGTAACCAGTCGGGATAGACTTCCAAATCAATTTGAAGCAGATCTTCAGACTGTATCTAATAGGATTTATTTCACCGTGTTGGACCATTTGGACCAATCAAACCCATTTGAAGTGAACGAGGCAGGCAGTCGTTTGTCAGTAACTTTATTTTTTTTAAAAAAAATGATCATGACAAACGGAAACGAAGACCCAAATACGGTGCTCTTTGTACAGAATTCGTTATAAAACAAACATACACCACAGAAGTCGTCTACGAAATGATCCTTTGGGGAAATGATATAGATAGAGCGTGCTTTTATGGATATCATGCTTTCGATATTTATTTTACAAACGTGACTCAAATAGGATTCTGTTATAAATAAGTTGCAAAGAAGATGTCCCTGGTCCCAGCAGGATCCCAAACCCCCACCCCCTTCTGGGAGCTGTAGGAGAGTGAAATGGGTTGACTCAGAAGGAAGTCTCAGGCATTTCCATAGCATTTAACTCAAGCTTCTACAGACAGCATCACAGCTTTTCCTAGGGGGCATCTACATTGTATAATTAATACAATTTAGCATCACTGTGGACCCCTCGGTGGCGCAGTGGGTTAAAGTGCTGAGCTGCTGAACTTGCTGACTGAAAGGTTGACTTTTCAAATCCGGGGAGCGGGGTGAGCTCCCGCTGTTAGCCCCAGCTTCTGCCAACCTAGCAGTTCGAAAACATGCAAATGTGAGTAGATCAATAGGTACTGCTCTTGCAGGAAAGTAACAGCGCTCCATGAAGTCATGCTGGATACATGACCTTGAAGGTGTCTACGGACAACGCTGGCTCTTCGGCTTAGAAATGGAGATGAGCACCAAACCCCAGAGTCTGACACGACTGGACTTAATGTCAGGGGAAAACCTTTACCTAGCATCACTTTAACATGACTCAAGACCTTTCCACACAGTCATAAAACCCAGAAAATCCCACAATATCTGCTTTGATCTGGGCTATCTGAGTCCACACTGCCATATATTCCAGTTCAAAGCAGAAAATGTGTGATTTAATTCAGCTGTGTGGAAGGGGCCTCAGTGTTATGGAATCATGAGATTAATAGTTTGATGAGACACCAGCACTCTTCGGCAGAGAAAACTAAAAAGCTTGTAAATCGACAATACCCGGGACATATTGTGCCCTTGCATTTAAAGTGCTGTCAAACCTCATTAATTCTACACTGTAGGTGCGCCTTAAAACCAAACCCTCCCTCGAAATCTTTTGCCCCAGTTTCTGTGCTTCCTGGGCGAACTCAATAGGACTTCCTTCTAAAATAAACAGGGGCCCCTTCCACACAGCTGAATAAAATCCCACATTATCTGCTTTGAACTGGAATATATGGCAGTGTGGACTCAGATAACCCAGTTCAAAGCAGGGGTTGTCTGCCTTGATATTCTGGGTTATATGGCTGTGTGGAAGGGCCCATGATTAAGAAACCAAGTTTGGGATTGGAATTGCGATTTGCAACGCTTCCGCTTCCTCGGTTTAGACCAGAGCGAGAACTCAAGCAGAAATGCGGCTCTTCCCTAAATCCAAATGGATACTCGTATGACTGCAAAACGGGAATTAAACTCTTCAGGTTCCGACTTTGGAGCTGCCCTATTTTTAATTATTTTTAATGCTTTTCCATCGCCTATCTCCCTGAGGTCAGCCACGCCCCTGAAGACTGAAATCCAGGCAGGGGAATACCTCCAAATATTGGACTGCCACTCCTATTGCCCCCAGTGGTGCAATGGGTTAAACCCTTGTGCCGGCAGGACTGCTGACTTGAAAGTTGGGTTGCTGACCTGAAGGTTGCCAGTTCAAATCTGGGGATGAGCTCCCTCTGTCAGCTCCAGCTCCATGCAGGGACATGAGAGAAGGATGGTAAAACATCAAAACATCCGGGAAGCGACTTGCAGTTTCTCATTGTTGGACTGTGGCCCCTTCCACACAGCTGAATAAAATCCCACGTTTTCTGCTTTGAACTGGAATATATGGCAGTGTAGACTCAGATAACTCAGTTCAAAGCAGATATTGTGGGATTTTCTGCCTTGATATTCTGGGTTATATGGCTGTGTAGAAAGCCCCTGTCATGCCTATCATCCCTTAAATTTAAATAACTGATTTAAATGTGTGGGATCCCTTCACAGGATATCAAGGCAGAAAATATCTGCTTTGAACTGGACTATCTGAGTTCGAACTCAGATAATGTGGGATTTTCTGCCTTGATATTCTGGAATAAAGGGCTGAATGGAAGGGCCCTGGGGTTCAACTACAGGGCTTTGGACTGAACCTACCGTCCTCGATGCGTTTACACTAGAGTAGTATTAACACAGTTTGACACCACTTTAACTGCCATGGCTCCATGTTCTAGCATCACTGGAGTTTTACCAGGTTTTTAGCCTTATTTGCCAAAGCCTGCCGGCGTCTCACCAAACTGCAACTCCCAGGATTTCATAGTATTGAGTCATGACAGTAAAAGTCGAACCAAACTGCATTAATTATACAGCGTAGATGCACCCTGCATGTCAATCGAGCTGCAGCCATGAAGCTGGGTGCAAGCGACCTGTGCGCGCGTGTGTGTGTACCTGCAACCACAGAGTGCATCTATACCAGCCATAGGCAAAGTTGGACCCTCCAGGTGATTTGGAGGTCAACTCCCACAATGCCTAAGAACCTCAGGCCCTTCCTTTTTTCCCCCTCAGTCGCTTAAACAGAAAGGAAAGGAAAAGGAAAGGGGAAAGGAAAGGAGGGAAGGGGCCTGAGGCTATTAGGAATTGAGTTGAAGTCCACAACACCTGGAGGGCCCAACTTTGCCCATGACTTATCAAAACTGTAGAAATCAATGCCGTTTGAGACCACTTGAAGCGCCATGGCTCAGTGCTATGGAATCACAGGAGTGCTGGTTTGAGAAGGTCTTTTGCCTTCTCTGCCAAAGAGTGTTGTTGCCTCTCCCCAAGCTGGAGAGGCAAGAGCATAAACATAAATAGTAGAAGAGGGTAGTAATATGTTTGGTAAACTTCAACCCTTGTTTCCGAGCAAGATGGCGAGGGGCGCACTGCTCAAGTCGCAGGGAAGTGCCTCTCTGGAGCTGAGAGCAGATGAATCATCATAAATATGAGGAAATGGATTTAACATATGTTTTGAAAACTTCAGCATATATTACTTTCGAGCAAACACAGATAAGGGACAGAGATAGACCCTTTTTGAGTTTCATTGATTTGTGAATTCCCAAATAAACATCCATCCGTCTGAAGCCATGGAGTTGGAGGCAGGTGAATAAAATAATAATATATCTTAGGAGATGATTTTAAGCAGGTGTTCTGAAAAATTCCACCCTAACTTTGATGCAAAGTTGGTCTTTAAACTGATCCAGGATCCAGCCTTTTCCTCAGCTTTGCTTAACTCATGGGGCTGGTTCAATTGCAGATCATCCTAAGTGATCAGTGTAGATCAGGCATGAGCAAACTCTGGC
This sequence comes from Anolis sagrei, assembly GCF_037176765.1. NCBI lineage: Eukaryota > Metazoa > Chordata > Lepidosauria > Squamata > Anolidae > Anolis > Anolis sagrei. Next base: position 99,198,278 of record NC_090021.1, read on the forward strand.
ACTCTAGGTGTTTTGGACTTCAGCTCCCACCATTCCGAATTGCCTCAGGCCCTTTCCTTTCCGCTTAAGCGGCTGAAGGAGAAAAGGAAGGGGCCTGAGGCTGTTAGGAATTGTGGGAGTTTGTTGTGTTTTATCCCTGGACTGCACAAGTCTCTTGTGTCATCAAGTCTCCAGTCCTCAATGAGTAGCTAGACTAGATGTAGAAATGGAATCTCTGTGAGGTATGAGGTAACTTCCTCTTTAAAGGTATTTTCATCGCCCTGAGTTTGGCCATGTGGTCATCCTCCTTTGTTGGCTCTCTCTGCCTTTTCCTTTCTTCTAGTGAGGGCGCATTTTGCCCCTCTCCAGGCAAAATACAACTGCATGGATATTTTGACTTTTTATCATTTAAGCTAGTTAGCTCTAACACCTTCTGTATCTAGAATGGATTTCTTTTTACTTTAATAAATATTTTGAACCTAAAGTTGTGACTCTGCCAGTCTCTTGAATGGAAGCTGATCCTGTCTCACCACACTTAAGTTTCTGCTGGTTATGAAGGCTGCTTCTGACTCTGCTAAGTGATAGGGAGGAGGGAGCAATCTTGTTTTCTGCTGCCCTGGAGACTAGGATGCAGAACAATGGCTTCAAACTACAGGAAAGGAGATTCCATCTGAACATGAGAAAAAACTTCCTGACTGTGAGAGCCGTTCAGCAGTGGCACTCTCTGCCCAGGAGTGTGGTGGAGGCTCCTTCTTTGGAAGCTTTTAAACAGAGGCTGGATGGCCAACTGTCGGGGATTCTTTGAATGCAATTTTCCTGCTTTTTGGCAGGGGGTTTCCTGGATGGTCCCTGAGGTCTCTTCCAACTCTATGATTCTATGACTCTATAATGGTGGAATCACCCCAACTGAGGGTTATTTTGAACCCAACAGTTCAGATTCCCTCACAGAGTTGAAGTCCAAAACACTTGGAGGGCCCAAGTTTGCCCATGTCTGGTGTAAATATCAACCTTAAGAGAGGTCGGTCCTTAGAGGGTCATTTTCCCAAGCCATTTCAGGACCTGAATGTCATCCCCTAGCACAGTGGTTCTCAACTTGTGGGTCCCCAGATGTTTTGGCCTACATCTCCCAGAAATCCTAACAGCTGGTAAACTGGCTGGGATTTTTGGGAGTTGTAGGCCAAATCACCTGGGGACCCACAGGTTGAGAACCACTGTCCTAGCAAATAGATGTGCCTATCGATTTGGGGGGGGGGGGGTCAGCAAAATATTCATAAATATTCGGAGGTGGTTTGAACAGGACTTCAACCCAAGGTTCCTTTGCAAGAAGTTGATATGGAGACGGAGGGAGGGAAAGACCGAGGCCGGCCCTCAGGGCTGCTCTTTGCCGCCCCCGCTGCTGCTTCCGCCCGTGTCCTGGTCGCTCTGGTCGTCCGTGAAGCAGACGTCGACGTCGCTCTCGTTGTCGTCGGTCTTGGGCTCCGGGGGCGGAAGGGGCCGCCCGTAGCTGGGTGCCCTGTCCTCGCCCTCGGCCCCTCCCTCGCCCTCGCCCCCTCCCCCGTGGGCTCCTTTGGGCAGGCTCTGTCCCGGGTGGCGGGACTTGACGTGCCTCTCCAGGTCCCGGCGCCGGACCAGCACCTTCCCGCAGAACTCGCACCGGTAGGGCGTGTTGCCCTCGGCGTGGAGCCGGATGTGCTTGTTGAGGTTGCTGGGGTCGCCGAAGGGCCGCAGGCAGACCTTGCACTTGAGCGGCTTGTAGCCCGTGTGCGTCCGCATGTGGATCTTGAGGCCGTACTTGCGCGAGTAGAGCTTCCCGCAGTAGAGGCACAGGTGGCCCGTCTTGGCTTTGCCGCCCACGCCTGAGGAGGGCGGGCCCGAGGACGGCGGCAGGCCCTCCGCCAAGCGGGCCCGGCTCTTCTCGCCCGCCATCTCCGACAGCTGCTGCGTGTGGAGGGCCAGCTCCCGGTCGAGGCCCAGCTCCGAGGGGCTCAGCCCCGCCGCCGCAGCAGCTGCCGCAGCCGCCGCAGCAGCCGCCGCCGCCCCGTTGAAATAGGAGACCGAGTCCGGGTACTTGAGGAGGTGGCCGAAGTGGAGCTTGAGCGGGTAGTAGGGCCCGCCGTAGAGCAGCTCGCCGTTGTAGACGGTGAACGGCAGGAAGGGAGGCAAAGCGCAGTCCCCAGAAGCGGCGACAGCGGAGGAGGAGGAGTAGGGCTTCAGGCCGCCGGTTTCGAAGGGCGGCAAGGCGGCGAAGCGCTCCAAGTGCAGCCCCGACGCCCCTCCGCCTCCCCCAGTGGGGAGAGGACCGTACCGAGCGGCGGGAGGCGAGAGGCGGGCGTGGAGGCCCCGCTCGACGTGCTTGAAGGCCGAAGTCTCCTCGAAGTGGGGCAGGAGCGGGAAGCCCCCCGGGTAGGCCAGCCCTGCCGCCGAGAGCGAGGGCCCCGCACTCCCCGCGTGACACTTGGCGTGGGAGGGAGGCGGATGCGGGGGACCGTGCGGGTGTAAGTGGGCACCTCCGCCCAGCCCCAGCGGCCCTTCGTGGCCCGCCCTTCCCGGCTTGAGGCCGCCCAAGAGTTTGCTGAAGCCACCACCGCCTCCGCCTCCTCCGTGGCTTTTGGCTTCCTCTGCTTGGGAGGCTTTGGCCAAACCGGCGGGTTTAAAAGCCGAGCGGGCCCCTCCCGGGTAGAAAGACAAGCCGTTGCCGCCCAGAAAGTGCCTCCCGGAGCCGAGGCTCATGTCCAAGGCGCGCTCCTGTTCCTCCTTGGCCGCTTTGCTGCGCCCCTTGGCGAAGGAGGGCGAGGCCGAGGCGGGGCAGGGCTCTCGCTTGACGCCTGCTGCGCCTCCTCCTGTTCCCCCTCCTCCTCCTGCTGCCCCTGCTGGGGGGACGGGGGGCCTCAGGGGCGCCGGCAGGGCTCCGGGCTTCAGGGCGGCCAGGCTGAAGACCTCGGCGGGGCGGGGCGGCTCCGGGGGGCCCAGGAAACCTCGCCCGCCGTGGAGGGCGCAGTGGAAGTGGACGTGGGCCTTCAGGCTGTTGGGGAACTTGAAGGTCCGCCAACAGTACCAGCAGATGTAGCGCTCCTCGCCTGGGGAAGACACACAAAGACACAAGGCTGTTACCAAAGGCGTTTCCAGGGACAAAAGACACAGTCGTGAAAAACTGAGCAGACTCCATAGGACCATTAAGACCCCTTTTACACTGCCATGTAAAATCCAGATTATCCGCTTTGAACTAGATTATATGGCAGTGTTGACTCTAAAGGAGCCCCGGTGGTGCCAGCAGGACTGCTGACCGAAAGGTCAGTGGTTGGAATCCAGGGAACATGGTGAGCTCCCGACTGTTAGCTCCAGCTTCCCATGCAGGGACATGAGAGAAGTCTCCCACTGGATGGTAAAACATCCGGGCATGTCCTGGGCAACGTCATTGCAGAGGGCCGATTCTCTCACACCACAAGCGACTTGTAGTTTCTCAAGTGGCTCCTTACACACACACACACACTAATAGGTTTCTTAGAGTTCGGGTTTAACTCAGTCTTTGTGGCCTGAATAAAGCTTTTCAAGTCACTCCAGACAGGGGGGGGGGGGGATCCAGTTCAAAGCAGATGTGGATTATCTGCTTTGATAATCTGGATTATATGGCAGTGTAGAAGAGGGCTAAGTCTCTGGAACCACCTCTGTTGTTCCATTGTGACTCAAATGTTCTACTTATTTCCAAACTGAAGTCTGTTTCTCCTCCTGCCTTGGTACTGGTGTATCCCTTCTACACAGCCCTATATCCCAGAATATCAAGGCAGAAAATCCCACATTATCTGAATTTGGACTCAGATAAACCAGTTCAAAGCAGATATTGTGGGGTTTTCTGCCTTGATATTCTGGGATATAAGGCTGTGTGGAAAGGCTCCCAGGATGACAGACTGAACAACCCACTGCTCTGACATCCCTTAATTCCCACAAGGCACCGACATCCAGAAATCTCATCCTATTGGGGCCACTTCCTTGTCAGTATTCTGCCCTTGCCCCTCTTCCGGATTGAACCACCTCCTGTTCCTTGACTCTGGGCCCTTACACACAGCCATATAACCCAGAATATCAAGGCAGGAAATCCCACATTTTTCTGCTTTGTACTGGGATATATGGCAGTGTGGACTCAGATAACCCAGTTCGAAGCAGATATTGTGGGATTTCCTGCCTTGATATTCTGGGTTGTATAGCTGTGTGGAAGGGCCCTCTGTCCTGAAACACCCTTGCCTACCAAATTGCGGCCTTCCTTTAAACTTCTCTCTCCCATTGCTGCCTTTATCCTCTAAACATGCCCGCAAATGTGCTTTTCAAACACACAACTTTCCAAACTTAGGCAGCTTCTCACCTCACCATTTCAGAGGATTACTGCTGCCAGGATATTTGCAACTGGCATTGTTTCCCCCTGCTCTAGCTCAATACATTAGAGAGAAAATCCACTTAAAATCCGATTTCTGCCTCCTACAGAAAGGCTCCTCCCTTAATACAAACCCCGGAATTCTGCAAGAGGCAGAAACCGGATTTTAAATGGATTTTAAGTGGATTAGGAAGACCTTCCTGACTGTCAAAGTTGTTCTTTTGGCCTTGGCAGGTTTTGTTTTGTTTTGTTGCTAGTCAGGCATGCCCAGATGAAATCAACCCATGGAATGTTTATTGCCCCTTGCCTCTTCCTGTTGCATATGCTAATGGGCCTCCCCCTTTTCTGGCCAACTCTGTGTCACGGCCTCAAGAAGAGAAACCCTTTGATGTTTACCAAAGGGAAAACATCCTCTTTGTCTTAAGATAGCTTGCGGGTTTTTTGTTCTCGGTCCGTCTTCCTCTGCTGCTGTTGCTCAGCCTCCATTTCTCGCCATGAGGCAAGAGAGAGGAGCAGGCTATTTTCTCTTTTGGTAAAACAAAAGAGAAAGAACTCTTGAACTATTTTATCGGGATCTAACTATTTCAACCTGGATTTAATCTATCTTTCATCCTACCTAAAAGGAAGTTTGAGCCTGCCTGGTGTTTTTACACAACTTTGTAAGTAAAATAAAATCCTTTGAAATATTACAATTCTGGTTAATGTTTGTTTTTGTCTGTTCACTTTGCTAGTGCATGATGGGATGGGACCTAAAGGGATCCTGGGATTGGTAAACTCCCTCTAAACTTCTCTCTCCCAGGCCCCTTCCACACAACTGAATAAAATCCCACATTTTCTGCTTTGAATTGGGATATATGGCAGTGTGGACTCAGATAACCCAGATCAAAGCAGATATTGTGGGATTTTTCTGCCTTGACATTCTGGGTTATGTGGAAGGACCCCCAGTTTGTTACTCCGTCTACTCTGCTGCTTCGTGGAGACAAAATATTGTATATTTTAAGGGTGTTTTAATTAAGACAATCTGGGTTGTTGTAGGTTTTTGAGGCTATGTGGCCATGTTCTAGAAGCATTCTCTCTTGACGTTTCACCTGTATCTATGGCAAGCATCCTCAGAGGTTGTGAGGTCTAAGAATGCCTGCCATAGATGCAGGCGAAACGTCAGGAGAAAATGCTTCTAAAACAAGGCCATAGAGCCCGAAAGACCTACAACAACCCAGTGATTCCAGCCATTGAAAGCCTTCGACAATACAGAAGACAATCTGGTTTAACGGCCAGATATTCCCAACAATATTAGGCCCAAACAGAGCAGATCCTACTAGTTCAATAGATCTGCTCTTATTGGGACTAAACAATGGGATTTGGCCTAAACCGAATATTTGGAAAGATTCAGATGTTAAAATCTGGTGAGAAATCTTGAAAGACAAGCAAGTATCTTGATGTCCAAGTGAAGACCACCTAGACTCAAGTATCCAGTTCATCATTTCATCAGGCAAGGTCTAAACAACCTGGGGGCACCACATCTCACCCGAAGGTGCCCCCAAAAGACCAGATTTCCAAAATACATCTGGTTCCAAATATTTTAGATGTTCAACTTGTACATACAGAGAACCAGTGCATGCTGAACCATTGATCTGGTGACTACTACAGGCCCCTTCTACACTGCCATAAGAAATCCAGATTATCTGCTTTGAATTGGACTGTATGGCAGTGTAGACTCGTATCATCCAGTTCAAAGCAGATAATGTGGATTGTATGGCAGTATAAAAGGGACCTTGGATGCCAAGATCCTTTTCACATTGAGTCTGTTACTCATTTTGAAATCTGATCCTGTCTTATGTCATTTGCAAACTTGATAAGCATTCCCTCTAAATCTTCACACAAGTCAGGCATCCCTTGGGTTCAGGTTGCTTAATCCACTCAATAGTAGTACAGTCTAGCTTTCATTTTACTAGTTTGTTTGCAAGAAGATCATGGGGGAACCTTGTCAAACGTCTTCCTGAAATCAAGATATATTACACCCACAATATTCCCTGCATCTACCAAGCTTAATGTGTTTAATATAATTTATGTGTTTTAATCTTTATGGTGGAGTCCCCACCAAAAAAAAGCAGGACTGCTGACTGAAAGGTCTGCAGTTGGAATCCGGGGAGCGAAGTGAGCTCCCATTTGTCATCTCCAGCTTCTCATGCAGGGACATAAGAGAAGCCTCCCACCTGATGGTAAAACATCCGAGCTTCCCCTGGGCTTTCCCTGGGCAACGTCCTTGCAGATGGCCAATTCTCTCACCCTAGAAGCGACTTGCAGTTTCTCAAGTCGTTCCTGACACAAAAAAAATCTCTGTGGTTTTTAATAAATGCACATTAATGGTGTTATGTTTTCTCAATGTACCCTGCCTCCAGCCATGAAGAGATGCGAGGAACAATTTTTTGTTATCATCATCATCATTATTATTACAATTACTAGCCGTCCCTGCCACGTGTTGCTGTGGCCCAGTCTGTGTATATGTGTTTTGTGTGTATATATATTTGTGTATATGTGTATATATGTGATTTTGCACATGCGTTGAAATGTATTTTTATTTTTTGGCTTTTTAAGTCCCTTCCACTGTGTTTTTCAGTGTGTTTATGAGTGATGGTCACTCGTTGGCCTGCTAGGTGTATTGTGCCCAAATTTGCTGTCAATTCGTCCAGTGGATTTTGTGTTATGTTGATCCCACAAACGAACATTACATTTGGGTCTATTTCTTTCACGGGCAGCAAGTTGGACAGACACAAGGAGACCCCCTTGGGTTTGAGAGGAAGTAGTGCAAGCTAATTCCTGCTTCCCAGCTCTGTGCTGTCAACTGCCAATGCTGAGAATACTCATTTCAGCCAAAAGCGTGAGCAGAGATGGGGAAATCCAGCGTGGTGAATGCCTTGCGTAAATTAAGCTGCTTCCCTCTGCATCCGTGTATTCTTAGAAGAGTGGGGAGGGGGGGGGAGAAGGGGGTCTGCCGCATTGAGGCATCTCTCAGATCCCTGCCCCTCTGCCGACATATGCACAGATTAACCCAGACTGTGGATGTCACAATTTCAGACCTCCCACCGCCAACATCTCTGTCGGGGCCTCTCCCCGTGCATTGCAGCCAACCAAGCCCGCAAGGTGACTGCCATCCCTCCCGGAAGATGGTAATCTGCAGTGAAACGTTGCCAGCGTTGGAACAGGAAGATTCGGGTCTCTGTGACATTCCAGGAGCCATATTAGGGGGCTCTTCACAGCTTGAGGAAGGGGAAGCAGAAGCCCGGAATGGAGGTGGAGTCCACGGAGAAGTGTGACTAAAGAGGGGCTTTTCAGGACTAATGCTGAGCCCAACTTGTGACCAAATTAGCCCAGGATTCCAAATGGTTTGTAGAATAGTGAACCAAGGGGGCTTCAAAGACTCCCAGAAGGATTTCTCCAGACTGGGGCGCGAGTGGGTGGAGGAGGGTGAGCATTAGAACTGCACAATGTGTAAGCAAGTGGAAAGATATGCACAAGTGGAGAAAAGAAAGCCAGCCTTGCCACACACGCTTGGATTCGTACAAGTTGGCTTTCCTCAATCTGTCTCTATCTATTGGGATCTGAGCAGGTAGAGACAGATCTGAGAAATATATTCGAGGGTTATGAAGGGGAGGGGGGCTTCCCAAAACCCAGCTGCTTATCTTAAAATACATGTGGGCCAAATTCCACATTGGATACCACAGAGAAGGAATCAAAAGGCATGTTGCGCCAATGTCATTTCGCCTTTGTATAAATCCATGTGGTGACACAACTGGAACACGGTGTGTCATTCTAGTCACTGCATCTCAGGCAATGAACAAGGGGATGGGGCAAGGCCCCAGTGAAGATAAGGTACAACCTCCAGTGATATTCAGGTAGGTAGAGGAAACTTCTCCCCCGTCAGGAGCGACTTCAAAAACTGCAAGTCGCTTCTGGTGTGAGAGAATTGGCCGCCTGCAAGGACGTTGCCCAGGGGACGCCCAGATATTTTGATATTTTACTATCCTTGTAGTAAAGGGGGCTTCGCTCATGTCCCCGCATGGGGAACTGGAGCTGACAGAGGGAGCTCATCCACGCTTTCTCTGGATTCGAACCTCCGACCTGTCGGCCTTCAGTTCTGCCACCGGGAGGCTCCTACCCAGCAGAACTACCAGCTGCCATTGTTAACCCGAGACACAATGACTTGCTTAATAGCCTCACCATAAAAGTGCCAAGATGAGAAATGATGACTTGGATCTATAGCCCAACGGGGCTTTGAATTGACCACCACACATTTGGGAAAAAGAATGGGGTTACAGGACAATCACGCTGCAAACTTAGACCAACACCCACCCAAGCCTCCGACCTGGCCTTCGCAATCCCTAGCCCTTCCTCGATTGACTGGCTTCCCTCCAAATTGAGCAGGGACTCACGAATTAATTTTCAATTACTTCACCAGAGACTCTTCCTAGCAGGCGATGGGGTCACAGAGCCGCAGTTCTGGTAGGCAATTGAGAAAAAGAAGCAGAAGGAACTACCCCAAAAATGTCCTGGGTGTGCGTGAAAATGAAGGCAAAAGGCGTGGAAAAGAAGGCAAACATCGCCAGCTAGAGAGAAGTTTGTCGGGTTCCTGAGTATTCTGTTCTTGTCTATACCTTGTTCTTGTCTATACTGCAGTACAGATGGGGCCATAGAGTGCATCTACACCCTGGAACCCAGGGATTTGTAGTTTAGAGAAAGCTAAAGACCTTGTAAAGCTACAACTCCCAGGACTCCATAGCATTGAACCATGGCGGTTAATGAAACTGCAGTAATTCGATGCACCCTCAAACAAGGAAGCTTTAAATGTGCCAGACCTGAGTTGGGCAATGATTGAGGAGAGTTCTCTCAATTAGACCTCACAACCTCTGAGGATGCCTGCCATAGATGCAGGCGAACGTCAGGAGAGAATGCTTCTAGAACGTGGCCATACAGCCCGAAAAACCTATAACAACCCGATTTTCTCATTCTTAAATCCAAGTTGACTTGGTAGGAAAGAGAAACAGCAAGGCTGGAGGGCTTTCCCTTGTCTCCTGAGAGCTCAAAAGCAATGCCAGTGGGCAGGGAAAGCAATGCCAGACGGCTTATGGCAACCCTCAAAATGACCTATCATGAGAGTTTTCAAGGCAGAATTTATGCAAAGTGGGTTTGCCACAGCCTTTGTCTGAGGCTGAGAAAGTGTGACTTGCCCAATGGATTTCTATAGTTGATCCGGGATTCAAACTACTACCTTGAGCTGGAAATTATGTATACAATAGCTATAACATACTGCATAGATTTGTGTTCATAGGTTTGAAACTGCATTATATGGTTAGTGGCCAGGGCCACTGGCATAGCTTTTGAGCTCTCAGGAGACAAGGGGAAGCCCTCCAGCGTTGCTTTTTCTCTTTGGTAGGGAGCCGGGTCTCTTTTGGAGGGGGGGGGGGCGAGGAGGAGGAAATGGGGAGCATCTGTTGCCTTCACGCCGGATTGGGGCGGCCCATCTGTCGAGGCCGGCAGGATCAGGGGCGGATGTGGGAGCCCTGCTGCCTCCAGCCCACAAAGGCCCATCCCAGGCTCATGAGCTCCTCATTACCGAGCGAGACAATCCCCTCCGCGAATGGGCCGCGTGTCCTCAGACAATGCCTTTTGTGCGCCCTCCTGGAAAACCTTTCGCATTCCCTAAGGCGGAACAGAAGGAAACGCCCCCTCTCTCTGGATTGACCCACACTGCCGAATCATGAAGTCTGAACTGCATAATATGGTCAGTGTAGGCCGATATAATGGAGTTCTAGACCGTTCCAACTGCATTATATGAGTCTACACATTAACCGTATCATGCAGTTCTAACTTCATTATTTGGCAGTGCAGAACCCTTCCTCCACCCACCCCCCACCCACCATCTAGAGACTCCCTTCCATTCCTGCCAGCTTTCTTCCCTTTTCTGAGTGACTCTACCCTGTACAACAGGCATGGGCAAATTTAGGCCCTCCAGGAGTTTTCGACTTTAACTCCCACCATTCCTAACAGCCTCAGGTCCTTTCCTTTCTTTCTGTTGGGTTTCATCCCCAACTGCACAAGTCTCCAGCTCTCAATGAGCAGTTAGCCTAGATAGATTAGCATGAGAGATTTCTCCCCCAATTTCCTCAAGCAAGCTTATTTTAAGAAGGGGCTTAGAAGGGGTTTGTCTTACTCATCTTTCAATGCCACTATCTCCTCCCCCTTTGAATACTTAGCAATGTGATCTCTTGGGGGGGGGGGGAGACGTAACTTCCTCTGTAAAGGTATTTTTATTGTCCTGGGAGGCTATGTGGTCAGAGTTCTCCATATTGGCCTATCTTTTCTTCCTTTGTCTTCTCTAGAGTGAGGAGGCATCTTGCCATTGTCTAGGCAAGATGTAGCAAATATAGGGTTTTTATTATTTTTCTTTTTTTCCTTTCCTTAGAAGATAGCCCAGTAAAGCTAGTTAGCTAGAAGAACATTTCCTATCTAGAATGGATTTATTTTATCTTTAATAAACATATTGTTTTTGATCCTATGAAGTTGTGGATCTGCAATCCTGTTCCATCTTGTTGAATGGAAGCCAGTCCTTGCTCACTACATGTAAGTTTCTGCTGCTTATGAACCTTGCATCTGACACTCTGCTATATTTTTGTGGAATTATCCTCAGAGAGGGTTATTTTGAGACTAACAGCTCCTGATTCCCAACACTTGAAACCCAACAGTGTGTATGCACCTTCAAATTTTAGGCAAAATGTGATTTTGACAGTTCCTTCCTCTGCAATTAGCCTACAGCACTTAGTATTTCTTGGTGGTCTCCCATCCAAGTGCTAACTAGGGATTACATTGCATAGTTTCCACGATCACACAGGATCTGGTGCCATTTTTAACAGAGGTAACCCTTGCCCTTCAAGAAGTTTGGATTGAGTCCCAGTTCCAAAACAAACAAACAAACAAAGGCATTCCAAGTTTGACCTATTTTTTTAAAAGGGAATGAACTTGGGAAGAGGAATTCCCAATTATTATTATTGCCCACCCCTTCTTTTATCTCTTGCTTTGCCAAGGGGATGGCTAATCCTAACCTTAACCCTTTCTTCTTAAGCAGCTGGGGGGGGGGGGGGCTGAGGCTGTTAGGAATGGTGGGAGTTGAAGTCCAACACTCCTGGAGGACCCAAGTTTGCCCATGCCTGCTGTAGAATGTATGAAATCTGATACTACTGGAAGTGCCATGGTTCAAGGATCACTCTTTGACAGAGAAAGCTAAAGACATTGTGAAACTACAATGTCAAAATGGTGTCAACAACTTGCACTGATTCTATAGTGTAGATGTTCCAGTTGTTGGTCTTGCCTCCAGTACACCCATTGGAAGTGTGGGAATTAAAGTCCATGTTGGGTTTCATCACTGGACTGCACAAGTCCCTTGGGTCATCAAATCTCCAGTCTTCAATGAGTAGATTGACTAGAGATAGGATTGGGATAAGAGATTCCTCCCCCACATTCCTATGCAAGTTTACCAAAAGGACTCTGTCTTTCCTCCTCCTGCCAGCCACTGTCTCCTCCCCCTTTGAAGATGTAGCAATGGAATCTGTGAGGGAACTTCCTTAATTAAGGTATTATTATTGCCCTGGGCTTGGCCATGTGGCCATTTGCCATTTTCCAGTCTCTTCTGCCTTTTCTTCCTTCTAGTGAGGATGCACATTTTGCCTCTCTAAACCTAAAGTTCTGACTCTGCAATCTTGTGCCATCCTAAGAAATAGAAGCTTATCTGCTCATCACATGTAAGTTTTCACTGGATATGAAGTTTACTTCTGGTACTCTGCTATATTCATGGTGGAATCACTTCTACTATCCCAGTTATATTTTATCTGTTCATACCCAGCATTATTTTTTAAATTTTAATTATTACATTTGGTCCAGCCATAGGTTTTTAAACGTTTCTTGTGCCATTGTCAATGTTTATTGCTTATTTTTTATGAGATTTATTTTAACTGTTTTGTATTGTTGTTTGTTATTGCCTTTATTATTGATGTATTGCAGGCTCGGCCTCATGTAAGCCGCATTGAGTCCCTTGGGGGGGTATAAATAAAGATTATTATTATTATTATTATTATTATTATTATTACTGAGGTTTAACAGCTCAGATTCCCCAACAGGAAGGAATGGGGTTTCCAATGGCCACAACTGCCTTAAGTCCCATTGAGTCCAGAGGGTCTATTTGAGAGAGGACTACTAACTGGAGGTTCTCCCTTGACAGACCTTACAGTTGGCTGCAAGCTGGAATCTGATATACCTTCCTAGGAGAGATGACAGAAGATATGATGAGTAAATACTCTGTTCTAATCAATATAGGACCTAGGAGGAAGTGTTGTCCACTGATGCTTTAAATTCTTTCTTCTTCAGGAATCTGCATCCTCCAACTCCAAAGCGATTTAGACTACTCCATCCCCCAGAAGAATGAACCTTTCACTCTTTCCTCTGTTCTCCCAGATTTTGCACCATCTAAAGCCAGGCGGTGGATCCCCAGGTGTTTTGGCCTACAACGACAGAAATCCCAGCCAGTTTACCAGCTGTTAGGATTTCTGGGAGTTGGAGGCCAAAACATCTGGGGATCCACATCTTTAGAACCACTGATCTAAAGGCACATCCACACTTCAGAGCAGATGTAGTTTGACGTCACGTGGCTCCATGCTTTGGAAGCAGAGGAGTTGTAGTTCTGGTGCCTCGCCAAACTACAACTCCCATGATTCCACAGCCTTGAGCTATGGCGGTTAAAATGGCGGTGTCAAACTGCATTAACTCTACACTGGAGATTCTGAAGAACCTGAAAGCGGGACAATTTGCGACTGTTCAATGATTCAATAAAAGTATTCCTCGACCATAGCTTTTGTTTCCTTCTTCTCTGTCAAGGTTCCGGAATCTCGGGAGCAGGGTAAGCTCGCGTCTGTCAACTCTAGCTTCTCCTGCGGGGACATGAGAGAAGCCTCCCACAGGATGGATCTCTGCAGGCCCTGGGTTGGGCAAAGGCTGAGCCTTGTTCTCAGTCAGACCCACACTGGTTTCATCCGAAGTTCTCAAATCCCATTGCCTCTCTTTCCTCCTGTCACGCATGGCTTTGATGGGCTTATGAGGTTGCCTTAAAGCCGGTGGCCTTTGGAGAGAGAACATGCAATAATCCGCAGTAGGAGGGAGGGAGGGAAAAGAAGTGTGAAAAGGGGGAAAGAAAGGAAGGAGCGTGCCCTGAGTCTCTCTCTTTCTTCGGAGATTGTTCGGCTAGGATTTGGACGCTTTCAGCACATCAGAAATTCTCCTACTCACGCCAAGACCACAAGTGAGGTCAAATGTACATTAATCCACACATTCTCTTTCCCATTCTCTTGGCAGAACAAAAGATAAAAGAAGGGGTGGACAATAATAATAATTCGGAATTCCTTTTTCCAAGTTCTTTCCCTTTTAAAAATTAGGTCAAACTTGAAATGCCTTTGTTTGTTTGTTTGTTTGTTTGTTTTGGAACTTGGACTCAATCCAAACTTCTTGTAGGGTAAGGATCACCTCTGTTAAAAATGGCACCAGATCCTGTGTGATCTTGGAAATTATGCAGGGTAAGTCCTGGTTAGCACTTGGATGGGAGACCACCAACAAATACTAAGTGCTGTGGGCTAATTGCAGAGGAAAGAACTGTCAAAACCACCTCTTGCCTAAAACAAACAAAAAATGGGGATGCCATAAATACAGGTGAATTGAAGGCGCATACACACTGTTGGGTTTCATCCATGGACTGCCCAAGTCTCCGGTCCTCAATGAGTAGCTAGACTAGATAGGATTAGAGTAAAGGATTCCTTTCCCCACATTCCCATGCACGCTTTTCCCAGAAGGGGCTTTGTCTTATTCTTCTTGCTTGCCGGGCTATCTCCTCCCCCTTTTGAAGATGTAGCAATGGCATCTCTGTGAGAGATGAGGCAACTGCCTCTTTCAAGGTATGTTTATTGCCCTGGCTTTTGGCCATGTGGTCATGCTCCATTACCCTTTCTTCTGCCTTTGTCTTCCAGTGAGGAGGCATTTGCCATGCTCTAGGTAAAATGTAGCTGCATTGATATTTTGACTTTTTATCCTTTTTACCTTTCTTGAAATATTAGCTTAGCAAGCTAGTTAGCTCCAAACCCTTTTCTATCTAGAATGCAGGCATGGGGGGGGGGGGACCACCCGAAATTCTCATGGTGGTCCGCGAGAAGGCCCTACTGGTACATTATTTAAACTGTTATGTTTATTCATATCATGATCTGATCACCATGCTCAATATATCCCATATGCAGGGGGGTATTGGGGTAACAATACAAAAGGTTTGCTAGGGTAGACCCTCTTTCACTCAGACTCAGTCCCCCCCTCCCTAATCAAACACAGCTCCCCCCCCCCCCCCCCAATCAAAATCTTGGCTACGGGCCTGCTAGAATGGATTTCTTTTTCAATAAATATTTTGGAACTAAAGTTGTGACGCTGCAATCCTGTGCCATCCTGTTGAATGAAAGCTAACCCTGAGTCACCACAGGTAAGTTTCTGCTGGTTATGAAGTGTGCTTCTGGCACACTTTTGTGTATTTTTGGTGGAATCACCCCAAGTGAGGGGTATTTTTTAGCTTAACAGCTCAACACATACAAACCTCTATTTCACAGTAATATTGAACAAATACCTGATATTCCTTTGCTATTCTATTCATATTTATGGAGTTCTCTTTATTTCTTTGAATTGCGTTGTGGCACCTGATGTGTTGACAGGCTTTCCAAAACACTATGTAATAAAATTCGAAAAGAATTTTGTTCCTGGTTTGAGAGTGCTATTTCCTCTTTAATTGTGCAGAACTTACTTTGAAAGTAGTTGTTCTACTCCAGGAACCTCTTTTTTTTTTTTTTTTTTTTTTTTTTGTGGCTGCCACAAATTATGTTGAATAGATTGAGACTCTAGCAGTGGTTCTCAACCTGTGGGTCCCCAGATGTTTTGGCCTACAACTCCCAGAAATCCCAGCCAGTTTACCATCTGTTAGGATTTCTGGGAGTTGAAGGCCAATACATCCGGGGATCCACGTGTTGAGAACCACTACTCTAGGGGACATTATTGAAAAACTATAGCAAAGTGTGCTGCAGGATGTGAGGCAAAAAAAGTTTTTACAGTTGAATAAACTTTCCCCATGTTTTATGATAGAACCAATTAGGAAATGACATTTATAACCCAGGAACAAAAATCATATTATATAGTGTAATTAAATCCGAACCCATCGCTGATAGCTGAAGGCCACAATTTCCCTACCAGATAGTCGCCAGAGCAGGGGTGGGTACATTGTGACCCAAATCTTCCAGATCCTCTAAAATATTTTGAAATTTTCAGGACAGTCCCTACTGGGAGATAGGCGGGGTAGAAATTAAGTATTATTATTATTACTTTTCTAGAACAGAGAACTTCTGGCTACAGAACATCAGAGCTTCATTCGGCTCCTGATTTGATTAGAGCTCCGTGTTGCACTTTCCCAATTCAAAATGTGTGGTGGAGGCTCCTTCTCTGGAAACTTTTAAACAGAGGCTGGATGGCCATCTGTCAGGGGTGATTTAAATGCAATATTCCTGCTTCTTGGCAGAATGGGGTTTGATTGGATGGCCCATGAGGTCTCTTCCAACTCTTTGATTCTATGAAAATAGTATGCTTGAATGTCATAGGATTTCCTTAGGCAAGAAATACTCAGAGGTGGTTGGGCAGGTTTCTCCCTCTGAAACATCGCCTACTGCATTCCTTGGCGGTCTCCCATCCAAGTACTAACCGGGGCTTATCCTGTTTAGCTCCCAAGATCAGCCGGACCCGGTGCCTCTTCGGGTCTTCAACCAAGGCCCTGAAATCCAGACTGCTCCTGACTTCTGCCCTCTGCCCTCTCCCCTCCCTCCCCGTCCTGCTGCTAAGAGCCTCGTTTACTCAATCTGCCGCTAAATGGAGCGAGGCAAACACTTTTGTGCAACGAAGATTGCCTGGCAGCGATCCAGGGTCTTTTTCCAGCCCTGACTGGCGGGTCGGGAGCAGGGCGGGATGGCAGGGAGAGGGAGAGAAAATTCGCCCGGGCTGCACATTGGGGAGAGGGAAATGGTCGGGGATTCATTAGGGTGCATGCCCAACGTCATTTACTGGGACATGGTGTGTTGTGCAAAGTTCAGAGCCCCCTTCTAGGCAAATTTTGAGCTACAACTCCCAGGATTTATGCGACCCCCGAGATAATCTGTATTTTATCTGAGCCCATTTTGTGAAATGTTTTTAAAATGTTCTGTTTTATCTCTGTTTTAACTTTCAGCGAAATGAGAGGAAAGTAATTACTATTATCATCATCCTCCTCCTAATCATCAACGGTAATTCAACCACATCTGGAGGGTTCCTAAACCCACCTCTTGCCCAAATCCAGTTGTTGTACCCAAGTACAAAAGTTCCATTAAGTCAATAGAATTTTGAAGGAATTGGAAGGTAGTGACCTTAAATTAGGCATCCTCAAACTGTGGCCTTCCAGCTGTTTGGGCCTTCAACTCCCAGAATTCCTGACAACTGAACAAGCTCCTTAAGGCTTCTGGGAGTTGGAGGCCCAAACAACTGGAGGGCCGCAGTTTGAGGATGCCTGCCTTAAATTATAAACTATCAAAGGAAATGAGGGTGATCAGGGGTTAAAAATTAATAGATCAGAATGTGATTCATATTAGTTAGTTTTCATTAAATATATTTTAGAGAATGATAAGGGAAAACAATACAATCATGGGTTGCTGTGAGTTTTTTGGGTTTATGACCATGTTTCACAGGAAAACTGTGAAAAACTCACAGGACCCAGTGATTCAATACAACCTTATTGGTCAGGGATTTTGTAAACCATTTGTTTACTGGTTGGCTCATATATTTATTAGTCAAAGAAAATTATACTTGTTCAGGCCTTGGTGGTGGGGTTATATGTGTCTATACATTAACAGTGTAAGCCGTTAATGTATGTAAATACAAAATTATATTCACCAAAAAAATCAATAGAAATTACATTAAGGCTCGACTTAAGTTTAGCCGTTTAATATTTATTTTAATTGACTAAACTTAAGTCGAGCCTTAATGTAAATTTTATTGACTTATATTTATTTAATGAATTTTTTAAAAGAGTAGAAACATTTTAACTATATATTAAAAATCATACCGAGTTCGGAGTTATTTTTAAAATGTAAACTATGTGCATCTGCATTTGAGACGAATCCATCCTGAGGACAAAAGGCCACGGTGAACAGCCAAGTTTTCACTTGACGCTTCAATGACTTGAGTGTGGGGGAACCAAAAAGGCCTCCAAGGGGCAGGCATGCCACTATTGGGGTGCCACGGATGAACAGCCCCCCTTCAATGTCTCAACACACTGGTGGGGCATAGAGGAGGCCTCCTCACAAACATACAGTGGACCCCAATCCCTCAGACAGGCACCTAGATAGGAAGAGCATTCATAGACATTCATCACTCCATCCGTTGAGTTTCTAGCTGGGTCGTTTGGATTTAAGGCTAGAAGACAAGCTGAATATAAATTGGAAGTATGGAAACTGATTTTTTTTCATTTATGGAAATAGATTTTTCTTTCCTCAAGTAAGAACTCACAAAATCACCCCTTTAGGATGCCAACAGCTTCCTAAGATCGACAGAGAAAGATTGAGAAGACACTAGCAGGAACACTTCAGCAAGCAAGAGCCCAAAAGTGGCAGGCTAAAACTCAGAATCACAATCCGTGGCTGAGGCTGTGTGTCCAGTCTTCCTGGACACACAGAAGACTGGACAACTTGTAAAGCACTGAACAGACTGTGCTCTGGCACCATCAGATGCAGAGCCAATCTTAAGAAATGGGACTAATGCTGAGGAGAGAACAATCCACAGATCACTTACTACAATGCAGTCTGAGCCCTGCCACATGCACAGTGGAGGACCTTCTCACAGCTACACCAGAGGCAGTCCAAGTGGCCAGCTTCTGGTCAAAGAAAATTTAGCATAATGCCGAGTTTTTAACTTTCCTTGTATTGTCGAAGGCTTTCATGGCTGGAATCACTAGGTTCTTGTGGGTTTTTTCGGGCTATGGAGCCATGTTCTAGAGGCATTTCTCCTGACGTTTCGCCTGCATCTATGGCAAGCATCCTCTGAGGATGCTTGCCATAGATGCAGGCGAAACGTCAGGAGAAATGCCTCTAGAACATGGCTCCATAGCCCGAAAAAACCCACAAGAACCTAACTTTCCTTGTGTTTTAAAAACATTTTAACTGTACCCTTAATTTGCTTCCGACACAATAAATAAAAATAAAATCCCTTTAGGACACTGAATTCAGTGCGTTGACTCAAAAAGCCTTTTGGGTTCAGTGTTGCTTAGGACTAGGTAGGTACACTGCCCAAAACATGGCCGTTTCCTTCTTCTTCTTCTTCTTCCTCCTGCTTAATTAAGGATTGGGAGTAACTGGGGTCGTTCTGACTAAAGTCCAGGGGGCCAGTATTGAAATTCATTGAAATCATGGCGTCTGTGGCTGTTGACAAATTTGCCCCGGGAAACAGTTTACCTCATACCCCTACCCGAAACTGAGTTGTCTTGCCCACTCCCCCGAATGCGGATTTTCTCTGTCCAGAAATTCAGCAGGTGAAAGAAGGCAGGTGAGGAAAAGATGGACAATTACATGTTTTTCTAAGCAACGAAATCTATTTATAATCTATTTATTTCATTGAAGGTTCCGTTGGAAGATCGACAGGTCATAGGTTCAAATCCGGGGAGAGCGCGGATGAGCTCCCTCTGTCAGCTCCAGCTCCTCATCAGGGGACATGAGATAAGCCTCCCACAAGGATGATAAAACATCAAACATCAGGGCGTCCCCTGGGCAACCTCCTTGCAGACGGCCAATTCTCTCACACCAGAAGCGACTTGGAGTTTCTCAAGTCGCTCCTGGCACGACCAAAAAAAAAAAAAAAGATGAAGGTTCCCTTGCAAACATTTTCGGTCTTATTAGAGGTGCTGAATCAATTAATATCCAGAACAGTTTTCCTCATCGAAGAGGCCTTCAAAGATGTTCTGGACGACAATCTTCCCCATTCCCAGGAGCCCTGATCTCCTGGCTACTGACGATGTAGGTCTTCCTTCTTTCGAATAAATTGTGATTTATAGAATCTTCTCATGGGTTTCGCTCTGGAATTTCTAAGGAAGTATTCAGTATTTGACCGAAACTCAAAGTATATTGGGATGTGGAACTGGGAAAAATAAATAGAGCACGAGAAAAACCATTCTTAAACTTGCTTCTTTCTCTAAACACCCAAAATGCAACCTCACAACCTCTGAGGATGCCTGTCATAGATGCAGGCGAAACGTCAGGAGAGAATGCTTCTAGAACATGACCATTCAGCCCAAAAAAACTGCAACAACCCCAAAAGCGATTCATTCTAAACGTCGTAATAGCGCGATGATTCCAGTTTAACCTCCATGGCAATATCTTATGGAATCCTCAAATTTACAGTCTAGGGGGAAGAAGCATTTAGACTTCTCCTTTGGAAAAGCGAGGTTACCTCCTAAAACTACAACTCCCAGGATTCCCTGAGAGAAAGCCATTGCAACTGAAGTGGGGTCATCGCACTTTATTTTATAGGACGACAAGGAAATCTATATGTTCGGTCTCTGAATCCCCAACTGGCACAAGGCCCTCCCAACGAAGAGTCTCCATCTATTTGCCTCCTTACTTTGGAAAGCGGTGGGAAGTTGACGTCCCTTCCATGGACAGCCTACCTTTTAATAATACACAATGTGAAGAATAAATTCGCTATTTCCTGGTAGAAATTTATTCCAGTTCTTCTAGGACACCCTTTATTATTTGCTCCCTCAACTCTCGCCCAATTAAGAAGTCCTACACTTAGACAGTAGACTGTAGTGGCCTGCAAGGACGTTGCCCAGGGGACGCCTGGATGTTTTATCATGTGGGAGGCTTCACTCATGTCCCCGCACGAGAAGCTGGGTCTGACAGACGGGAGCTCACCCCGCGCCGGATTCCAACCCGGTCACGGGCGGCTCCTTGAACTGAGTTGAACTGAGTTCAAATAACCCTTCTTCCCAGGGACTGGAGTCTTCGATATTCCACAGAGTTGCCTTGATTTGCAAAGGCTTCTGTTTTTCCCACTATATCCGTGCATATAATGGGACTGAAGAGGAATTAACATCTGTCTGCTTAATCCCCGGTCCTGGAGAACAGAAGTGAGTGAAGAGCCGCTATTTACAACGACCTTCGGTTCTCCTCAATTGGCTCAGTCCCGCCTCATTTGTTTTATGGGCGCTTTCTGCCACCCAAGTCAATAGGACAGAGGCAGAAGGCTTCTTTCACACCACACAAGGGTATCCTACAGGATCCTGGATTTGCCGTTTGATGGAGGACTAGAAGACCTATTCGATGTTTCTATAAAATGGAACCACGAAAATTAAAGTTATATCTACCTAAAGGTAAAGGTAAAGGTTTTCCCCTGACATTAAGTCCAGTCGTGTCCGACTCTGGGGATTGGTGCTCATCTCCATTTCTAAGCCGAAGAGCCAGCGTTATCCGTAGACACCTCCAAGGTCATGTGGACAGCATGACTGCATGGAGCGCAGTTTACGAGCTATCTTATTATGTGCCTAACTTCAAGTAGTTTCAGATCTATGGCAATCTTAAGAGGAAGCTATCACATGGGTTTTTTTTGGGTAGGATTTGTTCAGAGAGGCTTTGCCTTTTGGTTTCCTCTGAGGCTGAGAGAATGTGGCTTGACCAAAGTTTACCCAGGAGATTTCCATGTTGGCCGAGCGGGGATTTGAACCCTCTTCTCCAGCGTCACAATCCATCAGTTTGACCATAGTCCCAACTAATCATCTTTGGACAGCTCTGACGGTTTAACACAGGCATGGGCCAACTTGGGCCCTCCCTCCAAGTGTTTTGGACTTAGACTCCCATCATTCCTAACAGCCTCAGGCCCTTAAGCGACTGAGGGGGAAAAGGTAAGGGCCGGAGGCTGTTAGGAATGGTAGGAGCTGAAGTCCAAAACACCTGGAGTTTGCCCATGCCTGTTGACCTCTAACAAGAAGGGGAGAGAGCTACATAATAAAAGAGAAAAGGAGCCTCATCTATTTTGTCTCTCCAAGAATGTCCAGGATTTCCAAACAAGGCACGAATCCCCTTCCCTGTTTTAAAACATATTTCCCTGCTTCAAAGATTAAAGCGCCGAGAGGATCGAGGTAGAGAGAGATGCGAGGAGACGAAAACATTGTATAGGAAAAATAAACAACCGCAACTCGAAAGTTCACCTCTTTGGGTAGAGAGAAATAAATAAAAAATATAATTTGGGAAGGGGAGAAAATCTTTGTGGCATAACCATCATTCAAAGCAAATTGGTTCAATGGTCGGGAAAAAACCCAAATCCCTCCCTCCATCCAAAACAATGATAGAGACTCTGAGGTTTGCCAGTTCTTTCCTCCCAAAGCAGTGATTCCCAAATGTTGGCTTTCTTGGGGTTTGGGACTTCCCCAGGAGTCCTGGGATTCAGTTTTTCGGAATCGAAGTCCAATCGAAGTCCAAAATATACGGAAGACCAAAGTTTGGGAACTTTGTTTGGGAACTGTTCTCAAGTATAACCTACAGAACTCGGTATTCCTTCGTGATCTCCCATCTAAGAACTGACTCTGTTTAGTTTCCAGGATCAGGCAGGATCTGACGCCTTTGTATATTGCATTGAACGGAGAAGCTCGTTTAAAGATGGACTAAAACCCAAAGCGGATCCACCGCAGCCACACCTCGGACATCCAAGCCAGTCTGAGAATGGGGGGAAACATAGGGGGCTGAACAGAAGGCTGCGTGGAAATGCTGCTTATGTGAATACATAAAGACTAAAGAAGCGGCATCGATAGAGCCCATCTCCGCCCTCCCCTTGAGCCACAGGAATGGAAACGGCAGGCGTGCTTCAACCCAGGGCTACGTCGGATGCCTACCTTTCTCGTCGTGGGTGGGAGTCGCCGTGGTGGGCATGTCAAACCACTGGGCCAAGGAGTTGGAATACCACACGGTGAGCTCCTCCCCCGGCTGGACATCCCGCAGCGCCCGGTAGAAAATCTAGCAGCGAAAGGAAAGGGAAAGTCCGGTTGGCAAAGCCCAGGAAGCACGCGAGGAGGAGGCCCTGGGCCATTCCCACACCCCTCCTCCCCCCGCCACTCCCTCCCACTCCCCGAGTTCAAGGGGAGGCGGTGGGTACCTGTCCGCCCGGCAAGTCCGCCACGGCTTCCAAGGTCTGCTCCTGCGCGTGCCTGGCCGCCCGGATGAGCCCCATCCACTCCGCCGCGGGCTCCCCGGCTTCGTCCACCAGCTCCCCACGCACCATCCGCACCTGGAAGGCAGGGCAGCCCAGCGGTCAGGCCCAGGTAGCCAGGGAGGGAGGGAGGGAGGGAGGCAGCGGCAGAGGGGCAACTCCACGCTGGGACCCCGAGCCAAAACAGCCGCCCTTGGCGCGGAGCTGCTCGACTAGGCAGTTCACGAACACCCTACCAAAGCACAGGCTCTCTCCTTCCTTCCTTCCTTCCTTCCTTCCTTCCTTCCTTCCTTCCTTCCTTCCTTCCTTTTTTCCTCCTTCCATCCATCCATCCATCCATCCCTCGTCTCTTCCTTCCATCCATTCATCATTCCCTGCCTCCCCCCCCCCCCACCGTTTCCTCCATCTTTCATTTTTATTCCGCCTCTTTCTTTTTCTTCCTTTCTTTCCCTCTCTCCCTGCCTTCCTTCCATCCATCCTTCCCTGCCTCCCTCCTCCCTTTCTTCCACCTTTCTTTTTTATTCCGTCTTTCTTTCCTTGGCTCTTTCCCCTTCCTTTCTGCCTTGCTTCCTTCTTCCCTCCCTTTTCTGCTTTTCTCTTTCTAGTTTATTGTCAAAACTTATAATGAAAGAATCAAACTTATAATGAAAGTTTGATTATTTCATTATAAGTTTATTACTATTATTGTGTATTACTTCGTATTATTCTTGTATTCGTCCTGGTGTTGTTTGTTACTTCGTAACGCGTTGAATGTTTGTTTGTTTTTTGTGCTGTAAACCGCCCTGAGTCCCTTTTGAAGAGAGGTTCGGTTTAGAAATAAAGCTTTATTATTATTATTATTATTATTATTATTATTATTCTATTTTTCTTTCCTCTCCCTCCCTCTCATCATCCTTGCTTCCTTTCTCCCTTCATTTATTTCCTTCCTCCCTTTGCCTTCCTTCTTTCTTCCCTACATTTCCTGCTTCTTACTTCCTTCTATTTTTTTCCTTCCTTCCTTCCTTCCTTCCTTCCTTCCTCCCTCCCTTTTTTCCTTCCTTCCTTCCTTCCTTGCTTCCTCCTTTCATTCCTTCCTTCCCTCCCTCCCTTTCCCTTACTAGCCCATTTAAAAAGATCTCTGGCCTAAACCTTGAAGTGGCAGAGGAGAGCACCAGTCTATGAGCTCAAAGCCGCAAAACAAGAGGTCAAATCCTCCTCAGGAGTCAGTCCCTCCGAGCTCAGTGCGGCTTCCTTCCCGGAAAGCGTGGCTCCTTTGGGCAGGGAAGGGGGCAGCCACCCACAACTATCCCCTCCCGGAACCGCAAACGGAGTGACGATGGGAGTGGCATTGAGACCATCAAATCGGACTAGGCCTCTCGACTCCCAAGTAAATTTGTTCTCCATGGGAGTCTGCCTCTTTAGCAGGGACCCGGGGATTGAGGCCTCTTAAACCGACGGCATTAGTTCATTTCGATGGACTCAACCTCCAAGCTCTCTATGCTATGCTAATGTATTTATTTGAGGTGCTTGGACCCGTTGATTACCTAAAATCCAGTTCTACTGAAATATGGTGTATTCAGCAGAGAAATCTGGCCCTCAGTGCAGTCTGAACTGGGAGGAAAAACTCTCTTGTTTCTTGATTTAGAAGAGTTTTTCTAAATCAATGGTTCTGAACCTGTGGTCCGTGGAACACCAGGGGTCCCAAAAAACTAAAATATGGTCAGCAGCCTCACAAGGAGAGCAACTGGTCTCCCGAAGGGAAGCGAGAAGCGGGAGGATGTCGGGAGTGGAGAGGCTGACTACCCACCGGAGCTGGTCCGTGTAGTGCCTGGAAGTGGGGGAGCCTTGGTGTCTTCCTTATTAGGCCTGTTCCTGGGGTTATTTGGGGTGCTAATTCAAAACACAATATTGGATAGACCACATCAGCTCTAGATTATTAAATATGGTTTTCTGTGGGTGAGCAGGTGGCAACTACTGAATGGCACATGTTCTATATCAGAAACTAGAGCTGAAGTGGTCTATCCAATGCAATTTTCTGAATCAGCACCCTAAATAACCCAACCGAATCTGAAACTGATTCGTAACCCTCATGATACTAATGTTGAAGAGTGGTCCCTGGTCAAAGTGGACCTTGGTTAAATGGTCCCTGGTAAACTAAACAAAAAAGTTGGGAAACACTGTTCTAAATATTAGGTTGTGAGTTTTCGGGCTTTATGTCTATGTTCCAGAAGCAGAAGAGGAAATAATGCTTCTGGTGTACCACCCGGAAAACTCACAGCAACCTAGTGTTTCCGGCCATGAAAGCTTTCAACGACATATCTTCTAAATATTCTGATTTTAGGATCGAAAGGGTAGCCAACTTAACTAGGATGGCAAAAGCTCTTGCTCTTAACCAGAGTTGTGGGTCCACTTGGTTTTTTGAATGTAAACAACCCGACTTCACTGACTTATGTGTTGCTAGGATGGGTGTGATCCCATTATTTGAATGTTGACTAGTAAATAAGCCTCGTTGAGTAGAGCGGGGCTTTACTTCCAGGGAAGAGATGACAGGATTTGGCATGCATCGTCCCTTTGAAACGAAACAAGCCTTTTAAAACTCGATAGGATCAAAACCCAGATCCATTTCACCGAAGAAGGAAATACACCGTTTGTTTTTCACCGCCGCTGGTCTGTATTTAACTCAGGAGCCGGCAACTTGAAATAACAATAACAACCACCACCGGATCCATTCCAAATTCCTGCTCCACTTGGCGTCTCCGGGGTCCTCCGGGGCAATTAATTAACATTTAATACGGAGGGAAGAGGGAAAGGGGGCCGCGGAGCTCCGTGACTGAGTCAATCTGCCCCTCCAATCTGCTTGGCGATAGAGAAGAGGACAGAGAGGTCTCCTCCTCGCTCCACGAGAAGGCCATAAAATGTCCTCACTGTCCCCGCAACAAAGGCAGCCCAACAGGAGGAACCAACCAAGACGGAGGAGAAATAAATTTGAAGGGCCTGGCAGGGCGTTTAGAAACGATTACAAGCCATTCAGAAGTTATTATGACAAACCTCGGAGCTCTTTGGGGAGAAAAGGAGGGGAAGGAATCGATGCCGCCTTATGCTCGGCTCGGGGGAGGAGAGGCAGGGAGATTTGCACCGGGCCCCTTGGGCAGAGAATGTTAAAGGCCGGGTTTTTTCGTGTCAGGAGCGACTTGAGAAACTGCAAGTCGCTTCTGGTGTGAGAGAATTGGCAGTCTGCAAAGACGTTGTCCAGGGGACGCCCGGATGTTTTGATGTTTACATTCTTGTGGGAGGCTTCTCTCATGTCTCCGCATGGGGAGCTGGAGCTGACAGAGGGAGCTAATCCTCGCTTTCTCCGGATTCCAACCTGGGACCTGTCGGTCTTCAGTCCTGCCGACACAAGGGTTTAACCCACATGCTTGCACCTGTCCCTTTGAGGCAATTGGGGGAATGGACTCCTGCTCAAGAAAGCTCCTAGAAGGGGGGGCGAGAAGATTCTTCCCTATTTTCCTCCCAAATATCTGCCTTTTTTCTGGAAATCCATTTGGTCTGAGGCGTTTCTGCTGTGTTTTTCAGTCTGGTATATAATAACAGAAAAAAAGCGTTCCATCTAATGGTTTTTCCCCACTTAGAACAGACCCATTGACTTCACTGGGTTTTAATTGAAGTGCCAACTGGTCAACTTTCCATGAATGTAATGGTGGTGCAATGGGTTGAACCCTTCTGCCGGCAGGACTGAAGATCTATGGGGAGAGCTCCCTTTGTCAGCTCCAGGTCCACATGCGGGGTCAAGAGAGAAGCCTCCCACAAGGACAGACAAACATCAAAACATCCGGGCACCCCTGGGCAACGTCCTTGCAGACTGCCAATTCGCTCACAGCAGAAGCGACTTGCAGTTTCTCAACTCGCTCCTGACACACAAACAAAAAACAAACAAACAAACAAAAAAACCCTGGGTTTCCTCGAGTTTAGGTTTAATCCAGGTTTTGTGGCCTGAAGAAAGCTAATATTTAGGAGCCGTCTAAGACCTCGCTCCCTTCTCCAACCAACAAAACCTGAAGGTAAAGACGATTTTTTTCATTAACCTGTCCATTGAAGTTCATTATCATTAACTTTTAAATTTGGCTGATCTTTTGTCATCCTCGCTTTGAATCTCACCCACTGGAGAAAAACAGCATAAAAATGAATAAATAACAACAACAACAACAACAACAACAACAACAACAACCATAACCGGCCAGAAAACCAATAAGTCTCTAGTGGCGATCCTGATTGGCAGCTCTTTTTAAAAACATCTCTGTCATTAAAAACCTATCTTTTCTTCTGGGGCTGAATCTGCCCCATATCCCAGGATCTGATCCCATATTATCTGCTTTGAACTGGATTATTTGAAAGACACTGCCAGATAATCTGGGGTCGCTTCCTGGGATATAGGGCAGTGTAGATCCAGCCTGAGAGGATATGTTTGCAGTGAGTAAAGGCACTTGGGGTGAGCAGAACTTCCCCAACCTAGCTCCCATCTACACTTATTTAACTTTAGTTTCAAACCGATATTGAGGAAAGGGTTTCCGCTGTGCAAATGATGACACAGGATTGGATTCAGTTTGAGGCCCCGATGAGGTTACACAACCAAGGCGCGCGTTGATGACTTCCTTTCGCACTTGTGGGGGGGGGGGGAGTTATCGCCTGGCCAACACAATTGGAAACGCATTAAGTGGTCGGTGTAGAGAGGAGAGCCTGGGCTGCCTTTCTCTACAGGGGGATGAAGATTGACCTCTCCTAGATTGACCCCCTTCCTCCCTCCCTGCCTCCCCTGCCCCCTTTCCCTTCGCTGGGGGCGTCCAAGGACATACCTTTTTCTTGGGTCCGGGCTCCCTGCGGTCGGACAGGTACTTGCCCAATTTGAAGGCGCCGGAGAGGGGGCCGAGGCGCAGTCCGGCCGGGAGGCTGCTCTCCGCCGTGACGCTCAGGGCCGGAGGGGCGCGCCCGCTTTGCATCGCTGCCCCTCGGAGACGGAGAAGGGAGGAAGGAGAGACGGGGAAGGAAGGAAAGATGGAAAGGGCCCGCCAGTCGCGCCGTCCTTCCTCTGACGCAGCGACAGAAGGAGAGGCGACCCAACAAGAGGGGACCCAACGAGGAGGAGGAGGAGGGAGGGGGGCGAGCCTTTCGGGCCTTTTCTCCGCCCGCCGAGTGACGCCGTCGAAGCCGTGCGCCGCCTTTTCAAGCGCCCCCCCCCCTTCCTCTTTCACCTCACTTCCTCGCTCCCGCTCCCACTCCCACGCGGGCCGGTTCCCCTCCTGTGGCGCCCGGGTGCGGCTGAGAGAGTGCAGCGCCACGACCAGCTGCCGGGTGGCCTCCGAGGGGCTCACATGGAGACTTTCCCTCGCCCCCCTTCCTCCTTCCCCAACGCATCATATCTCTATTTATCGTTCCCTCCCTTCCTTTCTCCTTCCCCCGCCTCCCTCTTTCTCCCCCAAAGCCAAATCTCTGCCTCTTTCCCTCCCTCCTGCTTCCCCAAGACACATACACACATATATATATACTTGGTGTTTTCCCCAAAATAAGAAACTCTTATTTTTATTTTCCCCAAGAAGGCACACTCTGGTTTATTTTCAGGTGGTGTCTTATTTTCATTAAGTAGCTTTGCTGTGGCCAACCTTCCCTCCCTCTTTCTCTCCTCCTTTCTTTCTCTCCTTCCTTCCTTCCTTCCTTCCTTCCTTCTCTTCCTCTTCCCTTGCTTCCCCCCCCAGTTTCTTTCCATTTTTCTTTCTCTCCCTTCTTCCTTCCCTACCAATTCTTAGACTGCAACTCCCAGTAGTCCTCCTAATCAATCTATCTATCTACCTACCTATCTATCTCTATCTAATCTATCTATCTTATCTATCTGGAGGATTGCTGGGAGTTGCAGTCCAGTAATAGGAAACTGGAAATATGCAGGGATTGGGATGGTCTCAAATAAATCCAAGGAGAAGAAAGCTTGAAGCTTGGAAGCAGTGCATTTGGATCATCCTCCTCTCCTAAAGGGCCTGGTATAGGGGATGCTGGGAGCTATAGTCCAGAAGAGAGTGTGGATATGCTATTGTGTGTGTCATTTGCAGAAGTCATTTTGCATATGCGCTGTAGCATCTTTTGGGGGGTTGGCTTTTTAAGTCCCTTCTGCTGTGTTTTTCAGTGTTTCTATGAGTGATGGTCACTCATTGGCCTGATAGGTGTATTGTGTCCAAATTTGGTGTCGATTTATTGTAGAAGGCTTTCATGGCTGGAATCACTAGGTTCTTGTGGGTTTTTTCGGCCTATAGGGCCATGCCTCTAGCCCGAAAAAACCCACAAGAACCTTGGTGTCGATTAGTAGTGCC